>NC_091246.1:152768500-154057000 GCF_042477335.2 Ovis canadensis
TTTGTGACTTCATGGACTGCAGCCCACCAGGCTCCTCTGTCCATAGGATTCTCCAGACAAGAATACTGGAGTGGGAAGCTATTCCCTTCTTCAGGGGATCTTCCTGACCCTGGGATCAAACCCAAGTCTCCTGCATTGCAGGCAGATTCTTTACCGTCTGAGCTACCACAGAAGCTCCGGAGAAGTACATATTTACATCTTAATACCAGAATATCTAGGGACTTCCCTGGTGGCACTGGTGGTAAAGAATCCACCTGCCAGTGCAGGTAGGCGTAAAAGATGCATGTTCGATCCTTGGGTAGGGAAGATACCCTGGAAGAGGACATGACAGCCCATTCCAGTATTCTTGTCTGGAGAATCCCATGGACAGAGGAGCCTGGCAGGCTGCAGTACATATGGTTGCATAGAGTCAGACACAACTGAACCAACTTAGCATGTGCATACCAGAACATCTGAACTTCAGCCTCCTATATCCAAATGCCTATTAAACCATCTATATGAAATTGCAACAGCAACTCAAACTCGGTACTTCTTAAATTGAAATCATCAGTTTCCCTGGAAACCTCTCTCTCCATCAGTTGCCATGTCTCTAAATGGCACCACTATTCAACACATTGCACAGACTAGACATTCTCTCTAGGAACCAATTTTCTCTCAACCTCTCCATCAGCCTTGGCAAAAAGTCTTGTTATTAGTACCTCCAACACAGTCATTTACTCTTAAGACCAGGTCTTTTTTGGTTCACTCTTCTCCATCTTCATAATCACAACTCTGGGTCGGTGAAACATATTTCAACTCACCTTGCCAACTTGCCCCTGTTTCATCTATTGCTCACACTGGACCACTGGTAATTTTTTTTTTTTCTAAATCCAGTTTGGTTTATCCAGCTATATATTTAAAGTCCTCTAAGGACTTCCCATTCCCTAAATTCTTCATAGGGTGAGTCTATCCCAACCTTTTCAGTCTTATCTCATAGCATCTTTCCTTTACCAGCTCCTCTCTTTTGCAACATTTATTCCAGTTGCGCTTCCATATTATTTGCATCATTATTTAATCAGTGATGTCTGCCTGTAGATCATACACCTCATGGGAAATAGTTGGTCGCCTAAAGCTTCAGTGCTTGCCTCAGCAAGTGTTCAACGAATATTTGCTGAAAGAATGAATGAACTCATGAACTAGCATTTGAGCGTCTTCCATGTGATTCTTTTCCTCATTTCGCCTTTTTAATCAAAGTTCTTTTCTTTGTCCTCTTTCCTCTGAATTCTCTCCCAAGGGGAGCTCATCTCTGAGCTTTAACTTGCTCTATATTCCAAGTGAACTCAGCTGCCCTTTCTTCCATGTACATCAGTTTTGTGTTTTTGATTATATCCTTTCCTTAGTCAGAATTTACCTCCCTGTCCTCAAACACACATATATGCACACATACAAACAAAACTATACCACACCACTTTTTAATCAATTAAATTACTTTTTTTCAAGGTTAAACTTCAGGGATATTCAGTGTGAACTCTTTCTTGATTTTCTCAAAATTACAGGTTTTCTTTTTTTATGAATTCCTAAGATACTTCCCTCTTGTTATCTTGTTATACAGATGGTTCTTGACTTACAATGGTTTAACTTGTGATTTTTTAACTTTACAGTAGTGCAAAACAATACCCATTTAGTAGAAACTATATTTCAAATTTTGAATTTTGATCTTTTCCCGGCTAGTGATATCCCTTAATATAATTTCTTGTGATGCTGGACAGTGGCAGCTCTCAGTCAGCCACATGATCACAAGGGAAACAGCCCCTATACTTAAAACCATTTTGTTTTTTACTTTCAATGCAGTATTCAATAAATTGCATGAGATACTCAACAGTTTATTGCAGAATAGGCTTTTGTTAAATGAGTTTGCCCAATATAGCATAATGTAAATGTTCTGAGCATGTTTAGACTAGGTTAAGCTATCATGTTCAGTAGATTAAATATATTTTCAACTTATGATTTTCAACTTACAGTGGGTTTATTGTATTGTAACCCCATAGTAACTCAAGGAAGATCTTTATTTTTAAAATATGCCCTGTGCAATGGTTATTGGCATATTTGTGTTTTTTTCTCTATCAAATAGTAGACTCCTTTAGCAAAGCACAGTGAATAAATATCTGTTGAATTGGGCTAATTGTTGAATCCTCTGGCTGATTGCAGAACAATAAACCACTCACAGCTAGGTGATAATTTATTTCTGCAATGCCCTTAATTATTCTCCTGGTGACTTTTTCTAAAACCAGAACCATAAGAGCCAAGCTGTTCTATCGACTTAATCTAAATCCCTTATCCTGAAGTTAATCTCATATTTTGATCTCACTAAAAATAAAACACTGCTTAACAATACTGTCTATATAATAATGTCACCCATACAGTTGAAGATTTATTAAATCTCCTTTCAATCTTGTTTAGTTTCCTCATTCTCAAGCTAAATAATCTAACGTTTTTATCTCCAGATAAGGCCCTAAAAGCATGTCACAATTTATATTGTGCTAATGCTACTAGACATTTCTATTGATTCTGAAGACTTTTCCTTTAATCTTAGGCTTAGTCTCTAAGACCCGTTTTATATAAAATGTTGATGATAAGGCATTTGCCTGCCTGTAACTTTTTGAAGTTTCCTGGTGTAACAGTGAGTAAGTCAATATGAAAACACAATTAACTCCAGTCTAAAGTGTAGCTCAGTTGGTAAAGAATCTGCCTGCAATGCAGAAGACCCAGGTTCAGTTCCTGGGTCAGGAAGATTCCCTGGAGAAGGAAATGGCAACCCACTCCAGTATTCTTGCCTGGAGAATATGATGAACAGAGGAGCCTTGTAGGCTACAGTCCATGGGGTCACAAGAGTCATACAGGACTTAGCAACCAAACCACCATCCAGAGCCTGGGAGCCTATTCCAGTCTTCAGGACTCCACAGTGCTATAAGGAAGTTTAAAATTTGCTGAAACCAATTTAGTCCCAATCACCCCAATCTAAAGATCTGAAGGGGCCGTCAATTCTGTGCTTCTTGATATAGAATCAATATCTTGGAGGGAAAAAAAAAAAAGCATATAAGCAAGTACAAAGAATAAAGAACGTTCAGAAGATAATTGATCCCAAATGATATGAAGGTTACATAAATTAAAAGCTGCCCATGAAATGTATTGATTACTTTAGAGTTAGTTTACTGCTTAGTTGAAACCATACCCTGAGGGCATATATCCAAGAGTGGTGATGACTGTGCATTAATCAGTAGAGGCATCAAGAACCAGAGGGAAGAGCACATGGTTGGCCATTGGTGACAGACACATTGAATCTTACAATTACTGCTCACAACCTACCCAGCAAAACACCAGGACTCTTCAGGTTTCAGTTCCCACTTATACCTCCCTCCCACCGTGTCTACCATGTGGTGCTAATGAGTTTACATTCAAAAAGAAATATTAAAAATGAAAGATATATATAGAAACTTTGAAGGTTGATTTGAACTAAATAGAAGCTTAACATATTGGGCCTCTTCTCTCCTAAAATACATTTGTAAGTGAAAGTGGTTTGTCCTCATAGGCTGTGCACTTCTGAGGAAATAAACTCGGTTCTTGAATAGAAAGAATTGCCAGTTCAAGTCCAAATTTGAGGACAGTTTGTATTTTTTTTTCCCAAGGATATTTTCAAGAAGTTCTCTTTCCTTCGTAAAGTTCTGACATAGAGGTACCCAGGACCTTCCCAACTTGACTGTGGTTATTGTAGGGGGAGGTGTTACAGTTTCTGAGATGAAAGTAGAATGTTACTGTTACAGACTGTGAAGAATAAAAGTGAATCTTCAATGACTTCCTTAGTGATCACAAGCATTGAAAAGATATTTGGACAGAACAGAAATAAATGAGCTATAACCATTTAGAACATGTTGAAAATAGTCCAAGTACTCTTCAAAGTTGGATTGTACTTACTTCAGAGTGTGCCAGTATAGTCTATTGAATATGAGAATATTTCTTTTAAAATGTTATGCTGTGAAATTTTTAGGAATTCTATGTTGCTGCATGACGTGGCAAAAAAAATAAATAAAATAAAATGTTATAGTGTGTATATTTCATAATACTCATAAATTTTACAACAATAGCATGTATAATGACCCATGAGATACATACACACAAACATATTTTTACTGATAGCTCTTTTGTGATTGAATATTTGGAATATTCTGCTCAGCTTTTTCTATGAACAGAAAATGCAATATCAAAGTCGCTATTAAACGCTAATTTAAGGAGTCAGTTACCTTTTGAGAGACACTAATTCAATGAGAGCATCAATTAATAGCCCACCCCAAAAAAGAAAATTGAACTGTGTTAAATTTTCAACATCCTCTTTACATTGAATTTAGATGGTTGTTACACGTCATAACAAAGAACCCATTTTAAGAGATATATATATATATTCTAAGAGCAATTTCCACTCATGTGTTTTTTATTAAATTTTATATATATTCAACTGAAAAAAATCTAATGTTCCAGAAAATAAGAATGGAAAGAGGTCTTTAGCTCATATACCTATGTTTCAAAGAATAGCAATAAACATTATCTTTTTCTAATATTAGTTTTAGTGATTTCACATTGTCATACAAGTCGGTAAAGTCTAGCAAGTGTTTCTCCAAAATAACTTCTATGAAAGTTATTGAAGTTAAGAATAAATATATACTTTGTTAGACTTATTTTTACAAAATAGGAATGGGTCAAATTCTAATTTTGTGAAGTTAACCTTTAACAATATTGCTGTTATAATCTGGCACCTCTTAGAAACATCTTCTTCAATAATAAAGAATGATTAGTTTTTGTTATCCATTTCAGTAATATATAAATATATCTTTATATTTTTAAGATTTTTATCTGTATTTATGTAGAAAAGTGATGCTAATTTGTTTTCAACTTTCTTTGATGCTAGAGAGGAACTAAAGTACTTGAAATCAAATGACATTTATTTTAGATTCCAGTGTTCCAATGCAATAAAATTTTTAATGCACTTGACTGGAAAATGCTCAGCTTATCTCAAAATTGTTACCAGTGGGAAATCTTAAATGATGAGAGAGCACATTAAATGCCCTCTTTTACCTAAAGTTGGGCCCACCTGTTAGGTCTGACAAATAAAAATGATAAATAAGTTGAGAGAAAAACTCCATAAATGATGGAGAGAACACAGGCATTTGTTCCCAGAGTGTTTGAAATGTAAAAATTTTGAATAATCATTCTTAAGATAGATGGGTCAACCTCTCCATCAAGACATTCACTCTACGCTCTTCAACCCATCCAGACCCAGAGAGACACCCACAAGACAATTCATAAATGTTTTAGAATTGTATCCTGTGAGAAAGAGATGGGAAGAGATAGACTGTCAACATACAGAAACAAGGTTTTGGGGGGGGGGGTTGTTTAGAGTTTTCAGTCATCTAAGTCAGAAAAACTCCAAGCTTAATTAAACAGGCCAACTTTTTCCTTTGTACAATGATTGGAACAGGAATGATTATACATTCTCATTTCTAGCAAAGGGGAAAATGTAAAAAACTTCTGATTGCTATTCAGAATATTGTTTCTACATAGCATTCAAGAAAGCAACTTTAAGAAATAATAATAATAAAATAGCACTAAGAATAACATTAAGAAAAAATACCACTTAATGCTATTTAATGTCTATTAAGTAATCCAGTTTAGGGACTTCCCTGGAGATCCAGTGGTTAACACTCCATGCTTCCACTGCAGGAAGGCACAGGTTCATCCCTAGTTGGGAAACTGAGATTCCCACATGCTGCCAGGAGTGCCCTGCCCCCTGCCCAAAAAAAAAAAAAAAAAAGCCAGTTTAACTAGAAAAAGGCAGAAAGGGAATATGCCATAAAAATCTAGAGGTAACTGGAAGGTAATTATAATGCATTTCAATCTAATTTCATGTATTCCATTAGCCAACCTCCAGCCTAAGACTGAGTGGTTTCCACTGTTAATCCACAAATAGATTGTCATTTCAGCTGTTTTTTAAATGATCAAATTTGAAGCTTTGTTTTATCTAGCATGGAATAGAAAAATGCTGTTGCAGTTGGGGATTTTCAGAGAAGTTGTTCATGTGGCCTGAGTTCCAAAAAGCATCTGGCTAATCATTCAGTCCCAAAGAACACAGAAATAAATATGGAGTAATTTCTCCTATATTCTTGAAAAAAATCAAGAATATAAAACTTATTCAAATTCTTTCATGATCCTGCATTTACTGGAGATTTTTGTTACAGGATTTAGATATCATGTATATAGAACAATTTGCTCCATTTCAAGAGAATTAAATAATAATTCCCCATTCACCACATTGTAAACACATCCACAGTTGAAATCAGCAAGTTCTAATTCAATTTAACAGTATATGTTAGCTGATGAATTTTTACCTAAACATCCAAAATCAAGCCATAAGTTAGTAAACTAAGACCAAGGTCCATGTGGTAGGTGGGGCAGAACATTTTACTATGTATGAGGATTTACAGATCTACAGAGGACTCCTAAGACTGCCTAAGCTGAAAAAACCATGTGATTTAATAACTTGGGATGTGCATTCATTACAAGTGTCCACCTTAGCATTATCCTTACTTTTATGAATTAAATGATAATTTAGTTTGTATTTGATTCTGCCGGAAAAGATTGCATGAAAGTGTTTAAAAGAAGAGAATTTCAGGGAAAATGAGAAGCCTTTGCTGATTCAGTCCTCCTGGTGCCCAAACTGCACAAAGGTTTACTTAGAAGCAACAAATTGACCCAATCCACTAAGCAGGTATGAGGATAATTTAGAGAAATGAAGCATTTTCTATTTTTAACATTTACTTGCATAAAGTTGGAAACTATTATGTTTTGAAGAATGAAATGGTACATTCATAAAGTGAGAGAAATGATCAGATTTTCAGGTGGGAAGAAGTTAAAATCAAAGAAAACAGGAGGAGATGACAAGAATAAAGGAGGGCTGTGTCAGTGACACTGGAGATAGACAGCTTGTGTAAGAAGACAAGTTTACAACCAACTAGATTAGTGGTTGGGCACTGAAGAGAAATATAAGGGACCCTGAGTAATCAAGATGTCTACAGAGCTTGAGACTAGAAAAGTCTGTAGTCTTCTCAGTAATGATGAAATCACTGCGCAAGTGAGAAATCTTAAAGAAAATAAATTAAGCAATCTGCTTTCATTGCATTCAACTTTAATTGGCAGGGTGTAAGCAACTAACTCCTTAATAAACCATGTCACATGAAGCTGGTTTTTGACCTTTATCCATTTGTACCTTGGGCTGCTTTCTGGCTTCTCAAATTTTAAATTATGATTTTTTAAAAATAAAAGAAGAAGATCTCTGTTTAATTTTGTGCCATATGGGAATTTTAAAAAACAGTTGGAAGTTTCTCTGGAGTGGCCTTAAATCATTTCATTTGGCCTTCTATAAATAACAAAGTAAGTATAATCAGACAGAGAGTAGATGGAGACACTGTCTTAAACATTTCTCTAGAAAATGATATACCTTCTGGAGTATGTTGGTTAGTTATTAGTGGTAACCAGATGGAGAATTATACTGTCTTCCCAGGACACTAATGAAAACAAGTTCCGAGATTTGTCTCTTAGAGTTTTTCCTGCTGAAATATGTTCTAACACAATGTTCAGGGCTGAAATTATCCTGACATTTTAGTATAAACCAGCCAATGTGCACTACTGGCTTTAATGCAATTAGGTAAACCTACCTTAATTACTATTTTCAAGTTTTATATTATTTGCAGTTTGCTGCACAACCAAACTGCATGGTACGTCAAGGCCATTATACGGATTGAACTAAGGCTGAAATTCCACCTGCCAGCCTTTACCGTAAGCGGGCTTCTGGACTTGACCCTCACAATGAGTAGATGACCACCACAGAGGAGAGGGCATGAGGGTTAAAACAAACGAGCAATAAGCACCACAGTGGTGATATTTTAGAATTGGAACACGTTTTTCTTCACTGTTTCGTTTCCTTAAAGAGATACTACATCAGATTTTCAGAATACAAATGACTGTTGAGTGTATATAAATAAGGTTTAAATTACCCTATAGTTTTTTTTTCTGAGATATAAATGTGATACCTGTCACAGGTATTCTTTTATTTTGAAATGAATAATGTATTTCATGACAGTAATCTAATGCCCTGTGAATTAAGATTTTAAAAACATCTTCTTAAATAGCTACATTTTCAGTAGGATAAAAAAAGAAAGAACAACATTTCTGGAAGTTTAAAAAAAATTCTGTGTTAAAGTTATTCAAAAACACACTATGAAAAAGCTAGTTTGTGTAGTTAGTGTAGTATGTGTAGAGTCTCATATTTGATTATCTTCTATAAAATAACTTTTCTTTAATAGATTTTGGCAAAGAAAGCACTACAAATGACCCTGAAGACTCTGTAGATACCATAAGACATTACCAGAGTTCAAAAAAGCACTTCGAAGAGAAAAAAAGCAGGTCTTCATCTTTCATCTCCTCCATTGATGATGAACAAAAGCCTCTCTTCTCGGGACTTGCTGATTCTCCTCCAGGGATAGGGAAAGCAACTGGACTCGGTCTTGAAGAAACAGGGCCCACCTCAGGAAGGATTCACATAGATAAAAGAAGTCACTCTTGCAAAGGTAACCAAGTTTCTCAGGAATCGGTTTGCCTCATGTCAGAGCTAATCACAAAATGCTGACGTTGTACAAATGAAAAGCCATACCACGTGTTAATCGAATCTGCAATTTCATGACATATTTGCAAAGATCAAATCTTAGATCATCTACAAAGTGTCTGCAAGATTCTGGGATGGTGGTCACTATTCCCAATTATAACATAAGAGGTTCTGTGTGGTCAGTCAGGCCTAACACGAGCCACATACAACGTTCTAGGAATGTCTTCTGTAGTAATTCCGTGGGAGAGGGACCAATGAGTATTTGAGGAATTCTAACCCATTGATTCTTATATGTATCTTCTGTGTCCATAAAAATGAAAGCATTAGTCACCCAGTCATGTCCGACTCTGTGACCCCGTGAATTGTAGCCTGCCAGGCTCCCCTGTCCGTGGAATTCTCCAGGCAAGAATACTGGGGTGGGTAGCCATTCCCTTCTCCAAGGGATCTTCCTGACCCAGAGACTGAACCTGGATCTCCTGCACTGTAGCAGATTCTTTACCATCTGAGCCACTAGGGAAGCCCTCTGTATCCATTCCCACCCCCAAACCAGTTTTTATAGCATGAAAGGCCAATTCAATCAAAATATAATAAATACTAAAAAAGAGCTTCAGTTTACTGGGAATTATGAGAAAATGGGGATAAATAATAAATGGGGATAAATAAAATGTGCTTTTGATTCAACTCATTGGAACACATTTGTTTATTAGGGATACCCAAATATATGGGCTATGTTTTAGACAATATGCATGAGCTGTGTAACTGCGTTCAATAGATATATCCAGATTTGATGCTAAAGGATGGAAAACTTGGGAAAACTTGTGGACTACTACATGAAAGAACAATTAGCTTAGCATAACAGGAGCTAGATCTACAGATCTTATTATCTCACTAAGAATATGTGAGAACAGGCATGGGCAGACTGCCTGGGTTCCAGGTCCAAGTCTGTGATATGCTCTCTACATGTCTTGACAGACCCTACTAAGACTCAGTTTGAACATCTTCAAAATAGGAATAATATGTTCTAACCAACTAGTCTGTTGTGATTATCAAACAAGATAATTGCATAAATTCAGTTCAGTTCAGTCACTCAGTTGTGTCCGACTCTGCGACCCCATGAATCACAGCACGCCAGGCCTCCCTGTCCATCACCAACTCCCGGAGTTCACCCAAACTCACATCCATCGAGTTGGTGATGCCATCCAGCCATCTCATCCTCTGTTGTCCCCTTCTCCTCCTGCCCCCAATCCCTCCCAGCATCAGAGTTTTTTCCAATGAGTCAACTCTGCATGAGGTGGCCAAAGTACTGGAGTTTCGGCTTTAGCATCATTCCTTCCCCTGAAATAAAATCCCCAGCTCTGTTTAGTATTTTCTTACAGTTTTTACTTTCAAACACTTTAATCATTGAATATAGTCCTAGACAGATAAAAATGTAGAGATGAAGAAAGTATAACAAAAAAATAAAGAAACTATAACAAAAATGAGGGCAAAAGAGGATGTTCCCGAACTGACAGGATACAAATTATGGCATAGTGTAAGTAAATATTACTTACCATTGTCACCATTTTTCAAAGTGACTATATCTCATAACAAAAGTTTTATTGAACCTAGGATGTTTAGGCTTTGCATTTGTCCAGAGTTACTTTCCTTATTTTATCAAATCAGCTTTTGCCATGACCCCAAGTTGAAGTAAGCTAAGAATATATGCAAATGTTCTCTGGACAATCTAAAATCTTGATGAAGTGAATGAAAATAGTACCTCATTTATCACAATGGAAGAATGGAATATTAGATGTGATTACTAAATGTCCCATTTTAGTTATTTATGAAAACGGATTCTGGGAAGTGCTAAAAATAATAAAAGGTTGCATCATGGAAGTCAGAAGTTCTGAAGAACTTGCTGAACCATCCTACTGTCTTCAAAAGAGTATAACTGGGTGGGCCTGGTTTTTTTTTCAAAATACTTCTTGTTGCTTTCCTCTTGAGTTTTAAAGTCTCAAGTGACTAGTTATTAAAGATATATTTGGGAGATTTTATTCAACTTGATGATGACTGTCACTGACAATGAATTCTCATGCCCTTCATCTTATGTTTTTCCTTGCCACTTATTTTTAATTAGCTATTTTACATGCATGATAAAAGACAGTATTCTATAAAATCTGAAGTAATAGCTGCAATTTTTAATTTTCAAAAATGTATAATGACATTTCTGTTCAAAAAAACAGTTGCCTTTAAAACTCATAGTTAAATATTCACGTCAATTGAAGAGGCATAATGGATGCTGCATAGACTCAGTCAGTGTGACACATGGTTAACCTAGCTAATTAATATGACTAACCAGTGGAGAATTCTAAAACTTTATTTAATGCAAATTTCTTTCCCTAATAATTTTTAAGGTGAAATATTGTGCAATTTTCAAGAATTTGAATAATGTGTAGGGTGTAACTGTAACTGTTGTGATTCAAACCACTAAATCCCCAGAGATTTTAGTTTTATCATCAATAGGAAATGCCACTTACATTTCTAGCATTTGTCCTGCTGAATCCAACAGAGAAGCACCTTTAGACAGAACTGAAAAGAAAAAAATCAAACTAAATGCACTCTGATCCTACTTAGATTGAGGTCAAAAGTTGAAAAGTGTGTACCCAGAACCAAACGAAAGTTTACTTTCTGTTCATCCATTTTCAGAAACATGTCTTGCAACTATAGCAACATTTTCCAAGGCAACCAAGTGCAGATTCTGAGCTATATTTAGAAAGTATCTAAAAGGATGCTCATTTTGATTAAGACCACTAAGCAGGATCTCCCCTTTGAACTCTTTTTTTTTTCATATTGCTGTTAAAACAAGCTAATCACACATATCCAGATTTTAATAAAAGAGTAAATTATAATCAAGGAAGGCTTTACCCAATAGTTTACGAGTATTCTTTTTTGCTAAGAGATTATCAGTTTTTTTCTTGAGCACTGAAGGAAAAATAAAATCCTACATAATTTATTGCATGTAATTCACTACTGTTATTTAAAAATCAATATCTTATATATGATTTGAGAATGAGAGAGCTATTAGGCATATGTGGAAATACTGTAAGCTTTCTCAGCACAAAACTTCTGAGTATAATATGTAACTTCCATCCTGTCAGTTTTATTGTTTTTGTTTCATTGTCTAGCAAAAGGCTAGACAGGGGAAAACATTGGCATCATCCAGCCATTTATATGAGTGTTCTATTTGTTTGGCATTACTTCTCCAAAATTGAAAACCTAGTGTACTAAAACATTATATTATTGTTTTGCATTTTAAAGTCACATGTGTGTGAATAAGAAATCATACTTTTCAGTGAAAATCTGCTGATGTATTACTTAAAAGTTCAGCCATAACATTTTTGATGTTCAATTTCATAGGAAATTACATATTGTCACTTTAGAAAACAAAACACCAGTTGTATCCGAATCTGGGATCCCATGGACTGTAGCCCACCAGGCTCCTCTCTCCATGGAATTCTCCAGGCAAGAGTACTGGAGTGGGTTGCCATTTCCTCCTCCAGGGGATCTTCCTGACCCAGGGATCGAACCTAGGTCTCCTGCATTGCAGGCAGATTCTTTACCAACTGAGCTACTAAGGAAGACCCTTCCGTAGATAAGGAAGACTTTAATTTCCTCTAAGGTCTGTTAACCATTTCAATAGCATAGGGAACCCTGACCTTATGTTTCCCTAATACCATCTTTGGATGTGCTAATCCCTTTGTTAGAGCTTCACCCAAGTGAAGCAGAAATTGTTGGCACCTCATTAGAGATTTTTATGCATTCAAAGATAAAAGTATAGTAATAGAAAAACCATGAAGAAAAGGTACAGAAATTGTGTCTGCTACCTGTGGATAGGGGGTACTTTTGAAGAAACTGTAGGAAAGGAAGGGATTTCAAGAAACCCTACAAATCCTGTTCCTTGTTTCTAGAATCATAGCTAATTCTCCCCAAATGGGTTACTTTCTATCCAATTTTTTAAATAACCAAAGATATAAATTCCATAACTTTACATAACTTTTGTCAGTGTTTAATCATAAGTACTTGTCCAAAAGGAAAAACAAAAGTCTTTCTATCACAGCAAAATCACTTTTTGTTATTTCCATGTGAAAATGAAGTCAGCCTTTTTCTGCTACCAGTCCTCTGAGTGAGGAAAACATACTCCTTCTTTCTCTCTGAAATAAACTCCCAACTCCACTAGCGCTGGATTGGTGTGCCATATGCGAGTCATGTGCAAAGAGTCTTAAAATCTTCAATGGGAGGTGAACCAGTACATATATATGGTGCTGTTTCTCCCCAGATGTAAAAGCTCAAAGTCTTTGTTCTCTTACTAGAGTTTAGGGTTGGCCATCCATGTTTCCCCTTAGCACAAAATACAAAGGGAAATTGTACTGAAGAGTCATAACCAGCTGTGTGGAAACAGGTTGGGGAGGTGGCAGTCAGGATCAGGGTGGATGGGAGTCAGCTACCTATTGGCTGCAGTTGCTTGACCAGTCCCTGAGCCGCTATGGTTCTATCTTCCAGTTAAATGTCAGGATCTCTTCCTGCTTGTATCGTGGATATCTCTGTAGCTATAAATGGGCACCCAAAGAAGCTGACATCCATTTTGCTGTTTCCCACAGATGTCACTGACACAAGAAGCTGGGAAAGAGAAAATGCTGGGACTCAGGCTGATGAGCCTAGTCCCTCAGCACTTCAGCGAGCCGCCTGGGGAGTCTCTGAAACTGAAAGCGACCTCACCTATGGAGAAGTGGAGCAAAGATTAGATTTGCTTCAGGAACAGCTTAACAGGTATAAGCAATCGCCAGGCAAAGGAATAACGTAATCCAAGCCCGTAGTGGGGTCTGGCTTTATGCTTTGTAAATAGCAAATTCATCCTGCCATAGATCTCATATACACTTTTCTTATACACTTTCTCATTTAAAATAAGACTAGAAGTTGACAGAATTATTAATGTCTTGCAAGGAGCATTTATTTAGAACACTTCACACTTTTGGCAGCATGAATCCTACTTTTTCTTTACTTGTCATAAAATCAGTATCTCATCAGCATTGCTTGCCTAAGAAACTTCCTTTTTTTAATCCTCCCAAATAATTCATATTTAGTTTGTTGACTAACACCCTTCCTCTTTCAATCCTCCTTTTTACACTTTGTGGTGGTTCCTGGTAACTTAGTTATGGGTTATGGCATTTGTTTTAATATTGACAAAATTATTTAAACATTTATTTTTTCAGCCAACTTGGCAAAAATGTGATTGAGTTGAAGTCCAGATCCCGTCCATTTTCCCTCCATCTTTGATCCATGACCTTTTAAGATAAGGAATAAATTTTGGTTTTAGAAAGGATAGAACCCCTTAACCCAAATCTACGTGAGTTCCTTAAAATTAAGCTGATAAATCAGATTTAAGAAAAATAGATGTATGATACTGTCTTAGTTGTGTTACATGTGGAAAGTGACCTTGATTCAAGGTATTCTCCAGGACACCACTGGGCAGGGTATTCCAATAGTCACACACGAAAAACTGCATGGATTAAACTGAGATGCTTAAATCACAGGATTTACTAAATCAACTTAAAACACACAGTGAGTGATGAGGAGAGCCAGATGGGGTAATTAACACATTTCCAATACGTACAATCCTGGTAAAAGAATCACACAACCTGAATCCTGATTTACATGACATTTATATATATATATATATATATATATATATATCTCATCAGCCTTCCCTGCTGATGGTGTGGTTCTGAGGATGAAAATCGAGATTTCCACAAAAAAAGGTCCACAGATTAAAAACTGCCCAACACCAATGACACACACTTACTCCATCACTGAGATGTAAGGTCAAGTACACTTGGCCACAGTATAAGCCATACTCTGGTTTGTTACATCACATTTCTATTCTATCTTTGGAACGTCTTGCAGGTCACTAGCATGCTGTTTTTATTTAATGCATCTTATGAAGTCTGTCCATGTCTAACAAACTACTTGCTTACTCATTATCTATACTTACCACATTCTATGTGTTTTGCTTATACACATAAACTAGCTACTATGCCTACTTTTTCTTGTGTGTTGTTGATGTTGCTTGTTGTTTTATTGTTTTTTTAAAAAAAATCTTTATGCCAGAATTGAGCAGTGTCAAATAATACAATAAACATAAAAATGTGTGTCTACACAAATATACATTACCATGAAAGATGAATTAGCAATTAAAATAGACAAAAGGAATTAGAAAACCAACTAATTTGTAAATTTAAATAAATTTATATGCCTTAATTTCAAAGAGAAGTATGACAATACTGCATGAACTAATGATATTTTTTGTATTTTTTCATGCAATTTAATCAAACTTTGAAAGTTAAAAAACTGAGACCTATATCCCATTCTCAAGTGTCAAATATCAGTCTTGTAAAATTGAAATGCATCTGAGAAAATTAAAACAGATGATCACTTACTTAGAGTCAGTAATTCCTATTTAAGGTATAAGAACTTGACATGATCATACTTATTATTGCTCAGAGAAACATATTTAGTTAATTACTACATTTCCTGACTCTCTTCTATTTATACCAAGCTACACTGATCTTTTAGCCATAATATATATCAAAATACATACTGTACACACAGAACTGATAAATGAAAGTGTGATTTCTGAACTTGACCTTCCTCTATTCCTGTGTATTTCTTTGTGTGTTTGGGTGTGTGTGTGTGTGTGTGTGTGGCTCAGTGGCTCAATCGTGTCCAGCTCTTTGCAACCCCATGGACTGTAGCCCACCAGGCTCCTCTTTTCATGGAATTTTCCAGGCAAGAATACTGGAACTGATTGCCATTTTCTATTTCATGGGATCTTCCCAACCCAGAGATAGAACCCACGTCTCTTTCATCTTCTGCATTGCAGGCAGATTCTTTACCACTGCGCCACCATGCAATATGCATTCAATTCCTGGAGTAAATGAAAAAAAAAAATGACTGAATGAATGGGTGAATGACAGGGACAGTGATTTCTTCAGCACAGTACTTGCACAGCACTTAACAATTGTTCAGCTTAAAGTTATAACTCTGTTACTTAACTACTAACAGGATTACTAGGTCAAGTCATTTAAATTTCTTTAGCCTCAGTTTCCTTTTTCGACCTTTTCTGACCTGCAGTATTATTGTGAAGACTAATTAATACATGTGGAGAGTATATATGCTACAAAATAGAAAGAGTTTTTGGTTAGGGCAAACATAATTAACAATGAACTTAACTTCATTTCTGTTACTGATACTTGTTTGAGTACATTCTTCTACTCTTCATATATTTCTATGTTACCTAATTTGGATTTTTCTTGAAGGTGAAATTTGAGATTTTAATTTTCCCTTGTTGCCTTGTCATGAATGCCAATCGTTGCTGCTGGTGTAAATCAAAGATCACTGAAAAAAGCTTGCCTTTAATGTGTCCTGGAACTGAAAGTATAAATTTTAAGAGCATGTACACCTAGTTCCCATTTGGTTTGCAATCACCATTAATAGTATTACTATTAATACTAATACTAATGAGCTTCCCTGGTAGTTCAGTTGGTAAAGAACTGCCTGCAGGACCCAGGTTCAATCCCTGGGTCAGGGGGATCCCCTGGAGAAGGAAATGGCAAACCATTCCAGTATCCTTGCCTGGAAAATCCCATGGACAAAGGAGCCTGGTGTGCTGCAGTCCACGGGGTCACAAAAAGTTGGGCATGACTGAACAACTAACACACTGTGAATACTAATAGCTGTTACCATTTTATTATGTTAGTTTTAAAGTTACTTTTATACAGTACTTTTTTTCACAGCCAAACATTTGACATGTCCTAGCACCTGTATGTTTTTGAACATATTTACTTTCTTTTACTAAATTCTAGCTAGGTCTCAAAAACATTTTATTGTCTAATTCAACCTCTTTGGATTTAAAATCCAATATATTGCATTTTTACTGCACAGACATCTCCAAGAACCTGTTTCCTCCACTTTAGAAGGCAGAAGTTTGAAGAAGGCAGCTCAGTTTAAACTTCAGCTTTGCAGGATGAGAATCCTGGTATACTTTCTTAAGTTGGATCTACTCTGTTTAGCTTCAGCATTCTGTTCAAATGTAGCAGAACTGTAAATTTCTACCCCATTTCTTTCATCCAAATGCACATATTAAGTACACAGTGCAATAAAAACAAATATAAATAGTCTATCTTGAGTCATCCTGGCTGTTGCTGCTTTTTGCTTTAATGGCCAATTAAACTCTATATGGTGTTAAAGGTTTATATAAGAAATGTTCTTACATTCTTATATATTATGCCTACGGATATACATATTTAGGGAAAATCACTAACGCTTGATCCCAAAGCCATGCTTCTCAAACTTTAATGTGCTCTCGAATCACCTGGGGATCTTGTTAAAATGTAGATTCTAAGTCTAGGTCCAGAATCCACATTCTAACAAGCTCCCAAGTCTGACCACACTTTGTATAGGGAAGTCCGAGAGGATATAAAAGCTTTCAGTGCTGACTCCATCCCTTGCAGAACACTGTGCCTGGTACACTGTGAGCCTTTGATAATATGTGAATGAAAACACTCATTTTACACAGCTGTTTAGCTATGCTGATGGAGAGGAAGAAAAATAAATTTCCCTCTATCTTTCTGAGTTTCTGGCTGAGACCCCCTATAATTAAAGATTAACAAGAAAAAAAAAGAACATAAATGTATTAACATGTATACCTCATATACACATGGGAGATCCTCAGAGGAAAATGAGTTACTTCCTGAGGTGCCTTAGAATTCAGGATTAAATATCATCTTAATAGGGAAAGGAGCTGGGGGATTTAGGTCCCTTAGAGGAGAGTAAATGATTTTTAAGATAGATGAATGATCCCTTGAAAGAACAGGCGGGGGGTATGATAGTTTGTGACAAAGTTTGTCTTGGTGTGATGCCTATTCTGTAACAAAATTCAATCTTCCCTGGTTGTTGAATCTCCCAGGGAAGGGATTTATGACAATTGAGTTCCTTCTGGAATATCTGCCTTTAGGCAGATAAGAGAAGCTCAGAGAAAGCCTCTCCCCACACTTGCTGTTCTCCAAGTGCCTACAGCTCAGAAGAATCAATATGCCAAAGTGGCTTATTTTGGGGTGGCGTCTGCTGCTACCCTTCACTAGCAAAAGAAAAAGTTATAAAATTCAGCTTTTCTGTTTTAAAGACCAAGCTAGAATTTTTCAAAATTCTCTCTAATTCTTCCAGAGTAGAATAGAATTATTTAGTGTCATTCAAAGAGTCCATTCCAATTAAACTGATAGATCCTAATCATTGAACATGAAAATACAACCTATCCATAATAGAGAAATTCTTTACTAAAATTCTTCTTCTTGAATGTTTTAGTCTTTGGGGGCTGCTGTAACAAAAATACAGTAGACTGGGTGGTTTATAAACAACAGATGTTTCTCAGTTCTGGAGACTGGCGAGTCCAAGATGGAAGTGCTGGGAGATTCTGTATCTAATGAGAGCATGTTTCCTGGTTCATAGATGGCTGTCTTCTCTCTGTGTCACATGAGAGGAGGAAGGGAGCTCTTTGGGGCTCTGGCGTATGAGGCACTAATACCATTCATGCAGGATCTACTTTTATGACTTAATTACATCCCAAAGGCCATACCTCTTACTACCATCACATTGTGGTTAGGATTTCACCATTAGCATTTCAACATAAACATTCAATCCATTGCAAAAGATCAGACTGTCATTAATACAACTAAACTAAGTATTCATAATCACTGCGGGAAGACCTTGACCTAGAAAGAGTCTTAAGTATTATCTCAGAAAGGAAAGTAAAAAGTGGGGTATTTTTATGACTTTGGAGTTTGGGCCTTTCAGGTCAAAAAACTGAGGGATTTGGGCTAAGTTCATAACATGATAGTCCAGGATTGATGGATACAGTGACATGAGGATCTTAAAGCAAGTATCGATAAATAAAATTTGATTAAGCAAGTTATTTGCTCTCAAGATCAGTTTGCTGTCTCCAGTGACTTAATCTGTAGAATGTTCCTGAGGGAGTAAAGTTATTTATTCCCTTAGGCTTACTTTTCTCAGGCAAAGTTTTCCTGAAACAAGCAACTAAGTCATGTTCATAAAGGTGGTCTACAGTCTCAGCTAAGTCATGTTGGCACAAACAGCCTCGTTCTCACCCTGCAACAGCTGCCCCACCTGCACGTGATGGCCTTCTGTTCAGGAGTCCCACTAACGGGCCGCATGCTGCTGTTACTGAAGGCACACTTCCAATCGGTTTTCCCTTCTCAGACAGAATCTGTGATATAGAGATCCTGTTTCTTGAAGATGACTACTGTTTGACAAAGGTTTTGTAAGGCATCACAATCATTATCATATTGTGTGATTCTCTGTTGGGTCTTTACTCTCATTTGTTGATGAAGTTTTTATTCTTCCACTGTCCACCCCCAAATCCTTCTACATGTAGTGTGTAAGCTACTCCCTAAATATTAAATGCTGCTCATGATAGGATAAATTCATGCAGAAATATTTACAATGAATATGGAATTTTCTTTGGGGACTCAGAGGAGAGAGAAATTAATTCTGAATAAGGTAAGATTTGGGTGTGCAGATAAATTTGTGCCGTACTTTGAAGCATGAAAGAAAGTATTGATGCTTGATAAAATAATGAGTCTCCCCTGTTTAATTAGCACCATAAAAATATTAGATCAAAACAATGGGTAGCAAGTAGATAATAAACTAGTTGATAATTCAAATTTTTGGTGTATGGTTTTGACACCCATAAGGTACAGTCACGTATAATTTATAGCTATTTGTTTAGAAAACACTAAGCTACATGGCTATGCATACCAAATATACCAAATATAGAAAACCTGTACAAACAATGTACAGGTTACCATGATTTTCAGAAGGAAAATTTCTAGTGTCAATATTAAACACTAGAAGAAGAATGATCTTTTCTCATGCTGTCCAGGTTTATTCTGTTCTCTCTCAAATCAAAGGCTAAGTTCTCTCCATTTTAAACTTCACAAATATAGCATGTATATAACTGGGCAAAATTAGTCTATGCTTTCAACATTTTTGGTAAAATTTACCTTTTTCTTGCATTTTCCATTGAAACAGAATGTAAGCACAAACAAGTAAAGAGTTAAAAGTTATCTCAAGAGGCATATGGTCTAAATTTTCTGTTTTATACCCACAAAATTCTTTTTTAATACTGTTAACACATGCAAAGGAGAGGAATCAGATCCATTGTATTCTGTTGTTTTTTCTCTTGAATTTTAATTTAAAATGAGAATGAAATTAACAGGCCATTTGGCTACTTGTGAACTTTGGGGAAAAAATGATCAGGCTGGTATTTTGCGAGCCAGATGGGCTATAAAAGCAAGTGAACTTTTATATTTGGTCTGTTTCTAAATACCAAAGGCCCTGAACTATAGATGGGAAAGGAATTTAGCATTTGACAGTACTTAACAGTAAGGAAAGAATGTAATGAATAATATACAACACGATGTGAATAGGAGAGAGGTAACAGAAATATTGATAATATAAATTTGAAACACATAATAAATTATCCGATTGTTGCAATTATGAAAGAAATGTGCTATAACATCTCTTTTTTAAAGAGTAAATAAAATGTTCATGAGAAACTGACCAAAACCTGACTTAAAAGCAAAGAGAATGACTGATTAAAAATAGATTCTCAATGTGTTTTCCATTTTGAAATCAATAAAGCTTAACTGTAATATAATACAATGCACATTGTGAAAATGTAGTCTTTTCATTCTGGTGTTTTTCTGTTAAGATCTTATTAAAGGAACAGGAGCAAGGATCATTATCAGAGCCATTACTGTGAAATAGCAAGCAAGCGTCTCCGTGCTCCCTCTCCTGTCCTTCTTGTTTAAAGCAAGGCCACAATTCTGTTTGGTGGTGGTGCTGCAGTTTTTTCCAAATGTTTTGCAATCCTGAACTATTTTAGGACTGTCTTCCCCCGTTTCTGTCTGTCCTGCAGACTTGAATCCCAAATGACTGCAGACATCCAGACCATCCTACAGCTGCTGCAGAAACAAACCACTGTGGTCCCACCAGCCTATAGTATGGTCACTGCAGGAGGAGAGTATCAGAGACCCACCATCCGCCTGATGACAACCAGTCATCCGGTTGCGTCCATCAAGACAGATCGAAGTTTCAGTCCTTCCTCACAGGTGAGGATAGACAAGAGCATCTCCCGAGGGGTGTTTTCAGGTACCATCTGAATCAGAATCGAATAACCTGGGCTGCTGTAGAAAATGCATGCTCTCGTTTCCATCTCTGTCTCTACTCAATTAGAACGTCTGGGAATGAGCCCTGTAATTTCTGTTTTAAACAAGCTTCCCTCAATCCCACCCCTTCTCCCCAATTCTTTTGCTCATTTAAAGCTTGAGAACAATGGACCTAGAAGAGTGATCTTAAAACACTAGGTTTTTTTTTATTATTATTATTTAAGAAAAAGCCTTTTCAAGAGTTAATAATCTACTTGAGTTTATAAATGGTAGATCATTGAAAACTAAATACTACCCCTGGGTCCAAAAAATGTTTAGATAAAGGTTTGTAATTTGCTCTAGAGACACTCTTGAACAGGATCTGGGGAAGGAAGGGGCAAGAAATAGCAGCCGACCAGACAAGACCTGAGACCAGGAGTAATCAGATAATAATCACATCTGTGCCCACCCATCACTAAGGACCTCTAAAAGTTTCTCACCTTGATGATGGTAGGAGAAATGTTAGTGTTCTTTATTTTTCCTCTGAAGTCCTGTGAGGAAGCCCTCTGATTTTGTTAATGTGAAAAGTATAATTCCTTTGGAATTCCATTTTGGGAATCTTTCTTAATCACTTAAATACTGTGGCCAAACTGGACTTAAGAACAGCAATTTAACTAAAAATTTACAGAACAATCTTGTAAAAACTTTTTTAGAAGTGTGGGGATTGAGTGGAAAATGCTCTGGGGAATGAAACTATTTTAATAGCACAGAGTAATGTGCCTGAAGGAAAATAATGCAATCTCTCTAAAGTATGAAGGTAGACATTGATTTATCTCTAACTGGTTTTGAATGACTGGGAAACGTGAAATCATGCACCTTGTTTTTTGTTTTCAGTGG
This sequence comes from Ovis canadensis, assembly GCF_042477335.2. Classification (NCBI taxonomy): domain Eukaryota; kingdom Metazoa; phylum Chordata; class Mammalia; order Artiodactyla; family Bovidae; genus Ovis; species Ovis canadensis. The sequence goes on from NC_091246.1 coordinate 152,790,344, forward strand.
ACTTATATGACTTTTTCTGCCAAGGAATGGTTGATTTTCCTTCCTTTTTCTTTCTCTGTGTTCCCCAATTGTACTCACCAAATGACCCACATTTCTGATCCCAGTTACGTCGGGAATTTTGAGTTAAAACTTATCTGGAAAACTCAGTGTGAAATAATTGTGTTTAAAATAATAATAACAATCTGATATGGCTTCAGAGTAAAATTAAAGATCTTGGAATGGCTGGGTAAGATTATCTAAACCAACGTCTGACCTCCAATGTCTTGACCCACCTTTGAGAGGGAAAGACTAGTTAAGACCACTAATCAAATACAGATTTATGGGAGAATTAAGCATGTTGAGATTTCATGGTGTCATTTAGAAATATGTCCATGAATTATAAAAATGTGTTTTCGTCTCTTTTCTTTCACCAGTGTCCTGAATTTCTAGACCTTGAAAAATCTAAACTTAAATCCAAAGAATCCCTCTCAAGTGGAGTGCATCTGAACACCGCTTCGGAAGACAACTTGACTTCACTTTTAAAACAAGACAGTGATCTCTCTTTAGAGCTTCACCCCCCAAGGCAAAGGAAAACTTGCCTTCATCCAATTAGGCATCCCTCTTTGACAGATTCATCCCTAAGCACTGTAGGAGTCTTGGGTCTTCATAGGCATGTTTCTGATCCTGGTCTTCCGGGGAAATAATCATTTTGTACTGTTTATTCCACATACAATGTAAGTGCTTTTAATGGCTGTTTTCCTTTTTGTATTTAAATCCTCTCTACTTGACTCAGGGGCTCACAAGTTACCATTATATGCAAAAGTACTGTATATTTTCCTAAATTGACGCTTGTAAGGTAAAATTGAGCAGTTAGGATGTAAATACATATATGAACTCTTCTGTTCCAAATGTTAAAACTGCCAGCATCTCAAGGCACCTTACTTTTTATTTTTATTTTTTGAATCATGTGCATGTTAGGAAACTCCAATTTCTCTTGCATGGAGACTCCTATTTATTGCTTTTACTAAACCAGTACTTTGCTACGAAAATGCCTTCCAAGCAGGAAAGCAGAGGATAAAATTGTTCATGGATGCAACTCAGATGATCCTCAGCTCATGGAAGTTCAAGGGGGCGAAAGGAAACCTGGTCACTTTTGAGAACAGATATCCTTCTGGATTGAGATGTTTATAGATAATTACATTCATTCTAGCACACTGAAAAAAAAATACAGTTTTAGAGTTATAAATTTCTGACAGTATAGGAAACCATTTCCAAATACATGAATATAGGCCAGCTTTAATGAGGACAAAAAGGCCTTTCTATTTAAAATTCTTTCTCCAACTGTATTCACAACTGTATTCACAAATTCTCTAAAATATTTTCCATTGGCACATTTCCTTAAGTGCTTAGAAACAAGTTTCTCTAATTTTTATTTTCTTTTTTGTTGGTGGGTTGTGTTGGAAGGGAGTCATCTTAAGAACTGCTGAAGTGCTACAGACACAACTAATATCCACAGCTTTCTTCTGACTCACATTGTAGGGCAATACTGAATTTGATCAGTAAGACTTTTGATCAAATTAGCACACATTGTTTTCTTTCCAAAAACTGTGCAATTTTAGTGGATTTATGTGGTGAAAGTTGCTTCCATTAAGGGTATGTTGTTCTGTGACTTTCTAATTCCAGCTATAGAAAAACAGTATGCATTCACCTATCTATAAAGAGAATGGACAAACCAGCAGAAAAAGAAGTTCAATTTTATTTGGTATTCAAACACATTTACTAATCAAAGAGTAACTGAAAATCTATTACATGTGAATCGGGCTGAATATATATTGATTCAAAATATCAGAATATATGATGGAATATATTTTAATATATTCAACTGTTAGAATATTTTAGGAGAGTGGTGACATACGCCTCTCGTAAAATCAGCATACAGATAAGTTGCAAGTTAATTTAAGATTCTGATTAGCCAAATTCCAGTTAAGACGTTTTATCTTTCAATTGATTTGAATACAACTTTAAATTTATTATGGACTGGTTCACTGTACACTTTCCTTCTGAACAAAATTTCAAAACTTTTGAAAGTTTCTTCGTCTTTTACTAAGTTTTACACTTACATATGTTTTTAAAGAAACACTGTACCTGTGTATATTATTAAATGGATTTATTTCTGTCCCTCTATGATAGAAATATAATCTATTGATTTACTTTTACCTTTGGCTAGTATATTAGTTTAAAATACAAGCAACTTATTTAAATTTACAAAAACTTTGCACTATTTAAAATATAATTAAAGTGACCTTAAATTGCTCCCTATATATTGTTTAATGGTCACATAAATTGATAATCTGTGTGGAAGGCAATCTGTAGGCATAGGCATATTTTATCCCTGCTTAGGTTTTGAAAATAAAAATATAAGCAATCAAATACACATAACAGAGTGTGTACACAGACCAGTCAATTCAATAAAAGTATAATAATTTTAGCCAGATTTCCAAATTGCTGGGTGTTATGCAGATAGAAATTTAGGGGCTAACTGATGATTTCCTTTCCTCACTCAACAAACTTTTATGGGTGTCTAGCAGAGGAGAAAGAGAAATGGCCAACTGATTCAGTGGACAACTTAGGGATTTTGTTTCTGTATGTAGGCAGATTTTTGCAGCTGCAACAAATTTCAGAAGGATTGTCAGTCCAAGCTCCAGGGAAGTTCAGATTGAATTCACTAGAGAATGTTCATTTGTAGAGAATATCTGGCAGGTGAGGAATTCAGATCTGATTGTTTGATTAATTAATGCTTCAGCTTCAACATTTGGTATGACATACATAAAATTCAGCCTCCCACATAAAGCTTCTATACTTCTTTATAAAAACTAAGCATAAAGGAATATGAAGATGGGAAATGGTGTGTAAGCATCCAGCTTGTTTAAATTCTAGTATAACATGAACATTTTTTCTTTGTAATTCCTCAACATAAAAGAATTTCTTGATATTAAAATCCAAGTCTCAGAGGGTGGGACAGGATTAGGAAGGTCCATTCCTACAGGATATTAGCTTTTAAGCCCAAGCAATATAAAGATATGGTGAGTCAAGTATAGACATCAAAAGACTTAACATTGAATTAAACCAAAGCAGTTGTCTTAATTTACAAAATCCATCCTCTTGTCCTAGCCAAATATCTAATCCCTAAAGTCACTGTCACTTTCCCCATTCACAGTCTGATCCCTCCATCGTGGGATCCTGCTGAGAGCCAGGTTAACTACTGTCGCCAATAATGGCAGTATAGCAACTGCTCTCCTTCTAGGTGATTAGAAGCATTAACATAACACCTTTTGGCTTTCACCTAAAAATAATATTACCTGGTCTCCAAGTCTAAATAAAATGGCGTCTTAATCTAAAATTTTATCTGGGTTAGATGTTATTAATTGCTGAGCATCAATTTGAAAGACTTACCAGTCTACCCTGTAGGGGAGTCCCATACTCTTAATTAGTTGAGAAGAAAACCAGGAATGAAAACTGCAGAAAGCATATTCTTACAGGGTTTTAAAATAACCACTCATTCAACATATATGGAAGGAAGGGTTACATCTGGGACAGCTTAGCTTCTTAAGTCCATTATAATAGGTTGGTCATTAGAGCTAACTCTGATGACCTTACTGACTCTTCCAGTAAGAAGATAAGGAAGCTAAGTTAAGGCAGAAAAGCATTTGGTGTCAGGTTTAATGTGTGTAGGGCTTCCCTAATGGCTCAGATGGCAAAGCGTCTGCCTGCAATGTGGGAGATCCAGGTTCAGTCCCTGGGTCGGGAAGATCCCCTGGCGAAGGAAATGGCAAACCACTCTAGTACTCTTGCCTGGAAAATTTCCATGGACTGAGGAGGCTGGTAGGCTACAGCCCACAGGGTCACAAAGAGCCGGACACAACTGAGCGACTTCACTTTCTTTTCTCTCTTTCTTAATGTATATATGACTGCTGCTCTCGGTCCTTCTGGAGGTTGATCATTAACAATGGTTCTTAAATGCCTAAAAGAACAAGGTCCTTATCCAAATGTTATTGTAAAATCCTATCATATGTTATCTAAGGATAAAATTTATCACTTGAAATGCCTATCTAAAATAGGAATTATTAACAATAGTATATTCTTCTGAATGCTTTTTATGGTCAAAAAAGAAATCTGGTAGAACTAATTACTAAAAGTGAATTGGAGTTTTTCAAATGCTTATCCATGGTTAAAAACCCAAAGTAGAGCAGTTGTTTAAGTAGATTTCTAATTGTAAATCAAAATTCTTATAAATTACAAAAATTTTAAATGTTACTAAATTTCAGATTGGTTTTGCTGTACAACCAATGTGTGTATCAAGTGAGTTCAAAGAGGCACCTAGAAGACAAGATGAGGATGTCATCGGGGGCGGCCCTTGAATTAGCAGCACTAGCTCCAACCACCTGGGAACCTGTTAGGAATGCCTATTCTTGGACCCCACCCATTCTGTTAAATCAGAAACTTTGGTGGGCAGTGAGGCCAGTAGTCCTGTTATAACAAGCCCTCCTCCATATGATCTTCATGCACATGAAAACTTTGAGAATCACTCATGTAGTGCTCTGCAGTTAGACCAACTTGGGTCTCAGCACGAGTTCTTTCATTAATAGCTATGTGACCCTAAGCAAATTAATGAACCCTTCTGAGTCTTTTTCCAGAGATAATGGTACCCGCCCTGAAAACACCTGAGGGAGGAAATAAGATAACATGTAGGCGAGTGCCTGGCACATAGTAGGTGCTCAAAATGCTAGATTCTTTGGCTCTCATCCAGGAACATAACAGTAAAAGCAATCAGGAAAATCAACAATTTTCCACAATTTAGCTTTTGCACAATGTGCAACGTCTCCAACTAAATGGCTGGAACCGACTAAAGCTTTTGTTTCAGAAAAATGCCAAGTGTAGCTATTGTTTTCTTTCCTCTAATTGTAGTTTGCACTGTTAGGTTTATAGCTTTAAAGTGATACTATTTACAGTAATAATTGTGAGAGTATGAATCTCATGGTTACAAACATATCTACTTTGAATGGATGTTAAATGCCAAGTGTGCAAAAATGGTCTGTTGAATTCAGTACAACTAGTATGTATTTCATGAAGACTGGCTCCCTAATGAAGCCTCTTTTGATCCATCATATAATTCCCTAATGGTTATTTAAAAATAGTTTTCAAAATACAATTTTGAAAGAATGTGTTTTTCCAGAAAATAGAAGTTCACGGTCTTAACGGTTCTTTTCATACACCTCATACACCGAGGCCCACTCCCTCATGGCACAGATACACTGTACAGAACGAGCCTGCTAAACTCTAGTGTGGAATAGGAGTGATGGCTAGAGGCTCAGTGTGGTAAACCTGAACTCAAATCCTACCTCCTCTACTCACTGTCAAGGCAAACTCCCAGTGAGCTCCAGTATCCAAAACTATAAAAATGAGATAACATCTTAAGTACCTCAAAGGGGTGTTAAGGAGTCTCTGAAATATATTTGTGGAAGTGCTTTGTAAACCACAAGGCACAATAAAACTATAAGACTTAATGCATCATCACAAAGATGGTGGTATTAGGGTACCAGTGCCACAGCACTGCTTTTGTCTTCTAAAAACCTTCTAGTGCCCTTTCCCTTGCCTGACACTACCTGAATTTAACCTCATGACAAAAATCTATAAGGTGATTCTCACGCAACTCGCAAAGATCCATCTGCTCAGAAAAGGAGAAAGCCAGCATTAGGAAGCTTCCTCTGCCATAACACCCCAATGCGTGCATGCATACCCCAATACTTGTCCAATATTACTTTTGTCCAAGATCCATTAAATTATTAATATATCTACATTGCCATTGTTTTCTGGATATGCAATAGCTTCCCCTTGTCCCTCTTACTTACGTGTTCTCCTTTAAAGTTGTTTTCTTGTAGTTCTCATTAACTTATTATGAAATGATTTCAACCTTTTAAAAACTAAAAGGGTAGCCTTTTAAAATGCTTTATAAAGTATTAGGTATTGTGATTGATCAGTGCCCAAGCTTATAACAATTCATTACATGCTTTTGTGATACAAATACACTGTAAGAATATGCTATATAGTAAAGAAAATCCACAGGAAGACATGAATTTTTTTTTTAATGTCAAGATCCTTTATTCCTTTTTTAAAAACTGGTCCCAACACTAAGCTTCTGGGCCATATGAATTCTTAATAATTGACAGCATGAAAAAGAAATTATTATGACTTATTTATATAAACTACTAAGTGGGGGTTGAGAGAGATAAGTTATTTAAAAGTAACGCATTATTACTATGAGTAGAATAACACATCTATAGAAACGCAATGTTAAGAACAATTGACCAATTTCCTTGTTCTACTAATCATCACTCAACTTTCAAATGAGAATTCCAGGAATACTACAGAAATGCTCCCAACAAAATATTTTTATTTTGAGAAGTGGCAATAGTAATATGGTTACTCTTGAAAAGCTAATTTTAATATGAAAACTCAGATGCATTCCTGAATTGCAATCATAACATCTGCAACTTAATTAATTTATATTTTAAGAGAAAAAAAATAATTTAGCACAACTGGTTTTAAAGCACTATATGTTTAATCTGTATTCTTTGTACTTCCACTGTCTGTTATTTTAATGCTGTTTTTGAGTTGAAAATAATCAAATAATTACAACTGCTAGCATTTAACCTGTATTTTTAAATACTGACAATATATTGAGTATTTGAGAAAATCCCACATAATTCTATCATTTTTGTGTTATTCAGGAATACAATTCAAAGATCTGTAATCTTATAATTAACTGCTTTACATAGTTTCATCAAAATGGCCCTAAAATTAAAATAGCATTGAAATATGATACTCTCCTAACAAATACTAAGGAAATAGATAAAAATATTGGGGAATCCCTAGTTTTTAATCTGGGCACCTGCCAAATTTAAAGGCAAATTACCTATTTTTAGCTGAAATTTATGTTCTATAATTTTGGTAGGAATATGTATACAAGAATGTTTGCTGTTTAAATAATACATTTCAAACAGTAATGTGTGTAATTACTGGAAAATGTCAGTCATCTGATACAAAGAAGCTTGCTCACGTCGGTTAAGTAGTAAGTACCTTGGAATGCTTTAAACATAATGAAACAATCTACCAAAACACATATATTTCCTAGTCTTTATGCACATAATGTAGCATGAAATCATGATGCTTTTGAAATACTCTGTGCAGAAATATTTATTTTTTAGCAAATATTTTCTTCAGATTGGTATGTGATATTGACAATGTAATCTACTTGCACAACTAGTTTTGCAATAACCATCCACAAATAACTGTAAATAAGAAAACTGTAAATTTCATGTAAAAATGGTTGCGAAATTTTGGTAGCTAAAAGTATACAAGTTGTATTGAAATATAGTATATATACATAATTTAAGAATGAAGCATATAATTTCTGATCTATTTATACATGAAAATTCAAGAATTTGTAAAAGATATTATTTTGGGGAAAAAGAAAGTAAATCTCATTAGCTACTTAGGATACTTTTATTAGGGAAGCCAACTCTTTCCAACATTTTACTAGATACAGAGATAGATACAGGCATGGTGGTGCTGATATATTTCACAAAATCACATAACTGTTAACAGTGCTACAGTTTTACTGAGTTCCACTGGGGCGCTAGTAAGCTGGACTGAGTGGTAAAAGCATTAAATTTCAAAATAACCCACGACAACCCTTCACTTTTTGCCTCTCAGAAAACAATAGTAATTTACTAAAACACTTACTGTTTATTTAAACTTTCCGATGACTAATCAGGCTTTAACTTACATGAGATAATTTTTTTATAATGTATGTTTGATACATATTTTTCATCTAGGATGAAAATACTGGGATATGATTGTCATTTGCCTATGTTTCATACATTTTTAATTCTTCCCCTAGAATCACTTATCCATTATTTTTTAAAAAATCAAACTAACTTTAAAGAAAACTTTTAAATAAAACCTATTGATCATAACACGGCATGTTCTTAGCTAAGGGCTGTTTAGTCTGTTTAGGGTTGAAATTACCGACTATTCACTTTTAAGGTTTAAAAAACCAAGAGAACATTGCCCTATTTGATAAATAAAAAACCAAACCAAATACAGAGTAGCAGAAAGCACTGTACTATCTAGAAGTGAAGCTGATTAAAAAATAAGAATCAAAGTATAAAAAAACAAAATATTTTTTAAAAGATTCTCTTGCCTTAAGATAAATGTAGGGGCAATGCATTTAGATAGCTTTGGGAAATTAAATACATATTCTCAAGTTCAGTTAACCCTAAAGTCTTTTTTAAATGGCCTATAATTTTCCAAAGAATATGGATCTTTAATTAGTATGTTTCTGGACTATCCATATTAGCAATGTTCAGGTTATCCTTTGCAATTTCAGTAATCATAACAATATAAAATGTGATTAAATACAGTCAACTAAAATGCAAATAACTGTATCTCTAAAGTACATATTTGTGTCTTCACGCTTTTGGGAAAAGGTTCTGTCTCCCCCTTCATGCAAGGGCACATACATAGATACATACACATACACTGTATCAGAAGAAGGGGTACTGATTCCTGGCATACTTGTCTCTGAATATAGCTATTAAATATGACCTAGACCAATTCTTCTCACTCCTATAAGATTTCCAAACTGCCACCATCTCTGACATTGCAGAAAGGGCACACCTAAAGACCTAAGTAGTACACAGGCAAGGAGCCTGCTGCTCCCCTCACAATAGGGCACACCATAGCAATGTAGAATTGCCGCCAATGTCTACTTACTATGTATTCAGATACAGAAGCACATCTGAAATTTGAATGCTCAAAAAGTAATACACAGAGCTGCTTATTACCAAGCTACATGGGGAAAAGAAATGTTAAGTAATATAAGGTTCTTGTCTTTACTATGCTTTTTAAAATAAGTAGACATGGCAAAAAACAAAAGCGCAAGTTTCCCAGGATTCAAATAATGATCTGATAGTGAGACAGAGAAATTTTTCTTAACTTTCCCAGTTTTCTGCAAAGTAGTTTTGTGCTCGGAACTCCACATTACAGGACTATTTGAATTCAATAAAGACATATGTAATTTTATGACCTTATTCTAGACTATAAATTATTTGAACAGTATTCATTTAAAAGCCCTGCCTGTATTCATCACTATAACACAAATTCTAAATATTTTTCTTTGTATCATCTAGTATTATGAAATCAAGACAGACTCTTAGATGATACCTTAGCATTATACATTTATTTTAAAATGCTCAATTTGCTATGAAAATGATTTGTGACCAACAAAAATGTGGTATTATAATATGTTTCAAAGTAATAAAACACTACTTTAAAATGGTTGCATTTTAAAGTTTAAGAGAAAAGAATATACTAACCTGAAAAATGTATTGAATTTTACTCACTAGATTTAATTTACCAGATTTTAACAAATTTACTCCTATTAATTTCCCAGAAAACTGCTACAAAAAAAAACATATCATTTATGTCTGTCAAACATAAAAGGACAAAGAAAAGCACACTTCTGACATATAGTATTTGTTTGTTCAGTTTTGTAATGCCATAACAGTGACCTTGATTTATATATTTTACTTAAATCATCACAATTTATATTTTCAATTACACAGATTTTATCTACATTAATAAATTTTACTCTCTTCCAGGGTAAATGCCTTCTCTGGAAATAAACATATCTCTTGACATTTTTCTATTACATTTTGTTTCTGAATGCATGCTTGATAGATCAAATGAGCACAGTCCTTGAAATTACACTTGAAAGTGGACCAAATTAAGATTCCAATAGTATTGATTACCCCCTGATGTAATTTAAAATGTGTAAACTGCCACTCAAAATAGAAGTGCAATACCTGACATTTAATCATTTGGCAGTCTTTGAAGCATAGGTGAATTACTGCACTGTTACTTGAACTGAAGTATCTCTAAATATATATGTTACAGATTTTGTATGATGCAAAACTTTACAGCAAGCTATTTGAATGTTTATTAAAAAAATTCTCAAAATGACATGGAAACATGTTTATTGTATAAATAAAAGCACTTAGACATTAAGAGTGTACATGATTTAATAATTTACATCATCATAAGAAAACTGGGGCATGAGTTAATTAGTACAAACTACCACACTACATTCACATTCATTATAAAACGATTTAATTTTTACCTTAGTAATAGATTCTGTTTACATTATTTTAAAAGCATTAAAAATATGAATTGCATTTTAGCAGAAAAATCCTGGTAATGTATTGTCTATGGCTAATGTTTATATAAGATTTTCTAATGTGTGCAGATTAGAAAACCAAGCACTAGAAAAATATGTAATTGTCCTGAAGGCCAAAATGACCCTAGTGTTTGAAATAATGTTAATCTGGGAATTTGCAAGGAAAGTGATGATTTGCAAATCTTATTTCTAGATTTATGTTCTCATTAGTATAAGAAAATTTGAAAAGAGGCTAAATAAAATTCTACGGATTAAACAAAAAAGGATTATCTAATGTGAAGTGCAAAACAACTGTCTGAAAACCAGGTTGGATTGGCATAGAACATCAGTTTTGCTAACAGGAAGGGTTCTGAGGTTAAAAAAAATTCAGAAAAAACTGAGTCAAATAAAATTGAGATTTTCTGTACCTTACGTTTTATTAAGCTTCCTGAGGAAGATGAGGCTTTCCCGAATACATTTGGTGCTGGGAACTTCTTCAGACCTCCTATGACCAAAAGTCATAGGAACACCTTTGGTAAAGGATGAGTTAAGATAAGCGTGTAAAAGTTCTAACACAAAGTGTCATTTGACAAAACTTATGTGACTCATGTCATACCATTTTAAAAGTTTTACCTCAACTATGAGCGTCCAAATAAGGAAAATTATAACTGACCTCAGAATAGTACAATAACTCAACCAACTGTCCAAAGTGTATGTTAAGATTCCATGCTGCTGAATCACGGTATCACCCTTATGAAGGATACACAGTGTGTTTATGTGATCTCTTTCCTACAACACTGCTAATTAGAATTCTGTATCTTTTATGGCCCAGTTAATATGCTCTCACATCATCAAATATATGTTCATGAAAAAAATTAACAGCCAGAGGACAAAATTACATGATTTATTCATTCACATATTTTTATAAATCTAACCAAATGAATTTGACAGCTAATTATATAAAATTATCAATATCAACAAGAGTATACATTACTTCCTTTCCAGGTTCTTTTAAAGTGAAGTTGATCTATAATTCTGTATCTTTATAAAAGGTTTTTTTTTTTTAAGATACTACCATTCATCCTCCATTTTTATGAAACTTCTATGAAAAACTATATTATTAATTTGATCACAAACCATATTAAAATTATATTAATTTGTATTCACCTTTAAGCTAGAAGATATTCAGTTAAAGTATAATAAAAGTATGTGGTTTACTAACTCTTCATTTAGAAAGACTGAGGCGTGTTTGCCAGGAAAGGGACTGATTAACTACAACTTATGTCAGTAATCTTAAAATGCTAAGAACCTGATGACTCCACTTTCAATTTTCATAGTAATGCCACTCAGAAATGCTGTCTACCATGCTCAGGACCCACATCACACTTACTGAGAAAGACTTATGGGTTTACTAATGTCAAAATCACAGACTAATGCTGTCAAGAAAGTCAAACGTGTAATTTCTAAACATTTAAACAAATTGATACATTACTCAATTTTTTAAAAATTTTATAAACAGCTAATAGCAATATGTATAAACAATTTAGTTTAACAAACTGAAATATTGAGATTTCATTAAAAATATGTCATTTGCAGAAAACCTAAATTTAAACAAAGATGCCATTTTAGGTTATCTATACAGAGAAAGAAGTTATGTTCATTAAGAATTTTGTTCCACAGAAGACAATAAAACACACTGAAGAAAAACATATATTGCAAAAAAATTAAAAAAGGAAAAACAATGCCTCCTGTAGTTTTATTTCACCGTAGATTAATTTATGGTCCACCTAACGTGATTCAGGATAAAATTTTAAGAACTAAAATTTTCTTCTTCACAGGCAAAGAGTCACAAGTTTCTGTTTTCTGATTATGTGAGCAAATTAAAAAAAAAAACCTACTATAAAGATCGCACAAAATCTAGGCCTCCCTTTCTGGCTCACCTTCAAATACCAACAACTACAAACAAATTTTTCAAAATATAATTTGTAACCTTCAGGTAAGTATAAATTAGTTTTATCTAGGCTTGCATCATTTAGCTTCTTATACAATCTATCTTTTTAAAATATATAATCTATCTTGTAATTAAGAAAGAAAATTAAAGCTAAGAGGTATTTATATCACTTAATTATACACCTATGTTGATTATGCAGATATCTCTAAAGTTATAACTTTACTAAAAGCAATAATATTCCAAATACAAAAACATCTCTCTTATTGCTTTACACTGTGAGCTAAAGTAAAAACTCAGAGAAGAGATTCAATATATGGAATATGGAAAAGCCTTAGAAGCTTTAATCCTAAGGAGTCCAGTTCATTTCTTGTAAGCAGAGAAACTCATAGTATTTCTTCAGCTTTCAAATTCTAGACATTCAAATTGCCATTGTGCCCTGCAAAAACTAATAACAGGCAAAATCATCATTTGGTAACAATAATATGGTTTTTGTCCTTAATGTTTTATCTCTAATTATATTCCACAGAAGCATTTTCTCAAGAGGAGAAATGTTTACTGTCTAAGGTTTGTAACTCAAACCAGTATTATACTGGTAGGATAAAGTTGACCTTATAATTTCCACATAACACAAATAAAACGAAACCCTGAAAAACACTTAGGAACATGTGAAATATAACCTTTCCTGTAGCTTCAATTGAAAAAAAAAAAAAAAAGGACTCAGCCAAATAGCAACAATGGAAATGAGAAATGAATAGTTCCATTACCTATCATAGATGAACATTTCCTATCTCTTTCAGAAGGAAGATCATCACAAGTAAAATACTCTTTATAAATTTGCCCCTAAAAATGATTTGGAACATAAACTGCCAAAATCACTGTCATAAAATTTTAAAGTATTTTTATGTTTAATATCAAGTCAAATTGGTTACTTATACCACTACTGAATTTTATATTTGAGTTATGCTGAAAAATACAGAAAAAGTAAAATATATTATCTCCACTACTGAAACCACAGATCATTTACATTTTCTGATCACTATGAACACACATAGAACACAGTATAAATATCAAAAGTGTAATACAGGATACTCACATCGTCATATACGAAACTCACAACCCCTTGTTGCAAGTGGTCTCTTCTCCTAAAGAAATCTTTAAACAAGAAGTTATTTTCTGTGTTACAGTTTAAAATCTAGTTTTAAATAACTGGTGCCCCCAGGTATTACAAAAGGAATAACTTTATACTCTAGTAAATCTTGTGATTTTTTAAATGTCCCAGGCCACTGAGATATGAAGAAAATTTTCCAAAACTGAGCTATAACATTTTTTCACTATTTATATTCCTTAAGTTTTGAAGCGTTAGAACTCTGATAAGATTTTAACAGTGAATAAAGAGGGGAAGACACATAATACTATCACTTTGCTGAAGGAAACGTCCCCTAATACTGTGCCCATAAATGGACCATACCTGTCAATGCTCGAAGCTTCACACAGCAAGCAACATAATCATCAAAGAAGATTCTGCCATTCTTGCTATAACGTTTGACAATGGTAGTTACTGTCTGAGGACTCAACCTATAACCTAGAAAAAGGGATTGCTAGATTAAAACTTCTGAAACTACACATCATAAGCACACCATTAACCAACAATGTATTCTTGTTAATAAAGTTATAAAACAAATTAACTTTCAGAATTCATTACATAAAAATATATATCAGAAACAAAACACATTGCTATTGAAATTGATCAGGAAAGGTTTCATTACTAATGGCAAAAGTGGTACATAAATTTCACAATTCCAACTCTATAAAAAGTCAAAGCTAGGAAAAAGAAAACAATTATCTTTTTGTGCTTGTAAAATATATTTTCGTTTTGAAATAATGTCTAATGTAGTGACAGGTTTTTTAATTCATCAATTTTTAAACCCTGTAATTTAATAGTTCTTCAAAAACATCAAAGCAAAGATTATTAGTGATCTTTGATATCATTCAAATCTGTATTTCCCACTGACTGTACTGTCTTAGAGTCAAAGAAAATTTGAGACTCAACACGGTTACTTAAAGTGGGGAAAAATAGTGAAATGTTATTCCATTTTGGCCTATAACCCTTATTATGTTTCTTCATAGATTTTTCATTTTTTAACCGGTATTTTTACTCTTTCCTTGGTTCTTTGCTGTCTAGTCCAATGGTCTCCAAAAATTTTTGAATGTATACTTCGAGTAAAAAGTTTTGGATCATTCACTCTCATTATATGTATATTATTTAGTCTTAAATTCTATACAAGTATGACTATTTGATGATCTACATTTTAAAATATATAAAAAACTAAAATTTAAAAGAATGGAATAAAAGTAATTAGAAATATAAATTAATTTATTTCACTTGTGGTCCCCCCTAGTGATGGTCCTATGTATTTAATGAGGTGTGTATATTTCACTGTGAAGAATGCTGGCTTAGAAATGTTGTCTTTGTATATTACTGGATTAGATGTGGACAAAAGACATTCATCCAGGCAAAGGGAAAAATAAAGAAAATAAACGCAATAGAAGATAATTCTACAAATAACTATAATGAAATGCAATCCAGGAAACTTGCTAAAAGTAATTGAAAGGAAAGGTATAAGTTAATAGAAGTCAAATATGCAAGCAAATGTTATATGCAAATAAACCCTGAGCTCCCTATTAGAGAGTTATGATCCGGGTAGATATGGGACTGATAAAACTCACAAGATTTTCCATAGCATTCTCATAAAAAAAAATTGAATATTTTAAAATATATCTGAAGACCTAAAATTTGAATAATACAGATGTCTCTTTGTTATTTACACTCAACTGCCTATGTGAATTCTTTGGTGGTTTTCTTTTTTCCAAATGGTTATATTAATTTTCCAACATTGCACAGAATTAAGAACCAAGTTTAATTCATTAGGAATTAAGACTCTATAATTAAACTACACAAGTTTATACGGACAGGACTATCCCTAAAATGACAATTTATTAAAATGTCTATTTATAAAACAAAATCATGGCTTTGACTTTAAACTGAAATTTGAGATAATTTACACTTGTTCAGATTTCAGAAAAGTACAATCTTTCAAAAGTTAGTTTTGTTACGAAAGCACTTTGTTTAGAAATGAATGTACATAAAATCACAAGCATAAATACAATTATGAAAACTACTTAAATTGTAAGCAAGTTAAATGGACTGTATGTAGTCCATGGAATTCTCCAGGCCAGAATACTGGAGTGGGTAGCCCTTCCCTTCTCCAGGGGATCTTCCTAACTCAGGGATCGAGCTCAGGTCTCCCACATTGCAGGTGGGTTATTTACCAGTTAAGCCACAAGGAAAGCCCAAGAATACTGGAGTGGGTAGCCTATCCCTTCTCCAGAGGATCTTCCTGGTATTGAGCTGGGGTCTCCTGCATTGCAGGCAGACTCTTTACCAACTGAGCTATGAGGGAAGCCCCAAGCAAGTTATATACCACTCATATTATCATTTTTTTAAAGAAAACAGACTGAGAACTTGAGCTTATCAGAGAGATGATAAAATAAATTTACAGTCTTTTGAGATACTCTAAAATGTAGATTTCTCATTTTGAGGGTTTTTTTTTTTTTTTTGGTGTCTACTGTGTGTTCTATGGAGAAGGCACTGGCACCCCACTCCAGTACCCTTGCCTGGAAAATCCCATGGATGGAGGAGCCTGGTAGGCTGCAGTCCATGGGGTCGTTAAGAGTCAGGCACGACTGAGTGACTTCACTTTCACTTTTCACTTTCATGCATTGGAGAAGGAAATGGCAACCCACTCCAGTGTTCTTGCCTGGAGAATCCCAGGGACAGAGGAGCCTAGCGGGCTGCCGTCTATGGGGTTGCACAGAGTTGGACACGACTGAAGCGAGTTGGCAGCAGCAGCAGCAGTGTGTTCTATACTACATAAAGAAGAAGAAAAACTAGACTACATATGGAGACCTGTTATTGAGATAAGCTTTTGCCATCAAATTAGAGATCTTATAAGTTATAAAAGTATACAATATAAATGATGAGTATGAACAATTAGAATAAATTTAAGTATATTCAACATAGGAAATTCAGAAACTGTTTTATCAACCAGAATGCATGAAAGGTTAGCCTTTCAAAAGCTCACAAATAAAATGGTTTTGTTAAAGATATTTAATCAGAATGCATCTATAACCTTGAAATCAAACTGGACAATAGCTGCTGAAATAATATACCCTTTTATTATTTAGCAAGTTTAAACAATTAAGATTCATCTGATCAAAGAACAAAGACAACCTGGATTTATTTAAAGAATTTTAATATGCTTACCCATAGCAGCAATGGCTTGATTCAGTTCATGATGCTCTACTGAGCCACTTCCGTCTTTATCAACAGTTATGAAGTTTTGCTTCCAGGAGTTAAGAGCTGCCCAAAGTTCTTTGAATTCATTAAATCCCATTTTTCCTGTGTAATCTCTCTGATAGTTTTATTAATGAAAATAAATTCTGATACCAAAGAGAATTTAACCTGGACTCAAAATTCCAAATAAGTGATTAAAAAATTGTAAGCTCACTTCTGCAAGAATTAGCCAATGTAGTATATAAATAGACTTGTATAAAAATGGAAAAGAATGGAATTCAAATAAGGATGTTACAAAGTATTTTTAAACACTCTAGTTTACCATGATCATTTATACCTAACAACTGCCTTAAGGGTAATTTTTCTATATTCTAGTATTTTTTGTTTTTACTCAAGGATACATCCAACATGGCAATCATAATTCTGCAGGTTTCCAAACTGAAGGCTATAAAACATATTTATTATCTGAATTAAATTCTGCCCTATTACAACAATTTCTGCTTTTAAAACAAAACATTTATCAACTGACTGCCAAAACTATACATCACTCAATGAACAAACTCTATTAGTCATGCCTAGTGAAAGAAAAAAAAAGAAAAAAATTACTACTTTCATACCTCTACTAAAGGGATTTGGGTAATTAAATAAGCAGTTATAAAATACTGAAAACTATCTCAGGGATGGGGGAGCCTGGTAGGCTGCCATCTATGGGGTCGCACAGAGTTGGACACGACTGAAGTGACTTAGCAGCAGCAGCAGCAAACAAAGGGAAAAGAGGGCTTTAGTCTTCCTAACACAAATGCCAAGTCGGCTTAAGTAGTTCTCACATACTGAGGTCACAAAACTTGTTAGAAATTTGGTTAAAGCTTAGGGCATATGGGAAGGAGAGGCATATAATGACTTCAGATGAGGACCAGATCCTACAGGTTTAAGACCAATGGAGGTTACTAATGGATTGGAGAAGAAGATGGCAATCCACTCCAGTACCCTTGCCTGGGGAATCCCCTGGACAGAGGAGCCTGGCGGGCTACAGTACATGGGGTCACAGAGAATTGGACATGACTTAGTGACTAATCAACAACAAAGGATTTTAAGGAACATAGGAGCAATTCTAAAATTTCCATTTCAGAAACAGTAGTTGACAAAGAAAGACTACATAGAGAGTAAAGTACGATGAATTTGGATGTAGGTAAATCATTTGGAAGTTTACTCCACTCAACCAAGTAAGAAAGAGATGAGCTTCAGAACTGAAAGGAACTGCTTTTTCTTGGGGGAGGGGGGAAGAAAGGAAGAAGAAATATAGATAATAAGATAGTTAGCTATCTTAAATCAGAAATATTAACACTTCCATATTTAAAGAACTATAAATGAGGACTTACTAGGCAAAATTTTTTTCTAATCCTTATCATAATTACATTCAATTAGCATGCTGATTTATCTCAAGACTTATTATACATAGTCCTGATGAAGGAGATATTATGTCAGTAGAGTTCAGTGAAGTTTACAAAATTCTTACTAGTAGCTCCTTAAGATAAACAAATGAATAAGCAAAAATGCTTAAAATTATTTATGCTACTTGATAAAATATTTTGAAATTTTTATAAAGAAAAAAACTATTTCAGCTAAATTTTAGATCCATTAAAGAAAATTATAAAACAATCCACACATTAAAAAAAAACTTTCTTTAATGTTTCACATAGTATCAATTGTAGAATAGATGGTTATGGTATTTTCAGACTGGTAATTCAATTGACACTGAATAAGCAGTTACTATGAACCAGTAGTGTATGTTCTGTGATTTAACATAAACATGCCTAACCTATTCAACCTTGAGATTTCTTTGGAAGGAATGATGCTAAAGCTGAAACTCCAGTACTTTGGCCACGTCATGCGAAGAGTTGACTCATTGGAAAAGACTCTGATGCTGGGAGGGATCAGGGGCAGGAGGAGAAGGGGACGACCGAGGATGAGATGGCTGGATGGCATCTCGGACTTGATGGACGTGAGTCTGAGTGAACTCCGGGAGATGGTGATGGACAGGGAGGCCTGGTGTGCTGCGATTCATGGGGTCGCAAAGAGTCGGACACGACTGAGCGACTGAAATGAACTGAACTGAACCTATACTAGTCCCAGTTTTACAAATAAAGCAACTGTGGCCCAGAAACATAAAGTTTCCCAAGTTCAGAGAGCTAACAGGTGGAAAAGAGGATTGGAGACCAGTACTCTTTCATACAAAAACTTCTCAGGCAGGGACAGGGAGAAATCTCTGGAATGGCATTCCATCATTTTGTCCAGTAAATTAGATCTAATTTGCCTTAAAGTTAACACAGCACTTAACATAAAGTTAAGTGGAAGAATCTGAATAGATGATAATAAATGACAAAAATTCAGTCATCAAATAACCAGCTCTTCAATCAGTTTCAAAATAGAACCAAGTAAGGTAAAAGTAAATAACCTTGACAAAGAATAGAAGAGAAGTTTTAGGAGAGTTGACAGATTTTCACTCTCTCCCCACACCACATTAGAATGGATAGAATTAAACTGAATTTTTACAATTTGTAATCCTTTAGAGAATAAGAGAGGAAACCAAGAAACAAAACTTTGCAAGTTGAAAAGTAGGTGGACATAAGTTGACAACCTCCATCTGAGAAAAGTGGCTTCCTGACCCTGCAATAAGAAAAGCTGAGAAGCAGCCTCGTTATCCTGGAGGAGACTTCAAACTTTTACAAATTGGTGTGAATGTAGAGACAAAAACAGAAGGACCGGTTGAATGCCTATGTAAGGTGCCTTTGAAGCCCAAATCTTGCTTCAGCCACATGGATGGCTGCCGTGTCTACTCCCAAGCCAGCAGACATCTGGGGTTTTATTTTCTGGAGGGTTCTATGCACTGCAGGAAACCAGGCACTGTTGAAGACAGGGCTATCTATTAAAACAAGGAAATAAAGTGACAATTTACAAAAGACTGAGAACCCTGCCAAGTCCTCCCTCCTGGGCTCCAGAGAGCAGATCAACTGGACAACCAGCCCCAAAAGAAATCCCTAAAGATCCTGACACCCAGTGTTGCAGGAGAAACTGCCCAGCTGAACCGCTAGGCTCTCAAGTCTGGAGTCAACACCCAGCCCAGCTCTCAGGGCTTCTAACCAGTATTTTAGTTAAATATGAGCAACCAAGCATCATCAGACATCTGAGAAAGGCAGCTGACATGAAAGACAGTCAAATGAACAAACCAGGGAAAAAACATTGAAGAAGTAGGTTATGCAGGAGGAAAAAAAAACCTGGAAAAAAAATTAAAAATCTCAGAGAGATAAGAAAGATGTCACATTCATGAAAAAAAGAACAACTGCTTTTGGATTTTAAAAACATGATAAGAGAAATGAAAGCCTCACTAGAACTTGAGGAGAACATATACTAAAATTGGAACAATACAGAGACAATTAGCATGGCCTTTACACAAGGATGACACTCAAGTTCCTGAAGTGTTAAAAAAAAAAGAAAGAAAGTTGAGGTTGTTGTGTGTTCTCTGTAGCCTGCCAGGTTCCTCTGTTCATGGGATTTTCCAGGCAGGAATGCTGGAGTGGGTTGTCATTTCCTTCTCCAGGAGATCTTCCCGACCCAGGGATCAAACCTGTGTCTCCTGCATTGCTGGCAGATTCTTTATCACTAAGCCACCCAGGATTTCCCCAAAAGGAGAAGAAACCAAGAGGCAGGAGAGAAAAAGAAAAATTACCCAATC
The DNA here is from genome assembly GCF_042477335.2 of Ovis canadensis. Classification (NCBI taxonomy): domain Eukaryota; kingdom Metazoa; phylum Chordata; class Mammalia; order Artiodactyla; family Bovidae; genus Ovis; species Ovis canadensis. Next base: position 152,810,637 of record NC_091246.1, read on the forward strand.
CAAATGGCAGGCTTCCACAGAGAGAAAATGGAGAAAATGCCACTGAAGAAAACTGCTCGGAATGAAAGCAAATGAGTCTCGATTGGAAACTCCCTCTGCATCCCGCATACACCAAGGAACAGCACTACGACATTTCAGACCAAGGGCAAAGAGAAGCTTGCACAAGCCTCTACACACTAAAAACAAATGACATACAGGCAGAAAACAAAAAGATCAAACAATGATGGAAGCTGGAAGCAATGGAGCTTAAAACTCTTACGTCAAAATGTTTTGTAATCTGGAGTTCTATACCTGGCTAGTCACTTAAGGACACAATGACAGCATTTTCACAGGAAGTCTCAAAAGATGTGTTTCCCATGTACTTTTATTAGGAATCTATTAATAATGTATTTTATCAAATTTAAGATGAGAACAAGCGACGGAATGAAGGGGAGATCCAATTCAAGAGAGAGAGGAAAGGGCGCCAGATAAGAGCATCATGACTGCAATGCACAGAAAACGAGGCACAACAGAAAGCCCCAGGATGGGGATTAACTTCAGAAAAAGCAAACAGTTACAGAAAAAGGAAAATTAGTTATATATTATTCTAAGACTCAGGAAGAGCACTTAGACAGTTAACAATAAAGCAAATGCTTATTACTGACCTAATGAAAATTACTGAATAGCTATACTGGATGGACGGGAAGGGAAGGGCTCCTGTGCACAGAGCAGGGACATGGCTGAAAGGGTTACATCCTTCCTCATTGTCCACAGCAGGACACAATCACTGATCATCATCAAAACTGAAAATCAACAGCAATAAAAGCATGCTGTTTAAGATATGGAGGCACAGTTCAAAAGAATTAGCCGAAAGAAGTTGAAAGAGATTTTTTTCTAAGAGTGGTTAACGTCAGTGGGGGGGAATGCACACTGAACAGTATTTACTTGACAAGATTAGCATTATTTGACTCTGCATTATGTGTGTGAATGTATGTGATAAAAAAAAGTTTTAAAAAACATTTCAAGTATGGACACAAAAAAGTTAGAAAGTGAATTTCCTAGTGCAATTTCAACAGAAGGAAAAAAAAAAAAGATCTCACGAGAAAAAGTTCCACTAATTCCAGATTGTGTTAAACACTTCTGAAGTTCTTCAGCATCCACTTCACCATCCTGGTAAAAAATAATTACAACCTGATTAATGAAAGAAGTTGTATAAAAGCATACTAAAATGCTAACTAGCTGTTCAAGGCCAATAAATAAATATGCAATCTTCAAAATATTACTCTATCATCATCTACAAAATTATAGAGATAATTACTGATGACAAAGACACAATAGAGAACATCACACAACATGAATACTTTTTCACAATCAAATTTTATTCTATTAAATTATGTAGGCATTTCACATATAATTTATATTCTCTACTTCTGAAAAACAGCATAATCACTCTGTCCTATAATAATGCAATATAAAATCTTGTGAGAATCATTATACTTCCACTATAAAAACTTAGAAAAATGCCTAAAATGTGTTCAGAGAAGTCTCTAATTTTTTCTTTCATGCTTCTTTTGAGGGGAGCTTATTTCTAAAGGATACTGAATCTTTAACTGGGAAGAGAAAATATCATTTTCCTTCACATCTTTACTCTCAGCTTGAGAGTCCCCCTACATTTTGGTGCTATTCTTCTGAGTTTTGTCCAAATATTCTTTGCCATTCTTATGAGAAAAAAATCTTTTATCACGAATAAGAAATCACAATCAAAGTGCAACAGGTTGAATACTCTCATTATGTTTCAGTACTACATCCTCTTTTCTAAAAAAATAAAGAGTTTAATAATTTACTTGGAAGCATCTCATACGTGGTCATGAATTCAAAACAACAGCTCTGGGAAAGGATTAAGGAGGCAAATTTGAAGCATGTAGTTTACAAGAATCCAAAAAACAAACAAACAAAACTTTTACAAACTAATGCTAAGAAGTATTACAAACACGTCTAAGAAGCATTATAAACACTAAGGAGTGTTATAAATATTATCAGGCAAGTGAAAGACTCACTTTTAAATTTGAGGAAGAAAAAACTCAGTAGTTACATTAAATTATGTTTTAATGCAATATTTAAAAAAAACAAAATTAATGCAAAAAAATCTGTGAAAAGATATCCAGTTTTTAAATAAAAGCTCTGAACCTGTTTATACCATTCACCTCATTTGTCTCTCTTGATATTGACCCTGATTAGGTCTATCAAGCCTGTTAGATTTACCTGATGGTCTTAAATGTTGAAGATATTTAAGTATATACCAGTTTATTTATTGCATTTTAATCTGCTTATTTTGGGGAAATAAACCCAAGTATTTGGTAAAACAAAAATTTAATGAAAGTGTCAAATAGTACAATCATAGCAGATCATTGTTGACAACTGTTACAATGAAATAGTTTGTAAGTCAAATAAAGGTCTCTAAATATACATGCCTGGTTCTTAGATTTTAAGTTGTAGTTTTACAAAATGAGTTTATTATATAGTCAGCTATAGATTGCATACTTTTTCCCAGTATTATACTCCTTAAGAGCTCCTTGCTGATCAGAGTGGTATAAGGCAACAGGATCGCACTTAGCTACAAATAATAGAAAATATTATCAAAGGGGCTTAAAGAAATAAATGCTTCTTGGGGCTAGGCAGATCTAGACTCTTTGGCGACTTAACGAAGCCATCAATCTCTTTTCATATTTCCAAATCCCTCATCCACAGGCCTTTATCTCAAGCTTCTGGCCTCCAGATCACAAGATGGCTACAGCACTTCCATACTTCAAGTCCCCTTTCCAGCCAAGTGTTCCCCTTTCCAGAAGAAGGAAAAAGGGCTAACACTAGTTTCAGCTAAGCTTTCCTCATTTGGAAAAGGAAAGCATCCTAAAGAAATTGCACCTATATCTCAACGGCCAGTATTATGGCACAATGGCTACCTTTATACAAAGGTGTCTGAGACAGGATTAGGGTTTTCCAACCTCTAATACACGTGAAAAGAGAAAAGGACATTTTGAATGAAATTTGGGTAGTCAAAACAAAGTGTTTGCAACATATAATAATTCTGTGTATATATATTTCTAGAAAGACATTTGGGATCTAGTGAACATTTAAATGAATGAATAATGAATGGAAAATGTTATCAAACTTCTCTGAAATTCTAACCACTCAATAAATCTTGACTACTGTAAAAGGAAAGAGACATGGTCTGTGTCTAAGACTCAAGAGTGAATCTCTCTCTCTGCTCATTAGTTTGGTATTTGCACCTTCATTCCACCCCATTTCCTTTACCTTTTCCCGATCTGCTTTACCATTAAGGCTCTCCCAGAAACATCCACAGTGTACAAGTCTCTGTGATACTCTGCCCCAGCTTCCGCAAGAAGATTGACATAGAGATCACTTCTTCCCAGATCCTATCTGGCCCAGTCTCCATGCACCACCCTGGTTTCTCCTAACATGTTAGACACCAAACTAACAGACTTTTTAATAAGATAATTATGACCACCCTAATTTTTGAGCTCAGGGAAAAAAAAACTAAATAAGCTTAAAATACAAATTTCATATACATTTTAAATGAAACACTAAATAAAAGAGCTTGACAGTTGTTTTAGATTGCAATAATTTTTTTAACTGATATTTGTGCTGTATATTTAGCATTTTACCTGGCCAGCAATAGCAAGGAAGCATTTCCACATGGGGTCTCCTGTTGAGATACTGCCTGGATAAACTGGGTTTCCAGGGTATCCTGGCTGTCCCATTGGATTGCCAAAATTTCCATACTAAAAGAGAGAAAAGGGAGGAGGTTATTAATATAAATATTACCCATTATACACTAAATTTGGTTTAAAAGAACATATTTATGAGAAGTCCGTTGAAAAGTAAAAATTGAGTTACTGAAACTTCCCAAATCATCACAAAAGCTGTTAGCTACAAACTGTTAGTTGCCTTGCATTACTTAATTCATCCCATTAACAAATATTATCCAATGTTCTTTAAAGTCTTATGGAAAAAAGAAGTCTCTAGCCTCTAAGAATGAGGCATACTTTTAAAAAGTGTTGATCATCATCACGGAAGCAAAAAGTTAAAAAATATAAGAAAATTTCACCTATAGTAAAATGAAAAAGTAAACCTAAAGATACATACATAGAATTCATAGTAAATACAATGAAACTGTGTCCATGACCAAATCATGAGAAAGTGCATAGGGCTGAAACATACTGAAACATCCACCAAAAAACATGCATTGTTTTATAAAGCAAGACACCAGTGAAGAGAATAACAGGTGGTAATTCAAACCAAGGTCATCTTCAAAATAAGAACAACAAGAATACCAACAATAATAATAGCTAACACTTATTGAGAGCTTGTTATATCTTAAGTACTGTTCTAACTACTTTCTCCCTTCCCAACAAGTCAGTGAGGTATCAAAGTACTATGTCCTTTTTTCAGTTGAGGACATAAAACTTCAAGGAGTTTCCTGGATTAGTTAAAGTTAAATGGCTAGTACCAGGTAAACCATGATTCAAAAATAGGTAGTCTGACCTCAGAGACTACATACTGTTTGTTTCCTGCTTTGGCTCTGGTGATTGTTTTCTTTTTACTCTGGAACTTTGAATGCATTCTTCTATACCTTTGAGAGGCATTTTGCCCACTTGGTGCTCTGTCACATGTGACTCACTGCGACTCCATGGACTGTAGCCTGCCAGGCTCCTCTGTCCATGGAATTTTCCCAGCAAGAATCCTGGAGTGGGTTACCATTTCCTCCTCCAGGGGATCTTCCTGACCCAGGGACTGAACCCACATCTCCCACATTGCAAGTGAATTCTTTACCACTGAGCCACCAGGAAAGTCCAGATAGGCTTTTTTTTTCAGTGTTTTTAATGAGTCTGGAGAATGAAGAAATATCCAACTACCTTTGAAGAATGAGCAGAGACTGATGGAAGGCAAAAAGGGAAAAGAATTCTAAGTACTGGTTGGGGGAAGGGGTGGGGCAAAAAGGAGCCTTTTTGTAGCAGTTTGAAAAGCTGCAGCTTGGGAAACAGTAAAGGCAAAAGAAATGACATATGGGAACTCCAGGAAATGTGCTCAGGGATGCAATCAAAAACTAGATTAGAAAGCAATAAAGTACAAGAAAGAAAACAAAAACGTTAAAATAGTATAATGAATTTTATTAAAAGTGACTGTTTAAGAATTACTTCTTTGGGACTCCCCGGCTAGTCAATGGATAAGAATCTACCTGTTAAAGCAGGGGACATGGGTTCAATCCCTGGTCTGGGAAGACCTGACACGCCACAGGGCTACTAAGACCAAGCCAAAACTACTGAGCTGGAGCTCCTGAGCCCATGCTCGCAGCAAGAGAAGCCACTGCAACAGGAAGCTCACATAGTGCAACTAGAGAGAAGCCCCTGATTGCTGCAACTAGAGAAAGCCTGCAGGCGGTAATGAAGATCCAGCGCAGTCAAATAAATAAAATCTTTTAAAATAAATAAATAAAAATAAAAGTTACTTCTTTGAAAAGATGGACAGGCCAGTTTCCAGAAAAAAAAAAAAAAGAAGTGTATATAACCACAGAGAATTTAAAAATATATATATATATAAACAAATGCTTATGAACACCTTTTTACCAACACATTTGAAAAGGTAAATTAAATGGACCTTCAAAAAGTATTTAAATTCTATACTATACTGAATTACAGTATATTTTTATACTATTTTATATTTTTAAATTACAAAAACATACTGAAGGAAGAAAAATCCTATTTGTAATAAGGGTAACTATGATATAAAGATCAACCTTAAATTTAAAAACTGCATAAAATATTATTTTTTGAGTTACCTCACTGATTGGGGGAAAGTTTCAGGCCAGTATTGGGGGACAAGTCTTGATCCAGAGGTAAAAAGATTAGCAAAATTCCCAAAGCAACTTTTGCTCTGAGGCAATAACAAACACCTAGACTTTTGGTTCTAAGGCCTCTAAGGACATGGAGGGCAATCAGGGCCTGGGGCATATCCAAAAATTTAAGGCTTACTGGAGACGCTCACCTCCTTAAGGTTCACAGAAGAAAGAAGGCCAAACCAAGTATAAGCATATTATTGTTGTTTATTCGCTAAGTTGTGTCCGACTTTTGAGACCCCATCAATGGTAGCCAGCCAGGCTTCCCTATCCTTGGGATGTCCCCACGAGAATACTGGAGTGGGTTGCCATTTCCTGCTCCAGGGGATCTTCCCATACCAGGGATTGAACCTATGTCGCCTGCATTGGCAAGTGGATTATTTAGTGAACCTAGACCCTCTACTGTAGCAACTCAAATAAAGTTTTACATCACTCTTTGGTAAGTATCCTTTGCTATCTAAATAGTATAATGATCTGATACTTGCTCCCACCCTTTATTTTTTTTAAAGAGAGATGAAAAGGCTTTTCTGGAACATTTATTTATAAATGACTGAAAGTGAAAGTCCCTCAGTTGTGTCCAACTCTTTGCGACCCCATGGACTATACAGTCTATGGAATTCTCCAAGCCAGAATACTAGAGTGGGTAGCCTAGCCCTTCTCCAGAGGATCTTCCCCACCCAGGAATCGAACCCGGGTCCCCTGCATTGCAGGCAGATTCTTTACCAACTGAGCTATCAGAGAAGCCCTTAACCCTTTTTCTTTAACTCTTGGAACTTATTCTTCATTCTATTTCTTCCATGAATAGCTTGTCTGTACAAGTTTTCTATGCTTAACATATATCCTTATGCTTGAAAATTCTGACCACACTGTAATACTACCTCAAAAATACGTATAAATTTTGTTGTATATGCTGTTACCATGTCGACACTACAACTCCCAACTCCCAAAGGTGATGCAGGATAAATATTAGGTAAGAAAGTATAATCTTCTCCCCTACAACCCAGCCCCCCAAAGTTTAGAACAGACTGCCCTTGGTAGAGTAATAAACATTAGAAGGCATTTAGCATATCTTAATTTACTCATAAGCAACATAAAGAACTGAAAAGAAGTGGTCAAAAAAATTCAGGGAAAGGATGTCTAGAAAAACTGAGGAAGGGGGGCGGGGGAGGAGGGCTGAAGGGAGGGTGGACCAAAGAAGATACTGGAACAAGGAGGATGCTTTGTTCCTCTATCTTAAGAAAGAAATTTCTAAAAACACTCCATACCCATTGATCCACAAGGATTCGCCTAAGGGACCATCAGGCACCAGAACACCTGCGGCTTTCCGCTTGGCCCCAGCCCGGGCTTCCTACACTACGCAAAGTCCTGGCGCCGCCGAGTACCAGAAGCAGAAGTAAGCAAGGACCGACAGAGGGTGAACCCGGCCACCGCCGCAGGGGCCTCACATCCCGCGGGGGTGGAGGCCGCGCCGAAGCGGCCAGGACTCACCCCTCCTCCGTATCCCGGGTATGCCATAACAATCTTGCGAGGCGACAGCCCGGTTGGGAGAAAAGCAGAGTTCTAGGTGCAGGTGCAGGTGCAGGCGCAGGTGAGGGTGAGAGACGCACTTGCAGCGCCTTTCACGTCCTCGAGACCACCCTTTTCTGAGTCCAGCCCCGCCCTAGTCGGTTCGGATTGGCTGAGACCTGCCCTTCGCAGCCTATACGGCCTAGGCCCGCCCCTTCCCCACGTCTAGTCCCACCCATCTCGTCTCTGATTGGCTTCACGAGCCCAGCCTTTTCCTACTCCGCCCCTATTGACTAGCTTAGAGGTCTCGCGCTCTAGCCTTCCTCAACTGCAAAGAAAGCTTTGCTGTAGTTAATTTCCACGCTTTTTGGAAAGGCTCTCTAGGCCGGTTTCTTTTCACCTTAGAAATCCCAGAACAGCCCGCCCATGACTTCTTTTTACCTATTCGTCCACTTTTTTAAAGATGGACTACGAAATATATGAATTTCAAAACTTGCAGAGTTACTTACATCTCTTTTTTCCGTAGCACCAAAATTATGAAACTGACTTCTGCTCCAAAAGTAGTGCATCTAAGCTAAAACGCTCTTGACACTAAATTTTACAAAAAGGTTATTATAGCTCGTTTGGTAGATAAATGGTGACAAGAGTTGCCAGATCTAGCAAATAAAAAATACAGGATGTTCAATTTTATTTTCAAATAAACAATGAATTAAAAAAAAAATGAGTATGTCCCAAACGTTGAATGAGACATACACTTGTACTAAAAAATGATCTGCTGTTTATTCGCTGATAATATACAAGGCATTCTATATATTATCTAGTAACCCAATAGATGACTCAACATTTGGGCAAACTCTTAACTCTTGAGTTGTGCCTCCTAATAATATCCATTGAAAGGAGCAGCTTGTTTTTTAATCACTCAGTGAAAAGTTAAATGCTGAATTACTTTGATTTATTAAGTAATAGTCATTGAACAGTTCTGCTTTTCTCTGGAGCTCAAGTGAATTTTCAGCTCCAGCCTGAAAAAAAGGAAACACACATAGGAAAGACAGCTGTAAATTTAGTTTAGAAATAAACAAAAAGACCGTGATGGTATTATTTTGAGTTACCTCTGAAGAATAAGACAACTGCTAAAATGTTTCTTAAAAATAAGGATGTAAAAAATAAATAAATAAAGATGTGGAAGAAAGTGTTACCTATTGGCAGGGGAAATTAACCTTGCAAAGCTGAGTAACTACAGAAGAGGAACTTGTTCAGCTATCCTACAGAGGAGGAACTTGTTCAACATTGTAAAACCTAATTTTCCCAGAAAGAGACAGAAAGGAAGATTGGTAAGGTACAAAGCACCCTTGAGAAAGTGTGCCTTGGTTCCGCTAACGCAATAAGAAATACTTTGTCCAATGAGGTTGGTATGGGATGGTCGCTTCAGTCGTGTCCAACTCTTAGCTACCCCATGGACTGTAGCCCACCAGGCTCCTCCGTCCATGGGATTTTCCAGGCAAGAGTACTGGAGTGGGTTGCCATTGCCTTCTCCACTACTGACCGTATAACCCTGGGCAAATTCTTCACTCCTCTAAGCTGCTGCTGCTAAGTTGCTTTAGTTGTGTCCAACTCTGTGTGACCTCATAGATGGCAGCCCACCAGGCTCCGCCGTCCCTGGGGTTCTCCAGGCAAGAACACTGGAGTGGGTTGCCGTTTCTCAATTGGCATAAATAGATAAAGGGGGATGGTAAAAACCTTTTGATAGGAGGAAAGAACATTTGACTCATTAAAGCATCAAGTGATAAAACATTACAAAGCAAAACAAATTGAAACCAATTGATATCATTTCAAGGGGGCTCCAAAGAGCTTTGGTATCATAGTCATTTATGGCTCAGTGCAGAGAAGAATTCAGCCATAGTAAAGAGGTAAATACCAAGTGATTTATTAGACTAGGACACCTGTGAGACTTACAAGAGGGTGGGTGAGAAATGTCGTGCCCCAAGAATTTCATAGGCTACAGTTTCATAATCAAAGGAAGAGTGGGGAGGGGGAAAAGACCTTCTTTGTCTTTCTTGAGTAGATGTCATGCTTCCATCATTAGTTCTTCTTCCAGGTTGAACAGGGCCGTTTTCTTGTCCCTGTGTGATCAAACTAGGTCCACAAATTGTTTTTTATGTATGCAGAGAGCATGTCCTAGGGATCATAAATTTACTGAGCTCACAGGGCAGGATGTGCATATCATACCACCATTGTCTTATTGTTTGGGGGTGTGTCCCATCCCATCCTGTTTCATGGGTTTGTTGTTAAGCAAGCCTGCTTGGTTTTGTGGTTAAGCAACCCTCTTAATTTACAGGGGTCTCCAGTATTTTTCTATTTACAATCCCCTAGTGTGATTCACTATTTAAACACTTACTTTGTCCATTCTGTCCCTATCAAAATCATTGCAAAGTTTTATTCTAATTGATTAACTACATATTCGAGGAAATGCTCAGAAAGGACCAAGTGTTTTACATTTACAATTTTAGTCTAAATCTCTAGTCAGAATTTTTATGCATCTTCTTTTCATTGTACTAGCCTGATCAATGCATTGCAATTGTGTCAACACTCCATGGGCCCCTTGCATTTCTACGTATATAATTTCAAGATGTGCTAAGTTGCTTCAGTCATGTCTGACTATAGCCCTCCAGGCTCCTCTGTCCATGGGATTCTCCAGGCAAGAATACTGGAGTGGGTTGCCATGCCCTTCTCCAGGGGATCTTCCCGACCCACATTTCTTATGTCTCCTGCATTGGCAAGCGAACTCTTTACCACTATTGCCACCTCAATTCAGGTCAGTTCAGTCGCTCAGTCATGTCCAACTCTTTGCAACCCCATGAATCGCAGCACGACAGGCCTCCCTGTCCATCACCAACTCCCAGAGTTCACTCAGACTCGCGTCCATCGAGTCAGTGATGCCATCCAGCCATCTCATCCTCTGTCGTCCCCTTCTCCTCCTGCCCCCAATCCCTCCCAGCATCAGAGTCTTTTCCAATGAGTCAACTCTTCGCATGAGGTACTGGAGTTTCAGCTTTAGCATCATTCCTTCCAAAGAAATCCCAGGGCTGATCTCCTTCAGAATGGACTGGTTGGATCTCCTTGCAGTCCAAGGGACTCTCAAGAGTCTTCTCCAACATCACAGTTCAAAAGCTAGGAAACCCATAATTTCAAGATAGAAATACTGTTTTCTTCAAGGGCAGAGAGAAGCTTGGCTGCAGGATAGCAAAGACAAACTCTCCTTCCAGGGAAAAGTTTGCTTGTGTATGCTAGCAGGATTTTCCTAAACTTAGAGTTTCTCCTTGGTGATTCAAACCCATTGCTTCTATATTACCTATCTAGCAGCTTCATTTTACTCAGTGGAACTTGGGAGCAAAAGGAATTCATGAGAATTCCTCCAAGCTGAGGAATCCACAGCCTATTGTGCTGTGAGTAACAGAGTCCTTTGTCTCTGACAGAGAAACCTCTTCTGTTCTTCTGTCAACTTCTGTGAATTTGTGGCAAGCTACTTGTCAGCTGGTAAATAGGATAAAATATCAGACCCTTTGAAGTTCTAGGTAGTATGTTTCTTTCTTAGAGAAAGAACTACCCAGGGAAACTCCTACTGCACAAGGATTATTCTGAAGGCAATTGAGAAGAAGCAGATACAAGAAAAATTCTCTATTCTCCATTTGTGTAAAAGCAGGACTAAAGTGACACTCCTCCACTCTCTACCAGGAAGGACAGAGACGAGTATTCTGAGACAAGTGTGGACCCTTACCATAACGAAGGCAGGGACTTAAATCTATATAACAAATCGTATGCTTGTTTATCCTTCTTTTCCTGGTAACTACCCCACACATAGTTTACTCATACCTTCCTTTTCTCTTTAGCTGAAGATGGCATTTAAGCCAAAGTTCTAAGCCACCTCTGAGAATTATTCATTTTTCCGATTATCTCCCATGTCATCTTCCCTGGAGGCTCAGCAGTAAAGAATCTGCCTGTAGTGTAGGAGACCTGCAGGAGATGCAGGTTTGATCCCTGGGTCAAGAAGATTCCCTGGAGAAGGAAATGGGAACCCACTTCAGTATTCTTGCCTGGGAAATCCCATGGACAGAGGAGCCTGGTGGGCTATAGTCTGTGGGTTCTGAGAGTTGAATGACTCTCAGCAGCTAGCTGGCAACCACTAAGCACACACACACATATAACAACAACATACACATGCATGAAAGTGAAAAGTGAAAGTGAAGTCGCTCAGTCGTGTCCGACTCTTAGCGACCCCATGGACTGCAGCCTACCAGGCTCCTCCATCCATGGGATTTTCCAGGCAAGAGTACTGGAGTGGGGTGCCATTGCCTTCTCCGACATACACATGAGTATACATGTTAGTAAACCTCTGGGCTTTTTTTCACTTGCTCATCTGTTTGTTATTATGGGGATCTCTGCCAAGAACTCAGAAGGGTAAATGGAAAATTATTTTACCACGCTTACACTATCCTTTGAGATGCAGAGAAGATTTTCAACACTATAGTCTACTGTATCTCTCTCTAAACCCATTATTTCATATAATAAATTTTCCAGGGTAGGAACTGAAATTTCAAATGGATCAATAGGAGTATTTTTTAAAAGTAATTGTATGATACAGCAACCCAAGATGGCTGTTCTCTTCCTCTCTGTATATCCCCTGCTTGACCAGTGAGTGCCTGCTTCACCTACACCCTGCTCACCTGGCTGACCTTCCCACATACTTGCCCCAGGCCCTGGCTAATAATTGTTACTTTAGCCACCAAGATAGCTTATCAAAAGGGGCAGCAAGGGACATGCCTTCTGCTGGTTCCCCTGGTAACCAGTGAGTCAACTTGATGTCAATTCCCCCTATAATTGGTAACTCCCGGCCCCTGGAGCAAAGACTGCCCGGTGTCCCGCCTGCAGTCCTCCAGGCATGGTAGGGTATTTCTCAAGGATATTGTGTCAGATGTGCAAGCTCTCCCATCCCTTAAACCTTTGATGTCTCTGTTGCACACATCAAAGACATTTCTTTGGACTTAAGGCTGGTTAAGCACAGGCTTGCAGGCCTTCATAGTGCAGTTCAATAGTAACAGTAATGACAATTTGCTCCACGATTCAGTTATGGTATGAACATATTTTATGAAAATAGAATGTATAAAAACCATCTTAAATTGTACATGTTTTTTCATAAATTACTCCGTTATTTCATAAAAAATAGCTTATAGAGTAAATGGACTTTTCTGGTGGCTCAGTAGCAAAGAATATCCCTGCCAATGCAGGAGACAACGGTTGGATCCGAAAGATCCCCTAGGGGAGGGAATGGCTACCAACTCCAGTTTTCTTGCAATGGACAGAGAAGCCTGGAGGGCTACAGTCCATAGGGTCACAAAGAGCCAGACATGACTTAGTGACTAAACAACAACAATAATAAATACTATATAACAGGCACTGTTTTGTGAAGTGTTATTCCTCTAAAGAACTCCATCAGGTATAGACAATTATTATTTTATAAATGTAAAAAGGTGGAGGGTTGTATATCACTTATCTATAATTGCAGTGGTAGCATAGCAAAGCTGAGGTTAGAACCCAGGAAGTTTAGCTGCAGAATGTGGTCTCTTAAACAATACATCTTTTTGCTTTGTATTTTAAAATACAAAATTTTGTATTTCGCTGATAGATCTTGCTTCTCCACTAACCCACTTCAGTCTACTGACATCACAGCTGAAAGAGCAACGCTTTAAAAAAATAAGTTACATCATGTCCAGCTAAGGGTCTGATCCCATAAGTGGCCCTTATCTCACCCAGAGGATGAAAGAATATGCTTGCTATGGCCTGTAAAGTCCTGATGTGATCTTCCCTAGTGCCGCTGCTCTGTAACCACTCTGTGACTCACCTTTAGCTCAATCCGCACCAGATTCACTGGTCTCCTTGCTTTAGAGGACAGTGCCCATTTACTCTCTCTCTCTCTACCCACATAGTATTTTAAAATAAAACAAAAATTATTTGCACCATAAGTGAAGAGGTCTCAAAGAGCAGAAAAAAAATGGCACACCAATAACTAGAGAAATAAACAAGAAAATTCATGGTTTTGACTAAGATGAGCTAAAAATTTGTTCCCTTACACAGGAAATACATGCTTTCTGACAAGTGTAAAGTTTTCATGACTGTGTCTACTTACAGTATTTCTTCCAAATCTTGGCGGTCTTGGCCTCAGGGTGAGTTTAGATATTCAATTAACCAGTACCTTTACTAATACAATATAAACAGTGAAATAACGATGGTTCCCTTTCCTATCTATGCCCATCTCACTTTCTCTTTCCCTCTAAATGAATTTTTTCTTTCTCTCCCTCTTCACAGATGGAAAACATAAGAAAATAGGGACAGTAAATATTTACTGCTCCTCAGCAAACTTCAGAGCCAGAATCTGCCCCTCTCAGGAATCATTTATACACCAAATACTAAGATATACCAGCTAATGAAAAACAGCATGAATGGAGCTTATTTCATAGCACTAAGAAATTTCACATACATGGCCTAATTCATTTTAGTCAATAAATGCTTATTTAACATCTATATTGCAGTACTAGTTTAGAAGGAAAAAATATACATCAGTGGAAGTGGGGAGGATGTCTTTGCCCTTGTGGAGCTTATATTCTAGAAGAAGGAATAAGAAATAATAAATAAAGATAATGAATAAGTAAATTAATATATAGTATGTTCAGTTCAGTTCAGTTCAGTCGCTCAGTCGTGTCCAACTCTTTGCGGCCCCATGTATCGCAGCACACCAGGCCTCCCTGTCCATCACCAACTCCCGGAGTTTACCCAAACTCATGTCCATTGAGTCAATGATGCCATCCAGCCATCTCATCCTCTGTCGTCCCCTTCTCCTCTTGCCCCAATCCCTCCCAGCATCAGGGTCTTTTCCAGTGAGTCAACTCTTCACATGAGGTGGCCAAAGTATTGGAGTTTCAGCTTCAGCATCAGTCCTTCCAATGAACACCCAGGACTGATCTCCTTTAGGACGGACTGATTGGATCTCCTTGAAGTCCAAGGGATTCTCAAGAGTCATCTCCAACACCACAGTTCAAAAGCATCAATTCTTCGGCACTCAGCTTTCTTCACAGTCCAACTCTCACATCCATACACAACCACTGGAAAAACCATAGCCTTGACTAGATAAGTTAGAAGATGATAAATGCTGTGGAACAAAAGGAACATGAAAAGAGAGGTGGGGCAGGGAGGTGACTAAGTAGGTGGCAGTATAGAATGGGGCGCCCAAAGTAGCCTTGCAAAGCAAAGGATGTTTGGTGCAAAGGATTAAAGGACATGAGCAAGTTAGACATGAAATTCTCTGTAGGAAGTATATTCCAAGCAGAACTAGAGCTATAATCCAGAAATCTGATTACCTGTTTAAAGCAAAGTAAGGAGCTCAGTGAGTCTGGTGTGGATTGAACCAGAGGTGAGTCATAGAATGGTTACAGAGCAGGAACATTGGTGAAGATCACATCAGGACTTTATATACCTTTGCAAGCACATTCTTTCATCCTCTGGGTAAGATAATGGCCACTTAAGGGATTGGAGCCTTAGCCTGACATGATATAATTTATGTTTTAAAGCATCACTCTTTCAGCTATGCTGACAACAGACTGAAGTGGATTAGTAGAGAAGCAAGAAGATCTATCAGCAATCTGTTGGTAATTTAGAAATAATGGTGACTTACCATAGAGCAACAGTTGAGATGGTGAGAAGTGGTCAGATAATTTTGAATTTTTAAGGTATAGCCTTCTTGATTTCCTGATGCTTTGGATTTGACCATTATTGGCTTGGTGACAAAGTTTCTCTCCTTGGCCAAACTTAGCCAGGTTCTTCTGAGTGATCTTCTTAACCCTGGCCCATACAAACTTGAACAAAAACTAACTTAGTTTCTAACAGCTCAAGGTTGTATCCCTAGAATGACCCTAGGCCTCTTAAAGTGCCCATATGAAAAGACTCAAAGCTTCCAAAAGAATTTACTGTTGCTGGCTGGCTTGTTCCAGCCTGCACCTGGAGATAGGGTCCCATCTCCCAGTCTCCAAGAGAGGGGAGGAGCCTACTTTGATAAGTGCCACTTGGCAAACCCTGAAGGATTTTGCTTGGGCTAGACCCCTCTTCCTGCTCTTTGTAATTTTTCCTTGCTTTCCAGATTCTACAAGGCCCTCACTTACCCCCACCCCTTATTCCCTCATCCTCCCTTTAAAACACACAGTCTCTTATCTACAAATCAAAGTTGAGTTCAATTCACATCAGATTCTTTTCCCTATAATTTCCCTATTATTAATAGTCTATGACCAATTTAAATTACCCTTACTACTTTAACTAGTGTCCAGTTTTGTGTATCATTGCCACTGGTGGCAACTGGAGGAAGAACTGTTTGGGATGGCCAAATCAAAAATCAATATTGAACATGTTAGATCTGAGACGCTTAGGAGACTAAGTGACAATGTTAAGTAGGTTGTTGATCTAAGAGGCTGGTTGGAGGGAACAGTGCCTACCAACCACCCAGCATTTGCTTCTTACTGAACCTTTCTATTTCCCACCTGATACCCTGCAACTGTTAAGAAGTAGTGAAGAATTCTGTAAGAGATATTCCTCCAAAAATGGCCTTAAAATGGAAATCA
This sequence comes from Ovis canadensis, assembly GCF_042477335.2. Classification (NCBI taxonomy): domain Eukaryota; kingdom Metazoa; phylum Chordata; class Mammalia; order Artiodactyla; family Bovidae; genus Ovis; species Ovis canadensis. Next base: position 152,826,696 of record NC_091246.1, read on the forward strand.
TTCTTATTGTCAATGAAAGTGAGAGGGCCCAAGAAATTCATGCCTCTTTGTCATTGTTTTCCATAGAATTAATGAATGATAGAAACAGATTATGACCTAGTGAATTAAAGGTGAAGCTTATTATAAATGCAAAGTGATTCTGGCAACCTTTAAATCCACATAGTTTGAGAAAAACGCACACCCAATGTCTTGGACAGCTCGTGCTGCCTTAACAAAAACATCCTAGACAGGACTGCTTAAACAATGGGAATTTATTTCTCCCAGTTCTAGAGACTAAAATCTCAAGATCAAGGTGCCAGAGGATTGGTGAGACACCTTGAGCTGCAGCTGGCTGCCTTCTCACTGTTTTCACACATGGCCTTTAGCCAGAGGGAGACAGAGAAGTGAATTCTTCAGTGTTTCTTATCAGGGCACTAAAAATTCCACTCTGAGAGGCACACCTTCATAACCTCATCTAAACCTTATTACCATTCAATAATGCTATCTCCAAATACCATCACACTGTGGCTGGTGCTGCTGCTGCTAACTCGCTTCAGTCATGTCCGACTCTGCGACCCCATAGGCGGCAGCCCACCAGGCTCCCCCATCCCTGGGATTCTCCAGGCAAGAACACTGGGTTGCCATTTCCTTCTCCAGTGCATGAAAATGAAAAGGGAAAGGGAAGTCGTTCAGTCGTGTCCGACTCTTAACAACCCCATGGACTGCAGCCTACCAGGCTCCTCCATCCATGGGATTCTCCAGTCAAGAGTGCTGGAGCCATCACACTGCTAGGCTTCAATAAATGAATTTTAAGGGAACATAGTTATCTATAACATAAATCATCTAAAAGGTGAGGAAGAGGAGACACAGTCATAAGTGTCTGCTGCATTGTCACCTTGGTTCCACTCTAGAATTTATTTCATGCTAAAATATATTCACATAGATTTCACAACATTGCTTTAACCGATAGACATGCAATAATTATCATACTTTCTCCAGAAATTATTCATTGTGTTTTCAACATGAAATAATGAAGGCTCTATATGTGTTAATTTCACAAGGTATAAAAATATGACAACACAAAGTGAAGTCATCTGGTAATAATTTCATTAAAAGTCCAAAGGTTCAGTTTCTTTCAGCAGCTGCCTAAGATTCATCCCGCTAGGGAGGACAGAGAGCTATAAGCTTCCTAAGTAAGAAAAACCTGAATATTATTTACCATTTATTATTGAAACCAGCCACTTTACAAATTGACCTTATTCAGCTAGGCTTTCAACAGCACAGTTGTCTGTTTTTGATTCTGGTAATATGAAGTACTCTATTGGCAGAAGCACAAATTTTAAAGCAATTTAATAAACAGTAATACATATATGAAAAGTATCAACAGGGCTCTTCAGAAAGGTGAAGAATGGTAGCTTCTGAATATATATATATATATATACTTGGATTGCTAAAGCTCTATTAAGCAATCTGGATTCAACACAGCTTCTTTAGAAATGCTGTGTAATGTTAATCACAGTGTGTGTCTATCACTAATGCTCAATAAAAGCACCAACACTATAATTCGCCTTGGTGAAGTTACCTGTGATTCAGGTAATATTGGAAAAACACCTGTCTTACATTTTATTTTTAAATGTTTACTTATTGTTTAATTTGTTTGGTTGCATTGGGTCTTAGTCGCGGCACACAGAATCTTCACTGTGTCATGCAGGATCTTTCACTGTGACACACAGACTCTCTGGTTGTGGCATGCAAACTTAGTTGTGGTGCACGGGCTTAGTTGCTCCACCACAAGTGGGATCTTAGTTCCCCGACAAGAGGTGGAACGCCACCCCCAATCCCCTGCACTGAAAGGCAGATTCTTAATAACTGACCACCAGGGAAATCCTGTCTTAAATTTTAAATACAGGTTTCATGCTTGTGAATATCAGACCCATATTAACATGAGATCATACACTCACAACACTGACTTTCTAGAAAGATAGAAATTAAATATCATTGACTGATACTTTTGGTTGGTGCTTATCCCTTCAGTCAGTAACTTATATATTATGTGAGTTTGAGTTACCAAAACCTAAAATAATTTGATCGAAACCATAAAAGTGGTCCAATTCTTAAATAGATCACGACTGCCTAAAAGCTGAGATCATCTCATTTCCACACATGCATGTGTGAAGATAAGATTGCTGGTGGAAATACGACCTGGTAATAAGAATGAATGAAAAGATTAGAATCTTGTTTTCCATAAATGTTTGTTGTTTATATATTTATGAATCTGGTCACACTGTGCAGCTTCTGAGAGCATAGTTCCCAGATCAGAGATTGAGCCGATTACCTGGGCCCTCAAAGTGAAAGCACAGAGTCCTAAGCGCTGGACCACGAGGGAATTCCCCTATGATCTATGTATTTATATAGCACATGATACTTTTCACAGCTATTTTGAAGAATATTATATTTGATATTCACAACAACCTTGTGAAATAAATAGCACCAGTTATTCAATAAATTTTAAGAGGAAACTAAGATAGTAATAAGGTGCATCGTGAATGTAGGCACAAGCCAAAAAACAGTTACAAAATATTTTTAAAACAAAACATGACCTAACTGATTTTCATGTTTGGAAAATGATAACCCAAAGTGCTCCTGTGGTTTTGAATAAATGAATGAAGTTCCTGGTTTAAGCTTTCTAAGTTGCTTAAAAGCTAAGAATTAAGCTATAAAGCACTTTATTGAGTTCTCCCAAATTAGAAATTAAGTAAAAGAAAAAGTTTAGTACACCCCTTGTAAGGTCCCAGAGGATAGGAATTGTGACATATACTAACACAGATGAGGATCCATGATCAGTGATGGTGCAAAAACCACCAGAGTGGGTATAAGAAACTCAATTAATGCACCATCCAAGATCTGCTCAACTTAGTCTATCTCAAACTGTTGCTTTGTTTTCTGGCTTCTACCCGTAAATCTCAATTGTTGCCGTGCATGAGTGCTCCGTGGTGTCTGACTCTTTGCTACTCCATGGACTGTAGATTGTCAGGCTCCTCTGTCCATGAGTTTTCCAGGCAAGAATACTAGAGCTGGTTGTCGTTTCCTTCTCCAAGGGATCTTCCCTACCCAAGGATCGAACCCATGGCTTTTGCATCTCTTGCATTGGCGGGAGGATTCGTTACCAGCTGAGCCAACTAGGGAAGCCCTCTAGTTGTTGGTACATTTATTTATTAAAAATGCAGATGGCATACTCAAACAGTAATTGAGGGATTATAATAAAGTCACTATTTACAAAGGTGTTGACATAGTTAAGAGACAACAATAAGGGATAATATAGCTCATCAGTGCAAGCAACAGTGAGAATCAATTACCACACTTAGGCTGTGGGGGCAAGGCAAGGAAGCAGATACTGAAACCTGGAAAGAGCTGCTGTGTGGAGAGGGCCACCTGACACGACCTTCAGTGGAGGTATGTAAGATACACTGGATGGAAGGGAGTTCCCTGTCTCTCTTCCCTGTCTCCAATCTCCTTTCAGAAATTCCAATGACTGATCTCCATCAAAAGCCAAAGAAAAAGGGAGTTTAGGGACACAACAGCCTCCCAGGGAGTAGTTCAGTATAGAGGAGGGTGGAGCATGAATCTTCAGAGGCAAGTGGAAAAGATAAAAAATGGTGAAGAGAAACAAATTCCATAATGTACATTTATAATCCTGCCAAAATTTAACAGCTCTTCAATTAGAGACTCAATTTATGTAATTTTTCTGTAAGGCAAAAATCCAGATAAATTGCTTAAAGTTAGTATTTATAGAAAGATTATATTGAATAGTGAATTTCTCTTTCATTAAAAAGAAATGCTTGACTGAGCAATTAAGCTATGGAGATGAGACGGAGAATGAAAGAAAACCTAGGTTTTTATTCAGCCACCATGATTCCATTACAGACTTGATCCACCCATTACAAGAGGCACTATGGCAACCAGCTCAGAAGAAAGGGGAGGGGGAGGAGAAAGGAGGATGTAACCTAGCAACAGAATCTTTAGGCCACAGTTTGCTCATAATTGTCAAAATGGTAGTTAGTGATATCAGAAAACATAATTAAATCAAGAGAAAGTATACCAAAAAGGGGTGAGTGGGGATATAGCAAATATTTAGATATGTAGGTAAGAAAGATCAAATATTTATTTAAGTTAAAATTCCTGTATAAAATGCTTTTCTGTATATTATTTCAAATAAATGTACACATAAAGTAAAAACTGTTTAGAAGGAAATAAAAAACTGATTTCTATTAGAAAAGCATGTGCCTAAGATAGAGCTTTTTCAGTATAAATTTGAAAAATTTAATGGTTATAATCTCAACCTTAAGTATTAACTAAGCAAACATGTATCTTCAAGCTTATTATGACTTTATCATAGTTATTCAAGAATGAAAAAAGTAGTTCATATTTTTTTTTATTTTTTATTTGTTAATGTGTCTATCTATTCATTTGGCTGCATCAGGTCTTAGTTGCCACACTCAGGATCTTCTGTGGTACACGAACTTTCTAGTTGTGGCATGCAGACTTAGTTGCTCCAAGGCATGTGGGAGCTTAGCCCCCTGACAAGGGATCAAACCCACATCCCTTCATTGCAAGGCAGATTCTAAACCACTGGACCACCACGGAAGTCCCCCCAGATAGTTGATATTTAGATCAATATTGCTATTTCCTTCTGATTGATATTTGAGAAATGTTCATGTAGAACATTATTAGCTAACCACATCATGCAGAAAACAAATTAATACCTATAACAGAATTAGGACAGTTTCCCTTTATTAACTCCACTGATTTCATTCATTCACATACACATTCTGATTTCAAGAGAATATGTTAATCGGTACACTAACTACATTTTCTTATTTCCTAAATTTTTGAAGTTCTGGGATCTGGGGCCAGACTAACTGCCCTTCCCAGGACTTGTTTAGTCACTAAGTCGATCTGACTCTTTTGTGACCCCACGAACTGTAGCCAGCCATGAGATTTCCCAGGCAAGAATACTGGAGAGGGTTGCCATTTCCTTCTCCAGGGGATCTTCCTGCCCCAGGGATCGAACCTGTGTCTCCTGCATTGCAGGTGGATTCATTACCACTGAGCTATCAAGGAAGCCCAGAACCTACCAAAGGGAATTGTGCGTATGTGTTTAGTCACTCAGTCATATCTGACTCTTTGTGGTCATATGGACAGACTGCATCCTGCCAGGCTCCTCTGTCCATGGGATTCTCCAGGCAAGAGTACTGGAGTGGGGTGCTACCTCCTTCTCCAGGGGATCTTCCCAAGCCAGGGACTGAACTTGCATCTCCTGCATTGCAGGCAGATTCTTCACCACTGAGATGCCAGGGAAACCCTTCCCGGGGCTAACCAATTATTAAAGACAGCAAAAGACTCAACATGGTCTTTTGTAGGCAAACTAGGTGATCTAGGGCCTGAACTCTGAACTACCACCTCTCTCTGGATCTGTCTTGTCAAAAGGCAGAATCCTCTGCACTAATCTCCCTGGGGCCAGATACCAGGCAACTAGAAGAAACAGCCTATATGACCCAGAGCCTGCTGAAATTTTTCAAACTAGCCAATTCTAACCCTGCTTACCCTGCCTGGCCTGGCCTTTCCCATGGAAACCAAAATGCAGGCTCCACTCATCCTTTTCCTTGGCTCTTTATACCTCCTGACTGATCCTGGTGCTTCCCTATGCAGTCTGGTGTGCCCCTCCTATTAGAAACTGTAACCAACTTGGCGATCACCTCCTGATCTGTTATCCTCATCCTACTGCAATAACAATAAAACCTACATTTTAAAACAATTGGTTCTAGTCATTATTGTCTGTTTTAACTCTTGAAGGAACTGTGCAGTAAATATTTCAGACGGATCATTGACTCCAAGTTCATTTACTGGCTGTGTGACACTGGGCAGAATAATACAACTCTATGAATCTCAGTCTACTTTTGCAAAATAGTGAAATTCTCTACTACTAGAAAAATTAGTCCTGTTGCTGTTTTCTCTGTTTTTGTAAAATATAATACTTCATACGAAATTATCTTCCCATTGGGAAATATAGATAATTTCCCTTTTTTTTAAATCTGGCAAAAAATCTATAATTGTACCTAGTTATAGCTTTTTTGACTTGAGACCAGCCAAATCAGTTGTGATGCAATTAAGATTTGATAGTAAAGTCCCCACAAGGTGGCAGCAGAGGCATCACCATCAGCAACCAGTCGCTGTGCAGAAGAGCCTAAGGAAGGAAGCAAGGGAAGTGAACGGTATGCCTACAGTTCAAAGTCTAGGATTCGGTGCTGCTTTGAGTCTGTTGGCTCCACATAGGAGAAGCTGGGTCATTGAGCTTCCAGGGAACTTAATAGGCCAAAGGCAGCGTTTGGCACCACCTAAGACCCTGGGTCAGCTTTTAGAATTTCATTTTGTGAGGAAGTTCAGGTTTTTTCTACAGTTCTACAAATACTAAATGTGGTGTTCTACAAATATTAAATGAAAATACTATTCTTAATTCCTAATTAATGGCACACAGCACATTCCTGTGCATGTAAGCAGTCTATTCCTGAAAAACAAAATATTTCTGAGATGTAGAAAATTATTTAACACTCATAGTCCATGTTTGCATCCTTATTAACATTAATCTATCTATTAAAATCATAAATTAAGTATTTTAAATAGATCATTTGTAGTAACAAAATAATTTGGACTACTCTTTCATTAAAATTTTAAAAATCTCCCACAGAGTACAATATATCCCTCTTGCGATTTTTACTGCATTTGAGGGGGAAAGAATCAATGAAATGGAACCCTCTGATTAAGTTCTAAGATTGTGTACCAGTTCTGAGGGGTGGGAAAGACCATGCAAGCCCCCTAGAACTGTTGGATCTTTACACCCTCAACACAAATGTGCAAATAGACACACAAATGCAGGACTCGGATACACCTGTTCTCATTAGGAATTCAGGAAAAAAACTAAATTCTTGTAGGTGTATTCAGGAGCTATTCTATTTAAAATGTTATAAAATTTAATTTTCCCAGCTGAGGCTTAAAAAAGGGATGCTCTGCTTCTTGTTTCAGTTTTCACCTTACAAACCAGCATCCTATTCAACACATGTTCAGCATTAATGTTTCATCGTTTTGCACATTAGCTGGTGATTTCACTGTTTGAAATGACTCCAAGCATAGTCCTGGAGTGTAACCTGGCATATCCAAGCACTGGAAGGCTGTGATGTGCCTCAAAGAGAAATATGTGATATGCTTTCTTCAGGTGAGTTACAGTATTGTTGACCCTGAGTATAATATTAGTGAATTAACAACATATATTAAATAAGGGGTCTTTAAAGAGAAACACACAGAAAACAAGGTTATGTGTTAATTGATTTTAGAAATATTATGACCTCAGGAACCTAATTTTATACTTCCCCAGGGGCAGTGGTTCAGTATTCGTGAATTCAGTGTGATTTTATAGTGGACAATGAGACTTCATTGTATTCTCCATCGGTGCTATGCTAGTAGAGGCCCTAATCCTTAGTTCTCAAGTCTGGCTGGAGACTAGTCTCACAAGTGGAATTGAAAAGAGAAATAACTGACAATAAAGTTCCAATCATGGAGATTCTGATGCAATGGATAATTGTATATATGTCTGCCTGTGAGTCAAATATATAGCGAAGCTTGAGAGCAACTTTCTAGCTCACTTTGCCACACAACAAGTAACTGAGTGGCTGCTCTGGTACTTCCTATTGGGGATTCTCTGGGAGGGCAATGTGTGTGCTCGGATAAGGAAAGCATCTAAAAGACAAATTTTTCAGGCAGCCTTGGGTTACTTTTGAAATAAAATGGCTTAAGCTCCTATTAAGAAAAAAACCAATGCATTAAAAATCAGAATTTTTAAGTGTTTTGAGCAGGTATCACTTTATTTTAGGGGAGGTGAACACAGCCAAGTTCTAGCCAATGAGCTATATAAAAAAAATTCTGCGTCAGACTCACGGGGCTTTTTTCTCAGAAAATGCAAATGGGAGAAACTCTATGTTTCATCTTGTTACAACCTGCGTTGAACTGGAGTTGTAGGAAGAAATGATGTGGGGAGCTGTAGCAGTCATTTTGCAACCATGAAAGAGAAGACAAGAAAATTATAGGGCACACCCGAGTTCTGACCTCAATGAATTATTGGCTCTTTCTATTAAGTGTGAAAAGTCAATTCTCTGTTGCTGGGCCACATTTACTCAGTGTCATCTTTACCTCGCAGCTGGAAGCATGCCTACTGAAATGGCCCTCCTATCCTGCAGAGCATGGTGAAGTCTGGCACAGTTCATAAGATATCTGACAAATTCTATAGGGCTTATGCTCTCATTGTCTCCCCTGCATGGAATTCTCAATCTATGCTCCCTCTCTCACTTTCTACAGGTACACTTTTCTATGTAGCTCTGCTCCACCACATGGGGCCACTGCTGCTGGTGCTAAGCCACTTCAGTCGTGTCCAACTCTGTGCGACCCCATAGACGGCAGCCCACCAGGCTCCCTGTCCCTGGGATTCTCCAGGCAAGAACACTGAAGTAGGTTGCCATTTCCTTCTCCAATGCAGGAAAGTGAAAAGTGAAAGTGACGTCACTCAGTTGTGTCCAACCCTCAGCGACCCCACGGACTGTGGCCTTCCAGGCTCCTCCGTCCATGGGATTTTCCAGGCAAGAGTACTGGAGTGGGGTGCCATTGCCTTCTCCCTCAGTTCAGTTCAGTTCAGTTCAGTCACTCAGTCGTGTCCGACTCTTTGCGACCCCATGAATCGCAGCACGCCAGGCCTCCCTGTCCATCACCATCTCCCAGAGTTAGCTCAGACTCACATCCATCGAGTCCGTGATGCGATCCAGCCATCTCATTCTCGGTTGTCCCCTTCTCCTCCTGCCCCCAATCCCTCCCAGCGTCAGAGTTTTTTCCAATGAGTCAACTCTTCTCATGAGGTGGCCAAAGTACTGAAGTTTCAGCTTTAGCATCATTCCCTCCAAGGAAATCCCAGGGTTGATCTCCTTCAGAATGGACTGGTTGGATCTCCTTGCAGTCCAAGGGACTCTCAAGAGTCTTCTCGAACACCACAGTTCAAAAGCATCCATTCTTCAGCGCTCAGCCTTCTTCACAGTACAACTCTCACATCCATACATGACCACAGGAAAAACCATAGCCTTGACTAGACGGACCTTAGTCGGCAAAGTAATGTCTCTGCTTTTGAATATGCTGTCTAGGTTGGTCATAACTTTCCTTCCAAGGAGTAAGCGTCTTTTAATTTCATGGCTGCAGTCACTATCTGCAGTGATTCTGGAGCCCAAAAAAATAAAGTCTGACACTGTTTCCATTGTTTCCCCATCTATTTCCCATGAAGTGATGGGACCGGATGCTATGATCTTCGTTTTCTGAATGTTGAGCTTTAGGTCAACTTTTTCGCTCTCCTCTTTCACTTTCATCAAAGAGGCTTTTTAGTTCCTCTTCACTTTCTGCCATAAGGGTGGCGTCATCTGCATATCAAAGCAACACAATATAAACCTATTACATGTGGAAGACCTGCATAGGCAGACTTTCATGGAAGATCTGGGTCTGCAGCCCTCCAGGCTCCTCTGTCCATGGGGATTCTCCAGGCAAGAATACTGGAGTGGGTTGCCATGCCCTCCTCCAGGGGATCTTCCCAACCCAGAGATCAAATCCAGGTCTCCCACATTGCAGGTGGATTCTTTACCATCTGAGCCACCAGGGAAGCCCAGACCTGGGACTACTAAAGGTCAGTACAGCAAATGAAACACAGGAATGAACTTGTCATATTCTGGCCATCTCTGCCATCAGGAATCTCTCACAGATTCTCCCTTTGGAATGTCAATACAATCTACCTATGGTGATCTCTTCCTTGGAGATCTCTTCCTTCCAGCAAAGACCATCTCAGTTCACCCTCTAATTAACAGATGTTGAGTGTCTATATATATGTGCACACATATGCATTTACACATACATTTATGCAATTAAAAAATGGTAGGAAATATATTAATAATGCCTACCTCTTGGTGATGGAATTATAAATAATTCATATAATAGTCTTCAATATGATGTGATTTTCCCCCTAAAATTTCTACAGCAAATATAAACTATTTTTAAATAAAAATTAATTTTATTAAAATATTCAATTCAGGAACAAATCATCTGGACAGCACATGTCTGGCAATAGGCTCTGAAATATATTCAGGTTCCATGTGTTAATATACTGACATTTGTCACAAAGCAATAATAGCACTAGTAATTTGAAAGTTCAACTTCCAAAATCTAAAAGCTGCATTCCACTTTCCTCCTGGAGCCCTCTCCCATTTCACCTCCACACCTTCATTCTTGTTAATACTCCTCTTCAAATGTATCACAGTCTCTAGCCTTTTATTGACTATGCCAAAGCCTTTGACTGTGTGGATCACAACAAACAGTGGAAAATTCTTAAAGAAATGGGAATACCGGACCACCACCTTACCTGACTCCTGAGAATGCAGGTCAAGAAGCAAGAGTTAGAACTGGACATGGAACAACAGACTGCTTCCAAATCGGAAAAGGAGTAAGTCAAGGTTGTATATTGTTACCCTGCTTATTTAACTTATATGCAGAATACATCATGAGAAATGCTGGGCTGGATGAAGTACAAGCTAGAATCAAGATTGCCAGGAGAAATATCAAGAACCTTAGATATTAAACTTAACATTCAGAAAACTAAGACCATGGCGGATTGTTGAGTTTTAAGCTAACTTTTTCACTCTTCTCTTTCACCTTCATCAAGAGGTTTTTTAGTTTTCTCTTTCTGCCATAAGGGTGGTGTTATCCCATCATTTCATGGCATACAGCTGGTGAAACAATGGAAACAGTGAGAGACTTTATTTTGGGGGCTCCAAAATGACTGCAGAGGGTGATTGCAGCCATGAAATTAAAAGATGCTTCCTCCTTGGAAGAAACATTATGACCAATCTAGACAGCATATTAAAAAGCAGAGACATTACTTTGCCAGCAAAGGTCCACATAATCAAAGCTATGGTTTTTCCAGTAGTCATGTATGGATGTGAGAGTTGGACTATAAAGAAAGCTGAGTGCCAAAGAATTGATGCTTTTGACTTGTGGTGTTGGAGAAGACTCTTGTGTCCCTTGGACTGCAAAGAGATCTAACCAGTCCATCCTAAAAGAAATCAGTCCTGAATGTTCATTGGAAGGACTGATGCTGAAGCTGAAACTTCAATACTTTGGCCACCTGATGTGAAGAACTGACTCACTAGAAAAAAACCCTGATGCTGAAAAGATTGAAGGCAGGAGGAGAAGGGGATGACAGAGGATAAGATGGTTGCATGGCATCACCTACTCAATGGACATGAGTTTGAGTAAGCTCCGGGAGTTGGTGATGGACAGGGAAGCCTGGTGTGCTGTAGTCCATAAGGTCACAAAGAATCAGACACGACTGAGTGACTGAACTGAACTAGCCCTTAGGAGGCTCTCTAGAGCTGAGGTCAAGTACTTTATTCTTGATCCCTATCAGCTAAAATCTTTGAACATGAACCCCCTAATATATATAAACATACATTTTCTTTACATGTACAATTATGACATACCATAAAATACAAACGAAAACTTAAAAGTAAGGGATGAGATAAGGATGAAACAAGATTTTTTAAAGTAATTGATATAATCTAGCGAAGTCAGACATGACTGAGCATTCACTTTCACTTTTCACTTTCATGCATTGGGGAAGGAAATGGCAACCCACTCCGGTGTTCTTGCCTAGAGAATCCCAGAGACGGGGGAGCCTGGTAGGCTGCCATCTCTGGGGTGGCACAGAGTCGGACATGACTGAAGCAACTTAGCAGCAGCAGCAGCAGTGCATTAATAATGAAAATAATTTGTAATTGACAATGCTTTATTTTTTTAATTTAGTGTAACTCTCTTATTTAGCAATTCAGAAGTCTGGTTGGATTTATCTCAATATTTGATTTCAATAATTCATTTTACAGCAATAACTCATGTCTCTGTCCCTATTTGAAGACTCTGTCATCTGTATAAGAGCAGCAGAGAAACAAAAATATTTAACTAGCTATATGGCACGTGCTGCGATTCACGGGGTCGCTAAGAGTTGGAGATGACTGAGCGACTAAACTGAACTGAACTGAACTGAATGCCATGGGTAGTAAGCAATTAAAACAGCCACTCTTCAGTGAGAATGGACCCAGGCTGAGACTGCTAACCCCACAGTGCCCATCAGCTAAATGTCAACCAGGATTTCAAGGAAAAGACAAGGCACTCTACCAACATTTGACTGTAGCTTGCTCTTGAACATTTATTGTAAAATAAAAGAAGCCCAGTCAATCTATGCCTTTGAGGCACAGGTGTTGTTTTAAAGATGTGTAAATATGCAAGTAAAATTTTAAAAGGACTTAAGCTATGGAGGAAGCATTTAGAAAAAAATGGATGTTTGGAAAATGTATCTCTGACTCCTGATACTTTTGCCCAAATATTTGTGTTGAAAGCTTTCAAAAGTGCACACTTTATTAAAACTAAAACTTTAAAACTGAATTTTTGAAAATAATTGGGAAATGGTTATCATGACCTAGTAAACTTAGTTTTTTTTTTCTATTTTCAACTTATTTATATTTTTGAAATACAAACAGTATCCTTTCAAACTTTTCTGCTGCATCAACCTATCAGCTTCTGCTTCTTGCAGAAAGGGATACTGTGTAAAAACTCAGTTAGATGGCCAGTTATTGTATGTTTATGCATATAACTAAGTTGTTTCCTCTATAAACTGTGTATTATTTGAGTGCTAGCACTATCTCTTACTCATTATTTGTCCAAAAAAATTGCTGGCAGTCAAGTATAGGGCATGTGTAACATGCCAGGATTAGGGCTAAGTGCTTACAACAACCTTTTAACAGTACAGATATCATCGTTATTCTCATTTTACAACTGAGAAATTTGAGGTTATTTTCCTGAGGTGACACAGCAATTAAGAGGCAATGGCACCCCACTCCAGTACTCTTGCATAGAAAATCCCATAGACAGAGGAGCCTGGTAGGCTGCAGCCCATGGGGTTGCTAAGAGTCAGACAGGATTGAGCGACTTCATTTTCACTTTTCACTTTCATGCATTGGAGAAGGAAATGGCAACACACTCCAGTGTTCTTGCCTGGAGAATCCCAGGGACGGGGGAGCCTGGTGGGCTGCTGTCTATGGGGTCGCACAGAGTCGGACACGACTGAAGCGACTCAGCAGCAGCAGCTGAGATGTAAATCCTGATCTCCTGAGCTCACAGTCTCTAAGCATAATCACAACCCTGTTCTGCCAGTGGAAGGGCATCTAACTTTCAATTACACAGAGTAGGATCTTTCTTGATACAATTTAGTAAACAAGTGAAAAAAACAGAATGACAATTCTAGAAGTATTTCCTCATCAAATTAAATTGTTGTCATTTTCTTTGGAAAAGGCATGACTGCCATGTGTGGCCATTAAATTATAGTTCTAGTTTATTGAAGACATGGCAGTTTTGACTTTTCTTAAAACTCAAATGGTAAGGTGGTTAACAGCAAGAACTTGTTATCTAGTATCTTTCTGAGTGACTATTTAAAAAAACAAAATGCTAAAAGATGACTTTTAAAACTGATAGAGATGGAAATATTTATTTTGCCTTTAAAAAGAAAGGGCAGCTCAAGAAAAAAGGAAAAGATATAGGTCAGTATGATTTCCTACCTCAAAGGAGAAAGAAAACAGAAACTTACATTTAGAAGCAATGAGGAGGATGATAAACAAAAATTATTTGAAGAAACGACATAGAAAATCTCTATTAAAACAAAAAGGAGAAAATAAATGAAACCATGCTGTAAAAATACAGAAGAAAAAGGATACATTTTGAGAGATTAGGTGTCTTGTATCCCAACTTCTTTCCTTCAGCAATGGCCCAATCAAGACTATGGTAGATTCCTAAAAATAGAGGTTTCTTTCTATTTTCCCTCAAAATCAGTTCTCATCACTCAATCTTCATCCAGCAATTACTTCCCTGAGAGTAAATATGTATTATTATTGATGGGTATTATGTGATGCTAACGGTGAGGGTCAGGAGAGGGCATCTATATGGAAAAGCACCCGTGAAACTGCAATGTGCATTATTATTTAGATGTTACCAAAGTTCTCATGCACATTGTATATTTTCTGGTTATTACATATTTCCCGTTTTCCTCCTTCCATTAGAATGCGACATCCAGAAAAATAGGAACGTTATTAGGTTTTATAAACTGACCCTAGTGCAGCACTGGTCACAGAATAAGTTCTGAATGATTATTTTAAGTGATTGAATGAATGAATGACATAATCTAAATGCCAAACACTTAAACCACTTTTGATCGTGTTTCACCAGGACAGCAATTTCGTGGCATTAAGAAGATGACATTATTTCTCTATATTTAATCAGCAACCTCTTTTTATTCCCCAATGTTTGAAACTAAAGGACTAAAGATGAGTACCATGGGACACAATGTTTTTTGGTTTGTTTGTTTTTGCTTTGAAATACTGAATACAACCTGTAAGCAACTAAAGGGCGGGGGGCGGGGGGAGGCGGACCTTAACAGTCCTAACAGATAATTTTGTATACACATAACTAAGCATATAATGTGTTTATCTTCTACCTACAAGATAAACTTCCCACAGTAACTAAAGATTTGGTACTATTTTATGAAGAGACAGTAAAGTAAAGCATAAACCAGGCTCACTTGTAAGCTCAATGTTCTACTTCACTTCAGCAACTTTCACTATGTGTTTTGACATTAAGCCAGTTGCCAAAGTCAAGGCAAATAAAATTCCCATTCAGGTGGGAAATCAGCAAGGGCCTACATATATGCAGAGTACTATAGTGGTCCTGTGTAAATAAGTCTTTTCTTTAAGCATATTACAATTCCTGGGGAGGAAAAAGCTATTACTAGCTACAGAATGTAGTTAGTAACTAAACTAAGGAAACAGCTATAACGTACTGAATTGGGTATTTTCTGTCCTCGAGTAAACAAAGATTCTGTATTTCTCTTACCCAGTGCAAAACACAACCAAACTTCTCTGGCCTATCCAAACTTCACTGAATGTGCATTGTTAACCCATGTCCACGGGATTTTCCAGGTAAGAATCCCGGAGTGGGTTGCCATTTCCTTCTACAGGGGATCTTCCCGACCCAGGGATCTTCCCTACCGAGGGTCTCTTGCATCTCCTGCGTTGGCAGGTGGATTCTTTACCACTGCACCACCTGGGAAGCCCACCAACTGATGACATTGCCTAAATATATCTTTTCAGTAGCCTAAATGACCCCTTCCACCTCCATATAACTCTGGACCACAAGGTTCTCATTATGACGCAGATAAACTACCACCTATAGTCACCCAGGGCTGCAGAATGCCAGAGTGAGTAGCAACTCGAAGGACTCACATTTATGTGGCTTCTGTACTTAACCAAAGCTGCCATTTTTCAGTGTGGGTGTCTTTTTTTTTTTCCCTCATGACATAGACAAATGTTGATGTTTACTACAAGTTGGTACATTAGTTGCTAATTAAGTTCCTGGCTGCTTCAGCCAAAACTTGCTGTATTGAATCCAAGAAAAGAATGGCAGCTACATCAAAAATAAGTTGTTGGGGATTTTGTTTGTTTTATTAAAGGAACGTTGTATATTAAAGAATACAGGGAACTTACATACTGGGAGGTAGAAAACCTTCAGTCTTGGCTTCCTCCTAAACTGAGTTGGTAGTTCAAGTCCTTCCGCGTCTGTCACCAGGCCTTGGTCAAAGCCAAATAAACAGTACAATCTTCCCGTGAAGTAATAAAGTTGATTAACATCATACTTGATCTTTTTCATACCCACCCACAAATTCCCAGAGGAAAGAGTTACTTCTTGGGGACCCACAGGAGGGCAGATTTATCCTGGAACGAGCTCACTTCACCCGGGGGGGGCTACATATCTCCGCTAAGAGAGGTCTTCTTAGTGTTATCTCTCGGCTTGTCCCTGTAATCTCACACTGGGCGGGGCTGGGGGCTGCCTGCATTCGCCAGTCAAGCTTACCAACTTCCTGTTGACATCAGGGTCTGCGGCAGTCTCCCTTCACCTCTGGGTTGGGAAGTCCCCAATCACGCTTGCACGCCCTCCCGATCTTAGGCGACAAGGGGTGGTGCGAGACAGCCGCAGGGAGGGAAGTCTGAATTTTCAGGCCGAACCCTGCAAAGTCGACAAAATACCCGCTGGCATTGCTGAAGCGCTGCCGTCTTACTCGGTGGAAGAGAGAATTCGCTTTCCGTTTCTGTTTCCCACAGGGCCAAAGGACTGTCCTTACCAGAACCGACCAAAAGGTGGCTCCTCCCCGACCAAACAGACACTCCCCGCCCAGCGCATTACGTGTGGAAAGTCCTGAAGAAGAGAATCGAAACAGAAACCGAAGTCAGGCCAACTATATAACTGCCTGGCCGAGGGTTGGCCTCGAAACTCCCACCCAAGTGAGCAGAGCCGGCGCCCTGGTCCCCGGTTCACGCGAGCGCCCGCCGCCGCCGCCGTGTCCTGCGCACCTGCCCACCTGCCCAGGTGCCACCGCGCCCCCGCGCGCCCGCCCGGGGGTCCTGCAGGCAACCCCGTGGTCAGGTGCGTTGCTGCGGGCCCTGCGGCTCCGAAGCAGCAGCAAAGACACCTATCATTCGCTGAGTTGAGAACAACTTTTCCGTCTACCTGGGAGAATCTTTTCCCACCTCTGAGGAAGAAAGATGTCGTCGGATGGGAGTTTCTCAGACAAGAATTTCTGCTATCTCATCTCGTGTTTCAGGGCCAGAGTGAAAAGGTACATCCAGGTGGAACCAGTATTGGACTACCTGACTTTTCTATCTCCAGAAGTGAAAGAGCATATTCAGAGGACGGCCGCCACCACTGGGGACATTCAGGCAGCTGATCTGCTTCTGAACACCTTGGAGAGGGGGAACTGGCCGCTCGGCTGGGCTAGGATGTTCGTAGAGGCCCTCCGGCAAGCAGGCAACCCCTTAGCCGCCCGCTACGTGAACCCAGAGCTCACGGACTTGCCTTCTCCATCGTTTGAGAACGCTCACGATGAGTGTCTCCAACTGCTGAACCTTCTTCAGCCCACACTGGTGGACAAGCTTCTGGTTGCAGATGTCTTGGATAAATGTGTGGAGGAGAAACTGTTGACAGTTGAAGACAGAAATCGGGTAGGTGTCAGTTCAAATGGAGCTAGACTTAAAGGCAGATATTGCTACTTAGGGTTGTTCCTCCATTTGCCCCATTCCAAACGTTTTTTGACATCTTTGAGTAAATTTGGTTCCCTCCTTCCTTGAGACTGTCTAGGCTTTTAAAAACATAATTTTGCAAATTTAAAACAAAACAGCTATTTTTTCTAATTCTTTAACTGAAATGAGCTAAAGAAGAAAGAACTCTAGAAAAATAACGTATGCTAATAGACAGCATTTATTAAACACTGTACGATTAGATTCATTTGCAAAACCTATTATCAGAGTTCATGCTCACAATAATCTCTTGAGTTATTAGTTAATAATCTA
The DNA here is from genome assembly GCF_042477335.2 of Ovis canadensis. NCBI lineage: Eukaryota > Metazoa > Chordata > Mammalia > Artiodactyla > Bovidae > Ovis > Ovis canadensis. The sequence goes on from NC_091246.1 coordinate 152,844,251, forward strand.
GTATTATGAACTGTGCCATTTTACAGATGACTAGACTGAGGCAGTTTAAATAACCTGCCCAAGGTCTACCAGGAAGACAGTGGTAGAGGTAAGGATTTAGTTCCTGATGGTGTGAAATTTTATGTTGTATTATATGTAGTTGCATAGAACCGGGATCAGCAAACCATGACCCATGCTAAATCCAACCTGAAAGCTAAGAATGATGTTTACATTTTAAATTTTTCAGTTCATAAAGAAAGTTTTATTGGAAACAACTATGCTCATTCATTTACATGCTGTGATTGCTTCTGCGCATTAAGAGCATTTGAGCATAGAACCATATAGCCCACAAATCCTAAAATATTCATTATCTGGGCTTTAAACAAAAATTTTTCCAATCTCTGGCGTATATTATGCACTATGCCATTTAATTTTGGTCCAAATGGGGACATTACATAGTACATACACACACACACATGCACACACACACTCTTTTTTTTCTTTAACAGAAGTTTCAGCATTCTTTGGGAATCAAAAATTGGAGATAATTAATTGAAAAAATATGTAGCCAGTAGTAATTTTCCATTTTAATAGAAAAATAATGGATTTTTTAGGTGCCATTTTGACAGGAAGAATTTTACAGGGGATTACACTTAGCATTTTATTGTTCATTGTTTTTCAGTGAATAAGGAAGTACTGTGGCATATAGAAACTCTGTCCTATTCAAATCTGACTTAGAGTGTACAGTGAAAGTTTTATTTTGAAAGGCATGTAGACAAATAAACCCATTTTGGGGGGTCAAAGTCTAACATGCTATGATTTTTGACATTTTCTTTCTTTCTTTCTTTTTAGTTCATCAGTTGTATCCTCACTACAAAGTTCTGGGCACAGGACTCCTATCAGCCTATGATGTGACTTGATCTTTAGTGACTAAAGCTAATGCTCCTTTGTCAACTTGACAGCCTTAGGGCCTGTCCAAAGACCTAAGTGTGTATCTAATTTTGATGACTGGTTTTCCCAACAAGTAAATAACTTTGCACTGTTGTCAGTAAGGTTTATGTAGTTTTGTGTATTGAGAACCAGCTAGAACGCATTATAGTAGTCCAGCTGGATATGACAAATGTGTACATCACTGTGGCAGAATCTTAATTTGGAAGACAGTATGCAGCCTTCAAGCCAGCTGGAGATGGAAGATGGCATTTCCAGCCACAGTAGCTGTTAGGAAGTCCAGAAGCAACAGAGTCCAGTAACACCACAAAGCTGTTTATGTTTGGTGGGTATGATGTCCCGATTGCCAGTGAAACAGCACTTCTCCTTATTTACTCTAAATACGTCTGCCTATCAGCATCACTTTTGTCTTGCCTGGATTGAATTTCCGCCAGCTAGATTTTATCCAAGTTCTTGATTCTGGCAAGCTTGGAGGCAGCTAGCAGGAATGCAAGGGATTTGACACAAAGAAGATATACAGTAAAAGGACATTTGTATACTGGTAGCAGTTAAGGCCAAAGCAACCCCATTTCTCTCTCATAGGGGAGAATGGAGGAGCAATATATGGAGGCTTTCTAAGGAACAGTAGTGTCTGTGTGAGATCCTGGCACATCATTCTTAAAGATACCATCTGTCACAAAAGGAAGCAATGGCGGACGATGGGAAGGAAACACTAGGTTTAGAAGAATCCATAGCATGTTGATATGGTTCCTTGAGGAATGTTTATCTTATTACAGAAAAGTGTAATGAGGAAAGCATGGGAATTTGGAATGGCAAGGCCTGGATTTTGACATCTCTGTTTCTTACCATCTCTATTCCTTTGGGCCAAATTATTTAAGTTTCCTGATCCTAAATGTACTATGAAAATGGATATAATAATAATTTCTTCTCATTCACAGTGTTTTAGTGAACATGAGTGAGAAACAGTGTTTATGAAAAAGCTTTATTAATAAGAAAGAGCTGTTTGGATATGATGATGACTTCTATTATTTATTTGGTTATAATTCCTTGTAAATTTAAAGTTTCAAGGACTAAGGTAAATGCCTTATGTTGAAATTGAGATCTGCCTCCTAAGTTCCATGTATTAAACTATGAGTTGAGGAAGAAACTGTTTTTCATCTAAGGATGAAACCAGGACCTAGTTAGAATTAAGTATGATATTGGTGCTTAATAAGTATTAATTGATTGGAGTAATTTCCAAGAAGTTGTCCAGAATAAAAAATGAAAATGCTTGGTGTAATGAATTCCTTTGCCAGGTATCAGGGGGAGGGGAGGAAGAATGGTTGGATAATGAATATAAGATCTCCAAGTTTGCTTTTCTGACATCTTAAAATAGCATTTAACTAAGAAATTAAGACTTGTAAAAATAATTAGTTAATTTTTTGCTTTACCACATGACTTGTGGAATCTTAGTTTGCTAACCAAGGATTGAACCCAGGGCCCCAGAAATGCGAGTCTGAGTCCTGACCACTGGACCACCAGGGAATTCCCAAAATATTTTATTTTTGTTCTTTTCCTGTTTTCCAGTTGACATTTTCTACTTGGCCTGTATTTTAGTTTAGGATTTCCACCTCCACCACCCAATCCCTGTCCCTGTTACACAAGTGCTTCTAAAAGTGATCCTAGATTAGTTTTGTGACCAGCAGATACCCAAAGAAATTGATTTAATTGATTAATTATTCATTCATTCCCTTTGAAACTATGGAGTGGCATGTTGCACCAGACACCAAGCTAGTGCTGAAAAGAATGGAGAATAATACAGATACTGCCTGTGCTTTCACGGAGTTCATGATGCAGTGTTGATCCGTGTTCATTCTTCTAACATGTAGGTAAAAAGTGTGTAGTATATGTGAGACACTACTGTAAATGCTGGAGACTCATTAATAAATACAAGAATGACTTTACAGAACGTTATAATAGAATGATCCCTAACAGTAAAGGGGTGCTCCTGTACTGACCTGCTTCTATTTAGGCTGCTAAGTGACATCTTAGTACATCCATGACTTACACACCCATGAACTCTGGATCATATAAACATTTCCACAGTGTCTTAACAGCTTAGGTAAGCTGCATATCTCAGCCCTGTCCAGTTCAAAGCATTAAACATCTATAGTCCTGGAAGAGTTTATATACCTTTCATTTATACAAAGAATCAGAGATAGCATCACCAGTCCAGATAGAAACCCTCCAGTTCTATTTACATGAAGTTGAGTATTGGGGTCAGTCTCCTTCCAGCTCATTGTATTGCCACTTAAATTAGGATGGATAAGATTTTTTTTTAGCAATAAAAAGTACTAATAAGAAATTAGTTGTGTCTGTGTGACAATGCTTATTCATTCACGAAGACATTAACTTTTGGAGAGAACTTGTTCTTTAAAATCCTTTGTTTTTAATATGAGTTTGCTTCCTGAATTACCAGTACTGAGGGTTAGTTCTGCTATGTTAAAAAGTCACCATTACTCTTAAATAGATATCTGAGATTATTCTGAAGGAGAAAACCATTTTTGTTGAACTTTACAGCTGTGTTAGCTATCCAGGGTTTAAAAGAAATATCATTGGTTTCTCTACTAATGTATGTTAGAAAAAACTAGATCAAAGAATTCAGAATATGAAATCACTGAACTGTATTACCCACAAATTCATATTTATTTCCCACTCCATGTATTAATTAATAATGTATCCATAGACATTTTTAACTTCATAGCCAAGAGAATACATTAAATGGGGAAGAAATATGAGTGGGAATCATTATATGTCCTGTTTCAGTCTCGTCGAAATATTCACTTCCCAGGAATTTTAATAATCAAGTGTATGTATTGGGATCTTATATTTTTCTTATGTTTTAGGAGAACAGATTAATTTAAAAAATTTTTATGGTTGCTTTAAAGGAAATTGATATACTTTCTAGCATCCAAACTAGGAAGATTTCTTAAAAATTCAGAACCTTGATGATGCTGCTAAACTTGCACAGGTATTATATGTAGTTCCACATTCAAATAATAAAAATACTTGTGGGAAATAATGGCAAAATATTTCTCAAATTCCTGAACTGAGTAAGGACACAGCAAGCTTGACAAATACAAATCATTGTATACTCAAAGAAATAACTAATTAATAATCAAAGAAAATTTAGTGAATATAATAATATATTAGCTTTTTAAAATATAAGTATTATTACAGTGCTTGCCTTGTTCATTTTAGAGAAATGCTTCCTGATTACTTCTGTGGAATGAATTCAAAGCTGATTAAAGGCTGAAATAATTAAAAATGGAAATAGTTGAGTTAAAAGAAGGTGCTCAAACCAGTCTCATTTAGGATCTTTAGTGACTACTGCTTAAATTAGTAGATAATAATAAAAATGTTACAAACACTTAAAGAAAAGGCAAAGAATTTCCATTAGAAAGTTAATGAAATTAGAGAAAAGTAGGAAATGAGCGAGAATCTGCTTAGAAATGCTGTGAGGGAGAAATTGCTTAAACTTTATTGTCATTTTAACCACTTCCTGTCAAAAAATGAACTTAAAATTAGAGACAATTATCAGCTATAATTAGAGTTCAAGAAGGCAGCATTCAACTTCTGAAGCCAATTTCCTGGGATCGAATTCTACCTCTGCCATTTACTAGCTTTATGGTGTTACGGAGGTAATTGGACTTCTCTGAGCCCTGGATTTCTGATCTGTAAAATGGGTTAATGTCAGTATCTTCTTCAGAGTTGTTGGGTTGATATATGCAAAACCTTTATAATTAACTATTAGCTAATGAAATGAACATATCCATTGGGTAGAAATATGCAGTATAATTTTGTTCCAAGTAGTGTCTGCTGGTGAAACTAGCATCTTTGTAAAGATAGATGATTTTCCTGGTTATCCATAATAATAATCAACACTGAATTTGTACCAAGCATTGTTCCAAAAATGCAAATTCCTGATAATAGATGATTATGGGAATGTTTATAGGACTAGAAGATATGCAAATTTGTAGGAAACAATCTAGTTGAAAGGTCGATATTATACTAGAAGACAGACAAATGTTGAGAAGGACCTTTGAGAGTATGTAAGTCAGTATTTCTTACCTAAGCTGCTGGCTGGAATCAAGAGATGCTTTTGAAAAAAATTTCTTGTTTCCCAACATGGACAAATGAGAATCTCTGGGGACAGATCTCAGACATCAGTATTTTCTAAAGTTCTCAGGTGATTCTAACCTGCAACTAGGACAGGCAAACCCTGAAATTTCATTTCCGTTGCTTAATTTTACACACATAGAAACTGAAGTCTGGAGAGGTGAAGTGGTTTGCCTAATGGCATAGCAAGCTGATTGTGTTCTGCCTAATTTCTTTCTGGTCTAAAAGTGATCATTTCTCCAAATGTTTGGGTCTATATTAAGAATTGGGGGGAGTCATTGTAATAATGATTACACAAATGATTCACATTTTAAAAGATTTGCTAGATTAATCTATGAAAGAAATTAAGTGAAAGCTTAAGATAGGAATGAATGATATACAAATACTTCCCTATTTTTAAAAAAGATATATAGAAATACGTTTCTTATAGTATTAAGTAAATACAAATTAAAAAATATTATAGTAATGATAAATAGCACAAATATTAAAGAATATAAAGCTGTGATAGTAATTACTTACCCCATAATTGTAAGAGTCAAGAAAGAGAGGTTGGATAACAAATGTTTGATTTCCTATTTATAGACTCCATGAGTTGAAATAGCAAGCCCTAGATATACAGAAGGAAATTGATGCAAATAGACATAATGTAGGTAGAGATTAGACACCTTCTTTTGCACCCCTTATTCAGAAAGATAGAGGTAAAACATCTGTTTCCTGTGTCAGGTTTGAATATCTCAAAAGCTTTAAAAAATGGTGGACATTTAAAAGAGGATTGGCCCAGCAAATTTCCTCCCTCTAGAATCCAGAATTTCTGCAAGTGGCATTGATGTTTTCTTTAATGATGTTTCCTTTAATGATGTTTTCTTTTAATATGAACCTTTATACATATGGTTCAATATTTCTAAAGGCTAGTATCTGTTTAAATTTATTCATAAGATGTTTGACTTCTTTAATTCTGCTTTTCTTTTAAAACAGGTTTCTGCTGCAGAAAATAATGGAAATGAAGCAGGGGTAAGAGAGCTACTGAAAAGGATTGTGCAGAAAGAAAACTGGTTTTCTACATTTCTAACTATTCTGAGGCAGACGGGAAATGATGAGCTTGCCCGGGAGTTAACAGGCACCAATTGCTGTGAAGACAATACAGGTATTGCTAATTCTGCAAAGGACGGCTTTGTGTGTTTTGCCTAGTGATTTAGAGTTTAATGAAGCCTACAGAAAAGAAAAGGATATTTGGAATCAGAATTTCAGATCTGTTTTCTTCTCCTTACAAATGAGGAAACTGCTGCCTGGGAAAAGATGACCCTCCCAAAGACCATAACACTCAACAAGCTGGGCTAGAATATTGGCCACTGACTCCTCATCCAACATGTTTTCCATTTTCCATCTTATTTTGGAAACAAAGGGATTGTCTGAGATTTTTATCAAGATAATTTTAACATTGCTTAGACAAATAAATTGGAAGAAAATATTTTAGTGGTTATTACAATTATGCTGCAAAGTCTTCAGGACATTTATATAATACTTTGAGGAATTTATTAAACATTTGATAAAAGGTCTATAATTGTTAGTGTATCACAATATTATTTTCTTTGAGTTTTTGAAAGTGTTCAACTATAATACAAATAACGTAGCTCTTTCACATATGTTATTTGTGAAATAGTTATTTGTTACTAAATATAGTATTAACTGCCGCCTTATTTTTCTTTACAGAGTATGAATCCTATGTTTTAAAGAAGTATCAAAAGAAAGACAAATTAAAATATAATTGGCAATGAATGGTTACCAATATATAGTAAATAGCTTGATTTTGTATAGTGTGTATACATACTATACGTATATATATATATACACAGATATATGTGTGCATATATATAGCATGTATTTCTAACTACTGAGCAAAATTAAGCTAGTTCATAAATAATACAACATAAAATCATAACATACTCTTTGGTCTAATGATTTAGTAATTATCTGTTTTTTCTTTTGTATAAGTAACTTAGAAAACTGTTTCTTATTCCATTAGAAAGTATGGTTTATGGAAACAGAGACTGCGTTATGTCTCATTTCCATATCTCCAGCACCTGGAACAGTATCTGGTATATTGTTGGTATTTGTTACACGTTGATTAAATGCTTGACTGGATAAAAGAAGTGAAGTAAGCTTGAAATGATTACAATCCATTTAAATTATATATAATTGTGTATAAATTATAACAACTATATATTGGTAACCATTCATTGCCAATTAAATTTTAATTTGTCTTTCATTTGATACTTCTTTAAAACATAGGATACATACTCTGTAAAGAAAAATGTGGCAGTTAATACTATATTTACAAATAACATATGTGAAAGAGCTATGCTATTTGTATTATTATAGTTGAACACTTTCAAAAACTCAAAGAAAATAATATTGTGATACATTAGCAATTATAGACCTTTTATCAAATGTTTAATATATTCCTCAAAGTATTATATAAATGTCCTGAAGACTTTGCAGCATAATTGTAATAACCACTAAAATATTTTCTTCCAATTTATTTGTCTAAGCAATGTTAAAATTATCTTGATAAAAATCTCAGACAATCCCTTTGTTTCCAAAATAAGATGGAGTGTGTGTATATGGAGAAGGCAGTGGCACCCCACTCCAGTACTCTTGCCTGGAAAATCCCATGGATGGAGGAGCCTGGTGGGCTGCAGTCCATGGGGTTGCGAGTCGGACACGACTGAGTGACTTCACTTTCACTTTTCACTTTCATACATTGGAGAAGGAAATGGCAGCCCACTCTGGTGTTCTTGCCTGGAGAATCCCAGGGACAGGGGAGCCTGGTGGGCTGCTGTCTATGGGGTCGCACAGAGTCGGACACGACTGAAGTGACTTAGCAGTAGCAGTGTGTGTGTATATATATATATAATAGTGTTTACATATTTATGTGTATATATAGACAGACATTTTTACTATGTGATATTAAAAAGCCCTATAAAATTGATGTTAATAAACTTGTGTGTAAGTGAACCATGGGAAGTAAAGTGCCTTCCATATTTGTGGAAGGTCTTTTTGTTTCACCCCAAAACAAATGCTGTGTGGTGTCATAAGTTTAAAATAGCCACAAAGTAAAAAGCTCAAGAGGCTCCCTCTTCTCTCTGAAATCATTTAGGGGTTCGAGGGGATTCATTCAGCCAAAGATGGTCAATCCAACTTTCAAAAGCCGGGAGTAATTCCATGATTTGTCCACTAGCACTTTCCTTAGTTCCTACTGTCATTTGTCTCTATTTCCACAGCAAAGTTTAATTGTATAAGGAAAATTCCCTCTCAATAGGAAGCATCTTGATTTTGCTTTAGTACTCTGGAGGGAGCTCAATGGTACTACTTGCTTGCAATATCAAAATTATAGTTGTTGTGGTTTTTTTTGCATTTATTTATTATGGCCCACTATTATTTCTATAGCATAACTCTAATGCCAATCTGCTACTTCTAAAGGGACTTCAGGTCAAATTTACAAATGATGATGGGGCCAGATGTCTCCCTTATCCCTCAAGGATGAGCCAGACTCCATCACACCTTATGATGAGTTCCCTTTCAAGACCACATGGGGTCATTTCCATCCATGAGGACATTCTAGACTTGAACTTTGAAATGGCTACAGTCTCAATTTTTTTGTTTCCTGGGAAATTTTGGTCTCCGTGTATCAACAGATATTTGAAAGAGCAGCGTTGCAGATCACAAAAGACCTTGTTACATCCATCCTCCAAAGTAGATGGTAACTACCCATCTTACAGCTGTGTACTATTTTAGGAAAAAGGCTAGAAGATTGGCTCGGAAGTATCTTCCAGCTCTCATGACACAGACAATATGTCTGGCTGCATTGCTTTCTTTTTTTGTGGGCGTGGTTGTTGGGGCAGAGCAACAAGTTACATATAACATATTTCTTTCTAAGATATTTTGGTGCCTTTTAGAAGTCTAATTCGATTTTTCAAATTCCAATTCTTTGAACAATAGCCACCCTAGGTGAAGAATACATGTGAAATAGCTGTGTAATAAGGCACCTATCACATACATCTATCTAATATTCACAAAACTTCCTCTTTACTTTCCTTATTATATGCCATGACTATGACTGTCTTTAAGTGTCTATTTCAGAATGGCTTAGGGACTAGTTTATCCAAATTCCTCCTGCCTGTGGGCTTACATTGGCTGGTGAAGGTCAAGCACTTTATAAAAGGAATAAAGGCCCTTCTGAAAAGAAAAAAATACGGCACTAATTAATTGTCTTTCATTCTTTTCACTCTCCCTGGTGTCCTGACAGGATCCTCTTAAATTTGGGGCTTTCCTTCTTTCAACCAAAGTGGATGATGATAGATGTTGCCCCAGATATGTGGGCTCTTAAAAGGCAGGGAGCAGGGTTAGGGTTTCTAAGGGTCTTTTTCTTTAAGTTTTTAAATGAATTAATTTATTTTCGGCTGCACTGGGTCTTTGTTGCTGTGCCTGGGGGCTTCTCATTGCAGTGGCTTCTTTTGTTGCAGAGCGCGGGCTCCAGGGTTCCTGGGCTCAGTAGTTGCAGTATGCAGCCTCGATTGCCCAGTAGCACATGGACTCTTCCTGGCTCCTGCTCAGTCGCTATGTGTCTGACTATTTTTGACCTCATGGACTGTAGCCTGCCAGGTTCCTCTTTACATTGGGTTTTCCAGGCAAGAATACTGGAGTGAGCTGCCAGTTCCTTCTCCAGGGGATCTTTCTGACCCAGAGATCAAATCCATGCCCCCTGCATTTAGCAGGTGGGTTCTTAACCACTTAACCAGGCAAGTCCTCTATGCTTCTTTCAAAAGTTGGATAGAAGTTACAATCTCCATCTGGGATTCAGCATTCTTATATTCTCACTACCCCTACCAGCAGTCAGGGTACTCCTGACAAACTCACTCTAAACAAGTAGGGCTTACTTCTCATGTCCTCAGAAAATCCAATCAGGGGTTCAGGAATTTAACTATTGTTTGCTGATCTGTACATCTTATTTGGGGAGTCTAATCATTTTTTAGCCAGTCTTGATGCCCAGAACAAAGTTAGCTGTGATTATTCATGTGGTAGGAGCTGCTGTGGGCAGAATCGTGCCCTCCTCAACCCATAAATTCAGAGGATGAAGCCCCAACCACCTCTGTGACTGTACCTGGTGGTATGTCTTTAGGAGGTAATCGAGGTTAAATGAGATCATCAGAGCAGACCCCAGTCTGATGGGCCCAAGGCCTTAGAAGAAGAAGAAAAATGAGGTCTCCGTCTCTCTTTCCCCACCACGCGAGGACCCCGTGAAGATGTCACGCTCAGCAATCTCAGAAATAAACTCTCATCAGAGACCAAACGCTGGCACATTGACCATAGACTTCGAATTTCCAGAAATATGGTAAAATACTTTTTTTTACTTTAGCCACTCGGTCTACGGTGCTTTGTCAAGCTGGCCTGCACCGATTAACACAGGAGACTGGGGTCTAGAGCCTGACACTTACTGAATCATGGCTCCTTCATGTCTCTGGATCTGTGACTTTCACCAGGTACCTGCCCATTCTATGCCTCAATTTACTCCTCTGTGAAATAGGGATAGTAATATGACTTACCATCGGGATTATTTTTAGGATTAAATGATTTAACATTAGTAAAGCACAAAATAAATTGCCTATTATTATTATAAACCCCAAATATGCTTAATATATACCGATGAATATTACCAAATCATCTTGTCTAAAGACAAACTCCAAAGTCAGAACAGTTGTCTTCAGGAAATTCTCCATACACAGCACGTATCTTCTCCTTATTCTTTAAGATAGGTTAATCAAAAATGATACTTTAGGACATTTTCCTTATGGCATCAGTCTCTGACAGATTGTACTTAAGAAGGGCAAAACTCTTGTTTTTCTTCATAACCCACAAAAGCATTTAAGAAAACACTCAGTGCATGTTGGCTGAAGGAGAAAAGGCCAGATGAAGATGAAAGAAATAGAGGGAAAGAGAAAAGAATGATCAGAATATTTTATTAAATTTCTAAAAAATCTCCAGAAATTCAAAATACATAAATGTAGGCTGACATTAAAGCATATGTACATCTCATGTAGAATGCACAGTGAGAGAAAAAAATGGCAAGATCACAAGTTAAAGAAAAACTACCACCAAATTTGCATTTTCACTAATGCAGTCTTATGTGTGACTGTGTATCACTGAAATAAGTGGCTAAAAGTGATGGTCAGATAGGAAATCATCACACTTATGATTAGCATAATACTTAATATTATATTGGCTTTTTAGATAAAATTTAGTCATCGCAAAAGAATTACCCACTGTGTTCATATTAAAAATAAAAATACTGTCAGAACGTAAAAACATATTCCAAACCTTTCAAAATGTCAAACCATTGAAGTGTATTTAGGCATATCTTTACTAGAGACCCCACTTGGTTTTCAAAATAAAAATAGCAGCTCTTTATATTGTATAAAAACTTGCATTTCATTGCAATTTGCATTCTGTTTAGAATTTCAAAGTATGTAAGTATATTCAGGTTAATCTCTATTAGGAACCCCTATTTGTTTTCAAAACACAATGACAGTTATGTATACTGTATAAAAGCTTGCATGGCACTATTGTTTACTTTTTGATACTTTTGTTCACAGAGTCTGAGAATTTATCACAAGAAGATGGTCTCGAAGTCAAAGAGCCACTCCTTTTAGCCACGGATCAGCCAAATCTGGAGGTCTGGGACATAGAGAATAGTTCACTGGAATCGTCTCTTGCAGATTCTTCTATAGTTTCAGGTACTTGGTGCACACACACTTTACATGCACTAATTAACGACTTCTGGAAAAATCAATTGTTGCATTGATAACATTAGGATCTATTAAACAGAGGAAGGAAATTTGGGCTTTGAGGTTTTGTATTTGTATTCAGATAATATTTCTGGAGGAGATTAAATGAAAATTATTGCTCTTTGTGGCTAAAAATCTTTTAAAGCTAATGCAATATTAATATGTTATGAATATGAACACACTCAGTTCTAATTTTATTTGATAAACATGTCCATGGTTCTTGTCATATGGTAAATATCATAAGTGCATCCCATGATTTTCAAAGTACTTTCAAATACATGAATCCGTTTGACTCATCCAAATTTCTGAGAATTAAATGAAGGTATTACCTTTTCCCTTTTTTATAGATCAGGGTGTCACAGAAAGGTTCGGCTGGATGGTAGAAACCAAAACCAAGATTGTAGAAAGGGAGAGGAATGGGTGCTAAACAAGAGTTTGCTTGAATTTCAGTAACTAATTGGTGTGGGTACTAGAAACCACCATATCCACCTCTTTTGATATGAAACAGGCTTGAAGAATGAAATAAATTTAACCATTTCCCCTCCCTAGTTTTCTCGTAATAGGAGAAGCCTTCCCTCCTTCCGCTCTGCCCCCCTCAAATGGCCACGTTCATTTTTCAGAAATAGTTGCTGGAAGTCTGTGGTATACTAGTGAATGCTTACCAAGCGGCCCTGTAGGGAAAAGAAAAAGCCTTGATGTTTAGGATATGCCATCTTCACGGTGTAAATACTTGCACCATGGCTACTTTCAAGCGTCCACATAACGTCACTGAACACTAAGTTGGGAATAGATGTGCAGTACATTATTTGCCATTTATTACATGGAGACGATAGACTTAAATAGCCTCAGCATCACTGATGATTGTAAAACCTACAAAAATGATTAGAAAATGATGAGTTTTAAGTATTCATTACCTTTGTTTTAATATAATTTAGTTAGTAAGTCCATATCATTTAATTTGTAAAGATGCTTGTGCTTAACATTAATAAAATTCCGCAAAATTCCAGAACATTTAACAGTTGTTCCTGTGGGCCCGTATAAGCTAACTCTATCACACTACTGCAAAATATGCTGTTTTCAAATCAGAAAAGTAATATAGCTGTGTTGTAGGAAATTTGGAAAACAGAAAACAAAGGAAAAATCCACTCCCCCTTTTCCAATAAAATACATTGCTCTTCATATTTGGGTATTTGTTCTCATTTGTTTGCATACCTGGATGTCTATATACAATGGCATTTCTCCTGTATTTATTAGATATACTTCTACAGCATGATTTTTAACAATTGAATAACAATTCCATCTATTGGATGCTTTTTAGTTAATTAACCACCTTTTGAACATTTAGGATGTTTCCAAATTTCTACATCATGAATAACGCTGCAATAACTCTCTTTGTATTTATATCTGAGTTTAATTCTTTCTAAATTTATGTTTTATTTTTTAAAATTTACTTTATTGAAGTATAATTGATTTACAGTGTTGTCTCAATATCTGCTTACAGCAAAGTAATTCACTTATATATATATATGCATTCTTTTTCATATTCTTTTCCTTTATGGTTTGTTTATTACAGGGTATTGACTGTAGTTCTTTGTTCTGTACAGTGGGCCTTGCTCATCCATTGTAATAATTTGTGTCTGCTAACCCCAAGCTCTCAATTCATCTGTCTCCCCACTCAGTTTAATTCTTATAGACATATTACATAATTGAAATTTCTGGATCAAATGATTTCTATAGTTTTAAAGCATTTGCTATTTAATGCCATATTTTACTCTAGGAAATTGTACCAAACAATATAGGGGAATTCTTACTGTCCTGAAGTCTCATGTACAAGAGTGGGCAATGCTGTTTTTAAACTTCACCGATTTGCTATGTTACTATCTGAATTTGAGTTTTTAATTTCCAGTGAAAATCATATTTACAAGTTCTTTCTTTTTTTGTTCTTGCTGCTAATTGCCTATTTTTCTTTTAGAGCATTTATATTCTTCTTGCTGGTTTAGGTGAATTAGCTAAATATATAGGGTAGCAATACTTTGTCATAAACAGTACCAAGGTCTTTTATAGCTTGCCTGCAATTTAGCCTTGTTTATTTAAGGTGTTGGGTTTTTTAAGTGGGATACTTCTGACGCATTAATGTGCTTATGAGTCACCTGGAGGAGGGGGTCTTATTGAAATGCAGACTTTGATTCATAGTTTCTGTGTAGAGCCAGAGATTCTGTCCTATTCGACCCAGGTGATGCTGCTACAGCTGGTCTTGGACCACAATCTAATGTACAGAATAGCAAGCCTGAATTCTAGAGGATCTTTTTTTTTTTTCATTTCAGCAGCTGTACTTTGTTTCAGAAATCATGGTTGTATAGGAATGCCAAAATTACTACCTGAATGTGGACTTTTCACGTTTTAATAAATTCCTTGTTAGGCTACCTGACATCTCTGTGGGTTACTGGCTATTTTCTAAATTCACACTAGAAAGAATTAAACCCAGGTCTGAGGCTGGTAGTCTATCTTCATCTCAAATGAAGGGTTTTCATCAAACTTGCCAGCCTAATGCATCTTGTCAGCCGGCAGTATCTGTGGAACATTCAGAGTCTCAGCAAGGACAAAATTAAATGCAAAACTTTTTTTTAAAATCTGTTTTCTGGGACTTCCCTGATGATCCAGTGGTTAGGACTAGAAGAGTCCACTTCAGCGGGGTGTGAGTTCAGTCCCTAGTCAGGGAACAAGGATTCCACAGCCATGCATCGTGCAGCCTTAAAAAGAAAAAAATCTGTTTTCTTACTATTTAATATAAAACATAAATTTGCATCATGTGAAAAAATCTGGATTTTACAATAATGGTCTTGAGGGACAGGAAAGGGTTTGTTTTCCTTCTTGGGGTCCCTTCCCTCCCTTTCTTTCACTTCTTCCATGTAACAAATCTTTATTAAACTCCTATTGTGTGCCAGGCATGCACTGTTCAGTTCAGCACTGTAAATATTGTGATGGAACAAAATAGAAGTGGCTTCTGCCCCAGTGGAGCTTTCAATGATGGGCATGTCAGCCAAGCAGTAGTCACTCTGTAACTGCACAACGTGCTGTGGAAGAGAAGTACAGACTGTTAAGATGTATACTAGTCTGAGGACATGTATAACAAACTGTACTACAATCTGAGGACTCCATCCAGTTCAAGACTTCAACAGCTACTAGGCTGTGAGGTTCTTGTGCTGTCTGAACTTCTTGTGTGGACTTGGGAACAGGTTCATCCAATCCATTCTGGCCCTTCCCAGAACAGTAAGAATGGGTAACCGAGCTCTGCTTCAGGCCTTGACACTGCTCCTGATAGATGTAGATCATCCCAGTTATTTGTTGCTCTTGTTGTTGTTCTTCAGAACTAAGAATTACTGATGTAAATGACTTTTAAAGAATCATTACCCCCAAAGAAGTTATTGGAATGCTTTTGACAGAAGTTTTTGTTGCAAAATTAACTGTAGAAGGATTTTGCCTACGTTGTTATTCTTTGGCAAGCTTAACAATCAGGATAAATATGAAAGTATTCAATATTGAAAATATTCAATAATACCAATTTACATAATTTTGTGCATTTACTGATACTGATAATGTATAATCTTTAGTTTGAATTTCAGTACATCAGGTTAAGATTTCAAGTACAGTTACCAAGGTAGCATTGAAAGAAACTTATTACTTAAGCTACACACATTCTATAAATATGAAATTTCATATGCAAAAAGAAAAAATGTGGTTTGAATTATTTCTAATTTTAAATTAGACTTCTCTAAGTTTTATTTCCAAATCAATTTTTAAAGTATTTTTTTCAGTGCCCAATAGTCTTTGTGGATACAAATGATAAATATTTATAGTTTCAAGGCAAAGATTCTTTATATATTGTTTTTAACCTTTTTTACTCCTTAAACTCCTGTCAGGTAAGACACACTAGCGTTAGTAACAGTAGCCCACCGTGAAACTAATTTTAATCACATCTCTCCTTCAACCTGGGGGTGATAGATCAGAATTCCCTATTGGGGAGTCCTGGACAGTCATTTTTGTCATGCCTCTGCATCGGGGGTTGGCATTTCTTCTTCCTTTCTCCTTTCAACTGCTTCCCTTTAAAAAGTGGTTAGTAATTAAGATAGACCCACACTAATGCAATAATCTATTTTTTTCCCACACTAATACAATAATTTCTAAAGGATATTTGAATAGTTCTCAGACTATTCATAGAATTTTCATGCTGGATGTAATAATTCTGCTTTCTGTAGTCACTGGTCATTTTCTAACAAGAAACTATTGGAAAACTTTGATGTTTCTCTGGACCACATGTCCCTAGAAAATATCAGAGGGAATTAGTTTTCTTCTATTAAAAATAATTTAACTATAAAAAATATAGTTATCTGATATATGTTAATTTTATAGGCTTATGGTAAAATTGGTTATGCAATCATTTTTAATTTCTACTGTTAACTTTGTTAAAAGAAAATAAGTAGTTATTTTACTTATTTAAAAGTTGACCTTTTTAATATACTATTTTATACATTAGTGCCCTATAATTATATAAAAACAAAGCAAATGAGATTTAAAACTAAATAATAAAATTTGTTGTGTTTGGGATGAACTTACATTTATGCAGAGTTCCACAGATAATCCCCCAAACTTCTTTTACCATTCTTTGCTGGATTTCCGTTATGAAACTAGAAAATGCAAATTCCACAGATTGGACAGCAGAGGGCGCTTTGACATTTATAAAGAGAGGAGAATGTCACTGTTCCCGGGTGGACGATTATAATGTAACAGGATGAGTGTGCCATGTGTGAATACGTAGTGCGCATGACTGTGAGTGCATGTGTATATTTTGATTTATATATTCGTTCACGTGAAGATTTTAAAATTCCACCCCAGCTAATGAGCTTACCAACCTGCTTGTTTTCAGACTTTAATACCTTCTTTTTCATATTCCCCCATATGTTCCACTCCTTAGGTTTATCCGGTGACATTATGCTTTGGAATATATTGTGGATATATTTTGCATAGATCATGTTCTGTAGGAGGGGTTTAAAAATTGACCTTTATAAAACAGCCTCCTTCTTTCTGGCCCAATCTGTTAGAGCATTCTTTTTGTTGTTGTTTTGTTTTGCCTTTTTATAGACCAAAGTCCAATCTTAGACTTGGTCTATAGTAATCTCTGTAAAAATGCCACAAAATTTATCCTTGCACTTGCGGACCAGAATAATGTTCTTTAGTACTAACCTCTAGAAATTTAGAGATTTTTAGAATCTCTAGAAATACATACCGCATAGCACTTGAGAGCTTAGTGGGAAAGATAATTGATACAGCAGTCTTCAATAATACTGTGAGAGATCACCCATATTATTATAGGATTGCTCTGAATTTAGATAGCTCTCCTTTACATCTCTATCTCTTCTAAATTTAGTTATATTAATTATTGGGAACTAGAAATACTAGTACAGAAATCCAAGAGGCAAATATTATTTTGACTTGAGAAAGAGAGAGAGAGTTTGTTACAACTGCTGTTCTGTGTTTGTTAAAAGAAAATCTGGGATTGTATTTTGTTTGAAACCCACCGAGAGACATCTAGGTTAGTTATACGACCCCCAATTGCATAACACTTCTAGGAGGATACTGTTCATATCTCAGGAGTGAGAATATCAGTATTTTGATGGAAAGAAACCTCTCTGCTGTGCAGCTAATACGTGTTGAATTTATTTTCATGATTTTTATATGGCTACAAGCTTAAAGTTTTTTCAGCAGAGTTTCAACAAATGTGGTGATTTTAATTTGATCATTAGATGTTATCTTCTCTATTTGAATAGGACTAGAAGCTGAGAATTAGAGAAGGCAAGGGCACCCCACTCCAGTACTCTTGCCTGGAAAATCCCATGGACGGAGGAGCCTGGAAGGCTGCAGTTAATGGGGTCACTGAGGGTCAGACACGACTGAGCGACTTCACTTTCACTTTTCACTTTCATGCATTGGAAAAGGGAATGGCAACCCACTCCAGTGTTCTTGCCTGGAGAATCCCAGGGACAGGGGAGCCTGGTGGGTTGCCATCTATGGGGTCGCACAGAGTCGGACAGGACTGAAGTGACTTAGCAGCAGCAGCAGCAGAAGCTGAGAATATGTTCTGGCCAAGCACTAGGGTACTGTCCTCACCCGAGTTTATAATCCAGTTCAAGAAAACAAGTTTCGTGCCCCTAAACACAGACAGTAATCTGTCTCTAGGAAAAGAGAATATGTTAGAGGAGAAGCCTGGGAAGACTTACCACAGAGGAGGAATGGAAGGCAGTTCATCTGTGCTTTGAAGGTCCTGTGTTGGATTTGTAAACAGAAGTGGCAGCCAACACTTTCCATTGTGTGGATAGCAGGTATAAAGAAAGTTCAAAATGTGCTTTAGGGGGTATTCATAATGGAGGAGGTTATACGTAATCTCTCTGCCTTATACTCAATTTTGCTAGAAACCTAAAACTGCTAAAAAATAAAGTTTATAAAAATTTATCCAGGTATAATTAACACATGGGCAGAGGAGTCCAGTGGGTTATACAGTCCATGGGGTCGCAGAGAGTCGGCCACTACCAAGTGTCTGAGCATGCTCCCACACATTATACATATGAAAATCCAGTTGTATTAATAATAAACATAGCAAAATTCTGTGAAAAATGTGGGTAGGGAAACAGTTGGATTCCAGAGGAGCATTTATGAAGGAGGGGGTGGGAGGTAAGATTTCTAGGATCAATGAAAATTAGCAGGTTTCTTTTACTACAATTTTTACAAAGACTTGTCCTGAGGAAAAAAAAAACACCCCCAAACAAACCCTCTTAAATGTTTATCATTCGGACAGTTATGGAATATTAGCCCAAAGCATGTGTGATGATTTCAGATGGTGTTTGTAGGAGAGTGTTTCATTACAGAGATTTATCCATCAGAGTGCTGGAACGGGTTCCTTCTGGCTTGCAGGAGCCCAGCGTGTACATCTCTTCCCAGCTCCACTGGGTGACATCATGCTGGTAGCTTGAAATCAGTCATGGTGGGGAATATGAACACCATCAATGCTGGCAAGAACTTTTATTTTATTTTTGAACTAGATCTTTGTCTTATTAAATTAGATCAAATAGAACTTACAAATCAAGTCGTCAAATCAATGTGGCAAACACTTTTAAATTGTCACTTTTTTTTTCCTCCCCCAAAGCTACTACTGAATATTTACCAGGATTTGCCTTTATTTATTGTTTTAAAGAATTTTTTTTAGTGTGGACCATCTTTAAAGTCTTTATTGAATTTTTTACAGTATTGCTTATGTTTTATGTTTTTGGTTTTTTTGGCCACGAGGCAGGTGGAATCTTAGCTCCCCAACCAGGGATCAAACCCTCACCCTCTGCATTAGAAAGCAACATCTTAACCACTGGACCACCAGGAAAGTCCCTACCAGGATACCTTTAAATGCACCTCTCTCCATACTTTCCTCAGATCCACATAACCTGAAGAGCTTTTCCTGAAGGGTACCTACCAACCAAAGAGGTTTCCACTCCCCATCTATCTTGCATGCATTTCTACGCTCTGCATTGCCAAGACTTACTTCCTGTGTGGTCATTATGCTTATCACTCATAACGGACTCTGCTCTCAGACTTTTTACCTGTTACTGACAAGCAGTGAGTGAATGGGTCACTCTAGTAGGTATGACATTGGAGAAGGAAATGGCAACCCACTCCAGTGTTCTTGCCTAGAGAATCCCAGGGACTGGGGAGCCTGGTGGGCTGCCGTCTATGGGGTTGCACAGAGTCGGACACGACTGAAGCGACTTAGCAGCAGCAGCAGTAGCAGTGGGTATGACTGTCCTTACAACCCTGTACTTAAATCACTATCTTTCTCGTTAAGACTCAAGTCCAAAGGCTAAAGGGCATAGATGACACAATTTAAGCCAACATCAATATACACAATTCTAATTTAATTCTGGCTGAAACACTTCAGCAGAGTGAATTCTATAAACAGGAGCAGAGGCGCTCGGTGGATAGCCATGTGGGCCTGTGGCTCTTGGAGATTTTTTTTTTTTTTTCCTTTGGGGAACTCATTTCCTAGAAGCTTGGATCCAGGAGAGAATATGCAAGGTGGGTGGAGGTGGCTTCTCTCCATTCTGCGGGAACACATGTTCCCTGGCACAGAGAGCAGAATCTGACAGACCAAAATGTAAGCGTGTGTGTGTGTGCGCGCACACGCACGCACAAATCCATATACATAGAGCTGAAAATAAAAGTCATCTATCTCCTTTCAGAAAAGATAGTTATTTCAAAAGAAAAGGAGATTGGTATTATTAGTAGTATGCACAGTAAGCACACTTGTAACGAGCCTGAGTCCTGCATGAGCGCACATACATACACATGTGTTTGAAGCTTGGGATGATCTTTGCTGTTGCAGACTTTGGGGATTATGCAACTAGAGGGAAGGAGGGGATAGTTGAAGTGAAGCTAATGTGCATCGAGAGGTCAGAACTAGAATAGATAGACCATTACCTGGCAAGTGAAATCAGACTATTTGCATACTTTATAAGCACTGCCTCTCAGGAGAACCATTGGTTTTGCTGGTGCCCTTCTTTCTCAGTAGCTCTGAGGCTCTGGCCCCCTTCCTAATGTGATGCAAAAACCACTTTCCAGCAAAGAGAAGGAAAGGCTGAGGCAAGGGGTGAGAAAGGAGGAATCTTCTATGAAGTTATAAACGCATCTTAAGCTGAAATTAGGAGGAACACCACCTGGTAGGGATGGAAGTAAGCACCAATTGGTGTTTTACCTAATGAAGCTCAGTTCTTAGGTTGAATAAACAATGTATTTATCAACTCATTGTTAATATAGCATTTTTCCAGCAGAGGGCAAACTTTACATTGAAATAGATCTAAAAAGGCCTTCAAGGAGGAGGTTTTTTTCCATTTGAAATTTAAAAAAAAAAATTTTTTTTTTTTGGCTTCTAAATGGTTTAAAAATATTTTAAAGTATTTAAAGTTCCATAGGACATTAAATATATAATTTCTCAGATTCAGGTTAGTATTTCTGCCTTATTAGTAAACTATTCAAGATGTGATTGTAAAATGAGGCTTTTTTTTTTTCTCCCATGTTTTATAGACTGGTCTTAGACACTATTATTATAGGAAAAGCTGTTCTTTATCGTGTTGTTTACAAAATTATTATCAAAAATCCTGTCTTTTAACAGAATAAATATTGTTTTTCTTCATTCCAGCAGTTTCATAGGAATAACTGCTTTTCTTTAAACAGAAATTACCAGCATATTCTAATCCATTTCATAGCTACTTTTGATATTTTTCCTAAAGGAAATGACACCTATCTAAAAGTTAATTAAACTTGTTATATAATCTAACTCTAATATTCATAGCTCATGTAAACAGCCACTTCATGAGAATTTAAGATTTCTTTCTCTTAAAGATTTATTTATTTGATCTAACAGAATCATTCTCACAATAAAGGAGAAAATAGAAATTGCTATCTATATTTTAAAAAGGTAAAAAGGGTAAGTCACTTGTTAGCAGTGGCTGAGCTCAGATCTGGAGACTAATTTGTTTGACTCCACAGCGAATTTTCATGGGAATGCCCAATCTCCAATTGACTATTTATCTGAGCTATTTTAAAATCATAGACACATGACTTTAGCCATTAGGACATAAATCCAGATTGATATTGTGAAAAGTACAAAGAATGACACATGATAATCCTATATAATCAACTGCAGGAACTCTTGGTTTATAAATTCAATAGGTTGGTTTAATTTTTTCATCATATAACACCTTTTTGATCTGACTTTTTGGTGTGCGTGTGCGTGTGTTACATGATTTTTTTTTAGGTAAATGCATGAAGAAAATCTCTGGAGAAAGCATTCTCAATGTTATCAAGAAACAAAATATTTTCTTTAATTATTAGGGTTATTTCCTTTAGTACTTTTGTTTCTGTGAAAGAAAAAGTATATCAAATGCATAAGAAATTGCTGCTGATGAAACAAAATTATTTTTGTGTTGAAAAACTGGAGATTTATATATCCTTAAAATGACAAAGATATAGACCTCTCTATGTTCACTTTCATTTTAATAATGGTATCTAGCAGAATTACCACAATTAATTTTATCCAAGAAGGATAGAAATGTTCCTCTTTTATTTGTGTGCAGAGAATATTTAGAACTTAGCGTAGATGTTTAATCAACTGTACTCCTATATAAAATTTTTAAAAAAAGACAGTGTGGATGTTTAAAAGTAAAGTAAATGAAAATTTGTGGATGAAATCAGAAATGGTAGTTAGCAAAATAAAATAATCTCTAACTTTTTCCCTGGCAAGATAAGCTACTTCAAGATTGTTAGAAAAACTGACATTATAATGCAAATGTTTGTATGCTTAAAAAAACAATCATTCCAGTTAACTCTATGGATATAGTATTGTTCACTTGTTTACAAAGCTTATAACAGATCATTGGCATGCTTAGCATTGGGCAAAAAACGCTGGAATATTAGACTTGGATTCAGAAAATGGGATTCCCAGCTCTGTTCCATTCTAGCTGTGTGATATGGATAAATGATTTACCCTCTCTGAGACTTGGTTTCTCACCTATGAAACTGAGGTGATAATAGGTATCTACCACAGAGGATGCTGAGAGCTTAAAATATCATTTACATCTGTGTAAGCACTGAGCTCAGTGTCCTCTGACACATTGTAGATTTGCTTACTAAACCAAAATAATCCAGATAATGAACGTAATTAATAATATCCTATTTTGGTAGTATTTTTCTTTAATAGTCATATATTATTCATGCACGTTGCATTAAGCAGCTCTCTCAAACCTTATATATGCTAGAAGAAAGCTTGGGGAAAATCCTGACTTTACATATACGTGGAGTATGTTTAAGATAATGGCTTAACTGCCAGTGATTAGAAAATGAAATAAAAATCAAGTATAATTTTCATCTGGATTATATTCAGTGAAAAACTTAAAGATATAGTGTTCCGTTTTAGATAATCAGCCAGTTCAGTTATTTGTTCGTATTTTTCAGTGTTTTTGGCATTGTCTTCAGTTCTCTATACCACATTTAAAACAAGTAAAATGCATGTCAAAATTCACTTTTTTTGCCTTAAAAATCTTGATTTATCTTTCTAGATCTGGAATTATCCTTGCAATGACATTTTCCCCACCTCATTTTACACCTTGCCTTTTCCTTACAACTCATATTCTCTTTCATCAGTGCATCTGCCCAAAACGCTCTTCTACTTGACAGTTCTATCCCACACTCGCCTCTGAGCTCCTAACAAGGCATACCTCTGGGAATTGCAAAGTGCCATATTTAAAATCTCTCAGTGAGATATACAGGTTTTCCCGTGTGATCATAAGGGATTCCTCAAATCTGAGTTTCAGAGCTAATCTATGACAACTGATAAGCACAGTATTTTCACATGAGTATATTTGTGTTGTGCTAATATACTTAAACAGTATGCAAGTCCATTGAGAATTTTTTTTATAAATTTCTTATCTGCTTTCTTTTAACTTTTAAGAAAGCTATCTCATATATTTAATTTGTATTGGCTGTAATTTCATTACGTTTCCCAAGCTAAGTAGGCTTATCCAAATTGGAAGGGAGATGTCACAGCCACGCTTCACAGATGCTCAATGGAATAGTAGTCGGCAATAAAAAGGAACAAATTACTGATATAAATAACAACGTGAATGCATCTTGAAGGTCTTATTCTAGATTAATGACACCAAACATAAAGGCTACATATTGCCTCAATTCATCAATATGACATTCTGAAAAGACAAAACTCTAGGAACAGAAACCAAATCAGTAATAGCTAGGGCACAGCAGAAGGGAAGTGACAATGAAGGGGTTTGAGGACAAATTTTGAGGTTAAACTCATCAAACTTATCCACCTAAAAAGAGTGATTTTTACAGTATGGAAATTATATTTCAACACACCAGACTTAAAAAAATAAATAACCAGTTAAAGAAAAAGAAGATACTGTAGTTTTAAGGAGTTATATATTTCTCCATGTTTAGACATGTTTTATTGACAACATACTGTGTCTCTTTATCACCTGTTTCTAATTCCAGTTTAAGTATGTGACATTCAGACTAGTTTTACTTAGCTTCATGGTGCATTCATGCTCAGTGTTGTCTGACTCTTTGCGATGCTATGAACTGTAGCCTGCCAGGCTCCTCTGTCCATGGGATTCTCTGGGCAAGAATACTGGAGTGGGTTGCCATGCCTTCCACCAGGGGATCTTCCTGACCTGCATGAGGGGATCAAACCCGTATCTCTTGTGTCTCCTGCCTTTGCAGGCAGGTTCTTTACCACAAGCACCACCTGGGAAGCCCTTACTTAGCATAATCTTACTTTAATATAATTTATTTAGTGCATGTGAGAACTCTAGCATAAAATAATAATCTCACAAGTATAAATATTTTGAAATATTAATTTTAAAGATGGTTTATTGTTTATTTATTCATTTTAGACCACACTGCCTGGCTTGATAGTTCCCTGACTAGGGATTGAATCCCAGGCCCAGGCAGTGAAAGCGCTGAGTCCTACCCACTGGACCACCAGGGAATTCCCCAAATATTTTTAAATGACACTCTTGCCTTAGTAATCCACCAACTACTTGAATTTTATTTCATTTTTCAATCACCAACAAGTATGTGCAAAGAACTTGTTGTACCTAACATTACTACATGGTTGTCAAATACTGTGAAGTAAATTGTGCTGACTCCATTTTATTTCTTATTTTATTGAAGTATAGTTGATGTGCAATATTTATATAGGTTACATGTGTGCATGTGTGCTAAGTCGCTTCAGTCGTGTCCGACTCTTTGCAACCCTTGGTCTGTAGCCCACCAGGCTCCTCTGCTCATGGGGATTCTCCAAGCAAGAAAACTGGAGTGGGTTGTCATGCCCTCCTCCAGGGGATCTTCCTGACCCAAGGATCGAACCCACATCTCCCGCATTGGTAGGCCGTTTCTTTACCACTATGGCCACCAACCTTATATAGGTTACAGGTGTGCACAGTTTTTAAAGGTTACACTCCATTTATAGCTATTATAAAATATCGGCTATATTTCTTGTGTTCTACAATATATTCTTGTAGCTTATTTTATACATAATAACTTGTACCTCTACTAGCCCAATTTTAAACAAGAGGAAGGAAGTTAGGCTCATAGCATTGCCAACAGCAAATTTCACAAGTCTTTTAATTCCAAAACCAACATCTGTAACCATCTTTCATTTATTTTTACCAGTTTAGCAATAGTTCTGATCCTTGCGGATGGGATTGCATAAATCCTTGGAAATGAACTATAAGGAGGGAAGCCTAAGGTTTTTCAAAAGGAATTGATAAAGAACAAAAGAAAAAAATCAGGATTAATAAGTGAAATGTGCCCTTGCCACTTGTATTAATTGTCATTCTTGATGGAAGCTTAGTTTAATTATAAGAAAGAAAAAAATAATTTCCAACCTCATGTAAGCTTCTAGTGCCCCTGCAATGTCAGGCTTGCCTGATAGTCTGAGTAAATTCTTTGTAAGATTTTAGTTATGTGTATCACTAAGTTGCTGTTTTCATAACTTATCAGTAGAACCATGTTCTTTATTAATTCGTTAATTGTTCTGTAACATTAATTCTCTACCATTTTATATGCGGATGACTCAACGGTTTCTACATAGTACTTATGTTTAAGTGATAATATCAGGCTCAGATATTTTTTTTGGACAAAATTTACACAAAGGGGGACAACAAAAGTTGTAACTCCTTACAAATTTGCATGAGCCCTCATATTGGATGTACGGTACTTTAAGTAGGTAAATACATGTATTTGATTCAGTCCCCGACAGCTGCTCATTCACAGTGGAGTTTTTAAGCGTTGCTTGCCAGAAACTCTTACCTTTTATTCGTGATTGTCTGGATGTACCTTCTCCACTTGCATTGAACTGTATGTACTGTGTGCTGTAGAGGTGTGCAGTTAAAATACGTTTATTCTCAGAAATATTTTTAAAATATTTTAAAATGTTTTCCTTTGCAGAATCAGACACAAGTTTGGCAGAAGGAAGTGTCAGCTGCTTAGATGAAAGTCTTGGACATAACAGCAACATGGGCAGTGATTCAGGCACCATGGGAAGTGATTCAGGTACTGCCTAACTGTTGTGTAAACCTTAAAAAGTGTGAAATAAGACACCATATAGTGGAACGCATGGGGGCTGTTCATACCCTCCCTAATGTATTTATGCAATTAAAGCAATTCTTTTCTACAGTTGAAATAGTTTTGGAACTTTGCCATTCAGTTTCTTGAAAAGTACAACTTACAAGTCTTAGACTCAAGGTCTCTAATTTTGATCCGATACATAGCTTTTTGGTCTGGCATATGCCACACTCTGTAGAACCATGTAATCTATTTTATTTATGTGATCTGTTTCAATTAATTTGACTGCCTTTAAATTGTATACTCAATTTTATACATTTATTTCCAACCCCTGCATTTTAAGAAATTAAAATACATTATAAATAAAGGTAATATAAATGAGATGACTATAGTTAACGGCATTTAATGAGTCCCTCTTAAGCTTTATAATATACACATATAGTTTGAAGAATTTCAATATTTATAAACATCCCTTTAATTGAGTTTGCAAAGTATTTTCATCACTAAATGAGAAATTTACTAGATATTTCCCAAATTGTTATTTGTATCGGTTTAATATCCCACCCACTTCCCAGATAGTGCAGTGGTAAAGAGTCCGCCTGCCGAGCAAGAGATGTAGGTCCAATCCCTGGGTCAGGAATATCTCCTGGAGAAGGAAATGGCAACTGACTCCTGTATTCTTGCCTGGAAAATCCCATGGACAGAGGAGCCTGGAAGGCTTACAGTCCATAAAGTCACCAAGAGTTGGTCACAATTTAGCAACTGAGCATACACACACACAGTAAATAAGAGGGCCTCTTCCCAATCTCCACACTTTAGCAAGACTTCCTGTTATCAGACTCCCTAACTTTAGTCAGTCTAATCCATTTCTTATCTCTTCTTTCTGTCCTTTGAATATGCATTTCCATTATTACGACTGAGGTGAAATGTTAATGTTAAGAGTGGGCAATGGGCCCTTGCATGTCTTTCTAATATTTGTGTGTTTGAAATATTTCATAATTAAAATTAACAAATTAGTGCAAACAAAAATCAGTGTTTAACAATACGGTCAGCAAAGAAGCAGCAGCAAAATGGCATATTAAGAAACTATTCTTCATCCGTTCTGTGACTGAGTTGTACAAAACACTTAGAAAATATTGTGTACTTCAGATTACCCTGGATTGTCTGAAGGATTATAGAAATTTACATCTACAATAGGCCTAAAAGGGCAAAACAGTTTACATAAAGATGGCCATCTGCCCTAAAAGCTTTCCCAAAGGAAATGTACCACCTCTTTATTTAAATGCCCTTGTCTCTTAATAACCCCCAAACAACTTAGAACAAGTTGATTTGAGGAAACTCAATTCACCGAATGTCAGTCATAACTTTAATGTTAATTAAAAAGGGTTAATTAATTTTCCGTTCAATTTAGTCAGTGTTAATATTAAGTTCTTGGCATGTGCATATTTCTATGGCTTTTATTTGTTTTTTCTGTGCTTGTTATACAACTGTTAAATTTAATAATTAACATTTTTATTAAATGCTATTGATACTAGAACTCAAAATACACTCTAGCTAATATTTAACATCTTTATGATTGCTTTAAGCTTCTGGACCTTCTCCTAATTTTTGTTTGTCTGAGTAAGGGCTTTTCAACAATATTCATTCATTTAATTACTATCTAATAGATATCCTCTATGTGCAGGGCATTTTGTCTGTTTAGCACTGTTAGCAAATGCAACTATTTACTGATTTTCAGTCTTCAATATGGCATGAAAGGCGTGATAAATCTGAATGCAACCTACTTTTAAAAAGCAAATACATTTCCAAAGGCAAATACATTTGAAGGCAAACACATTTTTAAAGGGCAACTCATTGAAGTTCTGGATGGTTAGTGCTTAGGAATAAAGACTAGTAGATATAAGATTGCATAGTGGATAGCAAAATTCTGAAATCATAAAATTGTGAAATTCTTTTCTTTCATGTGCATGCTATAAGTTGACATACAAATCAGTTTAAGATAGATTTATGTAAACTGCAAATTGTTAAACACGCACTGACTCACTGAAAGCATTGCAGTGTTTGGGATTATGTTTTAATTTCTGAAGTTGACATCCAAGGGGTCCTATTCCACACGCCCTTTGTCCACGTTTAGAGGTTACATTATGAGGCATAAGAATCGTGGATGTGACATTATGTTCCTTCATAGTATTATTATGCCATAGTAAAGCATAATTAGTGGTACTTTTGACGTTTAAGTATTTTAATTATACCATGAGAGGCTTTTTTGTTTTTCTATTCCTCAGTCTCAGAGGGATATACTGCTTCTTGCAAAGTGGCAATGTTTTTGGCAATGCACATTGGCCTGATATGTAGAAAGTGTTTCCTTACTATTACTATTTTGAGGTAATATCTATTAATATTTGTCCAGCTGGAATGATATATTTTTCTGAGGTTACATACTATAGGTAAAGGAATACTTTGTCATTTTCAAACACATGCAGTGACAGACCTTTTCTCTCCAAGAATAACTCAGCTGTCAAAAATCAGTGTGAGAATGAAATTTGCCACATGGTGTAGTTTCAATAAAATGTTATTATTTAAGCCTTATCTGATTTCATTTTTTGACCATTTGTATGGTATAGTATAATTTTAAGGTCTTTGATAAATAATTATTGTAGAGGATGGGCACAATATTATTCAAAGCCTGTGCATGTTTTAAATACCATTTTTGTTATTGCATTTAATTAATTTTGTTTTTTTGAAGAGAGCCAAAAAGAAGCAAACAACAAACAAACAAAACCCAAACATTTTTTTTTTTTATAAAGGAAATTGGCTCCTGGCTCCCTGACACCAGCCCAATTCTCTCCTTCTGGTGACAGAGAAGAGAAAATTCTCTTTTCATTGCGTATGTGGATATATTCTTTCATTCCTGTGTCAGAGGATGTGATAAGGCAAGAATCAGGCTGAATATTTAGCACTCACCCAGCTCTTTTTCTTTGGATGCTATCCTCACAATGAATCCAACTCTGATTTTTTCCGTATTCACTCTGTGCCTCTCTTTTAAACTTGAGGCTACCAATCAAGTTTCCTAGACTTGACTCAAAAAAATGTGGATGGTATTGAGCTATCTGGGCTTCCCAGGTGGCGCTAGTGGTAAAGAACTCCCCTGCCAATGCAGAAGTCACAAGAGACATGGTTTAGATCCCTTGGTCAGGAAGATCATCTGGAGTAGGAAGTGACAACCCACTCCAGTATTTTTGCCTGGAAAATTCCATGGACAGAGGAGCCTGGCGGTCTACAGTCCATGGGGTCGCAGAGTCAGACACGACTGAGCATGGCACAATGATATTCTGAAGTCAACTTGAATCTTATGTAAATATAATAGAGGATGGGTTATTATAATTGCTATAGAGTTAATGCATGTAAGAATTAAAGATTTTAAAATTAAAAAAAAAAAAACAAAGACAAGCATGGAAAGAAAACTTGTCAATGTGTGTTTTTAAAAGCTGGTGATCTTAAATGAGTTCTTCTTGACGATCCTAATAAATGAATCAGCAGATGAGCCAATGATAAGGTAAATGTATTGCATATATGTTTACTCATCCATACAGAAGGCAAATTTCCTGCCAGGTTAGTAGACGACTCTTACTAAGTGGTATTTGGTGTGAATTTTCCTACCTGTTCAGATAGTGCTATCACAGCAAGTTAAAACCTGGTTAAACAGAATCATCCAGTTGCTGAAATGGAACAATCAGCAATTTTTTTTGAAGTTAATGGGATTCTGTTAGTTTGATTTTCTTGCATTCATTGATAAGAGAGAGAATGCTTACTTCATGTGTAATGTAATACTGATAAGTGCTGTCATTTCATTTTTTTTCTTGTGATTACATAAAGCAAAAGATGGGCTTTTAAATTGATACAATATTTATTTTATTGCATTCCACATGATAAGTTACACATTTTTAGATCTTTCCCCCTGACTAATATAGATAAACTCATTCACTTCTAAAAAATGTATATTTAAACCAAGATATAATGATTTTATTCTAATGTTTATAAAATTAATGTATGTTAGTATGTATTTTATCAGTATTTTAAATGTAGATATCTACGCTAGCTGAAAATATTTTTAATGTATTGTGCTTTGAGTTTCAGGAAAACTTGAATGTGTGGAGACATACCTATAAGAAAGTGATAAAAATCGCATTCAAAGCTAAATAGCAAAGTTAGTCACAATCCAGTTATGAACCAACAAAATTGTTTTTCATTTTTCATTGCATACTTACAGATTGAAGGCTAGCATGGAAAAGGCTAGCACCTTTTCCCTAAATACAGCTTCTGTTTAATCTGGTTGCTTTAAATGGCAAAAATGGATTGGGGGAACCATTTTTAGGTATTTAAGATAGATGATCTACAGAGAGAAGATAGATAGATATGCTTTTTGGTATTTGGTTTGTCAGGTAAAGTTTTTCACATGAAGGAAAGTAGCATCAGCGTTAGTGTTTCTTCGCAATAAAAAGTGAGGGGGAATATAGAACAAGGAGTCCTACTTTCCCCATCCCTCTTGATCTGTTGGTGAAAGAGAATTGGGTGGGGTAGAATGGTTCCACAAAGAAATGGCAAGTCTGAGGCACTAAGAATCATTAACTGCCAAGCCTGCACCACAGTCATTTCCACTTGGCTTTGTCCACTCTCTGAAAAGACTTCTCTGTGTCGCCCCTTCCTAGTCCTCCATCCTATTAATCCCTTCCCTCCCCATTCCCATGCCTTAGGCCACTTCCAGAGTGCTTGGGCTGTGTCCTGCAAACACAGAGAGCTGAGACCCGTTTGGTACAGAAAACAGAAAATGGATTGGTTTGGACCCCATATGAAAGGAGGTTTAAGCTGCAAGGGGCCCATGTTCCATTTCAGGCTTCTTAGCCTTAGTTATTTTGCTGTCTGTTTCCTTAATTTTCTTCCTTGTAACCTCCTTCAGATGATGAGAATGTGGCTCAAAGAGCATCCCCCGAGCCAGAGCTGAATCTCAGGCCTTACCAGCTGGAAGTGGCCCAGCCTGCCCTGGAGGGGAAGAACATCATTATATGCCTCCCTACAGGGAGTGGGAAAACCAGAGTGGCCGTTTACATTGCCAAGGATCACTTGGATAAGAAGAAAAAAGCATCTGAACCTGGAAAAGTTATGGTTCTCGTCAATAAGGTATTCAGACAGCACATAAATAGAACATGCTTAATTTTCATATTACTTTTTTCTGAAGCATTTGTATAGTGATATTTGTAACAATGGATCACATGGATTTAATTAGGAAAAATGTCAAAATGAGTAATTTATTTTAAATATTTGTTTTTTCAGTTCTCTCTAATATCTAAATTATTAGCCATTAAAGTAGATTTGTTTTTCCTATTAAACCAGAACATTAAATCAAAGAGCTGTAACCAATGTATTGTTGTTCAGTTGCTCAGTCATGTCTGATTCTTTGCGACCCCATGGACTGCAGCACGCCAGGCTTCCCTGTCCATCACCAACTTCCAAAGCTGGCTCAAACTCATGTCCATTGAGTCGGTGATGCCATCTCGTCCTCTGCCATCCCCTCCTCCTCCTGCTTTCTATCTTTCCCAGCATCAGGATCTTTTCCAGTGAGGCAGCTCTTTGCATCAGGTGGCCAAAGTATTAGAGCTTCAGCTTCAGCATCAGTCCTTCCAATGAATATTCAGTGTTGATTTCCTTTAGGATTGACTGGTTTGATCTCCTGGCTGTCCAAGGGACTCTCAAGAGTCTTCTCTAACACCACAGTTCAAAAAGTATCAGTTCTTTGGCATTCAGCCATTTTTATTGTCCAACTCTCACATCTGTACATGACTGCTGGAAAAACCATAGCTTTGACTATACAGACCTTTGTAGGCAGAGTAATGTCTCTATTTTTATTAATGTCTCTAATTTATACTGATGTATAAAGAATGTATTTACCCAGATTTTCTTTATGGTGAACTAGTACTGACTTATCATTGCATATGGACATAAATGACCTCAAAATATGACTAGAATCTAGGCTTAAACACTGTGTTCTTGAGTCTCTTTAACCACCGTGCATGAGTGTGTGCGTGCTAAGTCACTTCAGTCATGTGGAACCTGTGTCTCTTGTGTCTTCTGCACTGGCAGGCAGGTTTTTGCCACTAGCATCACCTGGGCTACCACCTGGGAAGCCCTTTGTAACCACTGACCCTCAGTCAAAAGTGGCAAGTGCTCTTTATTCAGAACATATATAATTTGGTCTGAAAATGAAGAGAAAATTAAGTGAATATTTGACTAATTTATATCAAGTTTAATAGAGAAATAATTTTCAAATAGTTTATATATATGTAAAATATATATATATACACATATATCATTCAGTGCAACTGAGGTTTTGCTTTAATATTTTTATCTTAGGATTTTTAAAGTCTATCTTCATAAACAGGTATGTCTCCATTTTAAACAAAGTCTAGTTGAACTTTATTCAGATATATCAAAGTTTATTAATTTATAAGTTTGTAACTTGGGGACATTAGTTTTTACCATTTTATGGAGTAAAATTGAGTACAGTTTCCATGACCAGAAACAATCTTTTTCCCATTATGAATGGTGACTAGATTCTCATTTGCTCCTTTACAGAAAATATAATTATAGACTGTATGTGTAACTTTCCTCTATTTTTTGGATTTCTATCATGCTGGAAGTTTTAGTTGTCTGCTTTTCAGTATTAGAAAAGTGTACTCAGAATCCATGATCTTAATGATTTCTATCATGTAACTCCAAAAGCATTTTGTATATACACCCTAAGCCTAAATACTGTTTCTTCATACTTACATGTCCACTGTTAGAACAGTTGGTGTGTGTGGTGATAGTGACACATTAGAATTTTTTTCCCATGGCTTTTCATATATTTTCCTTATTTAGGATATTATCTTTTGGAATAAAACAAATCTAGGTGTAAATACTATTTCTACCTACCAGTAATTTGATCTTGGGCAAATTATGAACTTCTCTCACTTTAGTTTCCTCATCTGTAAGTGAGTAAAATACTACTACCCTATATAGGGTTGGAAGTTTAAATGAGATAATCTATTTAAAGTCTAAGAGTGACTCAGTGAATATTAGTTACTTCTTCCCTTCCTTCCTCCTCACCTTAACAACTAATACATTGCAATTCCTTAATGGCACCCCACTCCAGTACTCCTGCCTGGAAAATCCCATGGACGGAGGAGCCTGGTAGCTGCAGTCCATGGGGTCGCTGAGGGTTGGACACGACTGAGCGACTTTACTTTCACTTTTCACTTGGATGCATTGGAGAAGGAAATGGCAACCCGACTTAAACTGATGCTCTTGATACAGTCTGAACATTTTTCCATTTCCTCAAACTCATTCCCTTCATTTACTCTCCCAAAGACCTCTCCTTCCCTTGTCTGTCTCTCTGTTGGCTATATTACCTCCTCCAAAGCATGTAACCTCAAAACCTAGAAGTTACTTCTGATTTATCAGCTTCCTTTACTTCCTTTATCCAGCATCATAGACTACTAGAGTTGAAAGAAGCCTGTAAGATCCGGTTTTCATTTATTGCCAAGTGGTTCTCTCACCTCTGCTGAGTAACTTCTAACATCAAGAAGGTCCTCCTTCTAACAAGAGAGCTTGGTCCACTCTTTGAACAACTGACACTGTTAGAAAGACATACCTGTATTCATCAAAATCTGTTTCTTTATAATCCGCACTCATTGCTTAGCATTCTTTCCTCTGTAATATACAGAGTAAGCTAAATCTTAATTTTTCTGCCTTATGATAGCCCTTCACAAAGAAAAGACATCAAGCATCATATGACTCCAGAGGGATTTTTCTTTTAATTTCCTGTGATAAATACTCCAGTTCTCTTATATGTTCTTAATGCTGCTAAGTCGCTTCAGTCGTGTCCGACTCTGTGCGACCCCATAGACGGCAGCCCACCAGGCTCCCCCATCCCTGGGGTACTCCAGGCAAGAACACTGGAGTGGGTTGCCGTTTCCTTCTCCAACGCATGAAAGTGAAAAGTGAAAATGAAGTTGCACAGTCGTGTCCGACCCTCAGCAACCCCATGGACTGCAGCCTACCAGGCTCCTCCGTCCATGGGATTTTCCAGGCAAGAGTACTGGAGTGGGGTGCCATTGCCAATAAGACCCTGTTAAAACACAGTGTTTAGGGCTGGACAAAATACTATAGATAAAGTCAGTACACAATACAGGAAAGATGAGATGTGATCTATGACCAGGTTTGCTTTTTGTCACCAGCGCTGGCACCCACAGACTCATCTGAAGTTTTCATAACCTGAGAAGTCTCAGCTTATTTTCATTTGAAGATCTGTTAAACTAGACCTCTCTTAAGTTATTTTTGGAGGTTAATTTTGAGCCTACATCCAAATACTTAGGTTTACACTTATGTTTTTCATGTTATTAATCTTGATTGATCTTTTCAAGTCTCATATTTTTGTGTGTATCTCATGCACCTTCCTTTTTGTATAACTCCTTATCCTCTCAATGCTATATTCTGGCTGTGAATCTTTCATCCTGTTGGATCAAGGTGATACTTATGAATTCACATGTGCATCCATGTTTAAATGTGAAATTATCCTCATTAATTATTCATATCCATTGCATTGCTCTGTAGACATTTAAGGCTGTGGGTCCAATTTCTGATCTGCTTCCCTCTTGTTTTTCCCTAGGAATTACTGGACATCTCTCCACTAGATCTTCCCTAATAATCGTTAATTTTGCTTTGAATTCTAAAGTAATTTAATTCTTTCAATTGAATCAGATAATCTTTGACCCAGTAAGTCAACATAACCTGCTTTCTGTATTTGGCCCATTGGCAAGGCATTAATATTATAACCCTAGAAAGGAGAAATCCTGTTTCTTAATACCATTTACTTTTGTCTCCCTTTCTCTATCCTTTCCAAAGTTATCGCCTTCAGATGCAGGGAGAAATGAAAACACCACCTGTGTTCCCAGACTTTCTATTTCCTATCTAGGACTTCAACATCATGAGAGAGAAATCCCAGGTTCCTACATGCTATAATACAGCCCCATATGATTCAGCAGAAGTGGGTAGCATTTGGGTTTGATTAGTCTTGGCAGGCACTCTGTCACATCTCAGGAAAAGGCTCCAAGAGGACCACACACCTCCCAATTAGCCATGTCAGGCTTGCATCTGGCTCTCTTTGTGTCCTTCAGGAGGAAGTCAATACCACCCAAAGTGAGTCTCAGGATTTCCAACACCTGCCACCTCCTGTGACAACGTCTTTTTATTCTGTAGACCAAAATATGCTGCTTCTTTGAATATCTCAGCCCATCCTTTATGCGCAGAACCTCAGGTTTCTATGCCACTCCAGACCACGGTGGTGGTGGTTTAGTTTCTAAGTCATGTCTGACTTTTGCAACCCCATGGACTGTAGCCTACCAGGCTCTCTGTCCATGGGATTTCCCAGGCAAGAATACTGGAGTGGGCTGCCATTTCCTTCTCTACTCCATCGAATGGAGATTCTTAAATGATTCAGCAGCATGAGACTATTTAAAGACAAATCAAATGCAGAGCCTGCCCTCAAGGAATCTATGGTCTAGGAAATGAGAGCTGTGTATTAATATAATAATGACTACTGTGTTGCACTTTACATCCTCTCACTGAAATCACACAGCTCCTCTTTTTCAGTTCAGTTCAGTTCAGTCACTCAGTCGTGTCCGACTCTTTGCGACCCCATGAATTGCAGCACGCCAGGCCTCCCTGTCCATCACCATCTCCCGGAGTTCGCTCAGATTCACATCCATTGAGTCAGTGATACCATCCAGCCATCTCATCCTTTGTCGTCCCTTTCCCTCCTGCCCCCAATCCCTCCTAGCATCAGAGTCTTTTCCAATGAGTCGAGTCTCTTCCAATGAGTCACCTCTTCGCATGAGGTGGCCAAAGTACTGGAGTTTCAGCTTTAGCATCATTCCTTCCAAAGAAATCCCAGGGCTGATCTCCTTTAGAATGGACTGGTTGGATCTCCTTGCAGTCCAAGGGACTCTCAAGAGTCTTCTCCAACACCACACTTCAAAAGAATCAATTCTTCAGTGCTCAGCCTTCTTCACAGTTCAACTCTCACATCCACACATGACCACAGGAAAAACCATAGCCTTGACTAGACAGTCCTTAGTTGGCAAAGTAATGTCTCTGCTTTTGAATATGCTATCTAGGTTGGTCATAACTTTTCTTCCAAGGAGTAAGCATCTTTTAATTTCATGGCTGCAGTCACCATCTGCAGTGATTTTGGAGCCCTCAAAAATAAAGTCTGACACTGTTTCCACTGTTTCCCCATCTATTTCCCATGAAGTGATGGGACCAGACGCCATGATCTTAGTTTTCTGAATGTTGAGCTTTAAGCCAACTTTTTCACTCTCCACTTTCACTTTCATCAAGGCTTCTTTTTAGTAACCATAAATATCACCATTTTAGCAATCAGGAAACTGAGGCTTTGGGCTTTAATTGGCCTGTCAGGAGTCATCTGCAGCAGAGCTGAGACTTGAACCCTTTTCTTCTGAAGGGAACTGGTCTTCCCTTCTACCATTCTCTACTACTAGAATAAAAAGATGGTGAAATACCAGGGAAGTTTTCTGAGTACTGGCACTATGTCAGCCTCTATTTCATTTATTTTTCATAACACTTCCATCACAGGTTGATATTTTCCTGACTTTGTTAATTGGAGATGAGATGCTTAAGTGACTTGTCCAAGGTCACACTAAGCAAGTAGCTGGAGTATTTGTTTTCAGAGCTCACTTTCTCTCCTCTGGAGCATGCAATCTCCACTACATTTAATCTTCTTTTACTTCTTCAGACTCTTTTTTGCTGACTTCCTTCTTAGATTGTTTCCTCTGTCTCGTATAAGTAGAATGAAAAGAATAGTCCTATAAAACTGAATCAGTAATGACTTTGTGGAAGAAAAAGAAGAGCTGTGGTTCTCTTTTAAAAAAATTTTGAGAAAACTTAAATGTCATATTGGAAGCTTCATAAGTGCAGGCTTCAAGACTCTTTCCTAAATATGGTCAGTCTCTAGGTTCAGTAGTTCTTGAGTGGGGCTTGGGAGTCTGTGTTCTCCAAATCTCTCAATTGATTTTGTGAGAGACAGACAGACAAGAGATCTCACTTTGGAGGGAGAAAAACAACTAAGTGAAATTTTCTCTTTCAACCCTGTGTTATATTCTTTCATTTACCAAACTTTGTCATTTATTCACTTTATGTCCTTGGAATTCATGGGCTCCTTTTAGCCCCTTCTCCCCTCCTACATTCACTCTTAGAAGCCCTCATCATTTCTACTAAATAATAATACAAAGAAGTGTTCTTCCTTGGTTCTGTCCAACTAAGAAGGTCAGCCAGCCCTTATTTTTCACATAAACAGAGTTCATCTCAAAATTTTAAAAATGAATATTTTTTAAATTTTTAAATAAGGTAAAAAAAATCTTATTTAAAAATCTTATATTATCTAATTTAATCTTATTTTAAAAATCTTATTTTTTAAATAAGATAACCACTGATCACATTATCAGATAATTGCATGAGGAGAAATGTAATGTTCATTCATTGATGTTTGCCCTTGAAACTCTTTCTGCCAACTTTATTTGCCATGCTGTACATTCCTGGGCTTCCACTGTACAGCTTCTTGTAGGAGATAACCTTCAAGATGGCCTGGTTCGGAAAGATCTCTTGGAGAAGGAAATGGCAATCCACTCCAGTATTCTTGCCTGGGAAACCCCATGGACAGAGGGGCCTGGAGGGCCACAGTCCTTCAGTTTGCTAAGAGATGGATACAACTTAGCAACTAAACAACAGGGGCCCGGTTATTCCTTTCCCTAGTAATCGAGCTATTCTAAATGACTGGTGATGTGAGAACCTTGAGGTGTCAACTCAGTCACCTTCAGTGGTCACTACAACATACAAAGACTCAACTCCTTTGTTCTCTACTGAGCAACAAAACCTTAACGCTTTGACCAGGTTCAGCTGTTACCGAGGCTGGACATTTCTAAATGTAAAGTGAGGTAGAATGCAGATAATGACCTCACTGGGCATTGTGAATGCAGGACTGAAGAACTGACAGCACTCCTCC
This sequence comes from Ovis canadensis, assembly GCF_042477335.2. Taxonomy (NCBI): domain Eukaryota; kingdom Metazoa; phylum Chordata; class Mammalia; order Artiodactyla; family Bovidae; genus Ovis; species Ovis canadensis. The sequence continues at coordinate 152,882,471 of NC_091246.1, forward strand.
AATTCAGCACTAGGCTCAGGGGCAAAACAGTACCAGCCTTGCAGGTCTCACTTCTCAGACAAGGGACTGAACCTGGGCCAGGGTAGTGAAAGCCAGAATCGTAATCGTTAGGTCACCTGGGAGCTCCCATAAGTTTGTTTTCTGTGTCTGTGAGTCTGTTTCTACTTTGTAAGTAAGTTCATTTGTATTTTAGATTACATTAGATTACATTTACTTCATTTGTATTTTTTTTAGTTTACATATGTATTGTTGTTCAGTCACTAAGCCATGTCCAACCTCAATGCCATGCTCCTCTGTCCTCCGCTATATTCTGGAGTTTGTTCAAAGTCATGTCCATTGAGTCAGTGATGCTGTCTAATCATCTCATCCTCTGTTGCCCCCTGCTCCTCCTGCCCTCAGTCTTTCCCAACATCAAGGTCTTTTCCAATGAGTCTTTATATCAGGTGGCCAAAGTATTGGAGCTTCAGCTTCATCATCAGTCCTTCCAATGAATATGCAGGGTTGGTTTCCTTTAGGATTGACTCACTTGATCTCCTTGCAATCTGACAGACTCCCAAGAATCTTCTCCAGCATCACAATTTGAAAGCATCAGTTCTTCAGTGCTCAACCTTATTTATGGTCCTACTCTCACATTTGTACATGACTCCTGGAAGAAGCATAGCTTTGACTGAATGCTTTGACCTCTCTCAGGAAAGTGATGTCTCTGCTTTTTAATATGCTGTCAAGTTTTGTCATAGTTTTTCTTCCAAGGACAGATTACATGTATAAGTTATATGATATTTTTCTTTTTCTTTTTGACTTTAGTTCCCTTAGTAAGTTAATCTCTATGTCCACCCATGTTGTTTCATGTGGCATTATTGCATTCTTTTTGTGGCTGAGTAATATTCTATTATATGCATATATATATATATATATATATATAACATCTTTTTTATACATTCATATGTTGATGGACATTTAGTTTGGTTCCGTTTCTTATCTATTGTAAATTGTGCTGCTATGAACACTGAGATTCATGTATCTTTTCAAATTAGGGTTTTTGTCTTTTCTGGATATATGCCCAGGAGTAGGATTGTTGAATCATTAGTAACTCAATTTTTATTTTTTTTAAGGAACTTGATATTTTGTTCTTTTTCAGCCACCAAAGCTGGTCTAGCAGTCCATCCCTTTAACTCCACCTGTTCTCCTAGACAATGTCTTAACCTTCTTACCTTTGGTTTTCTGCATCCTCCAATTCCTTAGGCAGGTTGGCTCTGGCGTGATCCTCCAAAAACTCTACAGCCCATTAGGGTCCTGTGAACTGTTATATTGAATTTAAAATACTCTTGGTGTTCATAGCCCTTTATAGCTTGACTTTGTTTTAAAAATTCAAATTTTGTTTCTTATTCAGGCCTAATTTCTGTTTATCTCTTCACTAACCCACGGTTTACAGATTAAAATTTTTTCTAAACCCTTCCAAAATGGAAGTTGCTTCTTCCATTTTGCTATCACTTTCTTTGTTTCCATGGAAGAATTATTACATTGTGTTGTGATCATTTGTTTTCTTTTCTTGAGTCTTGATCCATGTGCTCGGCTAGAAAGAGTTCCTGAGAGTTGTCAGCTATACCTTAAACATCTTTGTGTTCCAGACACAATGTCTACACCTAATGAAAAGACATTGAATAAATGCTTATTGACGTGTGGATGATGAAATGATGGATAGGCTGTTACATCTAATTAACTTATAATGCAAACATTTCTGTTAATGCTTGGCACATAGTAGGCCTTTGATTAATACTATTTTTGTTTGACAATACTTTCTCTTTCTTTTTAACTTTGGCATGTTTAAAGGTACCGTTAGTTGAACAGCTCTTCCGAAAAGAGTTCGAACCATTTTTGAAGAAATGGTATCATGTTACTAGATTAAGTGGTGATACCCAATTGAAAATAACATTTCCAGAAGTTGTCAAGTCTCATGATGTTATTATCAGTACAGCTCAAATCCTTGAAAACTCCCTTTTAAACTCAGAAGAAGGTGAAGATGATGGTATAGAGTTGTCAGGTTGGTTGAAATGTTTATTTTTATAAAATAGTATTAATATTGATAGTAGTAACAGGGACTGTATTAGTTAAATAAGTTTTTAAAGGTTGATTAAATATTTAAATGTTTATTATTTTATGTTTTATCAATTTTTAATTGAAGTGTAGTTGATTTACAATGTTGTATTGATTTCTCCTGTATCGCAAAATGATTCATTTATACATATATACATTATTTTTTAATATTCATTTCCATTATTGTTTATCATAGGATATTGAATATAACTCTTCTACAACCTAGTTGTTTATCCATTCTACGTATAAAAGCTTACATCTGCTAACCCCAATCTCCCACTCCATAATTTTGACTTAGATTGTCTTCCATTGCTTAAGTTTTCATTAAAAACTTTCTTCCTTGGGGAAGCAAACAAAAAGTGGGATAAGTTTTTAACTAGGTCACTTTGTTCTGCATCAATATATCATTATTAAATCAAACAGTTACTGGGCTTCCAATTTGCTCAGTATTTCTAAGTACCAACAAGTTCTTTTTAAGTTTTAGTGGATCCTGTTAGATATGCCCTCTTCTCTGTAGAATAAATACAGTCCTTTCTATTTTGTGGGAGATGGGAAGAAAAGGTAGGAGCAAAGTAGGGAAGGAAGTATATGAAATCATAATTAAATGCAATGTTAAAATAAGGTAAAATTATTCTTTTTTAAATAATGTTTTTCATTTGATAGAATGAAGATAAAATTGGCCAACTTTAAATATTTTGTTAAAGAACAAAAATGTAATTCTGAGAGTTTTGGGGAGTAAGTCAGGATTTGATCCATCCCATAACACTTTTTAGATCTATAAATTTTCTGAAATTCACCTATTAAATGGCGATAATAACAGGGATAGTTTCATGGATAATATGCATAAACATCTGTATATACAGGTGGCTAGGATACTTACATTTCCCTTTAAAAAGTGAGAGATACTTGACTGCTAAGTTTACTAACTTAAAGGTACTTTTTCACTCTATTTTGCCAATATGGACAAATAAACCATTTTCATTTCCTTTTAAGACTTTTCTCTCATCATCATTGATGAATGCCATCACACCAACAAAGAAGCGGTTTATAACAACATCATGAGGCGTTATTTGAAACAGAAGTTGAAAAACAATAAACTTAAGAAAGAAAACAAACCAGTGATTCCCTTACCTCAGATAGTGGGACTAACAGCCTCACCAGGTGTCGGAGGAGCCAAAAAGCAAGCCAAAGCAGAAGAACACATTTTAAAAGTAAGTCATTAACTTTATGCAGGAGTCAAAAGACCAAAGTTAGAGCAAATGCCAGTGCTTCTCGGTTAAGATTAAGTCCAAGTGCTGCGGAATGCATGAAGGATGGTATTCCATGCTCATGAGTTAAAAGAAACCTATATGCTTTGAAGTGAATAGACTCAGTCTTGTACAAAGCAGTAAGTGCCTTAATAAATTACTGTGACAGAGAACAATATCAAAAACGTTATGGAGAGCAAACTTAATGAAAAACGGGGACAAATTAAATACCTGCCTTTAGATGTCTATCCCTAATTGTCAAACGTAACGATCTGTTCATAGAAGTATGCATAAACTATGAAAGTTTCTAATTTTCATACATACTGTATGCATTTCAAAATTGCATGTTTCTTCTGTGCCTTTTTGTTGTTGTTGTTCTGTGTGACACTCAGGTTCCAGGTAATTCAAATTAAATGGGAAATGGAGATATGAGAATCTTTAATTAAAAACATATTTCTTGTCCGCTGCACCAAAATGGTAACAACACATATAGTACTATTGTTGATCTCAAGCACTGAAAGAATTCAGAGTAATTCACATAAGATGTTGACACGAAGGCGTTGTATTTGCATTTTAAGTCCCTTATTTTTAAGTTGAAGTTGGTAAAAAGCATAGAGAGTAGACAAAAGCACAATTATTTTTTCCAACATATTATTTATTACTAGAATTAAGGACTAACTCCAATCTAAATCCAGGTACATGGGCTTTGTCTGCCCCTATCTTTGCACTGTCCTCTTTATGTGTAGAAAAAAGTGGTAATATGATCCATGGATGTCAAGATGACCCATAAATGCCTTGTGTAATATGGTTAGCTTATAAACATTCTTTTTGCATCTCTGCAATTTTCTGTACTCTCTCCATGTTACTTTTTCCATCTGGAAAAATGGAATGTAAGAAATGAAAAGAAATACTTTTTCTGGAATTTTCTACCAACTTGATTTAGAAGTTCCGTTTTTACTCTATCAGGATGAATGTTACTGGTTGGACCCGCAGTGAAGCAATACTAAAATACTGCGTTTAGAAAATCATGCTATATTTCTCACAGAAGAAAAAATTCTACATTGAATCAATTAAAAAGGAATACTATTTGAATATTGAAGTGTCTCTTTTTCAGATATGTGCCAATCTTGATGCAGTTACCATTAAAACCGTGAAACAAAATATTAATCTACTTAAAGAGCAAATAAAGGAGCCATGCAAAAAGTTTGTAATTGCAGATGACACCAAAAAAGTATGTGCTTAAATTTTTATATTTATTTGATTGATGATACTATATTCAACTGAAAGATGCAAAGATTATCTTACACTGACACTCTGAATAATATTACTTTAAATTTTTGCAGAAAAGTTTGTTTTATTCTTTTCTATTGATATTCGGCAGCAAAACACTGCTGTGAATTCTTAATCTTTTGGTTTTCTAGTTTGTACAAAGAGTAGCTTAGTGTTTTGTTTACTAAGTATCAGTTGTAGTGGGAGAGAAAGGGTAAGGGTGGGGAAGGCTGTAAAGCTAAACTAGAGAGATTACCATAGTTTCTTTTATTTGTTTTACTTTTCTGCATTGATTTTCCCAACATTGAACAGAGCCATTTTTGACTACCAGATTTCAGCTGGCAATGATAACAGGTATCCCACCTAATTGACATATTTAGTTTCTTAGGAAAATATGTACAGTAAATAAGTGAAATATTTACTTTAACAGTGCTTTTGTGATGAATATCTTATTATAAAAATCAACCTGAGTCAGTTTGAAGGTTGTGACTAGAACATTATGCCAGTACTTTCTTTTGTAAACTATAAAAAGCACCATAAATTTTAGCTGTGTGTCCTTGATAGTAAGTGTAATCTTTGCAAATCTACCTCATAAGGATGTTGAGTTATGAAATATGCATAATAGATAATATTGTGTTTGAAATATAAGTACCAAACTAATCTTAGCAACCAATCTCCATAGGTCATTCTTTTCTGGAAATTTTGAAAAATAGAACTGTCTGTTCCAGCTGAACTAGCACATTTGACTGTACTTGATTTTTCTTCACTTTTCATTCAGTTTTACTTAATAAGTTTAAATGCATGTTTCTAATCATAATCATTAAAATTAATCCTCAGCATCCTCAAAGAATTTGCTACCTTATCTTTTAACTTAATTAACTTATGCTGTGCTTAGTCATTCAGTTGTGTCCGATTCTTTGCGACCCTGTGGACTATAGCCTACCAGGCTCCTCTGTCCGTGGAATTCTCCAGGCAAGAATACTGGAGTGGGTTGCCATGCCCTCCTCCAGGTTCCTCCAACTTAATTAACTTTAGTTATACTTTTTATTGGGTTTCCCTGGTAGCTCAGCTGGTAAAGAATCCACCTGCAGTGCCAGAGACCTGGGTTCACTCTCTGGGTTGGGAAGATTCCCTGGAGAAGGGAATGGCTTACCCACCCCAGTGTTCTGGACTGGAGAATTCCATGGACTGTATGTCCATGGGGTCAAAAAGAGACGGACATGACTGAGTGACTTTCATTTCACATACTTTTTAATTGAAGTATTAATATAACACACATACAGAAAGGTTCAAATTCATAAGTGTGCAGATTGCTGAATCTTCATAAACTGAAAACACTTGTATAACCAAAATCCACATCAAGGGACTTCCCTTGCAGTCCAGTGGTTAAGACTCCATCCTTCCAGTGTAGGAAGCGTGGGTTTGATACCTGGTCAGGGAACTGAGATCCCACATGCTAAGCAGTGTGGCCAAAAATAAAAAATGAAATCCCCATAGTATGTATTCTTCTATGTCTGCCTTTTCTCAAAACTCTACCTTTTAAAATTTATCTTGGTACAAATAATATTGAAACCAGTTCTTCACCAAGGAATGTTTTTTTTTAATTAAGTTCAGGCTTTTTAAATAATTGGGATGTTAACTTTAATATGTGTTTTTAAAATAGCTATGAGCATTCAAGATGTAGGACATTCATTAATTTTATTTTTTAAGTTTTAAACGGGAAATTCCAGCACAGATACCTAGTGTTGGTGTGGTGTGGCTTGAGGGTTGAGGTAAAATAGAAACTGATAAAAAAAAAGAAAATGAATGCATAAAGAGGTGATCAGAGTAACTTGTTACTTTGTCTAGACAATGAGTCTGAATCAAATTTGTTATATAAATTATTAAAGATAATGCTATTAATTCAACAATATAAACATATAAGATTAAGTATATCATTTATTTTTAGGATCCATTTAAAGATAAGCTGCTAGAAATAATGACAAAGATTCAAATTTTTTGCCAAATTAGTCCAATGTCAGATTTTGGAACTCAACCCTATGAACAATGGCTCATTCAAATGGAAAAAAAAGGTAATTTGGGTTTTAACATAACATTTGCTTTATCCCATGTTTATACCAAGATTCCAGGTCACATGTTCCCAAGCAAACGGAAAGCAAATATAATAGCAAATGGAATTTCTGTGTTCTAAGTAGGACAAGGATAAAAATGTCCTGACTCCTTATCTAAGGAAAGAGGCACAAATTCATCCATTTTCTCTTAATCTCCAGAGTCTTTCACTTATTATACATTTAAAGTATTAAGATAAATATTAGCATCTCTGTTTCCACATGCAAACTTAACTAATGTGTTTTTCATGCTATTCCTCAGAGTCAGCATGAATCAAGTGGTTTGTTTTTTTTTTTGTTTTTTTTTTTTGCTGATGCAGAATAGAAGTAGCAAGCCTAGGAGTCAGAAACTCGCCTCCTTTTTGTGCTCATGGCACATTTTGAGCCTTAATTTGCTCATTTCAAAACCAAAGTGAAGCCTATTTTCAAGTCAGTATCATAAACATATTAACATATTTAAGCCCACAGCACACTTAGGGGAGTATTCTATCATTATTTCATTGTACATAACATATTTTTCATAGCTGCAAAAGAAGGAAATCGCAAAGATCGTGTTTGTGCAGAACATCTGAGGAAGTACAATGAGGCCCTACAAATTAATGACACAATCCGTATGATTGATGCATATAATCACCTTGAAACTTTCTACAATGATGAGAAAGAGAAGAAGTTTGCGGTCCTCCTAGGAGATGACAGTGATGAGAGTGATGACGATGGTGATAATGAAGATGTGGGTGATGGAAAGGCACCTTTGAAGCTGCACGAGACAGATGACTTTCTCATATCTCTATTTTTGGGTAAGAATCAGTGTAACATTTTTGCATGGACTCATGCATTTATCTCTTTGGCATGAACCCACTGCTTCTTAAGAACTCTTCAAAAAGTTCTCTTAAAATTTCTCATTTTGAAAGAAGAAACTCCATTCATATTGGAGCTATTTCTAATTGATGAGATTAACTAGCGATGAGCTGTATTATCTTAATTTATCATTTGGTCATCTGGTTTTATTATTAGGTTGACCACAATAAATTTATTTTAAAAACTAGCCTGATTATTGGATACGGCACAAGATTAACTATAGTTGAACTTCTTAGTACTTCATTATACGAAGTCTTCCAGTTAGTTATTCATATATTTTATGAATTTAACCTAATTATTTCTTGCAAATCAAAACTGTAATAAGATGTCACCTCACACAGTCAGAATGGCCATCTACAAATAGCAAGTGCTAGAGAGAGTGTGGAGAATAGTGAGCTGTCCTGCACTGCTGATGGAAATATAAATTTGTGGAGCCACTTGTTGACAACAGTATGGAGGCTCCCTAAAAAACTAAAAACAGAGTTACTGTATGATCCAGCAATCCTATTCCTGGGCATATATCCAGAGAGCACTCTAATTTGGAAAGATGCATGCATCCAAATGCTCAGAGCAGCACTATTCACAATAGCCAAGACATGGATGCAACCTAAATGTACATCAATAGATGGATGGATAATAAAGATGCTATACATCTATATCTATATTTATATCATCTGTATCTGTAGCTATACATGTACACAGACAATGAAAGATACTACTCAGCTATAAAAGAAGAATGAAATAATGCCATTTGTAGCTACATGGGTGAACCTGGAGATTATCATACTAAATGAAGTAAGCCATTCAGAGAAAGACAAATAATTATCTGGTATCACTTATATGTGGAAAGTCAAATATGATACAAACTTATTTATAAAACAGAAACAGACTCACAGACATAGATAGGAAACTTATGGCTACCAAAGGGGAAAGGCAGAGGGAGAGGGATAAATTAAGAGTTTGGGATTGGCATATACAAACTACAATCCATATATATAAAACAGATAAAGAGCAAGGTCCTACTGTATAGCCCAGGGAACTGTATTCAGTATTTTGGAATAAGCCATAATGGAGAAGAATATTTAAAAATGTATATATATTTCTGTATACTTTGCTGTATATCTGAAACTGACAGAACATTGTAAATCAAGTATGCTTGAGTTAAAAAATGAAATAAATGAATTATTTCTTAAAGGAAATAAGAAAAAGTTGAAAAAACTAGCCCAAAACCCAGAACATGAAAATGAAAAGCTCATCAAATTGAGAAACACCATAATGGAACAATATTCAAGGACTGAAGGGTCAGCACGAGGAATAATTTTCACAAAAACACGACAGAGTGCATATGCCCTTTCCCAGTGGATTACTGAAAATGAAAAATTTTCAGAAGTAGGAGTCAAAGCCCACCATCTTATTGGCGCTGGACACAGCAGTGAGTTCAAGCCCATGACACAGGTGAAAACATCCTTTTGGATATTTTTTTCTTATGTTGTCATTTCTCTTCACTTGTAGTCTTTTTTCATCAATCTCACCAACCCACAAATACTTTAATAAAATGAAACAATTGTTCTTGAAAGAAAATGTGAGTTTAATAGCCATCAATCTGTGGCGTTTGATAGGGTAAACTTTGTTCTAGGAATCACTTTCTCCATGTTCTTGGAGGAACTTTCTATATTGGGTTTCTTTTGCAAAAAATGCTTAACACTTAAACTTAGTAACAAAATGGGAAAACAGTCACAATATAATATCAAATGGAAAAGTCAAATTTCCACAAAAATGTGTGCATTATAATTAGAACTATGTAAAATATGTTTGCATAGGATGAGATCTTTAAGGGAACTTGGAAAAATTAAGACATTTGATGTGATAGAGATTTGGGACCATGAGAGATTTTCTTTTCAAGTTTTGTTTTGTTTTGCTTTTAATTTATTATACTACTTATGTTAACAATAAAAAACGCTTGGAAGAAGGGAAAAAAGACACTTATGGAGATTATAAATATAAGTGAAACAGAAATGGCTTGTTAGTGTAAAATGTCTTCTGAAGTCCTATTTGTCCTGAGTTTTTCTGGACAAAGGGACACTTTAGTTCCATTAAGGTCATCATCATTTGGTTCATTGGAACAAACTAAATTTGTTTTAACATTGATTGAAAAGAAGTTGTTCTTCAAATTGTGCACCAAAACTCTTGGTATACTCTCTACTTATATTGGAGTTGCCTCTAAAGTTTATGCCAAAGAAAGCACTGTTTTCTTTAGGTAAGGGGTTTACATCCTTCTTTATGATGAGAGCTGCTTTACCTGATATGTTTTCCTCTTTGCCCTAGCTGCCAAGAAACTTACAGCAAAACTGAAGTTCATTCTCTCAGCTTCTGTTTTAATTCCTATAAGTCATATACCTATACTTTTTCACTTTTGGTCCCACTTTTTAGTTTTTATTCTATTAGCTTTAGTGTTAAGACTTTGATTTTATTTGGCCTTGGCTCCTCTTTGGAAAGAGATGGGTTACAAATGGCAAGTATGCATTCAAGCTACTTTTTGCTTATCCAGTTTTGACTAGGTGGCTGAATGCCAAAATATAGAACACACCCCCTTCCTCACTCCCCACATCCTCACCTGTAGACTAACTTGGATTTACTTATTGGAAGAGGAGTTAGGCATTTATGTAATATGATGGGAGGGTCTGACACTGAGTCTGAAATTCTCACTATTAAAGTTACTCCTTTGAATGAAGGCACAAACATCTAAAATTCAAGGATCTGTCTAGTTTGTATCAATAGTGGGCATGAGTGCAAGAAGGAAAAATTACCAGAGAAGACTGGAGAGGGATCTTTCTGCAGGATTCTCCAGCAGTTAGAAGTCAAAAAGAAAGATATATGTCATCCTGCCTCTGAAAAGAATTGGATGGGAATAGGAGAACATACAGTCTGTCTGACAGGCGTATTTTTATTTAATGTATGGAGGCAAAAGATAAGGTAAATATACACCAAAGGCGACTGGGTCAACAGCTTTGATAAGAATAGTTATGAAAATAAAACTCCACTGGCTACATCAAGCTAGGATTATGCTCACCAGTTCCTCCCATGTAAGAGCCAAAGTGAATATTTGATTCCTTTACCTATGTTAACTTGCAAAATTCAGATTTTTAAAATTTAAATATAACTGTTTTAATTACATTTTTAATAACCTATTATTTCATTTTTATTTATATCATCCTTTTGAACAGATAATATATTTACCTCTTTAAAAATTAATAAGGTACAGGGCACACTGGTGTCCTTCAGTCTCCCAGCTCCTCTCCCTGGAGGCAACCAACGCTTTCAGTTTCTGCCAGGAATACTTCATGTTTCTTTGCTTGAATGACTCTTAAAGTGACCAAATGCAAAATACAGGGTATATTTTCTCTCTGACTCAAAATTTGACTGTCTTTAAAAGTGTCATTGCATCTTATTCTCTGACTGTTAAAGATTCTGAAGTTAATGTAGTAAAAAGCAAAGCCTATTTTAGTTTCTCATTGCTGTATCCTCTTCTCAGCTGAAAGCATCTCCTCCTTTCTTCCTCCTAAGTCACCCATCAGTTTGTTTCCTTGGCACAAATGATGGCCTTCCCACCTCCAGACTGGAGGATGGAAATATTTTTGTTATTGTGCGGTAATCCCAGATTGGAAATCAAATGTTGCCTCACCATCATGTCTTTGTTCAATGCCAAAAACAGATGGCAGCAAATCCGTGTATGATCTAATCCTTTCATTTACACTGACCAGTTGCAATTTAGTATTTCTTTTCCTAATTAGAAGATTTTAATGTGTTTAGCATTACAACATTTAATTTACTAAAATGTTTCTACAGAATGAACAAAAAGAAGTCATTAGTAAATTTCGCACGGGAAAAATAAATCTGCTTATCGCTACCACAGTGGCAGAAGAAGGTCTGGATATTAAAGAATGTAATATTGTTATCCGTTATGGTCTCGTCACTAATGAAATAGCCATGGTCCAGGTACATTCAGATACCTCAAATATGTTAATTTCTTAATTTGTGTTCTTGTTTTATTTTCTTTTAGTAAAAGCACACATGAAATGGAAAGTGAAAGTTGCTCATTTGTGTCCGACTCTTCGCGATCCAGGCCAGAATACTGGAGTGGGTAGTCCTTCCCTTCTCCAAGGATCTTCCAATTCAGGGATTGAACCCAGGTCTCCCACATTGCAGGCGGATTCTTTACCAGCTGAGCCACAGGGGAAGCCCTTTTTTTCTGTGTTTTGATTTCTTTTAATAGAACAGCACACATAGTTTAAAAAATATATCTGTTTTCTTACAAAAAGAGAAATCAACCAGATAATCAGAAAGCCACCAAATTAAGAAATACTTGTATTTCAGAAGTTGATGTGTTAAATGCCTCACTACTCACAATGAATTTTTCATGAGGATGATAGCAGTGATGGTGAGGTTCCTGGCCAAGGCCATAACATTTTTGTTACTCAGTTCAGTTCAGTTCAGTTCAGTCACTCAGTCGTATCCAACTCTTTGCGACCCCATGAATCACAGCACGCCAGGCCTCCCTGTCCATCACCATCTCCCGAAGTTCACTCAAACTCACTTCCGATGAGTCAGTGATGCCATCCAGCCATCTCATCCTCTGTCGTCCCCTTCTCCTCCTGCCCCCAATCCCTCCCAGCATCAGAGTCTTTTCCAATGAGTCAACTCTTCACATGAGGTGGCCAAAGTACTGGAGTTTCAGTTTTAGCATCATTCCTTCCAAAGAACACCCAGGACTGATCTCCTTTAGAATGGACTGGCTGGATCTCCTTGCAGTCCAAGGGATTCTCAAGAGTTTTCTCCAACACCACAGTTCACAAGCATGAATTCTTCAGTGCTCAGCTTTCTTCACAGTCCAACTCTCACATCCATACATGACCACTGGAAAAACCATAGCCTTGACTAGATGGACCTTTTTTGGCAAAATAATGTCTCTGCTTTTCAATATGCTATCTAGGGTGGTCATAACCTTCCTTCCAAGGAGTAAGCGTCTTTTAATTTCATGGCCACAGTCACCATCTGCAGTGATTTTGGAGCCCCCAAAATAAAGTCTGACACTGTTTCCACTGTTTCCCCATCTATTTCCCATGAAGTGATGGGACCAGATGCCATGATCTTCGTTTTCTGAATGTTGACCTTTAAGCCAACTTTTTCACTCTCATTTTTCACTTTCATCAAGAAGCTTTTTAATTTCTCTTCACTTTCTGCCATAAGGGTGGTGTCATCTGCATAGCTGAGGTTATTTATATTTCTCCCGGCAATCTTGATTCCAGCTTGGGCTTCTTCCAGCCCAGCGTTTCTCATGATGTACTCTGCATATAAAGTTAAATAAGCAGGGTGACAATATACAGCCTTGACGTACTCCTTTTCCTGTTTGGAACCAGTCTGTTGTTCCATGTCCAGTTCTAACTGTTGCTTCCTGACCTGCATATAGGTTTCTCAAGAGGCAGGTCAGGTGGTCTGGTATTCCCATCTTTTTCAGAATTTTCCACAGTTTATTGTGATCCACACAGTCAAAGACTTTGGCATAGTCAATAAGGCAGAAATAGATGTTTTTCTGGAACTCTCTTGCTTTTTCCATGATCCAGTGGATGTTGGCAATTTGATCTCTGGTTCCTCTGCCTTTTCTAAAACCAGCTTGAACATCTGGAAGTTCACGATTCACGTATTGCTGAAACCTGGCTTGGAGAATTTTGAGCATTAATTTACTAGCATGTGAGATGAGTGCAATTGTGTGATAGTTTGAGCATTCTTTGGCATTGCCTTTCTTTCAGATTGGAATGAAAACTGACCTCTTCCAGTCCTGTGGCCACTGCTGAGTTTTCCAAATTTGCTGGCATATTGAGTGCAGCACTTTCACAGCATCATCTTCCAGGATTTGAAATAGCTCCACCGGAATTCCATCACCTCCACTAGCTTTGTTCGTAGTGATGCTTTCTAAGGCCCACTTGACTTCACATCCCATGATGTCTGGCTCTAGATGAGTGATCACACCATCATGATTATCTGGGTCGTGAAGATCTTTTTTGTACAGTTCTTCTGTGTATTCTTGCCACCTCTTCTTAATATCTTCTGCTTCTGTTGGGTCCAGACCATTTCTGTCCTTTATCGAGCCCATCTTTGCAAGAAATGTTCCCTTGGTATCTCTAATTTTCTTGACGAGATCTCTAGTCTTTCCCATTCTATTGTTTTCCTCTATTTCTTTGCATTGATCACTGAAGAAGGCTTTCTTATCTCTTCTTGCTATTCTTTGGAACTCTGCATTCAAATGCTTGTATCTTTCCTTTTCTCCTTGGCTTTTCACTTCTCTTCTTTTCACAGCTATTTGTAAGGCCTCCTCAGACAGCCATTTTGCTTTTTTGCATTTCTTTTCCATGGGGATAATCTTGATCCCTGTCTCCTGTACAATGTCATGAACCTCTGTCCATAGATCATCAGGCACTCTATTTATCAGATCTAAGCCCTTAAATCTATTTCTCACTTCCACTGTATAATCATAAGGGATTTGATTTAGGTCATACCTGAATGGTCTATTGGTTTTCCGTGCTTTCTTCAATTTAATTCTGAATTTGGCCATAAGGAGCTCATGATCTGAGCCACAGTCATCTCCCGGTCTTGTTTTGGCTGACTGCATAGAGCTTCTCCATCTTTGGCTGCAAAGAATATAATCAATCTGATTTTGGGATTGACCATCTGGTGATGTCCATGTGTAGAGTCTTCTCTTGTGTTGTTGGAAGAGGGTATTTGCTATGACTGGTGCTTTCTCTTGGCAAAACTCTATTAACCATTGCCCTGCTTCATTCCGTATTCGAAGGCCAAATTTGCCTGTTACTCCAGGTGTTTCTTGACTTCCTACTTTTGCATTCCAGTCCCCTATAATGAAACGGACATCTTTTTTAGGTGTTAGTTCTAAAAGGTCTTGTTGGTCTTCATAGAACTGTTCAACTTCAGCTTCTTCAGCATTACTGGTTGGGGCATAGAGTTGGATTACTGTGATATTGAATGGTTTGCCCTGGAAATGAACAGAAATCATTCTGTCATTTTTGAGATTGCATCCAAGTACTGCATTTTGGACTCTTTTGTTGACCATGATGGCTACTCCATTTCTTCTAAGGGATTCCTGCCCACAGTAGTAGATTTAATGGTCATCTGAGTTAAATTCACCCATTCCAGTCCATTTTAGTTCACTGATTCCTAGAATGTCGACGTTCACTCTTGCCATCTCCTGTTTAACCACTTCCAATTTGCCTTGATTCGTGGACCTAACATTCCAGGCTCCTATGCAATATTGCTCTTTACAGCATCAGACCTTGCTTCTATCACCCACTCCAATATTCTTGCCTGGAGAATCCCTATGGACAGAGGAGACTGGAGGGCTATACTCCATGGGGTCACAAAGAGTCAGACACGACTGAACAACTAAGCAGAGCACAGCATAGTAATGTACCACCACATTGAGTGTGTTTTCTTACAACTTTGAAGGTAGATGCCAGAAACATAATGGCACTCGCCTCAGCTCTGGTGTCGAAGTCAGAGAGGCCCTTCTCCCCAGTTATCCCCCTACTGGGAAGAGGGGCAATGGGGCTCCCCAGCCCAAATCACTGAGGATGGTTTTCAGGGTTTGAGAGGGGTACCTGGGGAAAAGAAGGGCAAGACAGGATAGCCTTGTGTCGTTGAGGCTTTTGAAGGCCAGTGTGGGCTTCCGTGGTGGCTCAGTGGTAAAGAACTCACCTGCCAATGCAGGAGATATGAGACCCAGGTTCGATCCCTAGATTGGGAAGATACCTTTGAGAAGGGCATGGCAACCCTCTCTAGTATTATTGCCTGGAGGATCCCATGTACAGAGGAGACTGGCAGGCTATAGTTCATGGGGTCACAAAAACTCAGACATGACTGCAGTGACATAGCACGCATGTACCCATGCATGTGGGAACCTAACCATCATCATTCTACAACATTGTTTTTCACTGAAGTGCATTTTGAGTTTCAAATAGCCAACTTATTAAGAAAATGGATAATAACTGACTTTACAGAGAATAGAGGAATCATTTGATGATGGGATATTGAGCAGTGAATATCATTCTGGAACAAAAACAGGAGCATTTGTAGCAAAGCACAGCCCTTCATTGACTTCATTGACTTGATTTCTTTCTGTTCTCAGGCCCGTGGTCGAGCCAGAGCTGATGAGAGCACCTATGTTCTGGTTGCCCAAAGCGGCTCAGGGGTTGTTGAACGTGAGACAGTTAATGATTTCCGAGAGAAAATGATGTATAAAGCTATAGACCGTGTTCAAAATATGAAACCAGAGGAGTACGCTCATAAGGTATTGTTTTGGGCTAACTCTGAATTCAGTTTTCACTTTTAAATGGCTGTCTGTGGTTGCCACGATATCTCTTTGTGGTTAAGCATCTAGACAGAAATTGTGCTGAATTATAAATTCCAGTTTGAAAGACTGTTCTGAGACCAGATTCACATACAAAGACTCAAGATCCGTGGTGGGCAGAAATCATCAGGGAGCTGTTCTATAAAGTTTGATAATATAAATTTAGATTTTCCCTGACCCAGAAAAACTAGTGCAACTCACTTATTCAATTCAACCTGGTTGTTTTGGTCCCATCTAATCTGTACAGGCACAATTTTTTTCATTTTAGAAATATTTGTGAAGTGCCTACTGCGTGTTAAGCAACAGGCAACACTTGTAAAAACAGTGAATGTAGCCGCAAGCAACGCAGATAGATCCCTCCTGCATGAAACTTGTATTTGAGTGAGTACATGGTGAGATTTGAGGAGGAGAAACGATAAAGAGAAATAAAGCAAGTAATACATGTATGGAGAGGAGAGCTGAAGCATTAGGTCAAGACAATGTGAAACAAACATCTAGTTGGGCACTTTAGGTTAGGTGTTTGGGAAAGGCCTCTCTAAGAGGGAGAGACATTGAGGCTAGCCCCGAATGTTAAGAAAATAGATCATATACCATCTTGCTGCATCTCAGTTTACTAACATAGAATCATTTGAGTTGTGAGAGGAATGCAGCAAAGGAAGAATGTATTTCTACAATATTTCAGGAAATCCCCCATACCACTGAATTAAAGACTGTAACTACTATAATAGCAAACAATCCATTTAGAAGAAAATTCACACCCTTGCATATGGGTGTGAATGTTAGTTTCTTAACATTGGAATTGGCTCTACCCTAAATAGAGTTTCACGGAAGGGATGCTTTCAAATTGGTGTGCATTGCTATAACCAACTCCAAGGTTTCCTGGCCAGGTTTCTACACGAATTTATATTTTAAAACCCCTTTAAATATAAGGCAAACCAAACATTTTGTGGTGTCAAATCAAACATTTGTAGCCATATAATACCACTGGAAAGTTAGCACTTTACATTTAAAGTACTAAATGAGTAAATCACGTGGGATGTTTTTCAAAGATTGATGTTTCAAGACCAGTGTTTTGTATAAACTCTAGAACCATCTCTGGAGTTTGTGAGTCACACGTTTCCAGATAATCTCTAGAAAAGAGGCAGTCTCTTTGGGGGCCCTATGGACTATCTTATTTAGGTCTCCTTTGGCTAAGAGACCTACTCTCTTAAAATTGCTCCAGGTAGACAAACCCAGAGAAGGGATGGCAATGACGTGGGGTATGTGTCACCACTACTCTGTTCAAAGCCCCATCACACATTGCCACCAGGTCAAAACACTTTTCTACTGATTTAAGAATCCTTCTCAACATAACATTGGGGCAACCACTAATAAACAGTTTGAGTTGACATATAAGGGGAGGTCTATTTTCCATGTTATATACTGAGTTTATGCATAACCCCAAGCTTCTTCAATCAAATCAGACTTCTAGGAGTAAGTTGAAGATACTAAACATTGTCCCTGGCCTTGACCGAACAACATTTGCCAGATTACATTTTAGCTGGAATTAGACTGATTATTATTGGAGAAGGAAATGGCACCCCACTCTAGTATTCTTGCCTGCAAAATTCCATGGAGGAGACTAGTGTGCTACACTGCAGTCCATGAGGTTGCAAGGAGTTGGGCACGACTGAGCATGCATGCAGGCTGATTATAGCTCTGCCTCCCATATATTTGTTATGATTTCTTTTCTTTTCTGGCCCTTCTAGTTGTTTCATATCCTTTACTAGCTTAGAGTTATTCTTTTGGTTTCTGGTGTCCTGGTTACATAGCCAAACACTGACCTTTGTTTTGTTTGCTTTTTTTTTCTGTTGCATTCATAGTTATTTCTTAATTGCCCATATGTATCTGTTCCTATGCCAGATCATCTTTTCACCAGCTCACTGAACTGTAAATATCCTGCAAGAACAGGCTAATTAAACTTTTAAAGAACAGAATACTTCAATTCATTATACTGTTATAATTTACATAGGAAATTTGTCTTCATACTTATCTGATTAAATCGTATTATAGCCCACAGGTTCACTTGCAAGGTTTGTTCTCTTTTCTGTGCTAACTATGGCTGCCTCACGTCAAGGTCTAAAACAGAGGTGAGAGCCAGAGAACTGGGCTATTCAGTTTTGTTCATCAGCACGGATAGTTTACTTTTCCTGAAAACTTTCCTTTGATTTTAAGGAAAACAATGGCTTCCTCCGCAACTTAATATCAATTTGTCATCTTTGAGAGGTTTAGTTAGGAGGTAAATTATTTAAAAACTAGAATTGTCTACTGTGAAGTTGTATAAGTATGAGAACTGGCTAGTCTCTATCTCAAGTTTTATATCTCTCATAAATTATATTATTTCTGTTATGAATAAGTTTCTCCATTAGCCACAGAATTGGGAATATAAAAATTTAAAGATTTTATTCTCTCATATAAAGACTGTGGGTAATCTAGACATAACACAATAGCTCCATGATGTCATCAGGATGCCAAAATTCCTTTCTCTTCTCTGCCTTTTTACTATTTGGCTCCCATTCTCAAGGTCAAAGCTTTTAGAATTTCAGCTGCTGCATGTTCATTCTAAGAAGGAAGGAGGAAAAAGATGGAAAAAGCAACAGTGCCCATGCCAGCTACCTGATACTTAAAGATCCTTTCTGGAAATTTTGTTCAACATCTTATAGACTTATGTCTTAAAGGCCACTGACTCATAAATGTAGTTATTTAATGGTGTATTTCCACTCAGAATAAAATTGTAGTTCTGTTACTATGAAGAATGGATCCTAGGTGGGAAACTAGTATCTTCTGTCACAATTGTATAGAGATAAAATAGTGACAAGTCTGGAAGTTACACTGTATGAAGAGAAATGAAAGAAACTGCAGGCTTATCATGGATAAGAAACGACTAAGGGTGATGAACTAAGAATGTTTAGTTCTTTAAAGAGACTTCATGTGGAAGAAAGAGTAAACTTATTTTATGAGATAAAATTAAAACCTATGGAGATGCGGATTAGAAGGAGTTTCGTTGTTATTGTCTTTGTTTCCTTCGTCTTTATTAAATATTGCCAAACATTTTCTCACAGTAAAGCGTTTTAAAAAATGGAATGGGATATGTTTTGCACACTCAAGGATTCCATATTTCCATGATTGTAGGAGAAGATTCTATACTAAACTCTTTGGGAGCCATCACCTCATTACTTTTATTTTTAGACTATAAGTCAAGTGTATATTTTCATAACTATCTAAAATCTCTGAATTCCAGGCAACTTACTTCATTGAAACTATGAAAAAAAAACTCACATTGAATATTCTTTTGCAGATTTTGGAATTACAGATGCAAAGTATAATGGAAAAGAAAATGAAAACCAAGAGAAGTATTGCAAAGCAGTTCAAGGACAAGCCATCATTAATAAATTTTCTGTGTAAAAACTGTAGTGTGCCAGCCTGCTCTGGAGAAGATATCTACGTAATTGAGAAGATGCACCATGTCAATATGACACCAGAGTTCAAGTAAGTCCAAGAGAAGACTTAAAGTCTTTTAAGTTTCTTTATAAGGGATAAAGCAGTTTGTATTGTAAATGGTCTAACAAAATAGTACACATGAGATTCATTATTTTTCCAGAACTTCCCCTTCTTAGTCCCCAAATTATGAACCTTATTTCAAGGGTCCATTTTTCAAATATATACACAAAGGCAGGAAAGGAGAAGTGTAAGACCCAAAGCCATTTTCGTCCAAACCAGATCAGTTTGTGAATGCTCATATTTATTTTCAACTTCTTGAGCATCTGAAGTCTAATTAAAATAATCAACAGACATGGAAGAAGCCATAAAAAGCAACATACCGTGAGAGGTGTGTGCCCAGTGATTTGGCCGAAGGGATGAAGTATAGAACGGTGCATGCATGTGGATGACTGGCAAGCCCAGCAGTGTGTGCCATGGGCTGTGTACTGGTCCTTTATGAATTCTCAGGGATAATTCTGATTCCTTGATAATTTTAGGAAACTGTACTTTGTGAGAGGAAACAAAGCACTGCAAACAACGTGTGCTGAGTATCAAACAAATGGCGAGATAATCTGCAATAAATGTGGCCAAGTAAGTAAACTGCTGTGGGCTTAATTTTACTTTGGCCAAAAGGAATTCTTAATTGAATGTGCATTTAATCTTTCCTCTCCCTCTCTCTTTTGTTTTCCAGGCTTGGGGAACGATGATGGTGCACAAAGGCTTAGATTTGCCTTGTCTCAAAATAAAGAATTTTGTAGTGGTTTTCCGAAATAATTTACCAAAGAAACAATACAAAAAGTGGGTAGAATTACCAATCACATTTCCTGATCTTAACTATTCAGAATATTGTTTGTTTAGTGATGAGGACTGACGTTTGATTCCAGATTTCTTTTAAAAATATTAACAACTTGACATTTACATGATTTTGATTGTTTTCATCATACTACAGAACTTATGTGAACATTAATAAAAGTCAATGCTTTACTCTGTATTGAGCTATATGAAAGAAGACAATATATTATGCTTTCAATTTCTACCTTGTTGGTGGGCAGAGGTGAAAAATGAAAACCTTCCAGCAAAACCCTTTAGTGTGGAGCAGTATATTGCTGTGGGAAGGATGTTCGAGTATAAATAAGGATCTGAGGTGCTAATCTCAGTCTTGTCACTAAATTTCAGAATAAAATTAAGCAAATCAGTTCATCTTTCTGAACCAGTCTCCTTTTTGGTGAAATGGTAATGGTACTATCTGCTTTTGCTTTTATTGGCTTTCTATTGCTTCATAGGGCTTCCTTATGGGAAGCCGTAGGGCTCAGGGGTAAAGAATCTGCCTGCCAATGCAGGAGACCAGTGTTTGATCCCTGGGTTAGGAAGATCCCCTGCAAAAAGAAATGGTAACCCACTCCAGTGTTCTTGCTTGGAAAATTCCATGAATAGGGGAGCCTGACAGGCTTCAGTCCATGGGTCACAAAACTGTAGAACATGACAGCAACTAGACAACAAGTGGCTTAAAACAACACCCATTTATTAATGCACATGTTCTGTAGCCCAGAGGTTGCTCAGCACCTCAGAAGTCTGAAAGTCAAGGTGTCAGGTGATGTTTTCACCTGGGTACTCTGGAAGAAGAATCACTTCCAATCTTTTCAGGTTGTTGGCTGTCATTTCCTTACAACTGAAGAATAGGATTGCTATTTTTTTGTTAGCTGTCTACTGCTATTTCTTTGTTACTGTCTACTCTAAGCCCCACAAGTCACCCTTATCACATGGCCTGCTTACGGGGCCTTTCACAGCTACTTGCTTCTTCACAGCCAGCAGGAGACTCTCTCAAGTGTGCTAAGACATTCTAACTGCAATCATGGGAATTTTAACTGTAATTTCATCATATTCACAAATCCTACCCATATTCAAGGTCGGGGGAATTTTCAGGGAACATATACCACCAGCAGAGATTTTGGAAGCCTTCTTAGAATTCTGCTTCCCACATCCTTGCCCAGTGTTTATGATTAAGTAATATATGTGTTTGGCATGAGTTTGAACAAACTCTGGGAGATAGTGTAGGACAAGGAAGCCTGGTGTGCTGCAGTCCATGGAGTAGCAAAGAGGCACAACTTAGCAGCTGAACAACAACAGCAACAATATATACGTATGTATCAAAGTATTTTGAAAAATATGAAGTACCACGAAAGGCAAGGTATTGTCAGGGGACTGTACTCTCCTCACTTCTGTCTCATTACAACAAAGATTTGAAGCAACAGACGTTAAAGCCCTCGGCACGTCACAGCTCTCGGACAGTCCATGGTATAGTTCTTGGACAGATTGGTGTTATTTAGAAAATAAAGGAAAATATATTCTCAAGGTATGAGGGTATGCCAACCCAAAAGACCATAAGAGAAGAGAGAGACAGAGAGAGAAAGAGCACTCACGGGAGAGAGAGAGAGACCCATCATGGCCCTTTGTCTCCTCTTTTTATGTGTTTTTTTCTCCCCCTGGGCCTGCCCAATGTAGTTGGGCTAGCCAGGAATGCTATTTGTTCTACCTGAGGTCCTCACTCTGGTCCTCGGACCTTTCTTTGTTCTATTTTCGCGGGCTTTTCCCTTCCTTGTCTTTTAGCCACCTCCATTCTGGACTCCTTTTTCCTATTCTAACTACCTAACATCCCCCCCTCAAGAGATGGGAGGCCCAATTCTTTGGGAATAGGGGCATTGAGGTCTTTCTGGCTACTGCCTACTGAACTGGGATGGCGACAGCTATTGGGCCTCCGCCTCTTGCTAGTTTCAGGCCTCAGAGTCCTTATAGTGGTGTCCATCTAAGGGTGAGTGATATTTTCCATGGTGGGCTTTAGTTTTATATAGCCTTGTTGAACCGGCACTGCATGTTATAGCTTATTGACCTGGACAGAGACAAAACAGATTAGACAATTGATAATACATAGAACAATCATAAACAGCATCAATATGACATAACAAGGACTAGTAGGGGCATTATCCAACTCCAAATTCCCATCGCTAGGATGGCTCAAGTCCCTTCTTGTTCAGGGATAAGAAGATCTATCTCCTGTCTGTTTTGGAGTACAACCTCTGCCAAGCTACGTTGACTCTTTAGAGCTGTCCTGAGAAATCTTATCCCCAGAAACTAGAATTTGGGGGTGTTTATTAGAATGACACTCATCTGTGGTTCTGAATAGGTATCTGAGATTCCCCCAGGGGCTCACAGGTGTATTGAGTATCCTCTTCTGCTTTCTTCCACAGCTTGACTCTTGAGTAGTGAATCCAGGAGTCATGTCCTGGCACCTTGACTGCTGTGGGGGTAGAAAGTATTACAGGGTATAGGCCCTTCCATGTGGGCTGGAGTTGAGACTTTGGGAACCCATCTTTCCAGACTTTAATTAGGACTTGAGTTCCTGGAGCATATAGTGGTGATTCCTTAGAACCTTTTGGGTCCTGGTTCACACCGCACAAGCGTATGTCCTGTTGGGTTGACCAATGGCCATGGCATAAGATTGGAGGGTCTGAGCCTCTGGATCTAGGAAGAGGTCTCCCGCCAGTTCAGTTCAGTTGCTCAGAGATGTCCAACTCTTTGCGACACCATGAACCGCAGCAGGTCAGGCCTCCCTGTCCATCACCAACTTCCGGAGTTTACTCAGACTTATGTCAATTGAGTCAGCGATGCCATCCAACCATCTCATCCTCTGTCATCCCCTTCTCCTCCTGCCCTCAATCTTTTCCAGCATCAGGGTCTTTTCAAATGAGTCAGCTCTTTGCATCAGGTGGCCAAAGTATTAGAGTTTCAGCTTCAACATCACTCCTTCCAATGAACACCCAGGGCTGATCTCCTTTAGGATGGACTGGTTGGATCTCCATGCAGTCCAATGGATTCTCAAGAGTCTTCTCCAATGCCACAGTTCAAAAACATCAGTTCTGCTCCGCTTTCTTTATAGTCCAACTCTCACATCCATACCTTTCCTTTCAAGCAGTAAGCATCTTTTAATTTCATGGCTGCAATCACCATCTTCAGTGATTTTGGAGCCCAGAAAAATAAAGTTAGCCACTGTTTCCACTGTTTCCCCATCTATTTGCTGTGAAGTGTGGGACCAGATGCCATGATCTTAGTTTTCTGAATGTTGAGCTTTAAGCCAACTTTCTCACTCTCCTCTTTCACTTTCATCAAGAGGCTCTTTAGTTCTTCAACACTTTCTGCCATTAGGGTGGTGTCGTCTGCATATCTGAGGTTATCGATATTTCTGCAATCTTGATTCCAGCTTGTGCTTCATGCAGCCCAGCGTTTCTCATGATGTACTTTGCATATAAGTTAAATAAGCAGGGTGACAATATACAGCCTTGATGTACTCCTTTTCCTATTTGGAACCAGTCTGTTGTTCCATGTCCAGTTCTAACATGGAGGTCTCCCATATAGCATCTCATAAGGACTAAAACCAACCTGTTCCTTAGGGCCAATATGGGTGCAGAGGAGAGCTATTGGGCAAGTTTCCTTCCATCCCAGGGAGGTCTTTAAATGATGTCCCATTGTCACTTTTTAATGACCTGGGCAGACCAAATCTCAGAATGATTTCATGGAGCGGTTTTTTTTACCACCACCTCAGCCTTCTCCGTCTGGATGGGAAAGCCTTCAATCCATCCTGTGAATGTATCTATCATGAATAATAGGTATTTATACCCTTGAGAAACTGGCATCTGGGTGAAGTCCATCTGCCAGTCTTCTCCTGGGTGGGCCAGCTGGGGTCTTCGAGCTCCTTGGGGGTTGTTTAATTGGCAAGTGGAACAAGAGGAGACCACTTGCCTTATAGTCGTTTGGAGGCCTGTTCCTCTGAAGGACCTTTCTAGTAATCTTTGGAGGGCCTTTTCCCTTAAATGAGTGGTGACATATAAGGAGTTAACCAACTTCCATTGGACATTCCCAGGCAGAAAAAGGAGTCTGTCCTTTTGGAACCACCCCATATGATCTTCTTGAAAGCCCTCACTCTTAGCTTTAAGAGTCTCATCTTCAGTATATGATGGAGTTTCTGGCAAATTAGTCTGTGGAACTAAGGTGGCAACCCCTATTGGGTCATTGTTCTGTAATGCTGCTCTCTTAGCTGCCTGATCAGTTGCTTGGTTCCCTCGTGCCACTTCAGTGCTCCCTTTTTGGTGTCCTTTACTCCGGGAGTTGGTGATGGACAGGGAGGCCTGGCATGCTGTGGTTCATGGGGTTGCAAAGAGTTGGACACAACTGAGTGACTGAACTGAACTGAACTGAACAGTGGGAAACTGAAACCTCAGCACGCAGATGGACTGCCTCCAAGAGTCTAAGAATTTGATCACCGTATTTGATTGGGGACCCTCGGGTGGTCAGGTGGTCCTTTTCTTTCCAAATAGCAGCATGTGCATGTAGCACCAGAAAGGCATACTTGGAGTCAGTGTAAATGGCTATTCTTTTTCCTTTTCCCAGCTCTAAAGCTCGAGTCAGGGCTATGAGCTCAGCTAATTGGGCTGAAGTACTTGGTGGCAGAAGCTTAGCCTCTAATGTCTCAAAATTGGAGACTACTGCACATCCGGCTCTTCTTTTACCATCCAAGACAAAGCTGCTTCCATCAGTGTACCAGATTTCCTCAGGATTGGTCAAAGGATCTTCCGACAATCCCCCTCAGGGTTTTGTCCAGTGGGCCAAGATTTCTAGGCAACAGTGAAAGGGGAGAGAGCCTTTGGGGATAGAAAGGAGGGTGGCTGGGTTAAGAACCTCACAAGGGGATATAGTGAGGCCTGGATTTTCCATCAACACTACTTGATATCTGAGAATTCTTTTATTAGGTATCCATAAATGGCCTCTCCCATTTAGGAGTTGTTTCACTTGGTGGTTGGTAAAAATAATTAGTTTACCCCCAAAAGAGTGTTTTAAAGCATATTCTATCAAGACTGCAATAGCTGCAAGGTTCCAAAGGCAGGGAGAGATTTCTTCCCAATAAGGGAGGAGGACAGTCAGGGACCACTAGAAACTGGTGGGAAAATATTTGTCCATCTCAGCAACAAAGTGCTCAGGTGAATTTTTTTGTAACTGTTTTTCCTGTAGCACTCAAAATGGTACAAATTTAGGAGGAGAAGCCTTTAGAGTAGGAGATCAAG
Source organism: Ovis canadensis (assembly GCF_042477335.2). Taxonomy (NCBI): domain Eukaryota; kingdom Metazoa; phylum Chordata; class Mammalia; order Artiodactyla; family Bovidae; genus Ovis; species Ovis canadensis. Next base: position 152,908,095 of record NC_091246.1, read on the forward strand.
ACAGACTGGGTAGCCCCCGTGTCAATCCAAGAAATTCCCAAACCTACCTGCCATATCCAGTTGCACTCTTGGCTCCAGCCCCGTGATGGTTATCTGTGACAGGTGAGCTGGCTGGAGCGGGCCCACTTCAGTCCTGTTGAACCATCGTTAGAGAAGGCTTGGTGCTTAACCTTGAGACTTTTGAGTCCTGAGGGCAGAGTGCCACCCAATGTCCCAGTTGATGGCATTTGTAGCAAGCCATTTTAGGAGACTTGTCATGGTTTGGATGCTCTTTGGCCCAATGTTTCACCTGTCTACAGATTATACATTTGCCTTGTGCCTTGTCCTTCAAGGACTCAGGGTTGCCATAGGCTTCCCTGGAGGGAGACCACCATCTGGGTATGCCTTGTCTCTTTCCTTTTCTCCCTCTCCTGGGCCTTGGCTTCCTTCTCCTGCTCTGTTATAAAAGGTATTGGTGGCTGTCTGGACCATCTCATCTAAAGAGGCAGTAGGGTCCTGCTGCTGTAGCTTTTGTAACTTTATTCTGATATCTGATGCACACTGGGACAGGAATTTGTCCTTTAAAATCACCTGTCCCTCATAAGAGTCTAAGTCCAGATTGGTAAACTGTTGGAGGGCCTCTTTTAGTCTTTCTAGAAAGGCAATGGGGTCTCGTTGGGCTCCTGAGTTATTGCTGAGAGTGAGCACAGTCCTACAAGGCTGTGGGACTTCTATTTTCATGGGTGGACTTCTTAGGGGTGAGTCTTTCTGAAGCTTATCCTACCCAGTACTGTTGCAACCTGAGAGCCAGGCGTCCCCGGGTCAGGGTGCAGATCCCCAGGCAGGCTGAGGCTTGACAGCCTCCTGGTGATCAAATCCCCAGGCAGGTCGAGGCAGATCGGCCCCCCAAGAATTGGGTCCCTGGGCAGATCGAGGCATGATGACCTCCTGGGACCCCTGGACTGGTGGAACCCCGAGCAGGTTGAGGCATGACAACCTTTCAAGGACCAGATCCCTAGGAGGTCAAGGCAGGTTGACTCCTGGGACCCCAGGACTGGAGTTGGGTATCCCCAAAGTCTCCAGCATGACCAATGCTGGGTAGGACTAAAGGGTTGAAATTTTAACTCATTGCCAGTTTGTTCACCACGGATGGGAATAGATACCCTGATGTAAAGCAGTCCAAGCCTGTGACCTGAGACGGCAACCAGTGAGACAGTCATCAGCCTTGTCCTCTTACTGCTCTAAGGGATTGTAAGTCACTGATTTCTTCCCCTAGTCCTCCTTAAGAGCAGGTTAGGGTGTCTCCAATAGTAAACATCTCATTGTCATAGACCCACTTTAGGTAATAACAGAAGTAATGAAAAAGGAGTGGGTTATCTGGCCTTGTTAGGGGCATTCAGTTCAGTCGCTCAGTCATGTCTGACTCTTTGCAACCCCATGAATCGCAGCATGCCAGGCCTCCCTGTCCATCACCAACTCCTGGAGTTCACTCAGACTCACGTCCATCGAGTCAGTGATGCCATCCAGCCATCTCATCCTCTGTCGTCCCCTTCTCCTCCTGCCCCCAATCCCTCCCAGCATCAGAGTCTTTTCCAATGAGCCAACTCTTTGCATGAAGTGACCAAAGTACTGGAGTTTTAGCTTTAGCACTTATTGTATTTCTTTAAGATCACACAGAAGTTGTCATTTCTACATTTTTGAAGATTAAATCTTAAGGGAAATCAGCAAAGAATCTCTTATTTCTTGTAAATTTAACTCATGGAAGAACCACATGATCGAGACAGAACCACAATAGACCATTTTAACCCACACATACCCAGTCTCACAGATGGTCTGCGTCACAGAAAGTTACCTCCTATGACTAAGGAGAAACAAAATGTTGGAGGGACTAAAAAGTAAATTCTGTGGTTTTTGGATTAATTAAATTCAATCTAACAATATCTTTGAATCTTTTGATTAAGACCTGAGCGAATATGAAATTAACCAATCAGAGCTCTTCAGAATATAAGAGGACAAAAGAAGGCTATGACTTTCTTAAGATATTTTTAAAACTCCAGCTGACTCTATTTAAAGTATTGCTCTCTTCTAGAATATTTTGGAAATTATACAAGAAATCAAATGCATAGAATAGCTAAACATACTACCACAACATATGTAGACTGTTTATGAAGTATCAGCAAATACTAGGTTTTTTCATCAATGTTTTCCAGTATGTTTTCAATAAAGAGATATTTTTACTGCAAAGTTTTAAAATACATGTTTCAAGTAACATAACACTTAATATGCATTGTAACTGAACTCAAACTTTGACGCATTCAAAAGCCATTGTAATCATTGTGACACTTTGATTGTTGATGAACAGTTTAATATTTTAAGGTCATTCACAGACTATCCTCATGACCGGCAGATATTATGTCAGATGCCTGAGTTTCTGTCCCGATATAGTCTTCAATTACTTGGGTAACTGAGCAACCTCATTTCACAGAGCCTGTGTTTGCTTTCTTAAAAAATCAGAGGTTGTATTAAGTGGTATCGAAGTTTCCTTATAACTCTAGCATTCTCATTGTTCATGCTTCTGGCTCCCTGGCTGCTCTCATATGGAGACCTTGTTTAGTGATTTGTGATATTACTGTCACGCGAGTGTATGTTCCTCGATTCTTTGTCTCGTCACAACAAAGATTTGGAGTGACGGACATTAAAGCCCCCTGGGCGTGTCACCGCTCTCAGGTCTTGGATAGACCGTGTTATAGCTCTCAGGTCTCTAATGGACCGTGTTATAGCTCTGAGACAAATCAGTGTTACAGCTCTATTTTATTTAGAAGATAGCAGGAAAATCCATCTTTGAGGCATGAGGGCACGTTGATCTAAAGAGATGAGAAGAGCACCCCAGCGCGCGGAAGAGAGAGAGAGAGAGCTGGCTCTGGCTCCTCTATTTATATGTTTATCTCTCCCTGGGCCTGTCCTATGTAAATTGGGCCAGCCAGTAGTGTTGTTTGTTTTACCTGAGGTCCTCACTCCGGTCCTCGGTCCTCGGACCTTCTTTTGTTTCATTTTCGCGGGCTTTTCCCTTCCTTGTCTGTGGCCACCACCATTTTGGACTCCTTTTCCCTGTTCTACCTACCTAACATTACCAACCATGGACTAGGGCTTCCTAGGTGGCTCAGATGATGAAGAATCTGCCTGCAATGTAGGAGACCCAGATTTTGACCCCTGGGTTAGGAAGATACCATGGAGAAGGGAATGACAACCCACTCCAGTATTCTTGCCTGGAGAATTCCACGGACAAAGGAGCCTGGTGGGCTATATAGTCCATGAGATCACAAGAGTGAAATACAACTGAGTGATTAACACTTTAACAACTGCAGGCTAGATATCTACCACATACATTACATTACACTTTTGAAGGTAGCTCTTGTTTGCCGAAGGGCATTGCAGAGGTCTCACTAAACAGGTTCACAGGCTGGAGTCATGCGTCTCAAGGCAGGGTTGAGAGGTCTGAAAGGGTCTGCAAATTTTAGAACAAGCAGCATTTCCAAGCCAATAGATCACTGGTCAACCTTGGGGATAAGAACTGTAAAGACTTACTACCAAAAGTTTGAGATCGTTTCAGTGAAATCTCATGAAATTAAGTTACAGTAACTTATAGTTTATACAGGTATTTTTTTTTGTAAGGCATTGAGAAAACACATAAATGGATGAGAAATGGTTTTCCACGGATGATTAGTGCATGTCACAAGCAAGTGTTGAAAATGAAAAACACTATAAGAGAGGTGAATATTTTCCTCTCTGTAATTTAATAGTCTCTATATCAGAGTGTTGTGCCTTAGGGAAAGGAAGGCTTCTGACATTGTTTTCAAATGTTTGAACCTAAAGGCAAAGAGGATTCAATGTTTTTCATTGTTGTTGTTGCTTTTAAGATGTAAGAATCTTGAACACGTTTATGTGCTAATAGAAAAGGACAAGAGGAAGTGAGAAAATTAGCAATGTTCAGCTCAAAAGTAAATTGTTTATTGGGTATTAATGATATATTCTACAAAATGTTCTTGCTACAGAATTTTCTAGTCACCCTGATCCTTTTTCACCCTGATGCCTTTGCACAAAAATAGAAGCCCTTCCGGAAGTGGAAATGGCAACCAGCTCCAGTGTCTTTGTCTGGAAAATCCCATGGACAGAGAAGCCTGGCAAGCTACAGTCTATGGGATCCCAAAGAGTCAGACACAACTGAGGCGACTTAGCAGGCAGGCAGGCAGAATCCCTTCCTTGCCATCTCTTCAGCAGACATCCTTCACATTTTTCAAAGACAAAATCTGTGTGTCACTTCCCAGTATTTAGCACAGTTCACGTTTTCAAAATTAGAATGGAGAGCACACCCAGGGAAAGTAATGTTCATGCACCCTGAGCATAACAAAGTGTTCATTTCCAAAATCTGGTAAACAATTTCATGAGTCATAGCAACAAAGAAAAAACAAGAAAATTATTTTATTTTCTTCTAAGAGTTAGGAAGTTAATTTGAAGTGACTGTAAGTTTGTTTGCTGTTTGTGAATTTATCCTTAATTAGTTCTACTAGACATACAATTTTACATCTTTGTTTTTATTAGCAGAGTACGGAGTGAGACAAACTTGGGTGTGGATCCTCACTAGCTTTGTGACTTGAGCAAGTCACTTAACATCTCTGAGACTATAGGAAATTAATCCCAATCTTGAGGAACTGTCAGGAGAATTTGGATATTGCATAAAACATACCTATTAAGTGCTAAATGCATTTGGTTTCTTGTATAATCTCCAAATATATATGTATATATTTCCAAATAATATATGTATAGAATATATTAGTAAGAGTTTTCAGAAAAGCAGAAGCAGTGGTAGAAGCACAGCTGTGGATATAGCATAATGAGTAAATTTGAGACCTATGTTTGATTATGAGTATTATAAACATTCAATATTTATCTAGAGGGCTTTTTTTAAGAAGTAAGGAGCTCAGTGGTGAAGAATCCATCTGCTAGTGCAGGAGATGCTGGTTTGATCCCTGGGTTGGGAAGATCCCCTGGATAAGGAAATGGCAACCCAATCCAGTATTCCTCCCTGGAAAATGCCACGGACAGAGGAGACTGGCAGGATACAGTCGTCTATGGGATCACAAAAGAGTTGGATAGGATGTAGTAACTAAACAACAATATTAGTTATAATGACACATTATTGCTATGAATATGCTATTCAGTGTAGTTTGAGGAAGGATTTAACGGCCAAATCTCCTATAGATGCAACAACACAAAGACAGGTATCAATCACAAAGATAGAAAAATATAAAGATCAACACTTTTTTAAGCGACTATAGGAGTTAAGTAGGTCTAGCATATAAATAACAATTATAATTAGAGCCTGTCTTCATCTTCAAGGAGACTATAATAATGGAAGCAACCTAATGTATAAAAATACTATACATATATACGGAGAAGGCAATGGCACCCCACTCCAGCACTCTTGCCTGGAAAATCCCATGGACGGAGGAGCCTGGTGGGCCGCAGTCCCTGGGGTTGCTAAGAGTTGGACACGACTGAGTGACTTCACTTTCACTTTTCACTTTCATGCATTGGAGAAGGAAATGACAACCCACTCCAGTGTTCTTGCCTGGAGAATCCCAGGGACGGGGGAGCCTGGTGGGTTGTTGTCTATGGGGTAGCGCAGAGTCGGACACGACTGAAGCGACTTAGCAGCAGCAGCAGCAGCAGCAGTATTCCATTATGTATGAGGATACGTACATACACACACACATATATATGTATGTATATATGTATGCTGCTGCTGCTAAGTCGCTTCAGTCATGTCTGACTCTGCGCGACCCCATAGACGGCAGCCCACCAGGCTCCGCCGTCCCTGGTATTCTCCAGGTAAGAGTGCTAGAGTGGGGTGCCATTGCCTTCTCCGATTCAACCATAAAAAAGAATGAAATATTGTCATTTGCAGCAACATGGATGGACTTAGAGAGCATTATACTAAGTAAAATAAGTCAGACCAGAAGATGACATATATTGTATAATAGCGCTTTTATGCGGAATATAAAAAATACAACAAACAAAGACATACAACAAAGAAGAATCAGACTCATGCCATAGAGAACAAACTAGGGTTCACAGCAGTGGGGAGAGGGGAGCAGTATATACAGGTTAGGGAGTGGAAAGTACCAACTTTTGGTTAAGATAGGCTCAAGGATATATTGTACAGCACAGGAATATTAGCCAATATTTTGTAATAACAGTAAATGGAAAATGACCTTTTAAACTGAATATACATTTAAAAATAATAATATAATTTGATACTGAGCAGGCCAGCAATTGCATGAAAAAATGAGAGCAAGCGAGAGAAGGATTTTTATTGAAGCAATGAACAGTAATTTTTGTCTAGCACAAATTGTAATTGTTTTTTTTTTGAGGGGGAGGTTCTCTAAACATTTTTTTCAGGTCATAAATTATAAAATATATATGGAAAGCATTGCAGATATTCTTTATAATTTTTAGATATTTTCTACATAGAGTATTACCAAGTCTCTCTATATAGGAAATTAGTCATTCCATAAGCATCTTGTTTGAGGATGACATCAGATAGTGCTGAGCTCTATTAGTTTATAATTTAAAATCCAAATTAAAGGCTACATTCTGGGTGAGAAGAGAAACAGACTGTTCATAGGAAGTAATATTTAGCTATGCAGTTGTTAGAATATATTTAAAGCACTATTTAACTTGAATATACGTAATGAAATATATAAGGTTTTGCACACTAATTTCAAAACTGGACATTAAGACACAGATGAAAGAAATTTAAATGTTTGACTCAGTTATATATGTAAACTAATAATGAACCAAAGATGAGCCTTTTTTCAACTTAAATATATCCTTCAAACTCTGCCTTTTGCTGTTTTTAATGAGCACTTGTATTTTATTTTACATACACAGGGTCACTGGACTGTTGGATGGTTAAATCCATTGGCCATTAAATCCTTCCTCAAAGAGATTCATTCTGAATCTCTTAATGAGCATGAAAATGATTTTAATTCAATAAGTTATAAGGATTTGTGTAGCACTAAAATGACCTGAACATCTGAATTAGTGTTGCCCACCTGAGATTTATATCAATTCACTACCATACTGACATTTCTACTACTAAATTTACTTTTTTCCTTAGCATTTGATCCAGATTTATAATTTCATGACTTGACTTTGTACAATTCATGCCTAAATAACCTGTTAAGTTCAAAACTGCAACTTCATGTGACTTTCAAAGCATTTATTACATTTGACAAATGAATCTTAAATCTTTCTCTAAAACACTGATGTTTCTTGTGTTTAATTAGACTAAATGGTTTTTCTTGTTTTGAAAACCACTAACATCTTGGGGAAAGATCCTTTAAGGTTCTCCAAATTTTGTAGTAAACAACTTAGTTTAGTATTTTATTCTATCACTTGTTTAGAGATAAAACATAGAACTCAAATAACTGTAAGAAACAAACAAAAATAATGTTTCATTCCAAGGAAAATGGTGTGTTACAAGCAGGAGAGTAAAAAGAAGAGAAAATGAAGGTAAAAATGGAGTAGAAACTAAATGAATGAAACAATAGAGACAGAAGCAAAGAAGATAAAAAGACACCCACACTAAAACACATAGACAAAGAAATGATAAAGGAAGAAGGAAAAATGAATTTACCGAGAGATATGTGTAGTTTGAATAAATGGCCAATTCTTGTTTTTATCTACTAATCAAATATTTTTAAGTCCTACTATTTGTTTTGTTGTTGTTCAGTTGCTAAGTCATGTCCTACTCTTTGTGACCCCATGGAATGGAGCACTCCAGGCTCATCTATCTTCCAATATCTCCTAGATTTTGCTCAAATTTGTGTCCATTGAGTCAGTGATGCTATCTAACTATCTCATCCTTTGTTGCTCTCTTCTCTTTTTGCCTTCACTCTTTCCCAGCATCAATGAGTCAGTTCTTTGCATCAGGTAGCCAAAGTATTGGAGTTTGAGCTTCAGCATCAGTTCTTCCAATGAATTTTCTGGGTTAATTTCCTTTAGGACTGACTGATTTGATCTCCCTGCAGTCCAAGGGACTCTCAAGAGTCTTCTCCAGCACCACAGTTCAAAAATATCAGTTATTTGGCCCTCAGCCTTCTATATGGCCCAACTCTCACATCTGTGCATGACCACTAGAAAACCTGCAGCTTTGACTATACAGACCTTTGTTAACAAAGTGATGTCTCTGCTTTTTAATATGTTGTTTAGGTTTGTCATAGCTTTCCTTTCCAGGACCAAGTGTCTTTGAATTTCATGGGTGCAGTCACTGTCCACAGTGATTTTGGAGCCCAAGAAAGTGAAATCTTTCACTGTTTCCACTTTCCCCCTTCTGTTTGCCATGAAGTGGTAGAAATAGATGCCATGATCTTAGTTGCTTTTTATAAAATTGAGCTTCAAGCCAGCTTTTTCACTCTCCTCTTTCACCCTCATTAAGAGGCTCTCTAGTTCCCTGAAAAAGTAGGGAAAACCAGTAGGCCATTCAGTTATGACCTAAATCAAATCCCATATGATTATACAGTGGAGATGATGAATAGATTCAGGGGATTAGATCTGGTATACAGAGTGACTGAAGAACTATGGATGGAGGTTTGTAACTTTGTACAGGAAGCAGTGACCAAAAACATCCCAAAGAAAAATAATTGCAAGAAAGCAAAGTGGTTGTCTGAGGAACCTTTACAAATAGCTAAGGGAAGAAGAGAAATGAAAGGCAAGGGAGCAAGGGAAAGATATATCCAAGTGAATGCAGAGTGCCAGAGAATAGCAAGACAAGATTAAGGCCTTCGTAAATGAGCAAGGCAAAGAAATAGAGGAAAACAATAGAATGAAAAAGGCTAGAGATCTCTTTAAGAAAACTGGAGATATCAAGGGAACATTTCATGTAAGAATGGACATGATAAAGGACAGAAATGGTAAGGACTTAACAAGAGCAGAAGAGATAAAGAAAAGTTGGCAATAATACACAGAATAATGACACAACAAAGGTCTTAATGACCCAGATAACCATTATGGTGTAGGCACTCACCTAGAACTGGACATCTTGGAGTATGAAGTCAAGTGGGCCTTAGGAAGAAATACTATGAACAAAGCTAATGTACCTGATGGAATTCCAGTGGAATTATTTAAAACTCTAAAAGATGATGCTGTTAAAGTGCTATGCTCAATACACAGCAAGTTTAGAAAATTCAGCAGTGGCCACAGAACTGGAAAAGATCAGTTTTCATTCTAATACCAAAGAAAGGCAATGCTAATTGGTGTTCAAACTACTGTACAATTGCATTTATTTCACATGCTAGCAAGGTTAGGCTCAAAATCCTTCAAGTTAGGCATAAGCAGTATGTGAACCAAGAACTTCCAGATGTACAAACTGGGTTTAGAAGAGGCAAAGGAACTAGAGATCAAATTGCCAACATTCACTGGATCATGGATAAAGCAAAGGAATTCCAGAAAAACGCCTACTTTTCTTTCATTGACTACAGTAAAGCCTTTGATTGTATGGGCCACAAACAATGTGGGAAATTCTTAACAAGATTATAGTACCAGACCACCTTACCTGTCTCCTGAGAAACTTGTATGTGGGTCAAGAAGCAACAGTTAGAACCAGACGTGAAACAACTGACTGGTTCCAAATAGGGAAAGGAGTATGTCAAGGCTATATGTTGTCACCTTGCTTATTTAACTTATATGCAAAGTACATCATGAGCCATGCCGTGTAGGGCATGCCGTGTAGGGCATGCCTTGTCGGGCCATCCAAGATGGACGGGTCATGGTAGAGAGTTAGGACAAAATGTGGTCCACTGGAGAAGGAAATGGCAAACCACCTCAGTATTCTTGCCTTGAGAACCCCATGAACAGTATGAAAAGGCAAAAAGATAGGACACTGAAAGATGAACTCCCCAGGTTGGTAGGTGCCCCATATGCTAAGGAAGATCAGTGGAGAATTAACTCCAGAAAGAATGAAGAGATGAAGCCAAAGCAAAAACAACACCCAGCTGTGGATGTCACTAGTGATGGAAGTCAAGTCTGATGCTGTAAGAGCAATATTGCATAGGAACCTGGAATGTTAGGTCCATGAATCAAGGCAAATTGGACGTGGTCAAACAGGAGATGGCAAGAGTGAACATCAACATCTTGGGAATCAGTGAACTAAAACGGACTGGGATGGATGAATTTAACTCAGAGGACCATCATATCTACTACTGTGGGCAGGAATCCCTTAGAAGAAATGGAGTAGCCAACATGGTCAACAAAAGAGTCCAAAATGCAGTACTTGGATGCAATCTCAAAGACGACAGAATGGTCTCTGTTCCTTTCCAAGGCAAACCATTCAGTATCATGGTAATCCAAGTCTGTGCCCTGACCAGTAATGCCAAAGAAGCTGAAGTTGAACGGTTCTATGAAGACCTGTAAGACCTTCTAGAACACCCCAAAAAGATGTCCTTTTCATTGTAGGGGACTGGAATGCAAAAGTAGGAAGCCAAGAGATACCTGGGGTAATAGGCAAGTTTGGCCTTGGAGTACAAAACAAAGCAGGGCAAAAGTTAACAGAGTTTTGCCAAGAGAACACACTGGTCATAGCAAACACCCTCTTCCAACAAGAGAAGACTCTACACACAGACATCACCAGATGGTCAACACCGAAATCAGATTAATTATATTCTTTGCAGCCAAAGATGGAGAAGCTCTATAGAGTCAGCAAAAACAAGATCGAGAGCTGACTGTGCTCAGATCATGAACTCCTTATTACCAAATTCAGACTTAAATTGAAGAGGGTAGGGAAAACCACTACCCCTTTCAGGTATGTCAGAAATCAAATCCCTTATGACTTTACAATGGAGGTAACAAATAGATTAAAGGGATTAGATCTTATAGACAGATTGCCTGATGAACTATGGACAGAGGTTTGTGACATTGTACAAGAGGCAATGATCAAGCCCATCCACAAAAAAAGGAATGCAAAAAGGCAAAATGGTTCTCTGAAGAGGCCTTAGAAATAGCTGAGAAAAGAAGAGAAGCTAAAGGCAAAGATAAAAGACATACCCATTTAAATGCAAAGTTCCAAAGAATAGCAAGGAGAGATTAGAAAGCCTTTGTCAGTGATCAATGCAAAGAAATAGAGGAAAACAATAGAATGGGAAAGACTAGAGATCTCGTCAAGAAAATTAGAGATACCAAGGGAACATTTCTTGCAAAGATGGGCTTGACAAAGGACAGAAATGGTATAAACCTAACAGAAGCAGAAGATATTAAGAAGAGGCGGCAAGAATACACAGAAGAGCTATACAAAAAAGATCTTCATGACCCAGATGACCGTGATGGTGTGATCACTCATCTAGAGCCAGACATCCTGGAGTGTGAAGTCAAGTGGGCCTTAGGAATCATCACTAAGAACAAAACTAGTGGAAGTGATGGAATTCCGGTGGAACTATTTCAAATTCTGAAAGATGATGCTGTGAAAGTGCTGCACTCAATATGCCAGCAAATTTGGAAAACCAGCAGTGGCCACAAGACTGGAAAAGGTCAGTTTTCATTCCAATCCCAAGGAAAGGCAGTGCCAAAGAATGTTCAAACTGCTGCACAATTGTACTCATCTCACACACTAGTAAAGTAATGCTAAAAATTCTCCAAGCTGGGCTTCAACAGTATATGAATTGTGAATTTCCAGATGTTCAAGGTGGATTTAGAAGAGGCAGAGGAACCAGAGATCAAATTGCCAACATTCGTTGGATCATGGAAAAAGCAAGAGAGTTCCAGAAAAAACATTTATTTATGCTTTACTGACTACAGCAAAGCCTTTGACTGTGTGGATCATGACAAACTGTGGGAAATTCTTAAAGAGATGGGAATACCAGACCACCTGACTTGCTTCCTGAGAAATCTGTATGTAGATCAAGAAGCAACATTTAGGACTGGACATGAAACAGACTGGTTCCAAATCAAGAAAGGAGTACGTCAAGGCTGTGTATTGTCACCCTGCTTATTAAACTTATATGCAGAGTACATCATGTGAAGTGCCAGGCTGGATAAAGCATAGGCTGGAATCAATATTGCTGGGAGAAATATCAATAACCTCAGATATGCTGATGACACCACCCTTATGACCAAAAGTGAAGAAGAACTAAAGAGCCTTTTGAAAGTGAAAGAGGAGAGTGAAAACTTTGGCTTAAAGCTCAACATTCAGAACACTAAGACCATGGCATCTGGTCCCATCACTTCATGGCACACACATGGGGAAACAATGGAAACAGTGAGAGACTTTATTTTTTGGGCTCCAAAATCACTGCAGATGGTGACAGCAGACATGAAATTAAAAGATGCTTGCTCCTTGGAAGAAAAATTATGACCAAGCTAGACACATATTAAAAAGCAGAGGCATTACTTTGCCAACAAAGTTCCATCTAGTTAAAGCTATGGCTTTTCCAGTAGTCATGTATGGATGTGAGAGCTGGAGTATAAAGAAAGCTGAGCACCAAAGAATTGATGCTTTTGAACTGTGGTGTTGGAGAAGGCTCTTGAGAGTCCCTTGGACTGCAAGGAGATCCAATCAGTCCATTCTAAAAGGAGATGAGTCCTGGGTGTTCTTTGGAAGGAATGATGCTGAAGCTGAAATTCCAATACTTTGGCCACCTCATGTGATGAACTGACTCATTGGAGAAGTCCCTGATGCTAGGACTGATTGAAGGTGGAAGGAGAAGGGGACTACAGAAGATGAGATGGTTGGATGGCATTACCGAATAGATGGACACGAGTTTGAATAAGCTCCGGGAGTTGGTGATGGACAGGGAAGCCTGGCGTGCTGAAGTCCAGGGGGTCACAAAGAGTTGGACACTGCTGAGAGACTGAACTGAACCGAACTGAAAGTTCATTATGCAAAATGCCTGGCTGGATGAATCAGAAGCTAGAATCAACAACTTCAGATATGCTGATGATACCACTCTAATGGCAGAAAGAAAAAAGCAACTATAAGAGCCTATTATTTGTAAGGTATTATACTTTAGGCACAGTAAAATAAGGATCTTTTACTCCATAAATAAGAATTTTTTACTCCATAATGAGTAAAATAAGAATTTTCTTTTTAAGATTTACTTGCCACATTCACAAATTCATAAATTAGCCATATCATAAATATCAACAATATGAAGCACAGTGATTAATGCCATAGAAGAGAGATTACTTCCAACAGGTTTCACTGGACTGTGGCGAGTCCAGGAGGTTTCTCAAAGTCTTTTTGAGGATTAGCCTACCTCGGAAAGGGTGTGTAGGGCAGACATAAGAAAAAAGGAGAATACGTAATAATTTAGGAAAGAGAATTTTACTTCCAAGCATGGGTAGATAACCTCCCATTAGAAAACAAAACGTTGTTCTGTTCAGAAAAAAAAATATTTTTGGCTTAAAATGTATAATAAGTTTGAGAGAGTTTTTATAGATAACAGTATTTAATTTTAAAACATTACGCTTTATTGAAGTAATTATAAAATAGCTGAATTGTTTCAAAAGATTCAGTGCCTCTGTAAAGGTGTGAAATGGAACTGAGCTGATTTAAGAGGGTGAGAACTGTTGGTATAGCATTTATGGGGAAAGGTCAGGACTTCTCTGAATGGAGTTATATACGAGAGAAGAATTGTAAGATGCCTGTGTTCTGATCATATCCATCCTGTTCAAAAGATGCCTAGAGACGCAGTCTTACTTTTCCAGCATTCTCCTAGACAAAGGTCTTAGCAAGTGAACCAGCAGAGTCATCTTCTGGCCCAGGTAAGGTCATAATCATAACCTCATAATCATTCTGAGGAAAAGAATGCCCAGACAATCATAGCTTGCTCTGGGACTACGATGGTGGATGAAGGGATGGATAGTTAATGCCACATACATCTTTGTTTACAATATCGAGTGATTGGGATGCGTTAAAAATGTTCTTTAAAATGCTTTGTGATGAGTGCTCAATTTGATTTAATTATGTGTTTGGCTGAAGGAAAACTGACCTATAACAAGTGAACCTAGTAGATACTCTTCAACAGATAGTGAATTTGCAGAGGTGGAAAAATGGATGTAATGAGAATAGATACTCTCTGAATAGGAATTGTAAAAAAAGAAAAAAATCGCAAAAAGAGGGCGATGGGAAGGACATTTTGAAAGGGAATCTAAAGTTTCAAGCCTGTTTACAGGACAAGGAGTAAGAGTCAAAAAACAAGGCGAGATTCAAGACTCAAGAGGGATAAATGAGAGTGTAATTGTTGAAACAAAAGCCTAGGAAGGAGGACAAGGATGAAACCACCAAGAGCCCAGGAAAGACAAAGGTTGGCAGCAGGAGAGCTGCAGCTGCTTCTGAATCAGGAAAAAAGTAAATATGAGTACAAGATACAGCTTAGCACAGAAGGAGGAGGTTGATGGAAATATTCTCTGACATCAATCATCAGACTGTCTGCTGAGCTGGGTTTGGAATTTAAGGATGGGCATGGGGACATCTAGAAGGGATTTTCAAACATGCTTTGATGAAGGCAAAATAAATAATTAGAAACCAAGAAGATGGTCATTTAGTAACTGAATTGAAAATAATAAATGTAGAAATAATAATCTAATAAAGAATTATGTGCAAGATATTAAACTAAGTTCCCTTATGTTTATTCTCTGGTATGTAACAGGAAAACATCTGTATGTTAAAAAATCTGACAGATTTGAAAACTTTAAAATATTATGGTCAGTGTAATACAAAGCTGGTTCTGTTTGTAGCTTCCCTTAGCATGAAGTTATATCACAAGAAACCTAACATAAATATCCAGACTAATTAAAAATTAATTTAATATTTTTTCTGGCATCCCCCAAAAAATCCAGATGGAAACTGCATATTATAAAAATATCTTCAAACCTTTTAAACTTGGGGTTTCCCTAAGAATTCTGCATTATACATCAGAACTGCTTCACAACCTTCCTCTTTTCAAAACTCCTCAAAGTTATCTCCCTAAATCATCCTGTATTACTTTTTATCTCACCTATTCCTTCTCCCAGTCTCTTCTTTTTAGTGTAAATCAACATGGATTTTCTTTTTCCTCTCAATTTCTTTTCCTCTCTTTATTATCCTAGGCTTGATGGATGCCTGAACCACAATTGGTTATTCCACCTTGGAAGTATGAATTGGGAGGTGGGAAATTTTTGTGAATATCCATATTAGTATTTTTAGTCCCTGGAATATCTGAAAGTAACAGTGACCATTATCAATGTGTTGCCTTTTATCTCCAAATTCAACCTTTCTATCTGCTCCCTAAAGATACATCTGGGTCCTTTGAATATTTTTGATTTGCCTACTGCCGTGACGTTAAAGTTTGCCTGGAGATGCTGCAGAGGCAATACAGGAAGAAACGGTTTATTTCCTGGTTCTGGTGTGCTTATATGACAGGCTTCTGCCATCTGAGTAGTTTCTCCGGTGTCCAGTTACTACAGTACCTGTGACTTTCTCCAGTATCAGTGTGTTGCATGGCAGCCAGCAGTACTCAGTGGCCAGCAACTGCATATTCCCAGGCAGCTTTGTTTAGAGTACCTCCAATAAGACATGTCCCCTTGAACAGCTTTCCCTGGTCCCCAGAGAGCACAATTTCAGCAAGCTCTAACAGGTAGACTACTTGAGTTCTGATGGCACCATGGCAACTTCCTTGCTTTCTAAAACCTACAATTGGGTTGTAGTCTGACCCGTCTGGGAAGAAGGGCTCTGGGGACAAGGGGGCGGCCCTCACCTCAGTCACATACTGCAGCATAGCCATCCGGGCCAGCTTCTCCTGGATCAGCCCAAAGTTGTGAATTTTCTCTCCAAACTGGGTACGGTTAGCAGCATGATCCACCTGGAAGAGGACATATGTGTCCCAAAAATTAAAAAAAATAATAAATAAAATAAAACCTACAATTGCCCTCTCCAATAAAGTCTGAATCAAGCTTGGGTGCTCTATCTCAACCACAAGAGAAGCAACTGCTTCATATGTCTCTGTTGTTCAGTTGCTAAGTCATGTCTGACTCTTTGCAACTCCATGGACTGCAACATGCCAGGCTTCCCTGTCCTTCACTACCTCCCAGAGTTTGCTCAAACTCATGTCCATTGAGTCGGTGATACCATCCAATCATTTCATCCTCCGTCACCCCCTTCTCCGCTTGCCTTTAATTTTTCCCAACATCAGGGTCTTTTCCAATGAGTTGGTTTTTCACATCAGGAGGCCAAAATATTGGAACTTTAGCTCCAGCATCAGTCTTGCCAATAAATCTTCAGGGCTGATTTCCTTCCCGACTGACTGGTTTGGTCTACTATTTCTATATTTTTTAGGATTCTTTATACTTCTTAGCTAATTCTCTGTTACTCCAAACCCATTGTCATAAGTCATTATCTATATTAAAATTCATAAGTTCAAATTACTCTGTGGTTTTTCTCCCAGCAGACTAAACTCACATTCACACAACAATATGTAAAGGCATATTGGAAATAGTTCTTAATAAGTTATCCTTTTCAAACATCCAGTTATGTTCTCTTAAGTTTAAGCATTGAATTTCACATTGGAAATTACTCAAATGCATCTGACCAATTCTCTAACCAAAAATTTAGAAACAGGGCAGAATGTGTTTTATAACTAGATAATTTCATTTTCTGAATCTAAACTATCCACTTTATAATACCAATAACTGAGCTGCAAATCTCTCTCTTACGTGAAAGACCATGAAATGAGTTGTGGAGAGGATATAATGAGAAAATGTGTGTATGACATATTTTTTAAATACTTGAAACTCACCAGAATTACTCTCAGAGAGAGAGAGAGCAAGAGAAAACTACTTTTGTAGAACCCTTGCTAACATATTTGCTTATTTTTGAAGATGAGATCTTCTTAGGTCATTGGTAATGAGTCAAAGAAATAGTTTAAATGTTTTGCATTAAACAGAATCAGTTTAGTAGGAGCTAAAGAGGAAGGGAAAAAAAAAAAAATTGAAGAGAGAGGGAATCCCAGAGGCAAGGCAGGAGGCTGCAGCCTGAGTTGAAATTACCAATGGAAATTCAACCATCGTTGTCCCAAAACACCAGTAAATCTGCTTATTACATACTTGAGTTGGTGTTATTTGGCATCAGACATCAGGGCGGTCTGGCAGGGAAATATGGAAACAATGAAGGGAGAGCACACACACAGAAAAGTGGAGACAGAGAAATTCTGGATAACAAACGCTGGACATATTTTACAGTGACTGGCACTAAGCAGGTATTCAACAAATATTCATTTCCTTTCCTGACTTGACGTATTAATATAAGGTGTAATCTCCGACCTTAGGGAGTTAACAAATTGGTCGAGAGTTCAGTGACTCTAGGTACAAATTTGTCAGAAAAAATATGGGTATACTACAACTGTGCGGTATACAAACTATAGATATTCCAGACTTCTGAAAAGTCAGGGATTGAGAAAAGCTTCTGAATTAGAGTAATAAGGAATTTGAATGATGCCTTGTGTAGAATAAATGTTCATAGTTCTTTAAAATAATTTTAAAAGGGAAGGAGTAGGGCATACGTTCTAAATGGAGATAGTGAGGAAGAAGAGAGAAGAAAAATGAATGTGTTTTGCACATCTATTGTGAAGCCAGACTGAGTGTGGCCTTGACAGGGTAACCAGCACAAAGGAAGTCATTCTAGTTTTTTGAGCAGTGGAGTAACATGCTTCAGACAAGATGATCTACAGGGAGTTAAGCTAAATCGTCCCGAGGAAATAAAAACTGGAAGGAAAAAAGATTAAGGAAGGAGCTGGTTGCAGTCATTCGGGCTGAGGTGATGAAAACCTGGACTTGATCTTTGGCAGTGAGAGTGAGAGAAATGACTGGTTCTAGATGACGCTGAAATAATGTCACGAGCTGAGGAAAACATGGCTGGCATCGAATTGATGGCAATCAGCAAAGAAATACAAAAGGACAACACAGTTTGTGACAGAAAGAAATGCAAGTCATTTCTTTACATTACCTTATTTTTGTTCTCAGTGTGACTCATAATTCTGTTTGGTCAGCATCTAGTGCCACGTGCGGTCATGTTCTTGGCATATGGAGTCATTGCTTCATTGCATCCAGGAACTTGCTCACTGGGCTCCAGCTGTTCCCTGGTCCACCCACACATATCACTGAGCTGTGGTGGATACAATTCCTTTGTCCTGAGGAAAAGGCTTGAAATGAGTCAGAATCTCTTGATTTGTGAATAAAGCAAACTTTTTGTTTCCCTAAGGCTCTGGTTACCATGGAGGAGAGCACAATGCATCTTGGTTACTTCCTCCATCCATTCCCACTCTACCAATGGGGACACACTGGCTATATGCCCCAGGTGCTATCTTGGTCTCTTAAAAGATAAATAAAGTGCTTCGGGGTACCTCCCACTTTACTGAGGCCACGGAAATGAATTTCTGATAATGTGGAGGAGATTGTTCTATACTCTTTATTCTGCAGCCCTTTCAAGTGCTGCTCTCTCTGAGGCTATGGCTTGAGATCATGACACCTTTGTTAGACTTTAAGATTTTTCTAGACCAGCTCTGTCCAATACCCGTGAAGCACACAGTTCAGTTCAGTTCAGTTCAGTCGTTCAGTCGTGTCCGACTCTTTGCGACCCCATGAATCGCAGCATGCCAGGCATCCCTGTTCATCACCAACTCCCGGAGTTCACTCAGACTCACGTCCATCGAGTCTGTGATGCCATCCAGCCATACAATTAATCTAAAATTTGTCAATACTGAGTGCCGAAGAATTGATGCTTTTAAATTGTGGTGTTGGAGAAGACTCTTGAGAGTCCCTTGGACTGCAAGGAGATCCAACCAGTCCATTCTGAAGGAGATCAGTCCCGGGTGTTCACTGGAAGGACTGATGCTGAAGCTGAAACTCCAGTACTTTGGCCACCTCATGCGAGGAGTTGACTCATTGGAAAAGACCCTGATGCTGGGAGGGATTGGGGTCAGGAGGAGAAGGGTATGACAGAGGATGAGATGGGTGGATGGCATCACCAACTCAATGGACATGGGTTTGAGTGAACTCAGGGAGTTGGTGATGGACAGGGAGGCCTGGTGTGCTGTGATTCATGGGGTTGCAAGAGTAGGACACGACTGAGCTACTGAACTGAACTGAACTGATATTGCCAATAGCAGATGAGATTAATTTTCAGTTCAGTTAAGTTGCTCAGTGTGTCTGACTCTGCAACCCCATGGACTGCAGACCACATAATAACTTATTAAATTCAATGTAGCAAAAATACTATATTGATGTTACCAAAATAAAATTATAATAAGATACTTCACAATACTTTTTTTCCTATTAAGTTTCCAAAATGTTGTCTGTATTTTACATTTCTAGTACATCTCAACTTGAACTTGACTATTCAAGGACTCGATTGATACATGTGGTTAGTTGTCACTGTAGAGGATACTTTCATTTTATACAGTGAATCACCTGAAATGTATAATATTGTAAATCAATAATACATCAAAAAAGTCTCATAAATCTGGCCCATGAACTCCACAAAGATTTTTTTCTAAATCTAGATGTTAATCTAATGATGGTTCTTATAATTGAGGATAATTTTTGACACCCATGAAATTGTGTATGGGTGCTAAATTGCCTCATTGTGCCTGACTAGCCCACCAGGCTCTGTCTGTGGGATTCTCCAAACAAGAAAACTGGAGTGGGTTGCCATGCACTCTTCCAGGGAATCTTCCCCACCCAGGGATCAAACCCACATATCTGTGTTTCCTGAATTGACAAATAGGTTCTTTACGATTAGTGCATTATATGTATGTATTTTAAACTAAAAGTTCCTGGTGTAAAAAATTAATAAACAGGATTAATAAACAGAACTCAATTAAGTAAAATTAGGTGACCACAGGGAGAACTCTCATGGGCTGTAAAGATTGTAGAGTCTAGCTGGAAGAAGAAAGGTTCCACTTGGCTCTTTACTGATCACATGTAGAGGTGTTCCCCTTGAGTGGTATCTATCTCAGGCCCACAGTGAAAGCTGGTGAGCTCCTGATCGTCTATATTTTTCTTCCTTCATTCATTCATATAGCAATATTTATTCAGCACTTACTATCCACCGAACATTGTTTCTATGTCCTTTGGCTACATGAGTGAAACAAGCCAAAATTAAGGATAAAATATGAGATCAAGGGGAATAGCAATAAAAATAATATATATGTATACATACCACATATTTGATGATATTGGGAAGTGGTAAAATCTACAGAGTGAAGTAAGCCAGAAAGAAAAACACCAATACAGGATACTAACACATATATATGGAATTTAGAAAGATGGCAATGATGACCCTGTATGCGAGACAGCAAAAGAGACACAGATGTATAAAGCGGACTTTTGGACTCTGAGGGAGAGGGAGAGGGTGGGATGATTTGGGAGAATGGCATTGAAACATGTATACTATCATGTAAGAAACGAATCGCCAGTCTATGTCCGATGCAGGATACAGGATGCTTGGGGCTGGTGCACAGGGATGACCCAGAAAGATGTTATGGGGAGGGAGATGGGAGGGGGGGTTCATGTTTGGGAACACATGTACACCCGTGGTGGATTCATGTCAATGTATGGCAAAACCAATACAGTATTGTAAAGTAAAATGAAGTAAAAATAAAATTTTTTTTTAATTAAAAAAAAAGAAGAGTAACTAAGAAAAACTGGAGGTTAAGAGAAATCAATTTTAAATGAGTGATTCAGCCTCATTGACAAGGTGACATGAGCAAAAACTTGAGCTCATGTTGGCAATGTCTTTCCTATTTTCTCATCCAGAAATCTTGCTGCTGCTGCTGTCGCTTCAGTCGTGTCCAACTCTGTGCAACCCCATAGAAGGCAGCCCACCAGGATCCCCGTCCATGGGATTCTCCAGGCAAGAACACTGGAGTGGGTTGCTATTTCCTTCTCCAATGCGTGAAGTGAAAAGTGAAAGTGAAGTCATTCAGTCGTGTCCGACTCTTAGTGACCCCATGGACTGCAGCCCACCAGGCTCCTCTGTCCGTGGGATTCTCCAGGCAAGAGTACTGGAGTGGGGTGCCATTGCCTTCTCCGATCTATTATAAATCTTTCCTGATGCTATCTATTAGAAATAAGAAAAGGGTTTAAGACTACATAGACTTCAGGTCTAGGCCAGTGTTGTTTTTTTTTTTTTTAATAATAGCATATGATTTATCTCTTGAAAACCTAGGAGACCTGGCCTTACTCATAGTAGCAGTTGGTCCGTTCATAGATGGTGTGGCATAAGATGTGCTCCCCAAAGTCCTGTTTTGTCTCCCAGTTCCTCTCCTGTTTTAAAATCTACTTCCTAAAGAAACTATGTGATTTCCCCATCAGACAAGCTGCCTGTGTTCACTACCATTAAGATATTCATTATACTAAAGCACAGCATAATTATCTTTTCTCTTTTGAAATTCAAATTTGTCATGGGAATAAGACTCAAGAAAAAACCTATATTTATGAAAGGGAAAGTCTGTGTCTGTGGCATGGACTGGCAGGTGTGTAGACAGAAAGTCTCCCAAATAGACCAGGGGCTGAACTGTCAGTGATGAGGTAGGGTAGAAAAGTAGAGAGAGTACAGATATAGACCAGAACAAGGATGATAGGGTCTTAAACTTGATGTCATAGACTTTGCATAGTAAACACACAAGATATATTTTTTGATCTTGCAAAGGCATGTGCTTTTACACAGTTTTCTTGACCAGTTGGCCCTCTGATGTAACTTTATTTTTACACTGGGATACGACTTTTTTTTTTTTTTTTTTTGCTGCACTGTGAAGCTTGAGCAATCTTAGTTGCCCAATCTAGGATTGAACCTATGCCCTCTGCAGTGGAAGCTCTGAATCTTAACCACTGAACCACCAGGAAGTGGTGGTCCACTTTTTATCTTTTGATGGACTGGCACAACAAGAGTGGGATACGGTGAGAGTGAGATGATCTGCTTTAGGAGAAAGGAGAATTTTATTACTAAAATTATTTAGAACTGCTGTGTATGGAGATAAGAAAAAGCAGATTGATTTAGTAGGTTTTGTTGTTTGTAAATATGTTCTAGATATGCATTCCCTGTTTTCTGCTTCCAGGGATAAGTATGTCCTCCATGCCCCCACTTCATAACCAGTGCTCTGACACATATATTTCCAGAGTTTCTACTACATATATCCCCACATAAACATTTTCTCTCTCCTTTTCACACACACACACACACACACACACACACACAAAACCATACCATACAAACTGAGCAATTGATTGTGGATATTTTTCATGTCAACACATTTAGACCTACAACATTCACTTTCTTATGTTCCATGATGGATTTGTCCAATTCCCTCTAGATGGGCTTTTAGATGCTTTTCAGTTTCTAGATATTATAAACTGACTTTCAACAATACTCTTGTATTTGCATTTTATCCAATGTCATCCTTAAAATATACTCCTGGGGTAGAATTGCTATCCCAGAAGAAATGTATAATTTTGATGTTTGTTCCTAGACTGCTTTCCAGAAAGTCTGTCTCTATTTACCATTTGATTTCTTTATACCCAAAATAGGAGTGTTGCAAGGACTGTTATAGGGAATTAATAGTCTCTGTTCCTTTAAATTTTCAATGATGGGTTTTAACCCTTCCTTAACCTCAGGTTTCAGTGGATACTGCTTCTTATGTGGAAATAAGTGTGGGTCTTTGAGCTTGACAACAACAGGAATAGCATTTTGTGCTCGACCCACAGAGAGTGGTATTTTTCTCTGCCAGCAGCTGATCTTGAGAATGCATTTCTTGGTGACCTTGCTACCATTTTTTAATCCCTGTTATTTCTGCCTTATTGACTATGCCAAAGCCTTTAACTGTGTGGATCACAATAAACTGTGGAAAATTCTGAAGGAGATGGGAATACCAGACCACCTGACCTGCCTCTTGAGAAACCTATATGCAGGTCAGGAAGCAACAGTTAGAACTGGACATGAGCAACAGACTGGTTCCAAATAGGAAAAGGAGTATGTCAAGGCTGTATATTGTCACCCTGCTTATTTAATTTATATGCAGAGTACATCATGAGAAATGCTGGACTGGAAGAAACACAAGCTGGAATCAAGATTGCCGGGAGAAATATCAATAACCTCAGATATGCATATGACATCACCCTTATGGCAGAAAGTGAAGAGGAACTAAAAAGGTTGTCGAAGAAAGTGAAAGAGGAGAGTGAAAAATTTGGCTTAAAGCTCAACATTCAGAAAACTAAGATCATGGCATCTGGTCTCACCACTTCATGGAAGATAGGTGGGGAAACAGTGGAAACAATGTCAGACTTTATTTTTTGGGGCTCCAAAATCACTGCAAATAGTGACTGCAGCCATGAAATTAAAAGATGCTTACTCCTTGAAAGGAAAGTTATGACCAACCTAGATAATATATTCAAAAGCAGAGACATCACTCTGCTAACAAAGGTCTGTCTAGTCAAGGCTATGGTTTTTCTAGTAGTCATGTGTGGATGTGAGAGTTGGACTGTGAAGAAAGCTGAGTGCCGAAGAATTGATGCTTTTGAACTGTGGTGTTGGAGAAGACTCTTGAGAGTCCCTTGGACTGCAAGGAGATCCAACCAGTCCATCCTAAAGGAGATCAGTCCTGGATGTTCATTGGAAGGACTGATGCTAAAGCTGAAACTCCAATACTTTGGCCACCTCATGCAAGGAGTTGACTCATTGAAAAGACCCTGATGCTGGGAGGGACTGGAGGAGGAAGAGAAGGGGACGACAGAGGATGAGATGGCTGGATGGCATCACCGACTCGATGGACATGAGTTTGAGTAAACTCCGGGAGATGGTGATGGACAGGGAGGCCGGGCGTGCTGTGATTCATGGGGTTGCAAAGAGTTGGACACGACTGAGTGACTGAACTGAACTGAATACAATAAATGCTTCCCAGGTGACAGTAGTGGAAAAGAATCCACCTGTCAATGCAGGAGACTCAGGTTTGATCCCTGAGTTGGAAAGATGCTCTGGAGAAGGAAATGGCAACCCACTCCAGTATTCTTGCCTAGAGAATCCCATGGATAGAAGAGGCTACAGTCCATGGGGTTGCAAAGAGTCAGACTCAAATACAATAAATTAAAAATATCCGATTTGGTTATGTTATTTTGCATTTCTTTGATTTCTAGCAAATTTAGCATCATGTTTATATTTTTTATCACTTGTGAATTTGCCTGAGTAAACTGCTTTGTTTTGTTTTGTTTTACCATTTATCCACTTTTCCCTATTGTGCTGCAGAATAAATGTTCTGAAAGAGGAACAAAAGATGGGAAGCACAAATGTCACCTCAATCTTATTCAGCTTATAGCTGAAAGTTTATATCCTTTACCAAGCTCTCCCTGTTTCCCCCAGCAACCACTTCTACTCTATTTCTGAGTCTGACTTTTTTTAAAAAAGATTTCATATATAAATGAAAACACGACATATATGTCTTTCTTTATTGAGGTTATTTCACTTTGCATATCGTCCCTCAGATCCATCCACGTTGTTAACAGTAAATGGCAGGATTCCTGTTTTCTCATGGATGAATAATATTCCATTGTATATGTTGTGTGCTTAGTCACTCAGTCATGTCCAACTCTTTTCAGCCCCCCAATGGATAGTAGCCTGTCAGGCTCCTCTGTCCATGGGGATTCTCCAGCCAAGAACGCTGGAGTGGGTTTCCACACCCTCCTCCAGGGGATCTTCCCAACCCAGGAACTGAACCCAGTTCTCCTACATTGCAGGCAGATTCTTTACCGTCGTAGTCGCCAGTGAAGCCCATTGTATATGTATACCCATAATTCCTTATCCATTCATCTGTTGCTGTGACACTTAGGTTGTTTCTATATCTTGGCTATCGTGAATAGTGTTGCAATGAACATGGGAATGAAGATACCTCTTTGATATCCTGTCTTCACTTCCTTTGGACATGAACCAGATGAGGGATTACTGAATTCAAGCTTAAATGGTTGTCTTCTGTTCTCATAAATATCTTTGTGGTCATTTTTCCCTATTTTTCTTGAGTTTTTTTTTTCTTACTTCTTTTTTCTTAGTGTCTTTACATTTTCTTTAAGATTTTGACTCTTCTTTTTTTTTAAAAAAATATTATTCTTCTCTACTTATTCTTGGTTTTCATAGTAGATATAAGAATGAGGGAAGATCAGAGAGAACTTGGTATGCAGGTGGAGCTTGTTGGCTGGTGGGTTTTGTTTAAGGATAAGTGGTCAGGAATCGATCGAATTGAAGAACTGAATTTATTTTGTTGCACTGACTCCCAGCAAGTTCCTCTCACAGTCCCCACAAATAGTTTAATATCTCTTAAATATTTTACTTTATTTTTTGCCTGGAATAAATGCTCAGCTGCAGACTGTTTTGCATCCAGAGGTGAAGAATCCATACATACATATCTAACTGCTGCTGCTGCTGCTGCTGCTGCTGCTAAGTCACTTCAGTCATGTCTGACTCTGTGCAAACCCACAGACGGCAGCCCACTAGGCTCCCCCATCCCTGGGATTCTCCAGGGAAGAATACTGGAGTGGGCTGCCATTTCCTTCTCCAGCCTCGCTTTTTTCCAAGTGCCAGTTCTCTCTCCTACCCTCACTGGTAAATGTCATTTCAATTCTGGAACCATTCCATGCAAGTCCCATTCTAGGTGTGTCACAGGCAGTTTCTATTTCTGCTCTGCTATATGCAAAGTACATCATGAGAAACACTGGGATGGAAGAAGCACAAGCTGGAATCAAGATTGCTGGGAGAAATAACAATAACCTCAGATAAGCAGACGACACCACCCTTATGGCAGAAAGTGAAGAGGAATTAAAAAGCCTCTTGATGAAAGTGAAAGAGGAGAGTGAAAAAGTTGGCTTAAAGCTCAACATTCAGAAAACGAAGATCGTGGCATCTGGTCCCATCACTTCATGGGAAATAGATGGGGAAACAGTGGAAACAGCGTCAGACTTTATTTTGGGGGCTCCAAAGTCACTGCAGATGGTGACTGCCGCCATGAAATTAAAAGACGCTTACTCCTTGGAAGAAAAGTTATGACTAACCTAGACAGAATATTCAAAAGCAAAGATACTACTTTGCCAACTAAGGTCCGTTTAGTCAAGGCTATGGTTTTTCCTGTGGTCATGTATGGATGTGAGAGTTGGACTGTGAAGAAAGCTGAGCACTGAAGAATTCATGCTTTTGAACTGTGGTGTTGGAGAAGACTCTTGAGAGTCCCTTGGACTGCAAGGAGATCCAACCAGTCCATTCTAAAGGAGATCAGCCCTGGGATTTCTTTGGAAGGAATGATGCTAAAGCTGAAACTCCAGTACTTTGGCCACCTCATGTGAAGAGTTGACTCATTGGGAAAGACTCTGATGCTGGGAGGGATTGGGGGCAGGAGGAAAAGGGGACGACAGAGGATGAGATGGCTGGATGGCATCACCGACTCGATGGACATGAGTTTGAGTAAACTCCGGGAGATGGTGATGGACAGGGATGCCTGGCATGCTGCGATTCATGGGGTCACAAAGAGTCGGACACGACTGAGCGACTGAACTGAACTAAACTGAGCTGGATCCCATGCTCTCTCCATCTCTCCATTGTTATATGTCTTATCCTTTTCTTCCTTTTCCAATCAGTTTAACCGTGTTTTAGAAGCAAAGTAATTGATGTATATGTTCATTCTCACATTTTGACCTGACGTGAAATGAAGTGACCTGAGAATCTTTATAATTCTTTTATAAACAGTTTAGAATGTGACTGCATGTATTTCTTCCCCCTCCTCAATTATCGCCATAATATGGAATCAATTAAGCTCCCATATACATCCCAGATGATTCCCTCACTTCTCATTGTTTTGGCAACTATAGTATAGATACCTTCACCCCTTTCCTCTACCATAGCCACTTACTTCTGTATCCACGCCCACACCTTTGTCAGCACCTTGCACTGAAATCTTAAACGAAGCCTGCTCATTCTGATAACAACCTCTTTATGTCCTATTCTATTACTGGTCTCATCAAGATATCCAGCTTATTAGACCACCTAATTTCTCCCTTCTGTTTCACCTTCTCCTAGATCCAGTCTTGATTACATACCCCAATCGCTACACCTATATTGTGTATATATACCCTCCTAGCAGAAACTTAAACATGGGCCAATCAAACTGTATTATAGGATAAGACTTTTTAGGTTCATGTGGTGTCTCTACCACCCAGATAGCTCATGAACACATAATCATAAGCTATGTAACTTTGAGGAAGTTATTTAAATTTTCTTTGCATCCATGCCCTTGTGTTTCAAATGAAGAACATAATGGTACTAATGTTCTGAAGGTGGAATGAGAAAGTACAAGTAAAGTGCTTAGAAAAATGTCAGGATTAATACATATCCAATAAGCATTACCTATTAATAGTAATATTCTTTACTGTAAAAATACTAGTGAAAGAGCAGTCTAGTTCAGTTCAGTTCAGTAGCTCTGTCTAGTAAGTTTTATCAAAGTGTATAAAACACACACTCAATTTAAACTATTTAATATAATCAAGCCTACTGATTTATTACTTCTAGGAAAATGTAATATTTGCATTTTTAACCTGCATCTAAACACCCAAAGAAATAGGTTGTTTTTCTACTTTTTATTTCCTAATCCAACTTTATTGTTAACTCTCTGGGCCACCAAGGAGACCTTGCCCTAATTATTAGAGGATAATAAACACTGGCATCTAATTATAACATTTATTAAGAGAGTAGGTATCAATTACAAACCAGAAGGCATGTTGCTTCATATTCTCCCTCATGTAAACAACTGGAGTTTTAGAAAATAGATCCGATTCAAAGGTAGTTTGAGTTGTACCATTTGTCATCAATGCTGTTACACCACATCTTCCACATCTATAATTATGTGACAGTTGCCCTGAGCTTGGACGATATTAGCTCTTCTTAGTTTATGATGGATATTCTGGTGAATCCCTTAATTTAAACAGATCCCTGGAGGGATACCTTCTGAGCTTAGGCATCCTGTAACTATTGCTCTGATTACTAGACCTCGATTCTAATAAGACTCTAACCAAGCTGATATTTTGGACACAGACCCTATAGAGTAAGACTGAGATCTTTGGAGTCATGTGTAACAGTGTTCTCTGAAGATGTGAGGACTACACATATTTTAGCTCTAATTATTCTACCATCATACTCGGATGCCTTTCAACAGAAAACTCAGTAAGATATTAATTAAAAATTTTACTTATTTTTTTAAGAATATGTTTATTAATCAATATATTTTTTAAAATTAAAAAAAATAAGCTTTGGAATCAACTTCAAGACTTATCACAAAGACTCAATATACCATAGTAACAATGGTTCCTGCTGGAATCTTGGGCAAGTTATCTAATTTTTCAGTTCTCCATTTCCTTCTCTGCCTTTGGTTCTCTTGTTAGAGAATCATTCTAATGAGGTAACTAGTTTTTGTTTGGTAACATATTAGCAACCAATTCCAGATCATTTGTTTTCATCTAGATGTGAGGTCTTTCTTTTATTCCCCCAATATTCAGGACACTGGTATGAAACACATTTAGGAACTTAATTTGTAAAAGAATACCATCTTTAATAAGATACTGCTCATCCTTTTCTTTTGGAGAAGGAAATGGCAACCCACTCCAATATTCTTGCCTAGAGAATCCTGGGGACAGAGGAGCCTGGGGACTGCTGTCCATAGGATCGCACAGAGTCGGACACAACTGAAGCGACTTAGCATGCATGCATGCGATCATTAAAATGGGTTTTGTATGAGTTAAAGGAAATGTATTAATGCACTTTGTACAAAACAGTTGACAGGAAATTTTTAATGAATGTGAGAAGTCAAATGGACAGGCATGGCCTTCTTGGGAGCAAACTTTTATTTGAGAGTTATTGCTCAACCTTAATAATATGTTTTAGCTTTTGATTAATGAAAGCATCTCTCTTTATCTCCCTACCCCAAATTAAAAAGACAAAATCCTTATTTATGCTTTCAACATTGTCTTAACCTTCACACTCAAAGAATATACAGCTGAATATGTTTTCTGGAAAAACATCTAAATCAAAATCATTTTGGCAGACACAGTAGCTATTAGTAAATAGTTCTATTGCTACTAAATAGCAAGCTAAGGATTTATGTTATAGTTAACTTATCCAGTGGGCTTACTAAAATGCAGTCATATTTTAAATGAAAACATGTAAGTTCCATCTCTGATAAAAGCTCACTTTAGTCTCTAGTATCCTAATACTTGCGCTTAATTGTTTACAGGCCAAAGTCATACTTTCCATTTTATCAGCAATGAATAGGTCCAGAATTGCTAAATGAGGAAAGTCTTAGTCTCAATAAAAATAAGACTTAGACTTGAATTAAGGATCACAAACATGTGCCATGTTGACTTTCTGTCTCTCTTCCTGGGTCCATGTAGCAATCAACAAACCCACCAGGGCACTCTTGGGCACTTTTTCCTACTAAACACAAAGCCAGCTTCAGGTTCATTCTCAGCAAGGGCTCCAGGAAAGGAAAAGAAACAAATATGTAAGGACTTACTTGCCAGGTGGCACAGTGGTAAAGAATACACTTGCCAATGCAGAAGAGGCAAGAAACACAGGTTCAATCCCTGGGTTCGGAAGATTCCCTTGGAGGAGGAAATGGCAACCCACTCCAGTCTTCTTGCCTGGAAAATTCTATAGACAGAGGAGCCTGATGGGCTATATAGTCCAGGGGGTCATAAAGAGTCAGACATGACTAAGCATACACACACACACACACACATGCACACACACACATGCACACACACACACACACAGTTGCCAGGCTTGTAGAAGAATGTAAGTTTCTTGAAGACACAGAACATAGCTTATTCATAATTATTTCCACCCCCTGGCTTATTCATAATTATTTTCCCCAAGAAATGTTAACTGGATGTTAACTAACTATATAAAATAAGGATATATTGAGTTTCCTTAATGTTTAAAAAATGTTAGCATAAACATTTGCATTTTGAATCTAAAAGGAGAAAAAGTCAGTAAAGATGCTATAATATTAAAAGAATGTAAGTTATTTTTGTGGGAGTACTTGTTTGGATGAAAATTAGAACACTTACACATTATCTCAAAGGGATGGATATGTGTAGTTCTGTTATAAGCAGTGTATCCCTAACTCACTTTTATTTCTGTAGTCAGTCTCATTTTTCTTGAAACCTTTCAAACAAGTCAGAATCTTCCAAAATTTGAATTACCCAACCGCCCAAGGAAAAAACAAACAAAATTAAAGAAACATGTTTTAGCCTCATATTTTCCCTTCTCACTAAAAGTTTCAATCAAAACTTTTTCTTCTTAAAACACTCAGATTTCTTCTTAGATTCTGTCAAATGAGTTTTTTATAGATACCCACACTTGACTGCAGTCCTAAGTGGTACCCAGGCAAGTCACATGTCAGTGCATTTTTAATTGCTAAAGCCAAGAGTAACCATTTTAATTATGCCCTAATCATTTACTACAGTCAGTTTCTCTTCAGGATGTAAAGTCGTGGAAATAACTCACTAAAAAGCACTTGGAGACTTTGGAGCCTTGGCAGCTGGAACAGAACTTCTGAGAATGCGCTGTGTGAACTTTCCAAAGAAGGCAATACATGTGAGAGGACCCACATGGTAGCAGCAGTTCATTTGGAACCTGGCTGGTGGCTTTTATCTTGGATTTGAGGATTTCACAAGCACATGGAGATGCCTACATGTACATAGCACAACTTGGATGTTTATCTCAATGATTGCTCCAGTTTGCAAAGAGCTGGCCCCATCAACTGCAAAGGAGGGAGGGGCGCCTCTCCAACCTGGGGTGGCTACATCTCGCTGCCAGTAAGTGCTTCATGACTCATTTTCCTCAACAGAATTTTCATAAGGCTGGAATTCAGGGAGGGATGTCTGGAGAATGTCTGAAAGGAAGTTCACAAGCCACTGTCCTGCACTTTACTGGAGAAAACCTTCCATGGTAGTCAGACCAGTTGACTAAAGCAAACAGCAAAAGATTTCAGAAACACTCACCATGAAGTTTGTTTTAGTCAGGTTGAGACCCATGAGTGGGAAAAATACACACAGTAGGTTAACAACTGTATTTATGAGGAACAACAGAATCTATCCAAAAGAGTTACATTGAACCAGCCAACATACGCTAATAAACTTGTATGTGTGTGTGCACGTGGATGTGTGTGTGTTTTAATTCAGACCGATGTCAGATGATGTCAGGTTGACTGATTGCTTGGGATTTATGCAAATTTAGCCAAAATGAAATTGTATGTAAGACTTACTTCTTTTTTCACATGCTTTTTATTTATTTTAAAGGCTTTATAATTACTAACTGTTCTCTCTCAGAATATATTCTGAGAGGGAAGCAAAAATATCACTTTTGCAAAGCCATGTTCATTCTTTCAAAGGTCTGCTGGTAAATTATTCTTACTGATCTTTCCATCTTTCTGGCCTGTGCATACACACCTAACCCCTACTAAATTTCACCAGATGGCATTTTAATTCTTTAAAGTAAAGCAGTCGTGGGTTTAGACAGTTGAATTTTTAAACTTCTGTATTTACTGAAAGTGCATATGGTGCTATATGGACAAAGAAATTGTGCTGAAAGAAAAACATTTCTGTCTGCAGTACCTCATAATCTCCCAGAGAAAGAAAAATTGCAGTAACATGGAGTCTGTCTTACAAAATCTTATGTGGCTTTAATCTTCTTCCTCTGCTAAAAGTTAGATACATGTGTATTATACACACCTTAAAGTTATATTTTAAATTCTTCTTTTGGTTGCACATAAAAAAGGTTATCCAAAACCCCATGACTTTCCAATATGACTCATAAGTGATTTCTAGAAGAAAATGAAACATAAACCTAAACTTGTTAAAAAAATATTTTAAAAAACCTCTGTATGTCAGCGTAAGCAGATGTTGGTGTAGAATTTACAAGGATAAGAAGGCTATAAAACCTCCCTTGGGCCACTCACAGTTCATTTCAAGGCCAAGAACGCCCCCAAAATCTGTTTCTAATTTTACAGAAATCTTTTGAAATTTGGCACGGTTTTCGAAAGTCCGTGGAAAGAAAAAAAAAAAGAAACTTGCCCTAGCTTCGGCTTCCAACTACGAAGACAGACCTGCTTCTTTCAACGGTTTTCACAGATCTGGTGACCCACGCTCTGAAGTCAGAATTAGCTAACTTTCAAAAACATCTGGAAAAATGAAGGTTAGTATATGCAGCCTCAGATACTGCTAAAGGATGGGGGCTGGCTGAATTGAGCACAATCAGAGTTTTCTATTGTTTAGAAGGTGAGGATTTGTACATAAGTATGTACTTCCTGGAGTGGGTTAGGATTGGGAAGTTGTTCTAAATATACTGTGGAAACATTTCTCCTTGCAGAGCTGGAAGAATTCCAGCAATTATAGCCAGATCAGTGGAAGACAAAAGCTTTACGGGGAGGGAGAAAGCAGATTTAGGAGTAAACAAAATCTTGCCATTTCTACTATTTAGCAGAAACCATTTATATGTCTAATTTTCTTTATTTTATGTAGACATGGTTAAAAATTGTATTTGGAGTTGCCACCTCTGCTGTGCTTGCTTTATTGGTGATGTGTATTGTCTTACGTCCTTCAAGAGGTAAGAATTTTCTCTATTTTGCTCGGTCTGCCTAGAACAGTTTGGAAAAAGCACTAGCATGGTGACAAGAGATTGAACATTTCCTAAGTGCTTATTTTCCAAAGTAACTCTGCTATTTCTAAGAAGACATGTAAGCTCCCAGGTATGTTGTTGAGCAACCAGAATCACTGAGGAATTGAAGGCATAGGTAGCAAGAGATTTCCAGTATTACTTCTGCAATAGAAAAACCCGAGCACTCTTCTGTAACACCCCGACGTCTCTCCAAAATACATGCTAAATTCCAAGCTTTGACAGGCCTTTAGAGACAGTATTTTTAACTAACATTGCTTTTCATTATTGGATTGCCTCATGGAAAGTAAAGATGAGTAAGAATGGAAAAGTTAAAACAGAATCTATGGAAATTTTTATTATGAGTCTTTCCAAAAATTTAGGGAGGCAGTCAAGAATAGAGATCTCAGGAATAGCTGCATAGAAAAACTGAAATTGTTGTTCTAGATGCAAAAGCCAAGAAAATCCAATTAGAAGACTAAATATTATTAAGCAAGCATTATGTTTAGTTTTTAAATTGACCCTTTTTAAACAGGCTTAGATAACATTGATCTCACTTTGCTAAAATGCAGGAGACTGATGCTGGGGCTAGTTTGGATTTAAATTAAGACTTTGTTTATAAACCTTTCTGTGATATCAGGGACATAGGTTTTTATGAAACTATGTAAAGAAGCTTATGATCTAAAACAGGAAAAATGTACAATAATAACATGTCTAGCTTTGGAGTCTAGGGAAAGGAAAAATGTTTGCCCCAACATTAAAAGCTTATGATAGCTTGTGATAGCTTATGATAGCTGAAGTGGGAAATACCTCTGGTTAAAAGCTAACTGACAATAATGGAAGAACAGTGACAAGCCTTTAGCTGAAGAAAGTATGAGTTCTGAATTATTTATCACTTTAAAAATGAAATATAGGAAAATACTTTGAAAAATTAAAAATGCTCATGAGATTTGCACAGAATTGCAAAATAAGGAAGTTAACCAATAAGATAAAGGCAATATGTCTTCAGTGTAGATCTTCAATACTCATTCCTCTCTGCTAGCACAAGATTATTCTGAGGCTGTTGATTGAAAGAGATTGTGTGAGTCTGTATTTTTTGTACTTTGTCAAGTTAAAATTGTTTTCAGACCAGTGTCTCACCTCATTTTGGGGCCGTATTTTTCTCAAAACAGCAGTGGTCAGGTAGTGGATTAGGTCCTATCCTATTGATTCCTTGGATGCTAATACATGCAAAAATAACACCTAATTTTTAAAGGAAACTCCCCAATACTTGAAATGGATATTTTGCTCCATCAGAAACAAATGTGTGGGGAACACAAGTGTGTGGATTTTAGGGGAACTAAGATCCTGCATGCTGCTCAGGGTGGTCTAAAAAAAAACAGTCAAGGAAAAGTATGTGGATTTTATGGTGAACCTGCCTCCATGTCTAGAGGCAAGGGTGAGTTGCATTTGCACTTTGGAATTTGAGTCATTATTTCCATAAGAAATATATGACAGTTATAGTATATAAAAGTAAGAACATTTTGAGAAACTTAAAGACCCACTTACAAAACACTCCTTCATGTGTTTGTTGTTGTTTAGTTGCTGTTCAGTCATGTCTGGCTCCTTGCGATCCCATGGACTGCAGCATGCCAGGTTTCCCTGTCCTTCACCATCTTCTGGAGCTTGCTCAAACTCATGTCCATCGAGTCAGTGATGCCATCCAACTATGTCATCCACTGTCATCCCCTTCTCCTGCCTTCAACCTTTCCCAGCATCAGGGTCTTTTCCAATGAGTCAGCTCTTTGCATCCGGTGGCCAAAGTGTTGGAGCTTCAGCTTCATCATTGTTATATATTGACAAATGAAGTCCCACTAGTTAGTCCCACTCAGTTAATTGAGTTTCACCTCTGCCCATCATTGTGCCAGTTGGGGAAATAAGGGCACTGCATATAGACTTTCATCTGAAAGCATGATTAAGAATGCAGTATGGATGCTCAGTCATTACCACCAATATGGGATCAGGCATTCACTTAGACCACTGGGTCACTTAAATCACCAGGTCTAAGTGAAATAAGAAGAGGAAGGGCTTTTCCAAGGAGAGGGTAGGTCCCAGGAACATCAGTCTGGAAATTAAAAGAGCTTTGGGGGAATTAGGCAGGATTTTAGGAACAAATAGGGCAATGGGGTGGTAAAATGAGAAAGATCCATTTAGCTCACTCACATAATAATAAAAATAACAGATAACTATTTTGGGACTTCCTAATTTTATCATTTTTTATTTTTACCCAATGGGAAACACACGTGAGTTCCCACACCTTAGACCAAAGCTGTCCTAATTGGCCTACTCCCCTCCAACCGATTCCCTTTCTTTTCTCCTGTCTCTATTTTTTCTCTTGAGGTTCTTCTTCCCAAGCATCATTCCTCATCCTATGTGAAGATACAACCACACCAAGAGTAGAAACTAAGCTTCTCATCTTTCCCTCTTTTTCGCCAACCCTGAGGACAAACACAAGACTTTTTTGTTTAAGAGATATGCAGAAGTGACAAAATAAAAGCCAGACAAGCAAAAACTAGAACTGGAAAGTAACAGAGGCTCCAGAATTTCTCAAGTAAATTCTATATGGCCTTGCTTCATGATTTACAGTTTCTGAATTCCTGAACCTTTGTGAAAGGTCTTATGGGAGCTATCTGCACTTTTCTTGATTTCAAACTGAACTGATAGAGTTCACTACATGAGCAAACACTCAATAAACATTAACTTTTTTTAAACAATTGCTAACATTTTGTGGCAGCTTAATAAATGGTAGCAAGCATTTCATTGTGTTCTCCATCCTAGTACACAAAGATGACAGCTCCCTCTGTGTGATGTATTTTTTTTTTCTCTCAACGGTGCTCTTCTTAAGTCTGAGAGTAGGGAGTAGTTATCCCTGAGTAGCACCCGTGTTCCTATCTTCCACCTCTTTGGATCAAAAATGAATTTTTTCAGGAATTTTGGTTGCAAGGGAAGGATATTGGCAGCTCTAAGGCAGAAGCAGGAGAGAAGAAATGAAGAAGAAAGGAAAAGGAAGCTGAGGTGGGTGGGAGTAGAGAATAAGGCTGAGTGAGGCAGAAATGAAAGAGAGATTATGAAGTGTGGAGAAGTCGGGTTCTTCTGGGCAGGGCTTCCAGTGCCTGCAGTAAAAGGAGCGCCACCTTTAGCTAGCGTAGGTTCAGATCTCCTTGAAGGCCTCTCATCGACCTCTGCATACTTTTCCTTTTATTATTTTTTTATTGTTGGTTTTGGCCTGCAGTATTTTATACAAACTTGCATTAGTTGTCAATTTTTAAAAATCATAAGATTTCACATAAAAATGTAGATTTTTTTACTTCTTTTTAAATATTAGATCTGACAACATTGGACCCAGAAGCAGCTGTTGTCTTTAGGTTGGCAATGCATTCTCCAGTTTGCTACATACCCCAATATAAAATAGAAAATGGAGAAAAACTTTCAGTTTTATTTGCATAAAATAACATATTCACTTACAACATCAAATTGACTCTTATAAACACTTGGATTTTTAACTCGTGAGCCAAAGAAGTTATGGTGTTCCTCTTGTGATTAAAAATAACCATCTACTGAATATAAAACAAAAACAAAAACAGAGATTAGCATCCCATAGTTATCCATTATCCACAATGCCTAGTCCACTGTGACTTTTGGATACTTTGGTTATTTGTTCAACAGTTATTTATTGAGTACCTTCCGGATACCAGGCACAGGTATAAGGCATGAATGACAATTCTCTGGCCTTACAAAAGGACAATCTGACAATAAACAAGTAAATAAATGAATTAATAGAATATTTCAAATTT
Organism: Ovis canadensis; assembly: GCF_042477335.2. Lineage (NCBI taxonomy): Eukaryota > Metazoa > Chordata > Mammalia > Artiodactyla > Bovidae > Ovis > Ovis canadensis. The sequence goes on from NC_091246.1 coordinate 152,944,668, forward strand.
GTAAAAGTGCTACAGAAGACAACTGGAGTGGGGCTGTTAGACATCCAGGGCTGCCATAACAAAATATCACCTGGGTGATAATAAAAAAAATCAAAATAAAGCGTGGGTGGCTTAAATAACAGAAGTTTCTGTTCTCACAGTTATGGAGACTGGAAGTCTCAGATCAAGGGGTGACTGGGTTTAGTTTTTCTGGAGGCCTCTCTCTTTGGCTTGTAGGTGGGTGCCTTATTGCTTTGTCCTCACATGACTTTTTCTGTGTGCATGTGCACTCCTGGTATCTCTTCCTCTTTCAGTAAGGACACCAGTAGCTTCACCAGATTAGGGCTCCGCTGTGTGTTCCTGTGTAATCGTAATTACTTTGTTAAAGCACTTATTTCCTACAGTTCCACTGAGGATTGGAGCTTCAGTTTATGTATTTTGAGGGGACAAAATTCAGTTCATAACAAAAGTGGCTAGGGAAGGCTTCTCTGAGACGATATTTCAGCCAAGACCTAAAGGGCAGGAAGGATGCAAACTGGAGGCTAGATCCTCACTGCAGAGGGAAATGCAGATACAAAGTCTCTGATGTAGGCAAGTATTTGGGAGGTTCAACCTGTGCGGCCAAAATCATGTAACCAATGAACACAGGAAAATAGATATATACATATAGACTTACGAGTATAATACACATTTATAAACTGTATAGTGATTGCTTACTTAGGTAAGTAATAACCTTATATAATTATTTCAGAAGATAATCTGAATTCACAGATGATTTAGACAGAATGTGGATCAATATTTTATAAAGACAAGTATCATTTAGAATGCCTATATTTTCAGCAGAAATCCATTGTTATTATTACTATTAGTGTAACTATTACTAGTAGTATAATCTCAACAATCATTCTTTGTAAAGTAAGATATATATGAGACCAAATTATCATCAAAGGAGATGTGAATTTGTTTTTAAGGCTTAAAATTTTCCCAGTATCAACATTCAGAACTGTGAAACAGACTCCCTCAAACATCTTAAGAGTTTTAAGCTTATTTATTCACTGTTCTTTTGGAAGAAATATGGGGAAGTCTAAAGGGCTAAGGAAAAGATTTAGAAAGTTCATGGACCTAAAAGAGTTTTTGAGTTGAGTATAAATATATCAGCCTTGCAGATTATATTTCTCTACTTTGCTCTTGGATTTTAAAATCACAGAGGATGAATCTTGGCAAATTATTTTTCAGTTTTGCCAAATTCTAAATAATTTGAAAACAATCCAAGTTTTTGCATGATTCCCGTATTGCAGAGGAGTTTACCTGTCTCTGATTTCCAAAGTGAATTGTGTTACAGCTTACACAAGAATTTATAGTCATATATACACCTTGAAAAAAACAGGTTCTAAAGCTCTAACGGGGAATACGGAATCAAGGCTAAAGATTTTTTAACAACAAGAGACAATCAAACAGCCTTAAAATCTAGGAACTTGCTAGGGTAAATTAAAATAATATCTCCATGGGATAATCAATATTAATGAGTCTTTTATTTACTTATTGCTTATTTTATGTAAAGCAAAGAACTTACTTTTAATTTCAGTATCCTTGTGAATTAACAAAAATTATGTAGTAAAAATGGAATAGCTTACAATCCTTATTAACCTTTATCCCTGTGAATAATAAACAAATAGAGTTGCTTCATATCTAAATTAAAATTTTCTCCAATAGATTATGATTTTTATTCTTGGTAGAAAAACTGATGCGATAGTACTCCTTAAAGGAACAGGTTAGAAAGACTGTATGTCAAAAAAAAAAAAAAATCAGACAACTTAGATGAAGAGAACAAATTTCTATAAAGATAAAAACTACCACAATTTACTCAAGAGTAAACATAAAACCTGAATAGAATTATAACAACTGAGAAAATTGTTTTAATGATTTTAAAACTTCCCACAAAGAAAACCCCAAGCCCAGTTGACTTTTCTGGTAAACTCTAGAGAACATTTTAAGAAGAATTATTATCAACCCTTCATAAACTCTTTCAAAATAAAAAATAGAACACTTATCAATTCATCTTTAAGGCTAGATGCTGTGATACCAAAATCATACTTCTTTACATTACAAGTAAAGAAGTTACAGACCAATAGTAGTTACAGAACAATATTTATTATGAATATAAATGGAAAGATCCTCATCATACTACTAGCAAGCCAAATCCAGTAATATATAAAAAGGATTATTCACCAAGATCAAGTGAGATTTACCCCAAGAGTATAAGGTTTAACATCCAAAAATCAATTACTATAATGTGTTATATTAATAGAAAAAGAGAAAAAAAAAACATATGGTGATCTCAATAGATACAGAAAAAGGATTTAACAAAATACATCCCCCTTTCATTATGGAAACACTCAGCAGACTGGAAATAGGAGGAAGTTCCCCTATCTAATAAAGGGCATCCACACACACACAAAAAAATCAGAGTTAATATCACACTGGTGAAAGTCAGTGCTCTTCCCCAAGATCAAGAATAAGATAGCATGTTAGTTCTTGTTTCTATTAAATGTCTTATTGACAGTTGTATGGGCTTCCCTTGTGGCTCAGGTGGTAAAGAATCCACTTGCAATGTGGGAGACCTGGTTTTGATCCCTGGGTTGGGAAGATCCCCTGGAGAAGGAAAAGGCTATCTATTCCAGTACTCTGGCCTGGAGAATTCCGTGGACTGTACAGTCCATGGGGTCGCAAAGAGTCGGACATGACTGAGAGACGTTCACTTTCACTTTTTGGCAGTTGTATCCAGGGCAATTAGATAAAGAAAGAAAGAAAATTATCCAGATTGGGAAGGAAGAAGTAAAACTATCTCTGTTTATAGATGACATGATCTTGTTTATGGAAAATCCTAAGGAATTCACTAAAAAATAATGGAACTAACAAGCAAGTTGAGTAAATTTGCAAAACACAAGATTAATATATATAAATCATTTCCTATACATTAGCAATAAACAATACAAAAAGATATAAATAAATGAAAATAAATCCTATATTTATAGATCACAAAACAGCATTTTAAAGATGGCAATATTCTCTAATATGTCTGCAAACTAAATATGACCCCTATCCAAATGACAGATAATACTTTCTGCAGAAATTTATAAGGTGATTCCAAAATTCACATGGAAATACAACGGATCCAGAATCAGTTCAGTTCAGTCACTCAGTCGTGTCCGACTCTTTGCGACCCCATGAATCGCAGCACGCCAGGCCTCCCTGTCCATCACCATCTCCTGGAGTTCACTCAGACTCATGTCCATCGAGTCAGTGATGCCATCCAGCCATCTCATCCTCTGTCGTCCCCTTCTCCTCCTGCCCCCAATCCCTCCCAGCGTCAGAGTCTTTTCCAATGAGTCAACTCTTCGAATGAGGTGGCCAAAGTACTGGAGCTTCAGCTTTAGCATCATTCCTTCCAAAGAACATCCAGGACTCATCTCCTTTAGAATGGACTGGTTGGATCTCCTTGCAGTCCAAGGGACTCTCAAGAGTCTTCTCCAACACCACAGTTCAAAAGCATGAAATCTTCGGCGCTCAGCCTTCTTCACAGTCCAACTCTCACATCCATACATGACCACAGGAAAAACCATAGCCTTGACTAGACAGACCTTAGTTGGCAAAGTAATGTCTCTGCTTTTGAATATGCTGTCTAGGTTGGTCATAACTTTTCTTCCAAGGAGTAAGTGTCTTTTAATTTCATGGCCGCAGTCACCATCTGCAGTGATTTTGGAGCCCCCCAAAATAAAGTCTGACACTGTTTCTACTATTTCCCATGAAGTGATGGCACCGGATGCCATGATCTTCGTTTTCTGAATGTTGAGCTTTAAGACAACTTTTTCACTCTCCTCTTTCACTTTCATCAAGAGGCTTTTTAGCTCCTCTTCGTTTTCTGCCATAAGGGTGGTGTCATCTGCATATCAGAGGTTATTGATATTTCTCCCGGCAATCTTGATTCCAGCTTGTGTTTCTTCCAGTCCAGCATTTCTCATGATGTACTCTGCACAGAAGTTAAATAAGCAGGGTGACAATATACAGCCTTGACGTACTCCTTTTCCTGTTTGGAACCAGTCTGTTGTTCCATGTCCAGTTCTAACGTTTGCTTCCTGACCTGCATATAGGTTTCTCAAGAGGCAGGTCAGGTGGTCTGGTATTCCAATCTCTTTCATAATTTTCCACAGTTTATTGTGATCCACACAGTCAAAGGCTTTGGCATAGTCAATAAAGCAGAAATAGATGTTTTTCTGGAACACTCTTGCTTTTTTGATGATCCAGTGGATGTTGGCAATTTGATCTCTGGTTCGTCTGCCTTTTCTAAATCCAGCTTGAACATCAGGGAGCTCATGGTTCACGTATTGCTGAAGCTTGGCTTGGAGAATTTTGAGCATTACTTTACTAGCATGTAAGATGAGTGCAATTGTGCAGTAGTTTGAGCATTCTTTGGCATTGCCTTTCTTTGGAATTGGAATGAAAACTGACCTTTTCCAGTCCTGTGGCCACTGCTGAGTTTTCCAAATTTGCTGGCATATTGAGTGCAGCACTTTTAAAGCATCATCTTTCAGGATTTGAAACAGCTCAACTGGAATTCCATCACCTCCACTAGCTTTGTTCATAGTGATGCTTTCTAAGGCCCACTTGACTTCAGATTCCAAGATGTTTGGCTCTAGATTAGTGATCACATCATCATGATTATCTTGGTTGTGAAGATCTTTTTTTGTACAGTTCTTCTGTGTATTCTTAACTATCTTGAAATGGAAGAATGAATCTGCCTGCACTGCAGGCAGATTCTTTACCCACTGAGTCATTAGGGAAGCCCACAGCATCCGGGAAGCCAAAGGACAGACATATCCCCTAAAGAAGATATTGTGCTTGTTGCTGAGTCACTAAGCCGTGTCTCTTTGTGACCCCATGGATTCAGCATGCCAGGCTCCCTATCTCCTGGGGTTTGTTCAAACTCATGTTCATTGAGTCAGTGAACCATCCAACTATCTCATTCTGTCACCCTCTTCTTCTCCTGCCCTCTTTCTTTTCCAGCATCAGGGTCTTCTCCAATGAGTTGGCTCTTCCCATCAGGTGGCCAAAGTATTGGAGCTTCAGATTCAGCATCAGTCCTCCCCATGAATATTCAGAGCTGATTTCCTTTACAATTGACTGGTTTGATCTCCTTGCTGTCCAAGGGACTCTCAAGAGTCTTCTCTAGCATCACAGTTCAAAATCATCAGTTCTTCAGTGCTCAACCTTCCTTACGGTCCTACTCTCACATCCATACATAACTACTGGAAAGAAGATATGAAAGTAACCAATAAGCTTATGAAAAGAGACTCAACATCATTAGTCATTTGAAAAATATAAATCAAATTCACAATGAAGGGATTTCCTTGGTGATCCATTGGTTAAGAATGTGGACTTTCACTGCAGGGGGCCCGGGTTTGATCCCAGGGAATTAAGATCTTGGGTACCAAGAGATGTGGCCAAAACAAACAATAAAAACCAAAAAAAAAAAAAAAAAAACACCCGCAAAGAAATACTAGAAATGAAATTGCAGGTGTAGCAAACAGATATCCATTACAGCCTACCTAGTGAGACATAGCTTAGCCTTGGAGGTTGTAGTAGAAATAGAGAGGGTAGAGAGAGATTTTGGACATAGAATTGTCAGACCTGGATGCTAGACAAAGGTGGTAAGCAAAGAGGGAAGGCAAAGATAACTTACAGGTATTTAAATTGAACAATGAAGTGGATGACAGTGCCACTGACTTGGAGAAATCTGGAGCAGCAGGATGGAATTCCTGTTTTTCTGAGCTGTAGACATACTGATTTTGAAGTGCTTGTGAAATACACAAGTGGAAATATCATCTAGGATTCAAAGAAGAAATCCAAGTAAATTCAATAAAAATTACATCACAATTTAAAACAGAAATTAGAGGAAGATGAGCTGGCAAAGGAGACTGAGTGGGCCTTCAAATATAGACCAGGTTTACTTTCATCTTCAGGGTCACCAAAACATTTGTCATTTAACACCACGTGGCACTAGTGATAAAGAACTCACCTGCCAATGGAGGAGACTTAAGAGACGAAGATTCGATTCCTGGGTTGGGATGATCCCCTTTAGGATGGCATGGCAACCCACTCCAGAACTTATGCCCAGAGAATCCCACAGAGAGAGGAGCCTGGTGAGCTACAGTCCATAGCATTGCAAAGAGTCTCCCATGACTGAGGTGATTTAGCAGGCACGGAAAGTAGTAAAGATCACAGGGTATGGTCAACACAAAGCATAAGAACACAGTGCATGCATATGTTCTCAGCCACTTCAGTTGTGTCCAGCTCTGTGCCCCTGTGGACTGTGGCCTGCCAGGTTCCTCTGACCGTGGGATTCTCTACGCAAGAATTCTAGAGTGGGTTGCCATGCCATTCTCCTGGGGATGTTCCTGACCCAGGGATTGGACCCGCATCTCTTATATCTCCTGCGTTGGTAGGTGAATTCTTTACCACTGAGCCACTTGGGAAGCCCCTTTCTGCTCTAGAGATTGGGGGCGGGGCGCCCATTTAACATAGCACAACAATGACATAATACACAAAATAAACTTTTAAAAACCTGACAATTCCTTTGAATAACTTATGTTGTTTAGTGTTATCTACAGAGAGAACCTTGAAATATTCTTTCAAAACCAAGAGCTACTACATTCTTCAGTGAGACATTAAAAGCTTTATAGCAATCTCTTTGCTAATATTTGACAAAGATCAAATCATCTCATTTTCTCTTAATGTTCATTTTGAGGTATAATTATCCTACCTCCCCTTGTGTGCTGTTTGATTTTTGTGTTTGTTTTGTTTTGTTGTTGTTTTATTACAGTGTGCATTAACTTTAAATCAAAAGGTAATCGTAAAGCACCCAGTCTCTAAAATCAGGTGGAGCTGGATTTAAACCCCAGCTCTGTTATATATTAGCAAGTTATTTTAACTCTCTTAATTTCCATTTTCTAATCTTCAAAATGGTGTTGATAATAGTACTTATATATCAGAGACTTGCTGTGAGTGTTTCATGGGACTATACATGTAGAGTGCCCCATACACAGAACTTAGTATAACCCTTCTTGTTACTGGTCTAAAGCTACCACAGTGCCATTTCTTCAAAGTTGTCAGCCTTTGCCCAAATATAATATTAGTTTTAAATAGTTTGTTCCCCACCCTTTTATTTCTAGCATTTACTCCTATGGTGCTCACTCCAGAAATAAACATGACCTGATGAGATGGCTGGACACATTGCCTATTGAGGACAGTATCACTGTAGAGCAAGCAGAGAGACAGATGCAGTGTGCCTGGAAGTCCATGTCACTCCGCTGAGATGGCCTCATAAGCATCAGTTTCAAAATCAGTATGAAAGTGAGAACAAAAAGACCCACCAGCCATTCATGAGCCCGCTTAATAAACCATGTTTTCTCATTTAGTTTGTGATGGATATTAGAACTGACATCTGATGTCTCTGCTCTGACAGTTATTGCCAGTTTTTCAAGACTAGAAAATTAAATGACAGAAATAGAATCCTAATAAAGAATAAATACAAAATTTTAAGAAAGAATTAGGAGAATAGTGAATCATTACTTGTGAATTATTTCTGTGAATTGTAATTTCTTGGATTTGTCATTGAAATAATTCCCATCTTTGTTTTAATAAGTTGAAAATGCAAATAATTATTGTTAATTAGAGTGTTTAAGCAGTGTATGAGTAACTGTAAAGATGAGCCAAATTGACTCTAAGGGCGCTATCAGGAATTAAGTGTTAAGCGAGTGTCAGTTACCAGTGGGAGAAAGACACGCTCTCAGAATTCATTTCTACTTCTGTTCAACTACTTTGAGTTTAAAAATTTCAGATGGCAAAACTAAACTTTCAAAATAATTAAGAGATTATAATCCAGTATTAAAACATTATTTAGAAAAAGTAATGAAAATCCACGCATTCAATTTTTTAGGTGACTAGAACTTGTTTAGTGTGATTGATGCCATAGTGATGCATTTTATACTGATTTACACATACAAACACACACACACACACACACACATATTCAAAACACTAGAAAACAATGGCTCCTTCCCCTATCATTGGTTTCCCTGTTATCTTGTTTAAATATAAGCTATGGCAAGATCAGTCCCCTTGCCCTTTCTCTATTCCTTAAAAGTTAGCAGAAGGAATATACCTAAAGAAGAATCCATCTGGCAATGAGCAAGAGGACTGAATAGAGACAGAAACATTAAGAGACTCTGAACATTCCTTGAAAGCCATGATCAACATTAGCTGTGGGGAGTCTGTCTGTGAGATGTAAATTGCTATGCAGGCCAGATCTAGCCACCTACCAGGAGTTCATAGGCAGTGAGAAATTCAACTGATAGGCACAGGAGAACACTGAACCAAGTAGATTCAGTGAAATCACTAAATTTGGATTCTTTGAAGAAGACTTACCAGTGGGGCCTGAACAAAAATGAAAATCAGGGTTTTCTCCCCAATTCTGAATCAGTAGATTTGAGATAAAAACTAGGAATCTGTTTTTCAAACAAGTGCTCCAGCTAACTCCAAGGACAAAATTTTGATATATTTTAAAATGATGTCCAGGTAGAAAAGTTTATATATGAAATTTACAACATGGACAGGATGGTAAAGAGTAAGGGCAGGTGTATCTTTGGAGGAGGATTAGTAAAAAAACAAACAAACAAAAAAAACACCTAAAATAAAATCTGTACAGTTGATTTATTTTTTCATTGAACAAATATTTATTTTTCTTCCACTATATGCCAAGCACGGTCCTAGCTGGTACAAAGAACCAGAGATTAGATTGGAAATTCTAAGTACATGTTTTATAACTTAATATGTGACCCAATCCATCATCTTAGAGCAGGTATATTACTCTATTCTATTATGAACGTGTGGTCATTTTAAGCAGGAAGAAAAGAATGCCTAATGTAAATTTTCCCCCATCTGATTCAGTAGAATCAGCCTGACTCCAGGACAGGCTGACACCTTTTGCTCTCTGGTTACACTCCATGCAAAGTTAGGAGTAATCACCTATCCCAAAGCTGTGCCACAAACCCTATTTCCAGATAAACACAGCTGGCTCCTCTTGATGCGTTCAGTATAACATCTTATCTCTTCCTGGGTGCTGGTGGAGCTATTATCATTATGATAATTGGCAGTATAGTTAATGCATATTTAAATTGTTTCATAGATATTGAGTCAATATGACATATGTTAAGTTCTCTAGATCATTAGCATTTATAGCTACTATCAGTTCAGTTCAGTAGCTCAGTCGTGTCTGACTCTTTTTGACTCCATGGACTGCAGCACGTCAGGCTTCCCTGTCCATCACCAACTACTCCTGGAGCTTACTAAAACTCATGTCCGTCGAGTCAGTGATGCCATCCAACCATCTCATTCTCTGTTATCCCCTTCTCCTCCAGCCTTCAATCTTTCCCAGCGTCAGATTCTTTTCCAATGAGTCAGTTCTTCGAATCAGGTGGCCAAAGTATTGGAGTTTCAGCTTTAGCATCAGTCCTTCCTATGAATATTCAGGACTGATTTCCTTTAGGAATGACTGATTGGATCTCCTTGGGACTCTGAAGAGTCTTCTCCAACACCACAGTTGCATAGCTACTATGCACCCATTTAAAATAAATGACCGGCTGAGAAGTAATATGACATATACACTTACTCTCACATAACTTTCTTGGATAATCTAAATTAGAGGTTTCAAAGAGTAAATAACTAATCCTTGAAATCTTCTTGAGAAATCTGATAAGAATCAATGTGATTGTTAATGTTAAACAAAGGAAAATGAGTAGGAATTTTAAAATAATTTGAAATTCTTGTTTTTTAATAAATTTATTTATCCATATGTGTGATATTAGTACTAACTGTACTTACGATCATGATTGGACTATTTCAGTTATAGCCCTAGGATGACCAAGATGTTCCAAGTATAACTGATGAATTCCATTACTTTAGAATAAAAATTAACCTTTATATACTAATTGTTTAATATGAAACTGCATTTCCTATATTGTCACGGGACATTCAACTTTAAGGAATCCAATATGTTGCACTTTTTTTCCTTTGTGTGCCATTTCTCAAGGATTCTCTGTTCCTTATCAGTTCCTATTCTGGGAACAAGTGGAGCTGCACACAGTTCTCAGGACTGAGATCATGGGAAAGGGTACCTGCCTGGATTCCTCTCAGTGGCTCCCTTCAATGACTCTTTTCAGTGTCAGTGACCTTGTATATATTAGACTATCCATTTTGTTACAATTGATGGGATTTCATCCTTTGTAATGACTGAGTAAACATTTTACTAAATATATAAGCCTGCATTTCTGCTAATAAAATACCCTTGTTCCACTAGAGACTTGGGTCCCCATGTCATTCTTTCTCTCTCTCCCTCTGGCTGATTCTCTGGAGCATAGAAACCTGCCGAACTCACTTTCCTGCCCAGGCTTTCAAGACCTCTTCTGGAGGATGCCCTGTGCCTCCGTGAGTGGTGCAAGCCCTGTCCTAGGGCTTTATTGGTTCTCTGCCTAATCCAGGGAATACTAGCCTCTTTCTCTCTTTTGGCTTCTTATCGTTGACTCCCCACCACCAGGCTCTGGTCCATTAAAGGACCGCAACACTATATTGTGATTTGGTGTGTTTGTGCTTAGTTACTCAGTTGCGTTCGATTTTTTGCGACCGCATGGACAATATGTAACCCACTGGTCTCCTCTGTCCATGAGATTCTCCAGGCAAGAATACTGGAGTGGATTGTCATGCCCTCCTTGCTGTGATTTTAGTAGATATTTTTAAAAATCTCAGTGGCCAAATTAGTTTGGGAAACACAGTTCAAAAATATTTATTTCAAGAATATGATGAGCTATGACAATAACAAAAGCTAACATTTGTTGACTGCCAAGCATAGAGTTAAATGTTTCACTTGAATTAGCTCACTTAATTTAACCTTCTACAAAAATGAAGACTAATTATAGCTAAGAACTTCTCAATTAAACATAATTGCAAGTAAGGGAAATTATATTCAAGGACACTTAAATAAGAAAATATATGTCATTAGCCATAATCAAAGCATTATTCATGCTAGAAAAAAAAGATGTCACCAAGATTATATTAATTTATTGAATTAGTAACTAAAAAAGTTTTAAGAAAGTGATTACCTAAGTTTTCTTGGTATTCATAATACAGGGATTCACTAAGGTAAGTTTTTTTCATCTGTAAGTTCAGTATTGTGAAGACACAAATTAAATACATCTCAGAAGAAAATAATTTCCACTGTAAATAGTACTAGAATTTTCCCTTGACTATTTAGAAACAGATTGCAATTTGCTCTTGAAAGTTAAATAAAATCAAATTAAAATATTTAGCAATTATACTAATGCTACTGTAGTAAAATGGTATTTTATTCATTGAATGGGAATTACCAAATCAGTGGTATGAATTTTATACAAGATCATTTAATTAATTAGAAGTACTTTCATTAGAAATAATTGTATAGCATGTAGAACTTTACTTAGGATGCAAAGTACCTGTACAAATGTGATTATTAGAATAATCTAATTTCATTCATTAAGTATTTAGTGTCTGGTTGCAAAGGGGTTCATCAGTCACTCATGTTCTTCTAGCTACCAGGATAATGTTTAGTAAATTAAGATAACTCATGGTCCTAATAAAAAGTTGAAGCATACTTGCTTCAGTGTGAATCAGTTAAAACCTCCGAAAATGCTATTATCCAGTTGGTCCCTTGGACCTTATCATATGGCAGTTCACTTATGTGATTGTGTAGTTAATAGAGCATGTTTTTTCTCAAATTCCAAAATTTAAAGTGGTAGACCTGGAAGGTATTATCAACATTTTCTAGTCCAGTCCTTTACATTATAGGTGAGCAAGCTGTGATGTCAGAGATTGTCTTACCCAGTATAGGAAATTGGTAGTAGAAACATTCTGTCAAGAAGAGTGCACAAATGTCATCCATCCACCCATCAATCCTTCATTTCATGTATTCATTCATTCAACAAGTATTTATTAAATGCCTACTATGTTCTAGACCCTAGGGATATGGTGGTAAACAAAACTAGACATGGTCCCTGGCCTTACATGACTCTTTTGAGAATACAGTGGGAGGTAACAAAATGTGAATAAAATAATCACTCAAATGCATACAAGATAACAAACCAAGACAAACGTTCTTTGAAAGGGGAACCTGACCTATGGTACTGTATAACAAGGGAACCAGACCTAAACCAGGGGGTCAGGAAGGGCTTGCTAGAGGAAGTGGCTCTTATATTAAGCACAAAGGGCTAAAAATAAGTTATACGGAGAAGGGAGAGGGTGAAAAGAAGTGCAACGGCTCTAGAGAAAGAAGTAAATATTTGAGGAACAGAAAGTCCAGCATGTTTGGAATCTAGAGGTAGTGAGAAAAGGGCAAGAAAGGGCTGGAGAGATAGATCATCCCAGATCAGCTAGGGCCTATCGTCCAGACCAATGCTTTTGTTCTTTATCTTAAGAGTCTTGGAAAGTTGTGGAAGAGTTTAGCAGGAAGATAAAGTTAAAGCTCATATTTCACAGCTTTATTTTTACATGAGCAAATACCAGATTTGTATATCCTATTCAGAGTATAGGACACTTTCCTCCATTTTGATTCTATAAGTGATGGTCTGGAGAAGGGGTAAGGTAGGAGAAATGGAGAACAGGAATATGGATGTGAAGAAGGATTGGAAGTTGGTCACCACAGTTTCTGGTGTAGCAAACCGTTGCCAAGCTCTACAATGACAGAGTACATCATGAGAAACGCTGGGCTGGAAGAAGCACAAGCTGGAACCAAGATTGACGGGAGAAATATCAATAACCTCAGATATGCAGATGACACCACCCTTATGGCAGAAAGTGAAGACGAACTAAAAAGCCTCTTGATGAAAGTGAAAGAGGAGAGTGAAAAAGTTGGCTTAAAGCTCAACGTTCAGAAAACGAAGATCATGGCATCTGGTCCTACCACTTCATGGGAAATAGATGGGGAAACAGTGGAAACAGTGTCAGACTTTATCTTTTTGGGCTCCAAAATCACTGCAGATGGTGACTGCAGCCATGAAATTAAAAGACGCTTACTCCTTGGAAGAAAAGTTATGACCAACTAGATAGCATATTCAAAAGCAGAGACATTACTTTGCCGACTAAGGTCCATCTAGTCAAGGCTATGGTTTTTCCAGTGGTCATATATGGATGTGAGAGTTGGACTGTGAAGAAGGCTGAGTACTGAAGAATTGATGCTTTTGAACTGTGGAGTTGGAGAAGACTCTTGAGAGTCCCTTGGACTGCAAGGAGATCCAACCAGTCCATTCTAAAGGAGATGAGTCCTGGATGTTCTTTGGAAGGAATGATGCTAAAGCTGAAACTCCAGTACTTTGGCCACCTCATACGAAGAGGTGACTCATTGGAAGAGACTCTACTCATTGGAAAAGACTCTGATGCTGGGAGGGATTGGGGGCAGGAGGAGAAGGGGACAACAGAGGATGAGATGGCTGGATGGCATCACTGATTCGATGGACGTGAGTCTGAGTGAACTCTGGGAGATGGTGATGGACAGGGAGGCCTGGCATGCTGCGATTCATGGGGTTGCAGACTGAGCGACTGAACTGACTGACTGACTGACAATGAATTTGGTCTGTGAATGAAATCACATTTGAAACATATAATTGTCTTGGAGGGTTCAAATACACCTGAGTTTTGCTTATGGTTTGCGAACTACTTTAAGTTAGTTCTTACATGGAAAACCTCTACTCTTGGAGTTTCCAAGGTTATTGTATAGATGATGTGGTTTTCTTTTCTTCTGGTCCACTTTGTCTTTACAAAAATCCTGAGCCAGGATAAGAAATTATCTGCATTCATTAATGTCTCTCTTGAGATGTCTGAAGGTAAGGATTCTGGCTGATGTCACCTGACCAATTGGGATGCTTAAATACATCATTTATAAGGCAATAGAAATCTAAGTCAAGCATGTGTGAGGAACTACAAAGAACTGCTTAAAAGACTGAGTTTTTAGTCAACTGTGCATGGGCTTCCCCTGTGGCTCAGTGGTAAAAAATCCACCTGCAATGCAGGAGCTGCCAGAGATGTGGAGGCAATCCCTGCGTTGGGAAGATCCCCTGGAGGAGGAAATGCAACCCTGCCCAGTATTCTTGCTTTGAGAACCCCATGACAGAGAAGCCTGGTGTGCTACAGTCCATGCTGTCTCCAGAGTCAGACACGACTGAAGCAACTAAGCATGCATGGTCTGCAATCTCAGTTTTGTAAGACCTAGAGCTGTTGGAGCCTCATCTCACCTTCCTTATTAAAAATCTCTGAAAGTTCTTCACTACCTGAAGAATAATATCCCTGCTGCTCAGCATAGTCTCCTTCACACTTCTCAAGTTTTTCCTACAACATGTTCCTTTCGGGCAATCAAACTACTTCTCTAAGCCTCGTTAGCCTCTCTATAAGAAAGGAAATAATACTCATAGTCATTAGGACGGGAGTTAATGGTGCTGATGGTAAAGAATCTGCCTGCCAGTGCCGGAGACATGAGATGTGGGTTCAATCCCTGGGTCAGGAAGATCCCCTGAAGGAAGAAGTGGCAACCTACTACAGCGGGTTCTCTCTTGTCAGGAGAATCCCTTGGACAGAGAAACCTAGTGGGCTACAGTACATAGGGTCACAAAGAGTAGGTCATGACTGAGCATCTGAGCAAACACACAAAAAACAAGGGTTTAGCAATGGCCGATCTTTTCTGCATATAATATCTGAGAGATATCTGAGTTATTAATCTTCTTTTAAGTAATGATATGTTTCCTCCTGCCCCAAAGTTCACAACTCTGAAGACAGTGCAACACGAGCACTTACACTGAAGGATATTTTAAATGGGACATTTTCTTACAAAACATTTTTTCCAAATTGGATTTCAGGTAAGTGAATTATTTTTTATATTTTTTTAAATGTGTGATTTTAGTGTTTTTAGTGCCAGCACATCTCTATTGTAACAAAAGCCACCTTAGTTGAAATAGATTAAAAGAGCAATTATTTCGATAAGTCAAGTGGCCACCAAAGCATTTTTGACAGAACTACTTAGACAGGATTTGCTCCCTAATAATGATGCCAGTAGTAGTTTTAGTAGAACAGTAAAATCTGAGAATGCATTGTTAGAATAAGCTGAGCATAGGCTATATAGCTTTTCAGAATGGGAAATAACCACCTATTTAAAAGAGGTCATGAGAATTTTACAAAGAGAAATTCCATTGTTAATTCCATTGTTAAATTCTTAGATAATCCAAGAAATGAAGAAATCCTACCCTGAAGACAAATCCTTTAAGGGCCATAAAATTGATATTTGCATATAGTTTTTCAAAATAGTGTGTTGTTAAGTGAATCTAATCAAACAAATGGTAAAAGAAACTAAATTGCATACATTATAATTTATATCCAAAATGCCACTAAATGTTGAATATTTTTGTTTTAGAAAATAACATGCATATAAATAGGCTTTAAACTAAGCAAAAACAGCCTAAATGGAATGCATATATATATATATATATATATTTGCAAAAGAAACATGCCATTTTAACTAGTTTATTCTCTTTATAATGCAGAGAAAATCCAAGTTTATTCCTAATCACCCTGAACTGGTAAAATAAAGCTTCTACTGGCAAATACAGCATTTTTGTATAAAGTAGAGGAAAGCATCCTTTCCTCTCTTCCACCGTCAACTTATTGGTTTTTTTTTTAACTTATTTTAAATTTGACAAAGCAATGTATACTGGACAGAGAGGAAAAAAATTGTCTATAAAATAAGAGATGTGTTCTTTGTTATAAATGTATTTCTTGCGAGGGAGATCATTTCAAGTTTTGTTTTCCTTCTTGTTTAAAGGACAAGAATATCTTCATCAATCTACAGATAATAATGTAGTATTTTATAATATTGAAACAGGAGAATCATATACCATTTTGAGTAATACCACCATGGTATGTATCCACCATCATCTTCCTCCTCAAAAGCCTCTGCCAGCTCTTCACTGACCAAGGAACAGAGTTCAAACTCGGAGCACCTTATTTGGACCCAACTTGCCTTCTCAGATGTCTCCCACCGTAGTTATCCTCCAATTCTCTCTTCTAGTCACACTAGGTTACTATCCTTGCCTCCTCAATTACTAGCATTTTTCTTCCTCTGTAGAACTAGTATCCCGTGAGATAAGAGGTACAAACTCAGTTCTTCTGGCCAGGCAAATTGAGTTCAGATCCTCGCTCTCATTTACTAGTCATGGGGCCATGGGGGTTCCACATTCTACCATCCTCATTGTGCCTCAGATTCTTCTTCTGTGGAGTATGAATAATAACACCACTTTGGGTTAGTACAAGAATTAAATAAAGGAACATTTGAAAGTGCTTAGAACAGTGCTCAGTAAGTGCTCAGTGGCTAGTCCTATGGTACATATGCACACGCTCTTCTGTCCTAGACCCTCGGACCTCCTACTTTCTCTACCCTCAATAGCCTAGTAATCTTTTAGCCAAGCTTGACTGATATTTCTCCTTCTCTGAGCAACAAATGATCCTCTCATTTGCATTTAATCACTTTTCCCTCAAATTTTTTGCAATGCTGTATTTACCTCTCTCTTATAAAACTGTCTAAATTATGTTATTTATTTACAAGTTTAATATTATAAGCCTCTTGAAACCACAAAATGTATCTTATTTAGTCACACTGTCATCCCTTAAAGTGTAGTAAATTTCTTTGTGTATGGTAGGTATTAATGAAACTTTTAAAAAATTACTTTTAATGTATATGTGGGAGTATATCAATGATATAATATTCTCTTTGAACTATAAATGTATATGGCTCTGTTATTTTTTCTGTATTCTAATCAACTTCTTCATAATTTCAGAAAAGTGTGAATGCTTCAAATTATGGTTTATCACCTGATCGGCAATTTGCATATCTAGAAAGTGATTATTCAAAGGTATTGGTGATTTAATTTGGATTTGTCTGATTATATTTCCTATTAACCCACAGACTGGTCTAGAAAAGAGGAAACAAGAGTCTCTTTATCTCTAAATATTTGAGAAATTAATGCAATTCTAGTTGAATCCCTAAAGCATAACAGTAACATACAAGTAATTCAGAATTTGGCATTCTTATCTGGTTATCATCAAGTATTAAAAATTACTTTCATCCTGAGGGAAAAACTTATTTTGGGGGCACTGACATTCATCATAAAAATGTTATTTGATATCATAAATCATTAGTCAATTCTCACATATTTTAACCTTTTAAATATTTATTATTATTGAAAATGGAACTATCACAATGTAGCTTATTTAACTCACTTGCTCAAGCAAAATAATATACAGTCAGTGGTTAGACCACGGTTTAATCTGTGTCTTTGAAAGCCTAGTGTAGTGTAGCAGTATCCATAGCTGGTCTATTTAGCCTTACTTAATTTCCCCTTCCTGAATGAGGTTGTAGAGGGAAGATAATCACCTTTTTTTTTTTTTTTTTACTTTTACTGGCCAAAGAATTTATACCAAATTCAACTTCTAATAATTACTTTGAGATCAAGAACCTTTTTTTTTAACTGCCATTTTTCAAATTTAGTTGAGATGCAAAACTCCCTAAATGCAGAGAATGAACAGTCAAGCTTGCCCCTCCCTCCTTGTTCAGACAGCTGGTTATTTTCCCTTGGACCAGGTCTTGGTCACCTGCAATCTTCAGAAAGACATGTTTCAACATGCTGGAGTTTCTTTGCCAAAAGGTTGAAAGCCCTTTAAGAAATAAAATCCAAAATAATACTTGATTTGTTTACTTAACTACAGTACAGATGCATGTCAGGAAGCAATAGTTAGAACTGGACATGGAGGAAATCAGTCCTGAATATTCATAGGAAGGACTGATGCTGAAGCTGAAACTCCAATACTTTGGCCAGCTGATGTGAAGAATTGACTCATTTGAAAGGACATTGATGCTGGGAAAGATTGAAGGCAGGGGGAGAAGGGGACAACAGAGGGTGAGATGGTTGGATGTTATCGCTGACTCAATGGACATGACTTTGAGTAAACTCCAGGAGTTGGTGGTGGCCAGGGAAGCCTGGCCTGCTGCAGTCCATGGGGTCAGACACAACTGAGCAACTGAACTGAACAGTACAGATAAAAAATGAAAAAAAATAGCATTTTCTTTTTTTTCTTTTTCTTTGTTTTTTTTTTAATTAATTTTTTCAATATCTATTATTTTTTAAAAACTATGCTCAAAAAAAGCAAGCATTTTACAAGAAAACTATATGATGGATAAAATTAGCTTTACCCAGTTTTATAGGGTATTATAATCATTACTCAGGTACAGGGTAATCCTTACAGGACTTGGAAATTGTAGTAATTTTACTTCAATCAAGGTTAAGTAGAAAGGGAACAATTTTTAGAATAGAGTGTGTTAGAGAAAAGATTTTTATATTAAGAAATGTCTTTGGATATACTTTTTATGGAGTAAGGGTTGAATCACTGCTGAGATTAGTTCTGGAATTTGGATGAACAGCACAGAAGTCTACAGTAAAACTCTTTAAATGACACTCATTTGGAATTGAAACATCTCTTTCCTAGTGCTTTGTGAAAACAGTTCTTTTATAATTCTGAACCTTGAACTCAGTGATCTATGGTTCTACCTTATTGACCTGAGCCTCTTGTGAATCATAATTTGTCTTTGCCTCTTTTTTTCCTGACAGCTTTGGAGATACTCTTACACAGCAACATATCACATCTACGACCTTACAAACGGGTAAAATGTCATGTCTTTTTATTAACACAACTTCAATCTCATATAGAGCCTCCAGACTCTAATTTGAGATTGACTGTGTTATCTCATTTCTAATCTTAGTTTCTTACGTCTTTATAATAAACATATACCTATGCAACTTGAGAAATTCAAAGAAATACTTCCTTGGAATATTCACCTGTTTTTATTTGACTGATATCTTAACATTTTTATATAAAACATAGTTTTGTTTTTCCTACTTTTGAACACCTAATTATAAATTTCTAATTTATGAAAGTAAACATATCTATAAAAGTACCAAAAATGCATGGGAATGATACACAGTGTTGGGAAGAGGGGCTCCTTCAATGGAAGGAAGCAGAAGGGAGAGAAATGTAGCATTTAACCTAAATTTAATTAATATTATGCTAATTGTTTTTAAATGTAAAAAGTTAATACTTTTAATTTAGATGGGTAAATTATCATCTATTATATTGTTTTCTGTATCTCTGTTTAATTTTTTGAAATATTTACAGCTTAAAAAAAAGTTAAAAGGATGAGTAGGTAGGCAAAGGACTGAGGGAGAGAATTTCCGACAGAAGCAACAACACGAAAGACCTGAAAAGAAAGGGGGAGCACAGAGTGTTCAGGAAATTCAAAGTAGGTCAGTTGAGTTGAAATTGGAGGAGGGCATGCTTACTAATAGGAGGTGGTGTAAGGTTGGGAAGGAATTGAGGCCAGAAATCACACGCCAAATAATAATAAGGAAACCATTAAGAAGAGTTTAGTTCTCATCCTGATGACAATAGGGAATCACTGAATGGTTTTAAATGGGAAATGACATGATCAGATTTGCACTTCAGAAAAATCACTCTAAATATGGACAATGAATTGGTTTAGTTACTCATCTTAATGTGATATCTTATTTGCTGTTATATAAAAGGGAAAATAATTATATGGCTTGAAAGGGTATTAAAAATCTTACAGTCTATTTCCCCTTTTGTCCAGTAAAAGCACAAAAATTTAAAGACAACTATCTTTCTACTTCTTTTAAATTCTTTCTACTTCTTTCAGAAAAGAATAACTCTGATCTTCTTAAACTGTCAAATTAAGAAATAGGATCTGCTATATAATGTAGACTCTAAATCCATCCAATACACTGAGTCTTTTCCTCTGTATCCACATTGTTGAGAAAGTCAAGAAGTGTTTATTGAACAACTCTTATGTGGGTTTCCCCAGTGGCTCATTGGGTAAAGAATCTGCCTGCAATGAAGGAGACAGAGTCAGTCCCTGGGTAGGGAAGATCCCCTGAGTAGAGAAATGGCAACCCACTCCAGTATTCTTACCTGGAAAATCCCATGGGCAGAGGAGCCTGGTGGGCTACAGTTCAAAGGGTGGAAAAGGATCAGATGCAAATGAGCTCAAGCACAGACAGACGTATGACAGGGAGACACAAATAGGTGGTAACCTATAGGTCGTAACTCTATACCAAAATCTTTAGTGAGATGGAAACCTTACCATTTCAGTAGAATTTCTCAAGGCTTTAATCATTTCCTTGTTTTTCTTTTAATCATTTAAAAATTCTCGAAGTCCTATCTCTGTGGAGGTTCACCAAATTAAATAACATTCCAAAACAAGATGACAATACTAGTATTTTAATCATGGTCTCTATAAACTTCATGGCCTAGAAGCATTTTAAATATTTAGCTTTTGTGCAGTGAATTTAATCAAACCACTGTTTTATTTGTTTTCCCGCACAACTATCTAATTTGCCAGATTGTTTTTTGGTCCGGTAAATACACCATAATTTAAGGAGTGAAGAATGACAAATTTGTTGAAATTCAAGGCAAGACTGAATATTATTCATTCCAAGTCTTCTATGTCCCTCTGAAAATTTTATTTAAAAAAATCTACCTTAGAGAAGATGAGGATAGTTCTGGTTTCGAGCAAGGGAAGGGTAATTGAAGAGATGAAAGCCTTTGTAAAGAACCGTCCCCCATTTTCTCTCATACTGTAAAACAGACAGTGGCTGCTGTGGTGGCTTGCCAGCCATGAAGAGACTATAGGCTGAGATTTTCAGCTTGTCTGCATGATTGCATAGATGATTCCATGGGATATGGAAACCTAAAGCATGTTAAGATGTCAAGGTAACATGGACACTGATTTGAGACAGAGCAGTAAATTGGGGCGAATGTCCTCTTCTGGGACATTCTTTTTCCTCTGCCCTCCTATGATGATCTGTTCAGAACATTCTAGTGGCCTGGTGCTCATAAAACGCCTTCAACGATCAGGATTCCCACTGCAACACCAACATTCTTCCTCTGTGGGCATCACTTTTTCTACAATCAAAGCTGATCTGTCCAGTGCCATGTTCCCTCGTTATTTTCTAGGCCTCTATATACTTTATGTTTGCTAGGCCGCATCATACTTTGTGATGTGATAAGTTAAATCAAGGCAACATGTGTTATAAGTGTTCACAAGTGTCCAGACTTTAAAATGATGGGAGAAATAGAAATAGCAAGCCTATGTCAGGTTGGAGAGATGCTTTTGGAGGGGGCAAACAGGGAGTCTTCCTTCAGGTGCCTCACATTATACGTTGGAGGCAAGTCTTGTTTTGCATCTCCACACAAGCATCTTCAAGAAGATAATAGTCAAAATTTAAACACGACATCCTATGACTCTTTAACACTTATAAAAGTCTGAACATATTCTTGCTGAAGAACTACAAAATCTCCACGGTGCAAGCCAGTCAATTGAGTATTTTCAGGGTGACTTGAAGCATCAAAGTGAGATTCGCACAGAGTCGGACACGACTGAAGCGACTTAGCAGCAGCGGCAGCAGCAGTATATTTGAAATTGGGCTTTCCAGGGGGCGCTCATGGGAAAGAACCCGCCTGCCGATGCAGGAGACGTAAGAGATGCGGGTTTGATCCTTGGGTTGAGAATATCCCCTGAAGAACAACATGGCAACCCACTCCAGTATTCTTGCCTGGAGAATCCCATGGACAGATGGAGGCTGGCAGGCTACAGTCCATAGGGTCACAAAGAGTCGGACATGACTAAAGCGACTTAGCACACAAGCATGCATATTTGAAATTTCCCCATGGGTGGAGGACTTTCAAGCTTAAGGCATACTGCCCAGTATATGATCTGTTTTTCAGTTTAGCTTGAGATCAGATGTTCCTTTCCTTTTCTGATTTCAAGTCAGATCCCTGGGGAGATTGTCAAATGGCATCTTATTTTCAAAAATTTGAAATGCATATGCATTCACAGGGATGGGGGTTGTGAATGAAAATGTGGAAGAGTACATATTAAACTTTAGCACAATTATAGAATTTCAGAGCTGGAAGTCTCTTTAGCGACCATTTCAGCCTGGTGTGTACAAATTTTACAGTTCTGAGGGTTAAGAGACTTGAGTTTAATGAGGGGTCTGCCAAGAACCAGCAATATTATTTTTTTTAAGTCCTATCATTTCTCTAATCTTAAGTTTATTTTCACAAGACTAGGGAGATTCAATTAGATAATTTCTCGAGGTATTTCCACTTAGTCTATAAACATTTAATCCATTCACCTCAGTATAAAAGGTCAGAAAACTGAGATCCAGAGATATTAAATGACCTATGAACTAGTGACGAACTGCAACTACCACCCCATGTCTTCTGTCTCGTGTTATATCACATTCTTTCTATTAGGTTTGCAGGAGCATAGATGATGATGCATTATTTTTATTTTTTTAAAATTTTTTTCTTTTCATACCTATTATTTGCACTGAACAGCAAAATTCATTTATTTGTTTTTTTTTCTTTCTTTCTTTTCTTCTAGGGAGTTTATAAGAAGAAATGAGCTTCCTCGTCCAATTCAGTATTTATGCTGGTCGCCTGTTGGGAGTAAATTAGTAAGTGTTTAAATTATAGAAGTGTTTAATCATTTAAATAAAAGAGGAGCCATTTGATTTTGGCCTTTGTTAAATTTCCCTGCCTGAAAAAAAATACATTTATGACTATTTTAAGTGGTTAAAAATGGGAAGAGTTTAGATAAATTGAAACCCATCTGAGAATTCCGCAAAATCTCAAGCTCATGGATAGACTTCTTTAAATATCGCAGTCAAAAACTTTATCCTTATACTCAGCCAGAATGCGTTGTGCCAGAAAGCTCAGGAAAAATATGGTTTTCACAAGTTTCCCAGACTAGCTTCAGACAACATGAAATTTTGTCCAAGCTCTTATTTAAGGACTCTAAATAAAGATTAGATCTGGCTAGCTATTAATATTCAGAGATTTATTTGACTTTCTGTTAATATACACAATTATTTACTTAGTTAATAAAAGCAACTAATATAATAGCAGACATTATTCTTTAATATATAGACTTTAAAATCATAACTTTTATATGTTAAAAATAATGTTAATGTGAGTTGGTTGGTATTTTTTGACCTGTTAAAATGGTATCTTAGTTGTGAGTCTTTTCATATCTGGATTATCACTTTTTAAAAAGTATTAGGTGAATAATTAACACAAATATGCAAACTTTATTGTGTTTCTTATGAAATTTCTCCTTGTTAACTAACTTACCACCACACCTAGGCATATGTCTATCAAAACAATATCTATCTGAAACAAAGACCAGAAGACCCACCTTTTCAAATAACATATAATGGAAAAGAAAATAAAATATTTAATGGTATCCCAGACTGGGTTTATGAAGGTACGTCATATTCTTTTTCTTCTGCTGCGGTTAGGCTTTTAATTGAAAATAATCACACGCATTTAGTAACATTTAAATGAGTGGTATGTTACTGTGATGAGGGTGGCATTTCTGAAAGCTGTTATCAGGTTATGAACAGGACGTGCATATTCTGAAAGAACGAAATCTTATCAGACTGGTGGAATTTATTTTCATGAGCATTATAAAGCAGTAGTAATAATTTATATTCTAAGAAGTATATGGTCCTTAGAAGCAGTGTGAGTATATTTTCTCAGGTTTATTTTTTCTTGCAAAATAAACCTTTTATCCAAAACTAAAGAGCTGTCTATATTGTTGTGCAGGAAAATAGTCTTAGTTCTCAATGCTGTCGTGAATTTTGTCCTCTTTCTTAGCTCATGTAGGATCCAGGACTTAACTGGACTTTAAAAGGTCTTCTAGTCTTTGCTTTTGTTAAAAAAAAAAATATATATATATATATATATATATACATATATATATATATAAAACTAAATAAACTGTTTTTTTTTAATATTCCCAGAACAGAAAGTTAACTTTCAAATTTATGTTGCTCTGTAGTATAAGTATGGTTTTCCTTGTCTTGGCTACTTTAGATGACTGTAAAGAAGCTCCCCCCAATGGGAAAATTAATTATTGTTGAGACTTTATTTTAAAAAATACATTCCTGATTAATGTCAATTCCCCAGTAGACTAATTGATGTTTGATATAGGGTATAAGGTTAAACTATTCCTCTATACCCAGATTATTCATCTTTTGATAACCAAAGCATGATATATATCACATCCACATTAAATAAATTATTTCAGTTAGTAAATGGCTATATACAATGTATTTTGAAGTATTTACAATGAATTTGAGTAAGCCGTCTCAGTAACTAATAATAATATGCTAGTATTTATTTTTCAGAGGAAATGCTTGCTACAAAATATGCTCTCTGGTGGTCTCCTAATGGAAAATTTTTGGCGTACGCAGAATTTAATGACACAGAGATACCAGTTATTGCCTATTCCTATTATGGTGATGAACAATATCCTAGAACAATAAATATTCCATACCCAAAGGTATGTGGAATACTTTTAGCAGATGCTTCCATTTCCCTGCTGTCAAAATGAGCAACCAATACCGTGAATAGAGGTGGAATCAACAAGTTTGGAGAGCTTCTTATCCTTGTGCATTGTAAGGCAAACATTGTACTGTGCTCTATTATTTATGTGGACATCTGTTGCTTTGGACATCTGGTTGTGCTGGATGAAGTAGTCTTTGCAAAATCCATTGCAGTCTTTGAAAAACATATGGTCTAGATCATGGAGGAAAAACAAGCTTAACTTAATTTTAATTTTTTTCTTACTTCATGCTCCAAATTCAGGGTAAAGTTCTGTTTTGCAATTCCTTTTGAATTCTGATCTAAATGCAAACTAGAATGGGAAATTAAGACGTTGAATGTGATGTTCCTGTCAGGTCAAAGCAAGTAGGAGTTATGGTCATTTCTGGACATTTATAGCGACTTCACTTTCGCTTTTCCCTTCCATCCATTAGAGAAGGAAATGACAACACACTCCAGTATTCTTGCCTGGAGGATCCGAGGGATAGGGGAGCCTGGTGGGCTGCCGTCTATGGGGTCGCACAGAGTCGGACACGATAGAAGCGGCTTAGCAGCAGCAGCAGCATGTTAGTTTAAGTTTATGAGCCTAGGTTCTTCTCTGAGGAAATTAGACATGCTGTGAACTGATGTTTCTTACATAAACATTCTAAAATTCTTAGCTTATGTACTTCACATGCAGTCTCACGTCTCAAGAGAGGCCTCATGAAAATAAATTCCACCAGAATGGCCATGTCACAGTGGAGAAATGTCGTATTCTGAGTTAACTTAGAAAAGAAATCTGAAAGATCAAATCACAAATTCTTCTCTGGCATGAGGAGTAGAAGTGATTTTAGAATGTAATTCTTTGTTCTTAAGTCACTGTTGTTTTTCCTTGCCAAAGGGAACTCTGTTATAGAGGTCCCTATATTGACAAAGATGGGAAGGACATGCATAGTCACAAGTGGATTCTGAAGCAAGTCAAAGTGGCCACAGTGAGAGAAATAGAAATTCCAGATAGTCTAAAACTTATATTAAAAATCATATGAGAAAAGGAAATGAGTATGGGGGAGGGTGTCTGTTTAGGTAGAAGATCCTTCAAAGGTTGTGTGTTAAGTCTGAAAGCTGGAGGTATTGGAAGTGAGAGGTATGATCCTTGGAACCCAAAAGATGGAAAAGAACCTGGATCTTTAGAAGGTTGTGTGGAGCAGGAAGAGATGAAGAAACCCAGAAGTCAGGAGCAACTCACACTGACAGAGGAGTCAGGACTCAAATTCTCCCGTTTCTTTGAAGCTGAAGCTGCTGAACATCTGACCCTGGACTGAGAAGTGAGGCAACTATATATATATAGCCTATATGCCTAATTTTTGTGGATTTAAATTATTTGACAATTTTAAGGTTCTCTTTTTCTGTGCTAAATAACAGAACTCTAAGAAGATATGTGAACATGAACTACACTGTCGTGTAAACCTAGGGCATATACAAGGAAAAAGCACAAAGCAAGAACAGTGTAAATCACATGACATTTTATTTTGAGGTGGAATTTTCCTAATTTGGGAGCATTGAAAGCAGTAATAATTTAAGCAGCTAGTAGACTGTTTGGTAAGTGTCCTAGATCAAATTATAGGGTAAAAGCAAAAAAGATCTTTCATTATTTATTCTTTACATTCCCTTCCCCAAATCAAGCTCCTTTCTGCACTCCCCTTGGCACATGGAGAAATATTATTACAATTATCCTAATAATAACAATAATAGTGCAAACTATCTGTCTTAAAAGTCAGGAAATAGAGTGTCGATTATGGAACTGCATTTTAAAATCCCTAATAGTTTTCCCTATGAATTAAAGCTCCCGTTAATCACTAAGAGTATGTATTTTCACTCTGGTTGCACAACATTTGTAAGTACACTGCAATGAAATTTGTAAATGTTATAATTAGAATGTTTTCAACAGTAATATACCTAACAATTATTAGCTTATAAAAATCCGCCTAAATTCCAAAGTGTCTTTAAAATGTTGGTGATAATTAGAATTTTGTGAGTTTATCTATCTCCACTTTCTTCACAGGCTGGAGCTAAGAATCCTGTTGTTCGGATCTTTATCATTGATGCCACTTACCCTGAGCATGTAGGTCCCAGAGAAGTGCCAGTACCAGCAATGATAGCCTCAAGGTATATTCATCTCTGACGCTCTCCACCTTTCAAACTGAATTTTAGCACTGAAATTTCTTCATCAGGGTTTACATTTCTTTTCTAGCGAGTTTGCAATGACTATGCTACAACAAAAATAAATAAATAAATAAATTAGCATGTCAAGCTAAATACATAGCAAAATTAAAATTCACAAAAAAGTTTTTAAAATTGATGTGAACATATAACCCTTTACATACATGTACAGATGACCAGAGTACTCAGTCTAAGTGGTGCTTCCCTTGGATGTGTGAGTGTAAGCTAGGGACGAAGAACGAGACAGTAAAATGTATGCATGCTCTCAGCCTGGCTTCCTTCAAGTCTGGCCTACTTTTTCCCAGCGTTTGTGGATCATGCTTATTATATGTGCATGGCAAACAGGAGAAGATAAGCCAACCCCCTCCAAATATTAGTGTTTTTCACTAGGATGCAGTCTATTTGAAGTGATCTGGTTGTAGCATTATCTGTTTGTGGATGAACTGCAGGCAGAGCTGCACAGAAGCATTTTAATTTCTGTGAAAGGTACCAGCATGGTACCCATTGAGATCTTGTCTGATTAATCCTCATCATTCTGGTTGACATGGAAAATGGGGAGGGGTCCATAAGCCCTGCCTGGCTGGCCTCCTTACTGCTTTCCACATCCTCTCAGAACAAGGCTTGACTCCTCTTCTCCTGCTTCAGGAAGGAAGGTCAGCCAGGGCCAGATGATTGATTAATAGGAAAAAACACCTCATCAGAGGCCTCTGCCAGACTTTGCCAAGGTGAATCCACTCTCAGATAATCAAAAATTCTTTTTTTTTTTTCAATTATCCATTATTCCCCACCCTAATCTAGTTGATGAAAACTGGACTAAATATACCTGATTTTTTTATGCATCATTCTTCTCAAGAGTCAAGCGGAATGAAAGAAAGCATCATTTGTGTATCTGTAATACACTAACAATATAGTAATAATATCTAACATACTCACTATGTTGTATATATAGTTTGAAAGCATTTTAAGCATTCTTATAAATCTTTACAGCAACCTTTCATACTGGTAATGTTATTATTCCCATATTATATAGAAACAGAGGCACAGATATGTTAGTCAAGGTAGTATAACTGGTAGGAGATAAAGCCAGACTCTGAACCAGAGATCCCTTGTAGCCCTGCGATTCCTTTTATAACAAGGTCCAACATTTTGTGGCTTATTTACATTGTTGTTCCCTACATGTTCACCCTCAGAGCCAAGTAATCATTGCTTCCTTTCACCGACATCCACTTTGTGCCAAGCACTGTTTGAGTTACTTTGCATACACTATCTCTGATTATCATACTAACCCAAATTTCAACCCCTGACCTGTAGATAAAACTTAGCTTCCAACACAAACCTGCCTGGAAAGAAAGATGGTCTTTTATCCACTTAGCTCTTTTTTTAATTAAAAAGTGAAAACTTGAGTTCAGCTATGGAAAAGTAGGCAATTTCATGCTTTTTGTCCACTAGGTTGGCCAATAACTTTGGCCTTGTGTCTTAATTTTTTCCCTAAGATATTAAAATCCCAACTGGGGATAAAACTCAATTATAAAATAATTCTATTAGATCAGTGGACTCTTGTATGTTCTCTAAAGCCCAGTAGGTGTATTTAAATTTTTTAGTGTTTAAAAGAATATTTTGCATTCCTTACCTGTGGCTTAAGTGCTTCAGAATAACAAAATATGTCCTTTCGAAAACACAAATTAAGAAATTATTTGAATGTGATATTGATTTATAGTTCTGACTTTCTGTTTCGATTTGTTTGCAGTGATTATTATTTCAGTTGGCTCACGTGGGTTACTGATGATCGAATATGTTTGCAGTGGCTAAAAAGAATCCAAAATGTTTCAGTCTTGTCTATATGTGATTTCAGGGAAGACTGGCAGACATGGAACTGTCCAAAGGTATGTTGTATTAAAACCACAGAGGTGTATTTCTGAAGATAAAAGTACAAGAGGGGGAATTATTTATAGCTAACATTTTATATTATAAAGCAGAATTGCTGCATTCAACTCCTGATTTCTTCGCAAAACACACTGTTTGAAGATTCATTATTTTTATTAGACAAGTAAGATACCTTTTGTTTTCTCGAATGACTTTAGCATTGAAAGTGAATGGAGAAAAAGATTAAATTACAATGCTATACTGCAAAAATCAGGCATCTGGTTTTGAATTACGATGGAAGTCCATCCTTTTTGAGATTATAAAATTATCAGTCCAAAAAAGCAAAATAATGATGATGAAAACATAAGATGGATCCATTAAAGAAGTATATGTGTTCTATTCAAAAGAATTAGAGAAAAATGCAAACGGTGATGTTTGCATTTGCAAATGCAAACGTTCTATTCAATGTCAAAATTGAAAAATAAGAATTCCAAAGTAAACAAATATTATCAAAAGAAAGCCAAACACTTCTATTTGAAAATCAAAAGTAGGTAACTGAGAATCATATGAAACAGATTTAATTATCCTGCTATCCTGTTATCTTTGCAGAGTACTCAATACTGTGCTAATTTTAGGGAGAAAAAACTAGGCACAGATTTATTGTTGAGTTTTAATTGTTTTTATTGCTCAAATCCAAACATAATCTGTTGAATTAATGAGTCAGAAAGCTACTTCTCCAATCGGAAAGCTTCAAAATAGGCCTGTTCATAAGTACTCATATTAGAAACTAAGAAACACAAAATGTTTTCTTTAAATAGGAAATTTGATGGGTACATTTCATGAGACATCTAATTATGAAGAAATGTTTCATTAAACCAAATATAGAATAAACCTATTTTATAAAGTAAGAAAAAAGCACAGAGCAATCAAAGTAAAACACTAAATTCCATCTAGAAATTAGGACATTATGTTTTGCAAGAAAAAAGTCATATGAATCTGTTTGGAAATATATCAGGACTATAATAGTCAACATTACCCAGGCTAAAAATATTTTTAAATCACTACTGTGTCTGTAAGAAGCTTGACTAATTTTGATGGAATATGCTAGAAGCTTATTTTTATCTTATTTATGTTTTGATATACAAAGCAGGAAGATTTTTGGCATTAATGCAGTGTCATAGACAAAAAGAAAAGATAGAATAAATTTAATTTTTCTAGTTAAATAGAAACAATTGGGTGAATATATTGTTAATGTCTTCATTGAATCTCAACACTAGGAATTATTGATTTAATTATATTAGTTTATAAGATTGGTCATTGAGATAAAATTTTTAGCTCTTAAAACTAGGCATTTAAAACTATAATTGCTTTGGAATTTGAATTTCTAATTTATCAAATCTGAGACAACTTAATCCAAACTGATAGAATATATAAGATGCTCATTCAATGAGTTGTGGAATTCCCTGGAATATAAACTTTAGTTTTATGGCCAAAATCAGTGATTAAGTTTAAAATACCAGGTTTGAATAACCTTAAAATTTCAAAACAACTGCAGTTTCGAAATAGTCTGGTAAGTACATGGAATGTATTTTTCAAATTTAAGAACAACAGAGTTGAATTTTCCAGTAACCATACTTATGACTAATATGTGTGTGTGTGTTTAGTTTTGAAAACAAACAACATTTAAGGTTAAGAGATGTGGCAACACTTTACTCATGTTGGGAGTCATACCCAAAATAAAGAAGCAAAAGAAACTGGCAATAATTACTTGTAATATAACTGTATTAATAAATTTATAGTTTGGTGGAGGAACATCCTTCATCATATTGTTCTCTGCAAGAGAATTAAAATTAATTTTATATTAATATCTAGAAATGATGAATAAAACATTTCACTTTATCAAGTCTTATCTTGTTTTTTCTGAAATCCAAACTATGCTTTTAAAATTTATTATTCCTTTGCTTCTTATGACAATATACTCTCTCATGGTTCTCTTTCTAGTTTACTGTTTCTTTCTAGCCCTTCCTCTTCTGACTTTTCTAGAAACCTTATTATTCTCCAAGTTAATGCATTTAACCCTTCCAAAAGTTCAGCGGGTTAATACAATAGGTTTGCGCATTCATGTAACCATCTAATAGTGAGTCCAGGTAAGTTGGAAACAGTGAGGGTGAGGAAATGGGTGCTCTGCTCCACAGAGTCATTCAGGAACCCAGGTTGATAACATTTCTGTCTTCATCCAGTAACTTCTAAGGATATTCCAAGGTTATTCAAAGCTGGTCATCAACATCCAGCAAGGGAGTGAAAAAAGAATGGAGGATATGTATGGACAGGGTTTTATAGGTTAGACATAGAAGTAGTACCAGTTACTTTTGCTTGAAAGCTATGGGTTAGAACTTGCACATGACCACATCCAAGTGGATGGGGGCCTGGGAAATGTAGCCTACCTGAAGTTCTAGCAAAACCAGAAGGTAAATGATTGCTAATTATCTTAAGTCTCTGTTCCAACACCTTGTTACTCTCCTAGGTGATTTTTTTCTAATACAAGAAAATTGCCCCACAAATTCATTCTGAGGATTTGAACTTTTATATATCTCTGGCTACATCTGCTCTATTCCACCCTCACTACCACTGTCTAGATTTGGGTCTTCAGCATCTTTTTTCCAAACATTTCAATGTCGTTATTTAGTCGCTAAATCATGGCTGACTCTTTTTGTGACCCTAAAGACTGTAACCCGCCAGGCTCATCTGTCCATGGGATTCTCCAGGCAAGAATACAGGAATGGGTTGCCATTTCCTTCTCCAGGGGATCTTCCCAACCCAGGGATCAGATCGACATCTCCTGCATTGGAGGCAGATTTTTTTACTGCTGAGCCACCAGGGAAGCCTCCCACTATGTTACCCACTTCTTATCTATTCTCTGTATCATGTTCACAATTATATTTTTCAAATTGTGATTTTGAAAACTTTCAAAGGATTTATTATCCAGTGGAGAAATCCAAACTTCCTAATTGTGGCATAAAATTTCCTCCATGATTTTGCTGATGCGCCTACATTCTCCCTTATCTTCTAATTCTTTCCCACAGTCAGGCCCCACTCAGCTATACTGAGCCACTTGTGGTTTTCTAAGCTAGCCTCATATCTATGCTATTTATTTCATCTAGAATATTTTCCATTTAACTGTTTATAAAATTCTATTCATTTTTAGGTTTATTAAGTATTTGTCCAATAAAGGATTTATTGTACTATCCTCAAGTATATACCAAAAATAAGATTCAGTGCAAATTTTAAGATTTCTAGCTACTTTGTAAGATTGAGGAAAGAAAAAAAATTTAACCTAAATTCCACTGGGAAATGCCTTTTTACCTACATGACAACAGTTTGGTTTGTGGTAGGTCTCCATGGATATTGTCATAATTCCAGTCACTGACTTATGGAAAATTTAGCCAGAATTATGAATGATTTGCAATAAGATACAGCCCTCAGATCATCCTTATGTATGCAACAGTGATGTTGTATAAGATTTTGAATCTAGTCATCTTCAACTCAAGTATGTAGTTGGTTGACTAACAGTAGTACACTCTGACCAGCCAGCTTAACTTGTTCAAATGTCCAGATTATATTTAGGAAAAACTGTCCTCTTAATACTATGTTTCATTTGATGGTTTGTTTTTTTTTTTTCTTTTTTCCTTTTAGACCCAGGAACATATAGAAGAAAGCAGAACTGGATGGGCTGGTGGAGTATGATTGCTATCTTTTCCTTATCTTTTAATGAAATTCTGAGCTATTAAAGGACTATTTGAAATGTATCCAAACTGACACTACTTGATTTTATAGAAAAATAACAAGGTAAAAAACATAAAGGTAGTGATCCCTTCAGCAATTTTGTGCCAGACAATTTTAATGTCCATATATCTAGAATTCTATTAAGAATGAATCATATACCTCATGTTCTGTTCTTAACTTTTTCAACCAACTGATATATATAGCTAATATTGCTTCTTTAAAAATGTAACAAATATTATTTTTCAAAAGGGAACACAATCCCTGATTTACTTAAAATAATCTTGATAACTTTTAGCCATTTGAATCCAGGAAAAATAATTACATTTGCTATCCTTGGTTTAGAGACAACCCTACCTCTCATTATATTTTATATAAATAAATGAGTAGATTAATCTCATACATACTCATATTTATTCTAGTTTTTAAGTAAAGTGGTATCAGTTAGGGAAGTGTGTGTTTTGTTACAGTTTGTAATCATATATATCTGTATTATTTTGGATAGATTTATTCAGTGATTTATAAGGATTTTGTGCAAAACTAAATCATGTTTTAGGAAAACATCAATTGTATCTTATATCTTATACAGAGAATACAAAATAAGACAAATAATAAATGAATATTCTATGAATGTTACCATTTATCACAAATATGTAGTTGAATTCAACTAACATCTGGGTAAAAAAAAGAAAAGCTACTTCTGAGATTTGGACACATGCAAAGAAAAAAGAAACTCTTATCTAATTTAACACATTAACCCAAGACAAGGGACAATAAAGAATTCAGAAGTAAATTCTGAGATGTTAAGGCTTGTAAAAATTTAAATTAAGATGGAGAGTGAAGTAAACATCTTCAGGTATTGAAAACTATTTTTTGTATACTTTCCTAGATCCAGCAATTTTAGCTTACATATATTTACTTTCTATCTTCAGTTAAAGGTACTTCAGTTTTTTTCATTAAGAGATTTTTGTGGGGTCAGTCTTATCTGACTCTTTGCAACCCCACCAACTGTAGCCCCCAGGCTCCTCTGTTCATGGTCTTCTCCAGGCAAGAATACTGGAGTGGATAGTCATTTCCTTCTCCAGAGGATCCTCCAGACCCAGGGATTGAACCCCAGTCTCCCATATTGCAGGCAGATTCTTACTGTCTGTGCCACCAGGGAAGCCCCTAACTAGAGAATAGTTATTACTTTATTTTTTTATGCAAGTAAATGTACATGGGTGCAGGCTAAGTCACTTCAGTTATGTCCAACTCTTTTTGACCCTATGGACTATAGTCCACCGGGCTCCTCTGCCCACGGAATTTTCCAAGCAAGAATACTGGAGTGGGTTGCCCTGCCCTCCTCCAGGGGATCCTTCCAAAAGCGAAGCGAAGCAAAGCGAAGTTTCTCAGTCATGTCCGACTCTTTGCGACCCCATGGACTGTAGCCTACCAGGCTTCACTGTCCATGGGATTCTCCAGGCAAGAATACTGGAGTGGGGTGCCATTGGATCCTTCCAATCCAGGGATAAAATCAGCATCTCTTATGTCTTCTGCACTGGCAGGCAGGTTCTTTACCACTAGCACCACCTAACAAGGTAACAAGGATAAGTGTGTAATTCAGGAAAAAAAAAAAGAAAAAAAATCCTGTTTTATTTCACTCTTTAACATTGTATAAGTAACAGGAAAAAAGAGAAGTCAGTGAAAGAACAGGATTTTCTAAATTTTTTTGGATTCTAGGTCAACCAGAAGCTTGCCTTCCAGAAAGATAATTCCTAAATCAGCATTTGAAAACTTGAGAAAAGGGAAAAATTTAATTTATGAGTTCACTGTCATTATAGAGATTTCCTGTAAAGAATGAGAGAAGAAAGAATACTTGAAAATATCTTTAGTTGTATTCTCCATGATAATGATATAGCTAGAGTTTCTATAAAGTAATATGAATGATGTGATTTTACAAATAGATAAACCATGATACCAGCAATCTTATCAAAGACGTGATCTTAGGAATCCATACACATTTATTCTGAAAATACTGGCACCATTCGGAACACTATGAACTACTTTAAAATACATCTTTTGAAATCTGTTTATAAGCAAGTTGAGGACAGTTGTATCTTATAAATTTTTATAGTCTGTATAGCACCAGTCTTGTAATCCCAGCAAACAATAGCTGAATGAATGAATGAATTGCCTTCTAAAGTTTTTGAACATTGTTTTAAATACCCTCAGTGGAAGCACATACATGCCCTTTGAGGGAGAATGAGGTCTCTACATTAAATCAAAAATCATGCCAAAATAAATCTAGTGAATAAATGAAATATGTATCTGCAAAATATGATTTTACACTAGATCATTATAAAATCTATAGTTTTAGAATTCTATTGGGAAAAATTAGTTTTCCTGTGTGCTAATCTCAATCTCTCCAAATGTATCCAATAGTCATTAACTTTCTGAATATTAGAAGAATTTTGGAAAAATTTTTTGAAGTGACGGTTTTCAAGAGTAAGTCCACACTTCCCCAAGGCAGCTATTTTCAAGGGGGCCATTCATTTGATTTTATAAGTCCTGGCAAGCCTTTTGGAGTCATGACTTTATATAGTCATATCTCATATGTCATAATGTGCTGCATAGCTTCCTTTGACCCATAATCAAACCAGCGGCTTAATAAAATTACCCAGAAATAGCCTAGAAATATTTGTTTTTCAGACATCTGTTCAAATAATATTTATGAGGGTTTTAGATAAAGTGTATAGGCTAGTCATATTAATATAAATTTAAAGAGCAATTTTAGATCAGTTTTTCCTTTAGTATTTGTCAAAGAGGTTTAAAATGAAAAAGCCCTTCAAAGATCACCTATGAACTAGAAAAGAGACTAAATGGCAGTTTACCTATTAATTCAGGCAGAGAACTAGCAAATACTTCCTTGAGAACTTTACTTGTCACTTCCTTTTCTTCCGCATGAAATATTGTGTCTTAATTTGGGGGAAATACTCTAATTTCTTCTTTTGGTATTTTATCAGAAAAATAACAACAAATTCACTTCAAATAATTTTTTTTTTTTTTGGTCCTGTGGAGAGCAGACAAGGAAGATTTAATCAAAGACTCTATTAATAGTGTTTAACCACTAAAATGTGAAGAACAAATACTAAACACATAATGCCTAGGATGCAAAGCCACATTTAAATCATTTAAAAATAATTAAGCCATACACCACATCGCATTTGAGTGGTTAGTGAAATCCTGTGGCTTAGATAAATGGATGCTCTACTTGATGCTTGAAAGTCTGTGCCTTTGACTAAATGTGGACTCAGTTTAGGCATTAGCCTTCCATAAGCAGGTTATTTACCATCTGTGGCAAAAAATTAACTGGTGTTAAATCATTTTACCTTCCAAGAAAAATATTTTAAATGACTTTGTAAGTAGAGATGAGGAGTTTATCAGCACATCTAAGCATGATAAAGGGAGCTGTGAGGATGTCTTGTTAAACTGAGGACCACCTAGTGACATGTGGTTATCTAGGGCCCAGGCGTGACTTGCTGCCAGAGCACTTAACTCAGGATGCATTATGGATCTCACTCTGGCAGAGTGAATACGGAAATATTTTACACTCTCTTTACCTCACCCAAGTTACCTGTTCATCTAAAGCATCTGTCTTGGATGTGTGCAATTAAAGGGGAGAAGATAACAGTCTTTGCCTAACAAAAATATTCTTCCTGTTTGCCTGATTCTACTATCTTGAAACATAATGTTCTGCCCTCTTATTTTCTGTTTTCAATGAAAATGAAATTTTCTATTTTAATCTGGAACTAAGCCGTTTTTAGAGTTCCTTAACTCTCTGCAGATGTAAAGTTGAGTGTTTTTTTCACTAAGGTACCTTATAGTATTTGTGACCCCAGTTCCATTACAGTGGTTGAGAAAATGTGGAGCCAATTTTCATCTTTCATCTTGATGGGGGAGAGGGGGACACTGTAAAGTGTTTACTAATAAGGAATCACTTGGCTGAGAGGGTGAAGCCTCGTTCTAAAATGAAAGAATGGTTTTTCAGGCCACTACTAATGAAATTCCTTCCACAAAATTGCAAATCAGAATTTCCTATTCAGGGACCTCCTGGCTTTCAATTTCACTGAGTCAATACCCAGAATCCTACCAGATCTGGTCTTATGATTAGTGTCTCATGTAAGGAGACAGAAGTTTCTTATTATTCCATTTTTTATTTTATTAAAAACATCATTTTTATGCCAAAGAGATAGGGACACCATATTAGTTTCCTAGGGTATCTGTAAAAAACTACCACAAACTTGGCTTAAAACAACAAAAATTCATTCTTTCATCATTCTGGAGGCTAGAAGTCCAAAGTCAAGGGGTTGGTGGGGCCATACTTAGATGTCTCCAGGGAAGAATCCTTTCTCACTTCTTCCAGCTTCTGGTCTCCTGGCAATCCTTGGACTTTCTTGGCTGGAACTCCACCAGCCCCAACCCCTGCTTTCATCTTCACATGACCTACTCCCCTGGGTCTCTTTGCACCCTCATCTCTTCTTATGAGGACGCCAATCATTGGCTCTAGGGCCAACTTGGATCCACTACAATCACATCTCAGTTCTTAACCTTGATTACACCTGTGAAGATGCTATTTTCAAATAGGTCATTATCCTACTCTGTTTGAGCTGTCATAACAATGTATCCTACACTGAGTGGCTTATAAACAACAGAAAGTCATTTCTCACGGTTCCAGAGGCTGGAAGTCTGAGGTGAGGATGCCAGCATAGTCAGGCTCTGGTGAGAGCGCTGTTCTGTCAACTTCTTGTTGTATCCTCCATGGCGGAGAGCAGAGCAGGGGGAGGACACTCTCCAGTAATTCTCGTAAATGGGCTAATCCCTTTCGTGGGAGCTGTACCCTTATGAACTCATCGAATCCAAATTACCTCCCAAGGCCCCCACCTCTTGATACCAAATACTATCTTAATAGGGATTGAGTTTCAATATATGAATTTGAGGGAACAGAAACGTTCAATCCATAACAGTTATCTTCTGGGTTAGGTGGAAAAGAATTTGGGGGACACTAGTTAGACCCCACTGGAGAAGGCAATGGCACCCCACTCCAGTACTCTTGCCTGGAAAATCCCATGGGTGGAGGAGCCTGGTGGGCTGCAGTCCATGTGGTGGCTAAGAGTCGGACATGACTGAGTGACTTCACTTTCACTTTTCACTTTCATCCATTTCATTGGAGAAGGAAATGGCAACCCACTCCAGTGTTCTTCCCTGGAGAATCCCAGGGACGGGGGAGCCTAGTGGGCTGCCGTCTATGCAGTTGCACAGAGTCGGACACGACTGAAGTGACTTAGCAGCAGTTAGACCCCACAGATACCACATCAAAAAGTTACATTTTAATATCATTCAATCATAATCATGACTTGTATTAAAAAACATTATGTCAAATTACATATAGAATCATCATTAAAAATACCTACAACTACTTCCCTTGTTCTCACTTTGCTGTAAAGTGTGTCCCAGCAAAATGAGTGTCAGCAAATTAGGTGTTTGTAGCTGAAAGATACCTGTAGTCTTTTGATTGTTGTTGCCTGGACAATTGCAAAGGATCTGAACGTTTTAACACTGTCATGTGGATGCACTCGTGCTAAGAAATCTAGTTTGGAATAACTTGTGGGAATACCTACTGCCGCAATTCATGGGGTTGCAAAGAGTCGGACACGACTGAGCGACTGAACGCCTGAACTGAACTGAACTGATGATGTAGAATAGCTCTTTCCTCAGGGAGCCCCTTCACCACGTTACCATCCTTCCTCCACTCAATGACCAGAATAAAAAAGGAAACCAGCAAATGTACAATGAATCTCTTTTTCTAATGGGAGAAACTACTAGCTAAAATCTGATGTCAGGACATTTACAGGACTTTAATTATCTGTACCTTTCAGGATGCTGAGTTGTAGCTTGCTCTGTTCAGGACACACTAGACCTGTGGCAGAAACTCCGTAGGTTCTTAAGCAGTTCCCTGCAGGTGGTGAGCATGGGCCCAGGGAAGAGGTCAGAGGTGAACAGTGAGGTTTGGTCTCTTCCCTAAGCTCAAGGAGTACACCTTTCATTGTCTTGTCATTGGTTACATTTTTCTCTCAAGTCCAGAAGTCCCTTTCTGCCATTAAAAGCTGTGACTAGCAGTTCGTGATATTTTAATCTTTAAAATGTCTTTATCGCATCGTCAGTATTAGGTGCTTGACATCAAACAAATCAAGAATTACAAGAGGCTATCAGCATTCAGAAGAGTCACATTTTGGTCAAATATAACATTTTGAAGTTTGAGTTGGTTAAACATCAACATTCATTTGTGAATTTTATTTAACTAGGTCAAACCATGTAATCTCAGAATACAGAAATTCAAACTAAGCAATATAAACCCAAGGATATGTAGTAGCAATTAAGCAGTATTTGGAATGTATAAGTGCCTGTTAGAAGCATGAGAAGAGCTGTCCATTTGAAAGGAAGGCATCTAGGGTGTGAGTGCTGGAAGGTAGGGGAGGCAAGACTTTCTGGTCCCGATAATTGTAACTACACGTGGCTTAAAAAAAAATCAATCATTTTAGTTTGGTTTGTCTCCTGAATATAACCTCTGTTCATTTCTTTCAGTTCTTTGTTTCAACACCAGTGTTCAGCCATGATACCATTTCATACTACAAAATATTTAGCGACAAGGATGGCTACAAACATATTCACTATATCAAAGACACTGTGGTATGTTCCTTCCAAGATTTATCTCCTGAAAGATCATTCACTTGAGGTTGCTCAAATAACGCTCAGCTTCACACAACATAATGTTTGTCTTTTTATAGGAAAATGCTATTCAAATTACAAGTGGCAAGTGGGAGGCCATAAATATATTCAGAGTAACACAGGATTCACTGTAAGTATTGCATGAAGCTTGATGCACCATTCAGGTTTTAATTGGCACTGATGGACGGATGAAATCTACAGCACCACTGCTTTCAGTTAAGAGCATTTTCGTTGCTTATTCTAAAGTGTAGTTCAGACAGCTGTGGTTTCATTAAAATTACACATTCTTTAGTAATTAGTCAACACAATTTCCTTTTTTGGAAAGAACATTTAGTAGGTGGTTATTTCTCTTCTGATAGTTGGTATATAATTACATTAAAAGTATAAAAGTTTTAGAATAATAACTGGTCCTAAAGACAAATTTTCCCTCTAGCACTTGAAGCAATAAGCTAGATTCAGAAGTCCATGAGGGCAGCCCTTTGATAAGAAACATTCTTGCAGTGATTCATTGTTGTATAAGTTTGAGATTATCTGTAATAGCTATTATTTATTAAGTGATTGCTGTGTACCACATAATATAAAGTAGAAATGATTATCCCAGTTTTACAGATGAGAAAGCTGATACTTGGAAATTTAATTAACTTGGGCAAGGCTACCTAGTTAGTGGTAGAACTAGGATTTAAATCTAAAATATATTAAATCTAAGATTCTTATTATTAACCTCATCATGGGGCTTCTTTCTTCTAGGTCTTTCCTTTTCAGTCCATCCTGTGTACTGTCTAAATAGATCATCTTAAAATAAGCATTTTTGATCAAACATCTCTAATCAAGAATGTGTAGTTTTTTTCCCCCCTTTACTTCTAATAAAATCCAAATCTAGGGCACTCTCTTGTAACTTCCCTGCCATTAGCTTGAATTCTAAGAACAAAAGAGGAAGATTAGTCCAACTTCACTGGATAAAATTTTTTTAGAAACTTGTTGCCAATCCATGGAATTCTTTAAACTGTCAGCAAAGGAGTTTAGCCATTACATGGAGCAGCCATTAAAACTGCCCGTGTAAGATGAGCAACAAGATAAAACCTCATGGGAGATTTCAGGAATAATATATTTAGGAGGTAGGGGAAAACTGAAGGCAGGAAGACCCTGGTATGGTCATAATCTAGGCCTGAGGGGACAGAAGCCTGAACTAGAATAGTGGCAATGAAATGCAGACTCCAAGAGAAAATTATGTCTCTATTTTTTAAATCTTTGGAACATGGGATAGTGCCTGGCACATAGTTAAATGAATGAGTGGAAGGGTAGACAGACAGTGAAGAGAGACAGAGGCTGAAAAGGTAAGTCAGTGGCTGTGAGGGAAAAGGGAAGGGAAAGAGGGAATGTGGGCTCCAAGTGTTAGAGACAGAGACAGTTGTGAAACCTTTGACGTAACAAAAACCTGTAGGAGGCAGTTTGGAAAAATCTGAGTAGTTTATTCACAGGTAGTTTGAGATGATGTGGGAAGAGCAAGTATAGTGATGTTTGGGATCCTATGAAGTCAGTAAAGACATTTAGCAGGATGCTGGTTTAGAAGGTAAAGTTAATAGTAGGAATCAGGTGTATTCTGTTGCCTTTTCCTTTTACTGGGGGTTTTCCCAGGTGACACAGTGGTAAAGAATCTACCTGCTAATGCAGAAGACACAAGTTCTATCCACGGGCTGGGAAAATCCCCTGGAAGAGGAGGTGGCAACCCACGTCGGTATTCTCACCTAGAAAATCCCATGGACAGAGAGCCTGGCGGCTACAGTCCATGGGGGCCCAAGGATTCAGACACAATGAACACACACACTGGTGCCTTTTACTGGGAATAACAAAGTTGTTATTTCAGTGAGGATATACAAGTACTTGGGTGAATGAAAAGTTCTGAGAATTAAAAATAAGAAACCAA
This sequence comes from Ovis canadensis, assembly GCF_042477335.2. Lineage (NCBI taxonomy): Eukaryota > Metazoa > Chordata > Mammalia > Artiodactyla > Bovidae > Ovis > Ovis canadensis. Next base: position 152,985,820 of record NC_091246.1, read on the forward strand.
ACCTAAAAATTTTAACACTTTATTGTGCTCTTCCTAGAAATTAAATGTCAGTTATTTTGTTATATTCAGATGAACTCACAGAGGAGAAAATCATGCCCATTAAATTGGATTTCCCACTTTGTTAAGACAGGTTAGAACTGGGACCGAGATACTTAAGTAATAAGCATGCTCTCTTGTGACTTGTTTTGCTTCTGGGTAAATTAGCATTCCCCTTTGTGTGGAATCCTTGGGTAGATGAGTTTCCTGATTTATAAAAAAGTGATCTACTGTCAGTGCTTCTGTAAAATAAATTCTAAACATGTTCAAAATCATAGACAAAATTAAATAGTTTAGCACAAAGAAATCAGCAAACTGTTAATTATGGAAAGGAAAGAGGTGATATTAATCAAACATCCTAGCTTAACCAAAAAAGAATACTCAACATAATTTAATGTTTCTCCTATAATTTATAAATATATTTGTGTAAATATATTTTATATATGTATAAGTCAGAGTATGTACGTAAAATTCAGAAGTATGAACAGCAGCAACTTGCATACATAAGTGCCAACTAATTGCTTCATTCCATTAAAGTTGGACTATACTATTTACTATATTAGTAGTATATTAACAATTCTATCACCATTTAGCCATCAATAATTATCTGATAACTTCTGAATATATTTTCAGGTTTTATTCTAGCAATGAATTTGAAGGTTACCCTGGAAGAAGAAATATCTATAGGTAATTTATGTCAAGTCATTCTAATATTTTCATATATTGAAATTTGAATAAAAATCTATCAGAGTCCTCAGAATATATAAAATATTTTTAAAAAGCTGAAATGTAATAGAATTAATTTATGAATTAAAATATTCAGAGAATGTGTATACTACATCACTATAAAATATATGCCCCCAACATACTAGCTAACCAAATGTTTTCAAAAAGAAAAATTAAGAAATTTTAATGCTGATATAAACATGGCCTTAAACATTTCAACTAAATTTAGAAGCAATTGAGAAAATTCATGTAACACACATTCATCAAGTTACTACTGTATACCATGCATTGTGTTTATTCCTGTAATGTGTGATTTCTTTAACATGACTTGCTTTGAGACTATTATGATTAGAAGGAAGTCATTTCTGTTCATATATTAGTGTTTTAGTTTATGGCCCCCTTGGTGATTGAAATGGTGCCCTTAACAGTCCCTTCTGGATATGGAAGTGAAAACAATAGCTTCCATGGGTTGGTGGTCTGCTATAGGCCTTGCACATTCTTATCTGCTTTATATATGTAATTTCATTTAATCACAACAACAACTCTATGCAGTCAGTGATGTTGTTGGGCCAGGATTTATACCTGGGCATTCTGAACTTGACCCTTTATTGCTAACCGCCTACCTAATGTTTTCCAAGATCACACCAAAATATAAATGTGAATGCTATTAACTGTAGTGAGAAAATGAATTCTTCCTTCTGCTGCATTCCTCTGTTCCCTTCTGGACCATAGCTTTTCATATGTTGAGAAGAATCCCCCTCTGATGATAGCAATGACTCTGATCACCCTCTACCATGCTCAAGGCAATGTCAGGGGCAGCAGCAGAAGGAACACTGCAGTGGCCGCAGGTACACTTAACCAGCCACATCAGGACTCTGCCTCTGGCTGCATCCTGGCGTAAAACCACCTGGTCCTCCCCAGATGAGACTCTGAGGGTTTGGGGTAAGGTCTGGGAAGTTGTATGTTAAAGCCAGTTACTCAGAGAGTTGGGCCAGTGTGGTGGGTACAGGTTGGCTTGTGTAGGGCCATTTGGGGCGGGGGGGGGGATGTATTTCCAAGAAGAGCTTCCATGAACCCAGATTTCCTGCCAAATAAAATGAAAGGCATGAGAGCTATTGAGAATCATGTTTGTGGCTTATTACTAATTTCCCCTTCTAGATATATGATAAAGACAAGAGATCCCTTTTTTGGTAATACTGCCCAAATCTTTGTCTGTTTTGCCATGGGAGCACACATTATAGGAGGTAATTGAGAAAATTCATGTAATACACATTCATTAAGTTAGTACTGTATACCAGGCATTGTATTTATTCATATAATGTGTGATTTCTTTTAACATGACTTGCTTTGAGCAGATGCGAGAGAGATGGTACATGGGATATGAAAGAACTACGCATTCTCAACCACTTTGTAAAGTAAGAGATTGATAGCTATAAGAAGTGGCTACCTCGCTCCCATTTGAGGTGCTAGATATTTCTCCCACCGCCAGAAAACTGCCAAGGGCTTCTCCCTCAACGTCTGTGCCTATTCAGGCGAAGACGGATTGAAGATCAGATGAATCAAAATACTGTGGCTCTCCCTTTACTTTAAATGATACTGGCAACAGAAAAATAGTGAGCTTGATGTTAATATGCAAATCAGTCATTTTGCACGGAGTAGTACATTTTGATAAATACAATCTCAAAATTCCAGCCTTTAGTTTTATTTTCATTTCCCTCCAGAATTAGCATTGGAAGCCATTCTCCAAGTAAGAAGTGCATTACTTGCCATCTAAGGAAAAAAAGGTGCCAATATTACACAGCAAGTTTCAGCGACTATGCCAAGTACTACGCACTCGTCTGCTATGGTAGGTAACGGACCTAACACAGGCTCTACCCTTCTCTGCCTCTTTCCTTGTCCTTGTCATCATTATCTGATCAATCCTTAGCTACAGGTTATTGAGCACCTGTTATATGTGAGGACCTTATCTGCCTTATCTTATCTAATGCTTACGGGAAAAAAATGTAAGGAGGATAGGAAGGCATTATTATCTCCATTTTTTGCAGTTGAGGAAACAGACCTTTTGTAAAAGGTCCACACTGCTGGTAAGCATCAGAGCCAGATGGGAGTAAGAGTTCCTTGGCTGTAAATCCCAACCTCGTACCCACCATGTACCACAGCACCATGACATCGTATTGTGAGAGCAATATCATAAAAAGAAGCATCCTCTGATAAAATGGTTCCTGGATTTCAGCCCCATTTGCTTGGAGAAATGACAATCTCTTATAGCCAGGGAAAGAAATCTGAGCTGTTTGTCTTGGAGGCCAACAATTCTTTGAACTATAGCTTCCATGGGTATGGAAAATAAGCTTTTGTCACCTAGTATATCCTTTCTAAATTTGAGAAACATAATAAGTAATTCATCCAAGTATTAAAAAATAAAGCTCATAAAATATACTAGATGTTTCCTGGTTGTTTTAGTTATATGTCCATTTAACAAGTAATTTCTATCCAGATAATTTTATTTTATGCATAACCTTTCATCTGTATCTTGAACGCATAGCAAAGTTGGGTTAGGCAACCAGTAAATCATTGAAATATGTTAGGTCCTTGCTAGTCATTATGGGGATTTTGGAAAACTGATCTGAAACATATCTACCCCTCCATTCTCTGTTCTGACACCCCTTCCACCACCACTATTAATCCCTGAGTTTCCCTGCGAGTTGAAGGTGGACAGAAAACAAAAGGGAGTTATTAAAAAACATATCCCATTCTTGTTTCTGGTGTGACACCAGACACTGGTATTTGGTGAGCAGCTCAGAATATAAACAGAATCTCTGACTGATTTCAATCCCTGCTCAGTGTAGAGGACCCTGAGGTTCCCTTTACTTGCCAAAAGAAAGGTTACCCTGACATGCCACTTCTTCAGTCCAATCATCTGGGCCCAGAACCTCACCCCAGCTCTTTTGACTATGTGAAAATGAGTAAGCATTTTAATTCAAATGCTTCCTTCAAGATGGCACAAGATACCGCTTTAATACAACACTTTCACAAAAGGTTTGGTCTTTGGCATCTCTGTAAAGTCAAAAGATTGTTGTTCATGACCATACGTGCTAATTGTGGTTACAGCATTTCAAGGTATACGTTAAATGTCCCTCTCAATTTCTGTGCAACATTTTTCATCTCAAGCTACGTATTCGTGCAGCATATATTGAAGCTTACATGCCAGGCACAGGGTATCATTGAAATAACTGTCCTGAATCATCTGGTTGTCTATTTTCTCTCCTGGAGGCAGAATAAACTTTCCTTTCATCTTTATATTCATAAGGCCAAAAAAGAATGGTTAGTGCATGATAGACGTAGAATGTTTGTGGAATGAACATAGGTGACTAGGGGAGATCGAAACATTGCTGCTTTTTGCAAAGCGTACCCCAAGCCTCATTTTTACGCTGATATTTGTTGTTGTTGTTGTTGTTCAGTTGCTAAGTTGTGTCTGTCTCTATGCAGCCCATGGACTACCACACCAGGCTCCTCTGTCCATGGGTTTTCCCAGACAAGAATACTAGAGTGGGTTGCCAATTTCTTCTCCATGTGATCTTCCCGATCCAGGGATCAAACCTGCATCTCCTGCATTGACAGACAGATTCTTTATTTCTGAGCCACCAGGGAAGCCCTTTATGCTGATATATTTACTGATAAAGACATCAGTGACCCTACTCATACAAACGCATTTATATTTTATGTATTCCGCATTTGTACAGTACTTTAATGCTTTCTGAAAGCACTATACCACTTCTTAGTGTCTTCCTAAGATCTGCTTGAGCCTAAGTACCCCCTGAAGAGTAAAAAATCAAATACTAATCTCTCATCAAAAGTTGGTGAAAGACTCCTTTCTGGAACTTGAATCGCCTGACTTTTCCACACTCACTCTTCCTCGGCAGTATGGTAATTTCCCATTTAGCAAAAAATATACTGTGTGGGAAGCATCACATCGTCTGGTGTTTTTGAAGCTCCAGTAAAATGAGTCACTGCACCATCATAGGAAAAACCTTGAAATCTTCCCCTTTAGGACTAAGAGTAAAGCTTCATTATGTAACTTCAAACTCTCTGAGAGAGATGGTGAGTAAATCCCAGATAATAGGACTGAAGTAGGTAAAATCATATTGATGATGCTGATGAAACAAAAGCAGTGCAAAGAATACTTCTGCCACTAGGACCACACCCTCAGGCCACTTGTTCAAGGGCAGTCAGTCATTAGTTTGTCTCATAGTTTGGACAAAAGATATAAGCTAGTTATCCCTACTGGAACTGCACACCTACGAACATCCCATAAGGTGGGTGCTGTTTGACTAAAGTTTAGAAATTCAGATTCATGTCTCATTGCCTTACATGCTAACAAAAATTACAATATGTATTTGTACATTTTAATAATGTTGAAGAAAATCTAGGCAAAATGAAAATCTCTGAAATCAAATTCTATCAAATTGAGATTCCACACAGTAAGCATTGCTGGTTTTTGAGGGAGCCTATTAAATGATATCCTTTCTCCTCGCTCTCAGGCCAGATTGAGGAGTCAGGCAGGAAATCAAAATATCAGCTTTATTGCCTATAAAGGTTAACTGGAAAACGGGACTAAGACCCCAGAATCACAATTACTCATACAAATATGGGTATAACCAGACAGCCTCTGGCTTCGCCCATGGGGCCTGCCACTTTTAACATTTATAGCACACTGAGAAGCAAGTCAAAAGCATCTTCTCTGAAGGCCGAAAGATGTCAGGAACAAGGCAGAAGAAGGAACTACTCATATCCAGGGTTTCTAATAACTTACATATTTCCAGGTATTATTTATTCTATAGTTCTAGTAAGTAATAGTTTTTTAAATATTTACAGATATTGTTAAAATGACCAATTTTTGGACTTCCCTGGCAGTCCAGTGACTGGGACTCTATGCTCCCACTGCACTGCAGGAGAGCAAAAATTAGATCCCTGATTGGGGAATTAAGATTGGAAAAAAAAAAAAAAAGGCCAATTTCTGTACAGAGAACCTGAATTCCATGTTGAAATATATGGTGGACACTGGCTTGCCACTCAGACCTCCTACCTTCAGGACTCAGTCCTTATTTCTCCAGCTGCGGAGAGAGCTGGTGGCTAAAAGCTTACAGCTGGGCCCCCTGCACCCAAGCCAGAGATCGCTCTTCTCTCAGGCCAAAATCAAGAATCACTCCATTCTGGGAGATAGAAGGCGAACTAGTTGGCTCCATTCAAGACAACTCTGAAGGCCAACCAGCTCCAGAGCTCCCAGTGAGGTTGGCTGAGGTCTCTGTTGTGACTGCACCTCGACCCACTTTCCCTCAGTACCCCACCTTTTTTTCTCTTCCCCCACAGCTGGGATCCTAATACAGCACCCCAGATAAACTTTTGGTGCACAAAAGTTTGGTGCACAAACCAGACCTCCTAGGTTTGTTTCGTAGGGAATGTGTCCTGTCACAGCATATTGAACAGGAAATATTTTCTGTATAAATATATTTCTGCCTATAGCAATTAAGGGGGCTTTCCTAGTGGCTCAGTTGGTAAAGAATCTGCTTGCAATGCAGGAGACCAGGGTTCAATCCCCAGGTCAGGAAGATCCCCTGGAGAAGGAAATGGCAACCCACTCCAGTACTCTTGCCTGGAGAATTCCATGGACAGAGAAGCTGGACAGGCTGCAGTCCATGGAATTGCGAGGAGTCGGATACAACCGTGTGACTAAATTTCATAGCAATTAAGTGAAAGAAAAAGAAGTTGCTGAGTTCTACCTACCAAACTAAACTGAACATTGAACCAAGAAGCCAAATTGAAAATATAATCTGAGTATTGGTCAAGTTAAAGACACAGCTAAAACTGGCCCATATAGCCTATCTTCCCAGAAGGCCATTTATCACTGCAGCTTCTGGGGCCCATTTGTGTAATTAGATACTGACTATTTAGGATCACTCTTGGAAATATATACTTCTCTTATGTCTGTTCTTTGACTGGGCTCTGGTCTCATGTATTGTTTGAATGCAACTTAAAAGGGGATGTTTACTTCTTTATGGGAGAAAAAAAAATAGTTGCATAAGTAAAAGAGGTAATTGAGCTTGACAGTAATCATAAATATGACCAGCAATTCTTATTGAAAGCTAAATGTTATTTTAAAACTAAGCCACGCTTTTGTTTCATCCTGTGCACAGGCCCAGGCCTCCCCATTTCCACCCTTCATGATGGCCGCACCGACCAAGGTACTGTCTCCCACATGCTGTTGTCTTAAGAAATCCTGGACTCTTGTGACACTAGAGGAAGCAAGACAGCTTCCCCACACCAGCAAGGGGAGCAGTGACATATAGCTTAGTGCATAGCTTATGATTATATTGATCAACCTATTCTTTGTCAAACCTGATCATATGAAAGTTAATTATTATTTGCAGTAAGAACCTGGCATAAAGCAGATGAGTTATATAAGACGAATTAATCCTGTCTTCACCAATCACCCTTATAAAAACACAGAAGCTTAAAATTGGAAGGAAACTGAAGATTTTTAGTACACTCTCCCTCCCAAATAAGAAGGCCTTTTTTTTTTTTTAACATCCCGAACTGGAGATGAGTTCCGGATATAACTCCAGTTCGAAGCAGAGGGTGACTATCATGCTAGCTTTTTTGTTTTAACAGCTACATCACACTGTTGCCACATATGAGGGCCCTGAAATTTGGAGGCTCTTTCCATTTTCAGCTGCTATCAAGGCAGATCTCCTCCATCCTGTATTCGTGATATTGGTTCAAAAATAGTTCACAGCTCAAAGATGACCATTTTTACTCTCGATGGAGATATACAAGTGTATAATTGCCCTGAGACTCTTCCTGCGATTCTGTTACCTTTTGATTTACTATGAAACGTTGTGGGGTTGAAGTTGATGGAATCTAAGGACGAAAAGGGACTTCAGCACTCAAGCCTGTGATTGTCCTTGGACAGCTTTGGTGACAAGTCAGGAGACTGACTGCTTTGGAATTAGTTTGGCTGCCAGCTCAATGGCCTACGTACAGGTGAAAATAAGGCAATGAGGAAAATCAGTCCATTCAGGAGCTCAGGACAGGACAAGCATTGTAATAATGAAACTGTGAATTTAGTTTCGTTTTGAAGTTTGGGGTTTTTTTTTTTTAACCTTGTGTCTAATAATGAAATACTTTAAAGAATAACAGATTGTATTTCTGAGTTTGGCTCATTTCAACCTTCAGTGAGAGAAATTTTAAAGGAAGACTAGTTTCAAATTTCTAAGTCTTTGTTTTAATGGAAATCACCATAAATGTGTAATTCTCATTTGTTCTCAAAAGAGAACACAATCTCTGATTTGCATAAAATAATCTTGATAACTTTTAGCCATTTGAATCTGGGGAAAGTAATTGCATGGCTGCAAAATAAAGGTCAGCTTCTCTTTTTAAATGAATTTCCACTTTCTTACTATTCTTCTCATATTCCTGCTAGATACCAATTTTTGTACTGCTTACAAAACTTTATCACTTCATTCAATACTTACAAAATATGTACAATGTTCATGTGCCTATATGTTATTGTTATGCCCAGAGTCCGAGTCCCCAAAACTGAGAGAATAAGACATCCACAGCAATGCAAAAACATGAAGGGGTTTTATTTCTAGCTCGAGCTAGGGCTCCCGCCACATCCAATGCAGTGGAGTGGAGCAAGGAGCCCAGATTTGCAGCAGTATTTATAGGTTTTAGAACAGAGAGTTGGCAAGGGCTGATTGGCTGCAGGAGTTTCCTAGTATTTACTAATTGGCTAATCTTTACTGGCTGCAGGGGTTTCCTGGTATTTACTAATTGGCTATTGGCTGCAGGGGGGGGGTGTCTTTTATGTCCTGATAAAGTCAAACCAGGTTACGGGGAGTATGCTGATTAGACAAGTCCTAGCATCTGCGGGGATGACCTCACTGGGCAATGACTCAGCCTTTCCCGTGAGTCCTACCTTAGTCCCTGAAGCCTATCATGGTGTTTGTTAGGTCCCAACATTCCCCCCTGTCTTTTGTTATACTGAGGAATCTTCCTCAGCATTTTGGGGCAGGGCCTGATATTGCTGCCTAAGTACTAGTACCTGGACTGTATTGATGCGCTCCTTAACAAATGTGATGTCTATTTAGGATACAGGGGCCAAGAGTGAGCTTGGCCAGGGACTCCCTGATTACCCCTGAGTGAGTCACATAAAAACAATGTTCTTCCCCTAACACAGCACATAGGCCCCCTGAGAGACTTCATACTCAAGATACTTTTTGGGGGCGGAGGTCTCTTTCTTCTGTAACTTCTTCCTGCTGTGCATGGGCATAGGCCTGCCTAGCAGAGCAGAAGTCTCTACCTGATCTAAGTTGGTGTTTTCCACATCTGAGACCAGCTTTTACCCTTGTAGTTGCAGCAATTTAGTTGGCCCCTCTCAGAGATGAAATAGACAAGCGCCAAACAAGAGACCTACCAGGATGGTCATCTCTGGTTCCTGGAAACAGAAACTATTTCTTAATAGCCAAAGCAGATTTTCACCGTTAATGACGTCAGTGTTTCTCTAGATGTGAGAAGGTGCAAAAATTGGGACTCATAAAATTTTCTCCTGAAAAGATCTCACTATCTGATGGCCTGTTCTGCCAGTTTTCCCAGAGCATAGAGTGCCTCATTCCTGATTTTCACCCTGAACTCCTTTCAGGGGCGTTGAAAGTCAGCAGTTGCAGCGGCCATGATTTAATCTTTGTAGATGCAGATGGCGAGTGTCAGTCTTCAGTTGGCAGAGCCCCTTCTTCCTCATAAACTTGACCATGATTATGAGGGGGGGCACTTCATGACCATTTTATCCCATGGTGCCGAGAATGTCCATTCTCAGGTTTGGCAAAGATTTTGTTGACAGGCCACTCAATGTGCTGTTACTGGATTAGGCCCTAAAACAGTATCCAAAATTCTCTGGACCACCTGTCATTAGCTTCTTGGTCCAGGAAAATATTCCCTCTTGTTGCTTCTTGCCATATCTAGAGTTACACTGTTACCATCATCGATCTCATATGGGACTATATATTATTCTATTAGAGGCCTCATACACACATTTGACAGTGTAAGAAACAGCAATTTTGTAAAACAGGGGAAATACAAATAACATAGCCAGCAGTATTAGTAAAGTCACAAGTAAGACTTATGTTAAGAACTTCCATTAGATGTAGCCCAGTATATCTTCAGGTCATCTGACTTAGTCTGTCCTGTAGAATCTTTGTCTTCCAGGGAAATTATATTGGCACCATCTCTAAGGCATATAGCCCAGTTTTCTAGTATTACTAGACTGATTATCTTTAGTATGATTTAATTTTTTTAAGTAAATTTTCTCAGGGCCAACCAGTTAGAGTCTGGTAGTAGAGAAATTTACCAAGGTAACCCAGAACTAGACACAGGTAATTGGTCACAAACCCAACAGTTGGATTGATTTTTAAAACTAGCATAGGATCAGGCCTATGATAGAAAAGCATTTGACTTATATGCTACCTCTGATGTTGTCTTCTCATCCTGGTGTAGTATAGTTTCTCCTGATAAAGTCCTTCCATTCATGTTGGAGACAGCCCCTTAAATTATGTCTTTTTCCAGTCCTGGTTGCAGGTCATGAGGCGTCTGATCTTCATCCAAAGATAGATTACTGAGATAAGCTTCAGAAACAAACATAGGGTGTTCAAGAATTCAATTAAATTTTACATTAATATCACATAACAGATTAATCCTAGGTACAATGAAAATATTCTACTTGACGTTAATTATTCTAAGACATGTCTATATTAGATAGGTCAACAAACAAACATTAATATCAGGTATTTAACATTGAATATTTCCCAGTTCGCATGAACCTGGAGTTTATTGTTTAAGCCAAATAAATAGAGCTCATATACAAAAATATTACCAAGACATATTTAGACAGACACAGTGCAAGATCTAGCTTCAAGTCTTTTTTTTCCTTTTTCCTCAGTGTCAGATAAGTGTTCCTGAGAGCCCTGGTCTCAAGGCACAGGGAAAGAAAATCAAGTTCTAACAAAATGGCGGCAGGTCTAAACCACATGGTTGCCAGACAGAGCAAAACTTCCTTTTCCAGGGGATCTTCTCGACCCAGGGATCAAACCCAAGTCTCCCATATTGCAGGCAGACGCTTTAACCTCAGCTCCACCAGGGAAGCCCTTAAATACAAAAATACAGTCTCTCAGAAAACCTCCTATTGAGACACAGAACTTCAGATCTAAGTACTAACATCAGTCATAAGGGACAAAGGAGTAGAAGTTGCTTGCCCCATGATTACAGAGAAGAACACAGGAGACAAAATGAACACACAAAGAGCAGAGACAATGCCGGCACTCACACAGACACGACAAACAGATAACAAATACACATTGGCCGAGAACACAGCCCTAGGTCTTCCTGGGCCCCCCTGAAACTTTCTTTCCCTCGAGGTAATTTTACCAACAAGGCATCCACAGAGCCAGCCGCCTCCCCAGCACAATGTCAGGCCTTGGCCTTACGCTGGTCTTAACCAGAGAACAGAGCCAGCCCCCTCCCCAGCACGATGCCGGGCCTCAGCCTTACACTGGTCTTAACCAGAACTAAGACCGGTGTTCTGATATCTCTCCTCCTAGTGAGGAAACCCCTTCTACCGGGAGAGTGTTATTCTTCCCAGTTAAAGGGATCCTGGACGAGCCCCCAAATATTATGCCTAGAGTCCGAGTCCCCAAAACTGAGAGAATAAGACGTCCACAGCAATGCAAAAGCATGAAGGGGTTTTATTTCTAGCTCGAGCTAGGGCTCCTGCCACATCCAACGCAGTGGAGTGGAGCAAGGAGCCCCAAGCCCAGATTTGCAACAGTATTTATAGGTTTTAGAACAGAGAGTTGGCAAGGGCTGATTGGCTGCAGGAGTTTCCTAGTATTTACTAATTGGCTAATCTTTATTGGCTGCAGGGGTTTCCTGGTATTTACTAATTGGCTATTGGCTGCAGGGGGATGTCTTTTATGTCCTGATAAAGTCAAACCAGGTTACGGGGAGTATGCTGATTAGACAAGTCCTAGCATCTGCGGGGATGACCTCACTGGGCAATGACTCAGCCTTTCCCGTGAATCCTACCTTAGTCCCTGAAGCCTATCATGGCATTTGTTAGGTCCCAACAGTTATATGTATTTACATGTTTTTAACTCTCAAAACCAATGAAAATTCTTTTATAGTGCAGTTCTGCAAACTTGCCCCATGATGAAATTCTCCAGAGAGGTTTATTATAAATACAGATTCTCAGGTCCACCTTCAAAATTCCAGTTTAATAAGTCTTATATTGGGCTGCTGCTGCTACTCCTAAGTCACTTCAGTCATATCTGACTCTGTGTGACCCCATAGAAGGCAGCCCACCAGGCTCCCCCATCCCTGGGATTCTCTAGGCAAGAACACTAGAGTGGGTTGCCATTTCCTCCTCCAATGCATAAAAGTGAAAACTGAAAGTAAAGTCACTCAGTCGTGTCTGACTCTTAGCGACCCCATGGACTGCAGCCTACCAGGCTCCTCCATCCATGGGATTTTCCAGGCAAGAGTACTGGAGTGGGGTCCAGATAAGTTTCAGAGTAGCTTTTCAGAGCAGATGCTATGTCTTCCATTTATTTGTAGTTTCTCTTTGCATTTGGTGCCAAAATTTTTCATTCAATACACATTTATTAAGCACCTATTACATTAAACCAGGCACTTTGCTAGAAAATACATCCTAAAAGTGAACAGATATTGCATTAGAGATGGTCTTGTTCTCAGGCGATTACAGGTCAGTGGGAAATGCAAATGTGTGAACAGACAGTTACAACACAATGGGATTAAAGTATTAAGATAGGGAAAGTAGAGAGTCATGAGAGCATATTAGCAGGGCTCCTCCTCTGGAATAGGGGGTTAAGAAATGTTTCCTTATGATGACTACGTCAACCTTCAGACTCATAAATATAAGGGAGAGGTTGATGCTGTTTGGATGTTTAACTTGGTCAAATGGATTCACACTGATGCTTTTTATTGAAAGATAGGACCCACTGTGGAGAAAACATTTTTGGAGAGGTGATGAATTTTGTTTTGAATATTGAGTTTGAGGTACTGATGACATGTATCCAAGAAGAGCTGTCCTGGAGTGACATACTTTTGGATCTCGATGTTGGAGGATTAGTTTGAGTTGAAGATAATTATCGGGAAGTTATTCATTTATGGAATACATGGTTACTAAGTTTGTGGAAATGCATGAGAGAGCAGAGGGGGAAAGTGAGGGTGGGCAAGGGTAGTAAAGAATGAGCCTAGAGTAAAATTGTGCAGAACACCAACATGAGAAATGGAAAGAGAAAATGAACCTGTAAAGGAGACTGAGGGTGGAGAGAAGGAGAAGGACACCCTTGAGAGTACGGACTCATGGCACGCAGCAGAGAAGAGGATCTCAAGAAAAGGGAGTGCTCGTCTGCGTCAAGCACTTCAGAGTGAAACAAGACCTGCCCTAAATCAATGAGCTTAACAAAGTAAGGATGAGCATTAGCTTAGTCAGAACAGTTTCAGTGGAGCAGTGGTGGTAGAAGCAAGATTGGAGTAAGTTTAGGTTTGCATAGAAGGTAAGTAAATAAAAAGAGACTATTTTCAATAGGTCTTTCTGACTGATGAGTGGAGGAAAGAGGTGGATAATCCTGGAAGAGATTGATAGAGGTTTAAATTAGCTTTTGAAAGCTGATAAACATTTGAGAATGGTTGAATGCTGATGGAAGAAATGTGGAGACCATGGTTGAAGGCATAAAGGAGTGGACGTCCCTCCACTCGGGGTAAAGTGGAGTCCAGAGACAGGTGAGGAAATTAATCTCTGGCCTTGTGATGAGAGAGAGTGAGGAAATTTTTGATGTAGTTCTAAGAAAGTTTGTAGAAAACAGGGCTTCCCTGATAGTTCAGCTGGTAAAGAATCCACCTGCCACAGTTTGTAGAACACAGTGCAATGGCTGTATTTTCTTTGCAAAGTGAAGTAAAGTCATTGGACAATAACAGATAGCACTTGACCCAGATGCTACAAAAACATAGAAGAGTTGACACTTGACATGGAGGACCCATTTGAGGCTTAGGAACTTCAGACACAGCAGATTTTCATTAAAATTGCTCAGCTGATTGAATAGCCTTATCTATCAGGTTTCCTGAAGATTCTTCACATAATTTAATCAATGAATAATATATCATAGTTAATATGATTTTAACAAATAAATCAGATGTAATCTATCATTCTTACACCTTGATTTCATCATAATGAAGAGTCTCCAAACATATGGAGAACACAACCACATATCATGTACTTGGTACTGAGCATGCTGGGCATCAAGTATACAATGATGAGTAAAAGAAGGTAAAAGGTATAGTCTGGGCTCTAGCAAGCCTTGCCATATTATATACTCCTAATGCAAAGCCACACAGAGAAACCCAATTGCAACCCCTCCCTCTCTTCACAGCTCTATGAAATTCTATTTTGCTCCAAGAGGTAGGAAAATTGCTCATCTACTATCCATAAAGATGCAACTCTGGACTGTAGAAGCATTAATAAGCTTTTCTATTCAACTTGTCATTTCAGTAAGTCCTTAACTGGGAACAGACTAGAGAAGGAATCAAGGTCAACCCAATCAGGCAACATCCGTGTATTGTCTCAGACTTCCAGCATCTGTTGGCAAAATGATAAACATGGTCTAAGTAAATATTACAGCTACTCTGTGTGCTTGCTCCACATAGATTCCCTTTATCCTTGACAGTTCCACAATCAGAATCCACACATAGAGAATGAAGGACTGGCTCCATTGTACTTAGAACTGAGTATTCATTTAACTTATTTTTTTTAGTTTTGAGTTTTTAATTGAAATACAGTTAATCTATAATGTTGTATTAGTTTCAGGTGTATAGCAAAGTGATTCAGTTATGTGTGCATGCTAAGTCACTTCAGTTGTTTCCAATTCTTTTTGACCTCATGGATTGTAGCCTGCCAGGTTCCTCTGTGCATGGGATTCTCCAGGCAAGAGTACTGGAGTGGGTTGCCATTTTCTCCTCCAGGGGGATCTTCCCAACCCAAGGATCAAACCCACACCTCTTATATCTCCTGTGTTGGTAGGAGCATTCTTTACCCCTGGTATCACCTGGAACATCCTTAAAGTGAAAGTGAAAGTCACTCAGTTCTGTTTGAGTCTTTGTGACCCCAAGGACTGTAGCCCGCCAGAGCTCTCTGTCCATGGAATTCTCCAAGCAAGAATACTGGAGTAGGGGCCCATTCCCTTCTCCAGGGATCTTCCCAACCCAGGGGTCAAACTTAAGTCTCCTGCATTGCAGGCAGATTCTTTACCTTCTGAGTCACCAGGGAAGTCCATATATATATATTCTCTTTCAGATTCTTTTCCATTATAGGGTGTTACAAGATACTGAATGTATTGATAGTTCCCTGTGCTATACAGTAGGTCCTTGTTGTTTATCTATTTATACACAGTAGCACATATATGTAAATCCAAACCTCCTAATTTATCTCTCCCCATCTCCTGCTATTCCCTTTTTTAGTTTTAACTTTTAAATTGCCACAACTATCTCTTTCCTGATGGATTATCCAAAGTTAAAATGAAATGTATTATGTATCTTATACAACTCATACCAAAACATCTATCCTTGTTCTAAGATTAAATGTAACACGTTGGAGCAAAATGCCATGAGTACATGAAAACTGAGAGTTACAAGAGAAGTGGTTTGGCAAACTTAGTGTAGTTACAAGCACTCCCCCAGCTCCCCATCTTCAAGGTCCACTTTTTTAAAAACGCACAAAAACAAGGAGTCCACAGGCCTGCTGTATCTCAGAAGTCATCCAGACCCTCTTTTTAAAAATAAAGCTACAAGCATCACTTATTATTCAAAAAACCTAACTTTTCTCAGGAGATCAATGGATTTGTTCAGTTAAACAGCAGTTTTTTAGGAGATCTTTGCCAGGTGCCCCCTTTGAGAGTTCTCTTTAGGAGTCTCGGGTTGGCTCAGATGGTAAAGAATCTGCCTGCAATGCAGGAGAACCAGGTTCACTCCCTGGCTTGGGAAGATCCCTTGGAAAAGGAAATGTCAACCCACTCTAGTATTCTTGCCTGGAGAATTCCATGGACAGAGGAGCCTGGAGTGCTACAATCCTTGGGGTCACAAAGAGTCAGACATGACTGAGTGACTAACACTTTATGATGAAAGATAAAGATCGTAGTGTGTATATATGGTTGTCCTACTAAGATATATAACTATCTTGAAGGAAAAGATTTGAAGGAATTGAATGCACAGTAATTCAATTACCAGAAGAAAAAAAAAAAAGAATATCCTATATTAAGCAAGTACAGCAGCAAGAGTTTAAGAAAGAAATAGATATGAAAAAATCACAGACTTAATATTTGATCTTGTTCATTGAAGATTTTAAAACAAACTTTATACTTAATTGCTTTAAATATGAAGTATCAGCAATATAGATTTTATTTCTACCACTTTTGTTTCAGCAAATTTTTTTTCAAAACGCTGCCTACTCAGGGCACTTATTACAAAAAAGGTTGGACACAGGAAAATGTGGCTGAATAAGCATTGTTACTTCTGTGATTCTGCTCAAAATGTGTTTTGATGCCATCAGGGTCAGTTTAGGAGACAATGATTGATGTCTTTTACAAGCTCATCCCTGCTTTAAAGCCTGTGTTAAAAATCTGCTTGTCAATATGAAAATACTTAAGCAATCCGTTTACCATTTCAGTTTCATCCATAGTAAATTGAAAGACATTTTAAGAAAGAAACTTTTTATAGAACTTCTATTAATTAAAAATGAACTTCTTTTTTTAAGAAATTAAAATCCTGGAAGACAACAAGGAATTGGAAAATGCTTTGAAAAATATTCAGCTGCCCAAAGAAGAAATAAAGAAACTTAAAGTGGATGATATTAGTAAGATCTTTAAAAACTTCTCATGAATAAATATGAAGCTGAGCACTTATCTTGCTTTTTAGAAACAAAATTGTATAGTTTTAAGTATAATGCTATAATAGTGTAACCCTATAATATTACAGGATCATAATTTTAAAATCTTACTATAGCAATAAGGTTTTATGAAATATCTTTCATATGTTTGTGAATAGGGTTGATATTTTTTCTATAGCTCCATTTCAACACTGATTGTTTTTAAAGTTTATCTAATTTTAATTTTAGAATGTGCTTCTAGAAAAACAATAGTTCGATATTTCTAGTAACTTGTAAATTAGACAAAATACATAATAAAAATCAAGAAAAACATAGTCTTGATTCTTCACAATTTACCAATTTAAGTTGATTTTATGTTATATATTATTATTAAAGAAAATAAATAATGCTGAGTATAGTGGAATGAAGATTTTTCTCTGTTTTTGTTTTTTCAAGCATTGTGGTACAAGATGATTCTTCCTCCTCAGTTTGACAAATCAAAGAAGTATCCCTTGCTAATTCAAGTGTATGTAATATTTTCTTTGGTTTAAAAACTATTTATTGAAAGCATGCTGTATTAAATACACATTTGTGAGATAGAATGAACCATTCTCCTCGGTAACAGTTCCTATTGATGGTGTTTTATATATTCCCCAACTAATCAGAGTAAATAAAATATGGCTATTTAAAATAGCTTGAGAAAGTTTTGAGATTTTTAGATGGACTTGCTTGCATTTGCTGTTTTGAATTTCTTTTGTGTGGCAAATTGCCTAATGTGTCAGAATACCTTTGAGATAGAGAAATTGCAGCCAAAAAAATATTGTAAATCATCTTCACATCTTATGTAATTGAGTTAGAAATGAAATAAGGGAATGGAATACATTTTGTGGAATCACACCCCAAATCAGTGCTGACCTACACACAATTTGCTTAAAACACCATGCATTTTTTTTAGTATATCTTATGCCTGCTTTTAGCAAGTGGCAGGTGGCAGAAATGACGAAAAACCCACACATATTCCTTGAAATGCCAACCCTAGATGTATCCGTTTTGGGGAATAGGAGGGGCTGTGTCCCAGAACAACTTCCTTGTAGCAAACCTCTGGGAAAAGCCTGGTCGTCTCTTGATTCTGAGCCAGTTCTAATGCCGCTGTTATTGAAATTCTATCATACGAATGTACTGGGAAATACTAAAGGCAATTCTTGGCCCCGATGGGAAGTTGAGTTTCACAAAAACATCAGAGATTCTCTTTCTTTTTTCCCTTTAGGTATGGTGGTCCCTGCAGTCAGAGTGTAAGGTCTATATTCGCTGTTAGTTGGATATCTTATCTTGCAAGTAAGGAAGGGATAGTCATTGCCTTGGTGGATGGTCGAGGAACAGCTTTCCAAGGTGACAAACTCCTGTATGCAGTGTATCGAAAACTGGGTGTTTATGAAGTTGAGGACCAGATCACAGCTGTCAGGTGAGCGCCTTCTCATTCAAACAGAAACTGATGTCAAGAAAAGTTATGCAATAACTTTTGGGTTTCTCCATCCTTAATGCCTTAATTCTTTTTGTCTGTTTTCCTAACGTCATCTAAAGCTATCATTAATCATCAAGGGATATTTTTGCCCAATATGAGAAAAAAATTATTCACGGAAAAGAGTAGAAAAATAATTCATAGTGAAAGATGATAAATACTCTCTTTCCATGTTTTAGTCATTCTAATAGCCTTTCACTAACATGGCTCACAATTAACAGAAAAATTTGTATAACTTTAGGGATGGTCTGTAGAAAACAGGACATCTGAGTGCTCAAGCCTTGTGGATTCTACCTCATAAATTCAGAAATGGCTCAAGATTTCATCGGCACTATGTACTTTCAGATATCAGACATTCATTAATGATTAAGCTATCATATTAGCAAGAAAGTGTTTTCCTACTTTCATTTGACCAAAAAAAAATTTATTTTATGTAATAGAAATTACATTATGAAAACATTTAGAAGAAATACAGATTTATAATCTGACTTCTTCCCAACTACATTTTCAACCACAATTTATGGCTCAATCATTTCTTCCTGAAACAAAAAGAAAAGAGTCACCAAAATTGTTCCTAGTTTGGCAGCACTGTGCAGGATTCCTCTGGATATTTCTTATAGCTGTCAGGTAGGTGACCTTAGAGAATAGTAGCTTGTAAATGTAAAGACTAACGCAGTCTGATTGCACTCTTAGTTGTGGATATACGTGCATGCATGACAGCTGAAGGTCAAACAATGCTTCACAGAAAAGACCAATTTAGAAAATTAATTAGTATGTTTCTTTTACCATCTTAATATCACGAATGATTATTGATTTCAGTGTAGCGTGCATAACACAGACTGTATTTAACAACTAGGAGCCAGGCCCAGACAATACTTTTCTGTATTTTTTGTCTCTAATCAAAACAGAAGAGTTTAGACTCACAAGTGATTTTTTTTTAATAGAAAAGTAATCATATGCTTTTAAATTTTCATTCTGTGGACACTAATTACACACACACAAAACATTCAATTAAAAGCAAAGTCTATTTGGATAAAATCTAACAAATTAATAAGTAAATTATTAAATAATGTTACACAATCTATAGACATCATTCACACTTAACTTCTAGGAGGCTCTGTCTTTCCTACTCACCCAGATTTTTGGCCTTTCCACTATTTCAACTTTTTTGAGAGATACTTCTGTGTGACAGAGAGTCATAGGAAAGGTAATTCAAAGAAAAATCCCAAGATACAATGTCTCATATAAGACTATGGTATGCCTTAAAAATAGTAATGCAGCTACCAGTATTATAGACTTAATTCTTTTCTGGCTGTGCGTCACACTTGCTTGTATGAAACCATGCAATGAAACACCTGGGACATGTAATCCAAAGGACAGAGATGGAAACTGTGGTTTATAATTCGACTTTCCAAAGTTGGTAGAGCTAAAAAGTGATTTGTTTGGTGTTGATTAAAAACAGTCATTACCATCATACATCATTATATGTTTGTGCATTTATTTATCACCAAAAATGTGGCATTCAAATTTAAGAGGAATAACTCAAGAAACAGAAAAGATAGAACAGATAACTTCTTAATGTTTTTCTTTGGATGAATTGAAAATTTAAACCTGATATCCATGCACTGACCTTAATATAAGTTGTTATTTCTGTTCAACACATAAAACAGGAAGCCACAAATTCTACTGATTTTTCACAATAACATAAATGACACTTAGAACTGAAATGAAGATTGGGCCAGAGGCTGTAACTATCTACCTTTACCTCCTCTGAGCCATTTTTGGATGGAACCTGAAGAAAGTTTTTGTACTATAGATCAGACATATGTTCACTCATTGACTCAGCCATTCAAGAGCAGGTGAAGTAGTATATGCAGTTACAATACTCTGTATAAAATCATGCAATTTACAATCTCAACTTTCAGTGCACTTACAGTTTCTGAAGACTGAATAAACCACATGGAACTCTCTGTATTTACCTCAGTGAACAGGGGTGTCTGTGTGGCCCATGCAAAGTGCATCTACAGCAGTGGAGATGCCAACTGGGTTTGGCCTTCACTTTGCTTGCAACCATTATTCTGCAAAAGTATAAGGGAGGCCTTAAAGCCCAATGTTTTGAGAAGACAAAGCTAGAGAATAGATTTATAGTCATAACTCTGGAAAGAATTCAGTCACATATTTTCCAGAGAAATGTTTTAGGAATCAGACCCTGAATGTCTGACCTGAGGACTCGGGATTGTAATCCCTCTATGATAGTCCTCCAACTCTTGTTGCTGTCGTCCAGTCACTAAACTGTGTCTGATTCTGCAACCCCACGGACCGTAGTCCACCAGGCTTCCCTGTCCATGGTCCTCAAATTACCTCATCCTGCAAAAAAAAAAAAAAAAAAATTTGTTTCCTTGAATCTCTTAGGAAATGCAATCAGGCTAAATTTTTTACATAGCAAAAAAATCATATGTACATATTTGAAAATACTAGTAAATACTGTTGAAGGTTGAGAAATAAATTAACTAAGTAAAGCAGGGGAAAAAAAGCCCTACAGTGGCACAAATTCTGAATGCCCCAAAGGAAATGCATTTGAGGTCAAAGCTTAAGGAAGACTGAGCCCTACGTTCTTCAGTCTGTTTTGCAAGTGGTACACATGTGAGTCCCTTAAAGCTTCAGTAGTTACAGGGTCAAATCTGCTCATCTGGGGTAAGTGCGGCACTTTAGACTTTCCCACAATTTTGAAACTTTCTATAACTTCAGGGATAGTGATAAGAAAGAATTATATGAGAAACAATATACTGTTATACATGATACCAATAAAAACATTTCCAAAATAGAATAACAATCAATCAATAGTGTTTCAAACTGATTTTTAGCCTAGGGTTATTTTTAAGAGAGAAAATTTGTAAAGTCCAGACCAGTCTCCAAAATTAGAAAAACATGCTTTTTCCCCTGTTATTAACATTTTGTGGATTTAACTGCATTATTGGCAGTATTTCTGATAACCCTCCTGAAAGCTCTTCAGAATTTTGGAGGTAAATTTTATAAAGCCTGGTTGGTCTCAAAGTGCTCAGATTATCTAGCTAACCTTTAACCTAGTCTTGCCACATTAAGTGTTAATGTTTCATTTCCATGTTAACTATTGCGCTATCATTTCCTGTAAATGTCATCCTTTTGGAATAAACCTAGGAAGGGAGCTGTTAAGAATTTCCTGTTCCCATGTATCACCTGTTATTTGCTTTTACCCCAGATGCAAGGCAATATGATTGCTAGCTTCTGGGAGATCATAAAATCATGATTGATTTTATGGCTTCAAACTGGCTTCAAGCACTAGCAGCAAGATTGCTTTGTTTGGGGTTTTTTGTTTTTTTTGTTTTTTGTTTTTTTTGACAAAGAAAGTGAACCTTCTTTTCTTCCATTTGGCTTTTGAAGTTTGTGGGCGAATTGCCAAAATACCACACTTGACAGCCCGTTTTCTCTACCTACTGTGAACAAGCATCCACACAGGTAGCAACTCTGCGTTCGCTACTGCATTTCTCCCCTGAAGACGCCTCAGTGTCCTTCAGAATTAGTGTCGAGTAAGCTGTGACTGACGGGGCTTCTTCCCATCTGTTTGTCCCGGGCATCTGCCCAACTCCTCTGTGCAGCAGAAACGTGCATTTTGAATCCATGCAACGAGCAAAATGGTTGCTGTGAAATCCCTTTAAGAAATTCCATTATTCAACTAAGGCAAATCACTCCATCCTAGTTCCAGAGAAGAATGAGGAAGGACATTAACGTCACTTAAGGCAGCCAAAAAAAAAAGAGTTTTTCTGGTCATGAGGTCACTTTGGTCCCATCCCCTTCTTTTCCTTCACTGTCCCATCCAGGCCTCTGTAATGGTTCATTCACTTTGCTTTTTCCTTCCACTGCTTCTGTTTCTTTGAGAGTTTCTTCTATCAAAACACTCCCTAAATAAATCACAATGGCTCTCGAACACCAGCCCTCAGGTAAGCATAGCGTAAATTAGCCCAAAACACTCTTGCTTTGTACCAGCAATGCACTTAGATTTCTGAGAGTTTCCCAGGACTTTCTGAAGGTCACCATTAAGCATGGCCCTCTGCTCCTAAGGAAAGATTTATCTTCAAACTTGATTTCAAATGAAGGGTCTTTTGTGATAGAGCTTGAATAAATCATGTTCATATTCTAAAAGATACATATAGTTGTCCAAACCATGATAAACAGAGGGTATCTAAATATGAAATAAGGGAGGGATAGATATTTTTCCATGGATGGATGTGACCAAAAATGAGACAGTGATTATGATGTGTGTGTATGTACTAAGTCGCTTCAGTCGTGTCCAGCTCTTTGCTACCCTATGGACTGTAGCCTGCCAGGCTCCTCTGTCCATGGGATGCTCCAGGCAAGAATATTAGAGTGGGTTGCCCTGCCCTGCTCCAATTATAATGCATGTCAACTTAAATAAAAGGTTAAAATGAGGCGAACTCAAAATTGTTTAAAAATGAGTTTACTCAAGTATAGCAGAGGAATTGCAGTTCTGGACTCACAAACTATAGCAAGCTATAGGCCAGTTCATTGAGGGTTTAGGATAGGCTGTATTATAGGCAGGGAATATAAAGAGGGAAGAGTTTAGTGAGAGTCTGTTAAAATCAAAAAAACAAACAGAGACCAACTTTGACTACTACCTGGACAGATAAAACTAGTCCCATCATACAAAGCTCAATTCAGTGTATTTTGAAGAACTAACCTGACTTGGGTCATTTCTTGTTCTGGTCTCTGGAAACCATAAGCAAAACTTTCCAAGGCTGATATGAGGCCAACTCCCTATCATTTAAGAAAATTTCAGTAATATCAGTTTTCTGTACATCAGGCATATATGGAAATCAGTCTCTTGCAGTCCTGAGGGCACCCGTGTGCGATTTTTCATTTTTATTTTTCAGTCCCATTTTAGATTGAAATTCTTTCACATTAACATGTAAGCAAACAAAATCATAAGAAATTAATAAAATTTAAAACAGGAACAACAAAACTTTTTTTTTTTTTTCCAAAACCTGCAGATTTGGAAATTTGGTCCCACTCAAAATGCTATTTCTTCTAGTGTTACTATGAGCCTATCTCTGTCTCTTTTTTACTTATAAATAACTTAACTACATTTAATATCAAACTCAAAAACACGTAGCTGTAGTCTGAGAACCTGAACTAACCATTTACTTGTTCAGTGCACTAAAAAATTATTTCCCCTTTTGATCAATATTCATTTGCTGAATACGAGCTTCTTCATCTGAGCCCCAAGTAACTAACCAGGACAATTAGGGTTAGGAGGCCTTACAGCCACGAGTACTACTCAATAGATGTACCATAGAGTTTAACAGCTCCTTTATTCTTTTGCAGAAAAATGATAATATTATTTTAATTATTTGTAAATGCAACCTTATTATGCATGTGTTTAAACAAAGAAAATGTAGCGTTTCTATTAAATCTTTGGATTAAATATGCTTGTGTAATGAAGTAAATGTCATGTGTACACACTTAAAATTCTAAAAATTTGTTTCTTTTACTTTAGAAAATTCATAGAAATGGGTTTCATTGATGAAAAAAGAATAGCCATATGGGGCTGGGTGAGTTGTTTTATATGTTTTATGCTTGTTATTTGGTTCAGCAATCATCATTTTCTAAAGTGTTCGCTTATAAGATTTCTCATGAAATGTTAATGTTGCAACATAATTTGATCTGTCAATGGAAACAGTCAATTTGGATAATCTGGGCTTCAAAGTGGTGGCTTTAAGTGTTTGTTCCTTTTTTAAAAATCATTTTGTTTCTCCCTTGTATAGAAAATTAACTCATAATTGATACTCTTTCACTTAATTTCAGCCATTAGAGTATATAAAACTGAATCATATTTGTCAGAAGTTTAATTCCCTTTGTTTTTTTTAGAGTTAACATATTTTTTTATACTTCATCATTTCATTTTAATGAAAAGCTAAGATAAAGTTGAAAATTACAGGAAATTTCAAAGTATAAATTCCTTAGGACCTAGTCTATCCTAGTCATATCTTGGCTATTTGATTCTTATTTTTGTAATCAAATTTTTTCCCTGAACTAATGTTAATTTCTGCTAACTGGAAGAAATAATTATTTATTACTAGTTATAGGTCGTGGAAATCATTTCTCAAGTTTGAGAAACTATACCAGTTTTCTAAATACATACAGAAAGAAAGTGGCGACATTTACCAGTCTTGGGCAATAAAGTCACTGGAAAGTTCAGAGAATTATGGGAAAGAGTTTAGAATCGCCTATTATAAATTATGATAATCACCCTTCAAAGAAGATTTCCTGTTTCACTTTTTGGTCTGAGTTTGTACATTTGCAAGTCAATTTGCAGCCATTTGTGCTTGGGTTGTTTTTCTTGGCTGTTTTCTGAGAGCGGCCTGCACAAGATGGAGGGAATGAAACCCAATACTGAAGGGAATCTGCAGGATTCCTCTCAGCTCAGTGACCAGATGAAGAGCTGTTATGAATTTGTAAAAAGTTGTTATTTCGAGCCATTTGGTCCTTCTTAAAACTATCAAGTGTTAAGTATCAAAACAGAATGGAATTCAAATGGGTGGAAATAAATGAAATATTTTATAGTGAAACATTTCAGATAAGGCTTTTCTTACCATCCATTTTTATAAAATTTCCTAAAGTAAATTCTTGAAAGATTCACATTTTGAACTGAACACTTACATATAATCATGAACATTTCTCGCTTTGCTTTTGCTTCAGGCTTTGAAATAACCATAGAGTGAACTTTTAATTTCATTTCTAGAACATTCTAGGTTGAAGTACTTTGGTAGAGAACCACGTATGTAGATGATTTAAGAAACCCACTCATTACATGAAGGAGAGTGGGCTTTATCCATGACTCTGTAACATGTTTCTCCTCTGAGTTTTCTGTTTCTGTGACCATTATTATACTCTATTCATCCTTTAAATGTTGGTGTTTTTCTGGATCTGGTCTTGATTCTCATTGTTCTTCACTTTCTTGGGGAAATCCACATGGTGTCAAAGACGAGGCCGACTGCCAGATGCCTGCCACTAGCCTCATCTCTCTCTTCTGCACGCCACATTTCAAATGCCTGCTGATCATGTTTCCCAAATGTCTTACCGAGCCCTCAAGCTTAACTTCCTGAAGTTAAACATACTATGTTGGTGGTGTTCAGTCTCTAAGTCATGTCTGACTCTTTTGTGGCCCCTTGGACCATAACCTGCCAAGCTCCTCTCTCCATGGGATTTTCCAAGCAAGAATATTGGAGTGGTTGCTATTTCCTTCTCCAGGGGATATTCCCAACCCCAGGGTTGAAGCCACATCTCCTGCACTGGTAAGTGTATTCTTTACCACTGAGCCACCAGGGAAGCCCTAAACAGATTATAGTCTACTTTAAAACAAATCTTCACCTTTAATAAGGACCTTACCACATACCTGAGCTTCCTAGGTGGCTCAGTGGTAAAGAATCTGCCTATATACCGGAGATGCAGGAAACACAGGTTTGGGAAGATCCCCTGGAAGAGGGCATGGTGACCCACTACAGTATACTAGCCTGGAGAATCCCATGGGCAGAGTGGCCTGGCGGGTTACAGTCCATAGGGTTGCAAAGAGTCAGACACGACTGAAGTCACTGAGCATGCACAGCGTATACCAAGTCACCCAAACTGGTGAGATGCTTTCAGCTCTAGAGATGCTTTCAACTTCTCCAGCTCCCTGACTCCAATATTCTATTGATTAGTAAATTCTGTCAATTCTGCCTCCATATATCTGAGTCTATTCTCATCATCCTCACTGACATTATTTTAGTTCAAGTTTTTTTATATGTAATTTAAACCAGAGCTTCTCCAACCTTAGCTTATATAAGCATCACCTGGAGAACGTGTTAAAGCAGTTCCCAGGGCCCTCACACCAGAGCTTCTGATTCTGTACACGAGTGGATTATGAAAGTCCACTTGCATGGACCATAGGTTGGGAGGTACAGGTTTAAATCTTGCAGTTGTCCCTTAGCTAGCCTCCTTGCTTTAGTTTCATAAGCACCAATGTTGCTGATGAAATTATTGTTCTAAAACACAATTCTTTCCATGTTGCTTTTTTGCTTATATTGCTCATATATATTCTAGGGCTACCTGCTGACTTCAGCCTAGTGCCCAGACGCATTTACTTGCATGCAAGGCCCTTGGCAATCTGATTGCAACCTACTTTTTCAGTCTCATCTCCCTCTACTTCTGCCCACACCTTATGAATAATTTGATTTCTCTGTGTCTCCTTGTTCCCATGAGTCTATCACGCCCGTTTCATGCACCTCAGTGACCATCCTCTTCTTCCATGCCCCATGTCTTCCTCTCTCCAAAATGCAAAATTTCTACTTATTTTTTTAAGACCCAGCTCAGATATGACCTTTGTATGCTCCAGTAGCTCTTTATTACTTGCTCTTATAGGAATTATCGTTTTATCTTATTTGTGCATTGTCTTCTCTCACAAGGATGTAAGCTCATCAGTGGAATGGACTTTGTCTTTCAACTTTGTTTCTCAAATGCTTAGCGCAGTATTCACCATCTCACATATCTATGCGGCTGTTTAAGCTGAATTTAATCCTGTAAGTCAGCATTCCTCCAATGTGTTGTACCATGAAATCTGGGGGCAAACGTTCTCTGGTCTAATAATTTGGTAAATTATGAACTCTATATAATAGTGCATATAGGCTCCATGAAGAACAGTAAAAAATCTGTTAATTTTTTTTTAATATAGTATTACCAAAAAGTATTTGATTCCATGGATACCTCTTTGAGAAGTGGTCTTGAAGTCAATAGGGAGTGAAACTGGAGTCTTAGGAAGATACTCTTGGCTGCAGAATGAAGAATGGCCTGATGTCGGGAGAGGGAGTGGTTCAAAGGATTAGGAGGGATGTAATATTGGCAACAAATACCAAGGGCCTGAATTTATGCAGTGAAGAAAGGGGCAAAAATAGGTCATAGTTTTGTGTGTTCTTTTATAATATAATAAGCAGAGACCTATGGGAAATTGGAGAAGGGAAAGAGAAAGATGTTGAGAATGACCATTTGGGTTTGTTTACCTATTACTGTGTTCTGTAAACATCTGTTTCCACAAAGTATTAGACACTTTGCTAAACTGAGAAATACACTAAAGCTAACTACACAAGTTTTTCTTTGGCCAGTTGGTCAGTAAGTTTCAAATCATACATTTCCCTCCATTATCCAGATTAAGAAGGGGAGAGAAGGCATTTTCATTGTACCCTTTCATTTTTCTGGCACACAAACTAAATGCTAGTAGCCTGGTTTTTAGCTACTTAATAGATATGTACTATGTACTCTGTACTCAGCACTATGCTTAGGAAGTGTCTGTTATGACAGTGGTTCTGACCTGGGCAATTTTGCCACTCAGGGGCCTTTGGCAATGTCTGGAGACACTTGGTTGTCGGAACTGGGGGAGTGCTACTAGCATCTAGTGAGTAGAGGCCAGAGATGCTGTCAAATGTCCCACAGTGCACAGGACAGCCTCCAACAGAAAAGAATTATCCAGCCCCCAATGTCAATAGTGCCAAAGTTGAAAAACCTTGATTTATATGAAGAAAAATTAAAGCGATTATTGTGACAATTAAAGAGCAGCAGGGGTTTTGCTAAATTATTAGAATAACAACCTCATTTATGGGCTTTGCTTTGTTAATATAGACCTAGCCAGGTGGTGTTGAATAAGCATTAGTTCGTGATTTAATCTTAGTTCCTTTCTCTTCCAGTGACTAATTATAAGCAATTTGAATTGCTATGTGTGATCAACGATGTAAAAGTAGGACAAATGCACCTCTAATGAGACTATATTAGACTCTGAACTTAAAACTTCCAAACAAGGTTGCTCTAATGTAGGGATTATAGAGGAAGTAGCTTGTTGTCAGATGTCCTGCTGTTGAGCCTCAGCTCTACCGCTTACTCTAAATTTATTCTGAGCCTCAGTTTCCTCATCATGAAATGCAACAATAATTTCCCCACCAAGTCACTATGAGAGTTAGATGAGTTAATAGGAAAGTCATATATTAAACAAATATTGATTCTATTCCCAATGTGTTTCAGATTGCATCATCAGTGCTAGGGGGGACATTCATTAACAAGATGGACAAAAATCTCTACGTTTATCAAGCTGGGAATGGTTGGGGAGAAAGGCAATAAGCAAGATAAATAGATAGCACAGATAAAATGTTAAATAATGATTGATGCAACGGAGGAAAGCAAAACAAGAAAGGAGTGAGGAGCATCATGCAAGGTTGATGCAGTTTTAGATTAGAAGGACAGGTGAGACTTTATTTTTTTTTTTTGGAGTTAAGACTTGAAGAAGGAAGGAAGGAAGCCATGCCAATTGTGGAGACAAGGAAATTCCAAGCAGGGGGTGGTGGCATTTGCAGACGTCCTGGGGCTAGATCATGCCTGGAGAATTCAAAGAACACTAAGAGAGCCAGTGAGCAAAGAGAGACAGGATAGGGGAGAAAGGAGACAGCCTGTAGGACCACAAAGACTGTTGCAATGACCTTAGCCCTACAAATGTTAACTAGTTGTTATTACTGCCTGTAGGCAAAATAGTCCAGTCTGATTTATAGCTCCCATCAGAATACTGTTCCATAAATCCCTCAAAATTCTGTGCCCTTCTAAGAAAGTTTTTAAAGATATCCTTCATTTAAACAAAATGGCAAGGCATCTAAGTGCAAAGGACAAAATTCTAGAATTCTCATGGCCAATCTGCTCCGTGGGCTCTTTTCTTACTGCATCCACCCACTCTGCCTTGGAGCCCCACCCATGGGAGAGCAGAAAAAAGTCAACTCGGGTGGTTATTTTTTTGTTTTTTTCCCTCCCTTTATTTCTACAATAGAAACAGCTTTTCTAAGCTGCCTGAGAATTTAAAGTACACCTTCTTTTGTTGTGCTGCTGCTATACTAATTTTGCTTTTACAAATTTCTGGAGACAATGTGTTCATATCGAAAAGGTGAATATTTTATTCAGATACCACACTCTTATCTAATCAGTGAACAAATACAGATTAATATTTTTATAATTTCTAGGATTTGGGACAGAGATGTTCAAAACCCTTTTTACTATATGCAAATGCTCTAATTTCAAATATCATTCTGTGCTATTTTGTGTTATGGGGCGTACAAGAGGAAAAGCAGAACCCAGTATTATAATTTGCAGTGAACATACTTTTCCAATTAAACCGTAAACGATCAAATTTCTAAAGGACTCAGGCTTACTCTACATGCATTTAAATCTAAAATTAAGAACGAAGAAAAAAAATCTTTCATTTCAGTAATAGTTGTTGCTAACCTACTAATCCAGATTATTTTTATAAGTAAAAGTTTGATCCTGATGAGAATTTTCACTTATCAAAATGATTTTAAAACCCACATTTTCCTTCTGTTTTTAAAATATATTTTTCCTCTATTAAAATACGTTTAGTTCTCCTCCAAGTATAATGAAAGGAGGCCACGGTATAATTGGAGCTGCCTCTTTTAGTCTGTGTTTTGTAGCCAAGGGTCCTCAGTAAGATTCCCCGGAGATGGAAACATAAAACTGTAAACCAGTTAGAGCATTCTTTCTCTAACAATTGAATTCAGCAAGAGGCTTTAGCTGATCCCTGCGGGCCATGTACTTCATGGATTAAGACTAGACCTCGGCCACTGACCTGCTGCCTGATTTTACCGTGTCTGTCTTCTGCCTCTTCCTTGCTCTGTAGGGCTCTCACTCCCACCCTCTCTTAAGACTGACTTTTCTGTGGCAAAAGACGATATGATCTCTCCTGACCTGAGGGCAGATCATTCCCAGAAGTTTGTGGTAGTAACAAGGCACCCCATTAGTTAGAGAGCCATATTGCCCTCTTAGGGACGTTCCTGTGTTGGGGCAAGAATAATCACATCCTAATCTAGCACAGACATTGGTGCGGGTGAGGGTGGGGGTAAACTTAATCCAGGACACTGCTTAATCCATGTGCCCAGAGGAAGCATCTCTCTCCCAACAGGTAGACAAAATTGCCTTCTGGGGGAAGATGCAGCTTTCTTATGAAGTTGTCTGTTCATTTCTTCATTTTCAGGAAAAGGTTCAAATTTCCGAGTGACACAGACACACATCTTCTGTTATCAGGGTCACATTTCTGAATCACCCACCGATTCCCTGGTAAAGAAAAGTGATGAGTGCTAAACCTGCTTCAGACTCTGCAATTTGTATCTCCTTTTGTGTGTGTGTTCCCTGAGGTAGTAGGGGCAAGCAAGATTTGTTAAGGCACCAATGGCTTTTCCTCCTTTGAGCTGCTATGCCAGAAATCCTCAAAACAGAATACGTATATACAAACTCTGGCCATCTCTTAAACTACACACGAGGTTCCTCTGTCGTTCCCTTGATGTTCTCTTTTGAAAACAGATTAAGCAAATACACAGATATAAGTATTGCCTCACATTACTGTTGTACACTGTGGAATGTATCTTGCTTTTACATTTGGAAAAGATCTTTTTGTGTGTACACTTTTTAAGAATAAAATTCTGCTTCTGCCATAGCAAGGTCCTGGTTGGAAAAACATAGAGGCATGGGTAAAGAAATTCTTGCAGAAAAATTGCAGTTGTATCTATCTCTTAAACTGCCCCCTCCATATTCTGATCAGCACACCAGGTATTTGTAATTGACTAGGATGAAATTATTGGAACTTATTGCCAAGAGTGCAAGATAGACATTTAATCTACCCAATCCATATTCCCCAGCTCCCATCAGCACTTATTGTGAGTAGAATCATTATACAAATATGTTGGAGAGTTTAGGAGAGTGAATCTGGGACTAACTCCTAACAATGTCTCTACAGTCTTATGGAGGTTATGTTTCATCGCTGGCCCTTGCTTCAGGAACTGGTCTTTTCAAATGTGGGATAGCTGTGGCTCCGGTCTCCAGCTGGGAATATTACGGTATGGAAACATTTCATAAATGTTGCTGCAAAAACATTTAACACATAATTACTCTATATTTAAGGTTGCTAGGAAAACAAATTATGCAGTAAAATTCACCCCAGCATCACTGGGAAAAATATAATCTATAAATGAGGTTGCTTATATGATTCATTATAATCATGTTCCAACAATCAAAGAAATCTTAAGATGAGAAAGGACTCTTCCAAAACCCAATGAATCTTATTCTCCTAGAAACCTTGTGCACCCTGATAAACCAAATCTTTAAAAATCAGAGCTAACTCTGTTTTTGCAGACACACAGGTGCAGCCAAACTGGCTTTTAAGCAGTTCTTAGGGAAAATCAGGCCAAGCCAAGTAATTCACCACCACACAACAGTTTGCAGCTGCCTGATACATTACTCCAGAAGTCAAAGAAACAGAAAATTTGTTCAAGAAGTATATCTTCCATGTGTGCCTATTTTTATGATTAACATCAATGCAGGATAACTATTTGGAATTAATTATAATAAATGCACAAAAATTAGCTTTCATTAGATCCTCTTCCCTGTGTTGAGGTGAAAATGAAGCAATTGTGACTTGGGAATCTTTACTCAGAGGAAAAAAGTGTGTTGGGGGGTGAGGAGGAGTTGGGGGACATATTTCTATCCCAAATTAAGAGACCAATGAGAGTACTAGAGGTGGCTACATTTGTGATTTCTTTAAAAATGTAATGAGGTCATTCCTAGCTCAACATTTCCCCCATCAAAGAACTTTGGGCAGAAGTGAAAAAACTGAAGAGCTGTCCATTCTATTGTTAGGTGCTCCTGTTTCCATAATCTTCTCCTGCATCTCTTCTCCAGAGACAACTAGCAGAGCAAATGACTAGGGTGGAGCATTACAGAAAGGAAAGCAAGACCTTTCCTCAGCAGCTCCCCCTGGGAGATTGAGGAGCTGGCTCAGACAGTAAAGAATCTACCTGCAATGGAGGAGATCAGAGTTTCGATCCCTATATTGGGAGGATCCCCTGGAGAAGGGAATGGCTGCCCACTCCAGTGGAGAATGCCATGGACAGGAACCTAGCAGGGATGCAAGAAATCAGACATGACTGAGAGACTAATGCATTCACTATCCGGCCTGAGTTATCACATGCAAACCTCATGCTCTTACATATTTTACAGCATCTATCTACACAGAGAGATTCATGGGCCTCCCAACAAAGGATGATAATCTCAAGCACTATAAAGTAAGCATCTTCTGTTTTATTTAGGTCATTAATTTATTTCATATGTGCTAAACAATTGTAAAGCAGTCATTCAGAGTTTATACTTCTGCTGGGTCCACAGGCAAATATAATGATCTTTTGTCAGCTGTAAAACACCTTACTAGAAGGAATTAACTCCCTTTGGATTCTACTTTTTCTTTCCTCATCCTCCTCCCCACCCCCAACCCCCACACAGCTTGAGCGGGCATCGTTTATGCCTAAGGTCTCACTCATATGTAACATATGACACATAAACTTTCAGTTTTTCAAACTAAGAATCAGATGGAAGTAATGCAAATGATGATGAAAATGTGTTGCTCTGACTCTTAAATATTTATCAACCAAAGCAATACATAATTTCAGTATTGGTGCTAAGTCCATTGCACAATGATTTAGCTAGTTTTCTATTAGAACTTGCAGCAACTAAAATGTTAATTTTTCCCCTTTTCCAGAATTCAACTGTGATGGCAAGAGCAGAATATTTCAGAAATGTAGACTATCTTCTCATCCACGGAACAGCAGATGGTGAGGTTTAAGCAAGACTCTTACACATAAAAATACTGAGCCAGCATCACTTTGTTTAAGAAACATTAAGCATCCTCCTATGCCTGTGCTCAGGGTCAGTACCTAAGAGTCAGGGACATTTCCATAAGCGAGTGTGATTACTCACTGCTGACAATGTCAACTGCATGACTAGACAATTGTTGGTGTTCATTTCCAGGCAGTACATTGTCACTCTGCTTTCTGGTATTTAGCAGCACTTTAACTCTCTCTCTTTGTTGCAGATAATGTGCACTTTCAAAACTCAGCGCAGATTGCTAAAGCTCTGGTTAATGCACAAGTGGATTTCCAGGCAATGGTACATAAGTTCATTTTATTCAGGTTGATGGCTTTAGACCCCTAAGCTAAAAGGAGGACACTTCTTCTTCTCTTTTTTTTTTTTTTTTTTCCTTGCTGAAACCTGACAAGAAGGCTATTCAATAGAGTAGGCAGAACATTAGCAAATGACTCTTGGATCTTCCATGAACTCCCTGAGGGATACTAGGCAAGCCACGCCACGTTTGCTGACCCCAGTCGAGTCATATATTAAATAAAGGCTTCCACAAGATTAGAGGCTCTTCTAGCTCAAACATCTAACAGTTCTATGGTCCTGCATACTGAGCGCAGCTTCGTGCTTCAAATCCCTGTAAAACCTCAAAGCAGCCAGAAGATTCTGTTTATCAGTAAGAAGCCATCACAGAAGGCTGTCAGAGACCTCAGAGGCTCCCAGAAATCATGTGGTTCCACTCAGAGCTAGAGAATCCTTCTATCTCTGTGTTTTCAATGCCTGACATGTGCTTGGCCCACCACAGAAGCTCATATTTTCACTGACTGAATGAATGAATGAGCTAGCTGTGAAATCCAGTTGCTTGAGGAGTGGGAAATGGAGACAGAGAGGAAAATAAGGCAAAACCCAAGTCGAGAGAGACAATCCTTGGTGGTTCCATCCCCCTTCTCCACTTTTCCCTCACTTGCTTATGTTGCACAAGAACCTAGAAAAGGAAACCCTCCTTCTTTCAGAAATTTGGCTTCTTAAAATAATTTACAGAGGGTGAGGTGAGACTTTTCTGGTCTTTTTTTATCCCCTTTACCATTTTTTAAACTGTGACTCCTAAAGTGCATTCAACTCATAAGAATATAGTATTACATCAATAACCACTAGCCAACTTTATTCAGTGAAAATCATCTTACTGACATCTCTCCAGCAATAAAATTTAAATCCATAATACCATCTCCCTGTTTTTTTTAATAATACTATTTTTAACTCCTATGAAGGATGTTTATGGTTATACGTATTATGGATTTTCTACAATAGAGAGGAATTAGATTCAGAGGCTAAAAGCTTCATGGAATTTTTTAGCTAGAAGGTGCCTTAGAGGAAGTGAAATCCAACCCCCTCATTTTTCAAATGAGGAAACCAAACTCTGGAAATTTAAAGTAACCAACCCAGCACCCCAGTTCTGGAATCCAGGCTCGGAATTCCAGGGTGCTGGCCACTGTGAAAGCTCTACCACCCCAATGCGATCTCACATATAGGTTTAAAAAATATGAAACAATGGTGAAAGTTAGTAAAAGGGCTTTAAATCTTCTTGTTCTTCACATATACATGTAAATTACTTTATTTATGCAAGTATTCTTAGGTATTTCAATGGTAATATTAGAAAAATTACCAGGTTCTGAGAGCACAAAAAAGTCAAAGCCGGAGGCACTGTGGGGTTGCAGGAATAAAATAAGATTCTTCCCTTTGTGTTTCAGTGGTACTCGGACCAGAACCATGGCCTATCCGGCCTATCTACGAAGCACTTATACACCCACATGACCCACTTCCTAAAGCAGTGTTTTTCTTTGTCAGACTAAAACCATACAGATACAAGACTGTATCACAATCTGAACACTTCCTATGAATGCCTCAAACCGTTTGCTTGTTTCACTCTTTATGCTGTTAAATGTTGGTATAAACAAACACACCAATGTTGTTCTGAAGGCTGACAGAAGATTCAGAGGACTCAGAAGTTCAACCTAAATATTGTTTACATTTTCTGGCACTCTGTGAAAGAAGAGAAAAAGAGGCCCTGCCTTTTGCTTTGGACACAAACAGTGCTTTGTTACCTGTTCATTTGAGGGGAAAAGAATAAAATCAGAAGTTAAAATGCTATTATTTTCTCTGTGTTCATTCATTTCAGGTTCCAGTTTCTATCAGAGAAAGAAATGCTTGGGTTTGTTAGACAAGTGCTTGAATAATAGGGTGGTCACGGAGGAGAAGAATCTAGAAGCAGTTTTGGATTTTTGTAAATAGAATTCGAAATGCTGGGGAAAAAAAAAGCTCAGAGTGTGCTAAAGCATTGTTCAGAAATCAGGTTGGCAACACATTTTGTAGAGGCACCCTGACGTTTGCTCTCTGTGCTGTCCCTCCAAGAAACATTTATTAAATTTCTCCCAGAAGGTTTCTTATTGTCAAAAGCATTTGATAAAGATAAAGTCAGAATTTTGAATCCAGGCTCCTTTTAAGAAATGCTTCAAATTTGGAAATGTTCCTATTTTAGATTCCGTTTTAGAATGAGTAATGGTAACTGTTTTCAGATTGCTACGCCACACCAAACTAAATAAAACAAAAAATTAAACAAAATGGACATCAATAGCTAGAGAAGGAAAATGTTACATCTATGAGATTATTCTGGGGTTTTTGTTCTATAAGTTTATTTGAAAAAGAAAAAAATACCAGAAGTACCATAATGCCTGCAATCCCAAAGGCAACGCTCTGCCAGGAGCTGTCCCTGTCAATTAGAAACACAGACAGTGCGCCATCTCTGTGATGACCATAGAATTAAAAAGGTCCACACCAGGTCACCATAAGGTATCTCTTATATGAATGTTGAAAGTATCCACGAAGCCACCACTGAGGGGACTTTTCATTGACATGGTTCCCAGCATTGGATTACTCTGGATGATTTCTCCCCACCCTTGGCTTGATCCTTCCCAGTGGTAGATAGGAGACCCTCAACCTCTGTCATGCTATATAACCAAAAGAGGCATGGAAACTTACAGCAGCAAGGGGCCTTAAAGGTCATATACCATAGCATCCTCTAGGGTTTTCTGATCTTTCTCAGTCCAGAACTCTTTCTCCTATGACTTTCTGAAATCAGGCTCCTGTTCAGGTCACAGAGTCCCACCTCACCTGTCAGGAAGGGCACAGTGTGGATGTCAGGGGGCCTGGGCAACACCCCCACAGATTCGGAACTGGCCATAGCACCTCTGCACATCTACACAACAGTTGATGCTCTGAGGGTCAGAGAGAAGCTATTGCTGTCCTTTTTTCTTCCACAGGGAGCAGTCTGCAAAGCAAACCCAAGACATTTCTGCATAATTTACTCCCCATTTGCTCTCTACAACTAGGAAATGAAGACTAGTCAACAGTCATTGCCTGACACTCTATCAAGGGAGATACCAGGGCAATTACAAATAATAAGGCAGTCTTGTTACCTTCACTTATTTTCTGTCTTTGTGAAATATGTGAAGCTGGCATTTAATATCAATGTGCAAAAAGTCATCTCCAGTCTCAAGCCTTGGCTCCCACTACTATAGAGGTAACTTCTATAAGACAGATTGCCATTTTCTCCAAGTAGAAATCTCTAAGGATTCTCCATGGTCTGTGAAATAATGCTGTGGATATTCGATGTAGAACATTGTCATCATTACAGAAAGTGCTGTTCAGTGGTGCTGTCCTAGAGGAATCTTCACAGACCATATCTTGGAACATAGCATATTGCATAGGCTCGCCAACTGGTGAATGATTGAACAACTCAACTCTGTGTTCATGGAAGACTCAGGCTTTCTACATCACTGTTAATGCAACCTTCGAGAACTCCTCAGGCAGAATTATCCAGCAGC
The DNA here is from genome assembly GCF_042477335.2 of Ovis canadensis. NCBI lineage: Eukaryota > Metazoa > Chordata > Mammalia > Artiodactyla > Bovidae > Ovis > Ovis canadensis. The sequence goes on from NC_091246.1 coordinate 153,022,721, forward strand.
TCCTTGGGACTGTGTGTGTTTATGTACTTATCTATCCATTCAAAAAACATTTGTCCAGTTTGTCTATATACCTGACACTATGCAAGGCTTTGAGGATGTAGAGCAGAGCAAGGAAGCAATGAGAGTGACAGGGTTATTTTGTAATTTTTTTTTTTTTTAAACATTCACATTTTGTAGAGATTTACCAGATTTTTCTTTTGGCTTGGAAAATAAGAAGTACATAAAGTACAAAGATTTTAGTAGAAAATACCAAATTAAAAGGGATAATTAAACATCATTTCTATTTGCAGAAAGTGAATTAGAATAATAACTATCCTTTGCCACACTTTATTGTTGTATATGAGATTTGGGAAGGAGGATGTCCCACCATATTAATTCACCCTTCAGTTCAGTTCAGTTCAGTCGCTCAGTCGTGTCTGACTCTTTGCGACCCCATGAATCGCAACACGCCAGGCCTCCCTGTTCATCACCATCTCCCGGAGTTCACTCAGACTCATGTCCATTGAGTCCGTGATGCCATCCAGCCATCTCATCCTTGGTTGTCCCCTTCTCCTCCTGCCCTCAATCCTTCCAAGCATCAGAGTCTTTTCCAATGAGTCAGCTCTTCTCATGAGGTGGCCAAAGTATTGGAGTTTCAGCTACAGGTTATAATAATCTTTCATATATTGCAAACTAGAGATTTTCCTGCATTCATTCAACAAATGCAAATGCAAGTCCCTGATTTAAGTACTATAGGTGACCTTCTCCCCAGAAAAGATATGTATGTTAAACAGTATGCATATCTTTAGGCAGAGCTTAAATTCTGTAAAGATAAGAAATGAATGTAACTACATTGCAAGTTTAAATGAGATCAGGACTCTGGGGGTGGGATTCTTGTATGTGTTAGAGGAAAACCATAAAAAAAAAATGATGCCATTTCAAAATAATCTCGAATTTTAATCCTGCCATGCTGGCCTTAGAGGTATTTCAAAAGGTTTCAAAATTCTGAGTGACCATCGTATATTTGTTAGCATGAATGAGAAAGAAGCAATAAGAAAATGGGTATCTTACTAAATTTAATACAAATGAGGGAACCTTTTTTGAGGCTTAATTTTTTTTCAAATCTTCTTCAAATTACAACATGTATGATTTATTTCCTTCAACAAACATTTTTTGAGTACCTATGCTGTGCACGACAGTATTCTGTGTCCTGCAGGGGTTACAAAGATGAATTTTTGTGACAAGTTCTCAATTTCTAGACTGTTTCAGTGAAGGCAACTTAACGAATCTGATTTTCCCAACATTTGAGCATTTTTCAGAAACTGACAGATCTTTATGCAAATGTTGTTGCCAAGCTGTTTGTAATGGTGAAATTATACTTTGACAGTAACTCTTTAAAATACATTAAACCCAGCTAAGGTTTTCTTTGAAATGTTGCCAATTAAGTGACTTTAATGAGCTTCTTGATGGTAATATAATTAAAATTCAGATGTTCTAATTGTAAAAAAAAAAATACAGTTCTGGGAAACTTAACAGTAAAATAAGCAAATGTGAAATGAAGTAAGGCTAATTTAAATGGTGATTATGTGGTCTTCTGAGAAGATTCTACGAAAACAATGCTTTCAATTATCCTGTTTGTAAAGAAGAAAGATGGCACCTAACAGATATTTTAAATGTATCCCTTAAAGTAGATATTCTGAGTTTATCTAATAAAGCAGATTAAAAAATTCTGAACACAGGCAGTCATTCCCACCTTGTGAAAGAACTGCTAAAACACTTCCTTGGCTTTAGGAACAGGTATCCTGGCAATCTGAAGTGAAGTAATTTCTAATTCAGGGAGAAATTAGTGCCTGGACCTTAGCAAGCTATTCACGGGGGAATAGATCTGGCTCCTAGTGAAAGTCTCTACTGGCCACCTGCTCAGATTACTGGCGTGCAATACTAGCATGCTGGTCACAGACACTTCTTTTTGACACACAGGTAATATCGTTGGCAAGATACAGCAGTATGATTTCATTCTATTGGCCTCTAATTCATACTCCATTACTTTCTCCACCCACTTGAAAAATGGCCTGACAATAAGTGAGTGAAGTGAAAGTTACTCAGTAATATTTGACTCTTTGCAACCCCATGGACTGGAGCCTGCCAGGTTCCTCTGTCCTTGGGGATTCTCCAGGCAAGAATAGTGGAGTGGGTTGCCATGCCCTCCTCCAGGGGATCTTTCCAACCCAGGGATCAAACCCAGATCTTCCTCACTGCAGGTGGATTCTTTACCATCTGAGCCACCAGGGAAGCCCAAGTATACTGGAATGGGTAAACTACCCCTTCTCCAGGAGATCTTCTGAACCCAGGAATCAAATCGGGGTCTCCTGCTTTGCAGGTGGATTCTTTACCAGCTGAGATACCATGGTTTACAAATATTCTTTGGTGCAGCATTACAGTTTTTGCTCTCTGGTTATAGAGTCCATATTATGTGCATAAGAGGGAGGGGTAATCAAGACAAGATAATGCCACCATGGTTTGAAAGTTCATCTTCCTTCTTTCATAATTACTGTTTACAGACCAGCAAAGACAGGAGCGTCTTTGCTAACCATGAATTAATAGGGTTAGGCATTTTTTTCTATGTTATAGAAAGCAAATTGTTGAAAGAAATGTCTTAATGAAACATGTAAAAGGATATAAGAGTTATTTCTTTGCTAAAAAGCTACTATCTAACTATTCACTCATGATTCAATTTGTTATGGAAACATCCTTTCTGATAAAAGACATAATAGAAAATTTATATAGGCCAAAAAATTTGCTTTTATCATACACATTTTGCTGAATTTCCAGCTTTAAGGGACAATGTTTTACTATATGCAAATGCTTTTTATACCAACAGAAGACAATGCTGCTCACTTTGCAATATTACCTTCCTTTCAAATGAATTGGCTCACATGCCATTTCTTTTAAAAATAATATGTTCATTGTAACTTATTTTAGAGGTAATTGACTGTAACAGATTAGGGCACAAATACTAAAGTTAGATGACCTGATTTGAATCCTAGTTCAGCCACATACTAGCTGCCTAACTGTTGTCAGCTTTCATACATTCTTTCTGCTTCATCTTCCTTACGCGTGAAATGGAGGATAATAATACTTCCTACTCCACGGCATTTTGGAGATTTAATTTAGTTGCTATTGCTACAGTTCATAGAGTGGCATATAGCAAGTATTTGGTAGGATTCTGCCTGCATACATAAAGTAAACCACTTTTTAGTTGGCTTCTTCAGTAAATTAATTCTCAATAAATTAATAGTTTAATCAGAAACCTACAACTTCTTCCCAGTATTAGTGAGTTTAGTAGAAATATCAGAATCATCCATCAGTTAAAAGTGAATCTCTGTCTTTTTCTGAATCAATACGGTCCTTTAAAAAAAACCAATATGATGGGGAAACTCATCGACCCTAATGAATCATTTGACAATAAGTAATATTGCCAATATTTGACAGTAGTAATGAAAACACCTTTGGGGAAAGCAGACCACCAGGGAAAAGTGTGCTTGAAAGACACGAACAGTTCCCTCAGCCAGCTTCACACACAGCTGCAAAGCACCACACCATTCCTTCCATTCTGGTTCTATCTTCACCTGCTGCCCTCCAAACTCCACGCACTAAGGCTCCTCTTTTTTTTTTTTTTTTTTTTTTTAATGTAGTCCAAGCTCATTGCTCTTTCAGGGCCTCGGCTGTGGATTTCTTGCATTTTTCATTTGGCTGTGTCCTTGCCATCTACTTCTCAGGCCAAGTATCACAACCTTAGAGAGAACTTCTCTGGATTCAGCAGTCACTGGATTTAATATTTCTTCTTCCACAGCCAGACTTCCAATCACAATATCTAACTTTGTTTGCTTGGTTGCATATATAACCATCAGAAATTTATTTAGATGTATGTTTGGAACCTAGTTCTCCTACTCAAATATAAGCTCTCTGTTAGCAATGACCTTATCTGTCTTTTCACCTCTCTGCACCCAGGAACTTGATAGCCTTTGGAATAAGGTGGAAGGAACTTGATAAACCGTTGCTGAATGTATTTCCACATTTTGCAGATGGAAAGGCCTACGAAACTAGAATCCTTATGTGTGATCTCACGTGGAAACCGATCTCACCCTTTCTGGAAATGAGTGTAATAGAAACTTGTCTTTTCCCCTTCAAAGAGAAGAAAAAAAAAAAAAAAAATCCCTGAGTCACAGGTGATTCACAGTCAGGAGAATGCAGTTAGGGAGGACATGAATCTTAGCCAGAGATCTAAAGAGCTGGCCTTTGGAACAAAAATTAATTGGCTTAGGAAATAGAAACCAGCCCAGTGCACTGTCCTACCTCCAATTCTCACTGCCCCTAGATGACACCACAGACCAAGTTTAACACAAAATGTTCAGACTGAAAAAAGTCATAGAAGTCTCTGGAATGGTATCGATTATTTTAGCATCTTTCACTTTTTAAAGTATTTTTAAGAATATATTTTACTTAGTAAATATATTTTAAGTACTATGGTTTCTTTCACATTATAAAACAAGCATGTTTTATACTGTTTCTTTCTCCTGATCAGATAAATCATAAGTTCAAACCCAGAACGTTTGACTGGCTGGTTCTTTTAAATTTCAAATTATAAACATGGAGTTATCAAAAATAAGCCAAAGAAATGTGTCTTTCAAAAGTTGTAAATTAAAGATCATATTTTTCTAGTTGATCATTCAACATGGGTGAATTGAACTTTCTAGGGTCCTATCCATATAGCAGAGTATGGCCTTGTATATCTGCAAAGCTGCCAAACAGAATCAAGACAACTGAATTCTAATTCTTATGATTTGGACAAGCTCCTTCTTTTCCTGAGTTTCATTTCTGTCTGTGTGCCACAGTTACTGGGCTAAATCCACGGTTTGTAAGCCCTAAGAATTAGTCTGTATTTCATTAGGTGATAGTACAAGGTAATTGCTAAGTGATAAATCATATTCCTAGGAGAAGGCAATGGCACCCCACTCCAGTACTCTTGCCTGGAAACTCCCATGGACGGAGGAGCCTGGTGGGCTGCAGCCCATGGGATCACTAAGAGTCGGACACGACTGAGTGACCTCACTTTCACTTTTCACTTTCATGCATTGGAGAAGGAAATGGCAACCTACTCCAGTATTCTTGCCTGGAGAATCCCAGGGACGGGGGAGCCTGGTGGGTTGCCATCTATGGGATCACACAGAATAGGACAAGACTGAAGCGACTTAGCAGCAGCAGCAGCAAATCATATTCCTAAAACTGAGACCCATAAATTGGACAACTGGAGTCAATCTTGTGTTTTAATTCACTCTTCCCTCCCCTGGATCTTATCACCTTCTGGGATTACAGTAGTTACATTTAGGATTTTTGTTTCCTCTCAATATAGAGCTTTCATGGTCTCTTTTCAGGCTCTATTTGTAGAGATGGGGTGAGATAACCATGCTTTATTATTTTTGGCCACATGGCACGTGGGATCTCAGTTCCCCAAACAGGGATCGAACCCATGTCCCCAGCACTGGAAGTACAGAATCTTAACCACTTCACTGCTAGGGATGTCCTTTTTCTTTCTTTCTTTTTTTTTTTTTTTTACAAACAATATCATATCCCCTAGAAACACTGAGATTGAAGTGTTCTGCCTGACTTGGATGATGAAAGTAAAGTCAATGACCCACCACGGCACTTTGATTGGTGCTAATACAGTATAATGGCAGAATTAAAGAGCCTCTTGATGAAGGTGAAAGAGAAGAGTGAAAAAGTTGACTTAGAAAACAACATTCAAACCTAAGATCATGGCATCTAATCTCATCACTTTGTGCAAATGGAAAAGTGGAATCAGTGACAGATTTTATTTTCTTGGGTTCCAAAATCTCTGTGGACAGTGACTGAAGTCATGAAATTAAAAGACATTTACTCCTTGGAAGGAAAGCTATGACAAACCTAGACAATGTATTAAAAAAGCAGAGACGTCATTTTGCAGACAAAAGTCCATAGAGTCAAAGTTTGTCCAGTAGTCATGTATGGATGTGAGAGTTGGACCATAAAGAAGGCTGAGTATTGAAGAATTGATGCTGTCTAGTTGTGGTGCTGGAGAACACTCTTGAGAGTCCTTTGGACTACAAGTAGATGAAACTGGTTAATCCTAAAGGAAATCACTGTGAATATTCATTGGAAGGACTCATGCTGAAGCTGAAGCTCTGAGAGTTTGGCCACCTGATGAGAAGAGCTGACCCACTGGAAAAGACCCTGATGCTGGGAAAGATTGAAGGCAGGAGGAAAAGGGGGCAGCAGAGGAAGAGATGGTTAGGTAGCATCACTGACTCAAGGGACATGAATTTGAGCAAACTTTGGGAGATAGTGAAGGATAGAGGAGCTGGCATGCTACAGTCCATGGGGTCACAAATAGTCAGACATGACTTAGCAACTGAACAGCAACAACAATATGGTAATATTCACAAAGGAATTGCCATCACCACTCACCATCTTCCTTAGTGAAATTGATTTTATATGAATTAAATTGATAGTTGAAAATCTTGTATTGGACAAGTGCGACAGATGCCTTGGAGTAGAGTTCTGCATCTCAAGCAACTGCTGAGGTCAGCTAGGCAATCAGGATAAATGAAGCAAACCAAAGAAGGGGTCATCAGAGTCTCAGTAACCTAAGGATGGGACTCAAACAAGCTGGCAAGTGCTTCTAAAAGGATAACCAGTACTGACTCAAACTGTTGCTAGTGACAATATGGGCCTGTTATTTCCCAATTTGATTTTTGTCAAGAGAAGCCAGAAAACTGAACTGTTAAATGTAAACTCTCTCTCAATTTTGAACCCTTGATAACTAGTTTATGAGTAAAGAAAATTCATCTGTGTGCCAGATTTGGTCTATGGGTATTAATTTCTATTTTAAGTAATAATTTAATTGCCTATTTCTGAATGTCAATTACATATCAAGTACTCCATATACATTATTCCACTTAATTCTCCAAACTGTAAAGTTATAGTTTTAAATTTTAAAAATTAAAATATGTGTATTTCTTATTAGGAAAATTATATCAAATTACAGAGTCCACTGAAGATTCCTAAATTCAAATCTACTGGACCATGGTCTTCCTACAACTCCATGTAACAAGGACAGTGCCTTTTATCAGGTATTCCAGAGGAGCAAGCAGAATGCCTTTTCAGGTGGCGTTGTTACATATTACTGCCATCAACAATGTTCAGTATAGATTATCAATAAACACAACCCTAGCGGCAGGCCCTCAGTCACTACTAGAATTTAAGTACAGTTAATGGAGTAGCCATGAAGTGACTGCTTAAATAAACATTGGTAGGGTGGCTTGGAAAATGAAGTATGGTGCCCCTCTCTATAATTCAATGATTTCTACAGTGTTTGCATCTTGTTTCTGGCCCCAGCAAAATTTTGTGTATGTAGAGGAAAGCCATCCAATATGTAAATCCATTTCGTGCCTGGACTCAGAATGTCGTTAGCGTTCCAATCTCCCCATCCCCTCTCCTCCACTCATCAGAATTTCTTCTGGATGTCTTCTCTCTGCCGTTACCCCTGCTTTGTACCTTCCCACACCTGTCCTCCTACCAGCTCCCACACTATGGCCGTGGAGCCGCAGAAGGAGGAGGGTAAGGGGGAAGCTTCTAAGAGACCACACAGGAATGGGCCCCAAATTGGAATCGGGTGTATCTTGCCAACAGCATTCAGGCGGCCAAAGCAGAGGCTCCAAAAATAAACAATGGAAGTCTAAACCTGAGGTTTTATTCCTTCAGGTTAGGTTTTTAGGGAAAAAAAAATGTGGAAACTTCAAAGTTCCATGAAAATAAGCATTTTGTATACCTCTTTTGTTTCTAGTTAGTGGCTCTCAGTGTATGTTTAAAAAAAAAAGAATCACATGGGTCTCCAGGTTGCCAAAGCACCTTCAACATATCCGGAGTACTTTTGTTATTTACTTTCTCAAGTTACAGTATCAGGAGCCATAAAACACTGTTTACATAATCTTTGGTGAAAAAGCTGTGCCTAGTGAAACCTGCTACCCTAGTATCATTTCCTTGACATAGAGTCTTTGCAAAGTGTTTCCTCTTAACAAGTATTAGTAATTTATCATCAAAGTGTTAAAGATGTGTGGTAAACCTTATATCTTAGATATTCAATATTCACATATTCCTGTGTCATAGCTCCCAGAAAATAAGTAAAGTCATGGAAACTATGTCTGCAACTGTTAATATGTGTAATTTATTGAAATGCATAATCTTTTCATTGAAATCTTATTAATTTTTAAAAAAGAATTTTATATATCATATACATAGTTTGTTTATGTGTTTATATGTATAATATACATATGCACATATGTATATGTATATACATACATATCTATATTTTTAAGGTTCAGTATGTAGAATATATAAGGAACACTTGCAATTCAACAACACAATTTAACAATGAGCAAAGGACTTGAATAGACATTTCTCCAAAGAAGTTATACAAATGATCAACAAGCACATGAAAAAAATGTTCCATATCCTTAGTCATTAGGGAAATGTAGATCAAAACCACAATGAAATACCACTTAATACTTACCAAGTTGGCTATTAAAGAAGAGAAAAGAAGTGTCAGCAAAGATATGGATACCGTAATATATTGCTGGCAGGAATGTAAAATGGTTCAGCTGCTGTGGGAAACAGTTTAGTAGCTCTCCTAAAAGTTAAACATAGAATTACTGTTTAAGTGTAGTCGCTCAGTCATGTCCGACTCTTTGCGACCCCATGGACTGTAGGCTACCAGGCTCCTCTGTCCATGGGATTCTCCAGGCAAGAATACTGGAGTGGGTTGCCATTTCCTTCTCCAGGGGATCTTCCCAACCCAGGGATCAAACCTGGGTCTTCCACATCACAGGCAGATGCTTTACCCTCTGAGCCACTGGGGAAACACAGCCATAGAAAGAAATGAAGTACTGATACATGTTACAGTGTGAATGAACCTCGAAAACAAGCTACATGAAAGAAGCCCAGACACGAAATGCTACTGTATGATTCCATTTTTATGAAATATTCAGAATAGGTAAGTCCACAAGACAGAATGCAGATTAGTAGTTGTCTGAGGATGAGAAGAAACTGCTTAATGAATAAGGTGTATTTTCTCTTGGAGTGATTGAAATGTTTCAGTACTGGGTAGAGTTGGTGGTTGCACAACATTGGGAATGTACTGAATGCCACTGCATCATTCACTTTAAACAGTTTGATTTTGTCATACAATTTAATTTCAATAAATGCTTTAAAAATCTAGTTTAAGAAACTCCATTTGTAAAGATTTTCAGCATAAGTAGCATAATAATTATGACATCCTTTCTAGAATCAATAGACTTAAGTTTTTCATCAAAGAGAAGAGTATATTTCAGGAAATTAGGCTCTTGGGTACTTTATAAATATTTGTTTTGATTCATCATCATTGCTGATAAAAGGAATATTCCTAATTTCAGTCTAAAAAATTAAAATTTTTTATATTTATTTAACTGATTGTCATTTATACCTCCATACCTCTGGACACAGAAGAGAGGAACCCATAGAATTCACTCCCTTCAGTCATACCTTACACCTTATGAGCATTCAAAACATTTAGACTTTCCAAATACCAGATATTCGCTTCTCTGCATCTTAAATTCTGTTCTTCCAACTTCCTGCTCAACTGCACTCAGCATAGCAGTTCTTCCAAAATGACTTTTGCAAATAGCCAACCTCAAGCTGCCTCCTACTTTGCTCCTCCCATTCTTTTTTCACATCAATCTACAGAAAACTATAAGAACAAGCTCTGTTTGCCAAGACCTGTCCCATTTCCACACGCTGCTCTCAACCCTATGCTCTTTCAATATTTCAGCTTCTTCACCAGAAAGTGAAATCTGTAGCTGTTGAAAAGGGTGAAAAGTCAATTGGGTGACATCTCCAAAACTCATGGATCTGATTCTTAAAAAATGAAACCTCCACAGTCACTTTGGAAAGCGATTTGGCAGTCTCTCAGTAAGTTAAACATAACCCATCAATTCTACTTCTAGACTTCTTCTTTAGAATTCTAGAATTCTACTTTGTCTGAGAGAATTAAAAACAGAACCAAACAAAAACTTGCACTCAAATATTTATAGCAGCATTATTCATAACAGCTCAAAAGTGGAAACAACCCAAGTGTTCATCAACTGATGAACAGTTAAACAAAAAGTGTTACAAACACATAATGGAATATTATGCAACCATAAAAAGCAATGATATACTGATACATGCTACAGCATGGATGAGCTTTGAAAATACTATGCTAAGTAAAAGAAACCTGATGCAAAAGTCCACGTACTGAGTGATTCTATTCACGTAAGATGTTCACAGAATAGGCAAATATACAGAGAGAAAGTGGATGAGTGGTTGTCAAGGGCTTGGAAAGGGAAAATGGGGAACAACTGCTAAGGGTACAGGGATTATTTTGAGAGTAATGAAAATGTTCTGGAAGTAGACAGTAGCAATGGTTATACAACACAGTGAATAAACCAAAAACCAGTGAATCATACAGTTTTGAAATAAAAGCTAAACTATAAAATACCTGGAATTGCCAATTGCTTATTTTTTAGACCTCTTGTTGTCTTGGCCATCTGGTGGTTGTAAATGGATTCAGACAGAAGCCAAGGCAGATTCTTGGGGGTTAGGAGATCCTGCCTGGACTCCCACCACTGCTTTGCAGAGTCTTCCTCTAGAAAGGCCATATGATCTGGATTCATAGCAAGTGGCTTTAAGCAACTTGGTTGCCTATTCTAAGCCCCTGAATCATTATTTGTAATACAGAGACAAAAATATTTAACTTACTGTGTATTATGAGGATTAGACAGTGATATATTCAGAGATTTTTGCTTTTAGTAGACATTCATACATGGTAGCTATCTCTATTATCTTAGAGGACTGGCTCCTCATCTCTAAAATATTAAAAATAATCTGTCCTTAAACAATAGAAATATTTTCATATTATTATTTTCTAAATCTGTTGCCTATAATTAAGCCTATATCAGAATTTTGAGTGAAAATGAAAAAAAAAAAAAAGCAATCACCTAATCAGGTGGTTGGTAACCCATCAAAATGAATGCCTATTACACTTTCATCCAGGTGTGAAATCAAACATTGCCCTGAAATCATAATTTATACATGATTGTTTTCATTAATGCCAACTATCTTAAAGGATACATTTATGTAGGATAATTGTCCAGAAAAACATTAAATCAAATTGGTGCTTAATAAATCAAAGCAAAAGTTAAGATATTCAGCTAGTCACCTTTTTTGCAATGTATTACGCCTAGTGTTGAGATAAAGAGGTGGAGAAAAAGGTATAAGATCCAGACTCTGATCAATGTTTATGAAAAAGGATGCTGATGACCATGGACTAGATTTATGAGAAAGCAGTACTCTCGCCTGGAGAATCCCACGGACCGAGGTGCCTGGTAGGCTGCAGTCCACAGGGTCGCGAATAGTTGGACACGACTGAGAGACTTCACTTTCACTTCTCACTTTCATGCATTGGAGAAGGAAGTGGCAACCCACTTCAGTGTTCTTGCCTAGAGAATCCCAAGGACGGGGGAGCCTGGTGGGCTGCCGTCCATGGGGTCGTAAAGAGTCGGACACGACTGAAGCGACTTAGCAGCAGTAGCAGCAGCAAGGGAGAACCTATCTTTCTTCAACATTAGGAAGGGGTTCACAGTTAATGCTCTGGTGTGCTCTATAAAGATTAAAAAATCTTTAATTAAAATGGAAGTGAGAAATCAGTGTTTACTTCCTTTCCTCTGACAATATGGCAACAAAGAAACACTTCACTTTTCAGCCAGAAAGAGTTAGGATGAGAACATAGTACTGAGGCCATAGAATTGTTTATGAGAGCAAAGATAAATTTGGGGGGTGATTTATTACAATATGAAATGGTAGAAATTAATTCTGTATGTTTGAAGAATAAAATAGTGAAACAATGAATTCTTCTAAATTAGATAATATTCTACTTAAAAATAGGAAAATAGCCTAGAGGACTTTATAAATTAGCCTTTGGTCTATGATTATATCATTTCAATATCACCAAAAAACCCCCAAAACTGGGCATATCTTTACAATATATCTGATAAAATATGAGTTGGCAGCACCAGCACTGAGCAAATTTCAGGCAGGGGGCAAGAATGATTACAAGACATCATGAATAAGAAAAAGTGTTTATAACTCCATTTTGCATTTTCTGCATTTTTTAGTATAGAGATTTCAAATTTTAAATATTTTAATGACTGAAGTTACTTCCTTTTACAGAAGCCTTTGAAAAATTGCAATGTTTAATTGGTTCACATTAAACACTCTTAGAAGCTTGAGGGAAAAAGTCTTTCCAGATGAGCAAGAGGTTGGATAAATGTAATGACATATGGTTTGTTTTTTATAGCTACAATACGCAAAAAATAGAAGCATAACACATGTATTCAATGATATATATGTATTTATATATATAAATATATATTCTGATATAAATTATGAGATATGATTATTTTGTATCAGTGTGATTTTGTTTTTCTCTTTCTTGTTCCCTTTATGAATAAAAATAACAACTGAAACTTAGAACAATTTTAAACATCTCATTATACCCGGGATCTAACGAAAGATAAAATCAACGTATGCAAAGCCATGATGTTGCTTGGTCCCCTCATCCAACTTGTGAGCTAGGCTGTCTACAGGGTCTCGGAACCTTGGGGTTGTAGTGGGATGGTGGGGGGCAGGGATTGAGGAACTGTCTGCTTTTCCCCCACCCAGCAGGCTTCCACAGAATCACTCCAGATGAATAATAGGTCACCGACTGTTTCTTAAATATCTCTCAGTAACAATATATCTCATATCCTTTGGCAACAACACCCCCCAACACCCTGCAGTGTTCTTCTTTTATTGCCCCTGGACCCCTGAACTCATCAAGATACTCAGGAGACTTGAAAGGCATCTGATCATTACGTGCTATATACTTAATTTCAAAAGTTTCAAAGGCTTTTGTTAAATGGCTACATTTTTTTCTTCAAAGTTAAAAAAAAAATCTGAGTTAATGTCAAGTTTCCTTTCACATGCTATAGACAATTTGGGGGGGTAGGGGAGAGTGATTTTTTTGCAGGCTCACAGACTATTTTCAGAAGATCCTTCTTATGGAGAAGAGGATAGCATGCATATTGAGAGGATTACCTCTGAGAAACCAAAATGGACCTCAAACCTAAATTTACCTCATCGAGAAAGTGTTAGTGGTCACTGTTGAGTCTTTTGTGACAGGACAGAGGCATACTCTCAGAACAGGCCTTAAAAGTGGTGGAGAAGGAGCTGGGATCACTATTCCATTACCTCTGAATGGTGGTTCCCACGTGCTGCCCTCATTGCAGTGGTTTTTCTGTTACTAAGACCTGGGCCTGTGCTACCATTTTACCTTCAAGTTTGAGGCAGCCATGAGTCTCTGAACTTCTTACTTTACCCAGCTCATTTCTGATAACGAAGGGTCAAGCTCCTTTACTTCCAGAGTAACTGATTGCTGCTGCTGTGCTGTGCTCAGTCAAGCCCAACTCTTTGTGACTCCATAGATTGCAGCCCACCAGGCTTCTCTGTCCATAGGATTTTCCAGACTAGAACACTGGGGTGGGTTTCCACTTCCTCCTCTAGGGGATCTTCCTGACCCAGGGATCCAATCGGCATCTCCTGTGTCCCCTGCATGGCAAATGAATTCTTGACCCACTGAGCCATTGGGGAAGCCCAGAGTAACCGGTGCTCCCCATCACACTTATTTTTTTATTGTTTTGATTTAACTTTTTAGCTTGGAAATTCCGATCATGTATAACTACAATCACATAATAAAACCTCACAGTAATAACTCATCAATTTGAAAAATTATCGATATTCTGCCATGCTCTCTACCCACCTATAACACTCCTTTTTAATTTTACCATTCTTTTTCTTAGATAGAATTTTCATAAATTGAAATCACAACTCTTGGCTGCACAATTTTGACAACTGGGCATTCTTGGTAAAGCATTGCCCTTTCACAACATGGAATACTTCCACCTCCCCAGAAAGTTACCCCCAGATGATTCTCCTCTTCTGAGACAAAACCACAATTCTGCATTTTATTTAACTTTAGTTTTGCTTCTGAACTTTTATGAATGGATTCATACTGTATATAGTGTTTTGAGTCCAGCTTCTTTCACTCATATCTATGAAATTCATAGATCATATCTATGAAATTCATCCATGTTGCAAACAATATCAGTTGTTGTTCAGCAGAATTTCATGTTATGAATTCTGTACCACAATTTGTCCGTTTTTCCTTTTGTTGATGGATAGTTTGGTTCTTTCCAGCTTTTAACTGTTTTAAATAAAGCTGTTGTGAATATTTTTGTACAAGTCTTTTTGTGGATATATTTTTTCATTTCTTTTGGGTAAAACACTTAGAAGTAGGATTACTAGGTCTAAGCGTAGCTGTACATTTAGCTTTAAAGCTTAACCTTTTCCTGAAGTGGGAAAATCAGTATTTAGAAGTATTATTTGTACTTTGGTCTTGTCTAGCCCACTACTCCACACTGCCTCCTACAGGTGTGCACTTTTATTAATTTCTTGTGCATCCTTCCAATTTTTAAAATCACAGTGATGAGTAAATAAATATCTATTTGTCCTTTTCTGTCTTCTAACACACACAAAAAGGTAACCTACTATATATCCATAAACCGTCCTATTTTTACCTAACAACATATCTTAGAGTCTTTCCATATTGACTAAACATTAATAATAAATGGCTTCCTCTTTCTTTTTCTAGAAACTGCTCTATTGATGGCCCCTTGTAGTACCTCCAACCTTTTTCTACTATACATATGCTGCAATAAAGAACACAGTAGCCCCCCACCCCCTCCCCACTGGCCTCCTAGCCCAGCTCCACTTGTGGCCAAAGCCAAGAGCCAGCATGTCGATGCGCCTCCGTCACTGTCATTTTGTCTTTAGCTTCAAGGAAAGAGTACTTTGTGCCATTGCAGCAGCTCCCTGGGCCTGGAAGGGCCCTGCCCTCCCTCATGGCTGGGGGGACACGTGCTTGCTGCCTCTGTGCTGGCCCAGACCAAGTTGGGGAAGAGGGAGTAGGCAGTGCAGTCTTTCAGTGCCAAACACAGAGCCAAGGGTCGGGGGACACTTCATGATGCCCCAGGACTTGAGGTTGGCAGAGGTCGGGCTGGGCTGGGCAGAGTCCAGTGACCTGGGCAGGGGTGCAACCTGTGGAGATGTTTGGGGCAGGAATTCCACCTCTCTGAGCCTTTGGTGGCAACACAACTGCCAAACTCATTAAGCATATGGGCCAGGCGACCATGCACACAGACACGTGCCAGGCACACGTCTGCGCTCATGGTGAGCCCAGGCACAACTCCACCCCAGGCACGTCCAGGGAGGGATGCAGGCCCTGCACCTGGTTCCTGTGGTTCCGGGGAACCACCAGGTAGAGTGAGCAGTTGACCAAAGTGGCCAAAACCCGGACTTCCAGAAGCTCCCTGGACAGCGCACCTTCCCCAGTCCTCTGGTCTCTGTCGGCATTAATTGGGTGCACCTCAGGCTTCTGTGCCCCAGTCTTGTGGTGTGGGGTTGGGGTGGGGACAGCCCCCCAGGAACAGTTTCATTTCTCAGGATTCTCTCAGCTGAGAAAGAGCCAGGGAGCAGAGCATGGCCCCCTCCCTCCTGGGGGACCTGATATTTCTGAAGCCTCTAAGCCAAAGAGCCCATTGGCTGTGGCAGATGGGGTGGGGCCGCTCCACCTAGACCATCTTGGGGTGCCCCCACCCTGCCTGGCATCTGCACGAATGCTGACTGAGAGAAGGGACTGACTGCTGAGCGTGGAGTCACCGAGGCTGGGCCAGAGGCCACTGGTGGGTGATGCTGTGTGTCTGTGTCCACCTTTAACGGATGTGGAGCCCAAGGCCCAGGTGCTGTGCCCCTCCCCGCTGCTTGTGTGTGTCAGTGAGGCCTATGCCCTGCCCCACCCGCGAGTCTGCTGTGTCCGCATGGAGAAGGTGCTAGTCCTGGTGCTCCCTCCAGTATGCCCCACACAGCTGTCCCCCAGAAACAAGCAGTGACCAGTCCCTTCACCTCACCTGGGTCCACACCCCCCTCACCACCACCTGTCCCCCGCCCCCATGGTGATCACTGTACAACTGTTTCACTCACAAATTCGTCCTCCTCTCCCCTTCAGCCTTCACCTTGGGGGATCGGTAACTTATTTGTCTGGATTCTTGAAGGCACCTCTGTGCCTTTGTCTTCAGATGGTCTTACGGATGTCTTTCAAAAAATGGTTATTTTATATGAGTTGTCATAGAGTTTATTCTAATAAATCGTTCTTCTATCATGTGGCAAAATATATATATATATATATATATATATATATATATATATATATATATATCATTACATATATATGTAGGAATATAGATGGGATAAATTTCCAGAATGGTGCTTCAGCTGTACTGGGCTGAAGGATGATAGGTATTTGTACTTTTGTTTCCTATTGCCAAATAGTGCCCCAAACATATTGTGACATGTTTGACTCCCATCAGCAATGCATGAGCATTCCCCTGGTCCATCAGCTTGCCACCAGAGTGCACTGTGAACCTGGATCTTTGCCATTCGCAAACCTTTCAACCCAAGCTTCATGGGCAACTGATGAAACCAAACATGCAAACCCTTGCACCCTATGATTTTGTGAGCTGAGATCCTAAGAAGAATTTGCTACTTAATTTGTGGCATCAACTGAAAAACAAAAATGTGGAGTCTTTGTTCAAAAATTATTAAGAATTTCAAGATGGTATGAGTAGAACATTAGGCCAAGGGTGTGGCTCCATGCAATGGCCCAGGCTGAGCACCTTAAACATCATAAAGAAAACAAGAGATCTTTGAGTAGACATTTACTTTACCTGAAAACTCGATGTATGTTTTTGCACACTGCTCCATATAATACTCATATTTGAAATGACTTACATCAAGTTAAAGGATGTTTCAGGAAGGCATATTGTAGCTATCCTGTGGTCATACCCAGGCACCCCCACACAGCCTGATGGGAGAACTCTAGATGACATCTCCCAGGACTTTCCTGCTCCCAGACAAGCTTTTTAATACTAGTTACATAAATAGAGGGTCACCACTTCTCCTGCCTGAATAACTACAATGATAGGAACTGAATACCAAGTGGAGGTTGATATTGGGACAGTCCTTGGAAGAAGATCTCCTAGCCCAAGCGGCACTTGATATTTGTCTTAGATTTCTGACGATAAAATGTCCATGAGGGAGCCTGAGTTCCCCTTCCAGGGGAGGAGAAAGTAAAAGTGAAGTCGCTCAGTCGTGTCCAACTCTTTGCGACCCTGTGGCCTATAGCCCAACAGGCTCCTCAGTCCATGGGATTCTCCAGGCAAGAATACTGGAGTGGGTAGCCATTTCCTTCTCCAGGGGATCTTCCCGACCCAGGGATCGAACCCAGGTCTCCCACATGGCAGGCAGACGCTTTAACCTCTGAGCCACCAGTTGGACTCTTGGTGCTTCTGTACTCTCAGAATGCTTGTCATTAATGGTATTGGGACCCCCAAGAATCCGTGTTGTTGGGCTAGAGATAGATGACACTAGAGGAAATTTCCTGAAAGAAGTGAGGATAGTCACTTCTGAAATAATAGAAAGCAAGTAGAGTGGAGGGCTAAAAAGGAGTTTTGTGGTGAGCTATTGGAAGAGGGAATTTACTGAGATGCAGATGCCATGTTAAGGCCCTTACGTACAGCATCACAGGGCCCCCTTCTTAGGGCTGCTCCCACAAACAAATAGCATCTGCAAAGGAAAGAGAGACAGACAGACTGACAGAGACAGAGAGAGGGTAAGAAACCTCTATTCAAAGAGGCAAAGGGAAAAAAATAAAACTGAATGTCAAACAATTTAAGAGAAATATAGCTGATATACTCATGAGGATTGAGGCCAGAGGGAGGAACAATTTGCTCCTATGTCAAATTAATCCACACTTTCAACTCATTACAGGATGTATGAGAGATAATCCCGGCCCTGAGGTGTGCCACAGTTCTCTGCTCTTTCACCCCCTCTGCTGGTGAAAGGAGTCCTCAGGTCAAAACACCAGCAAGCACGGGGAGAAGGTGAAAAAATGAGACAGGTATTTTATACAGTCGTGCTTTTCAAACTTTTAACATTCACATGAATTGCCTGGGAAGCTTGGTAAAATGCAAATTACTCAGTAAATCTGGGCTTGGGCCTGAAAGTCTGCATTTCTGGTAAACTCCCAGGTTATACTGGTGCTTGGACCACACTTCTAATAGCAAAGCTAACATTAATGATATACCACCAGCAATTATCAGCATGAATGCCCCTTTCTGAGGTTACCTAATTTCACAGAGAACTGATCTCTTATGGTGTTTAAATAGCCCTACATCCAACAGTGGGTCCAATCTACAAAGGGAACTGTTTAAGTTCATTGGGACTACCTCTATAGTTGTCTCTGATTTACTTCTGTGCAAGTTTCATCATGCAATTGATTATATTAGAGTGTTGGAATCTAGTTAGCAAAGGTTGCAAGGCTTTTGTTGAATGAAAGCAAATTTTTAGTTTAGAAGATTCATTTAATCAACACTCTCATTTCTGAACAGGAAGCTGAGGCTTAAACAGAGTATGTGACTTGACTGAGGCCACACAGCTTATTGACAGCAGCCAGACTAAAATCTAATTACACTAACACTGTCTCATGCTGTCTGTCCAGATCATTTCCCATTTTCCCCTTTCTCTAAGGTGATCAGACTCATATCTGCTAAATCCCATAGATATTGAAGTCTTAAGAGGCAGATCACAAAGCTCAGTAATATGACCTATACATAGTAACTCATTCTTTAGAAAATTAGTGTCCAGGTCTCTTATCAATAGAGTTAGCCTTTAAATATGCATTCGATGAAAAAAGAAATATTAGACCTTGTCTTATTAGCATCTTGGATGTTTAATCCTCACTTTGCTCTATCTTTTCTTCCCGAATCCCATTTTAAACAACAGTCTTAATTGGCATTCTTAATTGAAAAGTCTTAATTGATATTCTTTAAAATTCCTCACCAAAATAATACAAATTAACTTCACATAGTGTTGATGAGAAGATCCCTAATGTTTTGAGTGAGTGATTTATTATTTGGGTAGACAAAAGAATGAATTGATTATTCTATTAAGATAAATTCATTATAACTAAATAGCAAAGAAGGGCTTATAAGACCCTCAAATAAGGCTATGCTCAAAGAGGTTGGCCATGGACTATATAATTTCACATTCTTTAGTCTGCAACATAAACATTCACATCAGAGTACTTAAATGATTTTCATTCCTGATCAAGAGTGAAGGTGAATTTCCAAACTTCCCTTTCCATTCTCAGCCAAAAAAAAAAAAAGCAAGAGTAAATAAAAAGTTTCCTGGTTTCTGAGTTCCCACCCAATATAAGCTTATTATGCAGATGAGCGAAGTGAGTGGGCGAGTGAAATCGTTTGTAACA
Organism: Ovis canadensis; assembly: GCF_042477335.2. NCBI lineage: Eukaryota > Metazoa > Chordata > Mammalia > Artiodactyla > Bovidae > Ovis > Ovis canadensis. The sequence continues at coordinate 153,042,288 of NC_091246.1, forward strand.
AAAACCCATTATTCACAGATGAAAAATTTATATTGTCAGCGTAATATCTGCAAGGCTAAACACCACTGGAGAATATATAAAGGCAGTAAGCTTTGGTGCACAGCTACAGAGCTCAGGACACTGCACACCCAAACGAGGGCTCACTCTCTCTCCACCTGCTCTGTTCCACCTCCTGGTGTCAGAAGGTAAGAGTAATATTGAGTGATTGTAAGATTGTACCTTCTATTTAGGGTACAGTTAGTTAAGTTAGGGTACATCTATTCAGTTAAGTGTTCATAAGGGGGCAAAGTATTATGAATTAAAGTGCTGTTTTTTCAACTTATACTTTGTTATTATAATACGTGGGGCAGAATTGAAATGAAAAAGTGATGTAAAATGCATTTAAATAAACGTTAACATAATAAAGCCTCAAAGCGAGTCAAAGAAATAAGTCAATGAAAAGATATAAGATAGAAAGAAAAACAAAGATGCAAATCAAGGCACTTACTACAAAATTTAACTAATGAAAATTGTATTTTAAAAATCAGTGGTAACATTTTGGAAAACAGCTATTTTTCTTTGGATTCGATAAATGTGTATACTATTTTGAACAGAAGGCGCCTTTTAAACAGCAGAAATGTGCCCATTAAAGAGGTTATAATAGTAATTGAGCCTTACCAATGAAAACGTATGGTTTTCCAGAAGAGCAAAATCAACATCATCATTCAAATATTCAAATTTCTGATAAGGCTATCAAAAAATCAAAGTCCATGAAATCAGCTCTTTGTAGATAAGACATAGCATATTTAGGGCAGAGAAGAAATGTCATCAGTTATTGGGAATTCTGTGGATGGAGCTGAGTAAAAGCACAGATTAATAATTACTATGTTTGGGGGACCAATAGTAATAAATAGACTATCTAAAACGTCTACATTCCAAAATGAAATTTTAGTAAATACCTTAAGAAAAAATATCAGATGTTCTAAAGTACCTATTTAAACTCTTAAGGACAAGGAACAATTTTACAAAGATCTTCAGTGGAGAAAATGATATCGTGTTTTTTGTGTTTCTTGGTTTTCACATCTCCCTGTCAAATTCAGGATCTTAGTTTCCCAACCAGGGATCGAACCTGTGGCCCCTGTATTGGGAGCACAGTCTCTGGACCACCAGGGAAGTTCCATGTGGTATGTTTTCTTTCACACATACTAATTAATACCTGTGAGAAGCAATTATCTAGCCAGTTTTAAAAGAATTTATTTGGCCTATGGCACCAGTATACTTAGGGATATACTATATAATATATGGCATCTTGCCTAGATCAAAGATTAATCTTTGCAAAAGACTTCCTATTTAGGAAATATGATTGGTACCACATCTCCTTTTAAATTTGAGTGGAAATGTATAGATTTTATTAAACTGCAGACTCTCTCTGTAGGCTAAAGCAGGGGTGGGAGAGTAATTGGAAAGTCTCTCCTTAATGAATAAGATTTTGATAACAAAACGATGCAAATGTTTGCTTTCTCAAGTAGCAGTATTAAAAAATCCTTATACTTAAATATTTCACAATTCTGTTGACTTTTACACAATGAATAAATAAAGTTTCAAAAATCAATTGTTTATTTGAATAGAAATATTCTACCGCTTGGGGAGGACTTCAAACACTGACTTCTCTATGGTTGTTTCTTATACCAGCTCTCCCAGAAACTACCTGTTCCATATCTGCCTCCAGAGAATATAATAGAAGATATTGTAAAACCTTTAGGGACATTACATGAAAGCAATTATAGTTTTCAGTTGACTTTCCAACAGTGATGTAATCCTAAAGAGGAATGCTTGCTTTAATTTTTTATGTTTCTGAAAATACGAATTTATAATTAAAAATTGCAGTCAAAGACCCTGCATATATATTGGGCAAGATTTCCAAAGTTTGCCAACTGTATAAACTGAAGCACAGAAACACACCAAATTAGTAATTGAATATTGATAAATAAAGGATGAACATGTAATGCCTATTGTGTTGCTTTATCTATTTGATCACTTAATCTTAAAGGCAATATTTCAAAGGGGAAAAAAAATACCACTCCAGGTATTTACAGTCCTCATGTTTTAGTGCCAAAGAAAGATAGGAAGTATGGCTAAGATGTTAAAGACAAGGTTGATAGTTTAAAACGATAATATTTGTAAAATACTCATTTCAAACCAAATGCCATTTGCTAAAAATACTCAGTCAAATTTTTAACAAATAAGTATAATCAAACTTGGATTGAAATCCCCATTTCTCAAAGTAAATATGGTCAGACTTGAAAGAAGCAGAGAGAAGTTTACAACAAACACTGGATTTGAGGTTTTCATTCAGAAAATAGAGGTGCTTGTCCTATGGGGTCGTTCTGCCCCGCACTCAGGCTGGTTCCACCCCACCCCATCCACAGTACATCATCATGTCCTTGGCATCCTATGGCCTCACGGGGCATCTGCTTGTGATGCAAGGTATCTTGCAACATGGTCTAGGGTGTCACTAGCAGTGAATGACACATCCTGGACTCAGTCCAATTATAAAACAACCTGGGGACTTTCAAGACTTCAGAAGCAAGCATTAATTTTCTTTATGACAGTGATCTCTTAGTTTCTTAGTTGTGATTGTTCAAGTTGCCAGAAGCATTAGTTCTTGTTGCAAATTGCTTGTCTTTAAAATGATTTTTTTCCTTTAATTTAGAACAGGTCAAAGCACCCTAAAATACCTCAAATCTGTTGGCCGCTTTATAATTACAAAGTCTAGACCAAGTTACACTATTTAAAATATAAATGAATAATACATCTGAACCGACAGCTGGTATGCCAAGTTGTAGCCTGAGGCTGCTTTAAGATGGTTGAAATGCAGTATAATGTAAACGCTTGGAAGTGAAGGACTATTAATTGAAAGCCAGACTGATAGTGAAGAGGGTGGGATCATGGATAAGGTGCCATTCAAGCTAACCATATGTAGCATATCATCTACAGTGGGTATTTTCAATGTTTATCATGGACATTTTTAATTTCAAGTCTGGAAATGAGCCTTCCAATTATTAACAGAAGTGTCCTACACAAATGAAGAAGTTTCATAGTGCTACACATCTTTTGTATTCTTTTTAGCCACCAAAAAAAAAAAAACTGCAAGAAAAATATAATATTTTATATTAAGCTAGAAATATAATCAGAATAGAATTGGTGACTAGTTTTTTCTTTCTACTCTCAATATTTACTTAGTCAAAACTGAACTAATTCAGCTGACACTTGTAAATATGGTTGAGTGTCTTTATGTCTCCTTTGACTCTGTGTTTCAACAGGCAGCAAAAATGAAAAGCCTTTACTTTGTGGCTGGATTGCTTGTAATGCTGGCACAAGGCAGCTGGCAACATTCCCTTCAGAACACAGAGGAGAAATCCAGGTATTAAATCTTTAGATTTGAACTGACATAGCACTATGCTTATTATACAGCCCAAGATAACTGTGACCAGTCAATAGGTCTCAGTAATTTGGAATAAACACCCTGCACAGTTGTCAGATGTTTAAAGTATCATTGTGATAAAGGCTTTTCTGGAGTACAGATAGGAGTAGGTTATTTCATAACCAAGGGAGTGGGGAATGTTGAAAAATATGATACATGGGAAATGATAGCTCTTTGAAATCTTTGGCTGATCCTGTCTGTCCATTCATTACTCACACTGCATGGTAGATCATTTTAATTATTCTCACCAACTTTTTCTTTTTATTTTAAAAAATAACATCATTTCCTACTAATTATAAAATTAGTAAGAAATTTTACATGTACATTCATGATAGACAATATGCATGTACTGTATGTAAATACATCCCAGATCATTTACAGCTTTGCATTGTGTTTTTTCTCTTAGCATTTTATTGTTAGATTATTTTTATAACATTACAAATATCTATTAAACGTATGATATTTAATGACTACATACTATTCCATCTTATAAATGTACAATATTTATTTAGCTACCCGTCCTCTTTTGAATACTTAAGTGTTCTTCAAATTTTCCTACAAAAAGCCTGCCAATAACATTTTTCCTACATTTCTTACTATTTTCTGAGGATTTATTTCTAGTGGTAAAATAATTATGTCAAAGGATTTGAATGAGTTTAAATTTTTTTATAATATCTTGCCAACTTGCTTTCCAGAAAACTAATACACATGCACATTCCCACTGGCATTATAGAAATACTCCTCTCACAATATCCTCCCCGGTATTTAATCCTTGCTAATTTGACAGGTAAAAATAGTATCTCATTTCTATTTTGAGTCTTAATCATATTGAATATTTCCCCACATAGCCATGCCAGCCAACTGTTGATTATTGGCATGTGGCTTATCCACTACATAGTTTCAAATTAGCAAGTGGGCTTTTTCTTTTCTTTCTCTGAACTTTCAATTGTCTTTCCATTAGCTGCCACATAGCCAGGTGATGGAGCTACTTTTTTATAGCAATATATGCAAAACAGAATTTGGAATATAAATCTGCTGCCCAAACAAAAATGATTTGGGACGCTTCACTCTTTTAAAATATTCAAGGCGTGTTGCTCTCTTCTGGCATTATTAACATAATGAGTAGATGAATTTGTTGAAAAAAGATTTATTTAATCCTATTTCAGAAAAAGAGAAGCCAGTTGAAAAATCAGTTGCTAGAATTCCAAATCAGAGTACATTCAACTCTGGTAAAACCATGGGATTCCCATGGCAAATTAAGGTCTTTCTGAACTGCCAACTAAAATGCTCGGGGAACCTGCCTTCCAGCTTCATGTGGTTCCATATTTTGTAGAGAAGCTGCTCCTCAAGTGAATCTGCTCTTGAGGAGAGATGTAGTTGCACCAATCGCTGTTCTTCACAGTTCATTCCCAGCTCCCCAGACCGACCCGCTCGGCGATCCGGATCAGATCAGTGAAGACAAGCGCCACTCACAGGGCACATTCACCAGTGACTACAGCAAGTACCTGGACTCCAGGCGTGCCCAGGATTTCGTGCAGTGGCTGATGAATACCAAAAGAAACAAGTAAGAATTTGAACCTCATCAGAAGTGTATGTTCAAATGTATTACTTAAATATGTCTAAAATTCTTCCTGACTTTCTTAAGTTATCATACATATCAAATAATGCCCATAAACTCATTTGATTCTGATAATGTTTAAGCTTGGTGGTGCTAACCTCCATATTATGCCTTTGCATGTCCCACCCATCACCCCTTCAAAACTCTTGCTGCTAAGTCGCTTCAGTCATGTCCGACTCTGAACGACCCCGTAGACGGCAGCCCACCAGGCTCCGCTGTCCTTGGGATTCTCCAGGCAAGAACCCTGGAGTGGGTTGCCATTCCTTCTCCAATGCATGAAAGTGAAAAATGAAAGTGAAATCGCTCAGTCGTGTCCGACTCCTAGCGACCCCATGGACGGCAGCCTACCAGGCTCCTCCCTCCATGGGATTTTCCAGGCAAGAGTACTGGAGTGGGGTGCCATTGCCTTCATTACCTACCCTCAAATGGGACATAGACTTTAAATAATTTTCCCAACTTTGGTCTTAGCAATATTTACTCTGTTGCCCATTTTATTTTAAAATTGAAAGCTGACTTTTGTGAAACTGCAAGGTTAGGAATCTAATTCCTGACCAAAAGACAAGAGCAAATTCAACATTCTCTTGTAGGGTTCAAACTCATGACTATGATCACATTCAAAATATCCTCTAGCCAAGTTCATCACGGTGAGAAATGGAAACAGATGCAGTCTTTTTCTTGTAGAATACAATCCAAGATACACATTAAAATTACAGCCTAGCAGCACAGCATAAAGAGAGAAGAAGGCACATAGGAACACAAGCCTATCGTAAGGCATACATTTTAATGTTGAATTTCTTTGACAGTGTTGGGGTTTTTGCTGCATGAGGCTACTGGAGGAAATCAGCCACAAGGGTTTCACAGGGATGGTGGAATTTCACAATTTCTTTGGAGGGTGGCCCACAAAGGGAGGGAGTTATGCATGCAAAGTAGCTGAAGGAATCTAAATATCAGGAAAAGGGAATATATTTGTCTGGATAGAATGGAGAAGGGTAGAGAGAAAGAGAGAAACCAGCAAGAAGAATTAAAGAGGATTGTTGACCAAAAATTCGTAAAGTGGAGAGTACAGGAAAGATGGTGATCATGGTCAAAGAAGACACCAGAAGTTCTAGCTAAGGATTACAGATGGGGCTTCCCAGGTGGCTCAGTGGTATTGAATCCACCTACCAATGCAGGAGACATAAGAGATGCAGGATCGGTCCCTGAGTCAGGCAGATCCCCTGGAGGAGGAAATGGCAACCCACTCTAGTATTCTTGCCTGGAAAATTCCATGGATAGAGGACCCTGGCGGGTTACAGTCCATGGGCTCACGAAGAGTCGGACATGACTGAGCTACTGAGCATGCATTGGTGAAACAGGAGAAATCGCAAATTTGAAAAAATGCAAACTGTCTTCATTTCTAGAGAGACAATGTCACAACTTGGCAAATGAACGTAAAATAATCCTAGCTCCCAGGTGGTTTCTGTTGTGTTTAACATGAAACCTTCCAGGGCTTATATATGATGGAGCAGCTGACCATCTTTCTGGTCAACCCCTTCCATGGGGCATTCTGTACACACGTGAGGGTGATGTAAGGTCATTCTTTTAGCTTTCCTCACTGCTAGATCATCATACATTTCCTTTAATCCATTATCCTGTGGTCCTTTCAATGACATTTTGTGACACTCCTTTGCTTTCCTTCGATTCAATAAACTAACTCTGCCCCCATGTGTTGGAGTAGGAAACAGAAACCCACTCCACTATTCCTGCCTGGAAAATTCCATGGACAGTGGAGCCTGGCAGGCTACAGTCCATGGGGTCCCAGAGTGAGCGACGGAGTACGCACACATGACCCCAGATGTACAAATGACAAGCTGCTGCTTTGTTTGCAAATGGCATGGCACAGTAGATAACCCTCACACTTTTGGACTGAAGTAAGGGCAGCTTTAAGAATTAATGACACAGACAAGTGGAAGAGGTGAAAATGGGTCACTGGGTGGAGTGAGGGAGCTTAGCCTCCCTTAATTGTCGTTAGATTGCCCCCATCAACCTTCACTCCCAATAATTAATGTAGCTTTCTGATGAGTCTCCTACACACCCTCATCTCCCCAAATCTCCCTCTAAGCCCCCTCCACACAGAATCCAGAACCCGAAGCTGCCATTGCTTATAGGTGAGAACCATATTGCTAAAGAGACAGATCTTCAATTTAACTTTCACATTTCTTTCAGGAATAACATTGCCAAACGTCATGATGAATTTGAGAGACATGCTGAAGGGACCTTTACCAGTGATGTAAGTTCTTATTTGGAAGGCCAAGCTGCCAAGGAATTCATTGCTTGGCTGGTGAAAGGCCGAGGAAGGCGAGAGTAAGTCTGTACATTCTTAATTTTTTTTTTTTTTGCTTGATGCTGAAAACTTAGATTACAGTTATCCATAAATGGATCTGCATTATGAAGCCATTAATATAGTCTCACAAAGTAAGGGAATAACTCCTGTTGGTGGGAGACAGTTTATAAAAGTCTCATCTGTTTTATCTTTGAGAGCAAGTATTAATGATAGCATCACACAGGTTACTATTTATCCTCCATTATTAGTTGCGTTAAAATTAGGTATTAATTTACCAGTCCAGAATACTTCTGAGGATAAACAGAGTACTTCTGATAACTACACTAGGAAAATAAGCTTAAATTAGGACTGTCCAAAAAAACTAGGGATAAGGGAAGAGAAGAAATAATGCTGAAAACTTAGTTTCATTTTAAATATTCACATAGTTCATGTGTTAAACTTCATCGCAGGTAAAAATGCGATGAAGACAGGAAGGAGCTAAAGACGTTTAATGAAATGACGTTCAAAACAAAAATATGTGGAAACATTCATCTATTTAATGATGTTTCCATTTTTTATGAGACTACCATAGAGATAATCATTAAATTATTACAGTTGAAAATGAGCCTAAGACGTTTAGGTACTTCCTTGGATCTTACCACAGCCAAACAGACCCACAGACCAAACAGACCATCTCATTTTCTTGTGACCATTTTGATTGACTTTGAATTATGAAAATCAAGAGATTCATGTTACACTCTATTTTTATCTTTAGTGGGTTTTTTTTTTTTTTTGCCATACCTTATGGCGTGTGGGATCCTAGTTTCCCAACCATGGATCAACCCAGGCCCCCTGAAGTTGGAAACACAGAGTATTAACCACTGGACCATCGGGGATGTCTTTAGTGAGATTTTCAATAAGCGTATTGAGATTTTAAGGAGCTCTCAAGACAAAAGGGAACTAGTATTGTCACTGATTTTTAAAACAGCAGCAATAAAATTTATAAAATCAATGGGAAAATAGTCACACAAGATTATTTTATAGTGTTTTAAAGAGATACCCCAATTCTGTTAAACAAACCAGAGAAAATATCTAATATAGACTAAGGTTTAATCCCTTAAGACTGTACTTGGCAAAGCTGTTTTGCTCATCATTAGTTTTATAGGATATATTATATTTTTCTGAATATGCTGCTGCTGCTGCTGCTAAGTTCCTTCAGTTGTGTCCGACTCTGTGTGACCCCAGAGACGGCAGCCCACCAGGCTCCCCCAACCCTGGGATTCTCCAGGCAAGAATACTGGAGTGGGTTGCCATTTCCTTCTCCATTATCTGAATACAGTCAAATCAATAGTTTCAATAATAAGTTTTATGTTGACAATACACTAAAATCTTAGAAGCAGCTGGAATACAGAAAAGGGCTTTGTTTCAGGTCCTGGCTCTGTACTTGTCTACCTAATTCCCTTTCTGACATTCAAGTTATGAGGCTTTTTGTGGTAAGCCCTCTGTAAATAGAAACATATGGTTTTCTCAGTGACCCTTACACAGGTTACCAGAAGCAGGCAACCAATAAGCATTTCTTTGAAATGTTTAACCAAATGCTGATTTTACCCCTCCGTTTCTCAGTTTCCCAGAAGTCAACATCGTTGAAGAACTCCGCCGCAGACACGCCGATGGCTCTTTCTCTGATGAGATGAATACCGTTCTCGATAGTCTTGCTACCCGAGACTTTATAAACTGGTTGCTTCAGACGAAAATTACTGACAGGTGACTGTATTTTGGTTCATTCCTGAAACCATCAAAACTTTCATAGGTATTATCATACTGCTATAGGTTGTTGCTACATGAAGGAGAGAGTCTTTACTCTCTTGGTATACAATCAAAATTATGAATCATTCAAGAGTATATTATTATATTTGTTTCTGATCATTACAATTTTATCCTTTCACTCACTGATTCCAAATACTTTTCCTGAATGTTGGTAAGGGACAAGTCATTAGGAATACAGGTATGGAGATGTTAAGCTGGTCATATATTAATAATATTGCAAATTGCTCTATATGTTGAAACTATAGCACAAAGTAAAATACCAGTATATATGATATTTAAATACTTGATGCAATAAGTGTAGAAGTAAGATTTAAATGCCAGGATTAATAGGTATGTAATAGGTTGGTTGTAATTACTTTTTATAATTATCTATACACTTTATATTTCTCGCTAGGGACAAGTTAGGATAAGCCATCTTTGAAGGTAAATATTTGAAGAGTTTAAAACACAAACAGATGCATAAAAGGAGAAGATGAACAGTCTTTATCAAAATAAATCATTGAAACATTTTCTGGCTAAGTTAACTGTATCATCTATATATTATACTATGTTAAATAATCATTGCTCTCTTTTTTTTTTAATTTCTAGGAAGTAAGTGTGTCATTCATTACTCAAGATCATCTTCACAATATCACCTGCCAGCCATGTGGGATGTTTAAAATTTTAAGTTCTGTAAATTTAACAGCTGTATTCTAAAGCCATATTGCTTGCATGCAAATAAATAAATTTCCTTTTAATATTGTATAACCAAAAGATTATAAATTGAATACACCATTGTCAAAATAGTGCTAAAATATCAGCTTTAAAATATGATAATTCAGAATTCTATTTCTTTTCTTCTGCTAATCTGCATAGCAATGAAATTATTTCTCTGTGATATAATTTGTATATATAAATTACTCCAATCACAACATATTTGCATTCTAATAAGATAAGGGGGAGGACTGGTAGCCACAGTTGTGAGATGGGAAAGAGAATTTTCTTCTTGAAACTTTTGTCATAAAAATGCTCAGCTTTCAGTATATAAAAGATAAACTAAATAAAAATTTCAAGCTTCTTCATCAATGTCTGTATTCTCTCTTCTTTATGGTCCCACTCTTTCCAAATACTCCTGCTTCCTAAGTTGGTAAGCCATAAGCCAAATCTGATGCACAGATATGATTTCATGTTTTAAATTGCTTCACAGTACTTTAATGCTTTCAGCCAACATCAAAAAACCAAGGTACTTTATATTAAAATGTTGATTTCTCATGTTTCTTGAAAAATTAGATCATCAGGCAATATTAGACCCACAAACCAAATCTCTTCTAAAGATAAATACCAGTTGCCTCCTTCTGAAAGGTTACATTATTTTCAACTCACTATTGTGCCCCCTACACACACACACACACACACACACACACACACACATCTATGTATGTTACACATTTACATTCAGGTAATACGCATAAGTAGCCACTTTCCCCGGCCCAGTTTATTTTTATATCTTATTTGCCTGGCACCTGCAGACATTTAAGTTTGTCTATCATACCTTGTACTTTCATCTCCCTGTCCTGCAATGTCCAGTATTTTGGGCCAGTCTGGTGCTCATTGCCATGTTAGGGGTATTTTTTTGCTGTATACAGACAACATTGCCAACTCTCTTTCTCTCTTGTATTACATAGATATAATAATCACATAACATTGTGTATATTTATGGTGAAAAACTTGTCAATCTGATGGGGTTGCACTCTTGACACCAAAAGTTAAAACTCAAGCAAAAAATTCCTAAGGAAAAGAAGGACACTTTAAAATGCCAAGTGTTCTGAATCATAATGAAGACCTATAACAGATGTTAATATGTATGCACCCAATAACACACTAACCGCTTTCATAAAGCAGAAACTACATGAGATTCAAGAAGCAATAGAGATAAACTGATAAAAGGAAATCTAAACTCTTTTCCCTTAACACAAGATAGAGTCAGGAAAGCAACAGCGACCTAAATAGCATAATCAATAAGATAGATCTCATAGGCCTAAACTGAACTATAAATTCTGATGAAAGAGGATACACATTCTCCAAAATGCAATGAAAAAGTCACAAAAATTGACCACATAGTTGGTCACAAAGAAAACCTTAGTTATAAAAAAATTGTATAAATTTCTAAGTTTGGAATCATTCAGACCATAATGAAATTAAGTTAGAAATAAAAAACAAAAGAGAGCTTAAAAATTTACAACCACTTGAACTGGGCAATCACTTCTAAACAAACCATGGATCAAAGACATCATAAAAGAAATCAAAAAATGCTTTTGTATTCTATTATAATGAAAACATAATAAATACAAATGATAGATATAACTAAAACAGTATTTAGGAATAAAACATAGCTTTAAATGTATTTGTTAGGAAAGAAGAAAATTTGAAACTCAATAGCCTCAGTTTTTAACCTCAAAAAGTTGAAGGAAAAAAGGACAGCAAGCTTCAAAATGTAAAAGAATTATTTTTTAAAATATAGGAGAAAAATAACAAAATGGAGAAAATTTGGCACTAAAAATTAGCAAAGCCAAACTTAGTTCTTTGACTAGATTATTAAAATTAAGAAACCCCTAGCAAGACTAGGCAAGGAAAAAAAAGGAGGAAAAATTACAAATATCTATAATGAAAGCGGGCCTCTCTAAAGAGCTGTCAAACAATAAAAGAACAATAAGTATATTGTACATAAAAATTATATGCCTGGTAAATTTGACAACTGGATAAAATGAACACGTTCCTTTGAAAAATGTTACTTAAATAGACATAAATAGGAAGAAAACCTTAATTGTCCTCTGTTATGGAAATTGTTATTTTAAAAACTTTTCCAGAAAAAAACCCTAGGCCCAGATAGCTTAACAGGTGAATTCTTCTAAATAGTTAAGGAAGAAAAACACCGATATTACCTAAGTTCTTCAAAATAAGGAGCAAATAAAAAATATTTCCAGGTCACTTTATAAGACCAGTATAACCTTGGTGAAAAATCTGACAAAGAGTTTATAGAAACGGAACACAATAGATCAATCTGACTCATGGACATAGGTTAAAAAAAATTCTATACAAAACATTAATGAATCAAATCTAGCAATATATTAAAAAAAATACTGCAGTACAAACAAATAAGGAGTAAGAGAAAACAGCAATATGTAAAAATGAATTGGGAAACAACCATTGAAACAGATGAAATTGAAACAAATGTTAAACTGTTGAGAATGTCTATGATATATTAACATAAAATATATTTGAAAACCTAGAAAAGATAGATAAAATTGAAAAAAAATGTAATTTGTAAAAATTGACACTAGTACAGATACAAGAGCTTAAATAAACCAATTTTCATAGAAGAAATGGAAAAAGAAATCAAAGAACCATCTCATAAAAAGTCACCAGGTCCAGATGGTTTTGCATGGAAATTTTATCAAACTTCCAAAGAAGCTGGTAGTCACAATACTTCATAACTTATTCCAGAGGCTAAGGGGAGAAAAGAAGAAAAAGAATTTTCAAAGTCTTTTTATAAAAAGAACATAAAATTGATACCTAAACTTGATAAAGATAGAAGGAAAAAAAACAGAAAATTATAATCTAATTTCACATATGAGGCTGATTTAAAAATCCTAAAAATCCCAGAAAATAGAATTCAACAGCATATTAAAAATATTAGATAGCTAATTGGAAGTTGCTATACAGCAACCAACACAATATTGTGGAGGAATTATCCTCCAATTAAAAATACATTAAAAAATAATTCACTATGCTTGAATTTAGTTTATTCCAAAATTATCGAGAGTGGTTCCATATTAGAAAATCAATTAATATAATATACCATATTAAGAGATCTGAAAAGAAAAAAATTATCATTTATCTCCACACAGGCCGCATATAAAAATATAATAATATAGAATTAAAGTGTTGGGCTTCCCTGGTGGCTCAGACAATGAAAAATCTGCCTGCAATGCAGGATACCTGGGTTCAATCCCTGAGTCAAGAAGATCCCCTGGAGAAGGAAATGGCAACCCACTCCAGTATACTTGCCTGGAGAATTCATTCCATGGACAGAGGAACCTGGTAGGCTTTAGTCCATGGGGTTGCAAAAAGTTGGACATGACTGAGCAACTACCACTTTCACTTAATGCATTACCTGTTTATAACAAATTTGTAAAAGCCAGCTGCCTAAATGGTGGCAAAGATGTGGCACTGGAAGTCTCATATATTCTGAGTGATAGTAAAAATGAGATGGTCACGTGGGAAAATTGGCAATTTGTTATAAAGTTAATATATGCATGTTATATATATTACCTAAAGAAACAGATTCTTATAAACAACCGAAATACTCATCCATCCATAGGACACTGGTTGAATGAATCAAGTTGCTTCAACAAATGGACAAACTGCACAGCCATTGAAAAATGTGTGTGTGTGTGTGTATATGATTTGAACCAGGTTGTTCTAGTAACTTTTATAATAGCCAAAATATTGGAAATCCAAATGTCCATAAACAGAAGAATGGACAGAAAAACTGTCATGTTCATCCAATAAAATAATACACAGCAACAAAAGGATAAATTATTATAATGCTGGCAACAATACTAATAAACCTCGCAAATGCTATGTTATACAAAATTATCCAGATACAAAATAGACCATACTATTTGATTCTATTTTATGAAGTTTAAGAACAGCACAAACTAAGCAATGATGGTAGAATAGCTCAGTAGGTGTTTCTGGGGAGGAAAGTGTGGGGTTCTGAGTAGAATGGACACTGGAGAGCTTCCTAGAATGATGGAAATGCTCTATTTCATGATTAACACGTGGGTTACATGGATGTGAACATTTATCAGATATCAGCAAAATGTGCACTCAAGATCTGTGCATGTGTACATAAATTATGTCTTGATAAATAAATTAAAAAGTGCAAAAATCTATGTGAATAAAACTGTACTGAGATATTATTTCTAATTTGAAAGCTTAACAATACACTCTGTTGACAAGGATGTGGGTACATAGAACCTTCCAAACACTGCATATGAGCATACAAAATGTTATTACTCCTTCTGCAGGAGTATTTGACAATATATGCAAAAATACTCAGGCATTTACACTTTTCTTCAGCAGCCCCAGTTCCAGAAATTTACCCTAATGATACATACTTAGAATAAAAATCTACCTGTGTACAAGGTTATTCTTTGTTATTACTTATTATTCATTGTAAAAAATTAAAAACAATCTGAATACCCACAAAATACCCTTTGAATGAATCAAGATACATCCATGAAATAGAACTGTACAGCCACTGAATAAAGAAAAAATTTTCAATTCATAAACATAGGTTTGTTTCCAGAAGTATTAGTGTAATTGCTGGGGAGGAAAAATGCTACCCTGTACCCTTCTAAGTTCTCCTGGCTTCCCAGATCTAGGGGCTTTCCATGTGGCTGAGTGGTAAAGGATCCACCTGCCAAGGCAGGAGATGCAGGTTTGATCTACAGGTCAGGAAGATCCCCTGGAGAAGGAAATGGCACCCACTCCAGTATTCTTGCCTGGGAAATCCCATGGTCAGAGAAGCCTGGTGGGCTGCATGGGGTGGCATAGTGTAGCACAGCACAATTAAATTAACAAGATTAACAGGAGAAAGTCAAATGTCATTCCATACATTCAGGAACCCCACATACATAAGCGGGTCAGACACTCCCACATACATGAGAGATTCTTGGTAATAATTCTTTTACTGGAGAAAATCTCCAATCTAAAATCTTCTAGGTAGTTAAGGAAGGGACAATAGTTTCTCTGGAAGGATCTCTATTGCCCTTAGCTCAAAATAACCCACATGCTAAAGTAGCACATGTTGGGGAGTCCTGCTCTGAATCCTTATATAATAATTTTGAGACTGCTAGGAGAGAGACTCTTTAAGGGAATGCATCTTTATTGACTCCTGGGCTATTGTCAGTAGACTCAAAGCCCGGACTGGACAATGGCAAAAGGGTTATTTCATGATTCAGGAAAAGCCTCTCTGGGATGCCTCCATTTGGAGATAACCACGTCACATATGTTGATGATGGTCACTTACATGCCTCTGCACACACACACACACATGCACACACACACATACACACTAACGCCAAAAAGATACTCTAATACCGTAACAACATTTGCAGACACTTTATCCAAATTGCGTGCTTGTTCCAAGTCCCCATGAGCTACATCTCAGAGCATCCGACACAGCCCCAGAAACAACTATTCCTCCAGAGACAACACACCCACTAGTAGAGTTAGCCCACATCATATCAGGCCTTTGGGGAGTGACTCAGGGGGCAAACAGGCACAGCATTCTTCTTCACCCTGGTTCTAGCCAAAATGGTAGCAGATAAGTGCCCCCTTTGCTCCCAAACAAAACTCTGGAAGGCTCCCAGAGTTCCCAGGTGGGGACACATGCCCTGGGGCGACAGATCTTACTGCTTTGGCAAGAGATTTTTATCACAGGGCCGCTGCCCTCTTCTGGAACTAGAAGGTACAAAACCATTCTGGTGGGTAATTTCACTAGACTCCCGCCGGCTTCTCCCTCCAGAGACACTGCTTCCTGTCATGTAATCTCCCTCTTCAGCAGGCATGTGCTCATTCTCTTTGGCCTACCAGACATTGTAGAGTCAGATCAAGGTAACGTTCTGCTTCCCAAGCTGTTCAGTCATATCCTACATCTAGCTAACAACCACCCGGAACGTGGAATCATATGAAATTTCCACCTAGCTTACTGATCCCAAGTGGCCAGACTTATAGAGAGGTGGCTTACCCAGAGACATGTTCCTCAAGCTTTGAAACAATAAATGGTCTCCCTAAAGGACAAAAATTTTACCCCAAGTTCTAATACTGCTTAATTCCTGGCCACTCAGCCAGTCACTCCTGGTCTCTAAATCCCTCATATCACTGACAGTCTTCTCCAAAGACTTTCCCCGATGGTACCTCCAAGGAACATTCACTTCCTTCATCTTAGAGACGATGTCACTCATGTCCAATCACAGGTAAATGCTCCCCTTAACATTTTGACTTTGCCGTAATCTCGCCATCTTCCACGTACTGGCAACCCTACTGAGGGTGGATTGTACAGTATGGCTCTGTAATTACAGAAAAACTAAGGGAACGAATTGCTTAGAAATCATGATTATACAGTTATCATTGGCCCACATGACGGCCCAGTACAAGCCACCAAGCTCAGGTCACTGACTCTGCCTTATAATCCAGGTTATAAAAGATGATTAATTTAAAAAATTCATCAAAAATCTTACAACAAGTGGAAATTATAGCTCCAGAAGCCACTAGCGGAAAGCTGTGTGGATCTCAGAGAGAGGAACACAGGCCCTCTGCCTTGTAGGTGTCAGTCACATTCAGTTCAGTTCAGTTCAGTTCATTTCAGTCGCTCAGTTGTGTCCGACTCTTTGTGACCCCATGAATCGCACGCCAGGCCCCCCTGTCCATCACCAACTCCCGCAGTTTACCCAAACTCATGTCCATCGGTGATGCCATCCAGCCATCTCATCGTCTGTCGTCCCCTTCTCCTCCTGCCTCAATCCCTCCCAGCAGCAGAGTCTTTTCCAGTGAGTCAGCACTTCTCATCAGATGGCCAAAGCATTGGTGTTTCAGCTTTAGCATCAGTCCTTCCAAAGAACACCCAGGACTGATCTCCTTTAGGATGGACTGGTTGGATCTCCTTGCAGTCCAAAGGACTCTCAAGAGTCTTCTCCAACACCACAGTTCAAAAGCATCAATTATTTGGCACTCAGCTTTCTTCACAGTCCAACTCTTACATCCATACATGGCCACTGGAAAAACCATAGCCTTGACTAGACAGACCTTTGTTGGCAAAGTGATGTCTCTGCTTTTCAATATGCTATCTAGGTTGGTCATAACTTTCCTTCCAAGGAGTAAGCGTCTTTTAATTTCATGGCTGCAATCACCATCTGCAGTGATTTTGGAGCCCCCCAAAATAAAGTCTGACGCTGTTTCCACTGTTTCCCCATCTATTTCCCATGAAGTGATGGGACCAGATGCCAGTCACATTAGGAAGTGAAATCCACTTTGGAACCCAGGAATCTAGGTTACTAGGGCATCTTGGGGGTTGACGAAACAACCTGCTGGGCCAAAGCAACTCTATCTTTGATGGTATCTAGACTGCTTGCCCTGAAGGAGGCCCCAGCAAGCTGGGCCAATGCAAATACTCTCCTTTGTTATGGTTATTGCTCTTACTTATTGCTTATACAGCCTATATGATAGCATCCCTACAGTTAGTAGACCCCTGAGACCTGTGGAAATCAGCCAGGTAAACAGCTGCAGGGAGGGTGGCTGAGCATCAAGCCCTGTGAGAAGAGTTTCAGCCAGTGAGCCACCAGGTGTGAATTCTGACCCAGAGCTCACCTCCCTCTACACTAAATGGCGCCAATGGAAGTGACACATAAGGAGCTGTTCCCTCCTATTGTTGCTGTTGTTCAGTCGCTCAGTGGTGTCCAGCTCTTTTGTGACCCACAGACTGTAGTCCACCAGGCTCTTTTGGAGAAGGCAATGGCAACCCACTCCAGTACTCTTGCCTGGAGAATCCCATGGACGGAGGAGCCTGGTAGGCTACAGTCCATGGGATCGCTAAGAGTCGGACACAACTGAGGGACTTCACTTTCACTTTTCACTTTCATGCATTGGAGAAGGAAATGGCAACCCACTCCAGTGTTCTTGCCTGGAGAATCCCAGGGACAGAGGAGCCTGGTGGGCTGCCGTCTATGGGGTTGCACAGAGTTGGACACGACTGAAGTGACTTAGCGGCAGCAGCAGCAGGCTCTTTTATCTATGGGATTTCTCAGGCAAGAATACTGGAGCAGGTTGCCATTTCCTTCTCCAGGGGATCTTCCCAACCCAGGGATCGAACCCATATCTCCTGGATTGGTAGGCAGATTCTTTACCTCTGAGCCACCTGGGAAGCCAGTTCCCTCCTTATACCAAG
Organism: Ovis canadensis; assembly: GCF_042477335.2. Lineage (NCBI taxonomy): Eukaryota > Metazoa > Chordata > Mammalia > Artiodactyla > Bovidae > Ovis > Ovis canadensis. The sequence goes on from NC_091246.1 coordinate 153,060,490, forward strand.
CCTCAGATTATATCCTAGGCAGAATGGCCTCCCAGTGTAATCAAACGAGACCCATCTGGCTGGCAGGTTTGTGTTCTAATGATCCTACTATATATGTAATCTCAGTGGGACACTCTCTGGATTGTGAAGCTGCCATTGACAAAATGTTCCTACAATTAACCCATCAGTGTGCCCAGCGGCTGAGTCACAGATATCACACTCTCTTTTGCAAGGTGCCCCGATGATCCTACAGAGCTCACTGAGATGTGCTCAACTAGCATTAGATCCTGCACTTGTGATTTCACTCTAAGACAGGCCTCTAGCATACACACTCGGAACATGACACCAGCCAGCCACTCCATGAGTCTCTCCCCAGGGAGGTCACCTTCCCTGGAGCTGGCCTCCACCATCCCCAAGACACCAGAGACTCAGAGGACATAGCCCCAGCCCAGGAGCTTGCTGCTGGAGACGCCAGCACCTCAGCCAACACACCTCAACTCCGCTAGACTTTTGGATGCCCCCCTTCTTGCATCCTCCCTGCCAGGTGGGAGATGGCTGTGGGGACTATCAGCCTGGAGGATGAGTTGCAAAAACGCCTCCAGTTGGTCAGCTCAGATCACATAGGCCTCCCCAGTGGCTCAGTGGTAAAGAATCTGCTTGCAATGTAGGAGTGTCAGGAGATGCGGGTTTGATCCCTGGGTGGGGAAAATCCCCTGGAGAAGGGTGTAGCAACACACTCCAGCATTCTTGCCTGGAGAATCCCATGGCCAGAGGAGCCTGGCAGACAACAGTCCATAGGGTCACAAAGAGCCACACACGACTCAAGCGACTGAACATGCGCTGTCAGCTCAGAAGACATAGATATTTTCTGAAATATCTATCTGCTTGCCTCAAGAACCATGCCTCTATCAAAACATTTGCAAAACCTAAGTTCCCCACCAACTGCTTGGCTGCACTAAACATTGTTCACCTCAATGTTGTTAACCACGATTTGGCACTTGCCATCTACTTCTACAAGGATTAAATCATGTGCTGCTACAGCTTTTGACCCTCAACACCCCCTTAAAAGGAGTTCAGGGGGGAGCGTAGAAATGAGGCACTCTGTGCTCTGAGGAAAACTGTCAGAACAGGTCTTCAGACAGGATTTTTCAGGAGCTGATTTTACGAGCCCAATTCTTACATCTCTTCCTATCTAGAAAAACACTAAATTCCTTCACGGTAACATCTGCTCCTCATGACTAGCAGAAACATTCTGCAAAAATGTGTGCTTGATTGCCTGTACTCCCCCTTCACCAAAAGCACATATAGACTAAACCTCCTCCCTACCTCTTCGGAGTTTTCTTAGAACTCTCTGAAATGCTGTCTAACAAGCTGTAGCCCTCATTTTGCCCCAAATAAAACTTACCTTGCAACTCTCACTTTGTGTGTTTTCTTTTAAGTTAGCAATTTCAAGCCAAACAATGCATTTGAAATCATGCTAATCATGAAGTAAGGCACTTCCTCAAAACGCCTCTAGCTTGACATGCTTGGAGCCCAAGGTCAGGAACTTCTGGGTACTGTGTTCCTGCTCAGTGTCCTATTAATAGATTACAGCCTTCCTTCCCTCCTGAGGCATCCATGAGAGACCTTGCTCCCCCATTATTCCCTCCCCCCACTTTTGGCAATACCTCCACACCCGAAATTGCCACTTCTGAGTTGAACAGTAATGTGTTGGTAAATGTTCACTGGCTCATCATCAAGGGGTGGGAGGGGGATAATGAGGAAACGCTTGCTAATGCTATCTTTGCATAATGTTTTATGCAGAATGGAACATACATGCATTCTTAGTTACTCAGTTGTATTTGACTCTTTGGGATCCTGTGAATGTAGCCCACTGGGCTCTTCTGTCCACGAGATTCTTTAGGCAAGAATACGGGAGTTGGTTGCCATTTCCTCCTCCAAGGAAATTTCCCCCAGAGATCGAACCAGTGTCTCTTGTGTCCCCTGCATGGGCAGGCAGATTCTTTTACCACTGAGCCACCTGGGAAGCCCCAGCGAACAGAGAAAATTTACTAATTGTTCAGATGGTAAAAAGAGGAAGGAGACGGCTAATGAGTAGAACCAAGGAGTGGTTGTTGTTTTCAGTTGCTAAGTCGTGTTTGACTCTTTGTGACCTCGTGGACGACAGCATGCTAGGCTTCCCTGTCCTTCACTATTTCCCAGAGTTTGCTCAAACTCATGTCCATTGAGTCAGAATATTTGTTGGTTGGTTTGTTAAGATGCGATGACTTTAGAACAAATTTGCATCCCTTCCCTCCCAGCCTGTGCAGACCACATGGAAAGCAGAATTGGGAAAGGTTGGTATTCATAAGTAGTTGCACTCTCTTCTCTTTTAAACAGAGAGAATGGGAGAAGGAAGCAGACACAGAGATAAAATAGCACCTTTCTTAACCTAACTGGTCAAATTATACAGGTAACCAAAAAATGACTGAAGAACAAAAAACGCGAGTTCACAGACTTACCTTCACAGGGAAGAACATCAGTTTAAACAATAAATTTTCTGGAAACTAATTCTAAAGTTTTGCTGTTTAGAAATGCTGTTTCCCCTAGGAAATCACAAGTTCTTGCCAAGGCAGAGTTCTCACTTTCCCTCTAATGTTTTTGAATGATCTCTCACTTTTCCAACAATTATCATTGCATTTTGATGTTTGAAATCATTTCTATCTGACATCTGGAACAAATGCGTGGCATTTCTAGGAAACTAACTTTTCCTTTTTTTTTTTTTTTTCAAAAAAAAAGTTGCTTTTAGAGTAACACATCTTCCTCGAAAATTCATGTGCTTCGCATTCTTAACATTTTTATATCCCAGTGAGAGAAATAGAGCAGAGAGCAGTGGCAGGTCAAGTTGAAAGGAGATGAGCTTTGAAATCAGGCAGACTGAGACTTGCATGACAGCTCTGTCGGTGAATAAAATGGTATAATAACCCCTACTTCACGGTTATGTCTTGGCACTTAACTGAGATAGCACATTCCAAGCTCATGGTGCTGTCCCCGGCACATAGTTCAGTTCAGTTCAGTCACTCAGTCATGGCCGACTCTCTGAAACCCCATGGACTGCAGCGTGCCAGGCTTCCCTGTCCATCACCAATTCCTGCTGCTGCTGCTGCTGCTGCTGCTGCTGCTGCTAAGTCGCTTCAGTCGTGTCCAACTCTGTGCGATCCTATAGATGGAAGCCAACCAGGCTCCCCCATCCCTGGGATTCTCCAGGCAAGAGTACTGGAGTCATCAACTCCTGGAGCTTACTTAAACTCATGTCCATCATCTTGGTGATGCCATTCAACAACTCATCCTCTGTCGTCCCCTTCTCCTCCTGCCTTCCTGTCTTTTCCAATGAGTCGGTTCGTAGCATCAGATGGCCAAAGTATTGGAGTTTCAGGTTCAGCATCAGTCCTTCCAATGAATATTCAGGACTGATTTCCTTTAGGATGGACTCTCTATTACTTAAATTATTTCAAAACAGTTGTTAAGGTTACCAATAGTCTAGTAAATACCCACTGGTATTGTTGTGGCTTTGGATGGTGAGAACATAATACTAAACAACCTTGATAAGTCCAAAACTGGTCTATTAAATAAAATCATGAATTTCAAGACAAGCACAGATATATAAATAAAGCTGTGTTCGTTTCTTATTCCTGCTGTAACAAATTACCACAAATTTCGTGGCTTATTATAACACGAATTTATTATCTTACACTTCTGCAGGTCAGAAGCCAAAAGTATTGGCAGCACCACCCTCCTTCCTGTGTCCATGGGGAAATTTTGGTTCCCTCCTTCTTCCAATTTCTTAGTGACTGTCTGCATTCCTCTGCATTCCTGCCTCTTTCTCCATCTTTCAAATGCCTCTCTCCAATTTCTACTCTTGTCATCATATCTCTTATACTGCTGAGCCTTAATATCCTATCTCCTTTTTGTAAGCACACTTGTGATTACATTCAGTTCAGTTCAGTCTCTCAGTTGTGTCCGACTCTTTATGACCCCATGAACCGCAGCACTCCAGGCCTCTCTGTCCATCACCAACTCCTAGAGTTTACCCAAACTCATGTCCATTGAGTCGGTGATGTCATCAAACCATCTCATCCTCTGTTGTCCCCTTCTCCTCCTGCCCTCAATCTTTCCCAGCATCAGGGTCTTTTCAAATGAGTCAGCTCTTCGCATCAGATGGCCAAAGTATTGGAGTTTCAGCTTCAACATCAGTCCTTCCAAAGAACACCCAGGACTGATCTCCTTTAGGATGGACTGGTTGGATCTCCTTGATTACACTGGGTCCACCTAGATAATCCATATAACTTCTGTCTTTCAAGGTCTTTAATTCAATATCATCTGCAAAGTCCCCTTTTCCATGTAAGGTAATATAGTCACTGGTTCTGGGGATTGGGATGTGGCAGTTTTGAGGGGGCCATTCATCAGCCTACAGCAAGACCCAAGACAAATTACACAGATATGACATAGAGAAAATAGCAGGTTGACAGTAAAAGGCTTGGGATTTATTGTGGAACATAATATGTGCCAGAAACAGAAAGGAAATGCTGTAATTTAAACAGCAAATATGATACTGGGGTAAGATAGGAAGAAAACTATGCTGTTTATTTACAGCTGATTTGGACTTAAGAAGAAATGCCATTACCAGTTTTATATAGCAAAGTATAGAATAGACTCCAGGGAGGAAAATTCTTAATTACAAAAATCATCATACATAGAGGGGAAAAATATCTTCTGAAAAATAAGTGAATTTTGTAGCTTGTGGGGGGAGGGGGAGGTGACAACATACATCTTAATAATTAATTGTGAAAGTAGGAGTGCCAGCCAGAGATAATTAACAGAAAAGGTTGATCGTGTATTCTCCATGCTCACAGAGAACTGAGAAAAAGGAAATGGGCCAAACTGCAATGAGAAGCTGGGCTTTTAAAAAAGGAAGTTCTTGACCATGAAGATCAGACTACCAAGGGAAGCTGTGTAATCTCCATCCTTAAAGAGCTTTAAAAATAGTATAAACAGCCATCTGCACAAGATGATTTATGCATTGACCTTCAGGAGGCGGGCCCAGATCATCTCATGAAGTCCCTTCCAAGTGTGGGATTCTATGATTTAATCAGTATGTGATTTTTCTCAGCTCCACATTTTGTGAGATACCCAGCAGATGGAAGCCACGAATTCCCCAACATCATACCAAAATCATGGTTCCTCGTACTGGTAGGGCCCGGTCAAGCTTGCCAAATTGGCATCGGTTGTAAAAATCATTGAAGGACCCACCTCAAACATTTATTTATCTCCTCATGGGTGTCTGGACCACCCATGTCCACAAAATACAGATAATCTTTATATTGATTCATGTGCATTTAGCTTTCATTTAGCATAAGAGAAAAATTGCATATGTTAGAAGTATTTGTCTGGTTTTAAACTCTGAGGCGATAGCTCTTAAAAATGTTTTGAAAGATTTACAGACCCCCATCTGAGCAGAAATTAGACCAATTGGACACTTTGCTCTGAAAAGATTCATGACTCACTTGGACCTCAGTGTTTGTCACTTAAGTAACAGATACAGTTCTCTGTGTATGTTTATTTGTTCATTCAACGATTATCTGAGTACTGACTGCATTCTAGGTTATATGCAAAACATTAGAATGCAACAGTGAGGCAGACTCCTTCCCTCATGGAGCTTCGAGTCTTCTGGGAGAAACAAATAAACAGCCCATTTTGCTGCAGAGAGATAAAAGCTATAATGGGGTTAGGAACATGGTGCTAACTTCAAAGGAGTAACCAACCCAATTTGAGGAGACCCTTAGGTCCTTTAGGATGAGATGGTTGGATGGCATCACCAACTCAATGGACATGAGTTTGAGTAAACTTCAGGAGCTGGTGATGGACAGGGAGGCTTGGCGTGCTGCAGTTCATGGGGTCAAAAAGAGTTGGATACGACTGAGTTATTGAACTGAACTGAACTGAAGAGGATTCCTGGGCTTCTCCAGTGGCTCAGCGGTGAAGAATCTGCCTGCAATGCAGGCATTGCAGGGGACACAGGTTCGATCCGTGAGTCAGGAAGATCCCCTGGAGAAGGGCACAGTAACCCGCTCCAGTATTCTTGCTTGGAGAATCCCATGGACAGAAAAGCCTGGCATACTACAGTCCATGGGGTTGAAAAGAGTCGTACACAACTGAGTCAACTTAGCATGCAAGAGGATTTCTGGAGAAAATGAAGCCTAAGCTGGGATCTGAAGGATGAATGGGAGTTACTGGGGAAGAAGGTGGTGGAAGCATATTTCATGGAAAGGGAACAGTCTGGCTGGGAGGCTGGTAGTGCCATGGTATGGGAATCGAGTGTCCTAGCATATGGCTGGAGCTTGGAGGGTAAAGGGAAGGTTGAAAGTGAATGGGAGGAAGGAGACAGCAAGAGAAAGTGAGCAATGAAGCTTGAGAAATCATGAGAACTCTCATAACCATGTTAAAGAATTGGAACTTTTACATAAAAGTAATGAGCTGCCATTAAAAGGTATAGATCAGGTTTGCCCTTTCAAAAGATATATTATGGTACAGTTTTGAATCCAAGGACAGGAAAACACTGACGTTTGTTTTAGCAAAAGGAAGAGTTTCTCAGAAGAATACTGGGAATATAAGGAATCCAGGTAGGAACTGAACGTCCAAGCTGAGTGTAGGGCAGAGAGGTTAGCTGGGAGCCACAGAGCCTGGTGTGGGAGCAACATGGTACATCATTCATCTCCTATTATTGCCTCTTGGAGCTTTGTCCCTTCCAAATGCTCTTTCTGTTCCTCCAGTTCTGTTAATGGTCACCAAAATCTCCTAAATTGTAAGCTTTCAGACTGAGCCAGTTCTTTCTAGTATGACTCCTACTTGTCAATGGAGGGGACAGTCGGGCTCATCTTTAATCTAGGAGCTCACCTCTTGACCACAAAACTGTGACAGGGAGCAGAGCTGCATGACAACGAGGCAGCTGCGCTTCAGCCACCTGGAAGGCGAAGGAAGGCTTGCTCCTAGATATGTAAGTGCAGCTTTGCAGATTTATCCGAGTTGCTTTGCTACAACTTAGATGGATTAATGGAAAGCCTGGAGGCACAGCCAATGTGGACTTGGTTACATACATGTCCTTGCATACAAGGTGGAGCTTGTATCTAGGGTCCATGAGGAGAGCTGTAGCCTCCATTAATCCCAGGAACTACATGGCCACACAAGACACGAGCCCAGAGCAAGCTTGGGACCTCTATCAAGCTCCACAACCCAGAGAACAGGTTTCTGGGAATGTGTTCATATTCAAAGATATAACTACTGGCAGGTTCTACTCTCATATGTGAATTTCTAACCAGCATGCTTTTACTCAAATTGTTCTTTTGTTTCATCGTGTTACTAAAAAAAAGTATGACAGGTTGGCATGCTTGTTCATGAATGTCGGCAACTGTAATTTCTTACAACTTAACTTATGATCACTATATAGGCTACCATTTATAATATCCTCTTAAACAGTAAAATCATCTTATCAGTATCACAAAACTTTTCTTAAATTCGTCAAGTATGAACTATAAGCCTTTTTATTAATTTACCTCCCTCGTGTTTCCATTTGTTTTCAATTTCCGTCAATAGATGTAACATTAAGCAATATATATGCAGTTACCTATTTCACCACTAGATGGCATCATACATCTTTCCTTCTAATTTGATCTCAAACTAGTTTTGAGAAAAAGGATTTGCTTTTGTTTTTACCTGTTGTTTTTCAAAGAGTTAATAGAATTATTGCATCATTTATTGAGTGTTCATTAATGTCACTATTTATTTGTAATACTATCTTTAATCATATACTAAATTTCTATATATGCTACACGTTTCCAGGCAATTTTATTATCTGTCAATTCTTATTACAACACCATGCTGTTTTAATTACTTTAGTTTTACAAGGCATTTTAACATCTTTTATCACCACCATTACTCCTCAACTGTGTCTTCAACTTCAAAATCTTTTTGATCCATTAATTTATCCACATGAAATTTGGAATGATTTCATTCCCTTAAAAAATTTACTAGCATTTTTATTGGAATTGACTATAATTTGACAATAAATGTATAGGCTAATTTTTGAGGAGGTTACATCCTTGCAGTATTTATTCCTTTTCATGCAATAAATGTTTTTGAACCGAAGTTGTAGATAAGAACATACGCAGAATTCTTGGCATATGCATGAGTGTGTGTGTATGTGTACAGAATAAATGATTAAATAGAGAGGGACACATTCAAATATTCTTTTTAAATGGAGAAAAATAACTCCTTGTGTCCAACAGTAGCAGATGGGCTAAATAAATTACTGTATAATCTCAGTGGAATACTTTGCTCTACCACATATAGTGATTTCAAATGATTGTCAAATGAGAAAATGCTCATAATAAAAGGTTAAGTAAATATAGTAGATGTGAAATTATACATACAACAATTTAAAAATAGAGACAGAAGGAAATAGAATCTATGCTAACTCATCCCATCTAGGAGGTAGAATTGCAACTATTTCATATTTTATTAACACTTTCCAGACTTTTCTGTATTTCCTATAGTGAACATGTATTGATTTCATAATCAGAAAAAGAAACCTTCTAAATCTTTAAAGCAAATAGATTTCATGGAGATTTCAAAGGTATATCATTTTCTTTTATATCTATATACAGATTGATTTATTGACCAGTTTTTAGTAAAAATACTCTTGTGTTATTCAAAGTCAAGAAGTTTCCCATAGCTCAAAAAGTTACTTTCTGTTAATTTTTTCCCATATGTTTTCCTGCCATCCCCTTAGAGACATAATCTCAAGTTGTAGCTCACTGTCTCCAGAAAGTCCCTCCACTTCGATTTCTTTTGCACAGGTCCAACCTTTCAACCATTCCCTGAGAGCAGGTCTTCACCTTCCAGTAAGCAGTAGAAATCAGTGGGTCTCAAACTTTCTGGTCTCAAGGCCTCTTTATATTTTTAAAAATTATTGACTATGCCAAAGAGATTTTTTTAATTTAGATTATATTTATCAATATTTAACATATTCAAAATTGAAACACATTTCTATACATTTATTTTAATTCATTTAAATAAAAAAATAAGGAGGAGGTTGACCAAGATGATGACATTGGGGGTTCCTGAATGCCCCTACTCCCATGAACATGAAGAATGTATAGCTGCACACAGAGAAAGCATCTCTGAATGAAATTCAAAAGCCCTACACACTGAGTGAATTAGAAAATACCTACATTGGATTGGGTGGGAAATGCTGAGACAAACTCTTGTCGAAAAACCTCACCCTTGGTGCAGTGCATACAATCCTGAGGGAACACTCAACTCTCAACTTCTCTCTGAAGAGTGAAGAGTTTGGACCCCACACCTAGTGCTCCAACTTTTAAGACTCTCGCTTGAAAGATGGGCCTCCCAAATTTAGCTCTGAAGGCCAATGAGGCTTGTGTTCTTGAGATCCTTGAGACTACAAGGAACTAAGAAAACAGTTCTTAAGGGACAAGCAATCACTCACTGCAGCTACCTCCCCAAGGGTCAGCACATAAGGAGCAAGGAAAAAATGCCCATTTCCCAGTCTTTTGGTAAAAGGGGTCCATCTGCAGACTTTGAAAGTCCCTGCTTGAAGGTCAGGCTTCTAATGTAACATACATCTATGGCTGGTGGCGATTGTCGCCAGAGGATGCATACTCTTACCACTTTTATTCAACATAGTATTGGAGGTAATGATCAAGGCAGTTATTCAAGAAAAAAAAAAAAACTGAAGTCACTCAAACTGAAAAGAATAGTAAAAGCATCTCTATTTGCAAATGACATAAAACTGCATATAGACTAAAGACTTAACCTAAAGACTTAACCAAAAAATATTAGAACAAAGAAAAAACAAATTTAGTAAAATTGCATGACATGAAACTAAATATACAAAATCAGCTGCATTTCTATACACTAACAACAAACAACAGAAATAAAATTAAGAAGCAATCTCATTTACTATAGCATGAAAAAAAGTAAGATACTTAAGAATAATTTAACAAGAATAATTTAAAAGTTCTATAACCAGAAACTTTAAGATGTTCATGAACAAAGTTGAAGGAAACACAAATAAATTGAAAGATATTCTGTGTTCATAGACTGGAAGCATTGGTAATGTTAAAATGTCTATATGATACAATGTGATCTACAGATTCAGTGTAAGCCCTATAAAAAAGACAATGGCATTTTTCACAGAAATGAAAAAAAGCAATTCTAAAATTTCTATGGAGTCACAAAAGACCTCAAATAGCTAAGGCAATCTTGAGAAAGAAGAATAAAGCTGGACACATCACATTCCTAATTTTAAGTTACACTACAAATTTGTAGAAATGAAAAGAGTATGGTGCTGAAACAAAACCAGATACATAAATCAATATGGAACAGAATACCAAGCCCAGAAATAAACACATACATATATGTTCAATTAATTTTTCACCAAGGAGCCAAAAGCATACAAAGGATAAAGAACAGTCTCTGCAATAAATGATGTTGACAAAACTGAATTGTCACATGTGAAAGAGTGAAACTGGATTCCTGTCTTGGACCATGCACAAAAACCAACTCAAAATGGATTGAAGACCTGAATGTAAGATCTGAAACAATGAAATTCCTGTAAGAAAATACAGAAAGCAAGCTTCTTGACATTGGTCCTGATCATAATTTTTTGGGTTTGACACTAAAAGCAAAAAAAAAAAAAAAAAACAAGAGAAGCTACATCAGACTAAAATGTTTTTGCTCAGCAAGGTAAACCATCAACAGAATGAAGATACTTGCAAACTGCATACCCAACAAGGGGCTAATATCCAAAATAGATTGGAGCTCATACAACTCGATCACACAAAAAAACAAATAACCCAATATAAAAATGGGCAAAGGACTTTAGTAGGTATTTTTCCAAAGAAGACACACAAATGGCCAAGAGGGTGCATGAAGAGATGTTCAGTATCACTAAGCATCAGGGAAATGCAAATCAGAATCACAATGAGCTGTCACCTCACACCTGTCAGAATGACTTTTATTAAACAGAAATCACAAATGCTGTCAAGGTTGTGAAGAAAAGGAAATATTTTTATACTCTTGGTAGGAATACAAACTACTATGGAAAAGGCTACAAAGTTCCCTCAAAAAAATGAAAAATAGAAATACCATGTGACAAAAAAAATTCCACTTCTGGATATATATCCAAAATAAACAAAACCATATCTCAAAGAGATATATGTACTCCCAAGTTCACTGAAGCATTAGTCGCAATAGCCAAGATATGGACACATCTAAGTGTCTGTCAAGGGATGAATTAATCAAGAAAATGTATGTGTGCGTGTGTGTGTGTGTCTTGTGGTTTGTGGCATCTATGAACCTGGAGGACATTATGTGAAATAAACCAGGCACAGAAAGACAAATACTGCATGTTATCAGTTACATGTGGAATTTTTTAAAAGCACAAAATCATAGGAACAGAAAGAAAGTAGAGAAGTGGTTTCATGGGCTGGGGTGTGACCAGAACAAGGAGAGGCTGGTAAAATGGCACAAAGTTTCAGTTATAAAATGAGTAAAAGATGAATAGGATCTGAGAATCTAATTATAACTTGGTGAATATAGTTGATAACACTGTGATTGTATAATTTAAATATTCTCACCAAAAAAGGTAAACATGTGAATTTATGGATACGATAACTTGATGAAGGAATCCTTTTACAATGTGGACATGTATCAAATATCCACCATGTAGACTTGCAATTTTATTTGTTAATTATACCGCAAGAAATCTGAACAAAAAGAGATTGTGACTGAGACTTTAGCCTCATCTGAAGTTCTGCTGGGGAAGTATATGTTTCCAGTCTCACCTGAGTTGTTGGCAAGACTGTTTCTTGCTGGCAGTGGGTTTGGGGCCATCCTCAGCCCCTTGAGGCATCTATAGTTCCTTGACACATGGGGTTCCCCAAATGGCCACTTGCTTCCTCAAAGGAGAGATGGAGCACCTACAGCAAAACTAGCTTATGTAAAAGAATCACAAATCACCTGTTCCCCATTATGTTTGGCATAGTTGGTTAGTGTCTCAGATGTGTGTATATGGAGCACCCTGGCTATAGGATACATCAAATAATTTATCTGATAGAATGAAGCAAAGTCTTCCTGAAGAGAGGATATTTTCCCTAAGACCCCAGATAATAAGGAACCAGCCATGAGAAGATGGAGGTTAGGAGCATTCTGAAAAAAAAAAAAAGGAACAGAAAATGGGAAATGTAGTTATACCTACAGAGAGACCATACTATCATGGCATTTAATTAACTTTGAATTTTGCTTCTGTGTTTATTTTCTCTATCATCCAATGCTCTGCACAAGATATCTCAGAATCAGCATATCCCTGGTGGTCCAGTGGTTAAGAAAACATCTTCCAATCAGGGAACACAGGTTTGATCCCTGGTGGGGAAATTAGGATCCCACATGCCACAGCTAGACAGAAGTCCACGTGCCACAGCAAAAGATTTCACATGACATGACAGAGATCTTGCTGCAACCAAGACCCAAAGCAGCCGAACAAATAGATAAATATTTTTAAGCAATAACAACAGAAAACTAATTATCTCAGGATCTTCAACATGTATTATACAGTAGACAATCAGCAAATTTACTTAATAAAAGGGTGAAATTTTAAAGAAATAAATAAAAATTTAAAACTAAACCCATTGCAAGTTAACATAAATAACTAACTTTTATGAGGGAAAAAATCCTTTATTTTCCCAAACAACAAAAATATAGTTCCCCAAATGGTGTCATTTTCCATGTTTTGAAATGTATTTCATTTCTAGCTTCATATAAACCAGCTGGATTCTCATGTCTGCTTCTGAACTCAATCTGTTGTGCTCTCATACATCACATAGCCTCTGGAAAACTCCACTGTAGAGTCGCAAGACAAAAAGAAAAAATGGCTAGTGATATCTTAGTATCCTTAAGCATAAAGTTATGACTTGATAAAGTTCTGGAGGAATTCCAGGGCCCCCCCCCCAACCCCAGTCTATACTTTGAAATTCATCACTAAGTTGGATTAAAACAAGCATCAAATTCTTTCCTCTCTCTGTTATAATACTCAGGTACTCAGCTGAAACTGAAAAATAATGATGATGAGAGTAAAAACATTAATATAAAATCCAGTCCCTCATTGTCCACTTGATTACATGGAACAAATGGGACTATTTCTAAGCTAGACCTGTGTGTCACTCTAGAGGTGACTGGGTTTGTTGAAGTCATCTCCTACCCCCTAAGCCCACCACTGCTCGGTTACTCCTTGTTCCACTCGGAAGATAGTCTGAGATTCACTCTTTTAATTCTGCTCCTCTTATACTTCTCGATGAGTTCATTATCATAAAAGTGCTGTTTTCCATGTCTGCCTCTCAATTCCTTGCTCTCCCTTCTTTCATTGATGTTGCCCTCCCCTTCACCCTGGCTACTCATTCCCACGAATAGACCCTCAAATAACTGCAAACTCTCCACAGTCTCAACTTTAAACAACCTAGTTTCTGGCCAATAGCTACTGTTTTGTTGTGTTTTGTTTTTTTTTCCTCCAGTTCTCTTCCTATACCCCAGTTTCAACAATCTCTCAACTCCACAAACACTTCCAATCCGTTGAGCCTACAAACTTTTCACTGGTTCTCCTTGTATCCTCACTCACTTTCCCATTATCCAGTTTAAGTTCCATGGTCACTTTCTATAATCACTCCCATAAATTTGCTCCCAATTTTTTTTGCCTTACTCTTGCTTCATCACATTCTCCTGAACTAAAGCCCTATTCTGATTAAATACAATGTCTGCCTACTCTATGCCTACACCCTCCTGGTTGAACATGCCTAGAGAAAAATCCACTGATGACATCAATCTACATTCATGATTATCAAAATGTTCACAAGTGAGTCTTTCTTTCATAGGTCTCCAGTAGGATCTCTCCTGAATGCCTCCCCTGAGATTCCCTTGTCTCAGACAGGCAGATGCATCCTATTATGGATTGTCAAGCGAAGGGTGAGCAAACATTCTGGTTTGTTCAGTAGCACCCCTGTTTCAGCATTTTCTGTCCCATGTCCTAGGAAACCCTTCAGTCCTGGAAAAACAAGAATGCTGGAGCATCCTAGTCATAGGTGCCCTGTACCCCTTCATGAATCTGATATCAACTCCAACTGCTGGCTCCTGGTCCTTCGCTCATTTAGGGCATTAGATAAAATCAATGATAATCATACATTGATTCACCCACACAAGTGATTCGCATCTCTGGTCCATAGAAAATATTCTTTGGCTGTTCTGAAATCTGGAGGTATAAACCCTCCATCCTGCCTGAATCCAAATATTTGCAGTGGTCCTCTCCAAAAGCAGCTTCTTATACTTCCCCTACCTTTCCCAAGAGGAATTAAGTGTGTCTTGGGCCCATTGGAACAGATTCCTTCCCATGGCCCCCGGGAGGGTTTGGTGATGGCCAAGAGGCCTCAACAGGTGTTGGGTTTGGGCTTCTCAAAAAGATACATGTTCCTCACCGATGTTGGTCATGTCTGTATATAACCGTTATGATACATATGACGAGCCTGTAAATAACACTACCTTGCTTACTCTATGGTGGAATAATAAAAACTATAATTACTGTCACCTTTTAAAAATAGTAGTAACTTTAGTAAAATAATAAATAAAATAAAATAATAGAACATTCAGGTATACCTAAATCAAATCCCTTATGATTATACAGTGGAAATGAGAAATAGATTTAAGGGACTAGATCTGATAGATAGAGTGCCTGACGAACTATGGACAGAGGTTCTTGACATTGTACAGGAGACAGGGATCAAGACCATCCCCATGGAAAAGAAATGCAAAAAAAGCAAAATGGCTGTCTGAGGAGGCCTTACAAATAGCTGTGAAAAGAAGAGAAGTGAAAAGCCAAGGAGAAAAGGAAAGATATAAGCATCTGAATGCAGAGTTCCAAAGAATAGCAAGAAGAGATAAGAAAGCCTTCCTCAGCGATCAATGCAAAGAAATAGAGGCAAACAACAGAGTGGGAAAGACTAGAGATCTCTTCAAGAAAATTAGAGAAACCAAGGGAACATTTCATGCAAAGATGGGCTTGATAAAGGACAGAAATGGTCTGGACCTAACAGAAGCAGAAGATATTAAAAAGTGGCAAGAATACACAGAAGAACTGTACAAAAAACCACTTCGTGACCCAGATAATCACAATGGTGTGATCACTCACCTAGAGCCAGACATCCTGGAATGGGAAGTCAAGTGGGCCTTTCAAAGCATCACTATGAACAAAGTTAGTGGAGGTGATGGAATTCCAGTTGAGCTATTTCAAATCCTGGAAGATGATGCTGTGAAAATACTGTACTCAATATGTCAGCAAATTTGGAAAACTCAGCAGTGGCCACAGGACTGGAAAAGGTCAGTTTTCATTCCAATCCCAAAGAAAGGCATTGCCAAAGAATGCTCCAACTATCGCACAATTGCACTCATCTCACATGCTAGTAAAGTAATGCTCAAAATTCTCCAAGCCAGGCTTCAACAATACATGAACTGTGAACTTCCTGATGTTCAAGCTGGTTTTAGAAAAGGCAGAGGAACCAGAGATCAAATTGCCAACATCCGCTGGATCATGGAAAAAGCAAGAGAGTTCCAGAAAAACATCTATTTCTGCTTGATTGACTATGCCAAAGCCTTTGACCGTGTGGATCACAATAAACTGTGGAAAATTCTGAAAGAGATGGGAATACCAGACCACCTGACCTGCCTCTTGAGAAACCTATATGCAGGTCAGGAAGCAACAGTTAGAACTGGACATGGAACAACAGACTGGTTCCAAATAGGAGAACGAGTATGTCAAGGCTGCATATTGTCACCCTGCTTATTTAACTTGTAAGCAGAGTACATCATAAGAAATGCTGGGCGGGAAGAAGCACAAGCTGGAATCAAGATTGCCAGGAGAAATATCAATAACCTCAGATATGCAGATGACACCACCCTTATGGCAGAAAGTGAAGAGGAACTAAAAAGCCTCTTGATGAAAGTGAAAGAAGAGAGTGAAAAAGATTGGCTTAAAGCTCAACATACAGAAAATGAAGATCATGGCATCTGGTCCCATCACTTCATGGGAAATAGATGGGGAAACAGTGGAAACAGTGTCAGACTTTACTTTTTTGGGCTCCAAAATCACTGCAGATGGTGATTGCAGCCATGAAATTAAACGACTCTTACTTCTTGGAAGAAAATTTATGACCAACCTAGATAGCATGTTGAAAAGCAGAGACATTACTTTGCCAACAAAGGTCTGTCTAGTCAAGGCTATGGTTTTTCCAGTGGTCATGTATGGATGTGAGACTTGGACTGTGAAGAAAGCTGAGCACTGAAGAATTGATGCTTTTGAACTGTGATGTTGGAGAAGACTCTTGAGAGTCCCTTGGACTGCAAGGAGATTCAACCAGTCCATTCTGAAGGAGATCATCTCTGGGATTTCTATGAAAGAAATGATGCCAAAGCTGAAACTCCAGTACTTTGGCCACCTCATGCGAAGAGTTGATTCATTGGAAAAGACTCTGCTGCTGGGAGAGACTGAGGGCAGGAGGAGAAGGGGACGACAGAGGATGAGATGGCTGGATGGCATCATGGACTCGATGGACGTGAGTCTGAGTGAACTCTGGGAGTTGGTGGTGGACAGGGAGGCCTGGTGTGCTGCGGTTCATGGGGTCATAAAGAGTTGGACACGACTGAGCGACTGAACTGAACTGAAATAAAATAAAAATGTTATTTTAAGCAAAATAATAATAACCAATACCAAATTTTAATATAATAAGATTTTAAATAAAATAAATAACACTTTATCTTCTTGCCATTACTCTAAGTCTTCTGAGAATTGGGTACTAGTCTACTGAGAACCGCAACTGCATGAAATATGGTTCAAAACTCTCCAAAGAGACACACTGAAGTCTCTTCTTACTTAAGTTGCAGTAAAGGAAATGATGATGGCTCTGATGGTAAAGAATCTGCCTGAAATGCAGGAGACCTGTGTTCAATCCCTGGGTTGGGAAGATCCCCTGGAGAAGGGGATAGTTACCCATTCCAGTATTCTTGCCTGGAGGACTCTGTGGAGAGAGGATCTTGGTGGGCTACAGTCCATGGGTCGCAAAGCATCAGGCTAGACTAAGTGACTAACACTTTCACTTTCACCATTTCCTATAATGGAGCAACTTCTCTTCCCAAAGAAATCATTTCAAAATTCTCCTCCATATCAGCTCTCTCCATATGAAAGTGACTGAGGCGTTTCAGACACGGGATGTAAACTTTTCACATTGTGTTCTGGCTACGGAATATTATCTCAAGTCTATATTGGAGTCTCAGTCTCTAACTTTAATTTGAGCATTCTAGTATACAAGATTATCCAAAATAAAAACTGTACCCAGTAAGTGGCACCTGCAGAAATATGTGCAGAATATTTGTAGCAGATTGTATTTTCCACCAAATGCGATAGCAATATTTATGTTCTCATATAACCTTAACATCCTTCCATCAAGCAGTGGAATCTATCGTCTCTCCAAATATGGGAAACCTCAGTGATTCACTTCTAAACAATGCAATGTCGCGGGAGCCTGACTTCCTAGATGAGGTCAGAAAGGGTGATATAGCCTCTGGCAACTTCTCTTTCTCTGGCTCTCAATCAAGACCAGCTACATAATTGATGGGACCCAATACAAAATGGTATTTCCTTGGTGGCTCAGACGCTTCTGTCTGCAATGCGGGAGACCCGGGTTTGAGCCCTGGGTTGGGAAGATCCTCTGGAGAAGGAAATGGCAATCCACTCCAGCACTATTGCCTGGAAAATCCCATGGACAGAGGAGCCTCGTAGGCTACAGTCTAAGGGGTCGCAAAGAGTCGGATGTGACTGAGTGACTTCACTTTCACTTTCAATACAAAATGAAAATGAGCAGCCCCTTTTGCAAAACTTAAAAATTTTAAGACAAGTGCCACAGAATGCTACACCAAGCATGAGATGAGTGTGGGCCCTTGTGCAAAGCACAGGTCACCAGCCAGATGTGCTGAAGATGCTTACCC
The DNA here is from genome assembly GCF_042477335.2 of Ovis canadensis. Lineage (NCBI taxonomy): Eukaryota > Metazoa > Chordata > Mammalia > Artiodactyla > Bovidae > Ovis > Ovis canadensis. Next base: position 153,078,604 of record NC_091246.1, read on the forward strand.
TTGAAAACCAGCCACTATGTGGAAAGAAAGTCTAGGCTAAACAGAGCAGTTGAGTGTACCTCTTCTAGCTGACAGCCCTAGAAAGACCCTCAGCCAATAGCCACGTCGACCACTTGACAGGTGAGTAAAGGAACATTCAGATAACTCCAGCCACCAGGCCTCCAATCTTCTGGATGAAACTCCAGACCTAATAAAAACAAGCGGCCTTCATTGTTAATATAACTATAGATTATTTTTTTAATGCCACTATATTTTGAGATTGTTTCACAGTCATGTTAAGTACAGCAACCTTATTTACAGACACAATAGATGAAAGACATGCAGACCAGCCACACCTGCCCTTTCTCTGCTCTTCAAGCGTCTGCACACAACCCGTCTCCTCAGACACCAGAATCCTCCTGTGTTCTGCTGAGAAAGCTTCAACCACCACACCAGCACGGGGCCAGAACAAGTGCAAGTCTCCCCTCTTCCTAAAGCAGCTCCTGCCTTTTAGCACCTTTGCCGGCATCAAAGTATAATCGTCCTTGGACTTCCTTCTCCAGCAGTTAAGACTCTCCACTTACAATGAGTCTGAGTGAACTCCAGGAGTTGGTGATGGACAGGGAGGCCTGGCATGCTGCGATTCATGGGGTCACAAAGAGTCGGACACGACTGAGTGATTGGACTGAACTGAACTGAACTTACAATGCAGGAGGCATGGGTTCAATCCCTGGTCAGGGAATTAAGATCCCACGTGCTGCATGGAGTGGACAAAAAAAAAAGAGCTTAATCATCTTTCACATTAGAGCTCCCTTCACAGGGTTTTAACCTCAAGACAGGAGGGCCACTCAGAACATCCAGCCCTGATTCTACAGGCAGCCTTTCAGGTACATTCACCAATGGAACAAGCTTCCCGACTATAGTTTTGGGGTTACTGTTCCAGCAATCATGTATATTAAACTGGCCCAAGGGAGTGGCTTTAGAACTTAGATCAGGGATTTTTATTTATATTTATATCAGGGTTTCTATGCAAATGAGGGTCTACCTTTTCGTTAGTTAAAAACAACAATCCAGTCTGTAATCACATACAATCCATCATTTGACTTAAACAGCTGTTGGAGGCCAATGACTTCGTCTTTTCGCCCGTTTGTTTAGTGACTTTGGAAGTCATATCTCTCAGAGTTTAAAACACTCAATCCAAAGCAATTTAATGTTATTGCATTAGACATTTTTTAGGTTTTACAAATTATGGAACCATGACCACATAAAGAAGCTCATCTATTATACAAAATGATGTCATGAGTTATTTTGAAAAATATAGGAATGTTCTCAAAGTAAATCTTGTTTTTACCATAGTAAGTTATTCGGTGCAACAAGTCACTGAAGTATCTGTCTGCTCTACTCTTGATAATTCCCAAATTTAGTCATTCCTCAGTGAAGATGTCTTTTATCCCCTGACTTTTCATGTCAGTCATATATTAGTGCATGTACCATTTCAACGCCATGTAAACATTAACCTAGATAAATACACACTTTAAAAAAATCTAAATAATCTCCAACCTTGAAAAGATTTCTTGGACTTCCCTGGTGGTCCCGTGGTTAAGAATCCACCTGCCAATGCAGAGGACACGTGTTCGATCCCTGGCTCAGGAAGATTCCACGTATCGCAGGGCAACTAAGCCCGTGCGCCACAATTACTGAAGCCCACACGCAGCAATAAAGACTCAGAGCAGTCAAAAAATAAATTTTTAAAAAAGAAAAAATTTCTTACATTTCTCTTTGGTATCCAGTTGCCAAACAAACATAAATTCAGATTTTATCAAACTTGTTTTCCATACCAAAAATGTAATTATTTGGGACACACCAAACATAATAAAATTTGAAATAAAATGGCACTGTATACTTAAGGGATTAAATTTCATTATTAAAAAATAAATTTGTGAATTTCTTTTTTCTGTTTTCTCTTTTCATTTTCCTGGACCAATTCAAATTGAACCAAGCAGGATCATAAATTGGCATATCAAAATACTCACAGTCCAGATTTTCTAAGGGACCATCCATATCACTGTAGCACTACAAAGTAGAAGTAGCTGTAAACTATGAGAAAATGTGAACTCCTTCCTGGGAAATCCAAAAACAGGATGTTCAAGAACAATGAAAATCTGCCCTGCCTACTGGTGTATGAATGATGAGAGCGACTGGCCAACCAAATTCTGTCATGATATAAATGGAAACAGTATCATTTGATTAAGGACTGGAAATGTTTTCACAATATTTAGCTCCAGATTAACTCACTGTTGTAGACTTGCTAAATAAAATCATCTTATTTATCTCATTTTTTTTCCTCTCTACAACCTCTCAAGATGAGTAATACTATCCACCATTACTGGAAAGAAGTCCTGTGTTCAAGAGCTACTGGCTGTGTACAACACTCTTTCAATATGACAGTCAATCAGACACTGCACTCATCCATCCATCTGCTCATTCACTTACTCTTCAAAGCCAAATTTGTGGTTAGTACATATGAAGAGCACACAGTCCCGATGGGAGCAGATGGGGAACTTGAACACTGCATTCCAGACTGAGTGGTGCAATACAGGAACACAGCTGTGGAGGCGTTCAGGGCTCCCTGGAAGAGGTGATACATTGCTGAACCCTGAGTAGAGATAATTTAGTGAAACTGTTTTAATCCACATATTGTCTAACTCAGCACTTCTCAAGCTTTGTTCAAAGGAACACTAATGTTGGGCTTAATATCAATAAATATCCTGTGGATGATGGAATATCCCTATTAGCAACAGTTACCCTGTGATCTGACTTAGCATTTCATTCACTGTCAATAACTAAAGTTGGCCTACTGTTTCACCAATGAACCTGCTGGATTTGATCATTTAGAATTAGCCCAACGTGAACTGGCTCATTTATGCAATAAGACTCCACAGATGGGCTCATAGCTGACTATTCTGACCTGGTGGGATGAAGGCACACCCCAGAACAAGTGTGGTATCATTGCATCTGACCACAATTCTCAGCCTTCCTGGAGCTAATACTCTGGGTAGCTTTTCTTATTTGTTTAAGGGGAAACTGGACATTCTTTGGATGAATTTAGTGGGTGTGGTTAAAAAATAATTTATTTAAAAACAAGCCAGAAGTGATGAAAGGTTGTTGCTGAACCACGCAAAGACACCTGGATTCTTGGCCTCCGGAGGACAAGAATTCAGTCTGGGGCCAGAGACAAGGCTTGATTGCTCAGAGCTTTTATGTAATAAAGTTTTATTAAAGTATAAAGGAGATATAGAAAGCTTCTGACATAGGCATCAGAAGGGGGCAGAAAGAGTACCCCCTTGCTAGTGTTAGCCATGGAGTTATATACTCTCTAATTAGTTATTACAGTGAAACAAAAGAATGTCTGGAGGTTGTAAAGACCTCACTAGACCTACTCCCAGAATTTACACCTTAAGATAGCAGGATCAGCCAGAAAGTTTTTTCCAGAGACTGTCCTCAAGCAGGATACATTATTGTTATGTAATCCTAAGGAATGTAGCCCTGGGATTTCTTTGGAAGGAATGATGCTAAAGCTGAAGCTCCAGTACTTTGGCCACCTCATGTGAAGAGTTGACTTATTAGAAAAGACTCTGATGCTGGGAGGGATCGGGGGCAGGAGGAAAAGGGGATGACAGAGGATGAGATGGCTGGATGGCATCACTGACTCGATGGCCGTGAGTCTGAGTGAACTCCGGGAGTTGGTGATGGACAGGGAGGCCTGGCGTGCTGCGATCATGGGGTCGCAAAGAGTTGAACACGACTGAGCGACTGAACTGAACTGAAGTGAACTGAACTGAACTGAACTGAAGAAATGTAGAGGGACAAAAAGCTGTCCTTTATTCCTCCTTGAGAATTCCAGCCCCCTCTCTCCTTGGGGACCCCTAGACTTCTTATCAACCTGCCTCGGAAATGACTCTCTCATTCCCACCTTTTCTTTTAGGAGAATTATGTTGCCAAGGGAAAGGGGCATTGTTTTCATTCCATAACCACTTCCTGCTGTTTAGGAGTGTAGTCCCTAAATTGCTGAAGCAACATATTCTCCTAACCCTCATATTGAGGTTCTCTGATCCAGGGGCCCCAAGTAATATTTGGAGGAGTCTATGGCACTCATAGGAGCTTGGACAACCATTTGTAACTTAAAAGCTTGTAGACGGTTAGAAAACTCCATTATGCAATTACAGACGTAAGGCAAAATAGTCATTAAACCAAGTTAAAATCAAAATGGAAAGTCACATTATGTCCATAGTTACAGTCCATCTTAATGTTGTTAGATGTCATCAGTTTAAGAAGAGGCATCGCGTATGATTGTTATGGAAGGTATTCGAAGACTTGGAGAAAGTATTTTCCTTGAAGTGGAGATGTCCACCACAGGTAGCCTTTCACTGATGAAGAGGGGAGCGTTCCACAGACCCAGCACTTAGACTGATTGTGAAATGCTGTGTAGGAGTGAGCCCAGGACAGAGAGGCATTGTCTTGAGGATCAAACAGCAGGCACAGGATTTTTGGAGTCAGCAGAAGTAAGTTCACATAGGTTGTCAGGCCCATCTGAAAAGTACAAAGTCAGAGCATAAAAATAAAGACATAAAATGAAGTCACTTTGTTCTGGTCAGGGTGCCATCTCTTAACTCAAGTGTGATGTACCCACGAATCAATCCCTGGCACTTTGACAGCTGTGGGAGAAGAAAGAATAACCTGGTGACTGCCTTCCCAGAGGGGCTCAAGGGATGGGCTCCCAGGCCCCGGTGTTTTTATGAGGACCTCGGTTCCTGGCTCAAATAGAGGCTTGCTTGACTCAGAAGCTGGGTCAGGCAGGAGTCGTCTCCCGGAGTTCTGTTAATGTCTGTTGAAATCTGATAGCTGAGTTACATAACTAGTTAATTTTGAGGCTTCAGGGTCTATAACAATTCCTGTGCATAAGGAAGGCCTTCCATAAATACATTCAAAGGGGGACAGTCCTTCCTTTTGGGGGGCAGTTCAAGCCCTCATTAAAGCTATGGATAGGACTTTAATCCAATTGTCCTGCATCTCTTAATTTGTGCAGATGTCTTTTGATAATGTCATTAGCTTTTTCAACCTTTTCTGAGGATTGGGGTCTCCAGGAACAATGTAACTGATATTCTATTCCTAGAGTTTTAGACACCCCCTGAGTTACAGCAGCTTTAAAGGCGGAGCCATTGTCACTCTGAAGTCTCCGTGGCAGCCCAAATCTGGCAATAATTTCATGGATTAAAATCTTTCTAACCTGTTTAGCCTGTTTACTATGACAGGGTAAAGCCTAAATCCATCCAGTAAAAGTATCTCCCCAAACTTATAAGCAAGAATATCCATTAGATTTTGGCATATGAGTAAAATCAATTAGCCAGTCCTCTTGAGGATACTTTCCACTTCGTTGTAATCCAGATTTTGCTAGCTTTTCAGTCTTTGGGTCTTTCTAACTCTTCCTCAGTGTATTGTGGTTTTTCCTGTTCCACAGGACCTGTCCAGATCAAAGGCGTCTGTAGTGAAGGGGTTTCTCGTAAAGTGCCGCTTTTCTGGCTTGACAGTCAGCCAGCTGATTACCTTTGGCTACTTTACTCCCATCTCTGTTGTGTCCTTTGCAATGCATAACAGCTACTTCTTTAGGACAATATACAGCAGTTAAAAGTCTCTTGATCTCTCTGACATGTTTAATCGGTGCTCCTGTTGCCGTTTTAAACTGTCTTTCTTTCCATATTGCAGCATAAGCATGTAAAGTCAAATAAGCATACTTAGAGTCAGTGTAGATATTTACCCGGTGCCTTTTGCTTAACTCTAGAGCTCGGGTCAGAGCCACAAGCTCCGCTAACTGAGCACTGGTTCCCTGGGGGAGAGATTTTGCTTCTAAAACCTGTTCAGCAGTCACCACGGCGGTGTAACCTGCTTTACGCTTTCCATCCTGAACAAAAGAACTGCCATCTGTAAATATTTCAATGTCAGGATTGTCTAATGGGGTATCCATTAGATCTTCTCGAGCTGCATAGTTTAAAATTAGAAATTGGAAACTGTTGTGGTCAGGTGTTTCATTTTCCTTCTCAGGAAGGAAAGTGGCAGGATTTAAATTTCCACAAACTTTAAGCTTAGTTACTGGTCCTTCTAACAACAATGACTGATACTTAAGAAGCCTACTGTCTGTCATCCAAATACTAACCTTACAATTTAAGATTCCACTCACATTATGAGAAGTCAGTACAGTAAGGTTTCATCCATTAATTATTTTTAAAGCTTCAAGTGCTGATAAAGCCGCTGCCCCAATTACTGTTAGACGGTGGGGCCACCCACACGAAATTACATCTAATTCTCTGCTTAGATAAGCAATAGGTTGCTGTTGAGGCCCTCGGGGTTGTGTCAAAACTCCCAAGGCCACACCTTTTCTTTCAGTGACAAACAAATTAAATTTTGACCCTGAGGGCAACTATTTAAGAAAGAAACATCAATTTATCAAAGATGCTTTTTGGAGCTGCAGGAGGCAAAATCATCTATGAACCAGGGTGAGGTCAAGTAGCACACACCACAGAAAGCCACTCAGCCCCCATATTTCCCTGGAGAACAGAAAAGAGTCAGCCGGGTTGTCTGTTTAAAGTAGATAATCTGAGCAGAGGACTGTTCAAGTGGAAGTCAGAATTAGATTAGTTAGAAAAAAATTTAACTGAGAAGAAACATCTCCACGTATCTCCAATTGTGCCCAGCAGCAGCCAGACCTCCACTAAAATCTTGAGAAAAGCACACCCCCTTGTGAATTAGAAATCTGGCAACAGCCTCTGTAGGTCCACTTCTTCAGTATATTTCATGTCAAAACACATATAGAAGTCTCAAATGGGTGCTGGTAATCCCTTCTAAAACTTTCCCTCAGGATAAAATTGGCAGTCCTGGGAATACATTGTAGGAGTTCTAAGGTTTGTTTATGCTTGTCATGTTTTTAAGTGTTTGAAGCAAGATAGCACAAGTTTGAGGTGGAAGGGATGCCCTCGACAAGACAGGGCCCGTTCTAACATCTAAAGAGGCTTTGATAGCCCATAGCACAGAATCCTCCTTATTTCAGATGATACTTCATACTTACAAGTCAACTCCTTGGACACTGTGGGGCTTGATTACATTTGCACCAAGGCTCCTATTTGCTGCAGTCTGAATAGTGATAAAGATTCGTTGAGTATTTGCTCTGTTCTAGCCTCTTCACATTAATTATTTCCTATCTTGGCAGAGAAGCAGGACTTTCTGATTCAGAAGTACGAAACCCTCGTTGCCTGCAAACTTGTCCCTACGGCACCTGACTCGGGATAGAACAGGAACACATGTCTGTCCCTCATTCAGAGTCCTGGTTCTTTTCTACGGTTCACGGGAAGGCTAGTGTGCTATCTTACTCTACTGAACTTCACACAGAGGGGAGGAGTGGGAGAAAAGAGGAACTGAGAAAACAATGCTTGGCTTTCCATGTGATGTCTGTGAAGGTTTCTTCCTTGAAGAAAGCACAAGCTGCACAAGAAGGTCATGTTCCCCCTCTTTCTACATCTCTCTTCCTCCACCCTATTTTCTTGGCTCTTTTGCTAAAACCCATCTTTGACCGCAAGAGAGTAAAGAGTGGATTTGGGCAAAGGATGTTTGAAACAATGCTAGTTCTCTCCTTATTTCAAGTTCCACAAACCATGAAGAATCACAACTTTTCTCGTATTTAGCATCCCTATCCAAGCATCTGCCATAACTATGGAGGTGCATAAACAGGGAGCACTGGCTCGATGAGTCCTCTACTGCCACACCTCACCAGTGCTCCCTGCACTGCGCTAAAAACACGAGTGAGGACGCAGCGCTGTCTTCATACTTTGTGGATGCTCAATTCATTTTTTTTTTTAATTTTGGAATTTCAAAGCAAAACCAAACTGTACTTTAAAAAAAAAAAAACAAGTTTTCCAAACTACATAAACAAGTGATTCTTACAGGAAATTTTCCAATAAGCCACTTATGACATTTGGCTTTACTCTGTTTTACAAACACCAAATCAGTCATCACTGATCCAGCCCAGTGAGAAATGAGACTTAAAAACAAAAACCAATAAAATAAAAAGTCATTTTTTTTTAGCATTCTAAGGAATTTTCACAATTAAACACAGTCATGTGTGTATGTGTATTTGTGTGAAAGTAATCTTGTAAGTTTATTTACTCATTTAGCAAACATCTTTCAATCATTTACAACATACCAAGTTTGCCAACTCATGCTAGGGGCTGAAGATAGAGTATTTAATAGAACAGGGTTGTGACTATCTATGCTGTATAATTAACCACCCCCAAACATAATTTTAACCTTACTACTATAATTCATTATGATCTTTCATAAGTTCAGTAGGTTGACTAGGCTCAGCTGGGTAGTTGTCATGTAGGTCTTTCATGTAGTTACAATCAGATACTGGTTGGGGCTGAAGTCACATGAAGACTTGACTGGTCTGGATGTACCGGCCCAGTACACGGTGTTTGCTTGCAACCTGGATGGCTGGAACAGCTGGAGCTAGCCAAATCTGCTTGTCTCTCTCTCTCTCAAAATCGCTCTCTCACCATCTGATCTATGCTCATAGCCAAGTTAGGCTTCCTTATAGCCAGGCAGTCTCAGGTAACCAGAGTTATCAATTTACTCCGGAGCACCAAAAGACCAAGGGAAACATTGCAAGGTTTCTTGTGATCTAGCCTCAGAAGTCAGAGAAGGCAGTGGCACCCCACTCCAGTACTCTTGCCTGGAAAATCCCATGGACAGAGGAGCCTGGTAGGTCTCGAAGAGTCGGACATGACTGAGCGACTTCACATTCACATTTCACTCTCATGCACTGGAGAAGGAAATGGCAACCCCTACCAGTGTTCTTTCCTGGAGAAACCCAGGGACAGGGGAGCCTGGTGGGCTGCCATCTCTGGGGTCGCACAGAGTCGGACACGACTGAAGTGACTTAGCAGCAGCAGAAGCAACAGCAGCCTCAGAAGTTATGCAGACTCAATTCCAGTGAATTGTATTAGCTACATAGGACAAGACTGGATTCACTGTGGGAGATAACTACCCAAGATCCTGAATGCAGGGAGACATGGTTTGTTGGGAGTCATCTTTAGAAACTAACCAAGGTAAACAAGCATGGTCCCTAACCTCTAGTAGCTTATAGTAATTAAATACACTCTGAAATAAGAGTTGTAATTTTAACTACTAATTTTGGTTTTGCCATGCTATTGTGGAAGAATTGTTGCTTTTAAACTGTTATGCTGGCGAAGACTCTTGAGAGTCCTGTGGATAGCAAAGAGATAAACTAGTCAATCCTAAAGGAAATCAACCCTGAATATTCATTGAAAGGACTGATGCTGAAACTGAAACTCCAATACTTAGGCCACCTGGTTCGAAGAATTGAGTCATTGGAAAAGACCCTGATGCTGGGAAAGATTGAAGGCAGGAGAAGAAGGGGACAACAGAGGATGAGATGACTGGATGGCGTCACTGACTCAATGGACATGAGTTTGGGTAAATTCCAGGAGTTGGCGATGGACAGGGAGGCCTGGCGTGCTGCAGTCCGTGGGGTCACAAACAGTTGGACAGAACTGAGTGACTGAACTGAATTGAACTGACACTTATCCAAATTTTCTATAATGAACACATACTGCTGTAACAAGAAAAAGTATACTATATTTATAACGAACATGCTGAGAGAAAAGGAAAGTGAACAACTAATCCTTATACTTATTTCTGGGACTTGGGCTTTCTAAAATCACCACAGAGGATAATAAATTATCATAGAATACTAGTACGGTGACCGGCAAAAATGAAGACTCAAGGTGGCCAGGAGTGTAGTTCACAGGACTTCAGTGTCCGCAGTCTTATGAAAGAGGAGTAAAGCGACAGGGTATTTCCTAAATTCTCTTAAAGGCAGAAACCACATCTTGACAAAGGAGAAAGTCAAAGGCTTGGACTTGTCCTCAACACTAAAGTTCTCAAGAGAAGTGTTTTGGCCATGGGATACTACTACTTATGCGAAACCATTTGAACTAGTTCCAAGAGAGTGTGTCCCAAGTTTCCAGAAAGGACTGTGAGAATAAAAGAAAGTGAAAGAGTAAATATAATTAAATATAGTATGACTCCACAGTGTATGAGAGCAAGAGATCAAGGCCACCCATTGACGATTCCAATGAATTGAAATATTGATGGTGAGGAAGTGCTCTCCTGTCTCAGATGGTTATATAGATGGGAATAGGATGGCATTTCAGAGGCAGGAGCCCAGGCATGGTAACCAGAATCACAGACTTAGTGGTGAATGTGGAGGCCAGATGAGCACTGAGCTGCAGCTCATGTGGCTCAGCCTCCAATCTAGGTCAGAGACAATGACATTCAGTACAGAAACCAAGGTTTTATTTCAAAACAACTCAGAATCTTCACTTCACATCTCAAGGACTCTTAAAAACATCGAGCTACACAGTCCCCAGCACCACCTTAAAATTGTCTTCTCTTTCTGCATGGGATGTCTGCTATTTCTCCCCTCCAATGTGCGTTTTCCTTTCCTTCATTAGACATATACACCTAGAATAAAATCAGACGATTCCCAGGTGTGGTTAAGTGACTAAGCAATTTCCTTAAAGAATGTCGGCAGGCTCTGTGTCCTTTCTTCCTTTATGCTGGCAATAATACGGATGATTTGGCTGGAACTGAAACATCTATTTTGGACCATGGGAGAGCACGCTAAGGATAATGGAACAGGAAAAGGATCGCAAGTCCTTGATGGTCTGGAACTTCCTTGATGGTGAAAAACTACCTTCATTTGGACTTTGTAAGTGATCAAGGAACAATCTCTTCTATCTTATGTAAGCTATTATTGTTTAGAAGTTTTTCCTGCTTGCAGCCAAACATAATCTTAACTAATTTAAAGTCAAATCTGTACATTCTGCATTTTCCTTTCCTAAAATCCCTGAGAGAAACACCTCCCTACATGCAGTCTCCAGAATCCCAGCCCGAAGAGAGAAACATCTCCCCTTTCTGATGAAAGGAATGTCTGATGATTAGAGGGAAGCCTCTAACCACTCCGCCCCCTCCTTTCCTCCAGACCCCGAGGCTCTAGCTGCCTGTCCTCATTCTCAAATTCTGCAACCCACATTCCACCTACCTGGTGGGCAACAGGAGGAGGAAATAACAAGCAGGCACAGCCTAACCTCTCTTTAGGAGGAGGGGGATAAGGAATTAAAAGCTGTAGGAAGATTCATACTCTAACTGCTAAATCACATCACTATTTTCAAAGTAAAACAGTGAAGGAAAAATGTCAGTGTTAACAAGACACCTTTTTACATGTGCAGATAACTTTATTGAAACATGTAATTTCTATTTTCTGTTTGGAATGAAAAATTGAAGAGGGAAGAAATTGCATAACTTTTTCTGAGATGATATCTGAGAAAGAGCATGCTTGGGGCAGCAATTAAATCCTTTCCACTCTCACATTTACATGCCGTTTGAATGCATTACTTCATCTTAACCTCTGTACAACCCTGAGGGGTGAATATTATTACCATCCCCTATACACAAGACAAAGTTGAGGCTCAGAGAGAGAAAATGTCTTGCTCAAGTTCATGTAATATGTCAAGTTGTGTTTTTTGTTCTCCAATATTGGCTGCCTGGCACCACTTGTAGGATTAGATGTTGTCACTTCTTTGACATCAGGCTTAACACTGTGATGATGTGCTTGGGCCAATGAAATGTAAGTAGCGGAAAGTAGTAAAAGTGTTGACTAATAGAGTTGTGTTAGTTGTGTTCCACTCTTCGTGACTTCATGGACTGTAGTCCACCAGGCTCCTCTGTCCATGGAATTCTCCATGCAAGAATAGTGGAGTGGGTTGCCATTTCCTACTCCAGGGGATCTTTCCAACCCAGGGATCAAACTTGCATCTCTTGCTTCCCCTGCATTGGCAGGAGGATTCTTCACCACTGCGCCACCTGGGAAACCCGAAGGCCAAGTGTCAACTCCCAGCACAAGCTTTAAAGCGATTCTTCCACCCTCTTTCTCCTGGCATAGACCTGCATGCCCCAGGTAACTGCTGGGTCATTGATCAAATTCTCAGAGTTGAGCCCCGGACGATGCACAATGCACCTGTAACCTGAGCACGAAAGAACACCATGTTTATTTGTGGCTCATTTATTCCTGTCATTTAATTTAGACTAAGGTGATCAATGTACAAAGTGAGTGAGTAAAAATCCTGGGGCTGAAAGATCATCCCATTTAAGGCAGCATTTGTTTAGCACCACCAGACATTCCAGCAGGACCCAAAGAGCAGAAGGAGTCACAGGCAACCATCTACCCAATCTCATCCCCCTTCTCTCATGGTTGGAATTTCTCCAATCTACAGGCAGATCTCAGAGATAATGGGAGTTTGGTTCCAGACCATTTCAGTAAAGAGAATATCCCATGTGCATTTTTTTGGTTTCCTAGTGCATATGAGTTTTCTTTACCTTATACTGTGGTCTATTAAGTATTCAACAGCACTACGGCTAATAAAACAATGTAATGCCTTGGTTAAAAATTACTTTGTTGCTAAAAAAATAATAACCATCATCTAAGCCTTCAGCGAGTTATAAGCCTTTTGTTGGTGGACGGTCTTGCTTCGATGTTGATGGCTGCTGAAGATGCTGAAGGTGGTGGTTGCTAAAGGTTAGGGTGGCTGTGGCAATTTCTGAAAATAAGACAACACTGAACATTGCCTCGTTGATTGTCTCTTCCTTTTACAAAGAATTTCTCTGTAGCATGCAATCCTGTTTGATAGCATTTTGCCCACAGTAGAACTTCTTTCAAAATAGAAGTCAATCTTCTCAAATACTACTGCTGCTTTACCAAGTAGTGTAATAGGTTTGTGTAATATTCTAAATCTTTTGTTGTCATGAACTGTATTAGCACCTCAACTGTGGCTGCCATGGCTGCCAAGGAAAACCCAAGATCCCCAGATTTCATGGCAAAGAATCAGCTTGAGAGCTGGGGGACAGGAGCTTAAGGGTCATGGAAATCCTGCTGGCTAGGACACAACTTGGTCATCCTCTCCAAGGCTGCTGTGGCCTGAAAAACAGTATATATAGTTTATTTTTCATTCACTTAATACACTGATTGTATTTGCCATAGCAGGTGCTTTGTTGCTAAAAATATTTTCCACCACCAACAAATACATGGGCTATTCATTATGCCTTTGAGCTGCATGAAGGTTCCCACATGTCACTGTCAACAGAATCACCATTTATTGCTATAAAAGAATAATGAGGACATTTTCAAGATCTATAAGGAAACAAAACTGCATCACTTTCAGTTTTATGGAAAATTACTGTTTGACTTTTCTTTTATTTTTTTGGAGCCATTATGGATTTTGGTAACTCCTTTAAAGTTTATTTTAAAAACTCATTTCCTCTAAGGCTTATTGAAAACCCTAAAGTATAGTAAACTGAATAGAAAAACATCTGTACCAGGGCAAGTGATATGAGGAGATGTGGAGAAAAAGCCCGGATACATTTCTGATGTTTTTGTGGCAAAGAAACCTTCTTTGAAAGGTCTCTGTAAACTTACTAAGGACCTGTTTATCTAAGTAGGGGGCCCACACTTTAGATATTTGACCCAGTCCTGAAGAGAGTGAAGTCTGAAGGCAAACGAAGAGGGTTAGAAATCGGAACAGGAGACAACTCAAAGACTCAGAGGAGTAACGTGCATTTGCCAAACAGGTTTGACATGCGGTACGGAATTGACACCGAAGCCAGATAAGGTGATATTTTACTTGCTATTTTACAACCTGACTGTGTTTTGTAACTGGATCCATTTCTATGTTTAAGTGTTCCGGCAAAGCCGTGTGTGTGTGTGTTTCCCAAAAGCTAAGAAGAAAGGGGATTTTCCTCACTGTGGCAAAGCTAGCTGAAGAAATCTGTTTCTAGATGCTGTAAAATCCTGTAGCAGCAGCTGCTTTAACTGGACAGCCAGGGGAGAAATGCAGAAGGCAAGATGGAAACAGCCATTATAACTGATACTATGCCTCTCGCTCCTCCCTGAAGATTCCTTTAATAGCTGTTAGTGTTTTTTCGCTTTTTGACATGAGTGCTGTATTTTAGCACTCTTTCTCCAGATCTCCTCATGGCCAGTTTCTCACCTCCCTCAGGTTTTGCCCAGATGGCCCCTCCAAGTGAGCCTTCTCCGACCTCCCCATTCAAAATTACAGCTCTAAGCTTCGCTGGTGGCTCAGTGGTGAAGAGTTCACCTGCCAATGCAGGAGACACAGGTTCGATTCCCGGTCCAGGAAGATCCCACATGCCGAGGAGCAACTCAGCCCGTGCCCCACAGCTATTGAGCCTGTGCTGAGTCTGGGAACCACTACTGAACCCATGCACTGCAAATACTGAAGCCCGAACACCCTAGGGCCCGTGTTCCACAACAAGAGAAGCCACAGTGAGGACCCCAAGCACAACTAGAGAGTAACCTCCACTTGGCGCAACTAGAGAAAAGCCCACACATCAGTGAAGACTCAGTCCAGTCAAAAAATAAGTAGATAAAATCGCAGTTCTTCCCTCTCTAAACCAACATTCCCTATTCCCTATTTCTACTTATGTTATCCATAGTCCTATTTTATTCTTTTAAAGTGCAATATTTAATGCACACAAAATGATATACATATACATGTAAATAATAAATCATGTTAATAAAATAAAAGATCACCACAACTTAAGAATTGAAACATTTTGAATACTCTGTCCTCTTTCCTATTGTATCCCTGATATGTACGCCAGGAGAATGTACACGATAGCACACATAATCACAACACAAAACTGAAAGCAACAGAAATACCCATCAAACAAAGAATAGATAAGTGAATTACAAAATATTCACCACATAGAATATTCATTTGGTGGAAATGAATGAACTATAGCAATACACAATGAGCATGGAGAAATCTTAGAAACATAATGAGTAGAATAATTAAGTCCCAGAAGACCAAACTGAATATGATGCCATTTATATAAAGCTCTAAAACAAGCAAAACAAAATTATTAGCATGAATCTTAATAAATGTTAGCACTATGATATATTTATCATCTTTATCTTAGTTTATTATTCAAAGAGGACTCTTCCAACTTCAACATACATACATGTAAAATAATGTTTTCTAAACTCATGCCAGTTTTAAAAACTCTTAGTTCCAAAACCGTGAAACTATATTTAGACCTCTAAAGCTGAAAACAAGAATCAGTCTTGATATCTTTTGTTTCTTGCGCACCATAAAAAACTGGCTACCCAATCAGGTAACTGCCTCTTGAATCTGGCCGCAGTCTTCATCCAAGGTCAGATCATCCTTAGATCAGGTCATCAACTTGGAATTCTGGCATTTAATAATTTCCTAACTCATCCTTCCATTTTAGTCTATTCATGAAGTATCTTTCTGTGAGTTATACAGAAGATTAAATTTTTAGTTTTTATTTCAATGATAAATTTCAAATTATTTAATGAGCATAACTGACATCAAATAGCTTAAACCTGACACAAATTTGTACTGGGAACAGTTTTATTTATTTCTCCAATTGTCACATTCATTCGTAGTAGGATAAACCCTCCTTTCAGGTTTCCCAGGTGGCGTTAATGGTAAAGAACCCACCTGCCAATGCAGGAGACATAAGAGATGCTGGTTCGATCCCTGGGTTGGGAAGATCCCCTAGAGGAGGGTACAGCACCCCACTCCAGTGTTCTTGCCTGGATAATCCCATGGACAGAGGAGTCTCTTTAGAGACTGAAAGAGTCGGACACAACTGAAGCGGCTTAGTATGCATGCACACAAACCCGTCTTCCAGTTAATTTCAGATAATTTCTAATCCAGTTCATTTTAACCCCGCTAAAACTTCATTCTCATAGAGCTCCCTCCCTCCCACTCCTAGCTCATGCTGCTTGACCTTTTATGGCTTGAAATCTGTAGGGCACAAGAGTGCCCTTATTATTGCCTCTTCTCTGGGAAGTGTAGGTGGGTGGAGGAAAAAGAGTTATGGAAAGGGATGACCGGGGACTACTTGAAGATGCTGTTGTGGTTCTCTCTCGGCCACACTGGTTACTAATCCACTCCCTCAGTATAGCAGGAATCCAACTGATGCCTCTTTCGGGGGGCAGAGTGAAATTCAGTTTGGGGCATAGTGTGTTCTTGTTGGAGGGCCCACATCACCATTTGATTCTGGGGATAGGAGATCTGATCCAGCTAGACTTATTCCCATCTCTTTATCCCATTATCTGCTGCAACCAGTTCATACTGGCCAGTTGATAAATTTTTAGAAATTTTGTGAGCAGGATGTTAATCTGTCGGCAAGCTTGAAAACAGCCGTGGTGGCTGCTTTCTTTCTCTTTGGCTGTGCTGGGTCTCTGTTGCTGTGTGGGCTGCTCTCTAGTTGCAGGGAGCAGGGGCTGCTCTCCAGTTGCCATGCACGGGCTTCTCACCGCAGTGGCTTCTCTTGTTGAAGATCATGGGCTCTGGGGCACATGGACTTCAGTAGCTGTGGCACATGGGCAGGTGGGCTCAGAAGTTGTGGCTCCCAGCCTCTAGAGCACATGCTTAATAGTTGTGGCCCATGGATTTAGTTGTCCCTCGGCATGTGGGATCTTCCTGGACCAGGGCTTAAACTCATGTCTCCTGCATGGACAGGTGGATTCTTTACCACTGAACCACTAGGAGAGCCCTTTTGTATGATTTTTTGAAAGTAAAATTTATTAAAATATAATATATATACAGAAGAATGCCTGATAGATTTTCATACAGTGCAACATCCATGCAGCCAAAAGCCAGATAAAAATCCAACATCAGGGTCTAGCTTGTGTTTCCTCCTAGTCACTTACAGCAGAAAAGAGAAGCCATTCTCGTCTGAATTCCTGACTCACAGAATCTATCAGCATAATAAAATAGAGGAAAATCTTATCTGACTTCTAACCTCATAGATGATTTATGCCTGAATAACACCTTTATTGAGATATCACTCATATTGCCATATAATTTAATCATCTAAATTATGTAATTCAGTGGCTTTTAATATATCAATGAACTGTGCAACCATAACCACAATCTAAAATTTTAAAACATTTTCATCAGCCCACGAAGAAACCCCATATTTATAAGCAGTCATCCCCTAGTCTTCCTCACTCCTCCTTAGCTCTGAATAAGACTTTGAAATGATTATCTCTTCACATCTTGAGATCTGACAACAGAAAAACTTAATTCATTTATTTTCAACTAATCAAACATTTCCAATAGCTGAAATGATAAACTAATCTAAATGGTATTTCTTCCCTTAGCAAATCTGATATTGATATTTCCTATAAAAACATGAATGGCGCTCAGTATTGGCACTTTGTCAAGGATGGGTAGTCTGCATCTGGTTGGTGAAGTGGACAGGTACAGGTACAGACGGCAGAGTGCCACCTTGGCTGTGCTGAGCACTCAGAATAGCGGCAGAGGGACAAGTGCTATGAGGTTTTCCATGGGGACCTCATGACACTCCGGGTTCCATGAGAAAGGAGAAAACAAAGCCTTCGGCCGTTTCTTTAGCCCTGAATGGTGTATCTAACGCCTAATAGTAAGCCCTTCAAAATGAGAGATACCACCTATTTGTCCTCAGATTTGGAACTTAATTGCTAATTTTAGAGCCTAAGGAAAAAAACTTAGTTATTATTCTATGAATAAGCATATTCTGGATTATCCAGATGACTACCATATAAAGATGCCTTTTTAATGTTGCGTGTTTGTTTCTTGTGTTATTCTCATAGCTGTGGTAGTTTTCAAATGTGGCTGAAACCTGTTCAACACTCCTCCCATTATGACGTGGGGGTCTATGCCTCCACTCCCTGAATCTAGATAGACTGTGGTCTCACTGCAACCCATAGAATACAGAGGAATTTACCTTGTGTGACTGCTGAGGCCAGAACAGAAAATGTGAAGCAAGCTCTACTTCGTGAGCTGGGACACTTGGGAGCTCTGAGCTGCCATGTAAGAAATGGGGGCTACCACAGAGTTTTCCCAATGATATGACTACCCTGGGTTCCACGCATTGCAGAAGCTGAGTCTACCCGCAAAGGCACGTACTGAAGCTCCAGTCAACTGCCCAGCTGAGGTCCCAGCCCAGAGGTAGCATCAATCACCAGAGTGAAGATGTTGAGTTATCGCCAGCCCTTGAGTCTTCTCAGCTAAGCCCCAGGTATCCTGGAGAAAACAGAAGCCATTCCCAGCTCAGTCTGAATTCCTGACTCACAGAATCTATCAGCATAATAAAATGACTATTTAAGCAGCTAAGTTTGAGGGAAACTTATAGCAAATGGAGGTCAAACAACTTCACAGCATGTGATATAGATGAAAGATATGCAATAGTTTGAGCAACAGAAAGATGTGGAAGAATTGAATTATCTTAAGACATGAGGTATTATAAGCATGCTGAGATCTCATGATTAAAGACATTAATTTTTTTCATGAATTAATTTTAGCAAAACATACTCCTTCATGTTAATGAGAATGTGAACTTTAGAATTCATATGGTTTTGTTTTTATTGTATCAATCAATTTTGGTTTAGTTGTATAAAAATTATAAGTGAAAAGAATTTATATGTAATTAGCCAAAGCTTATACATATAGGATATCTATCATAATAAAAATACATGTCAGTCAGTCCTGAAAAAGTCTTCAAAAAAAGATTTCTACTAAGAGGATGCATGGAATAACCAGATTTGGGAAATACTGTCTTCTGCTTAATAATCCACCATTAACCTGTTGCCTTTGGATTGAGTCCAAACACCTCTATAGGAAACACAAGTATCCACTCCAAAAGTATCCTGATTTCTGTCTTCCCTTTATCCATTTGCTTTATGTTCTAGCCACCTTGAAGTTCTCCCCCATCTCTTTAGGAACTCCCCTTCTCCCTAAAAGACCCATCCTCAGTGCCACTTCTGTGAAAGTCTTTCTGGATTCCCCAAAGAGTCCTCTCCTCTGTGTTCCCACAGTGTGTCAGTAGGGTCTGGCAGGAAATAGATGGCACAGTCGAAAGAATAAATCGAGGACGTTTGCTGAAATCAGCTATGACTGGCTGACAGATGCAGGCAGCCCCACGTGAAAGGAGAAGGGGGATTCGATACCTCACCTCAGCTATCCCTTCCTCCAATCTGCTGCCCGGGTCCCCATTGGTTGAGCCTAACCAGAAGCCAAAGGGCAAAAGAACCCATTGATATAGCCCACTCCGATCAGCCTCCCCAGGGAAAAGTGCAAGGTGGAGATGGAATATGGCGGCAAGGGAACAGAAGATATCCAGGTTTTTTAAATTTATTCTTGAACAACATTCTATGCTATGATCTTTTTCATGATTACTTTCCTTTTGGACTCACCCTGCCATTAATACCTCCATATGCTCTTTGTTTGGCAAGAGCCTACTAGGACTTCCCTAGTAGCTCAAACAGTAAAGAGTCTGCCTGTAAAACAGGAGACTTGAGTTTGATCCCTTCGAGAAGGAAATAGAAACCCACTCCATTATTCTTGCCTGGGAAATCGCATGGATAGAGGAGCCTAGCAGGCTGTAAGTACATGGGGTCATAAAGAGATGGACACGACTTAGTGATTAAACAACAACAACATTTTAATAAGTATTTATTGAATTGATGAATTAATAAGAAAATGACATGGATGAAAATACCAAGAACATTACTTGTATTCTTGAATATTCCCCAACTGTTATTTTAAAATTTTTTTCTCTAGTTATTAGTTTATTTCTATTTTTTGAAATCCATGTTTTTTTTCCTAAAATAAGTTTTGTGATTTTTTTTTCCTGAGTAAAGCAGCTATTTGTGTTGTATTTTTGTTTGTTCGAATCTTATTAGTGAGATTTTAGTTCTCTAAACCAGTTAGGATGATATCTTATAATAAAACTCATTTTAATCTGTTTTATTTTTGTGTATATAATTGTGGGACAATTTTAATTTATAAACTAGGACACATTTATGGCACCTAGTTTAAAATTTTCCCTTCAGTTTTGTACTGATTTCCTAAATTCCTTTACACTATTTGTATGGATCTTGTCAATCAAATTTATTCTGTATAAGAGATTAATAGAGAGATGCTACATTATAAGCTTTCCAGTTTCCTTGAATGATTTTTAGTATTCTATAACACTTTTTTGTAATTAAGATTTAAATACCCAATCCCTCAAGACTTGCCATACAGAGAGCTGTCAATCAAGGAATTGGCAAGCTCTGTGAACGGCATGATGAAATCTTTATCCCTACTCTCTGATGCCTTCAAGACCAGCTTTTGCAAGTTGATCCTTCATTTCACATGTCTTAGAACTCACTCACACTTCTTATGCTTGGAAATGTAACACACAGAGTGACAATGTAATCCACAGCTAATAAGTTAGCGGCTATAAAAATGAACATCCACATTAACTTGCCAAGCATGGAGGCTGGAGGTGTTACACTGTACTCGTGTATATATGTCTGCCAGGGCAATAGTACATATGCCTTTGGAGATGCTTCTAAGTTATGCAAAGAAGCCGACAATAATTCTTGAACTTTGTTGTCAGGATCCAGTTTCATTTAAGAGCCAAACCAACAGCATCAAAACACTTGGCCATGATCAGCTACAATCCAACCGAAGAAGAAAACATACAAAGCTAGCCCTTGGGTTGTAAATTTTGTGGAAATAAGGCTATCTCAGTACTTTCTGATGTGAACTAGTTTCGATATAATACGTTTTCACTGAAAAAATAATAACAATGAAGGAATTAAAAATCTTTTCTCTGCATATCTCTTAAATCATTACACAGTCAAGTAAAATGAATAATTACTATTATTATTTACAAAAAAAATTTTATCTGAAATTTATGTCATCATTACAAGTATAAACACATAATGCCATTGCATTTTTTAAGTTACATTTTAAAATGTGCTTTTGGAGTTTATTCTGTTATAAACAATATTTAAAATAATGCACTATAAAATTGCATAGCTAGTTAAAATTTTAGCCCCCACACCATAAAACTGAGCTCTACCCATCAAAATCTAATATTTAATTTACTTATCCTGTACATTAGGGTAGAATGTTTGACACATAGTGTTTTAAACATTTATAAACTATATATACATATTCTCTTAATGTGTTATACTTATGAATGTTTTTAATAAATACAAACTCTCTTACCTTTACCCAATATAATTTTTTTTTAAGCATGTGAACTTGTGATCATACACACAAGGGAAGATCATCTTGAGTCCACTGGAAAGCTGAGCAGAGATTTATGTTAAATGGAAGCTGGGCTATATGTTGGGAGAAAAAGGTAGCCAACATTATCCTGTGTCTATGATGGTACTTGTTTAATGTCTCCTATGTTGTTACCTATAAGAACCCAATGAAGTAGTTGGCATTTATTGCTATACTGATTCATATGTTAGATCTCAAGAAGGTTGGATAAACTGCCCAAATTCACAGGACTGGTAAATAATAATGCTGGGATATAAATCCAGATCTCTTTTAAAAAGTGTGTGTGTGTGTGTGTGTGTGTTTTTTGTCATTCCACATCCTCTTTCAATGTACAGGAAATACTACATACTACAAGCTCCTCAAAGACAGGAGCTCTACCCAAAGCACCATTGTGAATCTGACTGTCTGTCTGTCTGTTTCATCCATTAATTCCATAAGTATACAGTCAGTGTCTACTCTGAGCCAGGTACTGTCCTAGGCCCTGAGAATACAATGGTGAACAAGACAGACAAGGGGTCCTGTCCTTAAGGAGCTCGCAGACTATGGAAAGTACAGAAAAGCAGAAAGGCAGTGGTAATATAGAGAGGTCACTGCTACAGGGAGAGGGGAACAGATATGCAAGGGGGATTCACATTTGGCGGATCTGGGAAGGCAACTTAGAGAAAGCAGCATTTAAACACAGACAACAAATGAGGAATTTCAAACTGAAGCTGAAACTCCAATACTTTGGCCACTTGATGCGAAGAGCTGACTCATTTGAAAAGACCCTGATGCTGGGAAAGATTGAAAGTGAGAGAAGGGGACGACAGAGGATGAGATGGTTGGATGGCCTCCCTGACTCAATGGACATGCTGCTGCTGGTGCTGCTGCTGCTGCTAAGTCGCTTCAGTCGTGTCCGACTCTGTGTGACCCCATAGATGGCAGCCCACCAGGCCCCACAGTCCCTGGGATTCTCCAGGCAAGAACACTGGAGTGGGTTGTCATTTCCTTCTCCAATGCATGAAAGTGAAGAGTGAAAGTGAAGTTGCTCAGTCATGTCCGACTCTTCACAACCCCACGGACTGCAGCCTACCAGGCTCCTCTGTCCATGGGATTTTCCAGGCAAGAGTACTAGAGTGGTTTGCCATTGCCTTCTCCTCAATGGACATGAGTTTGAGTAAACTCTGGGAGTTGGTGACAAGACAGGGAGGCCTGGCGTGCTGCAGTCCGTGGGAATGCAAAGAGTCGGACACAACTGAACAACTGAACTGAACTGAACAAACAAGGAGGGCTAACCCAGGTTATCAAGCATTGTAAGGTATTTAATCTTTGAAGGGGCTAGTGGTCTTAATTTAACTTCTGGTAATGCAGGACATGGGGGATGCTGCTGGGGAGAGAGCTCCCAGAAAACAGTACTGAACAACCAGAGGTTGGGAAAGAAGAATAGGACCACACTGAGAAGGTGGCAGGAAAGGAGGGGAAGGGAAGCGAGGTTACAAAGAAGTATATAGACATGTTCAAAGGATTGGAAATGAAAGGATCAGTATTGCATTTGAATATAATCTCCCTGAGCTGGGTTTCCCTGGTGGTTCTGCTGGCAAAGAATTCGCTTGCAATGCGGGAGACCTGGGTTCAACCCCTGGGTTGGGAAGATCCCCTGGAGGAGGGAAAGGCTACCTACTCCAGTATTCCGGCCTGGAGAATTCCATGGACTGTATAGTCCACAGGGTCGCAAAGAGTCGGACAGGACTGGGCGACTTTTACTTTCACTTCCCTGAGCTGAGTTTAGAGAACTAAAGAAGGAGAGGCAGATGGGGAGGGCAGGGAGTCTGGAGTCAAGGGACCACTAAGAGAAGGGGTGGTGGCTGTGCTCTGACTGGCCCCGGGAACTGGGAGCAGGGACTCTTGGGGAGGGAGGGAGAGCACCCTGTGGGCTGTCCATGAAGTTTTGTTAAATTTCTCAGGATAATTGAGAGGAAAGTGAAAGTGAAAGTCACTTAGTCCTGTCTGACTCTGTCTCCCCCATTGCAGACGGCTTCTTTATTAGCTGAGCCACAAGGGAAGCCCAAGAAAACTAAAACAATTAATGCAGGTGAAATCCTATCACAGAGAACTCCACAGGAAACAAGTATTAATGAAAACTCCCAATGGGTGAAAGTGGAGACTTCTCAGACGCTCTGAAGTATAACTCCTGCAGCATCCAGAGGGAATATCTCTAATAAAGAAGGACTCAAGTATTTTAAGGTGTTTATCTTTGAAGGGGCCAGAGGTCTTAATCTAACTTCCTATGATAGGACAGGAACAATTTTTTCCTTTCTAGTCAAGGTGCAGTCATTCTATAATTGTGGAACGTTTTCTTGTTTTCCATGTAAAAAGATTTACTCCACAATTAGTGAGCCTTTTAGTTTCCTCCTTATGTTTGCGCTGCACCATACCATCAGATACTCATTATCTCCTTCATTAAGACTGTCTATTGGATGCACACGAGCTGAAGAAGCATTAGCTCTTTTGCATAATTTAAAGTTGTGAATTCTCACTGTACAGGGACTAAAATATAAGCGAGTGAGTTTACTTTTGAACATTAGTCAAACTTTCAACCCCAAAATGCTTCATCTATTTCTTGAAATTCCCATTATTATAGTTCATTAAAATTATTATTAATTTTTATATTTGATTAACACTGTGTATTAGCACATTGTATTCAGTACAAAGCAGTTTTTTTTAATGAAGCTTTTTTTTTTTAATACATAGTCTTTAGTGAGATAAAGGGAGATTTCCCAAACCTCCTCAACACCATTCACCTCTGACTCAAAGAACACAATAATGAGTTGCTTCACAAAATGTTATTGACGTAAGGGCTAGCTAATAGTAAACCAATATATTTTTTATAATTATAAGGCTCATATTTAATTACTCGGTATAAAATAACATAATTGGATCTTCTTTCGTCAGCTACTGGTTTATTATCTTATGGAATTATGGTATCATGTTCCTGTTTTGCAACTGTACTTAAAACAATTTTTGAATTTTGGAGATTTAAAAATTTTTTTGAAGTGTATTGTGTTACTATCAGAACATTAGTTTTACATGAGTATAGAATGAATTGTTTTATGAATAAACTCTGGTCATATTAAGTTATACTATGTGAAACCATAATTACGTAGATCAAAAATGGTCAAGGTCCATATCATATGGTTCAAATTAAATCTTCCCATACAAATTTTCTCATCCATTTTCATTATCAGGAGGAATTTGCAGTGGTTTTGTTGTTGTTCAGTTGTTAAGTCCTGTCTGACTCTTTTGCAACCCTATGGACTGTAGCCCTCCAGGCTCCCCTGTCCATGAGATTTCCCAGGCAAGAACACTGGAGTGGGTTGCCATTGCCTTTTCCAGGGGATTTTCCAAGCCCAAGAATTGAACTCATGTCTCCTTCATTGCAGGCAGATTCTTGATCACTGAGTCACCAGGAAAGTCCTTTACCCATTCATTAAATGAATGCGTAAAGGAAGTACTGTTCATATAGCATATAGCTCATTAACTGATACCTAAAAATATAATAGCTCAGTTCAGTTCAGTTCAGTCGCTCAGTTGTGTCTGACTCTGCGATCCCACGAATCACAGCACTCCAGGCCTCCCTGTCCATCACCTACTCCCAAAGTTCACTCAAACTCATGTCCATCAGGTTGGTGATGCCATCCAAACATCTCATCCTCTGTCGTCCCCTTCTCCTCCGGATTCCAATCTCTCCCAGCATCAGAATCTTTTCCAATGAGTTTCGCATGAGGTGGTCAAAGTATTGGAGTTTCAGCTTTAGCATCAGTCCTTCCAATGAACACCCAGGACTGATCTCCTTTAGGATGGATTGGTTGGATCTCCTTGCAGTCCAAGGGACTCTCAAGAGTCTTCTCCAACACCACAGTTCAAAAGCATCAATTCTTCGGCACTCAGCTTTTTTCACAGTCCAACTCTCATATCCATTTATGACCACTGGAAAAACCATACCCTTGACTAGATGGACCTTTGTTGGCAAAGTAATATCTCTGCTTTTTAATATGCTAGGTTGGTCATAGCTTTCCTTCCAAAGAGTAAGCATCTTTAAATTTCATGGTTGCAATCACCATCTGCAGTAATTTTCAGTTCAATTCAGTTGCTCAGTCGTATCCGACTCTTTGAGACCCCATGAATCGCAGCACGCCAGGCATCCCTGTCCATCACCATCTCCCGGAGTTCATTCAGACTCACATCCATTGAGTCTGTGATGCCATCCAGCCATCTCATCCTTGGTCGTCCCCTTCTCCTCCTGCCCCCAATCCCTCCCTCCCAGCATCAGGGTCTTTTCCAATGAGTCAACTCTTCACATGAGGTGGCCAAAGTACTGGAGCTTCAGCTTTAGCATCATTCCTTCCAAAGAATTCCCAGGGCTGATCTCCTTCAGAATGGACTGGTTGGATATCCTTGCAGTTCAAGGGACTCTCAAGAGTCTTCTCGAACTCCACAGTTCAAACGCATCAATTCTTCGGCGCTCAGCTTTCTTCACAGTCCAACTCTCACATCCATACATGACCACTGGAAAAGCCATAGCCTTGACTAGACGGACCTTTGTTGGCAAAGTAATGTCTCTGCTTTTGAATATGCTATCTAGGTTGGTCATAACTTTTCTTCCAAGGAGTAAGCGTCTTTTAATTTCATGGCTGCAGTCACCATCTGCAGTGATTTTGGAGCCCAAAAATAAAGTCTGACGCTGTTTCCACTGTTTCCCCATCTATTTCCCATGAAGTAATGGGACCAGATGCCATGATCTTAGTTTTCTGAATGTTGAGCTTTAAGCCAATCTTTTCACTCTCCTCTTTCACTTTCATCAAGAGGCTTTTTAGCTCCTCTTCACTTTCTGCCATAAGGTGGTGTCATCTGCATATCTGAGGTTATTGATATTTCTCTCAGCAATCTTGATTCCAGCTTGTGCTTCTTCCAGCCTAGTGTTTCTCATGATGTACTCTGCATAGAAGTTAAATAAGCAGGGTGACAATATACAGCCTTGACGTACTCCCTTTCCTATTTGGAACCAGTCTGTTGTTCCATATCCAGTTATAACTGTTGCTTCCTGACCTGCATATAGGTTTCTCAAGAGGCAGGTCAGGTGGTCTGGTATTCTCATCTCTTTTAGAATTTTCCACAGTTTATTGTGATCCACACAGTCAAAGGCTTTGGCATAGTCAATAAAGCAGAAATAGATGTTTTTCTGGAACTCTCTTGCTTTTTGATGATTCAGCAGATGTTGGCAATTTGATCTCTGGTTCCTCTGCCTTTTCTAAAACCAGCTTGAACATCTGGAAGTTCACGGTTCACGTACTGCTGAAGCCTGGCTTGGAGAATTTTGAGCATTACTTTACTAGCATGTGAGATGAGTGCAATTGTGTGGTAGTTTGAGCATTCTTTGGCATTGCCTTTCTTTGGGATTGGAATGAAAACTGACCTTTTCCAGTCCTGTGGCCACTGCTGAGTTTTCTAAACTTGCTGGCATATTGAGTGCATCACTTTCACAGCATCATCTTTCAGGATTTGAAATACCTCAACTGGAATTCCATCACCTCCACTAACTTTGTTCATAATGATGCTTTCTAAAGCCCCCTTGACATCACATTCCAGAATGTCTGGCTCTAGGTGAGTGATCACACCATCTCACCCATACATAAAAATCAACTACTTGTAAGAAAAACTCAGTGGATGAGAGGTCCAGAAATCTGATTTTGTATATGTTTGAGTTAACCTCATGATTTAGACTAAAATAATGAAGACTTACTTGTTTTACAGTAAATCTGTGTTTGGCTGAAACTTCAAAGGGTAGTTGTTAAACATAAATGATCTCTTAGCAATTACACCTTTCAAAACAATAAAAAGAGAAAGCTACTGAAAATTGTCTACCAGCAATGACTTCATAGAAAAGTGTACGGAAAAACAGAAGCTCTTCTTGGGAAAACATGAACATTAATCAGAGAACCTAGTTTGTCGGGGCTGCTTCATTTCACTCCCTTCAAAAATAAGAATGCCTCTTTCAAAAAACTGGATCTGGAGAAGATATCAGGTCATCATGGCTAGAACAAGAGGCACACCATGCCTCTGAGTGTCAGAGATCCAGGAAGGAGATTCCATGTGCAGAGTGGAGGTCCCTGCAGGGCCAAGGGTTGCTGTATTTTGCTACTGCACAAAGTCACTGGATAGAAACTCTTGACAATTGTATCAAAATCTTGCCAAATATAATTTTATGAATTGTATTTATACGAAACTCAACACATGTTTAGCAACACAAGTAACTTGAATTTCTGGGTCTGTTTTATCCATATGTGCCTTCTTAGTTCCTGAAAACTAAGAGAAAGAAAAAAAAAGGTTATAAAAACAAATGTGAAGACATGGTCTCTGCTTATAAAGGGTGTATATTTTCTTGGGCAGAAAAGATGAACTATACACAAAAGAATTAGAGAATACATCTTCCCTTACAATTCCCCTCCTCTCTTGGGACATTAAATATTTCAGTTACACTTATACCACCCCCTTTCTCAAGAGCTCAAACACCGGCTGTGGAACAAACTTGGATAAAACACTTCTCACAATCCCTTTTTAGCCAGTGAGCCCATCTGGGAAACCAATGCAGTGTCTTCATACTAATTGTAAGTTCCACTGACTTTGGGATCTACCTTAGCCAGTTTTCCTCATGAGGCAATACTTCCAAAGTCTTAGATGGAAAATTAACAAAACAATGTTAGCAAAAAGCACTAATGATAAACTCACTCTCATTGGCGCCTACCACTTGCCCTTTTGTATCTTCTGTATTTTCTTACATCAGGCTTACAATACAGCTTTCAGGTGTGTTAGTCACTCAGTCATGTCTGACTCTTTGCCATCCCATTGACTGTAGCCTGCCAGGCTCCTCTGTCCATGGAATGCTCCAGGCAAGAATACTGCTGTAGGTAGCTTTTCCCTTCTCCAGGGGATCTCGTGACCCAGGGATTGAACCTGGGTCTCCTGTATTGCAGGCAGATTTTTTTACCATCTAAGGCACCAAAGTGCTGCTCAGAAAAGACAAAGAGGTATAGCCTGAGTAAGTCCTTGCCCTTTCTCTCACTGTATCAACATGTCTCCCATGTAATAACTACCAAATGAGCCAGAGATTAAGACATGGAAATTGTCTTGGATTTTTTTGGTGGCATGACTATGAAAGTCTGACAGGTTCACCACCCTCGTTCCATCCAGTTTTAGAAGTTTCTAGAAAAATTCTGCAATGCATTTTAAAAAATCAATTGGCATTTAGGGGAAAAAATGTAAAATACACCTACTACTCAGGAAATAAGGGTTTCCCTAGTGGCTCAGTGGTAATCTACCTGTCATGCAGGAGACATGAGTTTGATCCCTGGGTTGGGAAAATTCCCTAGAGAAGGAAATGGCAACCCACTCCAGTATTCTTGCCTGGGAAATCCCATGGACAGAGGAGCCTGGCGGGCTACAGTGCATGGAGTTGCAAAGAGCTGGACAAGACTTAGCAACTAAACAACAACAGCAACCCAGGAAACACTATCAATACTTGCCACCTACCATCCAGCTGAGTGGGATCCCAGAGCACTCAGGATATTCCAGGATACTCTTGTATAATGTTTTGCAGAAGTTTCATCTGTCATTCCCCTAGTTGGCCCTTTCCCCATATCTCAGCCTGATAAAGGTCAGTCTAGCCCTATTGCACACTATTCTCTGTGACACCTGGGAACATCTGCTCAAAAGCCTTCAAATTGGAGTTTGGGTATGCACAGTTACTCAGGGCACTGAAATACAGACTCTAGCTTACTTCTCTCCAAATTTGACTGCAACTATTTTTCAGCCTTGGAGATCATATTTTTCAACATTTAGGTCCTTTTGTTATCTCTGCTCATTCTCTCCTGTTTCTCTGTGTTGTGTAATATTCCTTTGAGTTATCTTTTTCCAAGGAATTCAAAGAACTCAGTGACTCAGCTCTCCACCCACATGCCCACATGAGACAGGAGGTTCTCCTCCCTGCTGCCCTGAGATACAAAACTGTTTGCCTCCACCGTGGCTTTGTTTTTCCAGCTGTCAAGCAGCAGCTGGCCAGATTTTTTTCTACAGGCTGAAAATTCACATGCAGCAAAGTGGGCTATGGCATGGCAGGGTGGATGCAAGATCTCAAAAAGAGCACAGAGGAGAAGTGGAATCTTGGAACTCAGGGAGACAGTGAAGCTATACAGAGAGACAAGTTTATCGATTTTACATGCCATGTACCAGGCTACCTATTGGGAATACATGGAATAAAACCTTCTCCCTGGCCCTTAGTAGGAAGAGACACAAATGTATTAGCATTTACTCATTCAGTGAACCTGTAAACACTATGTGAACAGCTATTACGTGCCAATCCTCACTGGAAAATGGTGCAGTAGGAGGACATACGATCATCTTCTCCTGTGAGAATTCCAAAATTACAGCTCACTGCTGAAAAACCATCGAGAGGAGAATGTTGGATCCCACCAAAACAACATACCACACGTCCAAGGGCAAAGGAGAAGCTCCAGGAAGACAGCAGGAGGGGAAAAATCGAGTTTAGACTCAAACCTCATACCCACCAGAGACACTCAGAGAGCTCAAACAAAACATTGTGCGCACAAGGAGGTGCCACAAAAACTAGGCCAGACCTGCTTTTGAGTGTTTGAGTGTCTCCTGGAGCTATGGATCAGCAGTGGCATGCCACAGGGGCAGGGGCTCTGGGTGCAGCAGACCTGCATATGACATAATTCCTCTTGGAGGATGTCGCCATTAACCCCACCATGAAGCCACCAGAACTTACACAGGACTGGGGAAACAGACTCTTGGCACAAACGAAACCTTGTGCACACCAGGACACAGGAGAAAGGAACAGTGACCCTGCAAGAGACTGACCCAGACTGATCCATGGGTGGCCAGGAGTCTCTTGCAGAGGCGTCGATTGGCGGTGGCCTGCTGCAGGGTCGGGGGGACTGAGTGAGGCAGTGCGCCAGGGACCTTTTGAAGGAGGTCGCTATTATCTTCATTCAGTTTAGTTCAGTTCAGTCGCTCAGTCGTGTCCAACTCTTTGCGACCCCATGAATCGCAGCATGCCAGGCCTCCCTGTCCATCACCAAAACCTGGAGTTCACTCAGACTCACGTCCATCGAGTCAGTGATGCCATCCAGCCATCTCATCCTCTGTCGTCCCCTTCTCCTCCAGCCCCCAATCCCTCCCAGCAGCAGAGTCTTTTCCAATGAGTCAACTCTTTGCATGAGGTGGCCAAAGTACTGGAATTTCAGCTGTAGCATCATTCCTTCCAAAGAAATCCCAGGGCTGATCTTCAGAATGGATGGGTTGGATCTCCTTGCAGTTCAAGGGACTTTCAAGAGTCTTCTCCAACACCACAGTTCAAAGGCATCAATTCTTTGGCACTCAGCCTTCTTCACGGTCCAATCTCACACCCATACATGACCACAGGAAAAACCATAGCCTTGACTAGATGGACCTTAGTCAGCAAAGTAATGTCTCTGCTTTTGAATATGCTGTCTAGGTTGATCGTAACTTTTCTTCCAAGGAGTAAGCGTCTTTTAATTTCATGGCTGCAATCACCATTTGCAGTGATTTTGGAGCCCAAAAAAGTAAAGTCTGACACTGTTTCCACTGTTTCTCCATCTATTTCCCATGAACTGATGGGACTGGACGCCACGAACTTCATTTTCTGAATGTTGAGCTTTAAGCCAACTTTTTCACTCTCCACTTTCACTTTCATCAAGAGGCTTTTTAGTTTCTCTTCACTTTCTGTCATAAGGGTAGTGTCATCTGCATATCTGAGGTTATTGATATTCCTCCCGGCAATCTTGATTCCAGCTTGTGATTCTTCCAGTCCAGCGTTTCTCATGATGTACTCTGCATAGAAGTTAAATAAGCAGGGTGACAATATACAGCCTTGATGTACTCCTTGTCCTATTTGGAACCAGTCTGTTGTTCCATGTCCAGTTCTAACTATTGCTTCCTGACTTGCATACAGATTTCTCAAGGGGCAGGTCAGGTGGTCTGGTATTCCCATGTCTCTCAGAATTTTCCACAGTTGATTGTGATCCACACAGTCAAAGGCTTTGGCATAGTCAATGAAGCAGAAATAGATGTTTTTCTGAAACTCTCTTGCTTTTTCCATGATCCAGCAGATGTTGGCATTTGATCTGTGGTTCCTTGCCTTTTCAAAAACCAGCTTGAACATCTGGAAGTTCATGGTTCACGTATTGCTGAAGTCTGGCTTGGAGAATTTTGAGCATTACTTTACTAGAATGTGAGATGAGTGCAATTGTGCAGTAGTTTGAGCATTCTTTGGCATTGCCTTTCTTTGGGATTGGAATGAAAACTGACCTTTTCCAGTCCTGTGGCCACTGCTGAGTTTTCCAAATTTTTCTGGCATATTGAGTGCATCACTTTCACAGCATCATCTTTCAGGATTTGAAATAGCTCAACTGGAATTCCACCACCTCCACTAGCTTTGTTCGTAGTGATGCTTTCTAAGGCCTCCTTGACTTCACATTCCAGGATGTCTGGCTCTAGATTAGTGATAACACCATCGTGATTATCTAGGTCATGAAGATATTTTTTGTACAGTTCTTCCATGTATTCTTGCCACCTCTTCTTAATATCTTCTGCTTCTGTTAGGTCCAGACCATTTCTGTCCTTTATCAAGCCCATCTTTGCATGAAATGTTCCCTTGGTTTCTCTAGTTTTCTTGAAGAGATCTCTAGTCTTTCCCATTTTGTTGCTTTCCTCTATTTCTTTGCATTGATCACTGAAGAAGGCTTTCTTATCTCTTCTTGCTATTCTTTGGAACTCTGCATTCAGATGCTTATATCTTTCCTTTTCTCCTTGGCTTTTCACTTCTCTTCTTTTCACAGCTATTTGTAAGGCCTCCTCAGACAGCCATTTTGCTTCTTTTGCATTTCTTTTCCATGGGGATTGTCTTGATCCTTGTCTCCTGTACAATGTCACAAACCTCATTCCATAGTTCATCAGGCACTCTGTCTATCAGATCTAGGCCCTCAAATCTATTTCTCACTTCCACTGTGTAATCATAAAGGGTTTGATTTAGGTCATACCTGAATGGTCTAGTGGTTTTCCCTACTTTCTTCAATTTAAGTCTGAATTTGGTAATAAGGAGTTCATGATCTGAGCCATAGTCAGCTCCTGGTCTTGTTTTTGTTGACTGTATAGAGCTTCTCCATCTTTGGCTGCAAAGAATATAATCAATCTGATTTTGGTGTTGACCATTTGGTGATGTCCATGTGTAGAGTCTTCTCTTGTGTTGTTGGAAGAGGGTGTTTGCTATGACCAGTGCATTTTCTTGGCAAAACTCTATTAGTCTTTGCCCTGCTTCATTCCGCATTCCAAGGTCAAATTTGCCTGTTACTCCAGGTGTTTCTTGCCTTCCTACTTTTGCATTCCAGTCCCCTATAATGAAAAGGACATCTTTTTTGGGTGTTAGTTTTAGAAGGTCTTGTAGGTCTTCTTAGAACCGTTCAACTTCAGCATCTTCATCATTACTGGTTGGGGCATAGGCTTGGATTACCATGATATTGAATTGTTTGCCTTGGAAAAAACAGTGATCATTCTGTTGTTTTTGAGATTGCATCCAAGTACTGCATTTCAGACTCTTTTGTTGACCATCATGGCTATTCCATTTCTTCTGAGGGATTCCTGCCTGCAGTAGTAGATATAATGGTCGTCTGAGTTCAATTCACCTGTTCCAGTCCATTTTAGTTCACTGATTCCTAGAATGTTGACATTCACTCTTGCCATCTCTTATTTGACCACTTCCAATTTGCCTTGATTCATGGACCTGACATTCCAGGTGTCTATGCAATATTGCGCTTTACAGCATCAGACCTTGGTTCTATCACCAGTCACATCCACAACTGGGTATTGTTTTTGCTTTGGCTCCATCCTTTCATTCTTTCTGGAGTTATTTCTCCACTGATCTCCAGTAGCGTGTTGGGCACCTACTGACCTGAGGAGTTCCTTTTTCAGTATCCTATCATTTTGCCTTTTCATACAATTCATGTGGTTCTCAAGGCAAGAATACTGAAGTAGTTTGCCATTCCCTTCTCCAGTGGACCACATTCTGTCAGACCTCTCCACCATGACCCGCCCGTCTTGGGTTGCCCTGTGGGCATGGCTTAGTTTCATTGAGTTAGACAAGGCTGTGTCCTAGTGTATTAGATTGACTAGTTTTCTGTGAGTATGGTTTCAGTGTGTCTGCCCTCTGATGGCCTCTTGCAACACCTACCATCTGACTTGGGTTTCTCTTACCTTGGACGTGGGGTATCTCTTCACGGCTGCTCCAGCAAAGTGCAGAAACTGCTCCTTACCTTGGACGAAGGGTATCTCCTCACCGCCGCCCTTCCTGACCTTTAACGTGAGATAGCTCCTCTAGGCTCTCCTGCAACCACGCAGCCAATGCTCCTTGGATGTGGGGTTGCTCCTCCCAGCTGCCGCCTCAGGCATGGGGAGGCTCTTCCTGGGCACCACCCCTGACTTCGGACGGGGGGTAGCTTCTCTTGGCCGCTGCCATTCAGACATGGGTCCTCCTGGCTTCTGTCCCTGACCTCGGACGTGGGGTAGCTCCTCTCAGTAGGAACCGGAAATATTAGGTCCATGAATCAAAGCAAATTGAAAATGGTCAAACAAGATATGGCAAGAGTGAACATTGACGTTTTAGGGATCAGCAAACTAAAATGGACTGGAATGGGTGAAGTTAACTCAGATGACCATTATATCAATTACTGTGGGCAAGAATCCCTTAGAAAAAATGGAGTAGCCCTTATAGTCAACAAAAGAGTCTGAAATGCAGTCCTTGGAAATGACAGAATCATCTCTGTTCATTTCCAAGGCAAACCATTCAATATCACGGTTATCCAAGTCATGCTCCAACCAGTAACGCTGAAGAAACTGAAGTTGAATGGTTCTAAGAAGACCTACAAGACCTTCTAAAACTAACACCCAAAAAAGATGTCCTTTTCATTATAGAGGACTGGATTGCAAAAGTAGGAAGGCAAGAAACACCTGGAGTAACAGGCAAATTTGGCCTTGGAATGTGGAATGAAGCAAGGCAAAGACTAATAGAGTTTTGACAAGAAAATGCACTGGTCATAGCAAACACCCTCTTCCAACAACACAAGAGAAGACTCTACACA
Organism: Ovis canadensis; assembly: GCF_042477335.2. Classification (NCBI taxonomy): domain Eukaryota; kingdom Metazoa; phylum Chordata; class Mammalia; order Artiodactyla; family Bovidae; genus Ovis; species Ovis canadensis. The sequence continues at coordinate 153,113,075 of NC_091246.1, forward strand.
TGGACATCACCAGATGGTCAACCCCCAAATCAGATTGATTATATTCTTTGCAGCCAAAGATGGAGAAGCTCTATACAGTCAACAAAAACAAGACCAGGAGCTGACTATGGCTCAGATCATGAACTCCTTATTACCAAATTCAGACTTAAATTGAAGAAAGTAGGGAAAACCACTAGACCATTCAGGTATGACCTAAATCAAATTCCTTATGATTATACAGTGGAAGTTGCAAATAGATTCAAGGGCCTAGATCTGATAGACAGAGTGCCTGATGAACTATGGAATGAGATTCGTGACATGTACAGGAGACAAGGATCAAGACCATCCCCGTGGAAAAGAAATGCAAAAGAAGCAAAATGGCTGTCTGAGGAGGCCTTACAAATAGCTGTGAAAAGAAGAGAAGTGAAAAGCCAAGGAGAAAAGGAAAGATATAAGCATCTGAATGCAGAGTTCCAAAGAATAGCAAGAAGAGATAAGAAAGCCTTCTTCAGTGATCAATGCAAAGAAATAGAGGAAAGCAACAAAATGGGAAAGACTAGAGATCTCTTCAAGAAAACTAGAGAAACCAAGGGAACATTTCATGCAAAGATGGGCTTGATAAAGGACAGAAATGGTCTGGACCTAACAGATGCAGAAGATATTAAGAAGAGGTGGCAAGAATACATGGAAGAACTGTACAAAAAAGATCTTCATGACCCAGATAATCATGATGATGTGTTCACTAATCTAGAGCCAGGCATCTTGGAATGTGAAGTCAAGGAGGCCTTAGAAAGCATCACTACGAACAAAGCTAGTGGAGGTGATGGAATTCCAGTTGAGGTATTTCAAATCCTGAAAGATGATGCTGTGAAAGTGATGCACTCAATATGCCAGAAAAATTTGGAAAGCTCAGCAGTGGCCACAGGACTGGAAAAGGTCAGTTTTCATTCCAATCCCAAAGAAAGGCAATGCCAAAGAATGCTCAAACTACTGCACAATTGCACTCATCTCACATTCTAGTAAAGTAATGCTCAAAATTCTCCAAGCCAGACTTCAGCAATATGTGAACCGTGAACTTCCAGATGTTCAAGCTGGTTTTAGAAAAGGCAGAGGAACCAGAGATCAAATTGCCAACATCCGCTGGATCATGGAAAAAGCAAGAGAGTCCCAGAAAAACATCTATTTCTGCTTTATTGACTATGCCAAAGCCTTTGACTGTGTGGATCACAATCAACTGTGGAAAATCCTGAAAGAGATGGAAATACCAGACCACCTGACCTGCCTCTTGAGAAATCTGTATGCAGGTCAGGAAGCAACAGTTAGAACAGGACATGGAACAACAGACTGGTTCCAAATAGGAAAAGGAGTACATCAAGGCTGTATATTGTCACCCTGCTTATTTAACTTCTATGCAGAGTACATCATGAGAAACGCTGGACTGGAAGAAACACAAGCTGGAATTAAGATTGCCAGGAGAAATATCAATAACCTCAGATATGCAGGTGACACCACCCTATGGCAGAAAGTGAAGAGGGGCTAAAAAGCCTCTTAATGAAAGTGAAAGAGGAGAGTGAAAAATTGGCTTAAAGCTCAACATTCAGAAAACGAAGATCATGGCATCCGGTCCCATCACTTCATGGTAAATAGATGGGGAAACAGTGGAAACAGTGTCAGACTTTATTTTGGGGGGCTCCAAAATCACTGCAGAGGGTGACTGCAGCCATGAAATTAAACGACTCTTACTCCTTGGAAGAAAAGTTATGACCAACCTAGATAGTATATTCAAAAGCAGAGACATTACTTTGCCGACTAAGGTCCGTCTAGTCAAGGCTATGGTTTTTCCTGTGGTCATGTATGGATGCGAGAGTTGGACTGTGAAAAGGCAGAGAGCCGAAGAATTTATGCTTTTGAACTGTGGTGTTGGAGAAGACTCTTGAGAGTCCCTTGGACTGCAAGGAGATCCAACCAGTCCATTCTGAAGGAGATCAACCCTGGGATTTCTTTGGAAGGAATGATGCTACAGCTGAAATTCCAGTACTTTGGCCACCTCATGTGAAGAGTTGGCTCATTGGAAAAGACTCTGATGCTGGGAGGGATTGGGGGCAGGAGGAGAAGAGGACGACCCAGGATGAGATGGCTGGATGGCGTCACGGACTCAATGGACGTGAGTCTGAGTGAACTCCGAAGATGGTGTTGGACGGGGAGGCCTGGCGTGCTGCAATTCATGGGGTTGCAAGGAGTCGGACACAACTGAGCGACTGAACTGAACTGAACTGAAGGGAATATTTTATACAAAGATGGGTACAATAAGGGACAGAAATGGTATGGACCTAACAGAAGCAGAAGATACTAAGAAGAGGTGGCAAGAATACATGGAAGAACGGTACAAAAAGGATCTTCATGACTCAGATAACCATGATGGTGTGATCACTCACCTAGAGCCAGACATCCTGGAATGTGAAGTCAAGTGGGCCTTAGGAAGCATCACTATGAACAAAGCAAGTGGAGGTGATGGAATTCCAGTTGAGCTATTTCAAATTCTGAAAGATGATGCTGTGAAAAAGTGCTGCACTCAATATGCCAGCAAATTTCAAAAACTCAGCAGTAGCCACAGGAACTAAAAAAGGTCAGTTTTCATTCCAATCCCAAAGAAAGGCAACGCCAAAGAATATTCAAACTACTGCACAACTGTACTCATCTCATATGCTAGCTAAGTAAAGCTCAAAGTTCTCCAAGCCAGGCTTCAGCAATTTGTGAACTGTGAACTTCCAGATGTTCAAGCTGGTTTTAGAAAAGGCGGAGGAACCAGAGATCAAATTGCCAACATCCGCTGGATCATCAGAGAAACAAGAGAGTTCGAGAAAAATATCTACTTCTGCTTTATTGACTACGCCAAAGCCTTTGACTGTTTGGGTGACAACAAACTGTGGAAAATTGTTCAAGAGGTGCCAATACCAGACCACCTGACCTACCTCCTGAGAAATCTGTATGCAGGTCAGGAAGCAACAGTTAGAACTGGACATGGAATAGCAGACTCATTCTGAATCAGGAAAGGAGTACCTCAAGTCTGTATATTGTCACCCTGTTTATTTAACTTATATGCAGAGTACATCATGTGAAATGCTGGGCTGCATAAATCACAAGCTGGAATCCAGAATGCTGGGAGAAATATCAATAACCTCAGATACGCAGATGACACCACCTCTATGGCAGAAAGCCAAGAAGAATTAAAGACCCTCTTCATGAAAGTGAAAGAGAAGAGGGAAAAAGTTGGCTTAAAACTGAACATTCAGAAGACTAAGATGATGGCATCTTGTCACATCATTTCGTGGCAAATGAATGGGGAAACAACGGAAACTTTATTTTAGAGGGCTCCAAAATCACTGCAGATGGTGGTTGCTGCTATGAAATTAAAAGAACCTTGCTCCTTGGAAGAAAAGCTATGACCAACCTAGATAGCATATTAAAAAGTAGAGACATTACTTTGTCAACAAAGTCCACCTAGTCAAAGCTATGGTTTTTCCAGTAGTATGTATAGATGTGAGAGTTGGACTATGACAAAGCCGAGTGCTGAAGAATTGATGCTTTTGAACTGTGGTGTTGGAGAAGACTCTTGAGAGTCCCTTCGTCAGAAAGGAGATCCAACCAGTCCATCCTAAAGGAAATCAGTCCTGAATATTCATTGGAAGGACTGATGCTGAAGCTGAAACTCCAATACTTTGGCCACCTGATGTGAAGAACTGATGCATTGGAAAAGACCCTGACGATGGGAAAGACTGAACGTGGGAGGAGAAGGGAGTGACAGAGGATGAGTGGTTGGATGGCATCACCAACTTGATGGACATGAGTTTGAGTAAGCTCTGGAAGTTGGTGATAGACAAGGAAGCCTGGTGTGCTGCAGTCCATTGGGTCACAGAGAGTCGGATATGACTGAGCTATTTAACTGAACTGATTACATGCCAGACTTTATTCTAAGCCCTGGGAGTACATCAGTGAACCACATAGACAAAATCCTTGGAGATTATTGGATACAAAAATGCATGTTTGGGACTTCCCTGGCCATCCACTGGTTGACTTCACTATCCAGGGCAGGGTGGTACAGGTTCAATCCCTGGTCAGAAAACTAAGATCCCACATGTCTTTGGCAGAAAAAGAAAAAAAAAAAAGGTACAAAAATATAAAATAGAAGTAATATTGTAACAAATTCAATAAAAGTTTTAAAAATGATCTACATAAAAAAACTTTTAAAATATTTTTTAAAATGTAGATTGGATAATCATATGGACTCTGTAGTCAGACCTCTTCGGTTCAAATGGTGGCTGTGTGATACTGAGAAAAATATTTGTTAATACTTCTCTATGCCTCCATGTCCTCCATCTGCAATGTGAGGATGATAACAGTACCTGTTTCATAGGATTTTTGTGAGACTAAATGAGCTAATACAAGTCAAGAACTTAAAGGAACATCCAACATGTAAAATAGGGTCCATAAATCCCAGATGACACAGCAGTAAAGATTGCTCCTGCAATGTAGGAATCACAGGTTTGATCCCTGGGTCAGGAAGATCCCCTGGAGGAGGAAATGGCTTCCCATTCCAGTATTCTTGCCTGGAAAATCCCATGGACAGAGAAGCCTGGTGGGATACAGTCTGTAGGGCTGCAAAGAGTTGGACACGACTGAGCACGAACTCACACACACAATTATTATATTAGATAATTACATTACTGAGTGACAAATGCTTTGTTAAAAAGATGTAAGCACAGAGTTCCCTGGGAGCACAGAGGCAAAGCACTTCACTTGGACAAGTGGTGGGCAAGGCCTCTTAGAGAGGATGGTACTGGAATCTGGGACGGTAACTGGAATTTAGCCAGATGAAAAACAAGGGAAATGGAATACCAGGGAGAGGGAGCATCCTGTTTGAAGATCTGGAAGTAAAGGAGCGGACAGCAATGCTTAGAAATGCCAGTCGCTTGATATAGGTGTCGGGTTAAGGAGGTGAGCTTAGAAGGAAGATGAAGAGACCAGATCACGTTAAGGAATTTGGACTTTTTTCTGCATCAGAAGCCACTAACTTTTTAAACAAGAAAGCAATAGAGGCTGCACTGGAGTGAAATTACAAGAAAAGAGGCCAGCTGGGAAAGATTGAAGGCAGGAGAAGGGGACGACAGTGGATGAGATGGTTGGATGGCATCACTGAATCAATGAACATGAATTTGGGCAAGCTCCGGGAGTTGGTGATGGACAGGGAAGCCTGGCGTTCTGCAGTCCATGGGGTCACAAAGAGTCATACGATTGAGCAACTGAACAGATCAGAGGAGGTTGGAAGGATGGTCTGAACTGGAAGAGAAAAAGGCCTAAAAAAGGATGGAGTGAGCTTAAAGAGATGCAGACAAATAAAAGAGATGCTAATGAGGTTGATGTGTGGGGTGCCGAGTAGCCACTGAGGAAGACCCCTGAGTTTCTGGCTTGGGCAATGTGGCAGCACTACCTCTTACCAAAGCGGGGCATGAGGGAAAGGCCAGAACTTTGTAGATGGGGTTGGGGATGAGCAGGGTAGTGCCAACAATAATTAATAATTAACTTACTCTTGAATAAATTGTACTTGATAGGCCTCTGAGTCATCCAGGCCAGGACATCCAAGTGACTCAGAATCCAGCCTAGAGATCCCAACTACAGAGATACATCAGCATGTAGATAAATTTGCAAGGTTCAGAGAATGGCCGAGATTACTTAGTTATTATCTCATTAAATCTCCACAACTCTGTGAAGTAGCTTTTTCAAAAAAAGACCCTTGGGCATGTAGTAATTGAATGACAGACCCAGGCATGTCTGACTTCAAAAGCCTTGCTCTTGTCTCTTCTCCAAGCTGCCTCCCAGGTTGTACATTGATTGGCTAGATGAAACTGGTATTTCTGTGTTCTTAGCTTTGGTACTTTGCTGAATTCACCCAAGTCCAACTTCTGTAGTTTCTCGAAATATAAATATTAATGATACATACCTGCCACAGTCAAAACAGGATAAGAGAAATAGAAAGCCAAGAGATAATGTCAACGCAATACGGTGTCAATGAAAAAAATTAATCTGTTGATCTAAGAAAGTAATAAGAGAATTTTACTTGAGCAAAATTGAGGATTATAACCCAGGAATAGCCTCTTAGAAAGCTCGGAGAACTATTCTTCCCATTAGAGGTCAAAGCATAGTTGTATAACTTTTTGAGACAGGGCTGTACATTAAATCATGTTGATAGCTTGCACAACCCAGATCTGTAAGTACAAAGTGAGTAGTGAGTCATGGGCCACTGAAGCCCCTTACAAGTTTAAGAAGCTTATCTCCTAGGACATCATCTCATTGATGTTCAAAAAATGTTGCTGTTTATGGCTGAGAAGGTATTTTTTTGCCAATGAGGAACCTTGGTTGATGCATGTGCAGGTAGAGGGGAGAGACAATGCATAGTGGAGGGGAGAGACACGGCCAGAGGGCAGAGAAAAATAGTATGCTTAAATTTTACTTAACTTGCCTTAGAATATGAATTTTTGCTTCATTCATAGTAAGGGGAGTGATGGAGGTATGTGCAGGTGTATTTGCCAAAACGTTTTGAAGGCTTCTGGCCTTAGAAGTCCTGAAAAAATGTCTATGTCAATCCTGTCAACCTCCGGTAAAAGCTGCTTACAGAATAGATGGAACTTGAGAGAAGAGAAAGGGGAGGAGGGCCTCTGCCTCTGGGGACTGGTTCAAAACAGATATTCCTGAAAGGAATACCATAGCACAGAAGAGCAAATGAAAGAGAAGAGACAGCAAGACCTGGGAGGGAAACAGAAGGAAGAGCACCTACAAGAAAAAGCCAAGAGGACTGACGACCAAACTCTAAACATCGGATCCACAGCCCAACACAATCCTGTGGTCCCTGGGAGGCTAACCTCTCCCACCCCACTCTCCCCCTCCAAATGCTTTCTAGAGGCCTACTATTGTCTTTCAGCGACTAAGTCATGTCCAACTCTTTGCAATCCCATGAACTGCAGCACCCAGGCTTCCCTGTCCTTCACTATCTCCTAGAGTTTGGGCAAAGTTGTGTCCATTGAGTTGATGATGCCATCCAACCATCTTACCCTCTGTCACCCCCTTCTCCTTCGGCCTTCAATCCTTCCCAGCATCAGGGTGTTTTCTAATCAGTCAGCTCTTCAAATCAGGTTGCCAAAGTACTGGAGCTTCAGCTTCAGCATCAGTCCTTCTAATGAATATTCAGGGTTGATTTCCTTTAGGATGGACTGATTTGATCTCCTTGCTGTCTAAGGGACTCTCAGTTGTCTTCTCCAGCACCACAGTTGAAAAGCAACAATTCTTCGGTGCTCAGCCTTCTTTATGGTCCAATTCTCACATTGGTACATGACTACTGGAAAAACCATGATTTTGACTATTCAGACCTTTGTCGTTAAGGTGATGTCTCTGCTTTTTAATGTGCTATCTAGGTTTGTCATAGCTTTTCCTCCAAGAAGCAAGTGTCTTAGTTTTGCGGCTGCAGTCCCAGTCTGCCACTCCTTCCATTTTTTCCCCGTCTATTTGTCATGAAGTGATGGGACTGGATGCTATGATCTTAAGTTTGTTGAATACTGAGTTTTAAGCCATCTTTTGCACTTTCCTTTTCCACCCTTATGAAGAGGTTCTTTAGTTCCTCTTCACCTCTGCCATTAGAGTGATATCAGATTTGTATATCTGAGTTGTTGATATTTCTCCCAGCATTCTTGATTCCAGTTTGATTCATCCAGTATTAGGGGCCAGTTGACTTTGGATGAACTCCGCTAGTTGATGATGGACAGGGAGGCCTGGCATGCTGCAATTCATGGGGTCACAGAGTCGGACATGACTGAGCGATTGAACTGAACTGAATGAAAGCTTGAAGAAGGGAATGGCAAATAACTTCAGATATGCAGAAGCTGCTGCTGCTGCTAAGTCGCTTCAGTCATGTCCGACTCGGTGCAACCCCGTAGACAGCAGCCCACCAGGCTCCCCCATCCCTGGGATTCTCCTGGCAAGAACACTGGAGTGGGTTGCCATTTCCTTCTCCAACGCATGAAAGTGAAAAGTGAAAGTGAAGTCGCTCAGTTGTGTCCAACCCTCAGCGACCCCATGGACTGCAGCCTACCAGGCTCCTCCATCCTCCATCCATGGGATTTTCCAGGCAAGAGTGCTGGAGTGGGACACCATCCTTATTGTAGAAAGTGAAGAGGAACTAAAAAGCCTATTGATGAAAGTGAAAGTAGAGAGTGAAAAAGTTGGCTTAAAGCTCAACATTCAGAAAACGAAAATCATGGTTTCTAGTCCCATTACTTCATGGGAAATAGATGGGGAAACAGTGGAAACAGTGTCAGACTTTATGTTTTTGGGCTCCAAAATCACTGCAGATGGTGATTGCAGCCATGAGATTAAAAGACGCTTACTCCTTGGAAGAAAAGTTATTACCCACCTAGATAGCATATTAAAAAGCAGAGACATTACTTTGCCAACAAAGGTCCTTCTAGTCAAGGCTATGGTTTTTCCAGTAGTCATGTATGGATGTGAGAGTTGGACTGTGAAGAAAGCTGAGCACCCAAGTATTGATGCTTTTGAACTGTGGTGTTGGAGAAGACTCTTGAGAGTCCCTTGGACTTCAAGGAGATCCAATCAGTCCATCATAAAGGAGATCAGTCCTGTGTATTTCACTGGAAGGACTGATGCTGAAGCTGAAACTCCAATACTTTGGCCACCTCATGCAAAGGGTTGACTCATTGGATACCCTGATGATGGGAGGGATTAGGGGCAGGAGGAGAATGGGACAACAGAGGATAAGATGGCTGGATGGCATCATGGACTCGATGGACATGAGTTTGAGTGAACTCCAGGAGTTGGTGATGAACAGGGTGGCCTGGAGTGTTGCTATTCATGGGGTTGCAAAGAGTCAGACACGACTGAGAGACTGAACTGAACTGAATGAAAGCTTAATCATTTCTGACATTTGGTCTTGGGTTTTGCTGACAAGCTTGGATGGATTCACAATGATAAACTTTTTTGTAAACACTGTGATCCCCCTATCGGATCTAACTTGTTCACTGTGATTTTTCCAGTACACTGCCTGGCAAAGTAGCATATCAAGAAGTACAAACCTTGATTGAATTAAAGTTACATGTAAATTAATAATCAGCCACAGTAAAAATATTTTTTAAGAATATAGTAGAATAGTTTAGTACCCAACTAATAAAAGTGTAAAAAATAAGTCTTCAAAGTCTGAATAAGATTGGAAAATGCTTGATTTAGTTGACATTTTTAGAACACCAACTAGTAATACCCATTTATTTTTGAAGTTCCCATTATATATTCTCAAAGGTAGGCCATGTGCTTAGCCATAAAGTAGGTCTTAAGAACTTAAAAATTATTTTCTGATCATAACAAAATTAAGTTAGAAGTCAACAACAATAAGAAAAGGCAAGTAAATAAATAAGTAATAAAATAAAAATCTAAAATATATTTTGTATTTTACATAATAGACTTGGCATATTGAAATATTTTGGTCTCCCATTAGTAGAAGCCAAACTCCTAGGCTAATCTTTGAGCAGCCACCAATTAGGCTTTCTTCCCAACATTGATGGCCATTGCCTAGTTTCTATCTAAAAGTCTTTGGATGGTCTTTGCTTTGTTACTCACAATTCACATGAATTCACAATTCATCTTTTAGTTACTGCTGAATTTTTTTTTTTTTTTTTTAGTTTATCAGCCCACTGGTGGATATGACAGAAAGTCTTAACTCTAAAGAGAAAACATTTGTAGTAAAATCCTCAAGCAGTAGTCATTTGAGCAGTGAGCCTTTTTCTGGACCATATCAAAATCGAAGTTAACATGTAAATATTCAAGAAACTAAGTAACAGTGTCTTTGTATGTATAAGACTCCCATCGAATGACTTACTAAACTCTTCTGGCACTTGCCTGCATTTCCAAATATCTTTGAATATTATGACTGCTGTAGTTAAATAGCCAAAACATCACTTAAATTATTCACACAGTGTGACTGATAAAGGATAAGATAAATAACAGCCTTTGGGATGGTTGAAGAAAACAGAGATCAACAGATGAGCCATGCATGCTACTGAAACACTGAAATGGAGAAGTTAATTATTAACCCTGTGGTGTCTCTTTAAACACATACAGTCTTCCTTGGCTGCAATCTTCATTCTGTATTATGGAAATAAACAAAGATCACCCAAATGAGAACAAGCCATGGCTATTTTTTCAGAGCTTAATATAGCAAGAACCAGCCCATAACGACATTTGGGGTCAAGGGTCAGCAAGCGAGTAGCAGTGCTTTACCGTGAAAAGTAGTGGGGGCTTCCAGTGTGCTGGATCTGGAGATGAGTCTCCTGTGGGAAACACGAGGCAGGCTGATGAGAAGTGGAGCTTCTGACAAGATTGAATTAATGAGCATATTCATCTTTTTCTGGTTGGTTCTGGGTTGGAAAGAAGGGCAAAAATAGGGAAGCTGTCAATCAGTGAAGACCTGACCACTTTGGACAGATTGCTGTAGAGGCTGTGAGTGAGAACTCAGCTGTCTGGCCCTTGTTTATTTGCATGTTCAGTCTCTCAGCATTAAGATTTCATACGTTAGCTTTACCAGAGTGAACTCAGTATTTCTATCCTATGCTAGAACCAGCACTCTAAAAGAGTAGTTATATTCTGGTGATCCTGAGTAATTGCCACGTCCGCTCTGAAATCAGTGTCACTACAGAGCATACATTCTCAGTGAGGGCAATATCACCCCCTTGGGAGTGGTTCTTGGGGGCAAAAAAATGTTCTCTTCTGATGTATGAAGCACAGATTTATGTAGAACATATAATTATATGTATTTATATAGAACATGTAATACATAAACAGACATACAGAGCTCAGGTTGAATGTGGGGCTCAGGAAAACAATGTCTGAAATAGAAGTGAGGGTGGGGAGAGGGTAGAGAATAAGGAAATAAAGAGTTTGAGAAGCCTGCTGTAGAGCCTAGATAAATACTTCTACCTAAAACAAAGCCAGGGAGTTAAATAGCATCAGACCTTCCCTTTTGAAGTATCTTTGGTAATTTCTGGCTCTTCAAATTTCTCCCCAGTTGGTTTAGATTCTGTTCTAAATACAACTACTGTCCCTTCTCTCAAAGCACTAGGTGTATTGCCAGAATAAAGGACCGTACAGCCATCCCAGACTCCCCTGTAATATCAATAAAAAGATCCAATTCGTACATAGTCACTCTTTTCCATTGCCAGAAAACAGATGTTAGTTCAAAAAATATACAATGAGAGTAGCGGTTTTACTCCACCATTTTGTCAAGATAAAGGAGAGTCATATAATTTTACACTGTATGTTTGACCCACTAAAATTACACTATAATCACTGGACTACTATGGATAAAAAAGAAACGACTGTACACTTAAAAATGGTTAAGATGGTAAATTTTATATTATGTATATTTGACTACAATTTTAATAAATGACAAGCTAACTTTGCACTCTAGTCCAATGCCAAGGTCTTTGCATATAGCAAAGACCCTTGTGTACATGAAGTCTTTTTTCCTGTCTTATCGTTCTTAATAGTGTACAGTGAATCTGAAGGCCTTTCTGCACATAACTTTCTGATTATCTACCACTCAGAAGAGAGTATGTGTTCCCTCCCATGGCAAATTAGATATCTCAGGTTAGTTAGAGTCCCTAGCTTTGTGCTATTGGCTCTTGCTCTTTCCTAAAATGAGAGCAGCCACTAGTCAGCCTCTCCACTCCTTCTCTATCCCAGCCTCATATACATGTATGACCATCACCACATCACCTCACAGACTGCATGTGTGCATGCTCAGGCTCTTCAGTCACGTCTGACTCCTTGTGACCCTATGGACCTTATCCCACCAGGCTCCTTTGTCCGTGGGATTCTCCAGGCGAGAATACTGGAGTGGGTTGTTTCTAAAGCCTTCTGCATTGGCAAGCAGGCTCTTTTACCACTAGCACCACCTGGGAAGCCCAAGCCATAAAAGAATTATCATAACCATGGCCATTTTGTGAGAATCTAGCTCCAAGGATCTTAAGCATATTTTTTCATAAAATCATATAATTGTTTCTTAAGTCAGTAGCTAATATAAGCAAACTGTTCAAATTTTTAAAAACCCATAGACTATTCAAAGAACAATCAAAGAAGTGCACAAAAGCCTCCTCTCTGGCTAATGTCTGTTCTAATAGGAAGCAAGAGAGCTTAATTATGTATTGAGTGTAAGATGAACTACTTATTAGGTATTACTGATCATTGGGGCAAGGAAAACATTTTGCACTACACATGGGAAATAGTTTTTAGAGACTTGTATGTAAACAAATACAGATCAACAAGATTTAAATTCTTTTATGACAAGCTCCACACAGAGAAGCACCTGCCCAATTAATTTTGCAACATCCAAGTTTATGATTCTCATCCCATCTCTAGTTCTTCCATTTCTCAGCTATCCAGCCTATGCTGTTGCCTGTTTTTTATATCCAAAGTCAAGCCTGATTGTGTTCCTTCACCTGGCAAAAACTCTAAGTGGCTCCCTACTACACACTGAATACTGAATTTAAGACTAAAGGATATGTCCAGGATCAAACTTTGTACCCTATATCCTGGTGAAACTAAACTAATAGATAGTCCCTAAAGATCTCCAGGTTTCTCACTCAGCCTTTGTGTACAGTTATTCCTTTGGCTTGAAATTTCTTCTTTCCATACATCTAAATCCATAGGATTATCCACCTAGCTAACTATCCTCTCTGTATCTCTAGGTGGAAATTAATTTGGTTGTAAATAACACACTCACTTGGTGGCTCAGTGTTAAAGAATACACCTGCTAGTGCAGGAGGCCCAGGTTCAATCCCTGGGCCAGGAAGATCCCCGGGAGAAGAGAGTGGATACCCACTCTAATATTCTTGCCTGGAGAATGCCATGGACAGAGGAGCCTGGCGGGCTATAGTCCACGGGGTCGTGAAGAGTTGGACACGACTTAGCAACTGAACAACAACACAAGCAGAATAATCTGCCAAACTCTGTTTGGTAGGGAAAGCAGAAAATTGTATGGAAACAGATGGGGTTATTGTTGAAGGTAATCTGGAAGAAGTGACTTTTGACCTGGAATATAAAGGACATGCTAGAAAAGTCATTCCCACACAGGTGGACAAAGTAATTAGGTGGAGGTCAAGGAGGGCAGTGGACAAAAGAATAAATACCTTTGTACTTCCTTTACTTCTCTTGCAGAGCAGAGGAACAGGAGTAAGATCTGTTCAGCTCCCTCACTGCTCTCAGCCCTGTCATTCTCGCTCTCTCCTTTCTTGCCACACATGAGATCCCATTTTTTCCTCACTTCCAGTTGCAGCCACCAAGAACACAGGGAAAGACCCAGCGTTATTTTTCACTCATTTAATTTTTCACAGGCATTTAATGAGGCACTGGAGAGAGAAGGATGGAAGAGAGAGATAAAAGAACAAATGGAACATCTCCAATCTTTATTAGGAGGCAATTTAACAAATAATATGTAGTGTTGGGCTGTTTGTTTGGTTATTTCTAATTTAGACCTTCCTATCCATCCTTCACCTTTATCTTCCCTGCCCATTGCCCCAGGAAAATGACGCCTGCAGATAACATCCTCTATTATCTAGGATCCTTTGTCCTCTGCCTTCAGTTGGGACATAGAAGCAGGAAAGACAAGAAGAGGCCAGAGTATTTATTCTGTCTGTTTTTTATCTGCTTTGTGTTGCAATCTGACATTGGCTGCATCCTTCCAGGGCAATAACTCACAGGGACCCTACTTCAAAGGCTCAGTTTCTTTAAAGAAGCTATTACTATAAATATCTCCAGGGATAATATGGTAATCAAAACGTGTAAACTGCCATGGTGGTGTTTCATTTATCATGGGGTACTTAAGAACGAAGTTCATTGGTAGCGTTCTAAGTTATGGTTTGATTTCAGCACTTAGAAAAATTCTAGATCTGAGTCAAAAATCTCACTTAAGTTGCCATAATAGAAATTCATGGCTTTTCATCGTTTCCAGATTCAAATCAGTCCATAGACCCAAAACGCCCTGTTTGAAACCGAGGCCAGAGCCCGCAATGCTCCTACAGTACATCCTTAAATCTTCTTCCGAATCTCCTTCAGAAAGACATGGGACTTACAGCTACGTTTGAGAATGCTCGGTGAGAAGGGATATGACCAGACCTCCCAGGAGTTATTAAATCCTGGCTCTAGGAGTTAAAACATCCATTGATATGGAGTTAAAACATCAGTCGTGTCCAGGGTACATTAATTTTTCTATTGCTGCTGTAACAAATTATTATAATCTAGTGGCTTAAAGTACTCTTGCCTGGAGAATCCCATGGACGGAGGAGCCTGGAAGGCTGCAGTCCATGGGGTTGCTAAGAGTCGGACCTGACTGAGCGACTTCCCTTTCACTTTTCACTTTCATGCATTGGAGAAGGAAATGGCAACCCACTTCAGTGTTCTTGCCTGGAGAATCCCAGGGACGGGGGAGCCTGGTGGGATGCCATCTATAGGGTTGCACAGAGTTGGACACAACTGAAGCAACTTAGCAGCAGCAGCAGCAGCAGTGGCTTAAAACAACACAAAGGTATTGTTTTATACTTCTGGAGCTCAGAAGTCTGAAATAGGTCCTACTGGGTTACAGTCAAGGTGTCATCAGAGCTGCATACCTTCTAGAGGTTCTAGGGGAGAATTCATTTCCTCACCTTTTCCGGCTTTAAGAGTCTGCTGCATTCCTTGACTCATTTCTCCCCTCACTCACAGAGAGAGCTGGTGGTAAGAAAGGCTAAGTGGAAGCCCCTGGAACTGTTCTTCTACATCCATAGTGTAAGCTGAAAGGAATACTGTGTCCCTGGACAAGGACAGAGATTGGTGTCACTATTTAAAAACCCAAAAGGGACAAGAGTGCAGGTTCCCTACCCTATACTCAGTTAACTTCCTATTCAGCCCAGACAAAAGATGGATTATGGAACCATGCCCACTGTACCAGCATGGTAACTTCACTGGACCAGACAATACAATCCTAGTATCTGTGGCTATTAACTTGAAGAGTACTTTTCTTTTTTCTTCAGGGCCATCTCAAATTGCCATCACCTGGAAGGGTGAGCAGTATAATTTTACCATATTACATTCAGGGTAATGTCAACTATCTTGTTGTTTCATCACTAAGTTATGTCCAACTCTCTTACAACCCCATGAACTGTAACCTTCCCAGCTCCTCTGTCCATGGGATCTCCCAGGCAAGAATACTGGAGGGGGTTGCCATTTCTTTCTCCAGGGATAGAACTGCATTTTCTCCTGTGTTTCCTGCATTGACAAATGGATTCTTTGCTGCTGAGTAACCAGGGAAGCCCCAACTCTCTTCTCTATCATAATATAGCCTCCTGGGATCTTGATCATCTTGAAATCCCATAGAACATCACATGGGTCCATTACATTGGTGACAAGCTAATTGGACCTTGGGAACAGTAAGTAGCAAGTTCCTTATATATTTCAGCAAGACAAATATGACCGCAGAATAGAGGATAAATCCCATGAAAATGTTTGCAAGGATTCAAGGGATTTAGCAACCTAGAACATGTTACGATATCCCCCCTAAAATGATGGGTAAGTCACTACACTCTTTGTGCCCACCAAAAAGAGGAATAGTGTTTGCCAGAACTCTCTGGATTTTGGAGACACCATATACCACAACCAGCTGTGCTTCCAAACTATTTGCTCAGTAGTACCTATGGCTGTCTGTTTTGAATGGAACCCAGGACAAGAGAGGGCTCCCTAGGTCTAGACTATAGTGCAAGCTGCCTTGATCCTTGGATCTTAATGACCTAACAGATAAAAGTTATTACAAGTGTCTGTGGCAGGCAAGCTTCTGGCAAGCCCCAATAGGAAAATCACAGATAATCTGCCTAGGATTTTTAGAAAAAAGTCATGCTCTTTGCCAAAATATTAGTTATCTTTTGATGTATATCAAGGTTTCCCAGATGGTGCTAGTGGTAAAGAACCTGCCTGCCAATGCAGGAGACACAAGACGGCAGTTCGATCCCGGGGTGGGGAAGGTACCTTGGAGAAGGAAATGGCAACCCATTCCAGTATTCTTGCTTGGAGAATCTCATGGACATGGAGCTTGGCCGACTGCAGTCCACAGTGTCATAAAGAGTTGGACAAGACTGAAGCAACTTAGCACACATGCACAAAGGTAACACCCAAACTCGGGCTCATTTTAGATGTGAGCTACAACAGTCAATGACTATTCACTATATGAAAATCAGTTCCTCTCTTTCTATAGGGCCCTGGTAGACACTGAAAACATGATCGTAGAATACCTGGTATATTAGCGTGCAGGGTCCATTGTAGCAAAGTACCACAGATAGGCTGGCTTAACAGCATTTCATTGCCTGACAGTTCTGGAGGCTGGGGTTGTTGTTGTGTGGTTGCTCAGTTGTATCTGACTCTTTGCGACCCCATGGAGTGCAGCAGGTCAGGCTTCCCTGTCTTTCACTATCTCCCAGAGTTTGCTCAAATGCCTGTCCACTGAGACAGTGATGCTTTCCATCTGAAGGCTGACAGACTGAAATCAACGGATCAGCAGGGTTGGCTCCTTCTGAGACCTGAGTGAAAGGATCTGTTCTAAATCTGTCTCCTTGACTTGTAGATCATAGCCTTCTTTGTGAGTCTCTTCATACCATTTTCTCTCTATGTGTATCTTGTCTCTGTTTTCAAATTTTCTCTTTTTATAAGTATACCACTCATATTACATTAGGTCCCACCCTAATGACTTCTTTTTGACCTGATGACTTCTACAAAGACCTTGTCTCCAAATAAGGTAACTTTCTGAAAAGTTACTGGGGATTGGGATTCCAGCATATCTTTTTTTGGAGGTGACACAATTCAACCCATAACTATACAACCTGAACTTCAATAACAAACTGGTTATTACCTGGCCCACCAAATGATAAAGCTGAGTATGTTCAGCCATGTCCCATGAGTAAGTGAAAATGGTATCTATAGACACAGTAGATGAGCACAAGTGGTTCAGATGACATAAGAAAATTACATAAGCAATGAGCTTGTACGCCATGGTGCTTCTCCCACTGCTTAGTGTTTTTCCCTAAACACACACCTATAACTGCATAGCAGTTTCTCATAAACAAGCAACAGAGAAGGGAAGAGTCAGCCTTATGCAAAGTAAGCTGGCACCAGTCACAAATGATGGCTGCTACATTATAGCCCCTCTCAGGGATGCTCTGAAATAGAGTAGAAAGAGAAATCTTCCTAACAGAGAAAAGTTGGAGTAGTACATCTGTTTTCCATTGTGCATGAAAAGAGAGATGGCCTATCATAAGATTTACACTGACTTACAGGTGGTGGCTAATGTGTTGGCCAGTTGGTGTCTTAGGGACTTGGGAAGAGCAAGATGGAAAGACTAGTGACAAAGAGGTCAGGTGGGAGAAATTTAGGAAAGAATCTCTTGAAGTTGACTGAGTGTGGAGATATTTGTGTTTTGTGGAATACTTCCCAGAGAACAAGATGATCTGCCCATGGATGTCAGCCAGCTTCCCTGGGGCTTGCTGAAAGGATAGTGTCACGGTGAGGGTATGCAGGTTAAGCATGTGGGCCATTGTACAGACTTCCCTTCTCCATTGCTGAGTGCACAAACTGGTGAGAGCTGAGGCCAGCGCTGAGCCATTCCCTGCAGTCCTTGTCGGATGACCTCTCTTTCCAGCTCCAGTTCACAGGCTGCAGCCACACTATTGACTCACCTTTCCGAGCAGCTGGAAGAGGGAGGAGGGGATGGATCTGAGAAATACTTGTAGAAGGCAGAACTGAGAGGAAATGATGGCCACGTGGATGTAGCAGGAGAATGGAGAAGAAAAACTGAGATGACTCAAGCCTTTCTCTTTTTCGAACTGATGAGTGGGGACACTTTTAATGTAATTGGTGAGTGGGGGTACTTTTAATGAAGACAGAAATCATCAGAGGAAGGTGAGGTGAGACTGATGGAAAGGATAAAGAGTTCAGTTTGGGCCTCTGAAGGTGGGTGTGGGTAAGTGGATGTGTCATAAGCAACTAGCAATCAGAGGGGAAAATGATTCCTGAGTTCAGAAGTGACTTTCAGACTGGAGATAAAGGATGGAAACTGGAATTTATTCATAATCATATGTCAATGCCCCGCAGGACTTTGCATTTTGAACTTTTTACCTCTAACTTTGGAAGAGAGACTTTGTTTTGCAGCTAAGTGAACAAGCTGAAGAGGACTTGTAGGGAGCAGGAGTGCTTATCCTCAAGAGGAAGTAAGTAGAGGGACACTAATGCAAAGGTTCTGTTGTGTATTTCAGACTGAAAGTGCCAAGTGCACAAACCTCATCTATCTTGTCTCACTTCTCTATCTCTGGAATCTAGATAAGAGTCTAATGCTTTGTATCCACACAAGTATTTGGGGCATGAGTGAAGTAAATGGGAGGATGTGGGGATGAATGAGTAAAGGAAAAGGGGAATGAGTGAAGGAACCTACCGGGCATGCTGGGGACCTGGAGGAAGAAGCCACACCTGCCCTTTTACTCTTTTGTTCCAAATGCTCTTTGGAAGACTGAAAGATAAAAGGCCGTGTGGAGTGGCAGTTAAGAACATGAACTCTGAATTCAGGCTCCACGACTTCCTAGCTGCCTTTACTTGGCCAGCTGACTTAACCTTCTGCTTCCTCCCTGTAAAATAAACACGAAGATGCTTAGAGCAGCTCCTGGGGAAAAGTAAGTTGCACATAAGTGTTAGCGTTATTATTTCTGGCATCTTGATGAGAAGGTAAGCCTGAAAGACAAACCAGAAATCCCCTGCGGAGAATGAATCCAGACACTTAGCCTCTAAATGTCATCCATAAGCGAAACAATCACTTTTTCTCTCTCTGCCTTCCAGGAGCTTTAAATACCCTAGAAATCCCCACCATACCATTTACTGGCAAAGGACAGAGATCTGGGTTTTAGATCCAGCTGCCCGCAGTGAACTCTCTGAGTCTGCAGAGCCCTATACCCTCTCTGAGCTAAGTGCCCTCGCTTGCCCACTCGAGGTTGCGGGAATCGAGCGCAGAGGTCCCTTTCAGTGAGGGCGGGCCATGCTCTCCCGCCGGCCTGCAGCCTCCGGGTTCCAAGTCGGATGCCGGGCGCCGGCTCGCCGCAGCTCGGGCTGTCACACCCCTCCGGCGCGTTCCCGGGACCTCGCACCCTGCGCGTCTGGCGGCCACCCAGTGCCCCGCGCGCCCATAGGGAGGTGCCTCTCGGGCGCCCCCCCGGCCCGGACGCCAGTTCTCTGGGGCCGGCGCGCCTTCTCCCGCAGCCTGCCTGCAGCCCTTTATACCAAGCCAACCCGGCGCTCACTAATGTTTAACTCGGGGCTGAAACTTGGACGCGCCTTGTGACTACGTGCCCGGCGCTCCGGAGCGGCACGCGCGTCCGGGCGGCTCGCCAGGCTTCTGACTGCGCTCCGGCTCCGAAACTTCAGTTTCGAAGAGACGCAGACCATGAAGGTGAGTGATTAAAGGGCCCCCCACCCCGCAAAGAGTCCCAGGAGTGAGTTGAAGATGCCTCTTCACTAAAGTCTCCCCAGATTACCCCCACCACCACCACCCAAAGCTCGCAGATCGAAACCAGGGGCTCTCATTAGGCGGAAGCTCCAGAGCCACCCTCTGACAGGTGAAGGGACGCCCCAAGGCTCCTGTCTCGCTCTCGAACCCGCGGGGCTAAGAACCCAGGGACCGAGGCTTGGAGGGCCTGGAGAGCCACCGGCAAAACACGCGCCAGAACCCTTACTTGGTTTCTGAGGTGCGTTTAGACGCAAACATTAAATTGCCCGGAGGCCAGAAGTTCAAGGGAAAGCGCTCCTTGCAACCTCCGACTCGCGGGCTCCAAACCCTCCCAGCCCCTGGTGCCCCTCTCCCAGGGCGCGCGCGACGGCAAACTCCGCTGCCTCCTGTGCAGCCGGTGCCCCGACCCTCTTACCCAGACTGGGGCCAGATAGCTGGCTCTAACTGGACCTGACCTGCCCGGCTTGCAGACACCATGGAAGGTGCTCCTGGGATTGCTGGCGATCGCTGTGCTCGTCACCGTCATCACTGTGCCCGTGGTTCTGCTGACCAAAGACAGTAAGTTTAAAACGTTTGAAAAAGATAAGACAGTTACCGGGATCAGGTTCTATTTGAACATTCCTAGGAGACCTAGGAATTTTGCTGGGGACTGGGTGGGACCAGTGTGCCAGGTCTTGGGGCTCAGGCTTCGCTGGCGTGATTGCTGCCTCTAGTGTCGCCGCTAGATTGGCTTCGTTGGTCTCCGGTGTTTAGGCTGCGAGAGCCCTGCACCTGCCACGTTTTACATATGGCAAATACATACTTCCTGAAAATAAGGGGAAATTTTGAGATCTCTTTTTATCAAATTTAAATTTAGTACCTTTTGAATCTCAGGGTTTTTGTTTTGTTTTGTTTTTTCCTTAAAAAGAACTTTCATGGTTGTGATCTTCAAAGGAAAAGAGACAGTGTTTAAAGATCCCAACGAGCTGTAACGATGTCATGAAGGGAGGGAAAATTTTAAGAAAAAAAAACCCAAATACAGTTTTGAGAAAAGAAAGTCCATAGGGAACCCAGGTGGTTTTCCATAAAGCTGATGGAAAATATCACTGTGTCCATAGTGATATTCAAGTGGTTTTCCATAGCGCTGGTGGAAAATATCACCATATCCATGGCGATCTTCAGAGGAGGTGGGATGAGTTATGTTTGGTGGAGTCTTTCATTTAAATCCACCTTGGTTTCTTTTAGCTTGCTTCACTGTTTCAGTTTAGTCCGAGTTTTTAATATAAAACATCCATATAACGAAATGCACAGTACTGGATACAAACAAGTGAGAATAACTAGTCTGGGTCTCCTCCGGCCCTGCTGCTGCTGCTGTTGCTAAGTTGCTTCAGTTGTGTCCGACTCTGTGCGACCCCATAGACGGCAGCCCACCAGGCTCCCCCGTCCCTGGGATTCTCCAGGCAAGAACACTGGAGTGGGTTGCCATTTCCTTCCCCTCTGGCCCTACTTCCTTTTAAATAGTTCTTTCATTTAAGTATTCACATTCTAGTCAGCTAACTGAAGTGCCCTCTCTGATGGTCTAGTCAGCCAGGAAATGTGTAGACAGTGCTTATATACTGGGAGGTCTTATCTAGATTTCAAAGTGACAGTTCAGAATTAGTTTGTAGAACCATCAAAAATCATATTTGGCCAGCAATTTCAGGGCCAGAGCAAAGGTGCCAAAGGTTAAATAACTGAGTCTGTTGACCTATTGATAATAATTTTCAGTAACTTTAAAAAGCCATGGTTACCACCATTTTAGGCTGTTAAATGGTAGGCATCTGTCCACTTTCTCAACTCTTTGTTACAAGCTGTTAAAATATAACTGCTTTCATAAAGTGGTACTTTGTATATTTAAACAACCACACACACACAAAGCCTTCCTGTGGGGAAAGGATGGGTCGCCCATACAATCAGTAAATATTCACATGACCTACATTATGTTCCAGGAACTGTGCAAGTCGCTGCAAATCCAAAGATTAAATTTTATAAATATAAAGACCTCCAACTTCAGGAAGTTTACAAGCTAGTGGGAAACAGATATGCAAACAAATCAAAGTAACCTGGATAGTCCATCTCTAACATATTGTGAGGCACCCAGGCCTCCTTGGCAGAATGGATGAAACTGTAATTATCAGAACTTCCCTTCAAGAAAGTTGAAAGGAACATCAAACTTTGATAATAAGTCACTTGAGATGGCAGTGAAATGAGTTAGGGGCTTGAGTCATGCAGCTGACTTCCGTGGGATTTGTTTAAGTTAACTACAGGGATTTTGTTTTGCTGGAAGAAGTATACAGACTGGGGAGGGGCTGTCTCACCATTTCCCTTAAACCATACCTAGTCTCTTCTCCAAATGAAATTTGAACAAAGATTTCAATGACATTCTCTTAAGGGGACTTCCAGAGAGGTTCACATGTCTCCACCTAACTTTTATTATGATACAGTGAGGAAGTTTAGAGAGGCTTGAGCAAACTTCTCAGAGTGTTAGGAAGATCACTTCCAGGAAAGATGTCTCACGAGAGGTTTCTTTTGTGGGGAGGCCTGAAGAGTTAATATCAGCTCCTGGATGAAGTTTTCAAGAAAATTTAGAATGACTTGTGAGTCATCTTAGAGACACAATATCACCTCCTCTATCTGGGATTGTATGAGGACTCTTAGCAAGAGAGAAGAGTGAGCAGCAAGACTAAACTGTGGATGATGGAAAATTCTAGTGTGCCTGCAATGTGGAGCAGGACAGTGGGAAGGTGGACGGACAGGGGACAAGGCTGGAGGGGAAGAAAAGGAAGTGACCAGGAGACTGATGATGCAGAGTAGAATTTGGAGGCTATGATTAGACTTTGATAATTGGAAACGTAGGGAGTAAGGGAATAGGGTGGCTGAGAACTCCTCTTAAACTACTGGGTGGAGATGTGATTTCATTGTGTGCTTTATTTACACTTAGACAATCAAATTATTTTTCTCCTGTATTTAATTGGCATGTGTGCATATTTGAGGAGAAAAAGGAAATTATCTTGTTTCAACTCCTCCCTTAGGAACAAAAATAAAAGCTCAGCTTTTTTGCTAAGCCAGCAATACTATTTCTGAACCACAATAAGGGATAACCTTTTTACAAAGGATCCAGGCACATCACCCAAGAAGCGTCCCTCGATATTGTCCATCAAGGTTTTAAAGTCAAAACCAGAAAGGAAGAGAAGAAGTGAGTTGGGAGAGAGGAAATATAAATGAAAAGGAAAGGAAGTGGGGGGAAAAAAGAAAGAAGGAAAGAGAAAAGGAAGAAAGATTTTGATAGAACAACAAAATAAAGTTTTGGATTATGTGGAAAGCAAAGTATTAAAAAGCCAAGAGAAAAAGGAAGAAGAAATGAGCAAACTCAAGTTCATCCCCCAGAGAGTTTGGTTTATAAGGTTAAGTGTTTCCATATGAAGAGCTGACTTAGGCAGAACTCTGGACACACTTGGAGCAGAGAGAGAGAGACTGAGACAGAGAAAGACAAAAGTGTAAGCTTAATACTGTTCACAATTTTTTTTTTTAGAATAAAAGCTCCTTGAGGTCAGGAGTTATACATTTCACCAGGTAATATTAAAAGTTTACCTCCTTCTGTATATATCATAACAGATTGAATTTTATTTTAAATTCCTCAAATATCCTAAGAGAGAAGGATATTGCATATTTAGACATTGTTTTTCAGAGAATCAGCAACAAAATATATAAAAATAATTTACTCATAGTGGAATTGAAATCTTCATGGCTTAGAGGCAATAAAACCTCACTCAGTATTTGCGATCCCTTTAATTCCCTCTTTATGATATAGGCTGAGTTTTTAAAATAGTTGTCAAATTGTTTTATTATTGAGTTTTGTTATTTGTCAGTTTTCTCACTGGGTTTTGTTATGGGAAAGAGACATATCGGTTCTTCTTGTATTCTTTCCACTGCTGTAGCAGTAAATTTCCTCAGTATCTTCTTTCGGTGCATAGGAAATTTGACTGCTCTGCCATCCACCAGTAATAAAAGAAAACCCAAATGTGAAGGAGGAGACAGGAATAATCAGAGAAGAAAAAAAAAAGATAACATCTATGAAGTTTGCCTGAGGAAGTCCAGGATCTATTCCAGATTTAAAAACACAGAAGCAAGTCTGAATGAAAGCTTTGTATATTTCAGAGGACAAATTCTAAACAAAGAGCCCTGTAAAAGCTCTAGCTGACTCCAAGCTCACTCAGTTATCAAGCTTTGTAGAGTGTTCCTGAGGTCAGTGGGTTGGCCTTTTTCAGGCCAGCTATTTTGGCTTTTGGTTCCCTAGCTATAGCATGTGCCTTAAATTTCTCTATCTTAGACATCTTGCCTCTCATCTTAAAAGGGGTCAGAAAAAGGGAAGGCTACTTGCCTAACTGATGGTCAGGGAAAAGTGACATCAAGAGACTGACTAGAGCTAGATCAGTGTACTTGAAATTTTAAGACTTAAACTGCTGAACCTAGGAAATGTGACAGCAAGTACATGCAGGACCACCTTCCTGTGGAAGAGAAGGTGCAAAGATGTAATAACCAACACAGATTCACTCTGTGCCAGGTACTGGACAAGGGTGTTCAACACACTTCTCATTTGATCCTTACAACAACGCTTTGACAAAGGTTATTATCTCCAGTTTTACAGAAGATTTAGAGAAATCTTGAGAGGGTACTTTAGTTATTTATTATTGCATAATGAATTGTCTCTAAACAAATATTTGTTATCTCACAGTCTCTGTCGGTCAGGAATTTGTCAGAGGCTTAGCTGGGTGATTCTGGCTCAAGGTCTCTCATGTGGTTACAGTCAACACATCATCTGAAGGCTTAACTGGGGCTGGGCAGTCCTCATCGAAGCTCTCTTACGGAGCTGTTACCCAGAGGCCTCAGTTCCCTGCCAAAGGATGGGCCTTTCCAAGCAGCTGTCTCCCCTTAGAATGAAGGCTCTAAGAGAACAACCAAGTAGGGAACCTCAGAGTCTTTTTGACCTAGCCTCAAAGGTTATGTTCCACCACTTCTGCTGTGTTCTATTGGCCATACACACCAACCCTGGCACAAAGTGAGAGGGCATTGCACAGGCTGTGAATATTGGGGTATGATGGCTCATTGGGGCCATCTTGGAGGCTGGCTACCAAAGAAATTAAGGAACTCGCTCAAAGTTCCACAGAGTTGGGATTCATGCTTAGACACCGTGCTTCTACAGTTGGTACTTTGTGATCGAGTATAAAATTAATGTGGCCATATTAGCATAAATTTGACAGCTTCATCTCTGTATGACTGTATTTCCTTTCATGACTGCTAGTCCCTGAATGCTAAGTGTTCTGGGGGAAAGTCGTTGCTGCTGCTGCCTCTATTCCTACACAAAGCTGTAGAGAAGAAATGACTTCCAGTCCAGAACTGACATACCACTGTTTTGTTTTGTTTTGTTTTTTGACTGTGCTGACTGTACTGGGTCTCCCTTGTGGCCCTTGGTCTCTTCATCATGGTACACAGTCTTCTCTATTTGAAGCAAGCAGGCTTAGTTGCCCTGCAGCATGTGGGAATCTTAGTTCCTGGACCAGGAATTGAACGGGCATCTCCTAAACTGCACAGCAGATTCTTTATCACCAGATAATTCTTTGTCACCTCTCTTCTGACTGGTCTTATAGGTGTTTTCAGTGGTGATAGTTGGTCCAGGTATAGTACTTATCATGCTTCTAATGCGTGTTGTGTCATTTCATTTGATCCTCAGAAAACAATCCAGGTCAGAGAAGGTCTTAATTTCCTGACTTGATACACTGAATAAAACTGAGGCATGGAAGTTTAGTGCTTTGTGAGGAAGTATTAGTACTTGGGAATTCAGATCCTGTAACTTCTAGCCTTCCCTATGTCTGCTGATTTCTGTGTATGCTCGGTCACTTCAATCGTGTCCTGCTCTTTGCAACCCCATGGACTGTGGCCCGCAAGGCTTCTCTGTCCATGGGATTTCCCAGGGAAGAATACTGGAGTGGGTTGCCATTTCTTCCTCCAGAAGATCTTTCTGAGCCAGGGATCAAACCACTGTCTCCTGTGTCTCCTGCTTTGGCAGGCGATTCTTTATCGCTGAGCCAGCTGGAAAGCCACTGATTTCCATGAATAACTGTTTTAAAGAATTACTTTTGTGGCAGCTTTTGTAACTTAATGACTAATCATGCTTTATGGCTTTCATTATTGTAAATCAATTATCTTGTAAATATTTTTACCTTTAGTCTTCAGAGGTCCCTCGTGACCTCCCAAAGAGGGTGTGTCTCTCAATCTGAGAGCAAACTGAAACTACAAAATCAGCACTTCTGAGTTAGCTGTTTTATTTTGCTAAGTACTATACTTGCAGTTGTGTACTGTGCTTCAAAGTCACAACTTCCTGGGAAATCTTTTCAAACTTAATGATAAACCATTGGCTTTAGCTAACTGTCTGCAATAATAAGCACAAGCGATCAAGAAGACAGAGGGGCACAGGAAGGAGTTTCTCTGTTTCACGCGTGAATGTGGCATGACCTTGTTTGTATTTCTAAAATGTCTTTGACTCTGGTCTAGATCATGGTTTAGGGTGGGGAGTGATTTATCCAGGTGAAAGAGGATGCTTACTTGGACAGGGTGGAATCAATGGAAGGGGCAGACATAAGGATGACTCCCTGAACAATTGACTGGCTGGTCCAGGCCAAATGGAGAGCTTTATTTTGCTCTCATGGTTCTATGCTTGCCACAAGAGCTAACCTACAGTGGTTCCTCTAACTCTCTCATCCTACTTGGATACATTTCTGCTTTCCAAGGCAGGGCTCTGCGGACCTTCTACATTATGCAACCAGCCTGTCAACAGAAGGTCATTCTTTAATCCAGCAAATATTTATTGAGTATTTTCTACATCAGGCACTTTGTTGGTCACTGGAGATATAAAAACAATAGACATGGCTCTTGCCCTCAAATAATTCACAATATTAAAAGAAGCATAAACATTAACTATGATAAAAAGCCCCAAGTGGCCTTCTAGTAAATGATCAAAGTGCTGTGGAAGCTCTACAGAGAACATGATAAATGCTGCCCAGGAAAGTTCATATGGAAACCAACCAAGCATAAAGGGTTAATAATTATTGAGCCTGGATATAATCCTTCCAACCATGGGGCCTTAAGAGTAGACTGGCTCCCAGGATTGCAGTTCACCTGTGTGTTTAGCTCTCAAAAATGTAAAACCCCTCCCCTCATCCTGATTCTGTATGAAAGTTGTGTCAGATAGAATACTTTTGGCTGCAAGTAACAGAATATCTGGCCCAAAGTTATTTAAGCTATAGAGTCTTACTATTGCATTATTACTTCGCAGGTGGTGCAGGCGGTAAAGAAGCTGTCTGCCAATGCAAGAGACAAAAGAGATGCAGGTTCAGTCCCTGGGTTGGGAAGATCCCCTGCAGGAGAGCATGGCAATCTCCTCCAGTATTCTTGTCTGGAGAATCCCTATGGAAAGGAGCCTGGCGAGCTAGAGTTCATGGGGTCACAAAGAGTCAGACATGACTGAGTGACTGAACACACACATTGTGTTATTGCTAGTGTCTTCTGTAACTGGAGGTGCAGAGGAGGACTGTTCTAGAGTTGCAGTGGTCCTCCTAACCTCTTCAAGAGCCTGAGGTCACTTTCAGCTCTGCTGTTCTCATACTGCTGGCTTTCATTCTCAAGCTTGTCCTCTCAGGTCGAGCTGCGGCAACACATGATTTGCTCACACAGCCATTTCACGAGGCAGAGAGATTGCTGTTCCTCATTCACAGTCTCTGTATCAAGGAGGAAAACTATTTCCAAAAGTCCCCTGGCCCAAGGCAGATTTTCCCACATGTCTCCTTGGTCAGATTTGTGTCACTTGTCTATTCTAAACTGATCTCTGGCAGGGGAAATGGATTGACATGCTTGGACTAGATAAATCAAGACTCATCTTTTAGGACCAGGAAGAAGCTCTTTCCTTAGCTCTTGGAAGGGGAAAGGGAATTACCCAAGTTGAACTGGAGATTCTAAAAGAAAGAAAGGGGAGGTCTATGTGGGCATATCAGATACTCTGATTGCTCATTTTTCATTACATTGGAAAATTTTAATTTGCTAACCAAAGAAAATAGATGTCAAGCTACTGATCAAGCTAGCTCTGCTCTCTAAAGAATCTGATCATATAACTCTCTCCTTCTCTTCTCTCTTTTTTTCCCTAACCAAATGCATTTATGGTAAAACACGGTGTTTTGATGCTGCCTTTTTTGGTCCTGAAGGAATTTTGAGCCCAGCACTTGCTTTCTCTTGGCATCCAAAATGATTAAGAATAGAAAGAATTGAGTTTGTAACATTTAAGATACAAATCAGAAAATGGAGGAGATCAGAAATATCTGAGGGAAATTACTCCCAATTTTCTCATAAAAAGCACAGATAAACTGTTATACTTTATCCAGTTCATAAGGGTATTTTTGTTGTTGTTTTAGTCACTCAGTCATGTCTGACTCTTCTGCAACCCTGTGGACTGTAGCCCACCAGGTTCCTCTGTCCATGGAATTTCCAGGCAAGAATACTGGAGCAGGTTGCCATTTCCTTCTCCAGGGATCCTCTTGACCCAGGAACCCAAGTCTCCTACATTGGCAGGTGGACTTTTTACCAATGCACTACCTGGGAAAAACAACAAAAAGCATTATTTACCTACTATTTGCTCCTATATCTCCACACTCCCATTAAAATGTAAGCTTCACGAGGGCAGGAATTTTTCATGTTTTGTTCACTCCGATCTCTAGTGCTCAGAACATTGAGGACACAGTGGATACGTTCCTAGTGCTGCTGTAACAATTACCGAACATTGAGGGGCTACAGCAACCAAAAAATTATTCTTTTCACAGTTATGAAGCCCAGAGATCCAAAATCCAAAATCCAAAAGGTGTCACAGGGCTGTACTCTCTCGGAAGGTTCTAGGGAAGGAGACCTTCCTTGCCTCTTCCAGTTGCTGGTGGTTACCAGCCATCCTTGATGCTGCTTGTCTTGTAGCTCGGTGACTCCGATTTTCCCTTTCATTTTTACATGGCCTTCTTCCCTCTCTTTCTGCATGATCCTCTTCATTTTCCAAGTCAGCAAAAGCCTGTCTACGTCGCATGGTCTTCTTATGAGGACACCAGTCAGTATGACCAGTGCAGCATGACTTCATTTTTTATATTTTTATTTTACATTGGAGAGTACAGCCGATTAACAATGTTGATAGTTTCAGGTGCACAGCAAAGTGACTCAGCCATACATCTATGTATATCCATGCTCCCTGAAACTCCTCTCCCATCCAGGCTGCCATATAACCTTGAGCACAGTTCCCTGAGCTATACGATAGGCAGTATAACTCATTTAACTTAACTAATTATATCTACTAAACTCCTATTTCCAAATAAAGTCAACTTTCTGAGGTTTTCGGTGGACATAAAGATTTTGGGGGTCTATTCAATGCATTGGTGGTGGTGGTGGTAAGTCTATTCAGTCATGTCTGACTCTGTGCCTCCCTATAAGCCATAGCCTACCAGCCTCTTCTGTTCCCGTGCCCACTTCCATGTGATGTTCCCTACCCAGGGATTGAACTCACATCCCTTATGTCTCCTGCATTGGGAGGTGGGTTCTTTACCACTAGCACCACCTGTAAAGCCCACTCAGCCCAGTACAGCTTGATAAATATTTGGTGAATTAAAGAAATTATCTTAGAGCTTATGTAAAAACATATTTTTGATGAACATTTTTAAATGTTACTTTAATTCTTATTAAAATTCTTATAATCCTAAATATGGGGTCAAGCCATCTGCTACTAGAGCATGCTCACCTATTCATACAGTACAGTGCTAGCAGCTTTTCGATAAAATTAATTCATCCTTTCAGCTTACTTACAGTCTACTTAAGATGTGACTGTTCAGACTAAATTTTTAACTAGCCATAGAAAATTACTTGATTAACTGGCAAACAATTTGGTATAGAAAGTAAATACCAAAGAAGATGATGAGGTAGCAAAGTGTGATGGATGGAGCAAAGGGTAATTCCAGAGCATGAGGAGGGCCCATGAAAAACTGAAGACCACAGATGTGGATTGTTTATTTCAGAAATTTGCTAAGTTCAAGAGAAGAAAAAAGGAGATGGCTACAGGAGGCAGCAAGGTCAGTGTTTGTTTGACATGGGCACACCCTGTGCTTGCTAACAGAGAGCTGCTGCTCAGTCATGTCCAAGTCTCTGCCACCCCGTGGACTGTAGCCCACCAGGCTCCTCTGTCCACAGGATTCTCCAGGCAAGAATACTGGAGTGGGTTGCCATTTCCTCCTCCAGAGGATCTTCCTTGACCCAGGGATCAAACCCACGTCTCCTGTGTTGGCAGATGGATTCTTTACCACTAGCACCACCTGGGAAGCCCAGGACAGAAGTAAGCAATGAAAAGGCAGTGAAGATGATGTGGGAGAAGAGCTGAAAAACCTCAGAGCCTCTAAGGAATCAAGAGGAACCCGGATCTGAGCCTGAGGCAGGCCCATTTCTGACTCCAAGTGCCAAGGAAAGGGTTAAAGAATGGCAGGACAGACAGCCAGAAGTGAAAAGCCCAGGAAAAAGCAAGCCCCTATGGTGGCTTTTGCTCTAAAGGAGGAATCATTGAATCTTTTCACTGGAAAACTTCATACTCTTGAATATGTGTACTACAGGGCCTGAGTTATTCAAGATTTGTTATATTTAAAATCTAGGAAACATGGGGAAAAGGCAGGAAGAAAAGAAACCAGTTATAAAGCTTGCTTGACTACTCTTCATGAGTGTGGGGAAAAGATGAGAGCTACGAGTTGGAAGGAAAGAAGGTGCTACAACTTTCTTTCCAGAAGTCGCAGAGTTGCCATCCTTAATAACACTTCAGGGAGAAAAATTTTAGGATTTACAGAAAGAATCAGTGCCTCTTTGACTTCAGAGCACCAGAAAAAATTATATTCTAATGTAACCTACCTACTGTCCCAGGTTCAAATGATACTGCCAAGCTGCCTGTTTAGATTATTTGCAAGCATTCCATCTAGACACTTCTATAAAGTCTAATGCATCTATGCTAACTCACGGAAATTTCTAACAAGCATTTACCATGTACCTCACTCTGCTGAACACTTAGGTTGTTTACAATGGTGGTCATGACCTCAGGCTTCAGAACTCTATTGCCTGGGGCTTACTAGTCATGGGACTTGGGTCTGGTTTCTATCCATACCTCTTTCCTTTCCTGTAAAATGGGGATGAAAATAAGTTAATAAGTGTGTGATGCTAGAATAGCACATTGGAAGGTTTCTGTGAGCATTTGTAGTGATTATTCTTTATATCTCTGGTGGCTGAGATGGTAAAGAATCTGCCTTCAATGCAGGGGACCTGGGTTTGATCCCTGGCTTGGGAAGACCCCCTGGAGAAGGGAATTGCTACCCACTCCAGTATTCTCACCTGGAGAATTCCATGGACAGAGAAGTCTGGCAGGCTACAGTCCATGGGGTTGCAAAGAGTCAAACACAACTGAGTGACTAACACTTTCACTTTTCCCTCTCTCTATATTTTTAACATTAAAAAATTTTTAACAGTCCCAGAGGCATGAACTATAATAATACTTGTCTCACACTCTTGAAAGTTTTGCTGGGTGAATGCTGGAAAGGGCAATGTCTGTGGTAGTTTTGTTTTCCAGTGATCATTTTCTTCATCTCTTGGAAGACAAACAGGTGTCACAGAGAGTAGCCGTGCTCATAATGCCTATAAATCCTTCTGGAGAGTTCTTCAGTGACAAAGTATTAGAGCTTTCAGCTTCCCCAAATGAGATATTCTCTAATCAGTTTTCTCTCCAAACTAATCATTTTTAGCTTTGATGTTTCACTACAACTACTGACTATTTTTCAAGAGAAACCAGCCCTTTGCTAAAATAGTAGCTTGTTTCACAGGCCTCTGGGTCATTTATTTATATGGTTAAGATGTTTCTAACTTTCAACTGTTTCTCATCACCTTGGATTACACTGATTAAAGTCAGTCAACATAGTGAGGAATAAAAGCCTTGTCAATATTAATTTTGGCCACTATTATCCAGTTTCTTTATTCTCAGAAGAGTCCTAGCAAAGGGTGAGGGAGTGACTATAATCAGAATTTTTTAAAAAATAGGATAATTTGCATTTCAGAAAGGAATAAAGCCATCCTGAGGTCCTGTTTATGCTGGCTTCCTGTGTGTGCAGAGCCTCCTGGCTCTTCACTGGGGAGAAGGCAGGGTGAACTGGATTTAGTTCAGGCAGTCCCTTCAGCCTTGCATGTCTTCACCAGTGGCTATAGATATTTCCATCTTGAGCTGAAATTTGAGACATGAATATTCTGCCAATTTCACTTCTCTGCCATATATATTGACGTCTTATGTTGATAGTTGTATTGTTTCAAGACAATGAGAATTTCAGTATCAGCTTCTGTATTTCTAACTGATCTTGGGAGCATCTTTTTCTTTTTTCCAGAATGGTTGCTGACCATTCCGAGGAATATCCAGATAGGGTCATCAAGCCATAGCCAGGGCTGACTGCCTATTTTTGCAAGTTAAGTTCTATTTGGAATACAGCCATGTCCATTCATTTACCTGTGGTCTGTGGCTGTTTTCAGGCTGCAGTGGCCAATCTGAGAGGTTGCAAAGCCTAAAATATTTACCATCTGGCCCTATAAGAAAGGCGCTTCCCTGGTAACTCAGTCAGTATAGAATCTGCCTGCACCACAGGAGATCTGGGTTTGATCCCTGGGTCAGGAAGATCCCTTGGAGAAGGAAACGGCAACCGACTCCAGTATTCTTGCCTGGGAAATCCCATGGACAGAGGAGGCTGGCAGGCTACAGTTCATGTGGTTGCAAGAGTCAGACATGACTTAGAGACTAAACCACCACCTATAAGAAGTTTGCCAACCTTGGATCTAGATATTGTAATCTTCTAGCCAAAAGAGACTTTCTCTTTTTACAGGTAAGATGTGTAAATCTTCACAGAGACGTGGCAAA
This sequence comes from Ovis canadensis, assembly GCF_042477335.2. Taxonomy (NCBI): domain Eukaryota; kingdom Metazoa; phylum Chordata; class Mammalia; order Artiodactyla; family Bovidae; genus Ovis; species Ovis canadensis. The sequence goes on from NC_091246.1 coordinate 153,145,696, forward strand.
TATAGAAATCACACTAGATGTTTCAGCGGAGAAATATGATAAAAGAATTGGTCATACAAATTAGAGCAACAACAACAAAAACATTTCTAAGGTAAGCAAGAGACAGGAGCTGTAGGAAGGAGGTACCTCTGCTGCTGCTGCTAAGTCACTTCAGTGGTGTCCGACTCTGTGCGACCCCATAGACAGCCCACCAGGCTCCCCCGTCCCTGGGGTTCTCCAGGCAAGAGCACTGGAGTGGGTTGCCATTTCCTTCTCCAATGCATGAAAGTGAAAAGTGAAAGTGAAGTTGCTCAGTTGTGTCCGACTCTTCGCGACCCCATGGACTGTAGCCTACCAGGCTCCTCCGTCCATGAGATTTTCCAGGCAAGAGTACTGGAGTGGGGTGCCATCACCTTCTCCGAGGAGGTACCTCTAGGGCTTGGGAAAAAAGGAGAAGAGGGACACAAAAGGTCTGGATTCTGAGCTGCAAGGTGTGTGAGGCATGTGGCTGTTTCTGGCACCCCTAAGAGGCAGGATGGAGCAGGTTCAGGTGTAAGAAGAGAAGCACGAGCCAGCATGGGCACTCCTTTGGGGCACATGCTGACAGAGTGAGCAAGACAGAGGAAGACCCCCTGCTCTTCTACCCACTCCACTCCTTCTCTGTGTTCCCCTAGTGGCAGGACCCAACAGGAAGCCTGAGGATGAAGGGGCCTGGGAAGCATAGCTGTAGACGCCCTGCTCAGCATTGCTGAGCAAAGAATAGAAGTGTACATTTGAGCTGAAAGACGATACGTAAATGACGGTCACAGGCATAGAGAAGTGACATGTCCCTGGTGACCGCATGGAAGGTCAGAGCCTGAGGCTCCTGTCTCTGCTCTGTTTAGACCCAGCCGGCCCAGGGCACTGTTTTCCTACTGCCCAGGAGCTTGGGGTTTACAAAGCTCATATTTAGAGCTGTGTTCCTATGTCTGTGTTCTCCCGTTGATGTTGCCTGGCTTTTATCTTTTGACAAATATTTATGAAGTGCCTACTATGGCCAGACACTGTTCTAGGCCATGGTGAGATAATAGCAAACAAAAGGTAGCACAACCCAATCAGTGTCCTCCTGGAGCTCACAGGTGACCAAGAGAGGCAGACAAGGCAAAAAATATAGTATGTCAGGTGGTATCACTGTCGAGGAAAAAATGTAAAGCCAGGAAGGGTGATACAAAGAGAATTTGCAAGCGTTAGTTCAGGGAAGGAAGTGAAGTTGCTCAGTCATGTCCGACTCTCTGCGCACTGTGGACTGTAGCCCACCAGGCTCCTCCGTCCATGGGATTCTCCAGGCAAGAGTACTGGAGTAGGTTGCCATTTCCTTCTCCAGGGGATCTTCCTGACCCAGGGATCAAACCCGGGTCTCCCGCATTGGAGGCAGACGCTTTAATCTCAGGGAAGGAAGGTGAGGTTTAAATGAAGACCTAAAGGAGATAGGGAGCAAACTTTGGGCACATCCCAGGGAAAGAACATTCCAGGCCGAGGGTATAGCAAATTCAAAATATCTAAGGCAGAGGCAGGCCCAGTGTGTCTGGGGAACAGCGGGGAGGACAAAGTAGATGTAGAGAAGGGAGAAGAGAAGAGGGAGGGGGAGGAGGAGGGGGAAGAGAAGGATGGAGGCCAGAGCCATGACATGGACAACCCCTCGTAAAGTTGTTTCCTTTGTTCTAAACTGTTGCTGTTCTGGAAAAAGTGCATTGTACTATTTGGTTGGCCTTTCAAAATAACCTTTGAAAACACGTTGGTTACATGCCTAACAGAAGTTTGGTCATCCGACTCTCTGATCTTAGAGTAAATGCATAGGGGACACAGTCCCGGGTTCAAGGGCTCTGGCTCAATGGCAACGCCTTGATCAGATGCACATGACATCCCTGGGAAGTTTCTCTTATTGAGAAGGGAAATCTGGTGACAGTGATTATATTCCAGTACCTCCTGTGTATAATAACCTCCTGTGTAGAATGATCAGTCTTCACAGATCCTGTAATTCCCCTAAGCTCAACATTTTCTCTCCATGTGAGAACGCTGTGGATAGTATTAAACTTGTCAATCCTGAGCAAATGATTCGATTGTGCTTATCCTAGGTGCTTTCTCAATGTGATGCTCTTATGCTATCTTATTAGGATCATTTGGCATAGGAACACAGTGAAACTTAATTAGCTTTTATTTTATATGAACACAGTGAAACTTAATTTAAAAATAAATAAATTTGCAATCAAATTTCTAATCTCAGCAGCACTCCTAGATACTCCCAGGGAGAGACTCTTTCATCTCTGTTTCTTGATTGCCTAGCACATACTTGGAACAAGACAATAATAGGTAGTACAACCTATCTAGAGGACTTCCTAAAGTTTAAGTCCTGAGCCAAGAACTTTACATCCACCATCTCATTTCATCATGGTAGATCTCTTGAGGCTGGATAATGTTATTATTATTTTATAGATTACAAAGTTGAGGTTTTGACAGCTTCAATAATTTTCCTAAGGCTGCTGTGCAAGAATTAGGTCTGGGCTCAAATCCAAGCTCTCTGGTTTCAAAGCCACCAGGGACCCAACCCCTTATTGGTATTTGTTGACTCATTGGTGATGGGCAGCAGCCCACATATGCTGCTGGTTAATAAGGGATGTGAGCTGATTTCCAGTCAATTTCTTCTGCCTTCTTGATTTTTCTTTCTCTTTTTCCAATGTCAAGGCTGCCATTTTGCTAGATCAAATTCTAAAGTAATACTCATTTTATTTCTTTCACATCAGTATTAAATGTTAACTGATTACCATATGGAACACAAGAACTCTGTAACCAGGTATCTTTTCCCCATGTTTAACAACTTTATGAGTTTATGAGCTATAAAGAGTGCATTTCTTTTTAGTTGCATTTCATTAGCCATTTATTTACCAAAATAATTTATCTTTCTGAAGTAGAAATATTTATATCATAGTTTCATACAGATCAAAAAAGTTTAGTATCAATGAGTATAAAAATGTTCAAAATATCCTATAATCATAAAATAACCACTGGCCAAAGGAAGGCTAGTATGTGGAACTACAGCACTCTAAAATTCTTTTTTGTTCAGAAATGATTTTGATCTTATGACAAGGGCTCATTAAGATATCATACACTTTAAAGAGAAATTATTCTTAGGTTGAACCATTCTAAAAGCTGCTTTTCTGCCATTTTTGATGGATAGAAATAACATTTTCATTTTGTTCAATGTAATAGTTGCTCACAGTGAAGAAAGTACAGTAAGTTCCCTACATATGAATGAGTTCCATTCCAAGAATGCATTTGTGGGTCCAGTTTGTTCTTAAATCCAACAGAATTAGCCTAGGTACCCAACTAACACAATCAGTTATACATTGTGTATGTAATAGGTTCATATTATAATAGGCTTATAATACTTTTCATACAAATAACATGTACATAAAAAACAAACAGAAAAAATAAAAAAACATTTTAAATCTTATAGCACAGTACATTGAAAAGCATAAAAGTTACAGTGCAACAGCTGGCATACAGGGGCTGGCACTCGCATTCACATCTTTGAAAGTTTGCAACTTGACCATTCGTATATAGGGGACTTACTGTATTAAAGTTGCTCACTGTTTTCTGATTTTTGATTCAAGGAGGCGTAAATCTTGGAGTTTTGGTATAATCTGATGGGTAACACAGGATTAACCTCTCTACTTGGCCAGCACAGTGCTTTGAACTGATCAGTCAAATGAACAGCATGTCCCAGGCCCACCAGGAAGACCAAAGGATCAGCCAAAGGCCTTCAGGGGTGCCCTGTCAGTGAGCAAGCAGACAAGGAAAGAGAAATGAGCACGTGTCCTCTGGTGTTTGACAGAACAGGTTGGCAGCGAACAGTGAACTTGCTAAAGGTCAAAACCTGAACTTGGCACTCAAGTCTCATAGAACTTGCTTATCTAGAGGTTTCGAAAATGTCTTCCAATGAGCGCTGCTCATCCAATGGCAAGGCAAAAAAACAAGGAACATTTGTTGCTCTGCTTGTTCCGGCTTTGCAGTGGTGTTGGGGTGTGGGGAGCCAGGATAGGGAGCCCTGGCACGCAGGGTAGTTGTCAAGGAACTGAGTGAGGCTGCCACAAGCTGAGGGTGGCCCAGGCCTCGCACCCATGTTTTGGGCCGTAGCAAGAGCACAGCATCAGTGTTGGTATCTGAACATCAGCAGATGGATCAGAGTCACGCTGAGCAGAAGGGAGCCTGAATCTGGTGGAGATGGTGGGTTTAGAAATGCTGAGGCCTGATGAGAGGATGAGTCCCGCAATGTCTGAGGTGAGTGAGGTGGTGGGAGAGGTAAGTGCCCAGTGAAGGAGGAGCAGCCTCTGGGTCAGCCGGTGACATCACAGAGGACTTTTGCCTCAGTTACTTTATTATTCCAGATTGAAGTGTGCTATAAAACCTGGGCAAGTACCCCCATGTGAGATACCACTTAGATAACACTGTATCTGATCTATATTGTAGGTACTCAGTTCATTCTCTTCTTATGAAATCAAAAGTCAGTGATAGATGGGAATTGCTTGGTGGCCCAGTAGTTAAGACTTGGTACTTTCACTGCCAGGGTTTGATCCCTGGTCAGGGAAATAAGATCCTGCAAGCCATGTGGCTCGGCTAAAAAATTTTTTTCAATAGTCAGTGATAGATAGTTTATGTTGCTATGTCTGTTTTATAGATATGTATGTCTTCATATGTGTGGACTGCTGCTATAAAACCAGAGACAGGTGGCTTAAACAATAAACATTTATTTCTTACAGTTTTGGAGGCTAGGAGGTCCAAGGTTGAGGTGCCAGCAGACTTCGTGCTTACTTTCTCATGTCCTCACACAGCAGAAGAGGCAAGGGAGCTTTCTAGAGTCACTTTGTAATTTTTTATTTTATTTGGGTCGCAAGACACATGGGATCTTAGTTCCCCGACCAGGGATGCTATACATGCCCCCGGCATTGGAAGTGTGGGAAGTCACTTTTTAAAGGGTATTAATCCAATTCATGAGGGCTCCACCTCATGACCTAATCACCTTCCAAGGGCTTCCCCTTCCAATACCATGGCATGGTGGTTAGGATTTCAGCATGTGAATTTTGAGAGGACACAAACATGTATTCGGTTGCATGTATATGTGTGGTTGGTGTATAAATCGACTTATTTCTATAGATCTGTCTAAACATATTCATCAGCAGACAATGTCTGGAATGTGCACATCTATAACCGCTGATGCTTTGATTTGCACTAATTTGGGGATATGTTTTACATCTGTCCATTTTAGACTAATAGCTCTTGATAGCATGGTATTTATTCTCTGCAATAATATTCACTTTATAATGATTGATATATAATAGGATGATTGGATGAATATAGACAATTGAGGGTGGTTAGTGAACAAATGCAGATTTGTAGTTTTTGTAGTCCAATATGAGTTACAAATGCTATTTTCTATAGCACAAGGCTTTATTTCTTGTTTAAAAGTTAGGTTCAAGGACCAGCTTCACCCACTTGTATTTTTGCTAACAAATACAAATGTTTTACTAACCTTCAGGGGAGAAATGCAGGACTGAATTGAAAAAAACAATAGTTAAAAAAAATCTTTTACTTAACAAACTAGGCTTAAGCAAAATCAATAAAATAATAAAATGAAGTGTAGCAAGTTTATCTGCCAAAACTGAAGGTTTTATAGGCAGAAACAAGATTATGTTATGAGATCAAATCCAAAGAAATAAAATCTTAAAAACATTTTTTGAAAGGACATTTCCTGTAAGAGAACTACCTTTCCATGGGCTGTAAAAAATTAACAAGAGAAGATGCTGCTGGCTTTGAAATCCCTCTCAAAAAACTGCAGTTATAGGAATATTATGGTAGTGGCTGATTTTGTGAGTGTTTGTTTGTATGTATGTGAAAAATATAGAGTTTGGAAAAAGACTTAAGGATATTTGTAGTCAGCAGATGCTCTGGGACTGAGGGAGAGGAATCACATTGGCTTAGCTTGCTTAATGATACCCAACACCAACCAATGAAAACTTTTTTTACATGTCTCTAGTAAGGCATGGGCTTCCCTGGTAATGGAAAATTGCCAGGCAAATGGTAAAGAACCCCCCCCCCCCCCATAATGTGGGATACCTGGGTCTGAGACCTGGGTTTGATCCTTGGGTTGGGAAGATCCCCTGGAGGAGGGCATGGCAACCCACTCCAGTATTCTTGCCTGGAGAATCCCCATGGACAGAGGAGCCTGGCGGGCTACAGTCCATGGGGTCATAAAGAGTCAGACACGACTGAGTGACTGAGCACAGCACAGCACTTTAAGGCACACCTCTGTGCTAGATGCTAAGGCTGATAAAACACAAAAACCCCCAAACCAATCAACAAAAACACAAAGCCTTGTCTTCAAAGAATGCATGGCCTACCTGAGTAGGTCACACAGGTAGGCATGGAAAAAGAGTTGTCAACACGAGGTATTAAGTGATAGGAGCCCAATGAGTAGTGTAGGGGCAAAAGTCAAAGGCAGAATTGGATGACAGAGGAAGGAAATGGAAGCTGGAGGACTGTGAAAGATGGGGAAAGAGTTGAGGACGTTCCAGGACGTTCCTTGCTTAGGGCAAGGAATAGAGGCAGATAAGCCTGAGAGGATCCACTGCCTCCAGCAAGATTAGTGTGATTGGACCAGAATGTTCTTGCAGGAAGAGAGCAGAAATAAGGCCTAGAACCTCATGTCAGATTGTGGGGGCTGCAAGTGCCAGGTGAAGGAGTCTGAATCTTCCTGTAGACAGTGAAGACTCAGTGAAAGCTTTGGAGGAAGAGCTCACCAGATGACACTGGCACTTTAGAAAGATCCAGAACTGGTGTGGAAGAACCTGAATGCAGGATACCTGGAGAAAAGATTTCAAAGGAAGAGTCAAAGGGTAGATTGTTTGTAGGTGATGGTAAAAAAGACGGAGACATCAAAATGATCTTCAGATCTTGAGTTTGGGTCTTCAGTAACAGAATATAAAATCACACAATTTCCTATGGAAATCTAGTTTTGGAAGGTGGACAATTATTCTAGACAAGATATGATAGGGTTAGAGGGGGACAAGTCAGGTAAGAAGGCTAAACACAGCGCTGGAAATGGGAGTGTGGGTGTAGTAGGCTAAGGTAATGAGCGCAGGTTTCGTCATGTATCTAAGAGGAAAGTATTCCTGAAGCCGCATTCTCCGGAGTTCCCTGCAAGGAAGACTGGAGAGAGATGAGCAGAAAGTTGAAGACTAATTCCAAAGCATTTCTGCCTTACAAGTCAATGGAGAAAAAGAGAGTCAAAGTAGCAGATGGAAAAATAATGGTCAGAGAGTTAAGAGAAGGACTGAGGTGTCACAGAATCCAAGAGAAAGGTTCCATGTAAATTTTAATCAAGGTCAAGGAAAAGTGATGATAGAAACAAAGATCTCAACTAGGTGATTAGCATATCTTAAAGGTTTGTGTGGAGCAAGAGGACTTAGAAGTGAACCTTAGGGCCTCACAGAAGGATGATCTAGCTTTGCTTCACCCATTGCATGGCTACATGACTGAAAAGGTGCCTATCAAGTTGAAATATCAACTTGGTACATCAATTGCATATCAGAATGTAAAGACAATACAGAAAGGAAATAATGTGAAAACTCTCATTTTTGTTGTTTAGTTGCTAAGCGTGTCCAGCTCTTTTGTGACCCCCATGGACTGTAGCCCACCAAGCTCCTCTGTCCATGAGATTTCCCCGGCAAGAATACTGGAGTCGGTTGCTATTTTTCCTCCAGGGGTTTTCTAGACCCAGGGATCGAACCCAAGTCTCCTGTGTCTCCGGCATTGGCAGGCAGATTCTTTACCACTGAGCCACATGGGAAGCCCTTGAAAGATCTCATTAGTAACATTTAAATGTTGATAACACATTGAAATGGTAACATACTTGATATGTTGGCTAAATAAAATATGCTATTAAAATTAATTTTACCTTAAAAAATTTAAAATATGGTTACTAGAAAATGTACTCATACTATATTTCCCTTGAGCATTGCTGGTCTAGACCTTTGAAATTAAGCTCATTAATGTAGCACTGTGAAACACATGCTCATATCCACTTGAACAGCTAAATGCATGTTTACCCATTTACTCAGTCCAAAATCTTTCAGTGTCTTTTGCATTTTGTGAGTGTATTTCTGTATTTTGTTATCAGTGAATACTGTAGAAATCCATGTTGAAAACTTTTATTCAAAATGAGTTATCCCTTCATACTGAATATTTGACTCTTTTTTCCCAACCAACAGATGATGCTTCAACTGATAGTCGCAGAACCTACACTCTAGCCGATTATTTAAAAAATACTTTTAGAATGAAATTCTACAACTTGAGATGGGTTTCAGGTAAGGCTTTCTGGTGGAAAGAGGGGCTGATTTTTATGCTAATTTTCATTTTATGCTTAGTTTCAGTTAGGTTGTGGGGCACCTTTATGGCAATGAGAATATATTCTTATTTTTTAAAACCATATGGGAAAGTATCATTTTCTACTTAAGGGTGCAAAAGGAGATAAGACAGAAAGAAACCTTAGTATTTCTTTGACATGCACTGTAAAAAATTAAAAGTGAATTGAACCCTTTACAATGATGATGGGAAAATGAAGGCATACTAGTGTAATATATCAGTTCATGTTTTTCCAACTTAGAACTTGTATGAATTTAAATCTTACATTTTTATTGCATGATTTTTTAGTTTATGAAGATGTTTAATAGCAACTTGAAATATTGATCTGGTCATTTTCTTTCTTTAGATCATGAATATCTCTACAAACAAGAAAATAATATCTTGCTATTCAATGCTGAATATGGAAACAGCTCCATTTTCTTGGAGAACAGTACATTTGTATGTTTGATCACATAATAAATTCATGCTTTAAGGGAATTCTGGGGATTTTTTTCATAACCTTTCAAATCATGAGTACTATCGTTTCTCATCCTGTTGGACTCTTTCTGCAGCATATGGTGCGGTGGATCTTTCTCTTCTTGGAATGCTCCCTGCCTTGGTTACTTTTTAGTCTCCTTTGACGATTCCTCCTCCTCTGCCCATTCTCTTACGTGTAAGTGCTCCTCAGGGTCCTGTCTTCACTGTGAGCCTCCCTCCTCACCTTGCGTGCTCCCCTTCAGCATATTCCATGCATTTCCACAGCATCAGTGCGTCTCAAATACACGCTTGTAACACTAACCTCCTCCCAAGATCTAGACCTCTATTTCCAAAAGCTTGATGGCTCCTGCACATGGATGGTCTGCAGGCATTTTAAACTCAGTATCCTGAGTTAAGCCAGTTGTTCCCGCTTCCCTCTCCTAGCAAAGGGAAAGCATCCTATTCCTCTTCCCAGTCTTGGTAAATAGCACCCTCCTCCACGTCACTTAAGCTAGAAATCTCAGAATCCTCCTTGATTCCTCTGTTATCCACCTTATTTAGCTACTCAATAAACCCTATCCATTTTCTCTTGTGATGTCAAGTGTCTCTCAGATTTCCATTTCCACTGTATAGCCCTGGTTGAAAGCCTTGATTAATTTTGTGACAGTGAGTACTATATTACAACGTGTATCCCTCTCTCCATTCTGTAGATCAGAACACAACATTGCCCAAGTCCAAGGCTAACCCAACCCCTCCTCTCTCATCTCATCTTAGCCAGAGCATCTTTGGACAAAGCAGATAAGATTCTGTCACATCCATGTGCAAAAACAGTAGTTCATAGCTCCATTTCTTGTATTTAGACACTTCCTATTTTTCTAATTGTATGTCCTCTCTTTGTCTGACACACCCTATACTGTATTCAGATTATACTTAGGCAGTCTCTAAATATGCATGCCCTTTCCACATCTGGGTTTATACCCTTGCCATTTCCCCTCCTGAGAAAGTTCTCTGTCTGTTCCTGATCCCCACCCTCATAGCCACCTTTCCTTGCTTAAAATTAATCCTTCCCTCCCTGACTCTCTAACCTTGATCACCACCCACTTTGCCTCATGGTCATCTGTGTAGGGGAATGTGCCGCCTCTTCTAGACTGGAACCTCCCAAGGCACGAGACACAAGTCTAGAATCATACCCTCCACATAGTAAGTACTCAACAATAGCAGTTAAATGGAATCATTCAACTGTTCTTCTTTCTACTTGATTGACAGGAAGAATTTGGACATTCTATAAATGATTATTCAGTTTCACCAGATAGACAATATATTCTCTTCGAATACAACTATGTGAAGGTAAAAGAAATGCTTTTTATGAGTGTGTTATTTTATAACCGATCTCAAGTCTATGAATGTTTAAGGTTGTTACCTAAGTCAAGCAATAGGCTCTAAAAACTCATTAATTCAGTATCAAAAGAAGAAATGGTCATTCTCCTTCATAAAAGATAAATCTAATGAGTATTTTAAAATAAATTCATTTTAGGGTTTTCAAATACTAAAAAGGTTAAGTAATATTATATAGACTAAAACTATGTTAATAAAATAGAACTTATAATTTAAGAGTTAGTTTACGTGTCTGACTTGTAATATCTAGTAATAGACTGTTTTACTTCCTTTGTCTGACAAATAGTAAGACTAGATTATTTGCTTTAAAAACAACTAAATGTCTCATTCCAGAAGAGATTCTGTGAAGTGACTCAGACCACCTCTCAGCCCTCAGGTCCCACCATATACAAACTATTCCTAAGGGGCGGGCTCGGCAGCAGTCACCAGCGCCCTATGGGGAGCACTGAGCTTCCTCCAATCTCACAGCCCAACATCAGATTCTCACGCCTTCAGGAGAGGTTTCAGCATAATCACACATCATTTTCATGTTTAGTTGTTGTTGTTGCTCAGTCACTAAGTTATTGCTCAGATGGTAAAGAATCTGCCTGCAATGTAGGAGACCCAGGTTCAGTCTCCGGGTCAGGAAGATCCCCTGGAGATGGGAATGGCTGCTCACTCCGGAATTCTTGCCTGGACAATCCCATGGACAGAGGAGCCTGGTGGGCTACAGTCCATGGGGTCACAAAGAGTCAGGCACGACTGAGCAACTAACACTTTCATGTTTAGGGTGGCTGCCAATCACCAGTGACTGTAACTGCAGCTTTTTGATTATTCTTGGATTTGACAATGGCTGTTGAGTATGAGAAGTTTTGCAACATACAAGGTTAGAAACCTGTAGAGAGATTCTGCTTGAAAACAAAACACAAAGCTGGAGGTCCCGACCTCTGCCTTTCTTTTCTAGAGTAAAGAGTAAATACTGAGTGGTCTTATCTCATACCATCACTGCTATACTCAGGTCATGCAAACCATCCCATACTCCATATCCCACTTGAGGATGGTGACTCCCAGTCATAATATTTACCCTGGTTCATTGCGCTGGCCTCCATTTCCTGGACATGAAGACTCGCTGACTAGGTCCTGCTAAACCAGTCCACCAGGAATGAATCAGAAGTCTATGCCAACTTTAACACATCTGTTTCCAATTAATGAATTAGTATTTGTTTAATATAGTGGTTCTTATTGCTATCTACAGATTAAAATCACAGTAGAAGCTTTTAAAAACTCGTAAGTATCCAGGTCAATAAAGTGAAGTCTCTGGGGGTGAAGCTGGCATCAGTATTTTTTTTTTTAACATGTAGAGTATTTTAACTAGCAGTCAGGGTTGAGAACCAATGGTTAACAATTCCCGATGTTAAAGTCAAACATATAATGACTGTGAAGTTAAGATAGAAACAGCAAGGTAAATACCAGCTCAATTTATTCTTTCGCCAAGTTCAACAGGTGCCATGCGATATGTACTAACAGATGTATTTCACGGGTAGGCCTTGCTGGACAGCCAGCCATCATTGGTAATTTGGATTTGTTGTGTCGCTGAAGTTTCCATGCACATTTGACTTCTTTTGCTGTTCTCATTCTGTCCCTTTCATCCTGCCATCCATGTTTCCCAAGAGTGTCCATGCTCCTTTTAAAACCTGAGTTTGATTATGTCATGCCTATGCTTAAACTCTTGTGATCAGTAGCTTCTCATCACTTTCAGAATAAAACCCAAACTCTAACCAAGGCAACGTGAGAAGCCTGGGTGATTGGACCTCAGTCTGCCCTTCTGAACTCACCACCCCCCAGCCCCCAAACCCTGCACTCACCATGCTTGGCCTGTGCTTACAATGGATCACCTGGGGAGGTTTTTTTAAACCTCCCTCGCGTCATCTGACTCAGCATAGCCACGGGTAATTTTAAGGATTCCCAAGTGATACAGTCTTCCCTGATAGCTCAGCTGGTAAAGAACCCACCTGCAATGCAGGAGACCCCGGTTCCATTCCTGGGTCAGGAAGATCCAATGGAGAAGGGATTGGCTACTCACTCCCGTATTCAAGGGATCAGCTAACCTCTCCAGCATTCAAGAAAAATATCCAGAACAAAGAAAAGTCTAGTTTTATTCCATTTCTCTGGAAATCTATTTCCAGTGTTCTTTAGACCCTGCAGTGTGGCTTCTCCATGACTGAGCCAGCACATTCAGAAAGATCAATCCTTACTTTTAAGTTGTGGCTATAAAAAGATAAATGAGTGAGTGAATGAGAATGTAAATAAATAAGTACCATGCAGCCTAGTACAGATGTTCGCATAGTATCTCCCCTCTTTGCCTAATGCTGCACAGACAGTAATAGTTGCATCATCTGTGACGTGTTCACAGGAGCCCTGCTAAGCACTTCACATGCATTCTCATGTTCCCGAGATTGTTTCTGTCACTGTCCTCATCTTCCTAAAGAGAAAACTGGAGCTTAAAAAGAAACCTGGCTGATATTACATATTAGAGACTTGTCTTTATCCATTTGTGTCACTCTAACACCGCAGACTGGGTGACTTAATAACAGATTTTTTTTTTCAGAGTTTTGGAGGCTGAGAAGTCCAAAATCAAGGTGGCAGCAGATTCAGTGTCTGGCAAGGTCCTACTTCCTAGGTCATAGCTGGCCATCTTCTCCAAGTGTCCCCACATGGTAGAAGGGGCAAGGAAACTCATATATGAGGAAACGAATCCCACTCATGAGGGCTTCCCCCCTGCACAACCTAGTCACTCCAGAGTGGCCCCATCTCCAGAATGCTATCATGTTAGGAGTTAAAGTTTCAACATATGAATTGGGGAAAGGAGGAGATACAAAGATTCAGTCTACAGTAAGACTTGAGTCCAGGTTGGAAGACTCCAAAGCTTGTATTCTTAAACATGATCATTCCTATCTTTTTGCTTGAACCTCTCTCTGCCATGATGCTTTTTTTGCTCTTCTCTGTGTGGCAGCCCTCTGAGACCAATAATCTTTTCTATAAGCCTCTCAGCCTCCCCAGTTCCTGATTTGATTCCTGCCTTTCCCCACCCATCCCCATTGCATGCTCTGTGATTCTTTTCCAGTAGTTTATGTCTCCATATCCCCCATTCAACTATGAGCTCCTTAAAAGGAGGGAGCCTGTCTTATCCAGTAATGCCTAATCAAGAGGATAGGTGCCAATGTTTATAAGCCTAAATAGACTGATGAGTCTGTTTCAAAAGATGAAGTGAATATACAAACATCTTGGATTTCCCTTTACAGCCCCTGATAGATCTGTCATCCTGAAATGATCTCAAAACTTCTTAAATCTCTTAATATTTTTAGCCTGTACCACAACTTTTGGCTCTAGCGAGCATTATACTCTGAGGTTTCCCAGAAACAAGCATGGAGTGTGTCAAAATAATCCAGGATTCAAAAAGAAATGTATGACTTGCAAAAGAGGAGACTTAATAAATATTTGTTGACATGAGAGGATAGGAAGGTGATAAATGATGAGTGGGAAGTATTATTCAAGATTAGGAGCCTGACTTGTGTCTCAGCTCTGCCAATACAGCTCAGGGTCCTTGGGCTACCCACTTCATTATTTCAGCCTCATGCTGCTGCTGCTGCTGCTGCTAAGTCGCTTCAGTCATGTCCAACTCTGTGCGACCGCATAGACGGCAGCCCATCAGGCTCCCCTGTCCCTGCGATTCTCCAGGCAAGAACACTGGAGTGGATTGCCATTTCCTTCTCCAATGTATGAAAGTGAAAAGTGAAAGTGAAGTCACTCAGTCATGTCCGACTCTTCACAACCCCATGGACTGCAGCCTTCCAGGCTCCTCCGTCCATGCGATTTTCCAGGCAAGAGTACTGGAGTGGGGTGCCATTTCCTTCTCCAATATATGAAAGTGAAAAGTGAAAGTGAAGTTGCTCAGTCGTGTCCAACTCTTTGAGACCCCATGGACTGCAGCCTTCCAGGCTCCTCCGTCCATGCGATTTTCCAGCCTCATAGGTAACATTTAATTATTTTAGTTTGGTTTATTTCTTGAGTATATCCTATGTGGCTTGTACTAGGACAGACTCCAGGTGTTTAAAGTTGAATAAGACACAATTTCTTACCTCTGGGGATATGCTAAGAAAAACAGATATATAGGCAAGTAGTTTTTCTTTTTTAATATTTTTAATTTCTATCTGCATCCTCATATAAACATTAATTTTTCATAAATGCAAATATGTGATCATATTTTTTAAAAACCTTCAGTCTCACTATTTTTCCATTTTTTTTGCTTGGCCCTCTATTCCTCATGGGCTTCCCACATGGCTCAGTGGTAAAGAATCAGCCTGCCAATGCAGGAGTCATGGGTTCGATCCCTGGTTCGGGAAGATCCCCTGGAAAAGGAAATGGCAACCCACTCCAGTATTCTTGCCTGGAGAATCCCCATGGACAGAGGAGCCCCGTGGGCTACAGTCCATGGGGTTGCAAAGAGTCGGCACGACTTAGTGACTAAACAACAACTACTCCTCATCTCACTGCCTTTTCCCCAGGTATCCCATGTTGAGAATCTATTGTATATCCCTCTATATTTTATATTTGTTTATTCACTTAATTCTTTGAAGATAGAGATTCTTTTTAGTTATTGCTTATTTTATAAAAATGGAATCCTATTTTCCATACTTTTCTGTAAATTGCATTTCTCACTCAGAGATACCATGTGGATATCCTTCCAAGTCATCTGTTAAGGCTCTAATTCATTTATTTTTTGAATTAATAGACTTTATTTTTTAGAGCAGCTTTAGGTTTACAGAAAATGAGTGGAAAGTGTAGGGAGTTTCCATATACTTCATTACCACCCCTCCACCTCACTCTATCCCTGTTATTTTTGGTATTATTAACATTTTGCCTCAGTGTAGTAGTACATTTGTTACAATTGATGAGCCAATACTGACACATTATTTTTAATTAGAGTCCATCATTTGCATTAGGGTTTACTCTGTGTTGTACATTTTATGAGTTTCGACAAATGTATAATGTATAATGACTTTTATCTGTCATTACATTAATAGTATCATACTATACTAATCCATAAATAACTTCTGTACAAAGAAAACTCTCAGCTCAAATAATTTTACTAGCAAATTCCTTGTTATTTATCCAAATGAGCTAAAAACTTATACCTATGCAAAAAAATCTACACACAAAATTTTTACAGCAGATTTATTCATGTTTTGGCAAACATGAATACTTGTCTGTCTGTATTAAAGTCCATAGTTTACATTAGGGTTTGCTCTCTGTGTTGGACATGTTTTCATTTTTCCTAAAAATCCTCTGTGCTCCACCAGTTTCTCCCTCCCTTCAAGTGAACCCCTAGGAACCATTGACTTTTACTCTCTCTGTCATTTTGTCTTTTCCAGAATGTCACGTGGTTGAAACCATACACGCATTTTCAGACTGGCTTCTCTAACTTTGCAATATGCTTTTAAGTTTCCTCCATCTCTTTTCATGTCTTCGGGCTCATTTCTTTTTGCTGCTGAATAATATTCCATCCTCTGCATGGCTGGTTATGTCCAAGTTTTGGCAAACATGAATAAAGTTGCTGTAAAAATTTGTGTGTAGGTTTTAATGTAGGTATAAGTTTTCAGCTCATTCAGATAAATATCAAGGAGTTTGCTGGCAAAATTATTTGAGCTGGGAGTTTTCTTTGTACAGAGGTTATTTATAGACTCAGATGTTTATTAGATGTAAAACTACTCAGATTCACAATTTCATCTTACTTTCAATAACTCATTTTACAAGGAATTTGTCCTTTTATCTTACTTTTAAAATGTATAGGTAGGAACTTCTCTATCATGTATACAAGGAAAAAACTTTTTTTTTCTTTTCTCTTAAGCAAAGAAAAATATCTTGTTTTTGTTTTTGTTTTTGTTTTTAAATTACTTGTCTATATGTCTGTCTTCCTTACCATACTCCTAGAGATAAACGTATAGTGGTTGGGACTTCACCTTCCAATCTGGCACAGTCAGGTGTTCAATCCCTGGTCAGGGAGCTAGGATTCCCACATGCTTCACAGCCTAAAACCGACGCATTAGAAATAGTGTTGTAACAAATTCAATAAAGACTTTTAAAATGGCATATCAAAAAACTCTTTAAAAAAGTGTATAGCTAAAACACAGTTAACATAAGTTCTTACCATCGTTGTCTGTGGAGCCTGTTGTGGGGCTTCCCAGGTGGCACTAGTGGTAAAGAATCTGCCTGCAGTGCAGGAGACACAAATTCCATCCCTGGGTCAGGAAGATCCCCTGGAGAAGGAACTGGCAACCCACTCCAGTACTCTTGCCTGGAGAATCCCATGGACAGAGGAACATGGCAGGCTGCAGTCCATGGGGCTGCAAAGAGTCAGATAAAACTGAGCAACTGAGCGCATACATACGCAGAGCTCGTTGTGGTATCCCGTGTTTTATTTCTGATACATTCATTCATACTTGTTTTCTTACTCTTTGTTAGTAATTTTACTAGTGTCTTCAAAGAACCAGTTTTCAGCTTTTTAAAATTTTTCTCTATTGTATTTTCTTCTATTTGATTACTGCCTTTACCTTTATTAGGCTTCCCTGGTAGTTCAGATGGTAGAGTCTGCGTGCAATGCGGGAGACCTGGGTTCAATCTCTGGGTTGGGCAGATCCCCTGGAGAAGGAAATGGCAACCCACTCCAGTATTCTTGCCTGGAGAATCCCATGGACAGAGGAGCTACAGTTCATGGGGTCACAAAGAGTTGGACATGACTGAGCAGCTAACACTTTACCTTAATTATTTATTTTCTCCTAATTTCTCTGAATTTAGTTTTCTTTTCATTTTTTAGCTTCTTGAGATGGTTATTTAAAATATTAATGGTGTGTGTATGAAAGTGAAAGTGAAAGTCACTCAGTTGTGTCTGACTGTTTGTGACCCAATGGACTATACAGGAGTTCTCCAGGCCAGAATACTATTGTGGGTAGCTTTTCCTTTCTCCAGTGTATGTGTGTGTATATACACACACACATATATGTATGTGTGTGTTTTAATATACATTGCCAAGTGACTTCCAAGAAAACTATAGCACTTTATATTTTCATTATCAATGTAGGAGAGTAAACACCTCTCCTCATCACTACCACCAATAGAATTAGAGATCTTTAAGATATTTTGCCAATAAAATGGCTGAAAAGTAAACATTTGCATTTTTTTAAACAGATGAACTTAGCATTACTGTGATAAGTTCTGGGAATTATGTTTGCACAGAAAGTGGCATGTCAGCCCACTGTGGTCCTCTGCAGAAGCAAGGCCAGAGATAAATGATAAATGAAATCCAGAGGAGTTTGTACTAGATAATTTCTAAGATACTTTCTAATTCCAAAATTTTAAGACTCTAGATAGGGAATTATAAGATATAAAATGTGAGAATTACACAATGTTATATGGCTTTACCTCTCACCTGGTGAGAGTGATCAAGCTATCAAGAATCACAGAAGCCTGAAATGTCTATTTTCTTTTGTAGCAATGGAGGCATTCCTACACAGCTTCCTATGACATTTATGATTTAAATAAAAGGTCAGTGACTTCCTTTCAAAATCAATTATTCTTCTCTAGTGTAATAATTAAAAAGAAAAGAAATTGTACTGTGATTTATCCACTTGGAAATATTTCTTTTTATCTTTTTCCAGGCAGTTAATTACAGAAGAGAGAATCCCAAACAACACACAGTGGATCACATGGTCATCAGTGGGTCATAAGTTGGTTAGTAAGTCTCTCTTCTTTTCAGGAAAATAATGGCTCAAGTCTTTCATTTGCAGAAGCTCCTAACTCTGATACAGAGCAGATTCTTAGGAAGGCTGTAGTCACTATCACATAGAGTGTTATTGCCTAAAATAACATTTTATTAGTCTAACAGAGTAAATATTAATACAATTCCTGAAAGTTTCTGAACTACTGTTAGGAAATTGTTTATTTACTGGCAAAATGTTCATTAAACTC
This sequence comes from Ovis canadensis, assembly GCF_042477335.2. Taxonomy (NCBI): domain Eukaryota; kingdom Metazoa; phylum Chordata; class Mammalia; order Artiodactyla; family Bovidae; genus Ovis; species Ovis canadensis. The sequence goes on from NC_091246.1 coordinate 153,163,987, forward strand.
AAATTCTAACCCTGTTGTATTTTGTTTTTTGTTCTGTTTTATTTTGGTAATTTTTTTTTTTTAAGCTTTCCCACTTTCTGTTAGTTCTTTGACTTTTTCTATGTCACTATAGATACACCTTCATGTTCTATAGTCTTAGGAGAATGTCAGAAGTCCTGGAGAATCTAAACAGGAAGACAGACTGTTTATCTGTAGTTGACTCTGGGCTTGCAGCTGCCTTCTCTCTACTCAGCCCCTGCAGAGAGAAATGCAAAGCACGCATCACTCTACAGAAGTGGACAGTCTTCTGGGATTTGCATACACTTTACTATTCAATAGCAGTGGTTGTGGGCTGCTTCTTTTTGGTAGATAAAGGGTGTGTTTAGGATTATTTGGGTATTATAGCATGCATACTTATACATTTAAGAACGTAAATGACTCTTTCTCCTGCTCAAATGGAATAATCTAAGGTAGTCATTCCACTTGCATACCAATATTATTTGAGGATAAAATAATAGATAAATTTTTTAAACTCTAGGATAAAATATAACATCTTGTGTATCCATCTTTTTTCCCAATATTTCTAGGCATACGTTTGGAACAATGATATTTATGTGAAAAATGAACCAAATTCTCCAAGTCAGAGGATCACATGGACTGGGAAAAAAGATGTAATCTATAATGGAATAACTGACTGGGTTTATGAAGGTAAAGACGTTAAAACTTTTTCAAATCAGAAAATCTGTTCATTTTCAAAGACAGTTAAACTTGTCTTTGAAGACAGGGAAATTCAATGGCATTCAAAATAGGTTGTATTCTAAAAAGGTGATCAAACCTCTTTTACACTCATGCACCAGACCAAGAATTTCTTCACAGTGAGTGTTACTGCTACGTCCTCACTGTCACTTCAATGCTCCCATTGTCTTTGCTCTGCTGCTACAATTGACTTGTCTGTGTAGGTAGCTTTTCTGCTTTCCTGGGACATAAAAGTCTCCAGATTAACATCAGATGTTTCTCAAACCAAGTCTACCTAACTCAGAAGTTACTAAGGAAAACTAAAAACTCCAACAATATTCCAAAAGATGACAAAACATTGTCTGGAGGTTGTGGAGTCCAGGGAAAGAACATGCCTCTTTTATAGAGGATTTGGGTTCATTTGAACTTGGACAAATTATCATTTCCTCTTTTTAAAGAAGAAAAAAAATAATTAGACTTAGGGGGGAAATGGGTTCAAATAACAGAACCGAAAAAGTTAAAAAGAATGATTCTCTCTTTTAGGGTAAAGAGTTTTATAAAATATTAGGAAAATAGCATTCATGTCTCTAGTTGCCAAGGTAAAAAGGCATTTTGAGGCTATTCCAAACCCTTTACAAGATTGCATAATGCTTATTAAAGACTCATCCCTCTTTTTTAACCTGTTATTTCTTCTCTATACTTAAAAAAAGTTAGTTTTTCTTCATGGCTCAATTTTGGTTCTTACCAGTTCAAGTTGAGTTCAATCAAGTGAATAACATTGTAAGAACAACAGAAAACACTTTAAAAGAAAAATAAATTCCCACAGACCAGAAACAAGTGTTAGATTAAAACTTATAATAAAATTTACTAACACTTGTCACTTAGATATTAAAAAGCATCTTTAACACTTGTTGAACAGCACAGCACAACCTCAGGATCCCCAACGTGAGCTGGATAAAGAAATTCTCTTCCCAAAGTTCTGACCCACCCTTCCTTGGAACAGCTGGGCATCTCTAAGATAAATACATCCCAACACTAAGGTTCTTTCTAAGGTAGATAATGGCTGGAGGAATCTTGTTTTGCCTGTTCATTACTAAGCCATTCACAGGCAGAAGAATGGCTTCAACAGTTCCAATGTGGGCCTGTCTTTAAAAATGGGACTTTAGTCCCTACAGGGAAATTCCTACAATTGGTTTTGTACGTTTACAAATACTCCATTCTTAGAAAGAACATACCTGTTTCTCCATATATCAGATCACTCTCCTGTTGGACCACCCTCTCCGCTGCAACCGTGAAGACTTGTTGGGATCAAAAAAGTGCATTTGGAGAATCCATAGGTTCATTAGTAAAAGAACAAACAAAGCTGTAAGATCTAAACAAGGCCATGTGTTGCCCTGGGGACGGACACTCACAGAGGAGCATATAATCTGGAACTTGAGCCCCCTCCCCACCCTGGGTCCCCAAATAGCTTTCTCTCTCAATTTCTCTGTTTTCACATTATTTCGTGATTTTCTAGTTGATTATTATTTACTTTAGTTAACAAAGAGCTTCCCTGGTGGCTCAGATGATAAAGAATCTGCCTGCAATGTAGGAAATCCGGGTTCAATCCCTGGATTGGGAAGTACCCCTGGAGAAGGGGACGGCTACCCACTCCAGTATTCTTGCCTGCACAATTACATGGACACAGGAACCTCTCAGGCTGCCGTCCATGGGATCACAAAGAGCCAGAGATAACTGAGTAACTGGGACTTCAACTTTTAGTTAATAAATGTTTTCTTTCTTTCTTTTTTAATACTCTGTCTTCTAGGATGAAGTTAATTACGTAACAATCACTTTTGAGTATGAATATTATTTACCTGACCCAGAGATGAAAATGAACATTTTGATGAGAGCGCAGAGGAGAGGGGATAGGCAAGGAAATAATTGGGAAGAAGAGCACTCCTTACCCCCGGGGGCAGTAGTGTTGACAAGGGGGTGTGTGATTCACGTGGAGGGCCAACCACCAACAAGTTGCTATGCCAGGTGCTGGGGAAACAGACACAAATGCTACTCAACTGCTGTTCCCAGAGAGAGACAAAGAAGCCTGCAAATAATTGTCGTGAAGCAATCCAGTTAGAGGGAGGAAACTAGGTCCCAATGGTGCCTAAGGAAACTCAGAGTGGCAAGATGGGGGCTGTGTGGGATGGGAGGCATCACAGGATAGTGTGTAATGGGGTGCTCACAACCAGTTCAGGTAGGGCTGGAAATCTTTCCTTTCCTTCATTGTTCTTCTTTCTCCCTACCCTTGATCCCTGTATTCTTAGGACTTTGAGTTTGATCAGACTAGTTTTATAATAATTGTTTTGACACATCATTGTTATGGAAAAATGTGTTCAGTATTCTCCTAAGTCAGAAAGAGACAATAAGTACCATATAATATCCTTACATGTGGAATCTAAATATGACTCAAATGAACTTATCTATGAAACAGAAACAGACTCACAGACATAGAGAAAAGACTTGCGGTTGCCAAAGTTGGGGTGGGGGTGGGGAGGAAGGGACTGGGAGTTTGGGATTAGCAGATACGAACTATCATATACAGAATGGATAAACAATAAGATCTTACTGTATAGCATAGGAAATCATATTCAATATCCTGTGATAAACCATAATAGAAAAGGAAAATAAAGAATGAAGGAGAGAAAGGGAGAGTTCAGTATTCTAAACAACTACTAATTCAAAACATTTAACTCTACCTGCCACTTGTACTTAAATGTGACTTTACAAACCATTACCTTGCTGTCACTGTATTCATTTTATGTAATTTCATCTTGATCTGAGATTAGAACCGATGAGCAGAAGCCACAGGGAATGAGACATCAAGTTGGTATATGAAGAAGACCTTTTTACTGGGAAATCCCCTTAGGTTGGAGTCACAAGGCCTGTGTTCTTGTCTCTGGCAATTCACTCACTCTCTCTAAACCTTGGTTGTCCTCTCAGCAAAATAGTCTATGAATAGAGTCACCTAGGGTTCAATTAGATAAGTGTTTTGTAAATTCTAAATTGCTGCATAAGTGTGACTCAATGATATAGGTATAAAGCAGCCAAAGGAGGAGCAAGCTGCCTGATCAAGTAGAAAGTTTTCTGTTACTGGAAGTGCTGAAATAGGCAGAAATGAACAGTGGAACATGAATTCCAAAGAGGAAAATCTGGGTTCATTCTTGATTCTAACAACTATTGGTCATGTGCTCCCAAGCAAATGACTTACTCTTAGCTGCTTTTCTATGCTCACCTGCACAATGAATTATTATGAGGATTAAGTGAAATAATAGATGTCGGATATCAGTGTCTAGTGCGTGGACAGCAGACATCAAATGTCAGCTGCTCATCCTTATAATGATTATATTTTATCATTATTATTATTACTGTAACTACTATTACTTTTATCACTGTTACTGAAAATAAGCATCTGGAAAATAAACTTTTGTCAGGAGGCTGTGAAAATCAGAAAAGGGGGATAAAATGATTTCCTAATTCTAAGATTCAAGTTTTTATGCTTTTGCTTTTACCTTTACACTCGCAACAGAATATGAAACGCGTAGATTAACTCTGCATAAAGGACTAGAAGGCTCCATCAAATCCACTTGAATCCTCTCTTCCCAGTTGATGAAAGAGGTTTTGGCATTTTAAGAGCCAGAGGTTGGAAGTCCCATGAATTGACTCCATAATAAACATAGGAAAGAGCTACTTTTGCCAGAGATTGAGGATGAGTCCAACACTGTTCAGGAAAGCGGGGGGCGGGGGGGCGGGAAACTGTCTAACTCCCTGCAACCCGATGGACTGTAGCCCATCAGGCTCCTCAGTCCATGGGATTCTCCAGGCAAGAATACTGGAATGGGTTGCCATTTCCATTTCCAGGGGGTCTTCCCAACCCAGAGATCGAACCCATGTCTCTTACACCAGAGGAAAGTGTTAATCCAAGAGAGTTCTCAGTTTCTAGGCAAAGGAGGAGCTCCTTGGTAGGAGTCACATGGAGCTCCTTGCCATTCTAAATCCATCCTTCCCACATCTTTTGTGCCAAGAGGAGTAAACTCTGGGCATCATATTGGTTTGATAGCCTGGAGCCACATACTGCCCCCCGGTATCCTGCAGAATGGGTACAAACTGTTGACTGTTTGAAAATTAGAAAGGAGAATCAGCCCCTTATGTGAGATTTACTTTTAGTATATTTTGTGGCATAAATTTAGAGGATTATAAGATAAAGAAAAAATGTAGAGTTTATATTAAATATTGTGTGCTAAAATATTCAAAAATGGTCCAATGGGTTACTTATTTTTACAATCCAGCTCTATCCGTGAAGATTTTATTTTTATTCATTTGTGTTACTCTGATTTTGGAAGCCCAGAAAATGCAAAGTGGTTCATTAGTTGAACTCTACTGTAATTACTAAAGCTAATGAGAACAATATTTTGAATGCCAAAGCCAATTTATCAGTTACTTCTTGTAACAGAACAATTTCTGTCTTTTTTCAGAGGAAGTCTTCAGTGCTTATTCTGCTCTGTGGTGGTCTCCAAACAGCACTTTTTTAGCATATGCCCAATTTAACGACACAGAAGTCCCGCTGATTGAATACTCCTTCTACTCCGATGAGTCACTGCAATATCCAAAGACCGTGAAGATTCCATATCCAAAGGTCTGTGCTCTGTTCATAAAGCGGTTCCGTGATTTGATGGGAAGAGAATGGTTTCATTTAATCCTTTCCTGCTAATGAAAATATTGTCAGTCTCTCTTCAACAGCTTGCTGTGATTACTCTTGCTGAAGTCAACAGCATCTGGCAATTTTAAAGTATTTTTATTATCCCAGGAAAGAGTGTGATTTAAGGTTTTGTAATTTCTCCAAAAACTTTGAGGAATGACAAGCCGAAAAAGATGGGGAAAATGCTTTTGAAAGAAGCAGGGGGAATGAAAATATTTGAATGGAGGAAAAGAGAGGCTGTAATTGAATCAGAAGCTCATCTCATTTGCAGAAGTTGGATTGTGCCCTAGATAAAGTTGAAAAGCATGCTTATATATCAGGTTGTATTACTAACTAACAGATACATGACTAGTTTTAGTAGTTCTGTGATAAATTTGGCATTGATGTAAATTTCACACGTCCCACATTTGGGATAATAGTGTCACGTCTTGGTTTTCAAGACTGTGTCTCTCTCCAGGATGCATGTTTATGAAAACTGAAGAGCTTTATTAAGCCAAGGAAGAGGGAGATTTAGGAAGGGACCAGGATTCTTCACTAGTGTCATAAAAATAGTGGCCACATTATTTTTTATAGGAAAATCTAATAGTGAAGTGTTTTTGCTGTAAGCAATTTGGGGAAAGGGATTTTTATTTTTACCAACTCACTGTTCAATTTGCTTTATGAAGAGCTGCCATTTTAGGAAGACAGAGGAAGTTAAGAGAAAAAAAAATCAGAGACTAAATATGGGAATGTATTTTCAGTGGAATGTTATTTTTTGAAGAGTAAACTGGCAAAAAAAAATCATAGAACCTTCTCACTAAAAATAATGTATTATTGCTAATTTGTCAATTGAAAATCTATGTGTACATATAAAATAATTTTATAGATTTCTGTCACAATATTGACTGTAAAGCTCCAAAGTACTGAACCTGAATTTGGAATGGAAATGTTGGCTTCCTAATTAGCATTTTGGCTCTGGGCTCAGGTAAACTGATTTTACTAGTGGATTGTATCTTTGGCTGAACCCAGGTATTCTTCCTAGTGGTTAGCCATCAATCTTGTTTTCTGGAGTCAAGATATATTTATAGATTAAAATAATTGATTTTAACAAGTTTATCCTTTTTTGCTTGAAGTACATAAATTATGAATATTCATTACTTAAGGGGGAGCCATTTATGTATTTCTGCCTGAATTTGAGAAGGTTGTATGTCATGACTCTCCTTTAAGTTTATTTTATCTGCATTAAAATATTTAAAAGTGTCTGGTTATGATTTTATGGGCATAATTTAGCCATTTTTGTATAGCTTTAAATTTGTGCAATGATATTAAATCTTTTTTTATTATTATTAATACCAATTCTGTGATTGTTTTTTTCCTAGGCAGGAGCTGTGAATCCAACTATAAAGTTCTTTGTTGTAAATATCAGCAGTCTCAGCCCGAACATTAATGCAACTTCCCAACAAATTGTTCCTCCTGGTTCTGTGTTAATAGGGTAAGACTCTTGACCCAAATGCTCATGCTGTAAACAATTCCACAGTTCTCAGGGAGGACACTTTCAAAATGAGTGACAGAGTCAATGGCAGTATCTCATGGTGTCACCTGGCCTGGCCCCTCATCCATGCTTCCATTCAACCACTCTGTTGGGCTATACCCCACAGGCCTACAGGGCCTGTGTTTGCCCACATTTAAGACCAAAGACAGAGCCCAGTGTCAGCAACAGAGACATCAGTGGTTTAATGGAGATCTACATGTCTAAAGCAAGGTCCTGGAGCAACATCTCACCATGTGCTCTGGTGACATGACAGGACATGGCAGCAGGCTTTGCTCCCAGAGGGGAAGGGGAGATTGCCAGTTATAGGAGGAATTACGTCAGCTTGTCGTCCTAGTTACCATGGAAACCAGCAGAGGGGCATGCCCCTCACCGCCCCTTTGATAAGAACAGTCACTAGCTGGGGCCTGGAGCAAGTATGTAGGAATGTCAGTCAGGTGAGTAGGGTGTAAGTGGAGCAAGCTCTGGTCCAGCAGGAGATGTACAGAGAGCAAGAGAACAGTCATCTTGGGTGGTCTGACCCTACACACTCTTCACTGAGAGCAAACTTCATGTCTTCAGGCCGGACAGGGCTCTAGGGGTGGGCTTGCAGAATGAATAGGGCAGTCAGAGTCTCTGGTATCATGGAGCCTACACTCAAGGCAGGGGAGACGAACAACCAGGGAAACAAATAAAGTTAAATGTGAGGCAGTGAAATGTGAAGACAATCAAAGGAGGGCAGGTGTGATGGTGATGGTGGGGGGAGGTCAGGGAAGATCTCTCTAATGAGATGCCTGTGAGAAGTGATGTGGAGGAAGAAGGGGAGATCCTGCCACATGGAGAGTTGGAGGAGCAGTGGCCAGGCAGAGGAAGAGCAGGTGCAAAGTCCCTACAGAGGGAGCATGCGTGGTACCGCAGAGGCCCTGCAAGGAGCCACAGATCCCAGGGCATCTGAGTGGAGAGGGGAGTATGGGAGGAAGGTCAGGTCACATGAGTCTTTGCAGGGCCTGGTGAGGCCTAGACAAATTCAGGGAAACTGTGGATTAATTTTAGGGACCACCACCACCCCATGATACTGATGTGTCTCAGATGTCTTGCTTGAATAATCCTTGGAGGTTTGAAATTATCAGCCTTTCCTTTATTTTCCTATAAACACTAAATTGCATGACACTTTTGGCTATCAGGTTGCTGTCTGTTTTCCATTATTTATGTTGGTTTTGCCCTTGCTTCTAAATGATGACTAGCATCTGTTGAGCACTCTCTAGGTACCAGACACAGAGCATTACAGGCTTTATTTTATTAGCCTTTAGTAATTCTCTCCAATAATAATAACAATTGTTTTTAAATTTTTTTCTATTTATGTATTTTGGGCGGTGCTGGGTCTTTGTTGTTGTGTGCAGGCTTTTTCTCCAGTTGCAGCGAGCGGGGTCTAGTCTCTAGTTGCAGTGCTTGGATTTCTCATTTCAGTAGCTTCTCTTGTTGCGGAGCACGGGCTCTATAGGCGCTCAGGCTTCAGTAGCTGCAACCCAACAGCTCGGTAATTGAGGCTTGTAGTTTCTAGAGCACAAGCTCAATAGCTGTGGTGCTCAGACTTAGTTGCTCCGTGGCTTGTGGGATCTTCCCAGACCAGTGATTGAAACTGTGTCTCCTGCATTGGCAGGGGGATTCTTTACCGCTGAGCCACCGGAGAAGCCCTCCAATCATTATTATTATATGCCAGATACAGATAAGAAAATGAGGTCTAGAGGTTAGAAAATGACCCAGTAGGAGTCTGTATTCAAAACTTTCTGACTTGAAAGAAAGACCTTGTAAGCACTCTGCGAGGTGCCTCGCCCTCTGTGGATTCAGCTGGTGTCCTCGGATGCCTGGAGTTATTATCAGAGCAATACGAAAGCATCTTCCTGTTCAGGGCTGCATTGACTACATCAGGCAAGCTGGAGGCTTTGCGCTATCGTTATTAATTCATTCACTTGCTTAGAAAAGATCTGTATTAGCCTATTTATTCTGTGGGAAAATTAATTATGAATTAAAAGGTTTTATTTTTTTTTCCTGAATTTGTCCAAGGACGTATAAATTTACCTGGAGGTTCTAAAATCTGCTGTTTGATCCCCTCCAGCCATCTCTCCCATCAACATTAATTAAGCACTCACTGTTTACACTCATGGATGTCCATAGGAGTGAGTCTGCCTTCCAACACTTATGATGAGGTGGAGGATATAAACCACGTCAATAAATGACTCCCCAAATGCCCATGACAGAGGCAAAAACAAAAGTCAGGAGGCACTCTGAGGAGGCGGAGATGGGTTTTCCGTGACCCTGGGAATCAAAGAAAGCATCATGGAGAATGAGCGGATTGGACAGGGCATGATGGGGAGGAGGAGCGTTGGAGTAGAAGAATGGCCATGCATGGGGAAGCTCAGGACTGCCCAGGAAGGGGCTTTGGATCTCACAAATGTTTTTAAGGACCCAGCAACCTTGGTGCAAGTGAGATAAAACACAGAGGCATGGTGCCAATAAGCAAATGGCAGGCGGCTGCTTGGGTTACAGGCCCAATCCCCGTGCCCTCTCCTTCCCCTAGGAGTCTCAGAATAGCAGAACCCATCGTTGTTCCAGAAACACTCAGAATACCACTGTGAGGCACAGATGAGAGATCTGAGGCTGAAAGAGGTAAATACGTTTGCTCAAGGTCACACAGCAAGTTGGCTTGGGAGCTGGGAACAGGACAGAGGCCCCCGTCTGCCAGCCAGAGTGAATACTGTAATTAAGATGTACTGGTCGCGGATTGTGCTTGGTGCTCTGCTCACATTGTCTCATTTATTACCCACGTGCTGCTGTCTATGGTATCATTTTCACAGCTATTTCCCAGATGGAGAGATGGCATTTGCCTACTTAGAAACCATTTTCTGAGGCCTAGTTGTGAATTTCAGAGCTCAGGAAACTTAGGCAGTTTAAGGATTTGTTTCCACCATATATGAATGAATCCTTAAGTCTCTGTTCTTCTTAGTTCTCTATGCTACTCTCACGGTGAGGGCTGCCTCACTCACTGTGGGTATTTTCTGTGGAATGCATTTCAACCGAAGAAGCGTTTTTGGAAATGCTACAGGACTGTGCTATGTATGAAATTGCAAATCCAGCTCTGGTCTCTGTTAGCATCAGTACAGCTGCAGCTTTTCTAAAACCAGGCTTGAGGTCCCTCTGGTGAAAAATGTTCTAGTACACAGTGATGCTCCATTTTCTGGCCTCCTGGGAAGATCAGCAGGGTCAAGTGCATCCAGGCAACATATGCCTCTTCAGCTGCCTCGCAGCTTCTATGGTGTCACATGGTAATTCACTCACTCCTGGAGTGAGGCCCCTCTCTGCCCGCGCCCATTACTGATTTTCTTTCTAGGCCTCATCCTTTCATCATAGAGCTCCTAGCAGCTGAAATCCTACAGGAAGATTAGGCTCGTTTGTTAGATGGGGCTCCTCTGACAGCCAGTGAGAACCAGCCACTCCTCCAGTGGCTGCCCTCAATGAATTAAAAGTTCAAGTTGATCAGATTAAACTGTTCGTTTGCATTGACTGCCTATGTTGGGAATTTTTTTCTTTATTTCTTATTTATTTATTTATCTTTGATTGTGCTGGATCTTTGTTCAGTGTTGGGGCAAGTGGGGTCTCCTCTAGGTAGCGGTGTGTGGGCTTCTCATTGCAGTGGTTTCTCTTGTTGCTGAGCACAGGCTCAGTAGCTGTGGTGCACGGGCTTAGTTGCTTCTCTGCATGTGGGATCTTCCAGACCAGGGAATCAAACCCGAGTCCCCTGCACTGACAGGCAGATCTGCACCACCAAGGAAGTCCTGTGTTGGGAACTTGAGAGCTCAAAATATTTGGGAGAAAATAGCAGATAATATAAAATCGTAAGTCTCCTAACTTTTACTTAGACAAGTGCTTCACATGACTGGACTGAAACAGGACAAGTTTATAGGTAGGGTTGGGCCAATCCTACAATAATATCTCCAGTACTTTGAAGTGGGGCTCCCCAGGTGGTGCTAGTGGTAAAGAACCTGCCTGCCAATGCAGGAGACATAAGAGATGTGTTTGATTCCCTGGAGGAGGGCATGGCAACCCACTACAGTATTCATGCCTGGTGAATCCCATGGACAGAGGAGCCTGGCGGGTTATGGTCCACAGGATCACATAGAATCATACATGACTGAAATGACTTAGCACACATGCACCTTGAAGGTTGCCTGGCACATAGCAAGTGCCTAATCAATACATGTAGAATAAGTGAATAGATAAGTTCGCGTACAGATGGATGGTTGAGCTGACTTTGTGTTGGGGGGCGGATAGGAGTTTATACAGCCTTTGTGTCTCCTCTGGACAGTTGATGACCCTTGTTCTATAAAGTGGGGACCTTCAGGATCTGGGATTTTCACTCTGGAGGTCAGTGAACTGGACTGAAATATGCTGCAATGTATGCAAGAAAGGAGGCACTTTAGGAGTTCACATGCCCTGGGCTCTGCATCTCAGCTCTGCTCCATCTCACCTCCATCATTCTGGTCCTCAGCAATCTGCCAGTGGACCCGGGAGGGCTGGCATTGCTGTCAGAGCAGAGGGTGGCGTGGAACCTGTGGCCAGCACTGGCGGGATGCCCGCTCCAGTGATTCACTGAATTAATCACTCTACTACCTGCAGTTGCTTTTAGTGCTGTTGCTCAGTCACTAAGTCGTGTCCTACACTTTGCAGCCTCAGGGACTGAAGCACACTAGGCTTCCCTGCCCCTCATCATCTCCCAGAGCTTGTTCAAACTCATGTCCATTAAGTCAGTGATGTCATCCAACCATCTCATCCTTTGTGGTCGCCTTCTCCCGCCCTCAATCTTTCCCAGTACCAGGGTCTTTGCTCTTAGAAGTGGTATTCTTTCCAATATTCTTTCCAGTTAATAAGTACTTTATTTTGAGTATCTTTAACATGCCAAAAGAAACATTACACAAATTACACAAATTACACAAACATTACACAAATTAGGGGACTTAATATCACACAACAGACATTTATTACATGCTTCCTCTTTGAAAGGCAACAGCCACTTAACAAAGGGATTCCCTGTCATGTGCTTTCAAAGGCAAGTCTCTCCTTGCACATTTAAAAAGGATTTGCTTTGTAATATTCAGTTATTCCGTCTATACACACTCTCGAGGAATAATTAGATTTCATAGAGTGAGGAGTTTTATCCAGAAAAGAATTAAGAGAGTGAAACCAACCAGCAATGTTTACCAGAGGTATGGGTGGAGATTCTACTGAGGGAGTTACTTGTAGCAGGAAATCTGAAGCCAACTGCTTATTTTTAATACTGACTCCAGTCCTGTCCAGCGGATGACCTTGGATGAATTACCTAACCTCCCCACACTTCTGTTTATTTGTCTGCAAAACAAGAACTCTGACGTTCCTCATAAGGTGGTCATGAGTTTTATGTCAGCACTTAGGCCAGTTCCTAGCACAGAGTGGACTCCACATGGGTTTGAACTCTCCTTGTCTCCAGAAATTACTTCACTGCTTTAGTAGTAAAATCAACCGTATTCGTCTTGGGCTAATTCTGTTCCAGAAGTTAGAAGAGCTGGTTGAATCACTATGTCTAGCCTGGGATAGGCAGTCAGCAGCTCATGGGGATACCAGGCTGCCTGTACAGCGCCTGGTCACTCTTCCACCCCTCCCCCGACCCCTATGACCAGTCTGTTTTTACAGAATACAGTTGGCACCAAGGGCAAAGTGTAGGTGATGATCCCGCTTGTTGGATTTTTCTGACCTTGAGTGGGGACTTATATCTTCCTGTAGAAAGTACAATTAAGCCATTGGTTTCCTTATGTCTTTTTCATGACTCACTGACATCGTGGCCTGGCATGATCACAGATCAGGGGTGGATTATGCACCCTCATTCCATCTCCCCTAAATTCCAGATCCTAAGGAGAAACTGTGATTAAAGAGAAGTGTGTTTATATGTGAATTCAGAATTTACGGTCCGTGGCACTGGTGAACCTCATTTATGGAGCCCTCACAGGGTACAGAGTACATCTTGGGCTATGAAGAGTGACAAAGGTAGTTGAAGATACAGGTTCAGGAACCTTTGATCTAGAAACAGGCAGGGAAGATGCCAGATGCATGTGAGTTTCCTGGCAGACTTCCCAAATTCTGTTGCTCAATGTTTTCAAATGGAGAAAAGTTATTTTTATATGGCTGAATGCTGAACCTGAAGCATAATTTGTGGCTTTCAGTAGATAAATTTATAGTAGCAGGAGACCCACTAATCATGTTACAGGGTTTTCTTCCACCTCACCTGCCCCTTTCTCCTACCAGGCCACTTTAGAAAAGAGGAGGGCTGTTCATTTCTGGAGTCCACTATCCTTATTGATGCCCATGGAACCCATGGAAAACATGTGCATGTGTGTGGGGAAGCTTTTTCTCTCTAGAGAGAGGTACATGATTTTCATCCAGTTTACAAAGGGGTTTTGACTTAAAATAGTAAAAACTACTGGTACCGAACCAGGGTTAGCACCCCCGGGCCTGCCAGCCTAATCCAGCCCCCACCCATTTTTGGATGATCCCACAAATAAGAATGGTTTTCACATTTTTGAATGGTTGGGAAGAAAAATCATTAGAAGAATAATACTTCCTGACTCATGAAATTTACACGAACTTCACATCTCAGCCTCTCCTTGTTGGCACACAGCCACACTCATCCCTTACATATTGTCTCCAGCTGCTTTGTGCTGCCAAGGCAGAGCTGAGCTGTTGTGACACAGAGCACGTAGCCAAAAAAATTGGAAATATTTACTGGCTGGCCCTTTCCTGAAAAAGTGTTCTGGCCCTTGGTCTAGAAAGTTAATTTCAAAAATGTTTGTTTTCTATCTTGCGCTTCATTCTTCGATTCCCTTTGCAAGTATTTATTCCCTATCCCCAGGAAGATAGATTTGCCTTTCCATTTTCTCGTTTAACTCCTTTGCCTTGGGCTCAGTGCAGTAGAGTTTGATGAGATGCTCTCACTCCTGGGTCAGCAGAAGCAGCATTCAGCTCAGACTCTGTAGCCTAGGGGTTTGGATAAATGGCACAAGACCTGTGATAGCCATGTAGAAGGAAGGGTCTTCAAAAAAGCTTCATGGGCAGGGGATATTTAAGAACACCCTGAGGGGTTTCCCTGGAGGCTCAGTGGTAAAATAGTTGCCTGCCAATTGAGGAGATGTGAGTTCGATCCCTGGGTCAGATGATCCCCTGGAGAAGGAAATGGCAACCCACTCCAGTATTCTTGCCTGGAGAATCCCATGGACAGAGGGGCCTGGTGGGCTATAGTTCATGGGGGTCACAAAAGAGCTGGACACAACTAAACAGCAACGACAACTAAGGAAGTTCAAGCATGTCAACTGAAGGGCAGGTTGACAAAGCTGGGAAACCTCATAGAGTGTTCATGAGACACCAGCCATGCAGACTGGAGAGGGCGCAGTTCTTAACAAGCAAGAGAAAGGGCTGGAGTAGAGAGGAGTCTCTGTGTGAATGTGGTGCTGTGCTGCTGGGTGGCGGCTCTAGTCTTCTTTCAGCTCCTGCCACCCGCAGCGGGGCAGCCTGGAGGCCTGGGCACCCCTGGGCACATTAACACAGTGAGCGTTCCACATCATAAAGGCGAAGGATTTAAAGTGCTTTATCTAACACCTGGTCCATCCTAAGTGCTTGATAAATATTTGTTGTTTGAGTCAGTGTCTGTGAAGGGAGCGGAGACAGGAAGTGATTATTAATTCTGAGGAAGGACAGAGCCATTTAGGTGGTGAGGATGGGACAGGATTACCCCGTCTGTTCAGTGCCACATCCACAGAATTTTCGTGCGTGCCTGTTTTGTGCCAGGTACCCCGTGAACCCTCAAAGAGTCTGCAGTCAAGCAGGGGAGAGAGCCTCATAACAAGAGCAGGGGACAGGGACAGCCTGTGAAGTAAAGAAGGAGCATTTTAGGGGGAACAGATATGGCCACAGGGTCAGATGGGAAGGGGCTGGAAGAAAAGATTCCTTTGGAATCCTTGTGACAAAAGGAAGCAAGGTTTTTATCAGACACCCGACAAGAGTGATTTAAGAACAGACATACAAAATCACACAAGGGTGTGGGAAGCAAATGAAATAACATAAATTATCCGAAGCAAATATTTAGGGAGGCTAGCAGAAAGGTAAATCATGAATTCCATGCATCTCACTATCACTCAAAATGTAATTCCAAAAATTCTTAAAGGTATGTGTTGGAGGAGCCTGCACTGCTCGAGATATCTCTATTTGTGAACTGAACTGATGCTAAAATAACAAAAGTTTCCTTAATTTCTTCACATGATTCATATTTTGATACTTGAGAAAAGATTAGTATGATACAATGATTTGATTTTCAAAGTTTGCAGAGATATGAGTCCATTTTTCTCCTCCTTTGAAAATGAAGTTGAGAAAGGGGTCAGCTCTAGTTTCTACCTACTAGCAGGAATTTTCTAGAGAAGCACACCAAATCATCAGAAAAGACTCAAATCTCAGCCAGAATCCCTGGCTTCACTCTCATGCTCCTTCAAGACAGCAGAAAAGAGACAAGAAAAGGTCCCTCTTGACACCCCAGCACCACCAAAGGCCAGTTGAGGACTTGCAAAGTCCTGAGTCATGGTGTGAGTCACATATGGTACCCTGTGAGATGCTAGCTGCTTCTTCCTGTCAGATATATTTTGATTTCCATTCAGATTTAAGTTTCACTTTGTGCTCTAAGAAAGGGTAAAATGCTATGGTGTTAAATGGTTTCAACAACTATTGAAAATTGTATTCCCATGAAGATTGGCTTCACAGAGCAAAATGTCTATTTGTACCGAGGTCTGGAAATAGCTTCTCTCTCTCTCTCTCTCCTTCCCACCCTCCCTTCCTTCCATCCTTCTGTCCTTCCTCCCTTCCCTCCTTTCAGGGATCACTACTTGTGTGACGTGACGTGGGTAACAGAAGAAAGGATTTCTTTGCAGTGGCTCCGCAGGATTCAGAACTATTCGATCATGGATATCTGTGACTATGACAGGTCCACGGGAAGATGGATTTCCTCAGTGGTAAGGTTGAATTGGGATATTCCACTTCCAAAGCTCCATGTGATCTGAGGGCTGTATGAAAACAGGAAGAATGCTATCAGGAAATATAGTTTGAGTTTCTATTCTTTCTACTGTGTCTGACCCTGAGGCAGTGAATAAGTCTTGATTGACTTTTAGATAATTTGATAACCTGGTGGTACTTCTATTTCACCTCCTCTCACTGCTCTGTTTTAGTTATGGTGACTATCACTTGGGATATGGGTGGTGGGTGGAAAATTGGATGTCAAAATTCACAAAGTTTGAGAAAACCATGGGCTGCAAGGTCAAGGAAACATGTTTCAATAGAGAAAACAGAGTATGCAAAGTAAGTTGCTGAATATATGTTCAAGAAACAAAACAAGTATCAAGAGGCCACAAACCTATTATTAATAACCACCCTATGACTATGATGGATCTCCCTGGTGGCTCAGACGGTAAAGCATCTGCCTGCCGTGCAGGAGACCCGGGTTCGATCCCTGGGTTGGGAAGATCCGCTGGAGAAGGAAATGGCAACCAGCTCCAGGAAATGGCAACCCACTCCAGTAATCTTGCCTGGAAAATTCCATGGACTGAGGAGCCTGGTGGGCTACAGTCCATGGGGTCGCAAAGAGTCGGACACGACTGAGCAACTTCACTTCGCTTCACTTATGACTATGATTACTTTTCAGCAGTAAACAGCTTTAGCAAGTAAATAGATAACTTCTAAGCTGACAGGGTGGCAACATTAAGGCAAGTGTTAATCCAACCTTGAAGTGCTGGGGGCCTTTCTAGAGCGGAGACCACAAGGTTCAGCTCTTGGATCAAATTTAAAGCCCCTTAGAGATCAACAGCCTCAGGAGGGGAGAGTCTGGGGGAGGTTTTCTGGCATATACCAAGGACACTGCTATGAGCCCTTTTCTGGTAATGGGCCCTGTGCCTGCACACCTCCTCTCCCTACTTCATTCTGGGTAGGCACAGGGCAGGGTTGCCTCAGAAATCTTGGGCCCTGTATCTTGATCCACTCATTCATATGTATATAGCAATCACTGAATATCTGTTTTGTTCCAAGTTCTATACATGGCTCTGGGTGGAAAAAAAATATTAGGTAGCATGCCTGTCCGCAAAATGTTTATTTTCTAGTGGGAAATATTGTTATGAAGACCAATAATAATTACCATTACTGTGAACACTCACAGTAGCCAGACACTGCAGAAACAGGCTCAGTAATGTTAAGGAGCTTGCTTAGGTCACAACATCAGCCAGAATCTAAACTATAAAACCAAGCTCTTTGCTTCCTGTCAATTAAATCGTTCCAATATCAGGATAGTGTGCTCTAAAAGTGTATATGCAAGGTACAAAGGAAATCTAGGGCAAAAGAGATAATCAACTTGATTAGGGACAGGCTAAGGGAGATGGGAGACGACACAGAGGAGACGAGAGCAGCCTGGAGTAAGCTGCCATATGCGGGGCCCAGGATGGCATGTGGACCCTATGAGCAGAAGCTGTGCCAAGTCGTCTGAGGTGAACATCTTGGAGCCCACAGGGGCTGGGGATACATAGGACTAGGGTTGAGGGAGAGGTGCAGTGTTGCTGAGGTTTGAGATATAGGCTAAGGCTCGGGTACCATTCTGAGGGGTTTGGCTTTACCCTATAAGACAGAGGTAGCTTACTTCAAGGTTTTAAATAGGAGAGGATCATAATGAGATAGAACTATCTGTTGCCTGATGAAGTCAGCTGCAGGTTGAGTGGAGTGGAAAGCAGATTGGAAGGAGAACAGAACATCAGGGTCTACAACTGAGAGATCAGGGCAATGGACCTGGGAAACCCGACAGGACACAAACTAAGGCAGAAGCAGTGGAGAAGGGCGAAAGAAGCCAAAAAGCAGAAGACAGGGGCTAAGGAGGTTCCTGGGAGAAGAGTGGGAGGCTGGAATGATTCCCAGGTCTCTTGTTTGAATAAATGGTGCCACTAACCTGGAGAGGGATAAAGGAGTAAGAACAAGCTGGTGGGGATGGAAGAAAGATGATGTAATCTTCAGTTCTGTACTCACTGAATTGAAAATGCTAGATGAGTTTTAGGGATGACCTATGAATTACACTCCCAGGACAGAGCTCTAGGCAAGAGAGGTAAATGTTCTAGTGTAGTTATGTAAAAGGTACTAACATAAATATAAATATGTGAATAGAGATAGCTTTCGTTTCAGTACAATAATACTTGCTTATATTGCCACCAATTGCAGCTAAAGATAGAATTCATATCTCATTTCTCTATTTTTCCCTCCCTAGGGACGGCAACACATTGAAATAAGTACCACTGGCTGGGTTGGAAGAGTAAGTTGTAAAAATTATGGATTTTTCTGTTCTGTGGATCAGATACTCAGAGCTATTTCATATGCAGATATAACAAACAAGGGCTCTATGTTATTTGTTATTAATAGAGACATTAGTTGACCTTTTCCTTATAACATTTAAATGCTCCCTCTAGCGAGACCTTTTTATAGAGAATATATAACATGTTCAGTTGAAAAAAAGTAAAAGGACAACTGAAAATTCAAGAGAACAGCAGATAAAACAAAAGACATGCTCTAGGCAAATTTCTAGCTCCCAGAAAGTTAAAAAACAACCGTTGCTGAGAGGCGGCCAGGATGCCAAGTGTCCTCGTTGACCTCTTATTTGACGTTAGGTACTTTGGAGGCAGAAAACACGGTTTTTGCCCACAGCCTGCACAAATGCAGAAGGAGCCGCAACTACCTACTGCTGAATCGAGGTGGCCAACGCACCACACCCGCTCTGCCCCTCTCTTTGGAGGAATCATAAGTGGGTTCATACTTTATTATACCCTGAGGCAGAACTTTATCCAAGAAAGCAGGTGCCCCTCGGGGACTCCCCCTGCCTCACACTGCGCCTTGGTGGGGGCTCACTGGCCACATTGCTACAAGACCATGGAGTGAAGCGAGCTGATGAAGGCACTCCAGCCACTGCGGCAGTGTGAAAGAGGAAGATGGACTCACACCTAATTTTTATAACCGCTTCTATTCAGCCCCTTTATGAGAGAAACAAAGTGACATTAAAAAACATACAAATTTCTTCTCTCTCGGAGCACAGAGGTGCAACCCCCTGGTCCAGGAACACAGCCCTTCCAGCTGGGCTTGGAGCCCCCGCCCCCGAGCATTCACACGTCCTTTTTGTTCAGGCATTGATTGGGCAGAGGGGAGAGGTTTGCCAACATGAAAAGTGGTTTCCTCCATGGCAAGAGACATGCTACACTTCCTCACGACTCTTTGAAAAAAATATGTTTTTTCCTCTCTGTATTTAACCAGACAGATGCCACTTTTCACACATTTCTACTAGGCACAACTCCATCCAGGGGAAACAGGGAAATGTATTAAAAAGATAAGGCTGTGAACACAGGTCTAGAGAGGGGAATGTGTTTCCGAGCTCTGTAATGAGAACACCAAGTGTATTGCACGCCTCGGCTTGCTCCATAAATGAATTCGCTTTGAATCACTAAATAGAAGAGAGAAGCATTTTTCTTCCTTCCCAAAATGGGAGCTGATGAGAGAGGAAACAGCGAGGGTGAAGTGAACCAACAATTTTAAAAGACCATCTTCTACCTGCTCTCAGTGTAGTAAGGAAATCGAAGTCGAAAAGAGACATATTCTTATCAGGCTGGGAGAGACCCTCTTCTGCTTAAACGACATTATGTTCTGAGAACTATCTTTTATCGAACTGTAGAAAATGGAAATTTTGTTCTATATTTCCATACAACTATTTTTTTGGGTAAATTGTTGATCCTATTTAGCAAAATGAGAAGGCTTATAATAAAAATGATAACTATATGAATGTTTCCGTATGAAATACACGACAGACATTCCTTATGGTATCTAGTCCAGAAATGATTAAAGAGTTTCTAAGTCTGACTTTCAAAAAAATGATGTATAAGAAACAAGGTTGGGGGCGGGGCATCCCTCAAATTACAAACCACCCTCCAACCAGAAACAGTCAAAAATAATATTAGTCTGTTTCAAGGAAGCACATTGTGACATGGAGGAAATTTACTTACTAGAACTGAGAGACTGACGCTTTTTTTTTTTTTCACGCTTGTATCAAGACATCATAGCATTATTCTCCACAGATAGAAGATGCCTAAGGGTAACAATGACCACTGCTCTGTGTTGAATGTCAAGTGTAATCCTCCCTACATTCTTTCATTTGCATGCATGCATGTTAAGCCACTTCAGTCATGACTGACTCTGACCCTGTGGACCATAGCCCGCCAAGCTCCTCTATCCCTGGGGTTCTCCAGGCAAGAATGCTGGAGTGCGTTGCCAGGCCCTCCTCCAGGGGACCGTCCCCACCCAGGGATCAAACCCGTATCTCTTACATCTCCTGCACTGGCAGCCAGGCTCTTTACCACCGGTGCCACCTGGGAACCCCATTCGTTCATTTGCTCCCCTCCAGAAAGCCCTTAGGAGTTAAATCTTTTGTCTGTATTTTCTAGGAGAATTTTCTCTTGAGACCCTCTGATTGCATTTGGCAAGTAAATGAATCATGGGTTTTGAGCATAGGTGTTGGAAGGACTTTCTGAAACTAAAACTGGTACTGAGCTAAGACTAATGTGCTTTAACATGTTTCATGTTTTCTATTATTTTCTAGTTTAGGCCTGCAGAGCCTCATTTTACCTCTGACGGGAATAGCTTCTACAAGATCATTAGCAACGAAGAGGGTTACAAACACATTTGTCACTTCCAAACAGATAAGAGAGTGAGTATTTTTACATGATTTATTTTGGGTTGATCTCCTTTTTTGGGAAACTAATTTGAAGTGAAAATCATGTGGTAAAGTCGATCACTATGTAATTAGTCTGTTTAAATAATTAGGCTAATTCAGATACCCCGGTGGTATCTGGAGTAATGTAGGATGGGGTGAAGAGACCCAAGAAAAAGACCTGAGATTACCTGAATTCCTGATATAAATTATTTAATCCTCCCCTTAACTTTGATCAGAGAGAGAGTCTAATAAACCTATTTTTTTAAATCCCATCAGAATTGCACATTTATTACAAAAGGAGCCTGGGAGGTCATTGGGATAGAAGCTCTTACCAGTGATTATCTGTAAGTATTCTAATCATCAGTAGGATGTCGATGTATTTGTCAGAATCACGCCCTCCTTTGCCCAGAAATAAGGAAAAAATCTTCTACAAATAAAGAGTAGTCTATTTGGAATGTGTTCAGGACTTTTTTCTTTCTAACATACGGAAGCCTTAATGATTTTCACATATGCTCAGCAGACTTGATACCATGCCACCAACCAGCACTACCTCTTGCTCTTACCTGCTTTACATTAGAAATGCTGCAGCCTCTTTTTCTTAAACGTTTTGGAACACTGAACTATTCTGGGGCATTTTGATAGATTTCAGCTGACACCGTATGTTTAGAAGGCTTGGAGAGGCTACTGTACCTGTCTCAGCCTTAACCTGTGGCAAACAGAAAGCTTTGTGGAGGCTGTCAGTAACCGTGCACAAGATGGTGGGACAGGGAGTGCTGTTTTTCACTAGAACCTGAGGCACTTTTATAATTCTGTATCAGTTTCACCACAGAGGAGTTTTGCCATTGCTCAAAGCAGTTTTTGAAGGTCCTGTTTAAAAGTGGCTCTGCCACTCTCAGAAGGGTAGGGCACCTGCCACCGAGTGGTCTGTGTTATGAAACAGAGAATATGGAAAACAGCACAGATAAATGGGGGCTTCCCTGGTTGGTAAAGAATCTGCCTGCAATGCAGGAGACCTGGGTTCAATCCCTGGGTTGGGAAAATCCCCTGGAGAAAGAAATGGCAACCCACTCCAGCATTTTTGCCTGGGAAATCCCATGGACAGAGGAGCCTGGCAGGCTACAGTCCATGGGGTTGCAAGAGTCAGACGCAACTTAGTGACTAATCTGTCACCACCACATAGATAAATGGGGCTTCAACTTCAGACTAGTTGTCCAGTCATATTTTTCTGAAAGAAGACTTTTTTTGAGTTTTTACTTGTCATTTTAACTAAGGGAGTAATCCTCATATTCAGATACTTTAGCCTGTTTTTTTTTTTTTAAATCCCCTATTTACAGATGATGCCCTTATTTCTGAGAAATAAAAGGGCAGGGAAAAATGATACAAGCACTAACACACATGCACTCGTATGAACACTATTGCTGGGAGTTGAGTTAAAGGGAATATACTTGACTTTTTCTGTAAAACATAATTAATACATTCCATTTGTTTTCTCCCCAGATACTACATTAGTAATGAATATAAAGGAATGCCAGGTGGAAGAAATCTTTATAAGTAAGAATTTTATCAAATTGTTAATGAGCTTTTAGCTAATGAACAATTTCAGTTCTTATGTTTTCATTTTTTAGTTTTTTTTTGCCTAGTCCTAATATATTAAATTGGAACTACTATTGAATGCTTTTATTCCTGTATAAACCAACCCATATGTCATCAAAAGAGCATGACTTTATTAGATGCTTTGTGATATTTGCAAACAATGGGAGGTTTGAGGTTATAACGGATTAATTCCTGCATTTATTGCATATTAACTCATTAAGTTTCATGAGTATTTCTTGGCATTCTGATATCTTTGAAACTAGTAAATGGCATTATTTAATTCCTTCTTTCATTTATCCCTTTATCAAGTACTTAATTTCCACCATTGGTTTTACAGAATCCAACTTAATGACTACACAAAAGTGATGTGCCTCAGTTGTGAGCTGAATCCAGACAGGTGTCAGTATTACTCTGTATCGTTCAGTCAAGGGGCAAAGTACTATCAGCTGAGATGTTCTGGTAAGTTTGAACTGAGCAGGGGGTACCCACAAAGTCCCTCTCAAGTCATTCCCTCCATCCCCTCCCCTCTCTGAACAACCTTCTCACCACCCTCCTGCTCAGCATCTCCATCCCTGAAACCTCCTTTTCAGTGTCCAGTTTAAGAAATATTTTTTCTGCCTTGCTCACTTCTCTCCTATTGAATCTGAATGCTTGAAATCACATAAGTCCTTTTCCCTTTCCACTCACAGGTAAGTGGTAAGTTAGCCATCTTTCTTTCCCCTTCTAACCAAGAGGCTTGCTTTTAGACTGAAAGCACATATACCCAGAGCTTATGTGTGACAGAGGCACTTTTCATCCTTATGTACACACCTGGTGTGCATTTTTTAATGCAAATTATAGTATGCACTTGCCCTTTTAAATAAGAAAAATGTACGTAAGGCGGGTCCTGTGACTCAGCCTGCTCACAGCTTCATCTTCTGTAACTGTTGTTATTATTGTTTTCTTAACTAAAAATGAATCTGGACAAAGAGAGGTAATGTGATTTCACAGGTCATGCAGTCATAAGAAGCACAAGTGGGTTTAGACACAGGCCTCTGCCATTAAACACTAGATTACCTCTCAAAGTGAGAGGAAGAAATTTGAATATTCTGAAAAGTTGACAAGAACTGTCCATTGCCAAAAAGAGGTCTGCTTATCTGAACCTTTCTGTACTGGTGCATTTTCTTTAATATCGTATTTTTCTTCCTAGTTCTTTACCATGGCTGTTTCCAGTCACCCTTTTGGGGCACGTGTTTTATGTATATTAGGCACTGTGCTCAAGTTTTGTATTCATGATCTTATTTGATCCTTAAGAAAACTCTGTAATGTAGATATGATTATCCTAATTTTATACATGAAGAGACTGAAGCATAGGTATGCTGTCCTAAGTCACAAAGCAGGGAAGTCAAGGATTCAATCCCAGGTCCTTAAAATGCCTCCACTGTGGTTCTGATCAAGTGTAAAAATTAATAGTGTGATCCAAATGTGTCAAAATTAAATAGCTCACTAAGTAGCTTTTTCTATACATTACCTTCCACTCTGCAACTACCACAGTTGGAATAAATAGTGAAGATCTGAGCCTGTGAGAAAAACACTTTCGCATGCCAGGAAGGAATCGCTTATCCAAGTCAGGCACATTGCAGATGTGCCGCCTGGCCCAGTCCTCCATAGTGGGGACAGCAGCGGAGGGGATCTGCCCTTTGAAGGTGGGGAAGTGGAAAGCGGAGTGGCAGTGGAGGGTGGGTGGCGGGGTACTGGTCTCCAGAGCTCCACCCCTAGTGGGCGGGGCCTGAGAGAGGGTGTGGCCTCTCTGGACTTCCGAGTTAGAGCCAGGAAGGCTGGTGGCTTACTCTGGGTCTGCGGCTTAGTTCAGAGAAGAAAGAATTGGGTCGGACATGATAATGTGCGCAAGGCACTAAGCAGGGCCAGATGTGCAATTTCTGTTTCATTCTCCAGAGCTTGGTACCTTTCCAGTAATATTAATACTTGTTAGACTCAAATTGCACTCATTTTAAGGAAAAAGAAAATCAGCTAACACTTATAAGCCTTTATCCACTGTGATATTTATTCTATCAAAGCTAAATGGTGTCAAAGTTATATCAAAGTTAAATGGTAACAAATGCTATTTTTGAAAAGTATGTGTTTTTTTTTTTAAGCTCTGAAATATATTTTTTTCCCTGATTATGTTAACAGGTCCTGGTCTGCCCCTCTATACTCTGCATAACAGCAGCAATGATAAAGGTAACATTTTCATATTTTACCCTTGGTTTGCTTTTTAGGAAAGTGTGTGTGAATAGGAGCAACATGTGCTTAGCATAATGGGTATTTCTTCAGCTTTAGAGTGTCTTGACAATGACTTGAACACAAGGCTTAAAATATGAAGTATGTATAGTCTCATCAGTGAATCACCCACTTGTTCCTTATTGCTTTGCACAATCCAAATTCTTCACGTTGTAACAAATGCTTCAAATGTTTGTTGAGAACTGAGAGTCCTGGAAAACAATTCAGATTTGGATCAAATGCTGCAGGATGTCCAGATGCCCTCAAAGAAACTGGACTTCATTCATTTGCATGGAACAAGTAAGTGAAATTTCTCTCAGAACATAACTTTTCATGAAAACACCAATAAAATGATAACTAAATGTAACTTGATCTGATAGTATGTATTTTATACATAAATCTATTATAATGTTACTTTTCCATAAAATGTTCTATCACAAGAATGACTAGTTTTATATTTTCTTAATCTAAAAATGTAATATTCTACATAAAATGTATTATTTTAAATGGAAAATATTTGAATAAAATGCACTGTTGCTCGCTAGTTCAGTATCATCCCATTAGTAATTTAATTCTACTATTAAATATTAATTGTGTTTTTAACAATGAAATACTAATATATTTTACCTTTAACCCAAACAGATTGAAAAGGACTTGTGTAAAAAAATTAACTTTGGCTATAAAATGTTGAAATTTCAGTCCCAGGACAGAAATCTTGAATTTTTCCTAACTTCCTCTCTGTGATAGGCCCTGGCCTAATGGCCTGACCGTGTATTATGTTCAGGGACCACTAAGAACAAGGGGTTTCTTTGAGTAGGAAATCCTGTCATTTTTTTGTAGTTGTTTTTGTTTGTTTTTTCCATGAAGGGCTAATAATTCATAGGGAAGAGGGGATCCATCAAGAGTGATTTATTTTAGATTATTTTTTAATAAAGGCTAATAATGACATTCAGTTCCTCCAGGTTTAAGTGGCGGGAATAGGATGGAGAGTGGAGGGTGCTTCTGAAGAAGAGCTTAGAGCAATGCTCCTGAAACTGCAGGTGCTTATGGCTCACCTGGGACCTCATTAATGTACACATTTTGAGCCAGCCCGTGAGCGTGGACCCAGGATTGAAGCTTGTAATAAACTCCCATGTGATGCTAGTGCTGCTGGCCCTTGAATCTGGTTTGACTGGCAAGGGCTTAGGGTTTTGAAGAGCTAACTGGACTTCCTGGAACAGAAGGCATTGAATATTACAATATAACATATTAAATATTTGGATGTGACCCCCAGAGAAAAGACTGTGCATCTTAAAAAATATAGGAAGTAAAACATTTCCAGTTAACTAGTCCTGATTCAAACAAAGGAGAGGTCAAATACTGGGTCTGACATATTTTTAAAAAGCATCATGATCAACTGATAGTTTGACATTCTACTCAAATATAAAAGAGACTAAAATTTTAGTTCTCATTAGCACATTTAATCAGAAAGCATAAAATAACCAGCAAAATACAAATTAAAGAAAAATCTACCTATATAAATATTTTACTCCTAAACTTTTCTTTTTTTCCTCAACTAAAATAACTATAACAACCAAAATACAAAAGAAAGGTGAACATAAGGAAGAAACATCTCTAGAGATAAGGATTTTTTTCCTTGTAGGTTAAATCTACTGAAGCTGGAAATAATCTTATTAAAATATGAAACAACTCTCCTCTCTCTCTCTTTCTCTCTCGTTTTTAAAGATTAGTCTAACTAATCAGCCTGAATTTGGTAGCAAAGGTAACCAATTTATTTTTTAGGGACAAATTTTATTAAACTGGTGTTAAATCAAGCAAAGAGAATTAAACAGACCTGCACAAGATCGTGCGGAACAGTTTGCCCCACATAAACCTAGTTTCATTCTGTGAAACACAGAGCTGAAAATGGGAACTCAGCTTACAGCCTGGGATGGCAATAAGAATTACAAAAATGTTATTAAATCAGAATTTTAAAATAGTGTTAAGGCCAACTAAAAATCCTAAACATCTTCAAAGAAATTCAAGACGAGGAAAACATTTTGGAGGAAAACTTAGAACATAAGCCATAAACAAACTAGATAAGTAGATCAGATGCCAAAGAACAGAATCATAAAAACAAAACATTAGCAATTCTAAGATGCACTTTTATTTTACAAAACACCAATGTATTTAATAGACCCATTAGAAACAACTTTGTTTTAACCTTAAACTAGTATTTTAACCTGAAAGAGAATATTTTTTATAGCTGAAAAGCATGCTAAATCAAACAGTTTATTTTCTTTTTCTATTCTAATTTAACAAATTGCTAAACTGTACATGTTACTCGTCACTGACAGAGATAAGAAACCAAAACCACGTGCTAATGTGTTCTTAATTCATTAATTAATCTTTCTGTTTGTTTAGAATTTTGGTATCAGATGATCTTGCCTCCTCATTTTGATAAATCCAAGAAATATCCTCTGCTAATAGAAGTGTAAGTATTCAAGCTAAAGGAATACTGCAGAAGCTAACCATTGTACATATTTACCCAGTGTAGCTCACTGAACAATAGAGATAAATGCATCCTTTCTCTCTTCCTGAATTATTGTAAAGCAATTTTAATAATTCTTCCATTTTGCAATTACAGATCCAAGTCTATATTTTCTACCATCTTTCTAATAGAGAAGCTAGACACTCTTTTTCCCTCATAATGGCATATGGGTTTTGTTTTGATTCTTTCTCCCCCTTGAACTCCAAGAGAATCTGAAAGAGATTTTCAAGTCTCCATTTTCATCCTTACCTCTTAGGCATTTTAATAAGCAATAGATGGGTGTTACTAGTCTTTCCAGTTTCCTTATCCCTGAATTTACCCGGATACCTCTCATTGGTGGTCTTTAATTCATTCCAGTATCAGGTTTCTCTTTATTTAGTTCCTGAATTATCATTGCCT
Source organism: Ovis canadensis (assembly GCF_042477335.2). NCBI lineage: Eukaryota > Metazoa > Chordata > Mammalia > Artiodactyla > Bovidae > Ovis > Ovis canadensis. Next base: position 153,191,570 of record NC_091246.1, read on the forward strand.
GGTATTTTCCATTCCTGTTTTTGGTGAAGAGAAGATATGAGAAAGTATTCATTATATAATTTAAACTTCTCCAAGTCCTAGAGAAAGTTCTGAAATCACAAGTCTTTGAGCCGTAAATGTGAGCTCCCATGAGGTCTAAATATGGTATCTTTGTATTTTTGGTAATTAGCAGGAAAACATTCTACTTCAATCTTTCCAAAATTGCCCTGACCTCACATATAATGCCACAATGCCAGTCTTCCTATCCCAGCTTGCCTCATTTCCTTTATTCAAAACAAAATGAACCAACACAAGTGCTGCGTGCCTGCTGCATGCAGGTAGTTGGCCTTATTTTGTCCACATTGCAAGCCTATGTAGTCAGTTCTATCAGGTCCATTATACAGAAAAGAAAACTGAAAACTTGGGGATACTTTCCAGTTGTTACTAGCAAAAAAAGGAGTACAGATACTAACATGAGACACACCCCTTATACAGCACGTTCCCCTGCATTTACAATTCCATGTAAGCCAGACATAGAAGTCCAGAAAAAGAGAAAGAGGTATTTTAGACTTTCAGATACACGGTTGGATTCTCATTACACCTAATTTAGTCAAATTTTGACTACAGTAACATTCACTTGCTTGGGGCCTTAGCCCCAGTACTGAACAAGATTCTTTACAATTAAAAAAGAGTAATGTTTTGACACAAGGGTCTGTTTAAAAAGAAAAAAAAAGTGATATTTTTATCTTCTTGGAATCCTCAGTAATAACTAGATCTCCCTTTCATTAGGAAAGTTTAAAAAAACATGGTAAATTCAGGCCCAGTTCTTTGCAGTGATTTTCCTCTTCATTTTCTTAGATGTCTAAATCTTTGTTTTCTATTTTTAAAAATAATGTTGCTTAATCTTCAAGTTTATTTAACCTGACACATAGTTAATACTCAGGGAAGCTATTAACTCTACCAAATTTAATATCATTGAAAGGACCAGGGTATTTCACAAGTTAAAAAAAAAAATGTTTACTTGCTTAAGAAATTCATGAATGCCTTCTTTTTCTAAAACTTAGAATGATTCAGTATCTAGTGTAAAATTAATGTTGTGCAATGAAAAAAAAGTGAAAGTGTTAGTCAATCAGTTGTGTCCAACTCTTTGCAACCCCATGGACTGTAGCCCATCAGGCTCCTCTGTCCATGGAATTCTCCAGGCAAGAATACTGGAGTGGGTAGACATTCCCTTCTCCAGGGGATCTTCCCAACCCACAGATGGAATCCAGGCTCCTTAAGGACTTTGAGCTTACTTAAGTTAAGGACTTTGACTGCTATAGGACATGCAGGGATGGAAACCAGGCTCCTCTGTCCATGAGATTTTCCAGGCAATAGTACTGGAGTGGATTGTCATTCCCTTCTCCAGCAGATCTTCCCGACACTGGGATCGAACCCAGGTCTCCCACATTGTAGACAGACGCTTTACCATCTGAGCCACCAGGGAAGTCCTCAGGAAGTTCTAATCAAGGAAACTTGTAGTCTAAGAGTGTTTGTAAGCTCAATCAGAAAGATATATTTGAAGCTGCATTTATTGTCATCTTCATTATTTCTTCATAACACAACTCCCCTCTTCTAATTATTAGAGTATTTACTTCTTTGATTTCCAAGATATATGCAACTTAGTAAACATTGGCCTGTGAAGTCTGTGTTTGATAGCAATCTTCAAAGATAAAACTGATGGGCATCTTCGGAGGAAACACACAGCCATTATAGTCATGTTGTCACGACTATCAAGTTTGACAGGACCCACTGAGAACACCCTGGCGCCTGGCACGATTTCAGGCTCATGAACAGGAAGGATGTACCCTTCTTGTCCACGGGGAATTAGAAAGGCAAGCCCTTTTCATTTGATTCAGGAAAACCACAAAGGCTAACAATTTGGGATTTTTCTCAGATATGCAGGCCCCTGTAGTCAAAAAGCAGATGCTATCTTCAGACTCAACTGGGCTACTTACCTTGCAAGCACAGAAAACATTATAGTAGCTAGCTTTGATGGCAGAGGAAGTGGTTACCAAGGAGATAAGATCATGCACGCAATCAACAGAAGATTGGGAACATTTGAAGTTGAAGATCAAATTGAAGCAACCAGGTGAGTGACTAGGAGGTGAATTCAGAGGCTATTTAATTCCCCACCCCCCATTTATATTTTAAAGTTGTGAAGTATAAAGAATTTCAAGTGTCCTGGGAAGAACCATTCATCCTTGGGCTGAATTTTTAGTGAAAATATTATGTTTAGACTTAGAAAGGGAATTGATATGTGTGCTACCATCTTCTAGCAATAGGGACTCACAGTTCATCAAACACATGGACAAAACAGAGATAAATGTGCCTCTGAGTAAACATCTAACTAAACAAGCAAGCCACCCCTATAGTCAAGGATACATAGAGGAGATTGGTGTACATTTATGTCAGAGTAGGATGACAGCCGTGAAGTGTTAGGAGTGGTTCCTACATTCTGCTGAGTGAGAGTTCCTCCCCCAATTTGGGCAAGTTGTGGAATATGACCGCTGTCACTCAGTAATAAGGGATTCTTTAAGGATGAATCACATCAGTTGTGAGACTATAAATAGATGTGGTCTGACTTAAGAAAGATTTTAATCTCAATTGGTGGTTATCCCGGAGTGCACATGTGACATGCAGCGTTTTGCCTGCCTTATCCTGGAAGCTACAGCAACCCTGAGAGATGAGCGTTCAGACCTTACACTTCAGGTAAAGAAATGGAGGCTGTTAGGTTAGATAATTTGCCAAGACTGGTCAGGTCTTGAATCTGGGTTTCCCTTCAACTTACTTTCAGTTGCATTTAACTGGTAAAGGGGGAATGTAGTCTTTGAGGTTCCATAACCAACTGCAGAGATGTCTGGAAAGCATAATAAATTAGCAATTTTAAATAGTGTTGTGAAATCAGAAACAAGGAAATGGAAAAAAAAGTTGTGAATGATTAAATGGATGGAAGAAAATGCCTTTTAAGAAATGAACAATGAACAAGGAGAAAAGATGACAATTTATTAAGTAATCCTAAATCTGTTAAATCAAAGTTAATGATGAGCTATTTTCCTTGAAAGTGAAAAATAAATAAATAAAAGATTTAGATAAGAGCCTAAGTTGTTTTCAAGAGTGAGGCTTTGATATTTTACAAATTCATTTTTATTTATCCAGATTGGTCCTCTGTGAGAAAGGGCATGGCTTCCAGGGCCTCTCAAGACTAAATTGATAGAATTGTGTTATCCCCAATATACAACTCTGTTTAAAAAGTAATGAGTTAGTTGCTTTTCAGCAACTCAAAGGAACTATGTACAACACAGATGAATCTCACAGACTGTTGAGTGAAAGAAGCCAGGGACAAAAGTATATATCCTATATCCACAATCGAATTTATATTGGTACAAATTCAGGTAAAATTTTTCTGGGATTCAATGAAAGAACTTTTTTTTTTTTTTCCAAAGAGAAAAATGACCCAGAGGCTTCTGGATGATAGTATTGCCCTATTTTTTGGTTTAAGGTATGCTCACTCTGTAAAGGCTTACGAGCTTGTACACTTGTGATTTGGTACACATTTCTGTATGTATGGGTTCTAAGTTTAAAAAGTTTACATGGAGAAGATGAGTTGAAAACTACTTACATTGAATTTTTTCTAATATTGCTTAACTCAGGGCAGTCTAAGACGTATACCGTCAATTGAAAACAAAGGTTCTTAAGGTCACATATAGGTCGGTGTGAGGGTCCCCCACCTCCCTCGATACTACCAAGTTAAGAGCCCCATTTGCTAGATTTTTTTTTTTAAGTAAACCAATTGCCTTTTGATGTAAGGCTAAGACTAAGAAATAGATGCAAAGAATATTTTTCTCCTTTCTTTACCTGGATTCCAACCACACAATTTAGTGACAAAAAGGCATCTTAATCCTTCAAGGAAGAATTGCCTCATATTTCATAGTGTTGAGTTAACTAATCAACACCCATCATAAGATGGGATGTATTTAGAGAATGGTGTTTAAGTTCTCAGGTAGGGGGCCCAGAGATATTTCTCAGCCCTGCACAGATGTTCTCCATGCTCCCACGCTTCCCTATTGCAGGGGCAGCCTCTCTCAAACTGAAAAACATCTGGAGAGGTTTAAATTCAATTATGTAAAAAAAGTGCATCTGGGCTGCAAATTTTTATATACAGCTGTGAAAAAACAGCCAGGATTTGTTTTCTGTGAATCATACAGACACAGACATACACACACACACAGACATAATTTTTATGGACTCCAAAACAAGTAAACCTTGTTCATCTAACTCTTAAGTTAAAAATGATAGACATTGATCTCAGGTGTTTATTTGATTGCTGGTAGCAATTAATCTTAATTTCTAAGAGAATGAAATAGGGAACAAATGGCACTGTTTCACATCTGTGCAGTTACCTTCGTTTTCTATACACAGTGTGATACTAATTCGTGGACTTCTTCCATGCATTTTAGACAGTTTTCAAAAATGGGATTTGTGGACGACAAACGGATTGCAATTTGGGGCTGGGTGAGTACTTTGGCTGATGTGTTCCTTAGTGAATATAATCCAAAACAGGATAATTTACTTCTGTTTGTACATATTTGGAGGTGTAAATCACAACCATCATGTCCATCTAAGAAGGTCCAAATGTCTTAGATTTCTGGGCAATGAGTCCCCCCCAGGCTTACACTTTTGTTTATTACCATGGGGAAAGGAGGTGAGCAAGTAAGAAGAGGAACCAAGAAAGAGGGATAAAGAGAAGGAAAGATAGAGGGGTGGAGGGAAGGAGAGACACTTTTTTTTCTCAGGAGTCCAAAAAAGTAAAAACTTAGAGTTTATTGCCTTTTTGTTTTGTTTTGTTAAACATTTTTTGTTGTTGTTTTTGTCATTTTGTTTTTAATTAGTACTACTCAGCAAAATGTCAATACTTCCCCTCTTACACCTACCAAGAAAAGGGACCAAGGCTCTGAACGGTAGTCTTTAGATACTGCCCAATTAAGGCCAATTTAAGCCTCCTCTGTCATGCTTTCTATCTCGAAAGAGGCACAGTATATAAAGATGTGAGAAATGTGGAAACTGCGACTTGCTTACCATATGTCCTTAATTCCTTTACCTCCATAAAAATAACTGTTTCCATTTCTTAGTCATACGGAGGGTACGTAACCTCAATGGTGCTGGGAGCAGGAAGTGGTGTGTTCAAGTGTGGAATAGCTGTGGCGCCTGTTTCCAAGTGGGAGTACTATGGTAGGTGATGGCCCTCAGGTACAGAGATGCCGAGTGCGAACCTTCACGTCTCAGTGCCAAAGCCATTCATTTTTTAGTTTCCCTGTTTCTACAGTGAAGAAGCTGATTCTTCTTAGATGTACTTTATGGATACCTGTAATAAAACAGTCTCACTTCTTTTGCTGTTGGGAAAGGCTGGATGGTATTAAATGCTACCTATATATTTAGTTAGCAACCAATTCTGTTTCCTAAATGTCTTATCAAGAAATTATGTTTTCCACATTTTAAAACATTCCCAATGCTACAGTTCTTCAGATACACTTCCTTACCTTTATTCTACTCTGACTTTGGGGCTTCACATATTACAAGAATAAGAGAAGTATTTCTTTCCCTTCAGGCTAAGGTTGAATATAAAGTAGGATTTTGGGTGGAAAGAAGAGACTTTGGCAGGAGAACTCCTGGGGGCTTTGTTTCCACTAAGTAGGTGAAAGCCACTTTAGAATATTCTTTTCACCACTGAGAAAGAATTGTTCTATCATACACATGTAAGGCTATGATTCCCAAGGGGAAGGGGGAAGCAGTGGAACTCTAGGTAGTGGGGAAGAGCCAGAGGTGGTGAAAAGATGAATTATTTTCCTGTATCTCTTCTGACCCCATCTCAAGTCATTTATGCAGTATAATAAAAGAATCATTGATAATGAATATGCTTCTTAAATATTTTATGCCCTAATGTATGGTAGTATATGGTAATACCAAAGCTATGGAAAACTCTAAAGTCAAGAGAAGCCAGTGTGTAAAAGATACATCATTGTCTTTCTATTGAAAAAAATTGGAGAACATGGTTGGGATTGGTCCTTACACAATAGATTTGTTTTCATATAATACTTTCCTGCTTGATACTAATTGTTCTGTATGACGGCTTATTTCTGGAGACCTCTGGTGGTCAGTAAAATAATAGAAACAATCTTCATGAATTTGGAAATACAGAATGGTAAGAAGAGTTCATTAAATGTATACGGACCAATCTAACAGGAACTTTCTAGAATTCTTACATGTGTGAAAATTTGAACAATATTACTCAAAAATCAAATGGAAGGAGTGCATAAGTGGTATTGCAAGACATACTTCTAAAAGTTTACATTGACATTAGTGAAAGTGAAAGATGCCTAGTCATGTCTGATTCTTTGCGACCCCATGGACTATACAGTCTGTGGAATTCTCCAGGCCAGAATACTGGAGTTGGTAGTCTTTTCCTTCTCCAAGGGATCTTCCCAACACAGGGATCGAACCCAGGTCTCTTGCATTGCAGGCAGATTCTTTACCAACTGAGCTATCAGGGAAGCCCCACATTAAGCCCTGACATTAAGCAATTTTTAAACAGTATTTTAAAAATTTTAGATCTTCTTATATAAGAAAACCTGGTTAGCATAATAAGAAAGGGCTATTATGTTCTAGGACAAGAAGAATTGTGCCTGTTTGGGGGAAAAATTACTTTGCCCTTAAAAGCTATTCCTACTCCCCCACCCCATTAAATGTACATCCCAAGTTATTTATATTTAAAGTTAAAAGAACATTTTTGGAAAGTCATATTTTAAAGTGTGCTTTAAAATATTATATTTCATATATTAGTGTCCTCTAGATATGTACAATTGCATATAGTCTATATTCACTTTAATCAAAATGATAAAATAATAAAAACTCATTGTGGAGGAAAATATTTTGGTTTTCATAGAAAGGGCCTGAGCAATATATATCAGTTCAGTTCAGTTCAGTCACTCAGTCGTGTCCGACTCTTTGCAACCCCATGAATTGCAGCACGCCAGGCCTCCCTGTCCTGGAACAGCTAATACTAGTTATCAATGCCAGTCATTCAAAAAGGGTTAGAATGTTGCTTAATCTTATTGTTTTGATGATCGTTCTTCTAAATAATTAATTAAATTTGTATTGAAATACTGGTACAATTCCAGTGATATTCACCCCATTAATCTATATAGCACAATGGAAACATATTATACTTATTTACTTACTGTAACCTGGTCTTTTTTCAAAAAGTTATTTCACATTTTTAAAGTTATATTGGAATTCAGCAACAATACATTTTCTCACTGATATTTTAAGAAATATACATATATGTGTACATATAGCTATATGTATATATATGTCTGTCTCCACAAAATGAGAGAAAACAGATGTTTAACTTGCCTTATGATGGAGTAGCTGAGCCAGTATGGTGTTGTACTTCAAATAATGATAACTGAATTTTTTCCTTTCAGTCTGTCCCTCCCCCACCTAAAAAACTATGTTTCAAGTGAGCAATTAGTAGTTGAAAATTATGAGGAGTTTCCAGCAGGAAAGAGAATATCCTAAAGTAGGGTATATACATATGTCAGGACCAATAAATTCAAGACAATTTAGACATTAAATGACATTAAATGACTTGCTAATCAAGATCTTTAAGGGAGTCAGATCTTTAATGTAGTGTCCTTGTCACTGAGCATTTCAGATTTGACTTTTCTGCAGGTGGGTTATTGATTGGGTTTTAGATCACCCTGTTTTGATCTCCCTCTGTCCTCCAGGGAAGGGATAATGGGAATTGGTTACAAGGCTGAGTATGGAAAGACAGGAGTCTGGATGCATCAACAAGCCAGGCAGAAACAACCTGAAGGAGATACTTCTGATGGTATAACACTGTAGACCTTTGCGCAAGTTAAGACATAAAGTAACCCAGTAAAAGAGGGTAAAGCTTTTATTGTATGAATTAAGTTTTTTTTTTCTTTTCTCCATCACAGACTCCGTGTACACAGAACGTTACATGGGTCTTCCAACTCCAGAAGACAACCTTGACTCTTACAGGGTAAGCAATGGTGAACTAGATCGATTTTATAACCTATTTATAAGTGGTATAAGAACATTTCTAAGTGCATCTATTCTAGAAAATATATATTTTTTATTTCCAACAAAATTCTTGTTAAAAAATAACACAGGTGGTTTAGAGTTACTCCAGTAGCTTCCCCTACTATATTCTGCATAATTACAGCCTTTATCGTATGCTATATAGGTCACAATATGCATTCATTTGGAAATACAAAGCAACACCAGATAATTACTTTAATTATAAAAAAATTTCCGTTTAGAAAACATGTCAAATTCAACATATTCCTTTAGAGCCCAGAAGACACTCTAAGTCTTTAACCACATATTAAAATTTCTTATGGTATTATCATAATTAAGATGTATGTACAAGCCTATAATTTTCTTATTCTTAGCCAAATGTGTACATTTTTTTTTTTCACACAAGATTTGAGTAAAGCAGGTGTCCTATAGGTGCAGGAGGGTAATACTCTGAAAAGCTCTTGAACCCAAATTACTGAATAGCATCCATCAGGCTGGTTGCCTGCTTGGAAGAGCCAGTGGGCAGGTTACTGAGCAAATGGGCTATAGCATCTGAAATGGGACCTGGGTGCAGGTATCATTGGCAGCCTGCATGCTAGTGTGGGTGCCACTGCAGGGCCAGGGCACTCTCTTTGGTAGCACATTTGCTTCAGCTGGAGTATCAGCCTAAGTACTAGGGACCCTTCAGGGCATTGCACCATTCTCCAAAACTTCCAGATTTTGTCATGTAAGTTGGAAACCCCTAAATGTACAGATGGCTGGGTCAGTCATCCGCTGTTTACATTCTTCAGAGGATATTCAAAACTCTTCCCAGGACAGTGAATTAAAAAGAAAAACAATAACCCGTATAATTTAAGAGCACAATTTCTTCTCATCTGTGCCACAGCTCTCCGTGCTTGGGCTTTGTATTCATACATTGGTCTAAGCCATATTTGTACATTTTGGTAAGATGTCATCATTATTAGGGGTTCTGAAGCCATTTGATCAAAGCACAATAAAATGCAAATACAGTTTCCAGTTTTGCTAGTTCAGTTTCACACCTTCCTTTCAGCTTTATTCAGCAAGGCTTGTGTGGGGTGTGGCAGAGAGGGGTATGAGTACAGTTGTGTCTGAGTGTGTGTTTTCATCTCTGTTTACCAGTCAAAGTAGAAAAGTAACAACTGTATAAAATAGATAGCTAATGAGAACCTACTATGTAGCACAGGGAACTCTACTTAATGCTCTGTTGTGACCTAAATGGGAAGGAAATCCAGAAAAAGAGGAGATATGTAAACGCATAGCTGATTCACTTTGCTGCACAGCAGAAAATAACACAACATGATAAAGTAACTATACTGCAATACTTTTAAAAAAAAGAGAGAGAAAAGTAACAGCTTATGAGATGGGATGTATGCATCACCTTCTACTACAAAGCAGTCCCATAGTCAGGTTGTCCTTATGTCTTCTGATTGTCCCACGTGATACTTTGGACTCAGTTTTTCCCGTTCTTTCTCCTCCACATCCGATCAGCTGCTTTAGACATCCTTTCCCTGCTTCATGATCACACTGCTGATGCCACGTGACCACCACCTTTCATAGCCATAACCTCACTGCTCATTCCTTAGCTGGTGTCCCTACATGCCAGGCTGTATCACACACTGAAGTAGGAGCTTAATCTACACTCACAGCACTGTCATGGACTTTTCCTGTGGACTCAACTAAGTCCAGCTCTTATTCTTTAACCAGGTGTTCAATACCTTTCTTACAGCGGCCCTGGAATGTCATTTTTCCCCTTCCACCTCCATCTATTAGGTGGAGAAGGAAATGGCAACCCAGTCCAGGATTCTTGCCTGAAGAATTTCATGGACAGAGGAGCCTGGCCGGCTATAGTGCATGGGATCACAGGGCGCTGGACTCGACTGCAGGACTGTCACTCACTCCATCTATTAGACACTTGTACTGCTCTCCTGGTGGACTAGCATCCTCTCTTTTGACTCACATGATGTTTTCCTTGTATATCTCTCAATCTTCAATTTATTGTTCTTGGATTCATAGTTATTTTGTACTCCTTTTCCCCCCTCTGTTTTATTATTAGTCATTCAAAGCTTTCCTCAATATTGTATTCTTTGGATCACCCAGTACAAAATAGAAACCTTAAAATGTTTTTTGACTTAATTTTAAAACTTCTTGAGTGGAAACATTGTTATAAAAACTATACATCTCCATCATCTCTCTCAATTTACAGCTCTAATTTTCTTGTCAGTGACCCAAACAGGATGCTTACACCTGAAAGCATCCCTCCTGTGGTGCACCATATTTGGGCCATGGCTAAAAGTCTTTCTCAAATACTCTCAAAGTACTACAAAAAAAAAAAATCCCAAAACATCAGAGGTGTACTGCCCAGGACCCTCATCCTGACTCTAGATCCTGGTGGATGATGAGTCAAAATTAATTTTAAAAATCCCGTCTTGAAAGTCTTTGAACCTCGAAGGACAGGGTGAAATCCAAACCTTGATATCCAAGCAAGTCCATGGCACCTCCAAAAAACATCAACCAACAGGGTGTTTCCTCTTCATTAAGTCCTCGCCCTAGAGGATAAATAGTTTTAATCTGCCATGTCAGCCTCTATCTTTTTCCAGATTTTCCTAGAGGCTCCTGATTCCCATCCCCATCCCCCTCTTCTCCAACCCCGCCCCCCCCCCCCACTGGGGTGGCCATTTTCCTCTCTCCTCTTAGGTGTTCTCCGCGTGAGGTAGTCATGTAAATAGAAGTCACTTCCCACTGCCGATGGCAACACACGCGCGCTGGGAGCACAAAGTCACTGTCTCACTTTGCTGCACAGATGGCTCCCGAGGACTGTTTAATCCTTCCACGCCAGGAGTCGGGTTTTCTTGGCACAAAATTCTCTGCTGGCAATGGACACATTAAAACTGCCAGTACCAGGGCGCTAAAGGTTCCCAATGTGTTGCTCAGAGGAATTATTTGGGTGGGCGATAGCTAAGGTGGGCAGGAGAAAGTGAGGTAAATGTATTCTGTGTACTGTTTCTGCCCCTTAAGTTGCCTCCTCAGAAAGTGGAGAACTGAATCTGAGTACCTATATTTGGTGCACAGCAGGCTTTAGAATAAAGCTGCCCTCCTTTGTTTTTTAAATGAGTCTGTGCTTTTGTCTCTGGCAGGAATATATTCAAAGATTCTATTTTCCTCTAAGGCCCCAGCTGCCCCTCTGGACCCCCAGCTTCTTTTTCTTTTCTTTTCCAGGTTGTTTTTATTTCCTCCCTTTCTCTCTCCTCCTCTCCTTCCCTCCTCCTACCCTCTTGGAAAAAAACAAAGGAGACAATTCCTTACAGGCTTTCCCTGTTCTCTGTCTTCCCGTGGGGCAGGAGAAATATTTTGAAAGAGTCCTGTATAGGATAGTCTGTTGACTTTCTTCAGTACGTCCAGGATAGGAATGACCGAAGTGTGTAACAAGCAAGGTCTTGATCTTTGTACACCTTTTCAACTATAGAATCATTTATCTGTAACCAGAATTATAGCCTTTGGAAGAGAATATAATTTTTGATGAAACTCAGATGAGGAGAGGATTCATTATTAGGCCATTAATGACCCAGACTTGGAAGAATGTAGGGAAGCACACCAACAGAAGGACACTTTGTGAAATAAAGGTTGTACTTACTATTTAGGAAAGGAGCTTGAAGGAACCGTTTGTATATGTAAATGGAACAAGTGGGGATGTCATGTATAGCTGTTCAGCTTGAGCACTGCTAGGGGCCAGTCAGCTCCATTCACTAAGGCCTGCACCTCTGGGGCTGCATTCAACCAGAAGGAGTGCCTTTGTTTATTGTTACAAAGCCACCATATAGATTATGGGACCCTGGGACTAAGGCTTGGACCCAGTGCTGTGACATAAGCAGTGATCCATAAGACCCTTTTTGTAGATAATCACCCACCTACTGCCAAGTGGCAAGATAGAAGCACTTTTAAAGAATACCAGGGACTTAAAAGAGAAGGCAATGGCACCCCACTCCAGTACTCTTGCCTGGAGAATCCCAGGGACGGGGGAGCCTGGTAGGCTGCAGTCCATGGGGTTGCTAAGAGTCAGACACGACTGAGCGACTTCCCTTTCACTTTTCACTTTCATGCATTGGAGAAGGAAATGGCAACCCACTCCAGTGTTCTTGCCTGGAGAATCCCAGGGACGGGGGAGCCTGGTAGGCTGCCGTCTATGGGGCCGCACAGCGTTGGACACAACTGAAGCGACAGCAGCAGCAGCAGCAGCAAAGAGGAAGAAGACATTCATGCCCATAAAACTCCAAGGAGCTGGTCCCAGAAGCTCTAAGCAGGCAGGCAAAGTGGAGGGATGACAGTGAACCTAATAGGGCAGTGAAACTCTGTGGAAACATTTTTTTTCTGCTGAAAGTCTCAGTCAGAGTCTCAGTCCATAGCCAACAGAAATGGCAATAGATTTGAGCAAAAGAATCAGATAGACAATAAGACAACCCTCAGCCCCAATGTGTGCTCGACTCTGCAACCCGTGGACTGTAACCCACCAGGCTCCTCTGTCCATAGGATGTCCCAGGCAAGAATACTGGAGTTTTGGAGTGGATTGCCATTTCATACTCCAGGGGATCTTCTCAACCCAGGGATAGAACCCTCGTCTCTTGTGTCTCCTACATTGGTGGGTAGATTCTTTACCCCTGCGCCACCTGGGAAGCATCACGCCCAGTAGCAATAAGCAAATAGCAACCATGGCCCCACCTTGAGGAGTGGGTTCCTAACAGTGATGAATAGTTTCTACATGGCCAATTACAGTTTCTACAAGGCCAAGCAAATCTGTAAAAAATCATTAACATGGTAGACTTTCATTCACCTATTTGAGGTGCCTGGTGTTTTAGTTGTTCAGAAGTTGGTGACCTTGTTGGTGAGACAAAGTATGGAGACAAAATTTTTGAAGAGAAATAAAAGAAAGTAGTAATAAAGCATGAGCTTGAGCCTGACAGAGTGCCCAATATATATGGAAAAGATTGGTGATTTCCAGATTGTGACTGTGGAGCCCCAGCATGCCTTCCGAGCATGTAGTGGGTAAGGGAAGTAGCTGAGAAGCTGGGATTTCACCTCCCCCCTCCCCAACTCCTCTCAGCCAAGGGGGACTCAGTTTCATTTATTTCATTCATTTTTTTATTCACTCATTAAGTGCTTCTCTGACCAGATGGGTTTCCCTGGTGGTTCAAATGGTAGAGAGTCTGTCTATAGTGCAGGAGGCCCAGGTTCAATCCCTGGGCCTGGAAGATCCCCTATGGAAGGGAATGGCTACCAACTCCAGTTTTCTTGCCTGGCGAATTCCATGGGGAGGAGCCTGGTGGGCTACAGCCCGTGGGGTTGCAGAGTCAGACACGACTGAGTCCTTCGCACTTCACTGTTCTAAGCTCTTTACATGGATTATTAGGTCCAGTTCTCCCTCAAATTCCCTGAGATAAGTGTTCTAATCATCTCCATTTTATTGACCCAGAAACTGAGGTGCAGTAATGTTACATAAGATGTAGCTACTGGGGTAGGAAAGGGAGAGGGCACTGATCTGGAGCCAGTCAAGGAAGATTCCGGGAGTTACAGAGGAAGAGCATAGGTGCTTTCCATAGGCTGCCTGAGGGGTGAGGCAGAGGAGCATAGTAGAGGAATGGTAGGCAGAGCTGTTTTCCGGGGATTCGTGAAGCAGATTGGGTGAACCGAGGGATAACACAGAGCAGGGCTGTGGGAAGAGCAGGCCAAAATGGTGGCTAATAAGGCAGGATGGGAGGCTGGGGAGGGAACGGATTCACAGAGAGCAGCATCAGATCAAGGGCAAGAGAAATGAGGCCCAAGTCCTGAGCCTCATTGCCAAGAGAAGAGGGCAGCCTGGAACACACAGAAGGGACTGATTTAACTTGTAGAGGAGATTTATTTTGCATTTTGCTCAGAGTTTGATAGGCTTTTGGCAAGTGTGCGAAACAGTCATAGATTTGGCAGTCTTCTGCTAGCAGATTTGAAACGTTCAATCCTTAAGAAGTGCTGCATCGTTAGGTTATGCAAAACAGGGTGCAATTTTGTAAATATGCCATCTTGTACTGATTTGACATTTGTTCTATTATCCCAGAATATGCCAAAGGGAGAGAGACCTTCAGATTTCAGCCAAACCTTAACTTGTTTGTTGAGTGCTGATAAAATGTTGACTGCTGTGTGATCTTTAAAGAAGCCAGTGTTGCTGGGTGAGGCCTGAGGTAGGGCCCCCTGTCGGCGAATAGGGACTGTTTCCTTTGGTACAGTTGTTTGATTGATGTGAACTAGTAAAACATCTGATGTGCTGGGTTGAATTAATTTTTTCTTAAAATTTTTTTGTGGCCTCTGTTGTGGCATGAACGGTGCTTCCTTAAATAGCTTCATTTAATATTATTTATGAGGCTTTGGCGGCAAGTGGGAGAATGCGCAGGGCAAGTCAGCAAACTGAGGGTGCTATCTCACTGAAGTAATGGGTTGTCCATTAGACCAGTGGCTGCTCTTTCTACCAGATAACAATGAGTTATTTGGCCATGAAGTAAAGGGATATTAGAATATGACGTTAAGAGGTGAGGACTTTTGAGTTTGACCTGTGCTCAAATTCTGTTCCCACCATCTAGTCACTTGAAGAGGTTACTAAATCCCTGTGAACTGCTGGTTCCTCATCTGGATGATGGGGACAATCAGACCTGTCTCACGAGGTTATTGAAAGGATTAAACGAGACACCTGAGCCTGCCATGAAGTAAGCTTTCAAAAACATGGCAGCTGCCACCATTATCCTTGGGAAGCAAATTGTCCTTCTGGTTCCTGGATGGCACAAGGGGTAGCTTAAAAATTGTTAGACCTTCTGTTTCTCACAGTACTTCCCCACTCTTATCAGCTCTCTCTTTTATTTCAAAAATACAAAGATTTATTTGTTGGAAGGTAACTGAAGAACCAGCATGATCCAACGAGCAGCTACAGATGGTTCTTCTTGGGGCTTGAAGGAAAAGCTCCTCGCAGAGATGCTGAGGATCGGCACTGCCACTGGTCCAGTCCTTCCCACTTCGCTTTGCCAGGCTGTTGCTGGCAGCGGGGCTCTCCGGAAGTTTCTAGCCTCGGGAGAGTGCCAACTGCACCACCATTGCATCCCTGCCCATTTATCACTCTAAGCTTCCTTTTTAGGAGCTGGTGACAGACTATTCGGCTTCTAACTTAGTCATCCATTTCCTTTTTTATTTCTGTTTCCATCGATAGGCAAGTGGGGATTATCCTATTTTGGTGGGTTGAATTAGCACAATTAAATTATTTCTGGTCATTAATCCTCCTTTAAATTGGTGCCTGCATTTCTTTCACTGGCTTTGGCTGCTGCCCTTCACTGGTTAAAGTGTGCCATACAGCGGGCTGTCAGGAGTCTCTCTTCGGAGAAGCCAGGATGCTCAGTCTGGTAGGGAAGGATCTGTGGTTCTGGAGGCAGGGGGACACAGCTGCATCTTTCCCGGGGTGGGTGGGGTGGGGGGTGCAGGGAAATGTTCTCAGCAGCCTGAGAGCCTTGAAATGGGTGTGTGCCTGAGGCTGCCTGGCTCCCACGCACTGAGAGGTCCCTCTTGATGCATCTCCCAGCGAGCAGCGGGACGTGCACATTGGAAATGACACTCTTATCTTGTGGTTGCAGGGGAACCCTTTGTTTTATTTTTCGCTTGCTGCATTAAAGTATTTGTCTTTCTTTCTTTGTAGTGTAATATTGTTAATGTAAAACAATTTGCATCATGACACTTTTATCACAGTTTTCGTCTTTTTCTCAGTATGTTGCATTTCTCACCATGTCTAGTTCATCACAGCTACAGTGTGTACATCACAACATTTATCTTAGGCTCAGGGTTTTACTTGTTTATAAAAATTGTCTTCTTTCAGCCTGTATTCACTCCATTTAAGAAAAAAAAAGGCAGCCAGAAACTGTTTTGGTCCAAACTCCAGTAGTTATCACATTCCTTGCTAACTGTCCTGCGTATTTATATGTCTCCTAACTATTACTCTATGTTTCAATGACATTTCTCAGTTTTATGGCTCAGGGAGGTTGTGAAGTAGCTTTTGCTCTGCACTCTGCCAAGCAAGGAAGCCCTGGGAGGCTTTTAGAGGTGGGAGGCGGGGGGAGGTGACACAGCTGTATATTGGGGTCAGGTCTAGGTGTTAAAGGTGACTGTCCTTGGCAAGTGAAGAACTTGCTTCTCGGGAGAAACAAGGTGACGGCAACAACTGCGCAGGCGCAGGAGGACGGACTCAGGCGCCCCGGCCTGGGGCTCCCTCCGACTGTCAGCGTTCACTGTCCGTGTGTCCGCCCCAGCCTCTGCTGTCGCCAGGTTTGAATCCTACACTGGCCTTTTTTGGTAGATGGATTTTGACCCTTTCCTCTCTCCGGGTCAGAACATCGCTCAAGGTTCTATTGCTGCGATTGGCGCTGCATGAGCCACACAGCCCAAAAATGCCTCATGAATCTCGCAGGGCCGTGCAAGCGTGCTCTCTTCCAATGAATGCTCTCTTCCGATGAATTCTAAGAAGGCCATGAGCCCGCAGGCGCAAAGAACACCCAGTGTGTCTGTTTACTGCAAATCCCAGGACAGTTCAGTAACAATTTCTTTCCTCCTGTATTTTTGCTGGAAGATCACATCATAAGTAGCTTGGAACTTTACTGGAGATTCAGTGCAGCTTAGGAGGTAGAAGAGGTTCTGCCGTCAGACTTTTGTCCAGCTCAGATTTCCTACTGTAACCTGGTGCACTTGATTGTCTTCATGTAGAAGTGGGATTGCTATTAATAGACCTATCTCGTAGGAACGTCATTAAATAGAGCAGGTGCTTTGATAAATCCTTTAAGATGCTTAGCAGAGTGACTGGCACAGAGTACACAGTAAATGTCAGCTGTTATTACTAATGGCATTGTGTATGGATTGAAAGTGCGCAAAGCATATTTTGGTAAATTTCAGAATGAGAACATTTTATTTCACTTCCCCTAGCTGTTCTCACTTGCCTCTGCAAAATTAGGATGGAATATAGTCAGCAGTACAATATAAGTGGTTACCTTTCTTTCATTTATCCCTTTAATTGATATTTAGCACTGTATTAAATGCTCAGAATAATGAACAATATAGACAAATTCCTTTTCTCATGGAGTTTATTGTTTAGTTGGGTATATAACAAACAAATATTGACTGACAGTGAATAAATGAGTGGATAGAAGAATGGATGGAGTAACATTGGAATGGATGAACAGATGAATGGATGGATGAATTCATCTGGGACATCTCACCAGATAACACATTTCCCTAAAAGTAAAGTAAAATAAGAGTGTGACTTTCAATGAGTCCTAGACGTTTCTCCTGAAAGTTTGTGGGTAAATTCTCAATTGGGTCAGAAATGGCATATGGTCAGGACAAGTGGGACCCAGCCTGCACAGAGTAAGAGGGCCTTTGCACTGGTTTCCGGGACAAGATCACTTTGTCAATGCAAACATGTTGGGTGACTTTGTCCTGAAAGCTGTAGACAGAATGTCTTTTTTCCAGAAACACTGTTAACAGCATCCTGACATCAGTGTCAGTAATTTAACCTTAAAAAAAGCCACGTCTCTTGATTCCTATTTCAGTGACAGTAAGAGGAGTTAATCTTCTTCCCATTTCAAACAAAAAGGTGCTCAGCAGCCTGTTTCCTGGTGCACAGTTCACTGATATTGAAGCCGGGGCTAGAATACAAACACTCGGACTATAGCCCCATCCTCTTCCTGCCAGACCTTCAGGGTTCCCATCCTGATGTTAGCTACAAAGGTATCTATAGAACATAAACCTTGCCTCTCATGAAGTTGACTTGATTCACCAAGATGCTGCAGGACAAGTTGACTGATTTGAAATCTCTTGGGAGGCTAATGGCCCTTCCTCTGCCCAACTCATAATGAGACAACAAAAGTAGGCTCCAGCTCACCCCTTCCCAAAGTCACTACAATGTCTGTGACATTTTTACCTTCATCCCAACTCTGCAAGCATCTCCAAATTAAGACCGGATGACTAGTTCCATACTTTCAAAAAGTTTTCATTCGAGACCCCAGCCTCATTTTAGAAGTCCTTCCTAAGGTCATGAAGCAGCCTTCAAAAAGCTGACCTCCCAATTTTTTTCTCCTAATTACCTGGCTTGGTCCAATAGTGACATTTTCCTCAAGACAGAACAAGGCAGACAACCAGCCACTGATGATTTTCTAAGGCCATATTTGATCTTTGTCACCCCTCTACCCTCCCATATGTTACATTTGCCTAGGTTTCAAACATCTGTTTCAAAAAAGGTAATGCCTGCTTCTCATTCAGAGCCTAGCAATGTGGACCAAAGTTCATATGACATATTGCAGAGTATGTTTAGTTGCAAATGCTATGTACAGGCTCTTTGAAATGTAGCATGTATGGCACCATGTGACACATGGTTGCCATGGCAATACACTTTTTGGCTGAACTACAGCATAAGCCCATGGAACATACATTGCTAATATGAGACTCTGCCCTGTGCTAATGCATAGGACCCAGCCAATCTGGGATCTGGGACTCAAGGGGCTTTGCATGCAGCCTGGGTGGCAGGTGCCCTCTTCTGCATGTGCAGGGAAGATGTGGCATTCTCCCTTTCCAGTCCTTCTCCCAAGCACAGGGCATGCTGTGCATTCTGCCTTGCATGGAGACAGCATTTGCTTGAATATCGGTTTGCTATATTTTGTATCAAAGGGGGCCCCAGCTGAAAACATTTTATTTTGTAAACTGAAGTGAAAAATCAGTTTATGGCAGATCTTTTTTTGAATAATGACATTCTTTTTCCCAATTCCAGAATTCAACAGTCATGAGCAGAGCTGAAAATTTTAAACAAGTTGAGTACCTCCTTATTCATGGAACAGCAGATGGTGAGTTTCAGTTAATTAGACTTTTTAGTATCACAGACAGGTTTGCAATTTCACTACTGACAAAACAAAAGCATGAGGGGCAAGACTGTTACATTTACTTCAATAAAACAGTGTTGCTTTCCACAACTCACTTGTCTTGGGATAAATGGGATGCTGAGTCCTAGAACTTCAGACAGTCCCCTTTCTTCTTGTGCCTTTTCCTACCAGAAAAGTGGAGCAGCTATTAGTTACTTTCTGTTTCCTTTCTCTCCCTGCAGATAACGTTCACTTTCAGCAGTCAGCTCAGATCTCCAAAGCCCTGGTGGATGCTGGAGTGGATTTCCAGTCAATGGTATATAGCAAAGCTTCCTGCAAGGGGAAGGAGCTTCCTGGTGGGGTCTGGTTCCCCTCTCACGATTACTTCTCTCATCAAGGTCCCAGGAGAAAGGGACAAAAGCAAAAAAGAGTCTTATTTTTCCAGTAAGAAGTTGAAGAAGTGATATACTTGAGCCAGAAACATAGTCATGTTCAATATCAGTTAGGGGTTGAAAAGCACAGTATCACATATCTTGTGATTATCAGATCCCTAGTCTTGTGATTGCTCTTCTAGCCCTATGATTGTCCCATCTCTCCCTAATTTGACACAAAAGTAATCACTTACCCAGTGAAAAGTATGGCAAAGTAATTCTAAAGTGAAAGCAGCATGATAATCGCTCAGCTCAAATATGAAAATCCATCTCTAGTACGTGTTACTAGCCCTTCTAACAAAGGTAGGGTATAGGGTATAATAATCAGCAAGTTTCAGTTTTTGCAACTTCCATGTTATCTTTTATTGAGCAACTACAGGTAATAAACAATTAAGCTGGGTTTATAAAGTCAGAAATGGCTAGAGAGTTGTTGTTGCCTGTTCAGAGGATGTTTCTAGGTATTAAACAAAATTCATTTTATGCCCTAGATCTTTTCTGATTAAGAGAAAAAAAATTATATGTGTGTGTTGCACTAAATATTTTTGTGTTAAGAGCTTTCTTGTCTGTATTAGCTTTAATAGCCTGCTTCCCCTCACTTTCTTTTAACATACACACTTTGCTCTGTGCTCAGTTCAAGCAGTACCTACTGTATTTAAAAGCGGGACAGTCATTTGATACCAAAAAATATGGCATATATTTTCGGGGTTAGATTCTTATGAGGTTGTGGTGTATATTTCCACTGTTCAAAGAAAAGACATGATACTTTAAGCAATTTTTGAAAGTTAATTTATGTCTCCATGATATATGTTTTGCTAGCAGTGACTTCCCACTTGTTTAACATGGTGGAATGAGTTGATAAATTTTTGCCTCAAGTCATCAACTCTTCCTAAATAAATGTCAGACATACAGATAAGAAATTCCAGTGAAAAATCTTACGTGTTTGAAAATAATACATTTGATTTTTGACTTCACTTATGCTAAACATATATATGGAATACAGAAGTAGATTTTCCTAGTTCCTTAGTGATATACATTAGGAAAAATTGCTTTTTAAAAACCTTTAATAGTTTTTTTTACTGCAGTGGAGGAGAAACTTAACAGTTGATAACACTTAATTAAAGTGGGCTTTATGGGATAAACATTCCATCCTATGCATGATGAGTTTCTAAGTGTCCTTTGAGTCAAATTTGAAAAATGGACTTAGATATTTTCGTGTAATACACATATCCTTAAAGCAGTGTGCAGTGAAGTCAAACTCATGGTGAGTTGTCTTAGCACATACCACGGACAATTGGAGACTCCTGCAAGACACAGCTACATGCCTTGGGAAAGCTCTGGGCGTGGGGAGGGGAGATAAGAAAACCTGTTTGATCATGTTTCAGTTTACAAACTGATTGAGGAGTTAAAATATTGTGTGTTATTTCATGTATGCTCATGAGAACTCATTTGGATTAAAACAAAAAAGGCAACTGACTTCCTAATTCTGACCTCTCTCTTGTGTCTCTGCAGTGGTATACAGATGAAGACCACGGGATCGCCAGCAACACAGCACACCAACACATATACACCCACATGAGCCATTTCCTAAAACAATGCTTCTCTCTACTTTAGCATCTCAAAACAGCATGCCATTTAAAGCTTGTGAAAAGCTACTTTTGCTCTCATTATCTCAAAACTGCACTGTCAGGACGATGCCTTAAAAGAAAAAAAAAAAAACCACTCAAATCAAGAAATGTTAAGTTTACCTTGTTCCCAAGTTTCATATCTATAACCTGAAGTAGGGACTTCTGTCTTTGCAACAGACTTACCTTATGGAAATTTCAGTCTGGTTTTCTTTTTATTATTATTTAAAATAATTTCCATATCAGTTGGTGAAACAACACCTAAGAATTGTTTTTATGGGAGCTTTGCAGAGGTTCCCTGAGCAGCATTATTTTCTAACTGAACTAGTGCAAATTTTGTTCTCTTCTTTGAAGGAATGACAGGATGTGGGCAGTGACGTCACTGAGGCAGGGGTAAGAAAAGAGGGGTTAGGGAGAGAAGCTGGCAGGGCAGGGCTGTGAACCCCAGTCCAAGCCTGCTGACCCAACCAGGCTACTGTCAGCAGCTCCGAGAAGAGCTGTTCACAGCCAGACTGGCACAGTTTTCTGAGAAAGACCATTCAAGCAGTCTCAGGAAATCATATATGCAAAGCACTGACTTCTGAGTAAAACCACAGCAGTTGAATAGACTCCAAAGAAATGAGAGGGAAACTGCCAACAATGCAAGGCCCCCAGGTGCCAGTTATGGCTATAGGTGCTACAAAAACACAGAAAGGGTGATGGGAAAGCATTGTAAATGTGCTTTAAAAATACTGATGTTTCCTAGTGAGAGAAGCAGCTTGGAAGGGAGATGTGAACACATCAGCTTGCCCTGTTAAGATATGAAAATATTTGTATTGCAAATCCTAACTTGAAGGAGTCTTTGCATCAGTTTTTCTTACTTCATTTCTTTGAGCATCTAATTAAAAAGAATATTTTAACTTTCTTGGACTTGTTTTTAAAAATTGAAAATAAGCTACAAATGTATATAATATGATTCCCATTCTATATACTGTGGAATATCTCCTGGTCAGTAATAAATATGCCTTCATTTTTTCAGAGGTGTTTTGTGTCTTGAATCAGACCTAAACTGTATTGGCATATGGACATGCTTACCCAGAAAGGCTCTTGTTTATTTTGCTTGTTATCCCAAACTGCCTTGTAAACATGGAGAGGGTTCAGCTTTTGTAAGAAACAGATACAAAGAAATGTGCTAAATTTAAGCAGTTCATAGGGTTTTAATCTAATATCTCTCTATATATAATTTCTGTTATCATACTTATATATAAGCTTTTAAAAAGTCAACTTAAAGTAATTTTGGTTATTTATGTAGCATCTAATTTATACTTTCATTCCAGGGAACTATGATGAGGCACATAATATCAAAAATATCATCTTGATAGCCCAGATGGCTTAGTGGAAGTTTAAAAAAGTCAACAACTTAAGTGTTTAATTATTTTTGGTTGATGTAACTATATTAATGAAACCATAGATTTAAGATGCTGAATTTAGCCTAGCAAAGTCTCGATAAATGAGAACACATAATATTTTTGTTCAATTATTTGTAAAATGGCCTTATTTTTAACAATTGATTTTATAAACTCAAACATAGTTAGAAAAAGTTGTCCCAGACAGGATGAGCTACAGCACAAAAATCTAAATAGAAGAATTAGAAAAAATTTTATCAGTTCAATATGAGACTGGTGAGTCATGTATAGGAATGGACAGAAGATTCTGAAATTGTTTCAACTGTATTTTCAGAACATGGAATTGAGTGGTTTCTTCTTAATTAAGTCTCATATATTATTCATTCATTTGGAACCATAAGTCTGCCCTCAAACCTATAGGGTTCTTGTCATAATTCTAATAATAGGGTTCATTCATCATGAGTAGTGAGACCAATCTTTGTAGAGTTCTGTATCCAGAAACAGAAATCATAGGTTACATGTTCACATCCCGGACTGAATTTAGTAATCAGAAAAGCAAAGTAAGTAGAAATTCTCCTTTTACGTTAATTGAAACTGGATATAGTACAATATCAGATATTGTTTAGATACTAATAAGATCATTTTACAACCATATATATTGTATAATATTAGATGCTATAAAGATATTAAGACCATTGCATAATATCTGATAGTGTACAAGTATTGAATATCAAAACTCTATGAATTTATTGTTTCTTTAGTTTCAAAACATGCTCCATGTTTTCTATGGAGCCCAGAGATAATTTTAAAAATCCCAGCACATATTTTTCACATAATGAGAGTTACAAATGGTGATAAAATGCTTGAAGTTAAAGTAAATTTCATCTGACCCTCATAATACAGTTTTACTCTCCAGTAAGATTTTTGGATGAGTTTTTTGGGAAAGGAAGTTAAATTGACAAATAAGAGACAGACAATCTGAGGGTATATTTGAAACACACAGAACTAGTCATGCCAGTAAGATATGCAGACTTGCTTGCCTTTAACTGTCGCAGCCTCCACAGGTACCTGGATGATAAGATGCCTTCATAAGCAACCTGTTAGACCACAACAGCACCCAGGAACATACATCCCAAAGGAAGGAGGAAATGGTCACATCTCTTCTATGGATACAGTGTTTCTTCTTAAAGTTTTGACCAAGATTTTTAGAAAATCACTTTTTAAATTATTTTTGAACTTTTTTTTGTTGGAAACCCTGCTAAAAATGATTACACACCTTCAAACTTTCTTAAATAACCAGCATAGACCATAATTCGGTGCATCCTGATGACTCTAGTCCACCACCATGAAGCTCAGTGATCACATCAGGCTATATGTCATTCTGAGTATTTCTTATCTGCAGGTGGTCACTAAGGCTACCAGTTTCACCAGTTGGCATTTGTTGCTTTTGCTGTACGTTGATGTGAGAATAGTTTATGAAACTATTACATTTGTACAATATTTAAGATTGAATAATCTCTAAATGAAAAAAAAAAAATCAGTCAACCCTAAAGGAAATCAACCCTGATTATTCATTGGAAGGACTGATGCTGAAGTTGAAGCTCCAGTATTTTGGCCACCTGATGCAAAGAGCCAGCTCACTGGAAAAGACCCTGATGCTGGAAAAGATGGAGGGCAGGAGGAGAAGGGGGCGACAGAGGATGAGATGGTTGGATGGCATCACCAACTCAATGCACATGAGTTTGAGCAAACTCAGAGAGATAATGAAGGACAGGGAAGCCTGGTGTGCTGCAGTCCATGGGGTCACAAAGAGTCGGACACGACTGAGCGAATGAACAACAACAAATGAAAAAAAAAAAATAGAATGGGTTTCTTCAGAGTAAAGTAAGAGAATCTTGTGGTTCCAATTTTGTGACTGTTCTTTCAGCAGTGTCTGAGAGCATTTTTATATACATCCTGAAAGATCTGGAGTGTGTATTCAGGATATGTCTGAGGGATGCAGACGGTTGAGAGTGAGAGACGAATGTGAGCAGTAGAGCATAGCATCACTACCAGTAGGAAGAGCTCAGAGCACGGTATTAATAAGACCAGTGTCAGGCTCTGAGAAATGTATCATCTTTCTGAATGTCACCTTTCTGTGACAGGATTAACATTTAAACTCAAAACTCTGAATTAATAAAAAGAAAGGTAATTTTCTTACTGCTAAATTGACAGTGGTTTTTCCGGAATTAATCTCCAGCAAACTCAATCAAAATTCTTATTCTAAACAATCTTTCATCTGAACAGTCCCCCCAAATTGGTCAGATTACTTAAAATGCATGCATAATGAAAAGTGTGACTTAATGAAAACTCGTGTTATTCCAGTAAGTTTTGCCCGTGCATGGCAGGGTTATGCTGACTTACGGTGCTTAACTCACCCCTGGTCATAGGGTTATTGGGTTTTCTAAAGCATCCTCTGACCCTATTTGTTGAACTTTCTGGCAGATGTGCATGGTCTCTTGTGTGAGTCCTCTAAACCCTCTGTAGGGCTGTGTGTCCCATTCTGTGTTAAGTGTGTTCCTTTTCATACTCAAGAGACCAGAGTTTGATCCCTGGGTCAGAAAGATCCCCTGGAGTAGGAAATGGCACCCCACTCCAGTGTTCTTGCCTGGAGAGTTCCATGGGCAGAGGAGCCAGGCGGGCTACAGTCCATGGGGCCGCCAAGAGCCAGATATGACTGAGTGACTGAGCACAGCCAAAGTCATAATATTTGTGACTTGTGAGGAAAAAAGTATTTTCAGTGATTAGGTTTGGTTTCGAGTGTTAATCGCAGAGAGATGAGTGACAAGGAAAATGTAACGTGGAGAAGAAACATCATTCAACCCGGTGCTGGTGGCATGAACCTGAATGACTGTGGGTTACGGAGGGCGGTCACATCGCGCCTTCTGCTGGGCGGCCAGTGCACTCCAGTGCACTCTAGACAGATGCGCGTTACAGTCTCAGCATGGACACTCACAGTGAGGCACATTTTAAAGAACATTATTCCGCCTCTTTGAAGCCCAGCTACTTAATTTGAAAGAGACACCAGAATGCCTACCTTCCATAGCAATCGCCTTGTGAAGGTTTATGCACTATGCCTGGTTTGATGATTTCATGGTTTACACCAGCTTTCCCCATAGGTGTCTAGTGTCCTCAGGTATAGGGCACATGAAGTTTCTCAATGAGCATTTGCTTTTCTTCCAGTGCTGCCATGTCAGTGAGAATCCTTTATGGAGCTTTAATCACTCTCAATAAACGAAGAAGCCACATCTGATGTATTTTACTTATGATTCCGTCTACAGCCTTTGCTGGCTGAATAAATAGAAAAGCACAGGAGGAGCTAGGTTCTAGAGAATTGCTAAGAAGGGATAAAACACTTCTTACCTTTAGGGAGCTTATAAGCAAATGGAAGAAATCTATAATTCTACACACACCAGAAGGTAAAAATACATAAATCCAGAGCTAAGCCTATGGGAGGAGTGGATGAGGAATGTGGGATCAAAAGGTAAGCAGTGGGGATCTGGACTCACATGAGCCAGCCCCTGGCTGAATTTTGTTTCACACTTAGATTTTTTTAAATTGTGTCAGGATTACTGTTGATACCATGTTTTTCTGAACATTAAAAAAAAAAAATACAACCCCAAACACATTATATAAGGGAATACTCTATGTGAAAGTATGTATCATGAAGTTCTTGGGCCTGGAGTTGCTTATTAAGTACCTACAGTATATGCTTCAGCCTGTTTGGCTTCAATCATAATACAAGTTTATAGACCACAGAGTTTGGTTTGAGTCTCTGAGAATCACCCTGGGTACAGGATTCACTTTTTCCCCATTATGTTTCCGATCATGCTGCCAGACTAATCTTTCCTAAAATGCATGCCTCTTCATTACTCAAAACTCTTAATGGATAAAGTTGAAATATCCTAATATAGAATTTAACAACATTTACAATGTCTCCAACTTGTGTTCCTACCTTTTCATACGGGTCCCCACTAGTCTCCTAACATTCCACCATATTGGGCTGTCTGCTGAGTCCCCAAAATCCTATATTATCAAGTATGTCAGGCTTCTGAATTACCGTATATATTTACTTTTTAATTTTATTGTTTTCAATACTGACATGTTTGAGAATCACTGCAGTTCTTGGAGTAGGTTTCCTTCCCCATTACCATCCTAATTCATGTTTTACCTCATATAACATTTTGTTCAGTCTGCCATACTCAAAATTCCATCCTTGAGTTATTCATTGCTTTTATTGTACAACCAACTCTGTACACATCACATGAGGTTAAAGCTATGTGTCTACCTTGCCCTTAGAAGAAAGGATCACAGTCCTACTTTCAAAGTTCCAGCACAGAAAGTAGTGGCTAATATACCAATAGAAACGGTAATGAAGTGACAGTTGTGTCCATGAGCTACAATTTTCTAAGGAAAACTCCCAGGGATCTCTCTAAAAGTATTTTGAGTAATCCTTGAACATTGGGGTTTCTTCCAGGGGGCTGATTACAAGTAGCCTTTCAAAGTAGATATCAGTGAATCATCATATTACCCAAATTACTCTCATAAATTTTTCAAATGGTTATAATCTCATTTCATTGTATGAATATGTGAGAGAGATATACAGGAAAATTTGGAGAGCATTCTTGCAATGATAGTAAAATAGTCCTTCATCTAAGAGCAAACAGGCTAAAGTTAAATAGAAACAGAGGTAGATTGGGGGAAAAAAAAGAAAAAAACTGAGTCACACATTTAAGAGCCAAGAAAAGTCCTGCAAGATCTAGGGATTGTCTTTAAATACAAGTTGCTAGTGAATCATCACTGGAGAGTTTCCATCATGCTAACCTACAAGGAGATACTCAAATTTTATTTAGGAGAAAACTTCCCAATATTGAAGGCTGTTAAGTGATAGCAGTTACAAAGTCAATTCATAAGTCAAGAAAAAACTATTAACCAGTACATTAGAGTCCTGAACGCAGTTACCTCCATAATGTATTGCCAGATCACTACAAAAGAACAGTGACACCATCTGAACTACTGTAAAAAATAGAGAGGATGAAAATTTTAAGAAATGCTTTTCCCAAGGGGGTTAAAAACAGAAGTCTAAAGAGTTTCAATGATGGGAAACCATACTAATGATCTTGGAAGATTTTACTAGTAATGAGTACAATGCCATTTGTATCTAAGTCACTGCTTTCTGGGAAAATGAAGAGGTACATCCTAATATAGCTCTCATCATAGTTTGTTCATGAAGTTCAAATTGTTTCAATACTCTTGAAACATCTACACCACCAAGTTTTCTTAACATCATTACTTGTGTCTGAATTTAAATATTATGTTCAAAATGTTCTACATTGATTTACTGATTAACACTAATGAAAAAAAGACAAGACACTTTGTATCACAATTTAAAATGTGCAAGGAAATTAGTTAGGATAAATATTTATTTCCACATAACATGTCTTAGTTGTGAAAAACACAATATCCTAGTCACATTTACACATTACTTAAACTTTGCAATAAATTACATTCAAGATATTCAATAATTTTGACCAGGAATCTGAAATTAGGAGGAAATATATAACACTATGCTTTTCTTATATTTTATATGATTTCAAAATATTAAGATTAACATAGGGATAGCATTAAAATTCACACAAGAACAAAATGACTATAAAAGTACTCAGAAATACAGAATTTCATTGGATATGAGTGCTTATTCAAATAGGTGATCATGTGAAGATTTTAATTCACTATGATCATCTTAAACAGAATAGTTATTAATATATTAAAACACTAGAAGGCTGCTTTGGGGACTGACTGACATGTACAGCTAGTCTAACTCATAAAACAATGGGAATGTTTACATCTAGTGTCTGTATTAGAAAATACACAAAGGCAATGCATTTGGAATGGAAAGTTTCTGTAGTTTTTCCTTGGCGTTTATAAACACAGACTTTATTAACTACAAACTCTTCTTATATTTTTTAGGCTTATGCTCCATTGAAGAAATGGCTCCTTGAAAAATTGTAAGGGGAATTTTACAGAAGGTATCAAAATGTTGAACCTAGTGGAGGCCCTGTTGTTTATTTCCTTCATAAGCTTAATCACAAAAGGATTTGTGGTTTTTTTTTCACTTTCATGTACATTTATACTCATAATATTAACAAATAGTTTGGAAAAGCTACAAGGCTCTGAATTATTGCTAAGCTAGACATTGAATATTATAAGGTTGATGATCATCGGTAATTCTTAAGAAACAAGAGCACTGTGAGATTTCGTCTTTATTCACATTACTCAAAGATTCTATACTTTCCTTCCTCTTGTATAAACTCAGCAAAGATGAATTATTTCATATAGACTGAAATATCTATAGAAGCTTCTCAAACAGAATCTGAGACTTTCATTTAAAAGATTATTTTTCTACAACATGCATTTAGTTAAGAAGTGGAAAAGAGCTCTGCAGAAAAAAACAATTGGAGACCATCAGTCTAACATTAGAACATGATTCAGAAGCAGCATTAAGCAGTCTATGACCTTTAGCAGTAGAATAAGTGTACAGGAATGGAATTTCACATACAATGACTCACCACGTGGCATTCCATAAGTATGTATATAATAGGCTTAATTGGAAAAGACTTGTCAATGGGAGATAAATTTAACAATATATTTCTGATAAAGATTTATATTGAAAATCTCACAAAACCTACAAAGTTTTTCTAAAGCATTTCATACAAGCTTAGTATTTGATCATGTAATCAAAACTTGAATATTAAGCAAATACTACTTGGTTCTTTGCATTAGTATCTGATTCTTTTAAACAAGTTGTGAATAGGTTTCCATATATATTTTCCAAAATGACTTTAAGTTTTAGTTATGTATAAATTCTTAAGTATTAAATATCATATTAAATCAAGGAAATGCATAAATACAATTATTAAAAATGCTTTCAAACTAACTTTTTGATTTGGGTATTTTGAAATAAGTCACTAACGCTAAGCTATAAAAAATAAAAAGTAAGACTACGTTCCAAAATTCTTCTGAATGAAATTATCAGGTATCTTCAGGTCCCTAAGTAGGAAAATACAAACTAGGTAAATATGACTTATCTCTTTAAGAAAGCTATTGCTCTCGTAAAACTGACAATGAGAATCTAGTGTTTACAAATGTCTAAAATACAGCAAGGAACACAGAGATTCTTGCATTAGCTTTTATATATGCTCACAAGGGTGTCTCACTGTTCAGAAGTTTAAACAGTAATGAAACAAATATTGCACTACTTACAGTATGAAGGTGGATTTGAGATGAAAGACAGAATTTATAATACATGATCAAAGCGGTTTTATGAATAATTGTGGCACTCTTCTCTTATATATGTAAAAAATAAACTGAAGATCAGTCATAGACAAGTTTCCCTGTCAACACCTTTCCCTGAGTCAGCTTTCTTCTCTTTTCGGCTTTCAATGCTACAGGGGAAAAAGGAGAAATGTATTACTTCAATCCAGTGAGGCCCCTGGGAGACCTCATTCAGACACAAAACCCATCAATTTCAATGACCACAA
Organism: Ovis canadensis; assembly: GCF_042477335.2. NCBI lineage: Eukaryota > Metazoa > Chordata > Mammalia > Artiodactyla > Bovidae > Ovis > Ovis canadensis. The sequence continues at coordinate 153,221,634 of NC_091246.1, forward strand.
GGGCCCTTAGGCATTGCTTTTTCATGCTGTGAAGCATCAATAGATAACAACGATTAAAATCCTCTGCACTCAGTGAGGTAGAAACCAAGAACTGCAGAAAAAGGAAAATTCAAAACACAGAAACTAAAAAACAAAACCAGACATTTTAAAAGCAGCCCCCAAAGCATGCAAGATTAATACCATGGTCCTCATTTGGCCAAATGAATCATTGATGATTGTTGCAAATGCCAGTCATGCCCCTCCCTGTCTTAAGATAGCACTGTACGATGAATGACATAAACGAGATGTCGCAGTAGGTATTTCTGGGCCCTGCTGCAAGTGCCGCGTCCTTTGTGAACAGATTGGATTCTGATCTTGCGTGAGAACTGCAGTGTTAGGGGAACAGGCATGCCTCCGCTGGTCTGGAGGACCTGGTCACCCCGCACACTGCCTTCCAAACACCCATGCCATCTCCTCACAAACTCCTCCTGTCCATTAGAGGAATCATGTTTCACCTCACTCCTTTTGGAACAAACCCATTCCCAAGTGGCTTCTGTTTTAACTATCCTCCAATTAACTTTATCAATGGGCAACCTGTTAATGTGACTCGCTCATTTTTTAAAAAAATATTTTTCCAATACATACTTTACCTAATCTCAAGTTGACAATTTTTATGCAAAATTCAAATAAGGTGCTGACACACAGGAAGCTCACACCAAGAGCACATGCTCCAGAGGGCAGCTCAGCTCCTTCCCAACCATGTAAAGCACAGGCGAGCCCCACACTGAGGTCTCTCCCCGGCCTCTCCTGCTGCTGACTCGAGGGCAACCCACAGTCGGCCTTTGGGTCCCTCAGCTGCAAGAACCCATACATTTTTAGTGCTAATTTTGGCTCAGTGTAACTATGAAATGGTTGATGGTGGGGAAACCCTTGGTTTTATATAACTCTCCTCCAAGTAAAAAAGTGACAGTTAAAACCCCCGTTCTCCTACGGGGCTTCCTGTGCAGCTTTCTTAGTGGTCAATAACTTAGACACATTTTAAGAATGTGTTTTTTAAATTGTTTTTTCCTCCAATTCAAGCTAGAAACAGCCCTTCTCAGTTGTCACCACCACCCGGCGCCATCAGGTAAGAAGTGCTGGAGCTTCTGCCATCTGTGGCACGCTGCCAGCGCTGAGAGCTGGTGTGAGCGGGTGTCTATGGCACCCGGGTTTGTGCCTGCCACACTTCACAGCACACACTCCTTACAGGTCAGAGCAAAGCAACTTTTTCTCTTTTCTTTTCTCCTTCCATGAGAAAAGATGACAGTGTGCACATGATGTGCTGAGAGGCTTAACTCTGTATTTTTAACTCCTCTATCTGCATGACTCACTTTCTTCTACTTTAAGTTCCTTTCAGATGACAAGTGTCTGCTACCCTACTTTCCAAATTAACTTTTCCCTGGGTACTACTACCTGACTCCCAATCTCTTCTGGAAAACAAAGCCAATGAAAAGGGGCAGCACGGAGCAGTGGAGGAAGCCCTGGTCTCAGAGTCAGATGATGCCATTCAGTTCCGGAAGCGAAGAAGGAGCTATGTGACCTTGGACTAGGTATTTAATTTATCTGGGACTTGGTTTCCTCATCTGTCAATTAGTTTTGGACTAAATGGCCTCTCATTTTCTTGCAGCTTGAATATCAGAATCCTGAGGCTAATCGTCTCAATTCCAGTGAGCTCTATCTTTTGAAAGATAGAAAAGCACATTCTATCTATGGGAGACTGTGGAGATGGAGACACACTGGTCTCTACACTTGCACAATTCCCATGTGCACTATGTTCCATAACCTTTTGATAAATGAGCAAACTCCCACAGCACCATTAGCCACAAAAAAAAAAAAAAAAAGCCATTCAGAATGTCAGTTTAATTCACAGACATGCTTCCTTCTGATGTCCTGCTTTGGTCATACTGGTTGTTTGTGACAAAACAATAACCAATTAAATGATTGGGCTTCCCCCTTCCCTGCCCACCCTGCTCTTTAAAACCAGTAGTTTTGGTATCAGGTCAGATTTCATCAGTGAAGTAAAAATTTTAAAACTTACTCAAAACTTTCATGAAAAATATTATTGACTTGAATCTTCTTAGTGCATGGCTATTACTCAATTCCTTGCTACATCATTTTCAGGATGCCAACCAATTCTAAACTCCCATTGTAACAAATACATTAGATGTATGTATTAAATTTATATCATATCTATTACATGCTACCACAATAAACACATATTGCATATCTATTATATACCAGGTACTCTATAAGGACCAGGGGACACAAGATGGATGAGACAAAACATATGGAAGTCATATTTCAAGAGAAGGCAAAACATGACCCACTACCTTCATGCTGCCAAGCAAGCTATGAAACTGTTATTTGTCAATGACACCATAATAGCTGATATGCACAACATTTACCAAGCAGTCATGAGAGGGCTGAGGCCTAGCAAAACAGCATTAAGAAACACCCAACACAGAGGGAGGTGGGGTGGAGGGACAGAGGAAAGCAGGGAGAGAGTCCCTAGACCCCACCTCTGCCACCAAAACAAAACCTAGTGCTGCCAGGTGCCTGCCCAAGAAATGCTGCTCTTGGGTGTCAGTTTTTCAGAGCAGTTGCCCACCTACTCGGAGTCAATGCGGTTTTTAATGGGACCGGTCTTCACCGGTTCATTTAAAAAAGCTGTGGAGGAGCTTGTCACAGGTTTGCACAGCGCTGTTGAGCTAGGATCAGATTAGACACCCCACAGATGTGGTAGAGCCCACAGTCAGCTCTCGGATCCTTCTTTCAGTTAAACTGGATGAATTTTTTTAGACAAGTAAAGTAAATGAAATAATGGAGAAAATATAACTGCTATATTCTGCCACTCAGAAGAAGGTATCTGGGCTTCTCTGATAGGCAGTAGGGCCTATAGTGGGCACAGGAGAGAAACAGCTAGGGCTGGGGAGCCAGAGACACTGGGAAGCCAGCTTAGGTCTCGAGAGTCAGACCCTGGGAGGCTGGTCTTCAGGGCTTTTCTTGCCAGTGGAAACTCTAGCAGGTATAGCATTCCTACAGTTCCTAGTCATCAGACTGCAGCGCCTTCAACACATACCAAGAGAGAGCAGTGGCTTTGGGAGAGTGTTGCTGTTACTAGTATTGGTGGTTTTAGGATTTCCAGAAGCCACACTCTTTCTGCCAGTTTCCACTGTTACGAAGACATTAATCACTAACCAATAGACATTTTATCACATGGAAAGCTACAGATTTTTATCACATTTAAAGGTAAAGAAAACTGGGCAAACTTTCATTCCACAATAGTTTGAGTCTTATGCTAGTGGGAACATATGTTCAAAGAATAAGAAAAAATAGTGGTTATATGAAAATATAAAGGATGATCTATTTAAAATTGGATCTGCTTTTAAGCATGGTACATTGTTCACTAGAATTAATCTACTGTGAGAAGTAATCTGACATAGATATTTTAAACAATTGAATTTTTCTGGTGAAAAGCATCACATGACATTTACTTTAAGGAGTACCTAAAATATCATGACATAAAACTGCTGCTTGAACCAAAGGAAAATAGGGAAAGCATTTTCATCTATATTGCAGGAAGAAAAGCAATCTCTAAATTTGATTGCCTCAAATTTCCCACATATTCTCATGCCTGGAATTTTATTTTGAGCTCATAAACTTGGGGTTCACATTTTTAAAAATCAGAAAAATGCCATATTTTTAATGAGAAAGGGTCCCCAAGCATATATTTCAATATTTTCGAGAAACTACCCTTCTCATGACTCTGATTTTCTTCCAAGACTTCTGACAAAACAGTTACTGCGAGGATGACTCTATAAGACTGCAGCAGGGATCTTTGGGAAAGGAAGATCAAGCATGGCTTAGAATAAAATATTACTTCCACTTGAGCCAAGCAAAGAAATACATGAAGATTTTAAAGCCCTGTTAAAAGACAGAAAATATCGACCAGAAGTCTTTGAAAGAGCCTTTCAAGTAACTTTTGGAACAAGTGTTGGAGCTATCTGAGGAGGGAAAGAGGAAGATGGGGAGAAGGAGGGAGAGAGAGAGAGATAACTGGAAGTAATCCCTAGCTTTACGGGGTGAAGACCCCTAAGCTCTCTGCACATCCACTGCTGTTTGACATAGATATGACACTGAAGCAGCATGCCATTTTGGGGTGACAAAAAACCAGCAACAGGAGACAGTCTCTAAGTTTAATGTTGCTTCTTCTTCTAACCCATGCTTCCAAATAATTCTCATGAAGATAAAGCTTGCAGTTTTGGAGGCATGTTAAATGGAAGCTCTCAGCTTTACAATTTCTTAATTCAAGGGATAAATTTTCTTTTTCCAATATAGAAATCTGATGTATTACAAAATACAGCTCTATTAGATTTATTGATTTCTATACAATGCATTTGTATAAGTCATGTGGGGGAAAAAAGTACTCAAGTTGCAAACTCTCTTAAGGAGCTGAGCAGTTATAGGAACACTGTAAACAGTCTGATACTGGACCTAAGCCCAAGACTCTCCATGCCTTTTGCCTCCCCAAAACTCACACAAAGAACATAGGCTGACCAGGTTTCTAGAAGACACCACTTAACAAAAGGAAATGCAACCAAGGAACAGGTTTGAGGGAAAGGGTCTTACCTTTGGGAAATCAGCTTCTAGAGTGATTAGGAAGGGGAGCTTATGACAAAAATGTAATATAAAAAATTAAGTAGAAAAAGTTAATTTAAGGTCATAAAAATAAAGGAAATTAATAATTAAACACTGTTCCAAATCCCTCAGTCTCTCTTAATAAGAAATATTAGCATAACACAGAGATTTTTCTTCAGATCAACATCTAAGAAGACAAGATGGTTTGAACTCTTACTTATAAATTCTGGAAAATGCATTTTGGAAATCCTGTGATGACTCTTGGTATTTAAGAACACATTCTTCCCACCTCATGCATTTAAAACTGTCATCCACAGCTATAGGAGTTGTATGTAATGTTTGCATACAGAGAAGAAAAATGCATAAAACTTTCTGGAGCTGAAAGTTTTGGGGTAAAAAGGTTAGGGAAGATTTTTCAGGGCTGGAATAAGGGACTGGAAATAAACTAAATACAAAATTACCATTGCAGGTGCCATATGGGTTTTAAAAAGAACAATAGGAGAATGCAAAATATGGTCAGACATCTAAGGGGGTCCTAAGAAGTGGATGATGAAGGAATACACTAAAATCCTACTGTCAAAGAGTAGGCCAAAATGAATATCCAAAAATGTCCTGCATTGAAACTCATTTATAGCCCCACTTCTCCGCACTGTCATAGTTTTGGAGTGAGCTTTTAATTTGAAAGGGAGATATTGAAAACATAGCAACAAATGGGATCTTTGTGATTTCTAACCACTTTTTAATTTTCTGAAATATTTTAGAACTAAGTTAAATGGAAACCAATACTATTCTTTTGCTCATGGAGTCATGTCATTAAATGACTGGGTTCAGTACAAATTCACATTATTTTAGAATTCAAACCTTTTAGAAGGAAAGCTTGACTCCTTATCTTTTGAGTTATCGGCAGTAATCAGAAGGTTCCTCCACAAGGCAGTCTTTGACATTTCATCAGAAATATTGATCACAGATGGATCATCTCTAGATAGGAGTTTACCCAAAATGAGATAATAAACATTAAATAAGAAACTGCAGTTATCTATCCATAGATACTAAATATAGGACAGTATTATGCCTCTGTGCAGAATTTTTGATAATTAAAAGTTAAGTATTATTAATAATTGTTCTCTCCAAACAATTTCACAACTATGAAAAATTAAAATCTAAATGAAAGATTCAAGTTATACAGAAACTGGTTTGGGGTACAGGTTTCCTAGTTCTTTCCCAACGGCGGAGTTTAGGTTCTGCGTGGCCGCTGCTGGGCCTCTTGTCCCTGTATCCATAGCCCAGTATAGCACTTCGCCCCTCTGCTCAGTCTCCACACTGGCTCCCAGCCACTCAAAGTAAAAGCCCAGTGGACGGGCTGAGGCTCTGCCCCTTGCTTGCTCCCCCCACAGCTTCACCTTCTGCTATTACTCCCCTGCTCTTTCCTCTCCAGCTACAGTGCAATGGCCTCCTGACTGTCCTGGGACCCCACAGGCTTGGTGCTCCCTCATGGTCTTGTACTTCTCTTCCTCTGCCTATAATGTTCCTTTACATGGTATGGGTTTGGCTGAAAGTGTGTTAGGGTTTTTCCATAACTTAAGGAAAAACCCAAGCAAACATTTTTGCCAACCAAATATAAAATAACCTTTTCCATTCTTAGTTCAAATGTCACCTGCTCCCATAGGCCTTTGTTGACTGCTTTATTTAAAATTTCTGTTTCCATCTCCCCGTAGCAACTTCATCCCTCTTTCTGCTTTGTGTTTTTGTTTCATTTTTCACCATTTGAAATATATACTATATTACTTGTTCATTTATGTATTTTCTGTCTCCCCCACCTCTATTCTACTTGAATGCAAGCTTCATGAGAACAAGGATTCTTGAACATTGGTCCTCTGCTGTTTCGCCATGACCTAGACAAAGTCTGACGTTTGGTATCCACTCAACAAATATTTTATTCAGTGGCTGGGGGAGCCTGTAATATTAGGACCTGTAATTATGCTGGATGCATTTTTTTTTTTTTTACATTTTAAAACTGCACCAATTATAAGTCCATTTAGAACTCTCTAAAACATTCCCAGGGCCAGAAAGGCAACCAAATATCAACAGAGATAAAACACAGGCCAAGCCAAATAAAGTGTCATTGTGTGAGAAATCAGTACTCTTTTCTACCACAGGTAAAAATGATACTCTGCTATGGAAAAAGTCATGTTCTACAGAAATCCTAAACTGACCTCTCATACCTCTATTGTGGACATTCACAAGAGGGCAACAAATTAAATTTTTAAGAGGAACACTGAGAGTCTGGAGCAAAACAGTTCTCACAGACTCCTTCCTTCCTAATCTGGACATCCTAATCTGTCTTCCTTAATATGTCTCATTAATTCAGCCCTTGGTAACAAAGAATGAGATCAACTAGCTTCCAAAAGAGTCATGGAGAATACAAGTTTTTCATAATATTATGTGAGAAAGAGTCTTGTGAGCAAAAGAGTTTTAAAAATGCTGGCTACAACAAAATTAAACTTTTTTAAAAAAAATGCCAGTACAAGTTAGATTCTTTAACATGCCAATGTGCATTGTGAAACTCTAAACTGGAATGTGGTATAGAACATTTTTCAGACTTATTAAACCACAAAATCCTTTTAAGAGGGGTACCACAGGAAACTAGGCAGATTTCTATAGAATACAGTTGAGAATATGCTGATTCAACTAAACAATCAACAGGATTTTAAAACAAATATTATTTTAAAAAAAGAAAGAGAGAGAAAGGAAAAACGTCTTCTGTACTTGTGCTCACTCTTAAGTGGTAGATGATAATTGTATTTTTTATATCTAGGAAATATGATCTTACAGTCAGACCCTGAAGATCCACTCCTATTTTTTTAAAGCTATGAAAGATTCCCTCCTTAGTCAAAAGCCTTCTATGCTTTTTTTCTTGGCATGGCCCTAAATTATCCTTAAGCACTTTGGGATCATATATATATAATTTTTTGCCAAATACTTTCAAACATTTTTTATTATAACTTAGAGAAGTTTGCTTTTTTTGCTATGTCTCTGCACATGAAGAAGATTAGCATATTTTGGAGAGTTACATAAATATTTCCTAAAATTACTAGTATAACTGAATCCTTCAATTCAGGAAATAGATTATCTCTGGAAGTGTTTTTCAGTAGGGGTAAATCCTATGTTTTTCCCAGAGTTCAAACATTTACATGTGATGGCTTTAGTGAATACCTAACTCATTTATTCCAGAACTGAATACTGATCTGTCTTCAGGTGCTATTTTAAGAGAATACGCAAGAACTTTCATGCTCATTATAAAATACGAGACCTAAGAGAACAGTTTCCCACCTCACTTCATTCTAAGCTACTTAGCCAGAGTCACACGGCTTCTAGTGGCAGAACTGGGGCAGGATAATCGAACACCCAGTTTTAGTTCTTTCCACTCTAACACAATTTCAACAAACCTCAGTAGGAATCCACACACATGAAATTCTCAAGTAGCGTATATAACAACACATTACATTACTCCAGTTGGTGTGTTTTCACATTTATATCTTACCTATAGTGCCCTTCCAGTGGGAGCTGTACTGTGCCCTCATCTTCCATAGCCAGCATACTTTGTTCTTCCTGGAAAGACAAATGTAAAGCATACAATGTGAATCTGATGAGCCTCCATTTTACATTAAAGAAGACACAGAAATCAATATTTCACTATCTCATTAACCTCAGAACCTTCCACTTTGTTTGCATTTATTAATGCTAGCACAGGTCCTTTCAATAAAGTATCAGCTACCAAGAACAGAAGTAATTAATGAGAGTCTCATACCACAAAGCAATTTAAATGCTAACAACAATCTCCTTCATGTCATTCAATATAAAATATGGTTAATTTCCAAGCAGATTAAAACAAAAATCTAAATTTTACAAGGACAAATGTATTGGTAATCATTTTCATTATTGTAAAGTTGAAATTACATTCCCAGAATGCTCCATTAGAAAGCAACAAGAGACGTATTTAATAGAGCAGTGGTTCTCAAACTTTCGTTCACACCAGAATCACCTGGAAGGTTTATTAAACATATAGATTACTGGGCTGTACCTCCAGAGTCTGATTCAGTAGATTTGGAGCAGGGCCTAAGTACATGTCTTGGGTGATGCTGATTATGCTGGTCAGAAGACCACACTGGTCTGAGGACCATTGCTCTAGAGACTTGGTAACAGACAGTAGAAGATATGGAGAAGCAGAAGCCCCTGTATGGACCAGAATACAGGAGTGCTTTCCACTTAAGACTCATTATACGCTTTTGTTTTAGGCCTCAGATTTCTTCTTCAGTGCAATAGTCCACCCTTCTCCTAAGGGTAGAAATGCTTCATATATTCATTTCTTCATATATAAAGTCCATATAGTCAAAGTTATAGTTTTTCTAGTAGTCATGTATGGATGTGAGAGTTGGACCATAAAGAAGGCTGAGTGCCAAACAATTGATGCTTTCAAACTGTGGTGTTGGAAAAAACTCTTGAGAGTCCCTTGGACAGCAAGGAGACCAAATCAGTTAATCCTAAAGGAAATCAACCCTGAATATTCATTGGAAGGACTGATGCTGAAGCTGAAGCTCTGATACCTTGGCTACCTGACGAGAAGAGCTGACTCATTAGAAAAGACCCTGATGCTGGGAAAGATTGAACGTAAAAGGAGAAGAAGGCAGCAGAGGATGAGATGGTTGGATGGCATCACAGACTCAGTGAACATGAGTTTGGGCAAACTCCAAAAGATAGTGAGGGACACGGAAGCCTGATGTGCTGAAGTTCATGGGGTCACAAAGAGTCAAACATAACTTAGCAATTGAACAACAAATGTTTTAAAAGTATATCTTTGGGATGAAGATAAACTTCTGTAGCACTGAAACACCCTAGTTTAATTTGCAATAATGTTATCATTAGCCTTTTTCCATGTACCAAAAATTAAATGTAGTAGCTACAGATTATAGCTCCTATTTCATGCATTTATTTTCAAATGGGTCAATTAGGAATGTTCAAGTTTAGAGAACTATTTCGGGCCATTTAAAACTGTTAGAATTATTGGCCCTAACTCCAGAAATGAAATTTTAAGTTGTGGAGAGATGAAGAGCTAGGTCACTTTCCTGACCAAATTGGGAACTGAAGAGAGAGAAAAAGGAAGGCCCTGGAGGGTCACTGCTTTCCCTCTTTCAGTAGCTTAGCAGAAGCTTGGCCGGTCTAAATCAGCTTTGGTTGATGTCATTTTTTCTGGCATACAAGTCTATTCCTAGGGTCCTCAACTTGCATGCTGCCTAGTCTGAAGAACCACAACCATATTTCTTGTTACTTAAAAGAAATGGTGTTTTCTACCTCCTCTTCAGCTAGCCTATGAATTTATGAGGCAATGTGGGGGCAGGTCTTGTTTTCACTCTTGAAATGCTCTCTGTACAGATCTAACCTGTGACCAGGCAGGCTCCCCTCTGCTGAGCCCTCAGCCTCTGCTGAGGCCTTAGGCCTTAGAATACCTCTTCACAACCTATGCTATGTAATAAAGGAGAGGTCAGAGGATTGTATGGGATCTGTTATTTCTCTGCTTAGAAGCTGCCCTCCCAACCAACCCAGTGTTATATCTGTACTCTGTGATACTATTGACATGTAGCTGTTATCCTTTTGCATTATGGGAATTTATTCTATTCTCTTTCTCTGTTACATTTCAAGGAAAATTTTTCTTTGAAGACCTCTAAGATATATATTATTTCTTATGTATTATGCCTGTTCCCCATGTTATGTGGAGATACCATCAGAACTAATTCAAAGTGAGCAGACAGTATCATTGGTTTGAAATTATATATTTAAGCACTTGTGCAGAGCTAATCCGTAGTCTAAAATGATGCATGCCTTGCAAATGGATTAGTTTCTATATATGGAAATGATACATGGACCATATTAATTTATATGCACACCATTGAGGCCATGGGTAGAACACATTTATCCTTTAAGGAAGAAAAGGTTACTTTTTCTATAGAAAAGGTTATCTTAATGCACATGTGAAAGTGAAAGTCGCTCAGTCGTGTCCGACTCTTTGTGACCCCATGGACTATACAGTCCACGGAATTCTCCAGGCCAGAATACTGGAGTGGGTAGCCTTTCCCTTCTCCAGGGGATCTTCCCAACCCAGGGATCAAACCCAAGTTTCCCGCATTGCGGGCAGATTCTTTACCAGCTGAGCCATAACAGAAGCCCAAGAACACTGGAGTGGGTAGCCTATCCCTTCTCCAGAGGATCTTCCTGACCCAGGAATTGAACTGGGGTCTCCTGCATTGTAGGCGGGTTCTTTACCAACTGAGCTATCAGGGAAGCCCCAATAATGCACATGGAGGGACATAAAGAGAAAACAATCACCAATCCCCAATGTTATTTAAGTAAAACCAAATACAAGCAATATGTAATTCTTTTCTTGGTTGTCTATTGAAAGGTAAGATTGGTATGTAGTATCTTTTCTGACCAACTCATAATAAAATGTAAATAAGCCAGGTAGAAAGGTATAATAAAGAGTAAAAATTGGGGAAAAAATAAAGGAACTGAAGAGAACAACGGTGCCATCAATGCCTGGATTACCTGGCAGCAGAAAACTAAGGCTCAAGATTCAATCTAAAAGAAAAAATTGGATCAAAGCTTTGGGAACAATTTTGTTTTTTTCCTCAGATGATTTTCCACTTTTCTCTCAAATTACTTTCAATAATTATTTTGCACTCTGTGGCTTGTTAGCATGTGTGGGCTTTATACTAGTCATAATTCTATCCAAACAAAAACTCATCACCTCTAAAGATAGCATTTCCAAGCCATGCTTATCTGAAGAGAAGGGTGGTGGAGCAGCCGCTGCCTTCAGTGCCAGAAGGAAGCTGGGTGGGCCCCAGAGCTTGGGGATAGAGGGCCGGCTGCATCCCAGGCAGCTCTGTGAGGAAGCCAAAAATCGAGACTTTCTGGGGAGGAGCAGTCAAATCAGGCACTAGCCGTCACGACAATCACAACCTCTTTTATCTCCATCATACAAGGAAAGAGAGAGAAAGCAAAAAGCTTACTGGGTATCCTTAACTTTGTTAGTCTGAAATATCCTAAAATGAGTTCCATTCAGCATTTCATTTACACAGTGTCCATCAAAAATCTGCTGAGTTCTACAAGGATGATGATCAAAGTTTACCAAAGAGCACTTGAGGAGGTTTTGCCAATTTGACTACGGGAATGTTCATAGTCTGATTTGAACACCAACTTTTTATTCAGATAGCCAAAGCATTGTTCTGATACTAAACAAGTGAAGGACAGTTGATTCTATACCCAGTAAAAAGCAGAAATATAGAGGCGTAAAAATGAATCTCTTCAACGGCACTCAAACATTTACTGGGTATGTATCATGTGCTAAGCACAGAGTGAATAAAAAGAATAATCCAGGAGCTATTCATGAATCCAATAAGCAAATACATTTCTCATGACAAGTTGTATGCTAGGTACTGGGCATACAATGAAAAGAGAGTCATAAACCTTACTCTTAGAGGACAAGAAGGATCACTGTAAGAAGAACAGAACAAGAGGCAGTGGTATCTGGGCCAGTCTCATTTGATCAGTTTGGTAATAGAAAGGGAGAAATCTTAAGTAGGAAGAAACAAGGTAATAAACGGTAGGAATAAATAAGACATGTTTTCACAATAACGAACAGCTAGCCTGGCTGGGGCGAAAGGCCTGTACTAAGTAGAAAAGGAAAACAAAATCAGAGGTAAATTGTGGTGTGTTTTGATGAAGGGTTTACATATAAAGTTAGATCATGAATCTGAATTATGGTTTGTGATAGTGTAAAACATACAATTCATATATTATGATATCTAATAAATGCTCTACCTTTAGTGAAACAGATAGCATGCTACTGTATCCATTTTTCATGTAAAATCTGTACCTCTGGAGGAGTCCTAAAACAGCTCAAAGTACAAACAGCAGCAGCACAGAGCCAATGTTCACAAAGGTGTCCAGAGTATTAGAGAAAACATTCAGCAATTTTAGAATTCTTAGATATTAAAAAATGGAAGGGAATTCAGAAATCAAGTTCAACCCCTTCGATTTCATGCAAGAGAACATGAAATGCAACAGAATGCATGAAGTGCCTGAGCATCTCCTTCCTCAATTACTAATAGGATAGATAATGCTACAGACATCACATGCAAACATACAAACATACATGCACACCCCTATAATTATTTGTAAGCCATAAAATATTATAAGAGATATTCCTTAAGACTTCCGATATGCAGAAGAGCCAATACATACAACTACTCACTTGAACGATGAAAACTGAAAAGAAAAAAATGGGAGGGGGGAGGAGTAGTCCATATAGAATTCATATAAACAGATGGATGCAACATACGTTTTTCATCAGCATATTTGATTCAGTTTCTCTAATTGACTTATCAAAATTATTATAAAATTAAAAAATTCTGACAGAGTAACTCTGGATTTAGAGGAATATATTCTGGTGATACAGAGCTTGGGGGTTTAGGAAAGGTCATACCTCAAATTTCAGAACTCATGAGAATCACCTGGAGGTCTTGTTAACACAGATTTCTGGGCCCATATCCAGAGTTTTGATTCAGTAGCTCTGGAGTAGGGTCCAAGAATTCAGATTTATGACAAGTTGACAGGTGTTGGCTGATACCACAGAGATCCTAGGACCACACTTTGAAAACCACTGCTTGAGGAAGAATAATATGCTTGCCTTGCTCTGAGATTCAACTAGAAGTAAGATTTGCCTGTACAATAATTAGGCCATGCTTCCTAAATCCACAACTGATGCTGATATTTCTTAGCATAAGATATGCTCTCTAATATGTATAATCTTGGCCTTGCTCACGAGCCTGTTTCAGACAGATCGTAAGTCCCACTTGCACCCCTCCTTTTCTTCACCATAGCATATATGTTGGAGTGAACCTCCCACAAACCAAGAGATGTCAATATCATGATCACTGAGCAGAGCTGAATTTCTAGGATTTATCTAACATTAACCTCCTCCTCCTCCCTCACCAAGGAGCAAACATTCTGGGGGGCTTTCTGCTTTATCAGCAGCCCTTTTGTCAAATGTGTACAATGTCCTAGAGAATACTGAAGTAGGAAGTAAAGTGTGTTGGTACTCTGAGCACATTTGGACATCCAGAATTTGATTCTGCAGTCTTCCCTTTACACAGAGCAATGTGCAAAATGTCAGGGTTCCAATATTCATTTCTATCCTGATTATAATCCTTTCTTTCTAAAAACTGAACCATATGCATATGCATATGCATGAAGTACATGAAAATTTGGAACAGAAGCTCTGCGACCTTGGACTGGCCTGTGTAGCTATTTATTCTGCTTAACTCATTATTGAATTTTAAGGTCAAACTAATGTTTTCTCAATGCCATAAGACCAGAAGTGGGCTACTGATAGTAAAGCCCCGAAAGATAAAGGTACAAGCTTGTAACTATCATCAAAAGGACAAGAGGTGAGTCTACTTAAAATTCAAATCTCAGTGAACTGAGACATTTCTGCTCTTTACCATCTTTCCGGATCACAATCAGAGTTACTCAATTAATCTAAGTAATTGCAGAAACGCAACATTTTGGGTAGAACTTGTTCATTTACCACATTCATGTAAATGTCTTCTCCAGTCTTTTCCTGGAAGACTGGGCCTTGGTATAAGATGCTACAGTAAGATCATACTCTTCAGTGGAGTCCATAAGCCTCAAGCAAATGAAATATCGAAATCTGGGCTACCAAGTAGAAAATCAACCAGAATTTTAGTTTCAGTAAGCTGCTGCTGCTAAGTCGCTTCAGTCGTGTCCAACTCTGTGCGATCCCATAGATGGCAGCCCACCAGGCTCTGCTGTCCCTGGGATTCTCCAGGCAAGAACACTGGGGTGGGTTCTCCAATGCATGAAAGTGAAAAGTGAAAGTGAAGTCACTCAGCCGTGTCCAACTCCCAGCGACCCCATGGACTGCAACCCACCAGGCTCCTCAGTCCATGGGATTTTCCAGGCAAGAGTACTGGAGTGCGTTGCCATTGCCCTCTCTGAGTTTCAGTATAATCTTTCTTAAATCTTCCTACTCTCTATACTGATCATATTCTTTTAATACTAATTCCAGCGTAGAAAGTTAATATCTTTAAATTATACTTTCTCTCTCCAGTTGTCAAATGTAGAATTATCTTTCGTTGCACTGGTCAGAACTATATTTTAATGTCCTACTATGGATTATTTCATGACTGTATTATTGGTTTACTTGTTTCTTTATAAGTACTGAGGATCACATTAAAGTATATCATATTAATCTAATGGAGAATTTAAAGGTCTGTAAACCTACCTGATTAATGTATTGTAAGGCATTTTCCTTTAGTTTTTCTCATACTCTGAACTGAAGGATACAGCTGTAACTTTTCCTCAATAAATCCTTTACCTCTTTTTGAATCCTTTTAGAAAATACTTAGAAGATTTAGTAATATTACTTCTAAATTCTTTATCTACATCATAAAACAGTCAATAACCATTGGTATATAATGAGTCAATAATGTAAAAAGATTAGAAGCTCATTCCATAGCATCTCTGCCTATCTGAAGTTACTAAATTCCAAAATGGACATATGGCACACATACATATGAGTACCATACATATGCAGCTATGTGAATGGTTCTCAGCAATGGAAATAGCATATTCTAATACATTTATGATTACTGTCAAATTTGCTTTCTCCTATTTCACAGACATATAAAGGAAGAATATGAAACTTTCTTTGAATGAAAAAAGGGAAGAAATATTAAGCATAATATATTATATATACTATTCATATGGATCAAGCCAGTCAATCCTAAAGGAAATCAACCCTGAATATTAATTGGAGGGACTGATGCTGAAGCTGAAACTCCAATATTTTGGTCATCTGATGCGAAGAGCCAGCTCACTGGAAAAGAGTCTAATGCTGGCAAGTACTGAAGACAAAAGGAGAATGGGGTGGCAGAGAATGAGATGGTTAGATAGCATCATCAACTTGATGAACACAAATCTGAGCAAACTTCAGGAGATAGTGGAGAACAGAGGAGCCTGGAATGCTGCAGTCCATGGGGCTGCAAAGAGTAGGACACGGCTTAGTGACTGAAAGATGATAACAATGATATATACATGGTATTTTTCTTTTTACAAAGTAGAAGGGCAAGAATACTCCATGGTATGGATATGGCATAACATGAATGCTGTAGAAGATATGATTGTATGCCTGGGGCTATTGCTAGCTTATTCCTACAGAAATAGTAAAGACATTTGACAGGAAATCAAAGCAGGAAAATAAGGCAAAATTACATTTACAAGTTACTGCATCAGAATACTTAACATTCTCATTATCAGGGAATCTAAGGAAAACCTTGTGGTCAATGAGTTTTGTATTCAAAGTTGTCTTCCTTAGAATTTGAAACTTCTTAGAAATTATTTTCAACCGAAATAAATTTTAATTATGTCAAGTATGAATAGTTTAAGCCTTTAATATTTCTATACTCATGTTCACTTTATTTACATTTATTTTATACCAAATTCTGTTGCATTTTTCTTGAATAGTACCTGAGGAGGACTGCAAACCTTTAATAAAGCCCTAAAATCATATACAGATTATCCAAATATCCTAGTTAAAGCACTATTAAAATATCTCTCACACTTAAATGAGAGTATAAACTTAGAAAAGTAGTTAAAGCTTAGAAAAAACAGAAAAACAGTTAAAGCACTATTTAAAAAAACATTTCTCATACTTAAATATGAGTATATCAACCCTAGAAAAATAAAGAAGCTTGATAACTTTATATTGACATTTTCAACATTATATCAGTATTAATTTTCATACAGTTCATGAGGTTCTTGAGGCAAGAATACTGGAGTGATTTGCCGTTCCCTTAGTATGGCCAGAAGTATAATTCAAAGTATGCCTTCTACAACATATAGGACAATCTTTTCACCATGGAAACGTGAAGAAATGCCAGACAGTCACATATTATGTAGAGATGTTTGCAGAAACATCTGAGCAGAAATCCCATTAGACTTCATGGCCTAATCTGGACTCATCTAATGGTTAAGTAAAACCTAAGACCATTGAAATGTTTGCAAACAAACTCCCCAGAAGAAAGAGGAATATGCCCATGGCTTGAGAAAATATACCACAGAGAGGAAACTAAATACATTTACTGAATGCTTTGTAGAAGAAAAAATGGAGGGAATAATGCACAAGTCTCACTAAGTATTTTCTTTCAAATTCATTTCCAGTTACACAGAAATTTTGTTCTTCTGATTTACAACTTATGGACTCAGTCATTCTGCTAAATGATGCACTGGTCATTTATTTTTCATTTATAGTCTTTGCAATACTTTAAAAATATTATGACTACTAGCCTTCAAAATAGATCCAGATTTATACATGAATTTTAAATGTCATAAAACTTAAATTGTTTTAACATGTAAAACAGAATAGGATAAATCAGTAGTTTGTGAAAGTAATAAAATCCCCAAAGTTTCTCAAACAATATTTACCCAGTCCTAAAGCACTTTGAAAGATTGAGGGCAGGAGGAGAAGGCGATGACAGAGGATGAGATGGTTGGATGGCATCACCGACTCAATGGATATGAGTTTGGGTGAACTCCGGGAGTTGGTGATGGACAGGGAGGCCTGGCGTGCGGCAGTTCAAGGGGTTGCAAAGAGTCAGACACAACTGAGTGATTGAACTGAACTGAAAGCACTTTGAAAGAAAATCACACTTGATCTAACCAAAAGGCCATGAAGTGATGAAAGCAAATCAGAGCAACATGCTTTCCTATGAAACATTTCCATATATTTCAAGAATAACTAATTTTATCTTTAACTAGAATTAGAATCTTTTGATTAAAACTTTGTTCCCTAGGAAAATATCAACAGTAATAATGTCTCTTTTTTTCTTCTCACATATTCAACCAAAAAGCAATCACTGATCACAATTTGGAAACAGTTAAGGATCAGCAAGTTTCTGCCATCCTAAGGGGAGAAATCAGAAAAATAAACCTTATAATTCGAAGGATAATGAAGTACAAAGTATTTGCATATTTCACTAGAGTTTGCTCATATAAGATACGTGCTCTCTCTGTTCAAGTTTCAGCTTTATGATCTGATACACTCATCTTTCATAGTAGTCCACCTGTGCTTATTAGTAATCACTAAAGATAAACACAATAATTTATTTTGCAGAGCTGTTACTGTGCACGTGTTGCTTTTTCCTTATAAGATATTGATTTTGCTCTGACTTACTTCTTTTTCAGCATCTTCTAGTTTCTTTTTCTTACTCTCAGGCATTAAATCATCCAACCAGCTGAGTTCCCGTTTGGTAAACAAAAAGTCCATCAATTTTCTTACAAATACCAGAGCTAACACCTGAAGGAAATAATAAAAGATTTTAAAACAAGGAAAAAATATAAATGGGAGATTTAGATTTGTTTTGTTTTTTGGTAGAAACAAGTCAACTACAATTAGGTCTGATATTAAAGTGAAATTTTGATATATGTGTGTGTAATAGATATTGTCTAACTTTTGCTTCCTTCAATTTCTTTTCTTACCACATCTCCAGAATAATGGCTATGATTTTACCCATTATAGGAGGCATTTAAAGAAGCAATGAAAAAAACTATACTTTTGACCATTTCCTTAAAAACACTTTAAGAATATTAAACCTTTAATAACTATGCTGATAATATTTTAATCATTCATAGTCATTCAAATTCTAATACTTTAGCTTTGAAATATTTGAAACTCATCTAAAATATTTAATAAAATTTAATTTTTAAAGTTTCCTTAACTTTTCAGATTTGCTAGTATATCTTTAAAGTTAAATTGTGAAACTTTACATTTTCCACCCAACTTTAATTAATTCAAACTAATGTTCAGAATGATAGAGATAAAACTAGTATGAATCACTGAAATTCATATATAATCTAAAACCCAATTTTAATTACTAGTTTTAGTGGCTACAGTTTATACCAAGGTTTCCAATAACTGTTCAAAATTATTCGATTGTTCCAATTTGTTCATGGATTTTTAGTGAGAGCAGAAAATCAGAGGGAGAAAAAGAGCTGACTTAGAAGTGTCATACCATCATGGGAAAGACAATAGCAGCTCGTGAAACTTTTATTATCCACAAAAGGCCGAGGCAACTCATCTGAATAACTGTGAAGAGATGGACTTTTCGAAGTGGCACATGCCTTAGATATATAAAATCTGGTTGATGTTTTGCAGGCATCCAGAAGAGCTTTATTCTATCAAAGAACTAAAAGATAAACAGACTAAATTGCTTTCTACAGACAACAATAAAAGTAGGACAAGTAAATGTATAATATAGTCCAATATATGGTACACCTAGATCACATTTACATTGACATCTGGGCATCAGGACTATGAGATTGTTAAGTGTGCTTTCTGAAATACCACAACTTCAGTTTTATAATGTCCCATATTTTCTCAAATGTGGATACAGGTTATAATTTAGAAGAGTTTAATAACACTGATGCCAATGCTAAACATTGCTCCCTCAGAGAGTATAGCCTTGAGACAAAACAGAATCTTCATCATCACATGTCAATTTCTTCCTTTATTTGCCCTTTAAGTACTGGGGTTCCCTGCATCCTTCTTTACTGAATATTTCATCCATACCCACTGTTTCAACGTTCACATACTTGCTAGATTCTCAGCCCTCAGTCTCTACTGCAGCTCTTTCTGTCTTGAGCTCTAACCTCACATGCAGCTGCTGTTTAGGATATACCTCCTTATTTTGACTCTGCTTTTTTGACCTTGTCACTTTCATAGCCATAAAAGGTTTTGGTGCTGTTTCTAAAAATACAAATACCTTGGCCATAAAGTTTTAACCTAGATGAGTTATTATTAATAAAGTATTAATAATTAATAAAGAGCACATTTTAACAGTTTAATTTATTGATCAGTTTCCTCTACTACACTGTCAAATCATTTATATATATTTTCAATTGTATCTTATTATTTTCATCTGGATCAAGGTTATTTCTGTTTAAACTTTATCATAAAGACAGTACTTTATTTTTGGACTAGATATTATTTTAATAGCTTTGACATTTTTATCCATCAAAGTTAATTTTCTCAATTCAAATTTTATAGATTAAATGTCCACAAGAATCTGAAATCTTAAATCATATTTTACTTAACAAAATGTACTGCATGTTAGCTTTGTTTTATGCAGATCATTTTGTTTAATTTTTCTCAGGCCAAATTTTACAGTTTTCAATGTTTCCAACAAGAAGTGATGATTTAGAAAATGACAGTTTCAATCACTGTCAGTTCTATTTCATACCATGGAATATCTCCTATGTGTTTCGAGAGTAACATTAGATTTAGTCCTTAGCTAATTTATATGAGAATATTGTAAGCAATCTTCATTAAATTTTCCAAAATTACTCGAATACGCCAAGGAACAAAAATGCCCATTGAGTCAAATAAGTGTCAGTGTAGTGTCATACATCATGTTTTACATGATGACACCTTCTCATACCCCCAGTTCAACACTTTCCTTCTGTTTTTACCTGTCTCGTGGCACAGCATGACCTTCCCTGGGGCATCTAAACCAGAATCACACATAGTTGAGTCCATCCAGTGTCCATTTATTTAGTTATATTCATTTATACCTTCCAAAAAATTTGTTGAAAACCTATGCAGAGTACTAAGTGCTGAATTAGTTCCTGGTCTGTTCTTCTCTATATTGTCCATAAATATTTCACTGGGTCTTTTTATCTCTAACTCCTAAATATCTCTTAAAATTACATGTCATTAAATAAATAAAACTCAGTGCATGATGGAGACAGGAATAGGGAAAAAAATAAAGTTAAATCCTCAGGGCTATAAATGAATGTTTCAATTTCTATAGAACTAATTTTTTCCCCAGCTACCATTTCTCCATGTGTGAAGTTATGTTATTGCATAACTGTACTTCAGTGTGTGGGTGATTCCATTGTTATTGCTTAAATGGCACATTTGCTTTACTTTGGATCCTTAAAGTGCTGGAATGAATATAAATGTAGTTATATATCTGAGTACAGAAACAGCGTTCATAAGAACACTATGTTCTGTTTTTCCTGTCATGTTGCACAATAAGAAACCTAGATAAATTTCTTAATATTGCCAAACAGGTAATGTACAAGATTCTTCGAACAAACGGGGTAACGAATTAACATGTTTCTTGAACTGCTGATATTCTGCACATTTTAAATTATTACTACTCAAGTACCTAATGATAGTCATGATAAATGTATTCTGAGTTTTGCATGTACCTTTGATCTTATCCTAATATCAGCATCCCATTTCTCCATCCAGGTAGCCACAATATTCCAAAAAGGAATTTCAGCTCCCTGAGTTCAGGGCTCACTAAAATTTTCACTAACTCTGTTTCTTAGTGTGAGACCCTATTTGATGTTTCATTTTGCTATTTAGAACTCATTATACTTTTCTCGTGGGTCTTTGATAATATTTTCCTCAACTTTCATCTGAAAGATTCACAGCCCCAAATAATTCCAAAATTTGACATTCTTGTTTAGTTCCAAAGTTCATGGGTATAATAAACTCATGTGAGTGGAATTAGGGGGGAAAATCTGTTGAAGCTATCAAAATGATTTTACTTTATTTCTTAAAATTAAGCTGCTGTATTTATGTGAGCCTGAGGCCTAATAATAAATACTTTTCACCTACAGATGAAATTAGTACTCATAGAACTTTTGCCAAAGGCAAAAAACCCCCCAGCAAAACAAACAAACAAAACCTCTTCAGCACTCTTCCCTATCTGTTTTACCAGACCAATTCTTTTAAAATATATTTTTCATATATAAAGTTATAAATGAACAAATTAAATGTAGTTAGAGTAAAATTAAATGCATAACACTTCTCAAGTGTTGTAACAATGAAACATTCAGTTATGACCCTGAGGATTGTACTTTATTTCTTAAGATTCAACACATCTCCTCCCAAGTTACTTTTATCCAGTATCAGGATGAACACATCCTATCGACTTTGGGTGATTAGTGATCTTACAGTAATATCATGTTAAAGTTATGTCTTGATTCTGACATCCAATAGCATCCTCGGGCCTAAGAGGTTTTCCTTCTCCCAAGGTCAGAAGCTGATTTATTATTTTCTCAGGAAAAGAGTTCCTGTACTGCCTGTCCCTCAGCATTGAGAGTTTAGACAAGATCTTCCATGGTCCTGCTGCCTCATCACCCATTTTGTCCGATCAAGCAGGCTGCAGCGACCTTAAATTACCCTAGCCCCTCATGCAAGTGCATACCTTAGATAGCTACCTGCTGAGTCACAAGTACATACAAGTTCCTAGTATAATTTCCCCAATGGGCCTTGTGATCAACAACCTCCTGTGCCTTCTCCTCCTTATGCACTGCTTAGATAATACCTCTGTAAAGCTCTCTAAACCCTGCTCTTCCGATCTGAAGAGCCCAGTTTCAGCCTTAGCCAAGCAACCCCAAAGTGCTCCACCCACTGACCCTAATAAAGGCATCTGCCCTAGGTCCTGTCTCTCTCTCTCTCCATTTCGCCTTGGCCTCCCTGCGTGGCCCCTCAAGGCCAGGTCCTTCCTGTGAAGACCTATGAGTGATAAACTCTATTTCTGTTTCTCTTGTGGTCTGTTGTTAAAGCGCCAGTTCACCATCTAACACCCTGTGCTCCACTTAAAAAGTGTTAATTTGACAAATTAATAACATTTAGTCAGATGACTGTTCCTTTATAGGTCACTGAACAGTAATGAGTCTATCTTGTCAAAGAAAAAGTGGCAATTTATATTTTCTTTTAGCCAACAAAAATAAATTATACAATAAATAATCCTCAAACTAGTCTCTTTTTCAAGAAAATTTATGACAACAGTCTTATCATAAAACAAGATTATTCAAAGGAAATTTTAAATAGAAATCTGTGTTAGTTTCCTAGTGTTGCTGTAACAGATTACAACTCGGTGGCTTAAACAATAGAAATTTATTTTCTCATAGGTGTAGAGGTCAGAATTTCAAACTCGAGGTTTTGGTGCGGCCTTGTTCTGTCTGAAGGCTGAAGGGAAGAAAATTTTCTTGCCTCTTCCAGCTTCTGTTGGTTCCTGATATACCTTGACTTGTGGTGACAAAATTCCAATCTCTGCCTCGACCTTTATGTGGCTTTCTTCCCTGTGTCTCTCTGTGCCCTCTCATCTTCTTATCAGGACTCCAGTCATTGGATTTAGGGTTCATCCTAAATTCAGGGTGAGCTCCTCTTGAAATCCATAACTGATTTTATCTGCAAAGACTTTATTTCCAAATAAGGTCACATTCTGAGATTCCAGGTGGATGTGTGGGGAAGGGGTACTATTCAACCCACTATAATAACATAAGCAGGAATAATTTACCAACAGCCTCAGTAAAAAATTAAAATAATCTTGGGGCACTTAAAAAAATGTTTTAAAATTTTATTCATTTAATTTTGGGGCTGCTCTGAGTCTTCACTGCTGCATGCAGGTTTCCTCCAGCTACAAGTTGGGGCTACCCTTCGTCGCAGAGCATGGGCTCTAGGGCACACGGGCTCAGTAATTGTGACCTGGGGCCCTAGAGTGCTGCTCAATAGCTGTGGCGCACGGGCTTAGTGGCTCCATGGTATGTCAAATCTTCCTGAACCAGGGGTCAAACCAGTGTCCCCTGCCCTGGCAGGCAGATTCTCATCCACTGTACCACTAGGGAAGTTCCTCTTGTGGTATTTTTTAAATGTGTCCACAAATTCTTTGATATTATTCTCTTCAAGCGATGGAGTCTAAATTTCCCTCCTCGTGTGTGCAAACTGGCCACGATGACTGGCTTCTAACAAATATAAGAAAAGTGGAAGTGACCATGTGCGACCTTGTAGACTGTCAGTAGGCACAGTGACCTCAGCCTCACTCTGCCTCATATTTCTCATTCGGATGGACGTTGGGTGTGATGTGTGATGACACTCTGTTGTGATGACACTTAAGTGTCTGATGGAGAGGCCACTTATCAATAGGCAGAGAGGCACTACCATCTCTTGCCCACAGTGTTGGGATAAGCCATCTTGGATAAACACCTTCTAGTCCTATCCAAGCCTTCAGATGACTGCAGTTCTTGTCCACATCTTGCTAGCAGCCACATAAGGCATCTTGAGCCAAAATCACCCAGCTATTATATTTCCAAGTTTATGACCCACGGAAACTGTGAGATAATAAATGTTTACTGTTTTAAGCCAATAAGTTTTATAGAAATTTTTAGGTAACAATGGGAAATTAATGTGAAAACTATATTTATTTAACCAATAATTAAACAATCTATAAGGTTTTCCTTATTAATTTATAAAAATAATTCTATAAAGACAATTGCAATAATAACAGAAAAGCAAACATAAAAGGCAAAAATCACCCAGAATCTTATTACCTTAACAAATTGTTCTTTCTCCACCTTCCTTTTTAATCTACCCACACTCACAGTTTCTTAAACCTGTGGTAGTTACAACTTGTTTTCCCACTTTTTCACCTCACATTTCACTTTTTCATAAGCATTTTTACTGTGTTATTTTTATGGCCATCGTATTTATAAATTTCAAATTAATTTATCAAATTTATATTAACCATAGATTGCTTAATTTTACTGTTGTTGAGTAATTGTATTGTTTCCAATATTTTGATAATATGTGTTACAAGGAACATCTTTGTGTATGTTTTTTTTTTACTATTTTCATTGTTCCACATACATCATCACAGTATCAAAGATTAAAAACATTTTAATATTTTATATAGTTTTAAATATACTGATATCCTTTTCTAAAAGGATTATAAAGTATAAATTTTTTACAGTTTTAACATGTATGTGTGTTAGTCACTCAGATGTCCAGTTGTTTGCAACCCCATAGACTGTAGCCTGCCAGGCTCCTCTGTCCATGGGATTCTCCAGGCCAGAATACTAGAGTGGGTAGCCATTCCTGTCTCCAGGGTATCTTCCCAACCCAGGGATTGAACCTGGGTCTCCCACACTGCAGGCAGATTCTGTACTGTGTGAGCCACCAGGGAAGCCCCACAGTTTCAATATACTCATAGTAAACAGAATTACCCTCAGATTATGAACCATTTTTAAGAAATTTTTAAGAAATTTAACGGTAGACTGAAAGCTACTCCTCAGATAACGACATTTTCTTAGCTCTCAAGTGACTTTGCATCAACAGACCGTAAGATATGTCATCACAGCTTTACTGTATATACTTTACTTACTATATTATTATAAAGTAATTTACCTGAATTCCTTTTAGTGATGAAGCACCCATATAAAGAAACACTCCATATAGCACTGGCATAGGAATGAACTGTAAAAGAACAATTAGAAAAAAGGCAGAGGTTATTTTCAAATATAATGTGGTTGAGACATTTTGTACTTCCAAAGAAAAACACAGAAAGGTAAATATTTTAGAAGTATGGGGCAGAGTCAGAAGACACAGGTTCAAATCCCAGCTCTAGCACTTTTTAGCTGCATAGCCTCAGGTAAGTTACCTAAGCTTTCTGTGCCTTAGTTTCCCAATATCTAAAAAGGGATAATAAAAAGTCTATTAGACATATTTAATAGGTCAAAATCAATAAAATCACATGATGTATAATAAACAATAAATATCAAGTATATTATTATGCTACATTAGGGAAATTTAAATGAATTCAATTATTTTAAATGAATTAAAATCTTTAAAATGAATTCAATTATTTTAAACATAAAAAAAAAGTATATCCAATAACGATGTCCATGTAGTAATTTTATGGAACATTTAAAATACGAAACTGTACACGTGGCCATGATCATGGCGCTGCTCATCTCTATGTCTCTCCCTTTATGAAGTAATATTAATCTCAAACATATCTGTCCACTGGCAAGAAATTAGAAGCTTTCTTTTGTGTAGGCATACAGTAAACTCAGGTCACAAGTTAGTCAGAGATGAGTGACTATTTCCCAGAACTTGATTACCATTTTGAAATTACAATAATAATTTATACATCAAATTTACTTTGCCAGATTAAATTTTCTACATACTTAAGGATTCTAAAATATAGCACATAATTTCCCTTGGTAAGAAGCTATATAAACATGGTAAAAAAAATTCATCACTTTCATCACATGCCATACAATATTTACAAATTGATGGCTTAGACTCAAATGAAATTTCTTAAACAATAATATGTATATTCTGCCTTCTCTCAAATTCACAAAGGGAGATTTCATTACCTTTAGAATACTAGTCATAAAGACTGATGAGCCCATGAGAATGAAAATCATAAGCCCTGTAACTCTTTGCTCTCGAATGCCAAGAAATTTGGGTTGTTCTCCTGGAGCTGAACATTCAGATTCCAGTTTCAGGCTGTTGACATGAGTGATAGAAAGGACAGTGGCAGCCACAAACCACGGCAGGCCCATGATGGAGCACACACCCAGCATGACAGCCACCATTAACAGATCCAGATGGTACCCACAACCTTTCTGTTAAGAGAAAGAAAACAGGATTCTCATTCTACCTGAATTTGGCATAAATACCAATGACACCACAACCACAGAACAGTAAAGAAGAGAAAAGAGGTACTATTTTGAATCTTACATAACTGATTCTGAAATGCAAAATAAATTAAAGATAAAAAGAGAATAGTCTCAAAATATACAGTCCACTTAAAGAAAAGCTACAGATGTTCCTACTGCAATTATGATTATAGTGACTTCTACATATTTTAATAGATATAATTCTGGCTTACTAGTACACTAGTTTCCATTCTATTTTTACTGAATAGGTAAAGTCATTATCAAATACAGTCCCTTTACTTTGGTTCCTTAAATGGGCAGGTTAATTTGTAATTCATGTCTTTCATCATTAATTTATACAAAAAATTATTGAGCATCAATTATATATCAGGCATTAGGCTGAGAAAACAAAGTAACAACTGTGTCCCCAGTAGAGCTAAGAATGGCCTGGTTGTGACTAGACACCACTTCCTGACAATATCCAGGAAGCCCTCTTGCTAAGAACTCTGAAAGGATAAACTCTTGTTAAGTCCTTTCCATTTACCCTCTTTTGTCTCAATGGTTGACTTTTATTGTGAAAAATAATATCATAGAAGCTAAACTTCCTTTTACATACTCATTTTTATCCTAGCATAGAACTATCTTGTTCTCATCTCTTGCAGCACTAGAAAAACTTGGCCTCTCCTTAAAATGATAGTTTTGTACTTTCTATCCCCTATATGATTCTATTCCATCACTGACTTCCAGATGCTGCAAACTTGAGTGCTCTCTTAATGAGATAGGAAATGTAAATAAGGAAA
The DNA here is from genome assembly GCF_042477335.2 of Ovis canadensis. Lineage (NCBI taxonomy): Eukaryota > Metazoa > Chordata > Mammalia > Artiodactyla > Bovidae > Ovis > Ovis canadensis. The sequence continues at coordinate 153,248,681 of NC_091246.1, forward strand.
AATGGATGCATGGGACATGCGGAGGTGTGGAGAACTGAAGACTCTTCCCTTGAGGAAACTGATTGGCTAAGAGTCCTTAGAGGACACAAACAAGATGGGGAACAGTGCTGTCACCATCACCCATAGGAAACTGACAGTGTAAAGCCTAACAGTTAGAAAATGCTATTTTCTATTCCAACTTTTAATGACTACTTCATGAGAGGCAATATAATAAGATGGTTAAGAGTCTAAGTTCTGGAGACAGGTTCAGTTCAGTTCAGTTCAGTTGCTCAGTCATGTCTGACTCTTTGCGACTCTATGAATTGCAGCATGCCAGGCCTCCCTGTCCATCACCAACTCCCAGAGCTCAACCAAACTCATGTCCATCGAGTCGGTGATGCCATCCCGCCATCTCAACCTCTGTTGTCCCCTTTTACTCCTTCCCCCAATCCTTCCCAGCATCAGAGTCTTTTCCAATGAGTCAACTCTTCGTGTGATGTGGCCAAAGTATTGGAGTTTCAGCTTCAACATCAGTCCTTCCAAAGAACACCCAGGACTGATCTCCTTTAGAATAGACTGGTTGGATCTCCTTGCAGTCCAAGGGAGTCTCAAGAGTCTTCTCCAACACCACAGTTTAAAACCATCAATTCTTTGGTGCTCAGCTTTCTTCACAGTCCAACTCTCACATCCATACATGACCACAGGAAAAACCATTGACTAGACAGGCTGGAAGAAGCACAAGCTGGAATCAAGACTGCCGGGAGAAATATCAATAACCTCAGATAAGCAGATGACACCACCCTTATGGCAGAAAGTGAAGAGGAACTAAAAAGCCTCTTGATGAAAGTGAAAGTGGAGAATGAAAAAGATTGGCTTAAAGCTCAACATTCAGAAAACGAAGATCATGGCATCTGGTCCCATCACTTCATGGGAAATAGATGAGGAAACAGTGGAAACAGTGTCAGACTTTATTTTGGGGGGCTCCAAAATCAGTGCAGATGGTGACTGCAGCCATGAAATTAGAAGACGCTTTCTCCTTGGAAGAAAAGTTATGACCAACCTAGATAGGATATTCAAAAGCAGAGACATTACTTTGCCAACAAAGGTCCATCTAGTCAAGGCTATGGTTTTTCCAGTGGTCATGTATGGATGTGAGAGTTGGACTGTGAAGAAAGCTGAGTGCCAAAGAATTGATGCTTTTGAACTCTTGAGAGTCTTCTCTGCAAGGAGATCCAACCAGTCCATTCTAAAGGAGATCAGTCCTGGGTGTTCTTTGGAAGGATTGATGTTGAAGCTAAAACTCCAGTACTTTGGCCACCTCATGCGAAGAGTTGACTCGTTGGAAAAGACTCTGATGCAGGGAGGGATTGGGGGAAGGAGGAAAAGGGGACGACAGAGGATGAGATGGCTGGATGGCATCACCGACTTGATGGATGTGAGTTTGAGTGAACTCTGGGAGTTGGTGATGAACAGGGAGGCCTGGCATGCTGCAGTTCATGGGATCACAAAGAGTCAGACACGACTGAGCGACTGAACTGAACTGAACTGAACTGAGACAGACCTTTGTTGGCAAAGTAATGTCTCTGCTTTTGAATATCCTATCTAGGTTGGTCATAACTTTCCTTCCAAGGAGTAAGCGTCTTTTAATTGCATGGCTGCAGTCACCATCTGCACTGATTTTGGAGTCCCCCAAAATAAAGTCTGACACTGTTTCCACTGTTTCCCCATCTATTTCCCATGAAGTGATGGGACCAGATGCCATGATCTTCGTTTTCTGAATGTTGAGCTTTAAGCCAACTTTTTCAGTCTCCTCTTTCACTTTCATCAAGAGGGTCTTTAGTTCTTCTTCACTTTCTGCCATAAGGGTGGTGTCATCTGCATATCTGAGGTTATTGATATTTCTCCCGGCAGTCTTGATTCCAGCTCATGCTTCTTCCAGCCCAGTGTTTCTCATGATGTACTCTGCATAGAAGTTAAATAAGCAGGGTGACAATATACAGCCTTGAGGTACTCCTTTTCCTATCTGGAACCAGTCTGTTGTTCCATGTCCAGTTTTAACTGTTGCTTCCTGACCTGCATATAGGTTTCTCAAGAGGCAGGTTAGGTGGTCTGGTATTCCCATCTTTTTCAGAATTTTCCACAGTTTATTGTGATCCACACAGTCAAAGGCTTTGGCATGGTCAATAAAGCAGAAATAGATGTTTTTCTGGAACTCTCTCGCTTTTTCCATGATCAGCCAGGAATCAAATGCTGGCTTAAGCAATGATCTTGGACGAATCATCTAAACTTTTGTGTCTCTGCTTCCCTATCTGAAAATGGTGATGATGATGACAGGAGACATACTGCTGAGTTGTTCTGATAATTAAATAATTTACAAATGATTTTCACATCATTTAGAATGATGTCTGATATATTAGTAAGCACCAAGTAAATGTTAGGGACTATCATGTTTTCACAATTGAACAAAAACTTTCTTCTTTTGTACTTACTTGTTTCAAGGCTCCTTAATAAAAATACGTATATGTTTCTTAAGGGCAGGTAAACTTATCACATAATTTCTCAGTATATCCCAATTTTTAGTGCAATCATTAACATACAATAAGCAATCAAAAAGTCACAGACTGACAATTTTAAAAGGAAATATGCATAACTGAAACATTTTAAAAATCAAATTTAGGTGTAATTTTAAAATAAATATAACTTTTACTATTATGAATGTGAGCAGAAATTACTAATTATTCTACAGGAGTAATTTTGACTTTTTTTTACAGGCAGTTTTACCAAGCTGCAAGAGTTTCTAGTTTATCTGAAAGCCAATATAGCCTTGAAGGTAAAACATACTGAGTACTTGATGTGTATTTGTGATGGTAGTGTTTTCTTTCTGCTATTTTATTTCATTGTTTTATTAAGAAAAACACCCTTAAAATCAGTTGTACTTCCTTCCCTTTCTGTTTACCCGTGCCAAATCATAAAAGTGCAGGAGACGACAGAGAAAAGAAAATGAGACATATCCGCACAAGAACCTTTTTTCCTCCTGCACTGTCACCAGTTCAGTGGCACTCTCCCTTGGGTCAGCTTAGCTGCGGTAATGCTCCAGGTTCACCCAAATGCCTAAACTCAATTTCACCTGTGAATATGACCCTAGACAATTTTTCGGCTAATAAATCTGGAGAGGATTTCTGCTAATAACTCTGGAGAGGTGTTCTGGAAACAGCTGGAAGGTGGGAAGAGAAACACCTTTGTGTCAGCATGACCAAGAAAGTATAAGAAGCTTCACCAGAGCCAGACTATGGTCCCCTAGTCCTTTTGCAGAACATCTTGGAAGATGTAGTTGCATAGGATAGAACTCAAATTTTAGTCCCATTGGGCTTCCTACGACTCAGTGGAAAAGAATCCTCCTGCCAACGCAGGAGACATGGGTTCGATCCCTGGTCGAGGAAGATCGCACACGCTGAGGGACAAGTAAGCCCACATGCCACAACTACTGAGCCTGTTCTCTAGCGCCTGCGAGTCGCAACTACTGAGTCCCCGTGCTCTAGAACCTGTGCTCCACAACAAGAGAGGCCACCACAGTGAGCAGCCTGCGCATTGCAACTAGAGTATCCCCCACTCATCACAACGAGAGAAAAGCCTGGATAGCAACGAAGACCCAGCACAGTCCAAAATAATAAATAAATTAATTAGATAAAGATTTCTAGTCCTGAAGAAGAAGAAGGATAGAGTCTTAAGCAGTTAGACAAGTCTTGTCCTAGGAACTGTGCAGTGTGAAAAACATAGGACAGCAGAGGATCTGATCTTCGAGCCCTTGACACTGAGGCAGTACAATGTAAATGGTGCCCCTGGGCTGTTTTGCAAATCTGTGGTATTGCTAAGAGAGAATGCAAGAGGTGCTAGCAGCTGAGAGAGAGACATGAGAGGAGGGTAGAGGACATGGGGACTTGAGAGTCAGGCTTATGCTTTCAGGACACCCCGGTCTTTCCCACGGTATATGCTCCCTATGGCATAAGAATAGGAGGAAGGCCTTCTTCACGACAACCATTTCCTATAGTTCTTGTCTTAGTGTTTCAAAAATATGACGTGGTAGCCTGGATGGGAGGGGAGTTTGGAGGAGAATGTAGGGCTGAATCCCTTCGTTGTTTACCTGAAACTATCACAACATTGTTAGTTGGCTATACCCCAGAACAAAATTATAAGTTTTTAAAAAATAAAATCACTTGCTTGCTGTTAAAAAAAATGATACAAATGTAAACTGTGGGATGCTAGACTGCAGTAAGCAGACAAAATAACACTTTCCAAGAGAATAATTTCCTTTTTAAATTTAGAAAGCTAGCTTTGTAAAGTCCAAGCAGATAATAAAATCAAAAATACAATTTCCCCCTGATTATGTTGTACAACAATGGGAGCAGCTTAATTTAATGTGAGTCAAAGGAAATAAAGCAGTTCTGGCACTTCCACTAATTAATCATCATCCTTCGTCTTGCCTTCCATTTAAAACATCTTCAAAACCATGGTCTCTGCAACCAAATTATTAGCTGATAGGCATGCCAGCCAAAAGGAAGTATCCCTTTGTCAGAGAGAGAACTCTGTACCTTCTAACATATTTCTGTAGATTTTTTTTCTGAAATAAAGACAGAATCAGTGCTTCTATTCTCACATTCATCCACGAAACACGGGAAATGGACATATGGGAGGAAAAGGGAGCTAGCAACAGGTGATGCTACACCAGACCCCACTGAAACCAACATGCAGCAAGACAAGAGGCCAGCCAAGAGGACCATCTGATGCCCAGATGCCACTGCTGAAAAAATTCATTCCAAGCTTGGCAGCAATTTCCTGCATCTGTCAAGTTAACCACATAAGAGACTATAGATTGACATGAAGAACCAGGCTGACAAAGAGGGCAAAAAAGAACATATCAAATGCCATGATCATCAAGAGAATGTGGTGCCAAATGAATGTGGCAAATGTATTCATTTACTCCAGTGATCTGGGATTGTATTGCTGTTTATTAAAAAATGATGTCAAAAGAAGCCTGAGCTGTCTGCAGAAACATGAAGAAAAGCCCACAGTTATATCCTAACAGAAACTTTCTCTTCTGAAAGACAGTAGCTTCCCACTTTTAGAGAATATATTTCTTTTAAAAGTGGAAAATTTTCATGATTTTCAAAGGGAGTCAGTTAACCAATGTTTATTCTACTTCTCTAGGGTAGAAACAAACAAATGAGAAATGCTAGAGAGAGTATGGATTTACATCTACATATAATATGAATGGTAATTTGCATTCTCGAGTTTTTACATTTGCAACTTCTGATGCTTTTGAGTGACCTAAAGATCATGAGGTGTCGTGAGTTAAAGTTTTGCGGGTCTTGAAATTCTTCATTCTGAGGGAGGAGTCAGTCACTTACCCTGTGAGTTGGCACTAGACTCTTCAGCTCAACACACACTTATTGCATATGTAGTAACACAAAATGACAAAAAAAAAAAATTTAGTAGTAGGAGAAAAATCCTCTAAAATAAAAAAATTCCTCTGGGAGAAAACCTCAGCAACTGGTTTTGGTAATGGAAGGGAGGAAAAAGTGAAAAGATCTAAAACATAAATTTGGAAGAGATAAAGAATGAAATGATGAAATTTCTAGGTGACTTGGCCATGTGATGTCGACTTAAATATATAACATGACCTCTACCAGATGCTTGATACAGCATCTAGAAATCGTCATTCATCTAACTATCTCAGGGAATGCTCCAATCAAGACAAAAACAGGTTTCCAAATAAGAAAAGAGAATCAGCAAAAGTTGATGATGTGGTTAACTTGTGGTCTGGGGATATAATCAAGAAACAGGTGTCTTTTTGTGACAATGTGGTTCAAGTAAAAGCCAGAGACTGTGCAGACATTTCAGGGAAGCAACAGGTGGGGAGAGCGGTTATGGAACAGACCGTTACTCTGAGCAAAGAACATTCTGAGAAAGTGATTTTTTTGCTGTTAACAGGAAAATCAGTAGCAGCACGCCACATGATACTGAAGCTTAGAGAACACAGGTTAGAGGCAAAAAAAAAAAAAGAAAAAAGTATTCAGTGTAGATAAAACATGTCTTCACCGGACAGAACTTACTTTGAAAATATCCATATCCAAAGGAAATTGAGGGTGTTCAGACTCATAGTGGCCAAGAAAAGACCAACTCTTCTTCTTGTGACAATACAGCAAAGCCTTATCTGGCTTTATGATTAAACCAGATTTGCTCTGTCTATTAAATCCAGGCTATTAAGGGGTAAAATAGGCATCTTTTGACTATACAGCAATTTGTACAATAAAAAGTAATGTACAAATAATATAATATAGTTTAATAATATAGTCTCAACTTCATTTTAGTGACAAAAATATTAAATGCTTTAATTTGACAAAAGCATTTAATTCTAGAAAAGAAGTAATTGAAAGGACAACTTAAAGAATGCTTTACTATATTTTAGCTAATTCTACATGATATATAAAGGTGGAATAACATAGTACATTTATTGATCTGGAGCTTTGGAAAGTCTGTGAATGTCAAGGGCCTACCACGGACTCAGGAAGAACAAAGAGCAAGCATTTTGTGATTATAAGGTAGAGAGATTTGGAAAGGGCAAGCATACAGGACAGCCAAAGAGGTAACATCACCCTTGGCAATTCTCCACTTACTTCTACATTCTGTTTTAATATAATTCCACTAATATTTGGAACACAAATATAAAAAGAGAATTTTTCAGTGAAATTAGTAATATTTCTGCCTAATTATAAAAGCAAAAACAAACAAACAAAAAAACAACTTCTTCTGAAAGGGAAACAATGATTATATAGTTTTCTTTCTAAAACAAGAGTCTTTTAGTTCATTTAAAAACACGTGTCATACAAGGAAATATATAAACTTCCATTAAAAGGATAATGCAGCCTATACTGTTGACATGGGAAGATTACCATGATAATGCTCTTACATAAAAAAAAAATGCAACATATGCAGTATGAAAATACATATTTCAGTATACAATAAAAATAGAGATGAGAAAAATGGAGATGTTTTCAGTTTTAAAAAATAAACTGGTGTCCAGAAAAAATGTTTTCCTACTTCTTAGAGAATAGCAGACTAAAAATGTTCAACATAAAGTTCTTAACACCAGCTTTATAGATTATTTACCTCTGTAACTTTAATAATTAGGTTGTGGCAGTATTTGCTTTTGCAGAAGGCTGATATTTTAATATCAAATATTTTTGAATGATTGATATTAAATAAGTTGACTACTAACTCGGAAATCTGAATTTCTTATTTTGAGAGCTGTAAATGATTCAAAGTTTCTAATATTGAATAATGTAGTTCAGCAGTATTTTGGAGCCAGCTATATAGACTTATAAGAGCCAATTGTTTAATTTTCAATTTTCTTCCTGCCAATTGATGTCACTTTGGTAGCTTGAAATGGGCCATGATGGGAGTATTCACATCATGAAAATCGGCAAACATTATAAATCAGGGTATTTTTTTTTACACACAGAGAACTGGTTGTTAAACATGTACCAGCACATCATTGGTCTAGTTCCTAAGACTTCTTGTGATATTTTTGTAGAATATATCTTTGATAATTAAAATTTTTCTTTGACAAAAACAAGAAGTTAATATGAACTCATTTTTTAAAAAAGGTTTTGAGCACTCTTGTTACTTTCTTAAAACAGAATAAAAAAATGCTCTTTATTTTAAAACAGATACACATTCTCCCCAATAGAACAGACAAAATTCCTTTTCAGTAGGATTTATTGCAAATAACTGGTTTCTTATATTTATGTCATTACTGCTGCTGCTAAGTCGCTTCAGTCGTGTCCGACTCTGTGCGACCCTGTAGACGGGCAGCCCACCAGGCTCCCCCGTCCCTGGGATTCTCTAGGCAAGAACACTGGAGTGGGTTGCCATTTCCTTCTCCAATGCATGAAAGTGAAAAGTGAAAGTGAAGTCACTCAGTCGTGTCAGACTCTTCGCGACCCCATGGACTGCAGCCTACCAGGCTCCTCAGCCCATGAGATTTTCCAAGCAAGGGTACTGGAGTGGGGTGCCATTGCCTTCTCCATACTGGAAACCTAAGAGTTTCAAATTTCTGGAGAAGTCAGAAAGAGAGAAAATATAATTGTTTTGTTTATAATGTATAATTTTACCAAATTATTTTCATAATTAGTTTGAGAGGAAGGTTTTCCCTACTCCCGGAAAACACAAGATTCAAACCTGTAATTTTTCAGATAGAAACCATAAAAGTTATAAGAATATTCTCTGGTTCATTCAGTCCTTTGTTAACTTGTGTGAAGTCATCAGGTTTTACTATGTCATTACTAGTGAAGTCGCTCAGTTGTGTCCGACTCTTTGTGACCCCATGGACTGCAGCCTACCAAGCTCCTCTGTCCATGGGATTTTCCAGGCAATAGTACTGGAGTGGATTGTCATTTCCTTCTCCTTCCTATCAAATAGTTCAATCAGGTTTTTAAAATCTTCCTGAGGTACATACTTAAAAATTCTATAAAGTATAATTTCTGTTGCTCTGACAAAATTTTTCCTAGAATTTAAATATCTTTAAATATTTAAAAATTTAAATATTTTAAAATTTTTCCTAGAATATATGATGATAGCTCACCATTATTCCATGATACCAGAAAAAACAACATTGTGAGTGTTCTAATTTTTATAAGGTTTGATTCAGAGTACTTTTAACCATTCAGTGATTTTGTTGGTTCAATTTAACTTAATATATTCCTATAAATGACAGTGCTCCCATTACATATCTCATACCAATGAACAACTTTAGTCACAGTTGCAAAATGGCAGGGTCAGAATATAATAAATAAAATATATTTATATTTATTCTCTTTGTAAAAGAAAATCACTGAAATCTGCAGTAAAACTAAACAAAGATGTTACTTAAAAACTATAACATTTATAACTTGGTTTTGATGTCATAGACATTATAGATGGAGAAATAACTAAAGAAAAATGAGAATTATTTGAAGATGTAATTTGTTCCAAAATAAATGCAATCTAATAGACATACTTAGAGTTAAATATAGAAATGGAAGAATCTCAGATGTAAGACAAATTGGTAAAACTACACTTCACCAAAATAGACCACTTCATTAAAATGTGTTAAACATGGTAAAGAACACTAGAACTTTGGCAACATTTTTAAATTTTAAGTCCTAGAGGTAGGGTTTTAGAATTTAGAGCTCAGCCAAGTGCCATAAATAAATTAATTAATAATCAGTTTAAGCTTATTGTAAGACAAAGTACCGTGAATATAGAAAATAAAATTATAAATCTGAAAATTTTAATATTTCACTCTGCAAATGACTATAGAATACAAAGTATAATAGAGAATACAAAGCATAATAAATATAAAAACATCAATTGATCTGTTAAATCATAATGATTTACATTAAAATAGATGCTAAAATATACCTTTAGCTTATGTTCTTTTCTGTTGATAATGACAGCTGTAATCTGTTGGTCCATAAAAATTAGAATAGTACAAAGTAAAGCTGGAATAATAGCAGCTATTACTGTCCACCATGGATTTGGACCTAAAGGGGTAACAAACCAGCCACGATCATCTCTTGTGGGCTGTGAAAAATTAAAGAATGCATAGTTATTAACTGGATTAATAAATATCTAATCAAATGAAGTCTTATAATACCAGGAAAGCCCTGATTATAAACTGATATGCCAAGTGAATTATACTTAATAACAATATTCACAAAACATGGTACCAGGCACCATTCTAAGTGTTTTAAATATTTCAACTCACTTTTTCCTTCACAACAGTCTAAAGAAGTCACAGACAAGGAAACAGGCATAGAGAATAAATTTCTCAAGGTCCCAAAGCTCATGAGTGGTGAAGACAATATTTCAACTCTGATAGACTGGCTCAAAAATCTGTGTTCTTAATCAACGTTAAATAAAATCATATTACCATTATCATATGTGCTATTAGATTGGCAAATTCATTCACTTTTACAAATATCACATTGACAACTATGTATAACTCATTTTAGATGTGTATCCAGGCCACTAAGTAAAAACAGCCAAAAGACACTCAGGGAAGGGTTCTAAACATGGCTGGTGCCTGAGATGAGTCCCAAATGAATTCATTTTGACAATTCTTTGAGGAAGTCCCCAGCTCTGTTTGATAGGCAAGAAAACAGGTTCAAAGAGATTAAGTAACTGGCCCAAGGTCATAGCTGTAACGTGGTTCACACTCTATTCCAGACCTAATTTTATTTGTTTTCCAATCCTTATCCATTGTGCAATTCTGCAAAAAGAAAATGCATTTCCCTTATTTTCAAAATGTGTCCTTATCTTTTAGGAATATAGACTTTCCTACTGGAAGAATTAACAGGAAACTTTTTCAAGTGGCTTCCAGGTCTCTATTTCTGTGATTACTATTTATTTTTTAATATTAGACCAAAATTGTAGTTGGGCTGTGGGCATTTTATTTTCTGTTATATTAATCAATATTCTTTATATTTTCATGAAAATCCCAAGTGGTAGGTTTATAGCCATCATCTGAATAAAAATTAGACCTACAGAGATGGAGAAATAGTAAATGTTATGATAACTTCACCTTGAAAACACTTGGTACTTGTAGTTTTGGAGACGGGATCCCAATGGCATAGTCAATTAAAACCATACATAGGATCGTAAGAAAGACAGCAAAGTCGCTCACTATGGATCGAACCTAAAGATAATTAAAACACTTGTCACTTGAAGGAACTATAAATAGTGAGGAATACTCAGGAATATAATCTAGAATCACACTTTATGACATGATATCATAATATTACATTGTATACATACTATAATATTACTGTTAATTCTGTCACATTTATATTTATGTACCTCCGTCATTAAGATAAATATACACTCAACCTTTTCAAAATGAGGCATTATGGAATAGCTACAATGCTGATTGTGCTGTTTTCAGTATTTATTTAAAATCTAAGGAATCATGCATGGTACATGCACACAAGTGATGATGATAAAAATCTAAATTTATTATGAATTCCAGTGTGTGAATATTCAAAATATAGAATAACATTGCATGGAGAGAATTTGGCTAAATTTTAATACTCTGTCTCACACAGGTAACATTTGAATATGATAAACCCCAAACACTATAAAATAAAATCTGTTTTTATTGAAGTATCATAATAGTTTATCTGAGATATAAGTATAGCAGCAGGTAATGTGCACAACAGAGTAAATAAATTTAAAAGTTATTCTATTTCTCATTTATAAAGTCTTCTTTGAGCAAAATCCTTAAACAACGTTCAGTAAGATCTGGCTTTTATTAGGATGCCTTTATGTCACACACACAAACACATACAAAATTCAGGAGTTTAATAAAAAAAATCAATTCTATATTAATCAAATTAAGCTTTTGGAGGAAAGAAATGAATCTTCCAACTTAGGGAAGGAAGAGGTAACAAAAAAAAAGCTTCTCTCAAACAGTTCTTAAAACATTTTCCCAGAGTAGAATTTTCATCACAATTTTTAGCTCATCTCTCAAAAGCTTGTTTTCTTGTTTCTCTTCTTTCTTTTCTTCTCTCTCCCTCCCTTCCTTCCGTAGTCCTTTTTTGGCTGAGTCAGGCCTTATAGGTGTTACTTTGCAGTGTTAAATATTGAACTAAGCTGTTTCTCTGTTTACTTTCTTTTCCAAATATGCAGATGCAAACGTGGTGGGTTAGGGGGAGGGACTGACACTTTAAAAATGAAAAAGGGGATAGTGTTCCAATGAGTCTTGCAGGGGCTTTCCCAATTACAAAATGTAACAGTGGCTCCTATGAGGTGTCTGTCAGGCTGGAATAGTTCCCACTGTTCACTGGGCAAGAAAGTGACAATCAGTAATGCAGTGTGTGCTTTTGAGTTCCAAAAATGAAAGTCGGAAAGTGGGAGTTTATCTCTGGGATTTGAAGTTAGGAGATAAGCCTGGAGGCAATCTGCACTCCCAGCTCCAGTCTCACAGAATGCTTCCTCTTCCCCACCTCACCACACCTCGCTCCAAATATGGCAGCTCAGTCACACAAAAGCCTTTTAGTGGTCCCTTTAATGACAGTAATTGCTCTCTCTTTTGTCCCAAAATACACATATCACCATACCACGCTTTACGCTGGTAGACATTTTGATCAGAAAACCTGTAGTCTAAGTACCTTGGTTGGAAAATAGCGGCTAGTCTTGAACTGCTTCAGTGTGGCTGACAGAGTAACTGTGGAAAAGAAGAGGATCACTGACCAAAACAGAACATCTGGGACATAGGGGTGCTCGTGGCCGCAGGCTCGTCCAACATACTCCCCGTGCAGGGACTTGCATTCCTGCCAGAGAGTAAAACAAACGGAGCTATTAAGAAAAAAAGGCGGACACAGTTTTTTCAGAAAACTAATGTCTTAGGATCACTTGTAGTTGAGTTGCCAAGGTTTTTCATTAAGGCTCATGTTTGGATAGGTAGTGAGCAGTAAGAACTGTCACGTAGGTAGAATAGGGAAAAGGAGTCCAAAATGGCAGAAAGTGAAGAGGAACTAAAAAGCCTCTTGATGAAAGTGAAAGAGGAGAGTGAAAAAGTTGGCTTAAAGCTCAACATTCAGAAAACAAAGATCATGGCATCTGGTCTCATCACTTCATGGGAAGTAGATGGGGAAACAGTGGACACAGTGTCAGACTTTATTTTTTGGGCTCCAAAATCACTGCAGATGGTGACTGCAGCCATGAAATTAAAAGATGCTTACTCCTTGGAATAAAAGTTATGACCAACCTAGATAGCATATTCAAAAGCAGAGACATTACTTTGCTGACTAAGGCCCATCTAGTCAAGGCTATGGTTTTTCCAGTGGTCATGTATGGATGTGAGAGTTGGACTGTGAAGAAGGCTGAGCGCTGAAGAATTGATGCTTTTGAACTGTGGTGTTGGAAAAGACTCTTGAGAGTCCCTTGGACTGCAAGGAGATCCAACTAGTCCATTCTGAAGGAGATCAGCCCTGGGATTTCTTTGGAAGGAATGATGCTGAAGCTGAAACTCCAGTTTTTGGCCACCTCATGTGAAAAGTTGACTCATTGGAAAAGACTCTGATGCTGGGAGGGATTGTGGGCAGGAGGAGAAGGGGATGACAGAGGATGAGATGGCTGGATGGCATCACGGACTCGATGGACGTGAGTCTGATTGAACTCCGGGAGTTGGTGATGGACAGGGAGCCCTGGCGTGCTGAGATTCATGGGGTCGCAGAGTCGGACACGACTGAGCGACTGAACTGAACTGAAAAGACAAGGAAGGTCAAAGAAAGGTCCGAGGACCAGAGTGAAGACTTCAGGTAGAATAATCAGCACTCCTGGCTAAGCCCAATTTGCATAGGGCAGGCCCATGTGGAGGAAAAAACATATAAAAGGAGGAGCCAAAGCGCTTTTCTCTCTCTCTTTCTCTCCTGTGTGCATGCGCTCTTTCTCTCTCTCTGCCTCTCTCACTCTCTCTCTCTCCCTCCCCCGCCTGCTCCTCCACTCTCTTCTCTTCGAGTGTTTGGGTTGGCATGCCTTCATGCTTTGAGGATGGATTCTCCTGCTATCTTCTAAATAAAATAGAGCTGTAACACTGATTTGCCTAAGAGCTATAACACGGTTTGTCCAAGATCCGAGAGCTGTGACGTGCCGAGGGCTTTAATGTCCGTCGCTCCAAATCTTTGTTGTGACGAGACAAAGAACCAAGGAACACACACTCGCGTGACAGAAACATTTCCTAAAATTTTTGCCTTTTAAAAATTAAATCTATAAAACTGACTGATTCACCAATCATCAACTTAATTAAGTATCACATCAACCCTATAAAATAGGTAGTTGCTATGATTTCCATGTTGTATCTGAGGAAACTATGGTATAGAGAAGGTAAGTAATTTGCTATAGCCTCACCACTGCTGGGCAGCAGCAGAGCTGGTGGGAATATTATTGCATATTAAAGGAGAACAGTGATTCTCAGAATTATCTAGTCCTAAAGCTCCCAAGAAAGGTGAGAAAAGCAACAACAACAACAAAAATACGATATATTATTACTGAAGTGAAACTAGAAGTCAAAGATGGGGCTCAAACTTAAATTATAGAACAAAAGAGAAAAAGTACGATAGGAGCAGGGCAAAGTTCATATTTACTATGACTTTTTCAGGAGCTTCCCAGGTGGCTCAGGGGTAAAGAACCCACCTGCCAATGCAGAAGACCCGGGTTCCATCCCTGGGTAGGGCAGATACCCTGGAGAAGGAAGTGGCAAACCACTTCAGGATTCTTGCCTGGAGAATTCCATGGACAAAGGAGCCTGGCAAACTATACTCTACGGAGTCACAAAGAGTCAGGCACGACTGAGCGACTATATAACAACAACAACAACAACAACAACAACAGACTTCATGATCTTTTTTTTTTTTTTTCCTGGTATATATTTTATAAGCCCCTGAAGAATCATTTCTAATTGCTGTCTTAGCCATGAGGTGGCAGCAAAGTCAAAAAATTTTTCTTTCTTGGAGGAAAAAAACAGCATTTTAAACAATATTATTTTGAAATTAAGACTTTTTTAAAAAGCTCATATTAGATTGGATTGTACCATTTCATTTTAAAGATTAGAACATTAAATTTTAATTTTTTATTTCAAAACAGAAAAGAATGGGTTAAGTGATCCAGTTACCTTGCTAGTACCTGAGATATTCTGAACCTGAATTAGGAATTGAATTGTGCCATGGTACAAAAAGATATTAGGAGAAAATATGGGCTGCCAGATTGATCACCAGCAGAGACTGTCCAATAAACAAAGCCTCAAGCCCTGGAGTACAGCAGGAAACACATACCTTTGAAAGATTCTAGACTAAATCACAGACCTCTACCTTGTTAGCCAAAAACAAACTAGTAAAATCACTTGGGACAGTTACCTGTAAGGCTGAGATTTTTGAGAAATATTGTTTGTATACTTTATAATTATCTAAAACAATTCTGTTCCTTTTTCTAATCTAACTGCAAATGCTACTTTTTTTTTGCTAGCTAAAGTTGAATTCCAATTAACCACGTTAAGTTAATACAGAGCACAGAAACTTTGCTAATTGGAAAAAAAAAAAATCCCCAACCCTTAATTACAGCTTTAGTTTTTCCTTCTCTCAAAACTCTGTTAAAATGGATAAAGAAGCAAAAACAAATCCTTGAAATGTTTAGTCCCTTCTCTTGCCCCTTGTTCAGCTTTACTAGTAAAGCAATTACTAAGCAAAGTAGTGGAATATATATATATATATATATATGGGAGCTAGAAAAATGATACTGATGAACGTATCTGCAGGGCAAGAATAGAGGCCCAGACATAGAGACTGGACTTGTGAATGGGTGAAGGAGAGGATGGGATGAATTGAGAGCAGTGCTGAAATAGATACATTGCCACCTGCAAAATAGCTAGTGGGAAGTTGCTGTATAACACAGGGAGCTCAACCTGGTGCTGTGATGACCTGGAAAGGTGGGATGCTGGGCGAGAAGTTCAAGACGGAGCAGGTATGTGTATACTTATGGCTGATTCATGCTGTTGTATGGCAGAAACTAACACAACACTGCAAAGCAATTATCCTCCAATTAAAAGTAAATAAAGAAAAGAGTGGATAAATACAAAGAGGAGCTAAAAGTTCCTTTGTAAACACATTGCCTATATATGTGTGATCATCTTCAATCTTTTGTGCAGATATAAAAGTCTTCCAAGTCTTGGACTTGGTTGAGTCTTGTTCTCAATTCTTAGTAATATAGAAACCATTTAAAGAATTATTTAAGTTATAACACATTGCCATTAGCCTGCCTCGTCACTTTAATTCAAAGCAAATTTGAAAAGTATATTTTTCTTTCTTTTAGGGGGGCAGTATGTTATTTAAAAAGGAAAAATTGTGAGCTACTATATTCTACATTTATTTTCTGGTTTATACCAACTGTACCCTTAAAACACACACACACACACACATGAAGTCCTGAGATTTGGAAGAGAAAACTACATCTAAATCCTGGTCTCTTATTTTGAGTCTCACATATGGTTTCACTTACGAAAATGAAAAAAACGCTTGTTGACAAACTCATTTCTACTAATTATTCTTCAACACGTTTTAAGCTTCAACAATTTTATAAGTTGGTAAAAATTAAGTTTGATAAAGTAAGAAATTAGAGTTGGCATTAGTGTCCTGCCCCTTATTTATGTATAAGCTAAATATGTAATTCTGGCATTGAAACAATTCTTAACCAATTGCTAGTTAATTGCCTGTGAATATTTTAAACCTTGTCTAGGAATTCCTTATAATGACAGATTTTGATATACTGCTAAAATATATATATAAACATAGAAACCTAAGTACTCTAGCTTGCTATAAAACACTTGAATTAAGCATTATTCACAATAGTCAAGATATGGAAATAACCTAGATGTCTGTCAATGGATGAATGGATTAAGAAACTGTAGTGTAAACATACAATAGAATATCATTCACCCTTAAAAAGGAAGGCAGTGTCACTGCAGCAACATGAATGAACCTGTAAGACATGCTAATCGAAACAAGCCAGACACAGGAAGACAAATACTGTGTGTTTTATCTTCTGTGTGGAAGCTAGACGTCAAACACAGAAGCAGAGGGTAGAATGGCAGCTACCAGTGACTAGGGAGAGAGGGAAATGGGGAAATGTTGGATGAAGGGAACAAAGTTTCCCTTATGCAGGATCGATAACTGTGAAGTGCTAGTGTAGAACACAGTGACTATGGTTGATAATATCGCATTAAATAACTGAAATTTGCTGGGACAGTAGATCTTAATTATTTTCACCAAGTAAAAAGGTTCTTTATGTGAGGTGATATGTGTGTTAATTAGCTTGATTGTGGTAACCATTCACCGTGTATACATTCATCAAAATATATTTTATACCTTAAATATACAATTTTTATTTGTCAATTATACCTCAATAAAGCTAGAAAACAAAATAAACCAAGACATTTACATTAAATAGTAAATCTGTAATTTGAGACTGCTTTTCAAAATAATCATTAAACGTTTATTGAACACTTACTATGCATACAGTTATTTGGGAGAATCAAAGAAAGCTAAAGTTCTTGCCATTGCTGAGTTAGCAAGGTAAAAATTAAAGTTCATGAGCTATGTAACAATTCAATTAAAAGTTATCAAGTGACTAATACACAGAGTAAATATTACATGACCATTTTTATAAAAATAGTTATAACAGTCATTAGCACTGTTAATAAAATTAATAAAATGCTTTTGATGATCCTGATGGTTATGCTCAGAAAAAAATAGAATAACAATTAAGACAAGTCGTTATGGCACTCAATGACTTAAAATTGTAAGTTTTTTTCATTATGTAGAATACCCTTTGGTGATAAGTGCTATTTCTGGTCAAGATTAGTGATTATTTATTGTAAACAGTGCTTTTACCTAATGAAAAATAATATTAAAATTTCTGCCAGACTGTTAACACCTAGTGCATAACTTAACAAAGAAAAAAAAAAAGCACCTCAGGATTAGATTTGCTTTGTTTGATTGATTGCAAAGTATTTTTCACTGTACTCTGCTTGACCCTAAAACTTCTAATATTTAAAATTAACTCATGCCTAAGTAGATCAATTGTGCTATGAGTCTCTTAGAAATGTATGATTCAGGATTTGCTACTATATGGAATAAATATTGGACTTCCCTGGTGGCTCAGAGGTTAAAGTGTCTGCCTGGAATCCAGGAGACCCGGGTTTGATCCCTGGGTCGGGAAGATCCCCTGGAAAAGAAATGGCAACCCATTCCAGTACTCTTGCCTGGAGAATCCCATGGAGGGAGGAGCCTGGTAGGCTACAGTCCATGGGGTTGCAAAGAGTTGGACACGTTTTAATACGAAATTATTCAAGACTATAAAACATAGAGTAAATTATCATATTAAATAATTTAGAGATGAAATTATTGGGTAAGTGTAGGGGACACCAAGATGAGGGACAAAAGCAAGGAACTCTTAAAATATAATATCCTTATAGTTTATAAAAGGGGAATATAAATGGAAGATGCATTGCTGAAGGGATCAACCATGTCTAAATTCTGAACAACTGTAGCATTCTTTCTTGTTCAGCTCATCATTTCTTTTATTGGACAACTTAAATGAGCTCTCAGAAGTTCAGTAATCTTTTTTCTAAGGAAAAATACAACAGAATAAATGTTAACTATAACAGAAAAAAAATGAAAGTGAAGACATTTTAGAGCAAATGCCTAGGGTAAGAAGAAAGGTAGTAAAATATAGGTCAAAGGTGGAATTTTAAAAATTTTGATTCTGAAAAAAATACTTAATGAGGAAAAGTGAGAAAAATAGGCAACAGGTCAAGTACTTTTGTAAGAACTGTGTTTAGAGTTTTATAATCGTACAACAAAAAAGGTTTGTGTGTATCACTAACTGGCTCACTTACTAAAATGTGTTTCTCATGAAATGAACTAGAATTCATACAGTTTTATGCTGATGGTTATAATGGGATTTGAGCTTATACAGGTAGGTAAATTGGCAGAAGCTTTGGACTGTAATGTTTGTAACTGAGAATAGAAAAGAAACTAGAATGACTCAGATTTTAATCCTTAGTAAAAGCAGAATCTTTGTATTTTTTCAATTATGAGATTTGATTGACTCGAAGTAAAGGATGTAAATATAGATGAAAATAGGTATGCACAAATATTACAAGAGATTAAGAGAAACAGAGATATTCAACTATGAGGGGGGAGGAAGATATCATTAAAAAAAGAAAAGACAAATGTTTTTAAAGGTACAAGATTTAACTTTGATAGATGAAAAATATGTTGTCATTCACTTTCTTAAATGGAAGGAAGATAAGGAGAAAATGGAAGTTAAGAAAACTCTTTCTGAGGGAGACGCCAAAATTTTAAGGAAACTGACTTTGGTTTTCCCCCAAAGTTCAATATTTATAGCAAAATATTAACAAACATCCCCTCCCCCTCAACATATTCTGAACAGCTGGAGCAGGATTACGGAGTGAAGTAAAAGCATTCTTTACACAGAAGGCTGACTTAGTTCTGTCATATGGTTTAATTTAGGTCAACAATACTCTTACTTAATGTGCTTTCAGTTAATCTAGTCACATTATGCCATATATGTGTGCTTTTAGAGTAATTCAGGACTACTAACTATTGGAAAAGCTTAATAATGAAGGAAAAACCCCAGTTAACTTATGCATATTTGAATGGATGAAATAAAACTATCACTTTTGTAATAGTATTTATTTAAAATAATTTGCCTTAGTGGCAATAATTTTAACATTCAAAATGTCAAAAAGGACCTTATAGTAGTAAGATTCATGACATGTTTCACTTACCGAAACAGTTAGGTTCTCCCAAATTATGTCGGAGGCAGAAATATTGGACTCCCTCCATTCCTTCAATGTATTATTACTAGGATTATGTGGCTCCACACAGTTACATCTGCAAAGACAAAACAGTGTCTTTTATGAAATAAGTATCTTTTTGTGACCAGACTTAAAATAGATGTGTAAGTAGTCCTTCTTCCCCAATCACAGCCTCCCTCCATCTGAGAGATAAGTAGTTCGGTCATCCTAAATATTCCAAAACACACTATTTTCAGACATATGATAGATATATTACTAGGACATTAGAGCATTTTTAATGTTTCCTGGAATGAGAGGTCATTCCCTCTCTGTTCCAGTCAGAGGAAATTTTTTAAAGTATAGGTTAGAACACAAGGCTTTGGGGGCCTTTTAAATCAAGATGCTTTCTAAATCTTACAACAACCATTTACCCCTAAATTATAAGTCAAGTGGGAAAAAATGATAAACATCCAAATGTATTTTTATAATTTTTGTATTTTTATTAATATTGTAAAAACATATATATGTTTATATATATATTTCATATTCTAAAGATCACTTAGAATTATGCTATGTAATTTTAAATTAAAGCTAAGTTGAAGTAAGAACCCTGTGTATCTCAGGATATACTTTTCTTTGTGATGAGTGATAGTCTTATTAAAACTCAAACAATCAATATGCAAAAACTTTTTGAATAGCTACTATATATGCAAGGTAACAAGATAAATGCTGAGGGTAAGAGCAAACCAGTAGGAAAAGAAAATCAATTCTCTGTCATCCCCACACTCATTAGAAGGACTGATGCTGAAGCTGAAGCTCCAATACTTTGAGCACCTGATGCAAAGAGCCGACTCATTAGAAAAGACGCTGATACTGGTAAAGATTGAGGGCAGGAGGAGAAGAGGACAACAGAGGATGAGATGGTTGGATGGCACCATCGACTCAATGAGCGTGAGTTTGGGCAGACTCTAAGAGATAGTGGAGGACAAGGAAACCAGGCCTGCTGCAGTCCACACAAAGAGTAGGGGATGCAAAGAGTAGGACACAACTGAGTGACTGAACAACAGCTACATACAAGATAACATGATGAATGCTGAGGGTAAGAGCAGAAAGAATGGGAAAGATTTGGGCAAGTCTTACTACTATGTAATAAAAAACAGCTTTTGATATCACATTCTTTATAACTTTGTAAGTAAATGAGAAGACACAAGCAAAGATTATCAACAAGTTAATGGTCTTAGATGTTAACTTCAATTTACAAATGGTTTGTTCAAAAAATTCGTTGTCTATTATTTGCCCTTCAGAGAGCATTTTCTTCTAGAAGCATTTTATAAAAATCGTATTTGGGCTCCCAGGTTAACCCACATATACTACAAAACTTAAAAATAGGTTGGACTGCTATTTTAGTGATATCAATTGAACTGTAGAACTCAACTACTATTATTTCTATAGGAAAACATATTACAGTTTCTACTTGATAAATTCCTTTGCCTGAGCTACAGTCTCTCTTTCTACATCAGGAATTTTAGTCTGTTCTTTTTTTATCACCACTCATTCATTTTTCAAAGCGTACTCAGTGTCTATTATTATAAGAAATTCTACTTGACTGGAGCAATACAGACAGGCCTGCACCTTTTCTCACTAAGGATGGTTAGAGTATTCCCACCTGGGCTCACTTGGGACTGGGGCACTAAAAACACAGAGGAGTCCAATGAGAAAGTTGTTAACGAGGATTTTAAGGGAATGAAAGAAGGAAGTATTAGCC
This sequence comes from Ovis canadensis, assembly GCF_042477335.2. Classification (NCBI taxonomy): domain Eukaryota; kingdom Metazoa; phylum Chordata; class Mammalia; order Artiodactyla; family Bovidae; genus Ovis; species Ovis canadensis. The sequence continues at coordinate 153,269,836 of NC_091246.1, forward strand.
ACTATGAGTAGCTGCGGTGACCACTGTGGTATCAGAAGGAGGAGACATAGCAAGAGGGAAACAAAGGTCTTTGAAAGGCAGTAATAGTCATTCACTAATGCAATTTGTTCAAATCTATAGGTTCCCAAGTCCCGGAGTGCTGCTGCTGCTAAGTCGCTTCAGTCGTGTCCAACTCTGTGCGACCCCATAGACGGCAGCCCACCAGGCTCTCCCGTCCCTGGGATTCTCCAGGCAAGAACACTGGAGTGGGTTGTCATTTCCTTCTCCAATGCATGAAAGTGAAAAGTGAAAGTGAAGTCCTTCAATCGTGTCCGACTCTCAGTGACCCCATGGAGTGCAGCCTACCAGGCTCCTCCGTCCATGGGATTTTCCAGGCAAGAGTACTGGAGTGGGCTGCCATTGCCTCTGCTCCATACCAAAGTCCTGGATTAGTTGTACATAATCACAGAACACAGGCCTTTGTATCAGAAAGCTCTGTGCTTTACTGGTTGTGTGGCATGGGCAAGTTATTTAAGCACTCTAAACCTTGGTTTCCTCATAAAGTAAAATGAGGACTGAAATGCCTACCTAGTAGAGCTATTATGAAGAATATGTAACATGATATATACTAAATGGCATGTATATGTTTATGCATTTTGTAATTGTTGCTCCTATCATCATCATGATTATCATCATTATTCTCTGGTTCATTTTTTGGTTTTTCATAAGATGTAATAAAACTGTTAACTTTCCATTGATGTAATACAAAAAAGAACAATAGGCTTTTCTCTAACATGCTGATATTCTTTTTTGTTTCCAATTCTTTAAAGAGAATTAAATTCTGACCAGCATTAAAGTAGTTTCACTACTATTACTAAGAATCTATCAAAAGAAAGAAAATTCCCATTCAATTTTGACTCTGGGTCATTATTAGATCACTAGGCAAATATAGTAAAGATAATATATGAATAGAGAGAATAATTTCATTTTAAGAATAGCTTAAATTATTAAAATTACATTAAAACCATTAAATCACTGATTATTTTCTAAAATTAAAAATCAGATTTGGCTTCTAGCTTAAAAAAGAGGACTGAATACACATGTTTATTTTGTTATGACCTAGAATTCACTAAGCTAAGGAATAATATAAAAAGAGACACGAGGAGATACATCAAAAAGAGAGATATGTAAACAAACAGAATATGAAAGTCATATGAAAATAGGATTTTTGAAAAAGCAGAACAGAAGAGCAATAATAACAGTACCTTTTAATTTAATCCCTAAACTAGGTTGTCACATGAATATATCGAGACACAAGTGACATGGCCAAGTTTACACAGCTAGAAACTCCAGAGCCAGAATTTAAACCTAGGTAGTGCTCTCTTACTCTCTCACTCACTCATAAATATATGTATATATTTATATATAAACAGATATATGTAATTATATATAAAAATAAAATTTATAAATTTATATAGGATATATATATATGTGTGTGTGTATATATATATATTCTTCCAACTGCAGTAAAAGAGGGAGCTGTCCTGATGAGTAAAATATCAAGGAGGGTCTTGACTAAGAGAAGAGTTTATACTCAAAAAAGAAACAGAGTAAAAAGAGGAAGCCAAAAACATGAGAACTAGTTTAAAGTTTGACTATACAATAGTTGATACCAGAAATCCATCCCCAACTGCTACAGACTTACATACATACCACTCCAAGAATAGCCTCAGTCTTTTCTCTAAGCAATACCATCAACACTGTAAGGCAAAATTACTTTGGACCTAGAGGTCTTTATCGAATGAAATCATCAAATCAAATGTAAGGAAGAATGAAAAAAGAATGTTTATTCTTTGCAGATTCTAGCTTTTTTGTGCATGTGTCATTAATTAGAAAGCATAACTTGTAAGGAAACAAAGAAGATATAGGATGAAGGAAAGAGGGCTTCCAACCTAAGAAGGCAGTGAAAGGACTCTCGGAATGGCAAATGTAGCAGAGCCCAAGAGTAAATCACAGGGGGAGTGAATCACAAGATGGACGAATGCAAAGTTCCACTCTCTCCCCCACAGAAACTGCAATTTAACAAAGTACATTCCAAATACTGCAATGAGAATTCTAGAATCTAGTCAAGATGTTGCCATACCAGAATGCAAAGCTGTGAAAAGCCACATTCAAATGGATAAGAAGAGCAATTTCACTTCAATTGCCTCAGCCCCTTTTCTAAGCTGGCACAGCTCAGCAATGGTAGAGAATAACCCGGCTCACACTTTTTACCCTGGGGGTGAAGAAAAAAGTAGACGCTGTATCTGACATTCCAGCTCTTCAGAGGGCTACTGAGGAACTGGTAACTGTCTTGTCTAATTCAGAGTACTGACAGAACCATTGTAGTCTGGATGCCTTGGTGCCACTGAGAACAAAGAAGAATGGGTAAATTGGCATTCAGGGACTAGGATGGCTCAATGCAGTTAGGGGTAGAACAATCTGAGGCTTCTCCCTCTGGAAGGACTGAAAGGAGCATATGTCTGATGTTCAGGCTCTTTAGAAGAATGCAGAAGGGGCTGGTATCTGTCTCACCTAATTCAGGCTGCTGATGAGGAGTCAGCATACAGCAGACATCTGGAGGTCTCTGAGAACATGGGACACCATAGCAGCTTGCTACTGAAAAACCAGGACTTCCTAGGCGGCGCAGTGGTGAAGAATCTGCCTGCCAATGCAGGACCTGCAGGAGATGCAGGTTCAATCCCTGAGTCAAGAAGATCCCCTGGAACAGAAAATGGCACTCCACTACAGTATTCTTGCCTGGGAAATTCCATGAACAGAGGGCCCGACAGGCCACAGTCCATGGGGTCATGAAGAACTAGACACAACTCAACACCAACACACATCGTAAAACCAGAGAACTTGCAGTACGACAGAGTGACCCCAGGTAGAGCAAAAAATTATGAGTCCCTGGAAAAAGAAATCAGCCAGCTCTACCTAATTGAGAAATTGCACACACAGGCTCAAAGAATTTGCATTCCCTTCCCTCTAAGAAAAGGCCAGTCTATAAAGGCTATGAGATGTGGCTTTTATTTCAAGTGTGCCAATCCTAAAACAAAGTTATGGGATACATGAAGAAACAGGGAAACATGGCCCATACAAAAGAATGCTGCTGCTGCTGCTGCTGCTAAGTCGCTTCAGTCGTGTCCGACTCTGTGCGACCCCATAGACGGTGGCCCACCAGGCTCCCCCATCCCTGGGATTCTCCAGGCAAGAACACTGGAGTGGGTTGCCATTTCCTTCTCCAATGCGTGAAGTGAAAAGTGAAAGTGAAGTCGCTCAGTCGTGTCTGACTCTTAGCGACCCCATGGACTGCAGACCACCAGGCTCCTCAGTCCATGGGATTTTCCAGGCAAGAGTACTGGAGTGGGTTGCCATTGCCTCTCCGTACAAAAGAATAAAATAAATCAAATTTATCTTAAAGAAATGGAGGCATATAAACTACCTGACAGAGAATTAAAATAACCATTATAATGATGCACTATGAGATCAAGATGACACATAAACAAAGTGAAAATATCAGCAAAAAATAAAGTATTAAAAAGAACAAAACAGAGAATTTGGAGTGAAAGAATACAATAATTGAAGTAAAAAAATTCAGTAGGAGGATTTAACACTAGGTTCAATTAAGCTGAAGAAAAAATCAGTGAACTTGAGGACAAGTCACTTGAAATTATCCAGTCAGAAGACTAGATCAGAAAAAAGAATGAAACAGAGTGAATAAAGTCTGAGGAACACATGGGATATCATCAGCAAATCAATATATGCATCATGGGACCCTGGAAGAACAAAGAGTATAAGTGATAGAAAACTTATTTAAAGAAATAGTGCCCCGAAACTTTCCAAAACTAAGGAAGGAAATTATATCCATATTTAAGAAATCCAGTGGATTCCAACCATAGTAAATCCAAACAAATCCACAGTAAGAGACATTATAATCAAACTGTCAAAAGAGAAATACAGAGAAAATTCTAACAGCAACGAGAGAAAAGTCAATCACCATGTGCAAGAGAAGTCCCATAATACCATCAGTGAATTTTTCAGCAGGAACTCTACAGGCCAGAAGGCAGTGGGATGATATATTCAAGGTGCTAAAAGGGAAAAACTGCCAACCAAGAACACTATATGTGGCAAAAAAAAAAAAAGTGGTACTTGAAAAATGAAGGAAAAAGAAAACCTTCCCATGTTTAAAGGAAAAAAAACAAATGCTGAGGGAGTTCATCATCACTATAACTGCCTACAAGAAATGCTAAAGGGATTCCATCAAGCTCAAACAAAAGGATGCTGAACAACACAAAAGCATATGAAAGTATAAAGCTTGCTGCTGCTGCTGCTGCTGCTACTGCTGCTACCGCTAAGTCACTTCAATCGTGTCCGACTCTGCAACCACAGAGATGGTAGCCTACCAGACTCCCCCACCCCTGGGATTCTCCAGGCAAAAACACTGGAGTGGGTTGCCACTTCCTTCTTCAATGCATGAAAGTGAAAAGTGAAAGTGAAGTCACTCAGTCGTGTCTGACTCTTAGCAACCCCATGGACTGCAGCTTACCAGGCTCCTCCGTAAATATACAAATACAAAATACTGTAATACTGGTACATGAATCACTTTTAATTCTGGTATAGGGGTTGAAGGACACAAGTATTTTTAAAAACTATTACTATAAAAATATGTTAATGGATGCATAATTTAGAAGGATATAATGTTTTGACATCAATAACACAGAAAGTATAAGCAAGAGGGAGTCAATGTGAAGAGCATTTGTATGCAATAAAGTTAAGTTTTATCAGCTTAAAATAGATTGTTGTAAATATACGATGCTTTATGTAAGCCCCATGGTAACCATCAAGAAAGTACCATTTTGTGTAGAACATTCACAAAAGAAAATTAAAAGGGATCAAAACATATCACTACCAAAAGAAATCAACAAAACACAAAGGAAGGAAAAAAGAGAGGAAAGGGGGTGAAGGATAAATATAAGACAGAAACAACTAACAACATGGCAATAGTAAGTTCTTCTCTATCAATAACTACTTAAATGTAAATGGATTTTACTCCCTAATCAGAAGATATAGAGTGGTTAAATGGATTAGAAAAAATCCAACTATATGCTATCTAGAAAAGATTTTTGATTTAGTAACACACATAGAGTGAAAGGGTGGGCCATAATCATATTAGACAAAATAGACTTTAAGTCAAAAACTGTCAAAAGAGACAAAGAAGGACATGATAAATAATAAAAGAGTTAATTAATTGGGTAGATACAACAATTAAAAAGATATATGTATCTAGTAGCAGAGCACCAAAATATAGGAAGGAAACACTGACAGAATTGAAGGGAAAGATAGATAATTACACAATAATATTAGGAGATTTCAATACCTCACTTTAAATAATGGATAGAATCCAGACAGAAGATGAATACGGAACCGCAAACTTCCAGATGTTCAAGCTGGTTTTAGAAAAGGCAGAGGAACCAGAGATCAGATTGCCAACATCTGCTGGATTATGGAAAAAGCAAGAGAGTTCCAGAAAAACATCTATTTCTGCTTTATTGACTATGCCAAAGCCTTTGACTGTGTGGATCACAATCAACTGTGGAAAATTCTGAGAGAGATGGGAATACCAGACCACCTGACCTGCCTCTTGAGAAATCTGTATGCAGTTCAGGAAGCAACAGTTAGAACTGGACATGGAACAACAAACTGGTTCCAAATAGGAAAAGGAGTACGTCAAGGCTGTATATTGTCACCCTGCTTATTGTCACCACCCTTATGGCAGAAAGTGAAGAGGAACTAAAAAGCCTCTTGATGAAAGTGAAAGAGGAGAGTGAAAAGGTTGCCTTAAAGCTCAACATTCAGAAAACAAAGATCATGGCATCAGGTCCCATCACTTCATGGGAAATAGATGGGAAACAGTGGAAACAGTGTCAGACTTTATTTTTTGGGCTCCAAAATCACTGCAGATGGTGATTGCAGCCATGAAATTAAAAGACGCTTACGCCTTGGAAGAAAAGTTATGACCAACCTAGATAGCATATTCAAAAGCAGAGACATTACTTTGCTGACTAAGGTCTGTCTAATTAATTCTGGTATAGGGGTTGAAGGACAAAAGTATTTTTAAAAACTATTACTATAAAAATATGTTAATGGATACATAATTTAGAAGGGTGTAATGTTTTGACATCAATAACACATCAAGGCTATGGTTTTTCCAGTAGTCATGTATGGATGTAAGAGTTGGACTGTGAAGAAGCTGAGCACCAAAGAATTGATGCTTTTGAACTGTGGTGTTGGAGAAGACTCTTGAGAGTCCCTTGGACTGCAAGGAGATCCAACCAGTCCATTCTAAAGGAGATCAGCCCTGGGTGTTCTTTGGAAGGAATGATGCTAAAGCTGAAACTTTGGCTACCTCATGAGAAGAGTTGACTCATTGGAAAAGACTCTGATGCTGGGAGGGATTGGGGGCAGGAGGAGAAGGGGATGACAGAGGATGAGATGGCTGGATGGCATCACAGACTCGATGGACGTGAATCTGAGTGAACTCCAGGAGATGGTGATGGACAGGGAGGCCTGGCGTGCTGCGACTCATGGGGTCACAAAGAGTCGTACACGACTGAGCGACTGAACTGAACTGAAGGAAACAGAGGATTTGTAAAATACTATAGAGCAAATGAACTGAATATCATATACAGGGCATTTCACCCAACAGCAGCAGAATATACAGTCTTTTCAAGCACACACAAACCATTCTCCATAAGAGATCACATTTTAGGTCACAACCTAGACTTAACAAATTTGAGAAGACTGAAATCAAAGTAAGTGTACTTTCAAAGCACAGTGCAATGAAACTAGAAATCAAAAACAGAAGGAAACTAAAAAATTCAAAAATATATGGAAATTAAGCAATGCATTCTTGAACAACCAATAAGCCAAAGAAGATATCAAAAGAGAAATTAGAAAGTATCTGAAGACAAATGAAAACAAAAAGATACTAAAACTTATAGGATGCAGCAAAAGCAGCACAAAAAGGGAAGTTTATAGCAATAATTGCCTATATTAAAAAGATGAAAATTTACAAATAAACAACCTAACTTTAAAACACAGGAGACTAAAAAAATAAAAAGAAATGAATCCCCAAGCAGAAGGAAGGAAATAATAATCATCAGAACAAAAATAAATGAAATAGAAAATAGAAAAACAATAGTAGAGATCAATGAAAATGCATTTTGTGTTTTTTTTTTCAAAAAATCAACAAAATTGACAAACTTTTAGCTAGATGAAGAAAATAATTAAGAAGACTCAAAATTATTAGAGAGGAGATATTACAACTAATGCCACAGAAATTAAAAAGATTATAAGAGATTACTATGAGAAATTCCAAACCAACAATTTGGATAGCCTGGAAGAAATGGATAAATTCCTAGAAACATGCAATCTACCAAGACTGAATTATGAAGAAATAGAAATTCTGAACAGACCTATAACTAGCAAGGAGACTGAATGGGTAATCAAAAACCTCCCAACAAAGAAAAGCCCGTGACCAGATGGTTTCACTGGCGAATTCTACCATACATTTAAAGAACTGGTGCCAATCCTCAAGCTCTTCCAGAAACTGAAGAGGAGGGAACACTTCCAAACTCATTTTATGAAGCCAGAATTACCCTGATACCAAAGAAAAAGACATCAAAAGAAAACTAAAAAACAATGTCCTTAATGAATATAGGTGCAAAAATCTTCAACAAAATATTAGCAAACTAAATTCAACAACACATTAAAAGGATCATACACCATAACCAAGTGGGATTTATCCCTGGAACACAAGAATGGTTCAACAAACAAATATCAATCATTGTATTACACCACATTAATGGAACAAAGGATAAAATCATATGATCAACTCAATAGATGCACAAAAAAGCATCTGACAAATTCAACATCCTTTCATGATAAAAGTACTCATCTAACTAGGAGTAGAAGGACATTATCTCAACATAATAAAATCCAGTATGACAAGCCCACAACTAACATAATAAACAATGGGGAAAAACCAGAAGTTTTTTCTCTAAGATAAAGAACAAAACAAAGATGCCCATTCCTGCCATTTCAATTCAAAACAGTACTGAAGGTCCTAGTTAAAGCAATTCAGTTAAGGAAAAAAAAAAGCATCCAAATTGGAAAGGAAGAAGGGAAAATTATCTCTACTTGCAGATTATATAATCTAATATAAAGAAAAGTCTAAAGATCACCCACACACACACATACACACACACACAGTAAGAATAAATGAATTCAGCAAAGTTGCAGGATCAAAATCAACATTAAAACATTAAAAAACTCAGCAGAGTTTCTATAAACTAGCAATGAATAATCTAAAAAGGAAATTAAGAAAACAAACCCATTTACAATAGCATCAATAAGAATAAAATACTTAGAAATAAATTTAACCAAAAATGTGAAAGACTTGTACACTTAAAACTACAAAGCACTGCTGAAAGAAATTAAAGAGGACACAGATAACTGAAAAGAAAGAAATGTGTTCATGAACTGCAAGATTTAACATTGTTAAAAATACCCACATTACTCAAGGGGATCTACAAATTCAGTGCAATCACTACCAAAATATCAATGACATTTTTTATAGAAATAGAAAAATTAATCCTAAAATTCATGTAAAACCATGAAAGATTCTGAACAGTCAAAACAATCTTGAGCAAAAAGAACAAAGTTGGAAGTCTCACACTTCCTAATTTCAAAATATATAGCAAAGCTAGAGTAATTGAAAAAACAAAACACCACAGTATGGTACTGGAACAAAGACAGGTACATAGACCAATAGAACAGAACAGAGGGCCCAGAAATAAACCTTCACCTATGCAGTCAAAGATCTTCGACAAGAAAGGCAAAACTACACAATGTGGAAATGTTGAAGTCTCTTCAACAAATAATGCTGGGAAAACTGGATATCCACAAGCAAAAGAATAAAACTGGACCTTTTATCGTACACAGAAATCAATTCAAAATGAATATAAGACTTAAACATTAGACCTGAGACCGGAAAGTAAAAATTTTCTAGAAGAAAACGGGGGAATGCTTTATTGCATTGGCCTTAACAATGATTTCTTGGATATGACACCAAAACACAGGTAATATAAGCAAAAAAAATAGCCAATCGGACTACATTAAACTAAAAAGCTTTTACATAGCCAGGAAACAATAAGCAGAGTGAGGAAATACCTGCAAACTAAATCTGGTAAGATATTAATATCCAAAATGTATAAGGAGTAACTACAACTCAACAGCAATAAAACATATGTTTAATGGTGCAGCCATCATGAAAAATACCATATAGTTTCCTCCAAAAAATAAAGAGAGTTACAGGATCCAGAAATCTCATTTTTGGATGCAAAGAGACTTGGATCTTGAAGACATAGTGTATTCCCATATTCACTGCAGCATTGTTCAAAATAGCCAAGAAGTGGAAACAATCTAAATATCCATCAACAACTGAACTTTGTTTAAAGTGTAATTATATATACAATAGAATATTATTCAGCCATTAAAAAAAATGAAGGAAATTCTCTCATATGCAGCAACATGGATGAACATTGAGGATATTGTGCAAAGTGAAATAGCCAGCCACAGAGGGCAAATACTACATAATTCCACTTACATGAGGTATTTAAAGTAGTAAAACTTATAGAAAGTAGAATTGTGTTTTCCAAAGATGGGAAGAGAGAAATAAGGAGTTGCTTCAAAGGGTATAGAACTTTAGTTACGCACCATGAAAAAGTTCGAGATCTGCTGTGCCACATCTGTTGTACTATATACTTATACTTTTAATAAGCAATTAACAGGGTAGAATTATTGAATTCTTGAGAAAGCTTGAGGACATTCGAGCATGGAAGGCTGGAGAAAGGACAGTTAGCAATACAAGGTGGGGGCTGGGGGGAAGCTTTACAAGAAAAACATGTTCCAAGCAGGAAGAAAACTGAAGTATATATAATGATTTTGAGCAGCTCATGAAATGTTCAAAGAAAATTCATTTTCTCATGATGTTATGAACATTGTTGGGTTTTTATTCTTCACGATACATATTTTCAGTTATTTTCTTAGGACTTGCTGAAGGGGTTACCACATACAGTCAGTTATTAGGCTCCATTAACTGCCGGGTGATTACTCTATTGTTTGTTGGTTTTTTTAATCAAGATTTTTAAAAAATTGATTTATTTATTTTAATTGGAGGCTAAGAAACCTAGGGCATAAAACACTCTGGTTTCATGATGCAATTAAACTCTAGCTTCTTTGTAACTGAGGTCACTGTTTGAGGTTTTCTGACCCCAAGAGGACTTTCCTTAGCTGTCTCTTTCCCTGGTTCTCTCTGGTATAGTAACTGCCCTGTTGTTTAGTCTGTCTCTCATAAAGCTACCTATCTTCTCTTAATTGCTTCTTAACAAAACGTCCAATACTTTTAAAATTTAGTAAAAATTTTATTTTATATGAGAGTAGAGTTGATTTACAGTGTTGTGTTAGTTTTAGGTGTACAGCAAAGTGATTCACTTATATGTATACAGATACCCATTTCCTTTCAGATTCTTTTCCCATATGGGTTATTATAGAATACTGTACTGAGTACAGTTCTCTATGTTATACAGTAGGTTTTTGTTGATTATGTTATACACAGTAGTCTGTATGAGTTGATTCCAAACTCCTAATTTATCTCTCTCAACTTTCCTCATTGGTATCCCTAAGTTTGTTTTCAAAGTCTATGAGCCAGTTTCTGCTTTGGAAATGTTCTTTTTTTTTTTTTTTTTTTTAGATTCCCCATAAAAGTGGTTTATGCCCTTAAAACAACCGCTATTATTGCTTCCCAAAATGATTTTTTTTTTTTACCAGTACAGTTGTTTCACCAGTGTGAGGGTCCTTAGAGTTCCTTATGATAACGTTCTGAAAGAACATTGTTTTCTGAATGCCAAAGGAGTCACAGTGCTAGAGCCATAGAGAAGAAAATGTAACCTAGGCACACTACCTGACTAGAGGGAGAAATACTCATATCAATATAACTATGTAAAGGTTTTTAAAATGTGGGTTTAAAAAAACATTTTAGAACTGATCTTTACACAAATTTAGTGCAGTTTAGTTGCTCAGTTGTCTCCAACTCTTTGTGGCCCCATGGACTGCAGCACGCCAGGCTTCCCTGTCCATCACCAAATCCCAGAGCTCACTCAAACTCATGTCCATTGAGTTGGTGATGCCATCCTACCATCTCATCCTCTGTTGTCCCCTTCTGCTCCTGCCTTCAATCTTTCCCAGCATCAGGGTCTTTTATAAGGAGTCAGCTCTTTGATCAGGTGGCCAAAGTACTGGAGCTTCAACTTCAGCATAGTCCTTCCAATGAATATTCAGGACTGATTTTCTTTAGGATGGACTGGTTGGATCTCCTTGCTGTCCAAGGGACTCTCAAGAGCCTTCTCCAACACCAAGTTCAAAAGCATCAATTCTTTAGTGCTCAGCTTTCTTTATGGTCCAACTCTCACATCCATACACGACTACTGGAAAAACCATAGCTTTGACAAGACGGACCTTTGTTGGTAAAGTAATGTCTCTGCTTTTTAATATGCTATCTAAGTTCATCATAGCTTTTTTTTCCAAGGAACAAATGTCTTTTAATTTCATGGCTGCAGTCACCATCTGCAGTGATTTTGGAGCCCAAGGAAATACAGTCTCTCATTGTTTCCATTGTTTCCCCATCTATTTGCCATGAAGTGATGGGACTCAACGCCATGATCTTCGTTTTTTGAATGCTGAGTTTTAAGCCAGCTTTTTCACTCTCCTCTTTCACTTTCATCAAGAGGTTCTTCAGTTCCTTTGCTTTCTGCCATAAGGGTGGTGTCAACTTCATATCTGAGATTATCGATATTTCTCCAGGCAATCTTGATTCCAGTTTGTGCTTCATCCAGCCTGGCATTTCTCATGATGTACTCTGCATATAAGTTAAATAAGCAGGGTGACAATATACAGCCTTGACATACTTCTTTTGCAATTTGGAACCAGTCCGTTGTTCCATGTCCAGTTCTGATTGGTGCTTCATGACCTGCATACAGATTTCTCAGGAGGCAGGTAAGGTGGTCTGGTACTCCCATCTCTTTAAGAATTTTCCACAGTTTGTTTTGATCCATACAGTCAAAGGCTTTGGCATAGTCAAAAAAGCAGAATACGTGTTTTTCTGTAACAATCTTGCTTTTTCAATGATCCAATGGATGTTGGCAATTTGATCTCTAGTTCCTCTGCCTTTTCTAAATCCAGCTTGAACATCTGGAAGTTCTCGGTTCAGTTACTGTTGAAGCCTCACTTGAAGAATTTTGACCTTTTATTTGCTAGCATGTGAGATTAGGCAAATTACTTAACACTTAACTTTGGTTACAGAATAAAAGACCACCACAATAGAATAAGAGGTAGGGAGATAGGAGGAGGAACAGAGAATTGCAAGGAAAGATAGATTTATTTATCTCTTCTTACAAGTGTAAAAAATTAATAAATGGCAACCTCAATTAAATAGCCTTGGGAGACCAGATAGGGGAGCCTCACATCCTGAGATAAAAGCAGACCTGAATAATAAGAAGAAACATTTCCTCTTCTTCTCTGGCAACAGCTCATCCAATTCAGCCAATGAAATGCCACGGACTGTTTGGTCACTATGGCCCTCCTAACTTCATTTCCCCCTTTAGAAGAGTTCTCCTTTCCATTCTTGCAGGGAGCTTACTTACATGTTGCTGTGGTTGCAGATCCCAAATTGAAATTCTTTGCAGGTCCTGAATAAATTCTTTTTTTTATTATTTTGCTAGAGAAATAACTGGTAGTCTATTTGTTGTAGGTCAACAATTTAATGGCCTTTAGAGAGGATCCCCAGAAAGCCCCCAAGAGCTCTGAAGCTGGTGAGCCAACAGGTGTGGTACCAACATTGAGCCTATTGCTTCTCACTGCTTTTCTCACCAACCCTGTTGTTTGAGGGTAGGTCTTTCTCCTGGATCTGAGCTTCCATCTACTTTGCATTTTGAAGCTCTCCAGGTTTTACTCAGTATCTATTTTAAGGTTTCTTCCATTCTGGTTAAGGCCTTGTTCTGTATGTGAGTATTCATTTGGCACTTTGGTCTGATTTTTGAAATCAGACTGTTCCAGCTGGAACTGGCTAGCTTTCGGCCCATTCCTTTTGGAACATGGGATGTTTCATTGGAGTTGTGCCGATTCAGCCTTTGGCCCCATTCCATTTTGAATAGGGGCTGTTGGATTGGAACTGTGCAGAGCAGCTTTTGGCCTGGCTCCTCTGGGACCAGACTGTTCCCTTACAACTGGCTGGTATTAGGCCTGCAGGCTATTTGCACTGTTTACGCTATCTGAGCTATTTGAGTTGTTTGAGCTGCTTGAAAATTATTCTCTTACTCTAGAGAAAACCCTCCAAGATTTGGGATCCCAGTTATCTAAATATTTTGAGGGTACCCCTCTTACAGGGACTGCAGCCAATTTTTATTTGAAAACCATGATTCTTCTTCAGGCACATTTCTAACTAAATGTATTGACCCAATCAAAGACAATGTATAGTATCTATGGCCATTATGAGAAATTTCTGAAGTCCCCTTAACTTTTCTTAAGGCTGAATTGGACAACCACAGCTCTAAATTTCCAAAACTGAATGGAATTCATATTTCAATCAGTCATTTGTGTCTTCCAAACGTTATCAGGAGCTTAAATTTACCACACCACATAATAAGATTTGAAGATTTACTGAGGCAAACAAAGATAAAATGGCTTCCTGAGCCTCATGATCTCCCTTGGCTTCTTATCTCAGGCCTCACCTCTTGTGCTATCTTCCTCCTTTCCTGCTGTGCTATATACAGCTCCTCTATTTGGTGGCTCCGATGGAAAGAATTTGCCAGCAATGCAGACCTGGATTCCATCCCTGGGTGGCAATGATCCCCCTGAGGAAGGGAACGGGAACTCACTCCAGTACTCTTGCCTGGAGAATTCCATAAATATAAGAGCCTGGTGGGCTACAGGCCATGGAGTTGCAACGAGTTGGACATGACTGAGTGACTAACACACAATCTATATACACTTAGTTCCTCCATATTAATTCTCTCAATGAAGTTTCCTTTTTCCCTGAAACAACACACTCTCCCTTTCCTCTGAACGTGTCCCTTAAAATTAAACCTTCTAAGGATCCAGAAGCTAAATGCTTAATTTCTTCTACTCCTTGGATTAAAGCAGAACTGCCAGCCATAGCCAAAGATTTTCCCAAAAATAAATTAAGATTCTCACAGATTTGCTCAGGGATTTAATACTCAGTCAAATTTATCAACTAAGTTTCTCTGACTAATATCAACTAGTTCATATACTTGTCATGATGACCAGACTCAGCATTAGATGAAAAATGCCCAACTGGGAAAATCCTGAAAGGTCTCTAGAATTACAAACAGAGAGCAGCCCACTAACATTATATGATCGTGCTAAGTTGCTTCAGTCGTGCCTGACTTTGTGTGACTCTATGGACTGTAGCCTGGTAGTCTCCTCTGTCCATGGGATTCTTGAGGCAAGAAGACTGGAGTGGATTGCCACGGTCTCCTCCAGGCTATCTTCCCAATCTAGGGATCAAAGTCCCATCTCTTATGTCTCCTACATTGGCAGGTGGATTCTTAACCACTAGTGCCATCTCGGAAGCCCCTGGGCTTGAAACATGGATTTTCTAAATCTCATGCCCATCATTTGAAAAGTGATGGTGTTGGACTTTTAAGTACATGATTAACTATTTTCTTGTTAACTCTTTGCCTGAGATAGTTGAACCTCAATTTCCTCCTAAGGCCTTAAATGATACAGTGATAATAAAGATAGATACAGTCCTTGTCTTGTAGAGCTTGGGGTTGAGTGACAGTAAAAGCTGACATTATTTTTATAGGCCCAGTACTGTGTTAAGTGCATCATATGCACTATTTCATTCAGTCACACAACCCTACCAACCTAGGGATTGAACCCGCACCTCTTATGTCTCCTGCACTGGCAGGCAAGTTATTTACCACGAGTGCCACCTGAAAAGCTAATTATATGATCAGGCTCAGGCAATTACTAGGTGTCTTCATAGGGCAGTTCCTAGGGCTTTTCCAAAGCTTATTAACTGAAACGAAATTCGGTCCTATACACAAAATCCTAATAACTCTGTTCATTACTATTACAATCAATTTCAGATTATTTTTAAAGAAAATTCTGGTCTTCCTTCAGATGTTCATTTCACCAAGGTAGCTTTTAACTCTGTATTTATTAGTGGGATGACCCTGGATCTTTCCCTTCTAGTATGAAGGAACAGGATGGAATAGGAAACTGTTTTTACTCTAGATTTAATCTGGCAAACCAGCTCTTTCATGGTCTAGATGAGTAACCTAAAAAGAAGACTGCTAAAATTCTTAATCTTCAACTCCAGCAAATTAAATCCCCTTAATGAAACCAAAACCCTCCTAGTTTCTGCTAGTATTACAAAGGGAATATTGGAAAGGAGATTGTTACAAATTTACCTTCAGCCCTCTAACCAGCCTTTCCAATGTCCACTCAATTCTCAATGATGTTACTCTGAGGGACTACAGGGGCTCTCCCCAATCTTCTTCCTAACAGATTTAAAGAAACCTTTCTTCAGACTGAGGATGACACTCTCCCAGTCCTAAATGACAAGAGAACCACACTCCGGGTCCTCAATCCGACTACAACAAAGCAACCTCTGCCTTGGTGTACTAAAACAGTCCAAACACTGGGCATCTCTAGTGAACCTCAAGAGGTTCCTGTCTCTGAAGCTATTTCCTTTTGTTTAAACTCTTTGAGAGATACACACCCTTTCTTCTTAGTTCTTCCACCTCTAAGCATTTGCTAGGCTGAGACTTCTTATAGAACTATCATGCCAGAATTTCTTTCTCCCAAAAGGAGTAAATAATTCTAGAACTTCACAGTAGTCATCTAGGAAGCCAAGAAGATGATTTAAATGGCTCTTTGGAATTTTTTACTTGTTCTCTCTCTGATGGTGCTACAGCTGAATTCAGGAAACACTGATCCTTTCTCCCTCTCGAATCAGCTACCATCCTTCTCGTGGAGAAAATCTCCAACTAATATTGGCAAAATTCATAGCAAAACTCCCATCAAGATTCAAATACATCCTTCAAAAGTTCTTCCTGGAATTAGTCAATAGCCTATAATTAGAGAAATCCTTCAAGTTATATAGCCCATAAAGAAATTTGAGTGCCAAAGAATTGATGCTTTTGAACTTTGGTGCTGGAGAAGACTCTTGAAAGTCCCTTGGACAGCAAGGAGATCAAACAAGTCAACCCTAAAGGAAATCAGTGCTGAATATTCATTGGAAGGACTGATGCTGAAGCTGAAGCTCCAATGCTTTGTCTACCTAACGAGAAGAACTGACTCAATGGAAAAACCCTGATGTTGAGAAAGGCGGGAGAAGAAGGAGCCGACAGAGGATGAGATGTTTGGATGGCATCAACTCAATGGACATGAGCTTGAGCAAACTCAGGGAGGTAATGAAGGACAGGGAAGCCTGGTATATTGCAGTCTATGGGGTTGCAAAGAGTCGGACATGACTGGGTGACTGAACAACAAGAATAAAAGCTTACAAGGCTCAAGACTGCATTATCCCTTGTCCTTGTCAGTTAGTTCCTATGATACTCCTAATTTTTGTGGGGTGGGGCACAGTGGGTGTTGAGAGAGTTTATTCCTTAACTAAGAACCAAGCTTTATTTATTTACCGAAAAGAAAAAAGTTGGGGCAAAAGAAAAGACAAGTTTTACAGAAAATTATAACAGTAACTCCCTTTGGTAAAAAGGATGGAGATTTGTCTAGGATGTCCAAGCAATAAACAATATTATTATCCCTTGACACCCTGTTGCTTCTAACCCTCATATGCTTCTAACATCCATTCCCCTTGGAAATAAATTCTTTACTCTAGTTGAGTGATGTGGTGCATTCTATAGTATTCCAGTTGATGAAGCTAGCCAATACCTTTTTGCCTTTACTTGGAAAGAAAAACAATTCACCTGGACAGTAATGCCTCAGAGTATTACTGAGAGTCCTTTTTATTTCTCACAAATTCTGAAGGCTGATCTGGTTGACATAAAGTTCCCAGGGGTTCTACTTTGTTGTAATATACAGATAACTTGCTTCTTCGCTCTCTGTCTCAAGCCTCCTCAGCATCCATTTGCTAAAGCTTTTAGCTTAAAGGGACATTAGATTTCCAAGGAAAAACTGCAGTTTTCCCAAACTCAAGTTTGATATTTGGGACATCTAATATCAGAACAAGGGTTACACCTAAATCTAGATAGGCTTCATGGTGTCTAAGTTTCCCCAAACCCAAAACTAAGCACCAACTGCAAGGTTTTCTAGCTGGTTATTGCTGAAATTGGATTTCTATTTCTCTCCTATGGCCAAAATTCTGTATTTTTTTTTTGATAAATAACCATCCTGACTCAATTTTATGGAAGAATAAGATGATACAACATTCTAATACTTAAAGGAGAGTTTGATAAACCCACTTGCCCCCGGGCATCCCTATTCTCATATTTCCTTTGTGTATGTGAAAAGGAAGGGAATGCCTTTAGGGTACTCAACTAAACACGGGGACCACTATCAACATGCTGGGTACTTTAGCAAGTAATTAGATCCTGTGGCAAGAGGAGAAACCCCATTGTCTTAGAGCCATTACTAACACTGCCCATTTGGTTAAGGCCATGAGAAAAATGTGGGATCCCTTTGACAATTTTTGTACCTCATGCAATGTAAGCCCTCCTGAATTCTCAATCCACTCAACATTTCTCAACTGGCTTCCTCATCTCCTATGAAGTCCTTTTGTTAACTCCTCCTCTTTCATGTTGTAATAACCTTAACCCTGATACTCTTTTCTCCTCTGTCATTGATGAAGTCTCTCACAACTGCTTAATGCTGATGAATCACCTTCCTACTACTCATGATAATCTGCAGGAAATTCATTTTGGTAATGCTGACTTCTCATGGTTCAGTGATGGCTCTTATTTTAAAGGTAAAAATGGCATATATTGTGGTGGCTATGCTATTGCAACTAACTGCCTTTAATATTTTTGAGGGAGCGTTTTTTCCTCTGAGTACTTTGGTCCCAAAGGGTGAATTATACACTCTGACACAGGGTTGTACTTTAACCAAGGGCAAAACTGTCAATATTTAGACTGACAATAGATATGCTTTCAGAGTAACTCATGATTTTTTAATATTATGGAACACTATGGATTCTTTACTTCCACTGGAAATACAGTTTAACATGGCCCCTATGATTAAGAATTATTGATGCATTACTTTTATCTGCCACTTTGTGAAAAGTAGTGAAAGTATTAGTCACTCAGTCATGTCTGACTGTTTGTGATTTCATGGACAATAGCTGTCAGGCTCCTCTGTCCATGAAATTCTCCAGGCAAGAATATTGAAGTTGGTAGCCATTCCCTTCTCTTCCTGACCCAGGGACTGAACCCGGGTCTCCTGCGTTGCAGGCAGACTCTTTACCATCTGAGTCACCAGGAGAGCCATCTGCCACCTTAGCTATTATTATCAATATGCTGGGTCATTCTAAACTTGACTCTCTGAAAGCTAAGGGAAATTGCCTTGCTTATATTTTCACAAGGAATGCTGCCCTTAATGGAACTAACAGCAGAGAAACCTTTCCATGGTTCAAAGGGATATTTCTCCAAATGACAACTTAGAAAAATTGGCTAGAGAAGCCCAACAATTGACCTTGAAAAGGAAAGGCAAGATTAGAAATTCAAGAATTGTTGGTTTGATAAAAAGAGAAAGCTCTGGTTTGCACGAAATAACAATCTAGCTCTACTGGAGACTCTAAAATTCCCACTCCTCACCACTGTACATGCATTAAATCTCTGGTCTACTGAAAAAATGACAGTCTTCATGAATTAATATTGGTAGGGAAACTTTAACAATGCCACAAGAAGTGCCTACTTTCCTTGTTGGCTTGTCGGAAATATAACCCAGGGAAGCCTGTTTGTACTGTTCCTGGACATTTTAAACCACCTAATTGACCATTTGAGGTCTGGCAAATGGAGTGATACAATTTCCTCTGTCTCATGAATATAAGTATGTTTTAGTTATGGTCTGTATGTTTTCACACTGGACTGAAGCTTTCTCTTGCAGACAAGCCACTGTCTCTTCTGAGGTTAAAGTTCGTTTGGAAAAGAGTATCCTCATCTAGGGAACTCCTCTTGAACTTCATAGTGATCTCGTTTTACTAGTCAGGCACTTCAGCAAGTCTGAACTGTTTGGCTTGTCTTACAACATTTTTACTGTGCATACCACCTCAGTCCTCTGGTTTAGCTGAATGCATGAATGGCATTGTGTGTGTGTGCTAAGCTGCTTCAGTCTTCTCCACCTCTTTGCAATGCTGTGGACTATAGCCTGCCAGGCTCCTCTGTCCATGGGATTCTCCAGGCAGGAATACTGGAGTGGGTTGCCATGCCCTCCTCCAGGGGATTTTCCCCATCCAGGAACTGAACTCACCTGTCTTATATCTCCTGCATTGACAGGCAGGTTCTTTACCACTAGTGCCACTTGGGAAGCCCATTAATGGCATTATTAAGACTCAGTTGGCAAATTGTGTAAAATTCCTCCAAATATATTGGCGAAAAGCATTGCTATTGGTCTTTTTAAATCTCAGATTCACCTCTGTTAGAATCATAAATTCTCACTCTTTGAGGCAGTTTCTGGATGCCCAATGCACTTGGCTCCTTGCCTCTTTTAAGCCATAACCAATGAAAGGCGGCTGCTGCTGCTGCTAAGTCACTTCAGTCGTGTCCAACTCTGTGTGACCCCATAGATGGCAGCCCACCATGCTCCTCCATCCCTGGGATTCTCCAGGCAAGAATACTGGAGTGGGCTGCCATTTCCTTCTCCAATGCATTAATGCATGCTGAGTCGCTTCAGTCGTGTCCAACTCTGCATGGACAGCAGCCCGCCAGGCTCTCTGTCCATGGGATTCTCTAGGCAAGGATACTGGAGTGGGTTGCCATTTCCTTCTCCAAACCAATGAAAGGAGATATTCCAATATTTCAAAGGCCTGATTACTTCTATTAAAAATGCAAAATATTTCAGTGGAGCAATCTTTTCATAGCTCATTCTCAGGAGACAAAGACCTTGAGCATCAGACCTTGAAATCTGAAATTTTGTCATTGGAAAAAACACATCCAGAAGGACTCTCTTCAACCTTGCTGGAAAGGTTCCTATTAGGTGTTACTAACTGACCCTTGTGCTACCAAACTCCAGGGAATAGACTCTTGAGTTCACACGACAAACCTAAAAAGCAACAAATCCTAACTGGATTGCACATTATCTACTGACTTCAAAGTAAAGATTTTCCAGAATTGAAGCAGATGATATCTGATGAGACAGCTTTTCCAAGTTATACAAACCAGGCCCATTGGATATCTGTCACCAAACCTCTGATGATGTCATATGTTCAGATGATTTTTAATGTCTGTGATTTTGATAACATGGACTTAGATAAAAAGTATCTAAGAGTTCTTCCTAGATCTCCTCGTTACTCAAATGTGACATAAATAGGTTTCAAATTTGTGCACTTTTTAACCTGGGACACTATACTCAAGTAAGGTCCTTCCTTGTATTGAAGGACAAAAAAACTGGTGAAACCAGAAAACCTCTTTTTAAACAAATGTATTTATTTTAACTGGGGGATAACTGCTTTACAATATTGTGTTGGCTTCTGCCATATATCAACATGAATCAACCATATGTAAACATATGTCCCACACCTCTTGAACCTCCCTCCCACTTCCCACCTTCCCACCATCTAGGTTGTCAAGAGTATGGGTTTGAGCTCCCTGCATCATACAGGAAATTTCCACTGGCTATCTATTTTACATAAGGTAATGTATGTTTCCATGCTATTCTCTCAATTTGTCCCACCTTCTCCTTCCCCCACTGTGCCCACAAGTCTGTTTTCTCTGTCTGTGTCTCCACTGCTGCCCTGCAAATAGGTTCGCCAGTACCATTTTTCTAGATTTCATATATATGCGCTGGTATACGAAATTTGTTTTTCACTTTCTTATTTACTTCACTCTGTATAATAGGCTCTAGGTTCATCTACCTCATTAGAACTGACTCAAATGCATTCCTTTGTGTGACTGAGTAATATGCCATTGTATATATGTACCACAACTTCTTTGTCTATTCAACTATTGATGGGTATCCAGGTTGCTTCCATTTCCTGGCTATTGTATATAGTGCTCCAATGAATATTGGGTACATGTGTCTTTTTTAATTCTGTTTTTTTCAGGGTATATGCTCAGTAGTGGGATTGCTGGGTCATATGGTAGTTTTATTTCTAATTTTTTAAGGAATCTCCATACAGTTCATCATGGTGGCTGTATCATTTTACATTCCCACCAACAGTGCAAGAGGGTTCCCTTTTCTCCATACCCTCTCCAGCATTTATTGTTTGTAGACTTGTTGATGATGACCATTCTGACTGATGTGAGCTGACACCTCATTGTAGTTTTGATTTGCATTTCTCTAATAACGAGCAATGCTTAGCATCTTTTCATGTGTTTGTTGCCTTCTCTATGTCTTTTGGGAGAAATGTCTGTCTAGGTCTTTTGCTCACTTTTTGATTGAGTTGTTTTATTAGCACTGAGCTACATGAGCTGCTTTTATATTTTGGAGATTAATCCTTTGTCAGTTGTTTCATTTATTATTATTTTATTCCATTGAGGGCTGTCTTCTCACCTTGTTTATAATTTCCTTTGCTATACAAAAGCTTTTCTAAGTTTAATTCCGTTCAGTTGAGTTGCTCAGTTGTGTCCAATGCTTTGCGACTCTATGGACTGCAGCATGCCAGGCCTCCCTATCCATCACCAACTCCTGCAGCTTACTCAGACTCATGTCCATTAGGTCACTAATGCCATCCAACCATCTCATCCTCTGTTGTCCCCTCTCCTTCCACCTTTCCCAGCATCAGGGTCTTTTCCAACGAGTCAGTTCTTCGCACCAGGTGGCCAAAGTATCAGAGCTTCAGCTTCAGCATCAGTCCTTCCAATGAATATTCAGGACTGATTTCCTTTAGGATGGACTGGTTGGAGATCCTTGTAGTCCAAGGGACTCTCAAGAGTCTTCTCCAACACTATAGTTCAAAAGCATCAATTCTTCGGCACTCAGCTTTCCTAATGGTCCAACTGTCATACCCATACACGACTACTAGAAAACCATTGCTTTGACTAGACGGACCTTTGTTGGCAAAGTAATGTCTCAGCTTTTTAATATGCTGTCTAGGTTGGTCATAACTTTTCTTCCAAGGAGTAAGCGTCTTTTAATTTCATGGCTGCAATCACCATCTGCAGTGATTTTGGACCCCCCCCCCCAAAATAAAGTCTGTCACTGTTTCCATTGTTTCCCCATCTACTTGCCATGAAGTGATGGGACCAGATGCCATAATTTTAGTTTTCTGAATGTTGAACTTCAAGCCAACTTTTTCACTCTCCTCTTTCACTTTCATCAAGAGGCTCTGTAGTTCTTCTTCACTTTCTGCCATAAGGGTGGTGTCAACGGCATATCTGAGGTTATTGATATTTCTCCCGGCAATCTTGATTCCAGCTTGTGCTTTATCCAGCCCAGCATTTGCCATGATGTACTCTGTATATAAGTTAGATAAGCAGGGTGACAATATACAGCCTTGATGTAGTCCTTTTCCTATTTGGAACCAGTTTGTTGTTCCATGTCCAGTTCTGACTGTTGCTTCCTGACCTCCATACAGATTTCTCAAGAGGCAAGTCAGGTGGTCTAGGATTCTCATCTCTTGAAGAATTTTCCAGTTTGTTGTGATCCACACAGTCAAAGGCTTTGGCATAGTCAATAAAGCAGAAATGGATGTTTTTCTGGAGCTCTCTCACTTTGTCAATGATCCAATGGATGTTGTGTCAACCTGTCAACCTCTGGTTCCTCTGCCTTTTTTAAATGCAGCTTGAAAATCTGGAAGTTCACGGTTCACGTATTGCTGAAGCCTGGCTGGGAGAATTTTGAGCACTACGTTACTAGCATGTGAGATGAGCACAATTGTGCAGTAGTTTGAGCATTCTTTGGCATTGCCTTTCTTTGGGATTGGAATGAAAACTGACCTTTTCCAGTCCTGTGGCCACTGCTGAGTTTTCCAAATTTGCTGGCATATTGAGTGCAACACTTTCACAGCATCATCTTTTAGGACTTGAAATAGCTCAACTATTGAAATTCCATCTCCTCCATTAGCTTTGTTCATAGTGATGCTTCCTAAGGCCCACCTGACTTCACATTCCAGAATGTCTGGCTCTAGGTGAGTGATCATAGCATCATGATTATCTGGGTCATGAAGATCTAGTTTGTATAGTTCTGTGTATTCTTGCCACCTTTTCTTAATATCTTCTGCTTCTGTTAGGTCCATACCATTTCTGTCCTTTATTGAGCCCATCCTTGCATGAAATGTTCCCTTGGTATCTCTAATTTTCTTGAAGAGATCTCTAGGCTTTCCCATTCTATTGTTTTCCTCTATTCTTGGTAGTGATCACTGAGGAAGGCTTTCTTATCTTTCCTTGCTATTCTTTGGAACTCTGCATTCAAATGGGTATATCTTTCTTTTTCTCCTTTGCTTTTCACTTCTCTTCTCTTCACAGCTATTTGCAAGGCCTCCTCAGACAGCCATTTTGCTTTTTTGCATTTCTTTTTCTTAGGGATGGTCTTGATCCCTGTCGCCTGTACAATGTCATGAACCTCCATCCATAGTTCTTCAGGCACTCTGTCTATCAAATCTAATCCCTTGAATCTATTTGTCACTTCCCCTGTATAATCATAAGGGATTTGATTCAGGTCATACCTGAATGGGGCTTCCCTGGTGGCTCAGATGGTAAAGCGTCTGCCTGAAGTGTGGGAGACCTGGGTTTGATCCCTGGGTTGGGAAGATCCCCTGGAGAAGGAAATGGCAACCTACTCCAGTACTCTTGCCTGGAAAATTGGTGGGCTATACAGTCCATGGGGTTGCAAAGAGTCGGACACGACTGAGCGACTTGGATTATTGAATGGTCTAGTTGTTTTCCCTGCTTTCTTCAACTTAAGTCTGAATTTCACAATAAGGAGTTCATGATCTGAGCCACAGTCAGCTCCCGATCTTGATTTTGCTGATTGTATAGAGCTTCTCCATCTTTGGCTGCAAGGAATATAATCAATCTGACTTTGGTATTGACCATCTGGTGATGTCCATGTATAGAGTCTTTTCTTGTGCTGTTGGAAGAGGTGTTTGGTATGACCAGTGTGTTCTCTTGGCAAAACTCTATTAGCTTTTTCCCTGCTTCATTCTGTACTCCAAAGCCAAATTTGCCTGTTACTCCAGGTGTTTCTTGACTTCCTGCTTTTGCATTCTAGTCCCCTCTAACGAAAAGGACATCTTTCGGGGGTGTTAGTTCTAGGTCTTGTAGGTCTTCATAGAACCATTCAACTTCAGCTTCTGCAGCATCACTGTCAGGGCATAGACTTGGATTGTCATGATATTGAATGGTTTGCCTTGGAAACAAACAGAGATCATTCTGTTGTTTTTGAGTTTGCACCCAAGTACTGCATTTCGGACTCTTTTGTTGACTATGATGGTTACTCCATTTCTTCTAAGGGATTCTTGCCCACAGTAGTAGATATAATGGTCATCTGAGTTAAATTCATCCATTGCAGTCCATTTTAGTTTGCTGATTCCTAAAATATTGACGTTCACTCTTGCCATCTCCTGTTTGACCACTTCCAATTTGTCTTCATTCATGGACCTAACATTCCAGGTTCCTATGCAATATTGTTCTTCTTTTTTTTTTTTTAAATATAAATCGGTCTTTGCTTCTATCACCAGTCACATCCAAAACTGGGGTTGTTTTTGCTTTGGCTCCATCTCTTCATTCTTTCTGGAGTTATTTCTCCACTGATCTCCAGTAGCATATTGGGCACCTGGGGAGTTCACCTTTCAATGTCTTATCTTTTTGCCTTTTCATACTGTTCATGGGGTTTTCAGGGCAAGAATACTGAAGTGCTTTGCCATTCTCTGGACCACATTGTGTCAGAACTCTCCACCATGACCCATCCGTTTTGGGTGGCCCTACATGGCATGGCTCATAGTTTCGTTGAGTTAGACAAGGCTGTGGTCCATGTGATCAGAATGGTTAATTTTCTGTGATTGTGGTTTTCAGTCTGTCTGCCCTCTGACGGAGAAGGATAAGAGGGTTATGGAAGCTTCCTGATGGGAGAGACTAACCTGGGGGAGACTGGGTCTTGCTCTGATGGGTGGGGCCATGCTCAGTAAATCTTTAATTTTCTATCGATTATTTTCTATTAATTAAGTTTAATTAGATCCCATTTGTTTATTTTTTGCTTTTATTTCCATTACTCTTGATGGTGGGTCATAGAGGATCTTGCTGTGTTTTATATCAAACAGTGCAGAAAACCTCACTCTTGACCAGCAGTATTTTGAGAGGAAGATGTTGATCAAAAGGAGAAAATGTAAAAAACCAATAAACAGAAACCTCAACAAAATAGGGTCAGGAGACCAGAAAGTGAAGCTCTCATGTCTTATCACAACAGCAGAACCCAACAGGGAAAAGAAAAGGTTTATTTTTTTTCCAGGCAAGAATTCATCCAATGAGAGACTTCAGAACTTGGCCAATGGAAAGTCATGGACTATTTGGGTTACTATGGCTTTCCCAATTTCCTTTCCACTCTATAAAAGAATTCTCTCCATTTTTTTCATGGGTCCTGTACATGGTTTGCCATGGTTTCAGATCCCAAACTGAAATTCTTTGCTGATCCTGAATAAACCCATTTTTGCTAGAGAAATAACTTGCAGTCTAAGTCAATACAAAGTAGAAAGTAAAGAGAATTATCTACAACCTGTGGAGACAGAAACAGAAGTCTATGTTACTTGTGGTTACTTGTTTATTTATAGTTACCAAGGTTACTAGAATGATGGAACTTAAGATATGATAGAATTATTTTGGAAACAGAGACAGAGCAACAAGGCTGGAAGTGGGAGTAGAAAGGGAATTAAATCCATATGCATAACAGCAAAAGTAAGTTAGTCACATTTAATACTGGTAAGCAAAGCAATAGTAATATAAGCATATTATTTAGAGAAATTTGCTACTGCTGCTGCTATGTCGCTTCAGTCGTGTCCGACCCTGTGCGACCCCATAGATGGCAGCCCACCAGGCTCCCCCGTCCCTGGGATTCTCCAGGCAAGAATACTGGAGTGGGTTGCCATTTCCTCCTCCAACGCATCAAAGTGAAAAGTGAAAGTGAAGTCGCTTAGTCGTGTCCGACTCGTAGCGACCCCATGGACTGTAGCCCACCAGGCTCCTCCATCCATGGGATTTTCCAGGCAAGAGTACTGGAGTGAGGTGCCATTGCCTTCTCCTAGAGAAATTTAGGTAACACCAAAAATAAACACAAATCTAGGTTAAAAGTGTTGTCTTTCAGTGAGCTGGTGCTTTGATTATAATCTTTCTTTACTATTTGCATTTTTCAGGGTGTATATGGATTATTTTGATAACAATAAAATGTATCTGAAAAAATAATTGTTTCCCCTTGTGGAAGCTCTATATTTACTTTCTTATTTCAATGTGTACAAATTATCTTGAGGTCCCTCTTGTATTTAGTTTTATCTTTTTTTCTCTCTTTAAAATATTCAAAAGTTTTGCAATCATGGGGGAACTATTCCAGTATTTCTCTTAAATCATACTCAGATTGATCAGAATTATTTTCTCAAGCTATTTGGATTGTTTTCAACTTATAATTATTTTGAAAATCAACTAATGTTAAAAAATTATTATCTTTAGCAGTATCTGTCCCTGGTAGCTTTTAAAACAGGTTATTTCTCAATGCCATTTTCACTGTCATTCAAAGCTTACTGCTTCTGTAATAAAGAAACATGTTAAATTTACTTTCTGGTCAGTAACATATCCATTTGTTTAGATTCTGAGATAAACAATGCTTAAATTGTCATTAACATTTCTTTTGACACCTTGAAAAATTATGTTTCAAGATTTTATTTGTAAGAATCACTACATTAATGTCAGAGTTAGCATTTACTTGCAATCAAACTTTTTATCAGTTTTAGTTTATAAAAACTGCCTCATTTATTTTTCCATGTAGTATAAGCATTGTAGAAATACTAAAAATATAAATTACTTGTGGATATTGAATACAGGATACTTTTGTGGTGGTCTATGTATCAGATAATTTGTATACCACTTCAAATCCTATCAGCCACACCTCTTCTTCTAGCCCCTGCTGCAGTGATCAATTCTTTATGGATTTCAACAGCTCACTTTCAAGTGCAATGCTTTGATGCCTTTCCTCAGGTTGCATCACATATCTTACTTCCTACTCCTATACCACTGCCATCCTTAACCAATGGGCTACAAAGGCTGATAGATATATGCTTCCCTTTTCATCCCCAGGGAAAACAATTGTGAGCTGAATTTCATAACTCTTCAAATCAAGCATCACTCACCTATACTTTTAACCAATGCAGTAACACAATTTCTTACCGGCTTTATCTCTTTCTCAATGTCACTGTATTAGCCTACTCAGGCTGCCATAACAAAATGCCATATACTGAGTGGTTTAAACAATATAAATATATTTTCTCACAGACCTGGAGGCTGCAAGTCCAAGACCAGGGTGCCAGTATGGTTGAGTTCTTCTGAAGACACTCTTCTGGCTTGCAGAAGACCATTTTCTCCCTGTGTCCTTACATGGCAGAGAGAGATAAGAGCACTTCCCCCCTCCTTACAAGCACACAACTGATCACATTTGGGCCCCATGCTTCCCTGGTGGCTCAGATGGTAAAGCGTCTGCCTGCAATGTGGGATACCCGAGTTCGATTCCTGGGTCGGGAAGATCCCCTGGAGAAGGAAATGGCAATCCACTCCAGCACTCTTGTCTGGAAAATCCCATGGACTGAGGAACCTGATAGGCTACAGTCCATGGGGTCGCAAAGAGTCGGACACTACTGAGCGACTTCACTTTCACTTATTACCTTATTTAATCTTGATTAGTTTCCTGGGCATTGTCTCCGAACACAGTCACTGGGAGTTAGGGCTTCAAAATATGAATTCTGAAGGGACATAATTCAGTCCATAGCAATCACACTCTTAATGTTCTTCACCCGTGCTCCTTAAGATCAACTAACCTTCAAAGAAGCCTCTGACTTAGGCTATGCTTTCAGGGGAACCGAGGTTACAGTATGTTTTGTTCCGTGTGTGATAACAGAAAAAAGGATTCATAGAAAGTACAGTCATGAGGCATTATTCACAATGCTTAATTAATTCAATAAAAGGTAATGAGTATCATGCAAAACACCATGCTAAGTGAAAGTTGCTCAGTCGTGTCCAACTCTTTGTGGCCCCATGAGCTATATACAGTCCAGGGAATTCTCCAGGCAGAATACTGGAGTAGGTAGCTGGTCCCTTCTCCAGGGGATCTTCCCAATTCAGGGATTGAACCCAGGTCTCTCGCACTGCAGGTGGATTCTTTACCAGCTGAACCACAGGGAAGCCCATGCTAAGACACCATGCTAAGTGTAGTATTAAATAAGAGACATGACCCTAGTGTTTTTTTTTTTAATGTAAAAGAGAAATACAACACAGTCAATTATAATTATATAAAGACATTTGCGAAATGTACTATGAAGAGGTCTAGGTTGCTAAAAAGGTAAATAAAAGGAGAGCCACACTTTGAGTCTGGATACTCAAAGAAAACTTTAAGAAAATAAGGTTTAAGTTGAGGTCTGAAAGGTTAACAAAATTTAGTAAGAAATGGTGTGGACACAGTGGTGCGGGTGGGGGGTTGGGGGTGGTGGACTAGAGACAGCAAAAAGCAGGTAGAAAGCCTGAGTCGGGACAGACATACACAGGAAGGTTATCATAGCTGAAAGAGAAGGATAGTCAGGAAGAGATGAGGGGTGGGACGGTGGCATAAGCAGGGCCCAGAATGTATGAATTGAGCATTGAAGGTCCTAGTAAGCACTCTGAATGCTAAAATGAGAACCGTAGGAAGCCTTTGAAGGATTCTGTGAAAGGTTTTTTTATCCTATTGTTACTGTGGTTTTTGTAATGTATGTTGGTTATGCAGCCCTCATTTACAGTACTTAAAATCGTTAGTTGAAAAGATCAGATCTAGGCATACATAGATTAATTGCAGCTCAAGCTCTCAAAAAATGACATTAAAGGAAAGTACTCAGGTCACTGAGAGGTCTTGCAAGAAGAGTCAGTGGACACAGCAGGGAATTGTGGTAGGAAAGGTCCTTCATCTGGCATTCACCAAGGAAAGATTAGGAGTCAGATCAGGTGAGCTACTACAGATGCCTAACCCATGCTACCCAAGACATGATTTCTGGGTCCCAGGTTGAGATCCAAGGACAAATTCTAATATGAAAAACCTTTCCACTCTTAATGAAGATACCCAGACACTGGCCTGGGAACAAAAAAATTAACAATAGAGCTCCAAGTAGCATGTCTATAGTGTGAAGTAATATGATTACATGTTTTTTTAAAAAAAATGTGTATTTAGTTGTGTTTGACTCTTTGTCCCATTGGAATGTAGCCCACCAGGCTCCTCTGTCCATGGGATCTTTCAGGCGAGAATATTGGAGTGGGTTGCCATTTCCTTCTCCAGGGGATCTTCCCTACCCAGGGATCAAACCCATGTCTCTTATATCTCTTGGATTTCAGGCAGATTCTTTACCTGCTGAGCCATCAGGGAAGCCCTAAAAAAAAAAAAAAAAAAAAAAAAGTAAAAGAAAAAAAAAATTATCCACACTGATCGTGAATCCTCCTCTAAATGGAGGCTTAGAGATTACACTTATGGTAGCTTCCAAAAATTATCCATGGTGTCTACAAATGTCTTGTCTTAAATCTCTTGTTCCAACTTTATAGTTGTGCTAGGATTAGACTAGGTGGAAAAGCAAGATTTGCAGCTATACAAATGTTTTGCTGCTGTCCTGCTCATACATATATGAACTTGCCAACATCTGTCTTTAAGGCAGTTCACTAGTAAGGGGTAGTGTACTTCTATGATTGGAAATTCCTCCAAATGAATCTTTGTTCAGTTCAGTTCAGTCGCTCAGTCGTGTCCAACTCTTTGTGACCCCATGAATTGCAGCAGGCCAGGCCTCCCTGTCCATCACCATCTCCTGGAGTTCACTCAAACTCACATCCATCAAGTTGGTGATGCCATCCAGCCATCTCATCCTCTGTCATCCCTTTCTCCTCCTGCCCCCAATCCCTCCCAGCATCAGAGTCTTTTCCAATGAGTCAACTCTTCGCATGAGATGGCCAAAGTACTGGAGTTTCAGTTTTAGCATCATTCCTTCCAAAGAACACCCAGGGCTGATCTCCTTTAGAATGGACTGGTTGGATCTCCTTGCAGTCCAAGGGACTCTCAAGAGTCTTCTCCAACACCACAGTTCAAAAGCATCAATTCTTTGGCACTCAGCTTTCTTCACAGTCCAACTCTCGCATCCATACATAACCACTGGAAAAACCATAGTCTTGACTAAACGGACCTTTGTTGCCAAAGTAATGTCTCTGCTTTTCAATATGCTCTCTAGTTTGGTCATAACTTTTCTTCCAAGGAGTAAGCGTCTTTTAATTTCATGGCTGCAGTCACCATCTGCAGTGATTTTGGAGCCCCCAAAAATAAAGTCTGACACTGTTTCCCCATCTATTTCCCATGAAATGATGGGACCAGATGCCACGATCTTCGTTTTCTGAATGTTGAGCTTTAAGCCAACTTTTTCACTCTCCACTTTCACTTTCATCAAGAGGCTTTTTAGCTCCTCTTCACTTTCTGCCATAAGGATGGTGTCATCTTCATATCTGAGGTTATTGATATTTCTCCCAGCAATACTGATTCCAGCTTGTGCTTCTTCCAGCCCAGAATTTCTCATGATGTACTCTGCACATAAGTTAAATAAGCAGGGTGACAATATACAGCCTTGACGTACTCCTTTTCCTACTTGGAACCAGTCTGTTGTTCCATGTCTAGTTCTAACTGTTGCTTCCTGACCTGCATACAGTTACTTTGCCTCAAAAAAAAAAAAAAAAGGCCTAATACCATAGGAACTTAATGGGAAAAATCTGGGAAAATACTTTTATATTCAGAAAACTTGATAAGTTTATTGATGACAAAAGAAAACTAAAATGCAAAATAAAGAAAATATGCCAAATATCTTATCTTATAGGAGAATACAGTAAGAAAGAACTAGCATTATAGTAAATGTATGCATTAAACATACATCTAACATAAATATACATGCATGTATATATATTTATATATATAAAACAGAATTTTATTTGAAAGAAAATTGGGAACAAAAACATTTATTAGCTAGCAATTTGATCCCATTTATATTACTAAATCAGAGGACAGGGAAGGTTGGTGTGTTGTAGTTCATAGGGTTGCAAAGCATTGGACATGACTTAGTGATTGAACAACAATAGCAAGATACTAACAAACAGCTCATCCATGGATATTTCAGGTTATTTATGTGCATATTTTACAAAAATCACTAAATTAGTCAACTCTTCTGTTAACTTACCCCACTAAAGCAACAAAAAACAAGCAAACTACTAGTTCTGACTCATTTGAATAATAGGCAAATATATTTAGGACCTAACTGTTTGTAAAATAAATTCTCTAAAGCTATAACTCATGCCCTTTACTTTACACTGGGGAAAATTAATCATTATTTCAAATGAAAATTTAGTCCTTGTTCAAAAATTAAAGTATTTACTAGTCATTGTTCAAAGATTAAAATATTAATTAGTACATTTTAAAAGAAGAAGAAATCAGGATAACACCTTTATCTTACTGGAAGACTCATGTAAGCTGGCTCCTGGGAACCAGGATCATGATGCCTAGCTATGAGATTGACCCATCCATCTTCAACAGCAACCTGGCCAATTCAGGGGCTGAAAATCTCTAAAGGCTGGCCTCTGAGACTGATTATCTGTACCTGGATACAACAGATGGGTATTTTGTTCACATTACTTTTGGCCACCCTATGGTAGAGTCTCCAAAAGCAGCGAGGACAGGATCCTTTCTTTGACATGCACAGGATGGTTTCTAGGCTGGAAGAGTAGGTAAAGCCAATGGCTATAATAGGAGTCAATCCATATATACAAGAACCCAAGGGCTTTCCTTAAAGACATTTGGGGCAATGAGATAAAGGTTGGACTTGCCATCAAACTAGGAACTACAGTTGAGTATTTGGTACCATGGGCTAATCAGATAGACATGGTCTTGGATATGTCAGTTGAACCTGGATTTTGAGGGTAGAAGTTTACTGAAGATATGATACCAAAGTTTGTTGGTTGAGAACACAGTTCCTGTCTTTTGGCAGACAGGTTAATGGTAAAACAGATCACCATACTCTCCATAACTATGCGAACATAGTGCCTAACATGATTGTGTCTGTCAGTGATATTATAAGGAATGAAGACCCCATATTCGTGATAAAGCTATTAAGATATACTTTCTCAAGAAGTTGCTCAGAAAAATTCTCTTCACAGGTGAAATTTCAAGGAGTCCAATGTTTCTGTTCATGAAATTTCCCTTTTATTGGAAAATGAGAATGTTGACTACCAAGTCATATTGCATGAAGCTGTACTGCTTTCCTAGGGAATTATTCACTCCAATGATTAAAACCTACCGTGAAAAATGTTCTAAGAGATTAGACACTGGACTGTACACCTACATTTTCAATGATGGAATTTAAAGATTGTTGTTGTTCAGTCACTAAGTCATGTCCTACTCTTCGCAACTCCATGGACTGTGGCATACCATGCTCCTCTGTCCTCCACTATCTCCTGGAGTTTGCTCAAATTCATGTCCATTGAATCAGTGAAGCAATCCAACCATTTCTAACCAAATTTAAAGATTAGAGTACTGAATATGATTCAGTAATTCCACTCCTGAGCATGTATCTGGAGAAAATATAGCCAAGACATGGAAGCATTCCATAAACAGAGGAATGGATCAAGATGTAATACATACATACAATGGAATATTACTCAATCATTAAAAAGAATGAAATGATGCCATCTGCAGCAACATGGATAGACTTAGAGATTGTTATACTGAGTAAAGTAAGTCAGACAGAGAAAGACAAATATCATGATATCATTTATATGTGGAATCTTAAAAAAATGTTAATGAACTTATTTACCAAACAGAAATAGAGTCACAGATGTAGAAAAGAAACTTATGGTTACCAAAGGGGAAGAGAAGAGTGATAAATTAGGAGATTAGGGTTGACATACCCACTACTATACATAAAATAGATAACTTAGTAAGGACTACGGTGTAGCCCTGGGAACTCTACTCAATACTCTGTAATGATCTACATTGGAAAAGAATCTAGAAAAGAATGGACATATGCATTTGTATAACTGATTCACTTTGCTATACAGTAGAAATTAACACAACATTGCAAATCAACCATACACCAATAAAAATTAATTTTAAAAAATAAAGATTCAGTTCAGTTCAGTTCAGTTGCTCAGTCATGTCCTACTCTTTGAAACCCCATGAAATGCAGCACGCCAGGCCTCCCTGTCCATCACCAACTCCCGGAGTTCACTCAGACTCACTGAAATACCGTTTTTCCTGGGAGGCTTCATTTTAATAAAGAGTAAAAATATAGCTGTCTTAAGATTATAAACAGAAACATATCTTAATGCCTAAAGAAGGCATATTAGCTTTTATGAAGAAAATTATTTTTCTGCATTTATGGAAAGAATTTTCTGTTGTTTCCCATCTGTTAGCCAAAAGCAATGAAGTCCTTATGTTTCTCCTGTTTCATCACTTGTGATTTGATAAAATGAGCAAAATAAAACTAATAAAAACTATAAGCTTGAATCTGGCAGGGATGGCATGCCATATTCCTTTTGCATCTAAAACATCTATTCTTTCACTTCTTACTGTGTAGTCAAATACATAAAAACTATTTTAAAAACGTGTGAAGCCCAGGGGTTTTCAGGTGATCTGCTCTAAAATATAAGCACAACTTTATCTGCGTGTTTTCTTTGCTAGCTTTGCTGAAGGAGCAGATTATTCAGTGACTTTTGCTGCCTTCTTAATGCCACCTACCATAAAATATTAAATAATCCTGTTGCCTTAGTTCTGAGTACAAAGAAAAGTAACATCTCTATTTGGAAGTAATATTGAACTAAATCTTGACTCTGCCCTTTAGGTCTATTTGACCTCTGAAAATTACACAACCTCTTTGAGCTTTTATTAACTACTATATATCAAATGTATTTTAACAATTGTTCAGGATCTTGTTGAGCCTTAAAAGAAGTACCATAATACAAGTAAAACTTCCAGTACTATTTCTAAGAATTTAGCAGATGCTTAATACAAAGTAGCTATCATTTTATAAGTTTATATCATGAGTTATAAAGTACTTTGGTATAATTGAATTAAATTTATAAGTCATTCTTATGACTGCTAGGACAGGTACTTTTGTCCCCATTTAAAAATAAGAAACTAAAGCTCACCAGCAGTCTGGTACCATGGAAAGGGTCTAGTACGGCATAGGATTTCTGGTCTGTACTCTTTAAAAAATGGAACCCATAGGCAACACATCCCAACAAAATAAAGACCACGTGACAAGCCCACAGCTAATGTCATACTTAATGGCAAAAAAATTGAAAGTATTTCTTCTAAGATCAGGAATAAGACAAGAATGCCCACTCTTGCCACTTACATTCAAGGTAGTATCAGAAGTCTTAGCCACAGCAACCAGACAGAAAATGAAATAAAAGGAATCCAAACTGGAAAGGTAGTAATTAAACTATCACTGTTTGCAGAGGACATGATATCATACATAGAAAACTCTACAGACACCACACACACAAACTAGAACTAATCAATGAATTGATCAAATTGCAGGATATAAAATTAATATATGGAAATCTGTTACATTTCTGTATACTAACAATGAGAACCATCAGAAAGAGAAATTTAAAAAAATAATCCCATTTACAATTGCATCCAAAAAAAAAAGAAAATACCTGGGAATAAATCTAACTAAGGAGGTAAAAGACCTGCACTCAGAAAAAAACTATTAAGACACTGAATAAAGAAACCAAACTCAATACAAAAAAAGATGAACATACATACCATGTTCAGGGACTGGATGAATTAATATTGTTAAAATGATTAAACTACCTCAGGTAATCTACAGATTTAATGCAATCTCTATCAAAATACCAATGCCATTTTTCACAGAAGTAGAAAAAATAATTCTAACATTTGTATGGAAACAAAAAGACCCTGAACAGCTAAAATAGTTTTAAGAAAGAACAAAATTCACACCCCCTGATTTCAAACTATACTACAATGGCACAGTAATCAAAATGGTATCAAAAACAGAAACACAGATCAATAGAATAAAGTAGAGAGCCAAAAAATGAACTCATATGGGCATTAATCTATGATGAAAAAGGCAAGAATATACAATAAGACAGGTAGCCTCTTCAGTACCGGTGCTGAGAAAACTAAACAGCTACATACAAAAGAATGAAACTGGACTACTTTCTAACACTATGTAAAAAAGTAAACTCAAAATGGATTAAAGACATGTAAAACTTTAAAGAATAAACATTCTAGAAGAAAACATAGGTGGCATCCTCTTAGATAATGGTCATCAAATAAACAAATGGGACTATATCAAACTAAAAAAAAAACAAAACAAAAAACAATTGTGCACAGCAAATGAACTGTCAGTTAAGTGAAAAGTCCACTTACTGAATGGAAATATGTATTTACAAATGATATATCCAATAAGGGGTTAATATCCAAAATATACAAAGAACTCATACAACTCAACATCAAATAAACAAACAACCCAAGTGAAAAATGGGCAGAGTATGAAGAGACATTTTTCCAAAGAAGATATAGTGATGACCAATAGGCACATGAAAAGATGCTCAATATCACCAATCATCAGAGGAAAGTAAATGAAAACCAAGTGAGATATCACCTCACATCTGTCAGAATGACTCTTCTCAAAATCACAACAAATAACAAGCATCAGCGAGAATGAAGAGAAAGGGAATCCTCATGCTCTGTTACATTTACAAGAATGTAAATTGGTACAGTCACTATGGAAAACAATATAGAGATTCCTCAAAAAATTAAAAATAGAACTGACCTAAACTTGAAATCTCAGGGACGGGGGAGCCTAGTGGGCTGCCTTCCATGGAGTCGCACAGAGTCAGCCATGACTGAAGCGATTTAGCAGCAGCAGCAGCAGCAAACTTGAAATCAATGGAATAAGATAACTAATGGGTTAAAAGAAAACCCTTGGCAACCCAGAACTCTATAACTAGTCAAATATTCATCACGAATAAAGGTGAAATGGTGAAGATGATCAAAAGGTACAAACTTCTAGTTAGAAGATGAATTCTGGGAATGTAATATACAGCATGGGGATATTGTTAACAATGCTGTATTGCATATTTGAAAGTTCGAAGGGGACAGACTGGTTCCAAATAGGAAAAGGAGTACCTCAAGGCTGTATATTGTCACCCTGCTTATTTAAGTTCTATGCAGAGTACATCATGAGAAACACTGGATTGGAAGAAACACAAGCTGGAATCAAGATTGCCGGGAGAAATATCAATAACCTCAGATATGAAGATGACACCACCCTCATGGCAGAAAGTGAAGAGGAACTAAAAAACATCTTGATGAAAGTGAAAGAGGAGAGTGAAAAAGTTGGCTTAAAGCTCAACATTCAGAAAACGAAGATCATGGCATCCGGTCCCACCACTTCGTGGGAAATAGATGGGGAAACAGTGGCAACAGCGTCAGACTTTATTTTTTCTGGGCTCCAAAATGACTGCAGATGGTGATTGCAGCCATGAAATTAAAAGACGCTTACTCCTTGGAAGAAAAGTTATGACCAACCTAGACAGCATATTCAAAAGTAGAGACATTACTTTGCCGACTAAGGTCCGTCTAGTCAAGGATATGGTTTTTCCAGTGGTCATGTATGGATGTGAGGGTTGGACTGTGAAGAAGGTTGAGCGCCAAAGAATTGATGCTTTTGAACTGTGGTGTTGGAGAAGACTCTTGAGAGTCCCTTGGACTGCAAGGAGATCCAACCAGTCCATTCTGAAGGAGATCAACCCTGGGAAGGAATGATGCTAAAACTGAAACTCCAGTACTTTGGCCATCTCATGCAAAGAGTTGACTCATTGGAAAAGACTCTGAAGCTAGGAGGGATTGGGGGCAGGAAGAGAAGGGGATGACAGAGGATGAGATGGCTGGATGGCATCACTGACTCGATGGACGTGAGTCTGAGTGAACTCTGGGGGATGGTGATGGACAGGGAGGCCTGGCGTGCTGCGATTCATGGGGTTGCAAAGAGTCAGACACGACTGAGCGACTGAACTGAACTGAACTGAACTGAAGGGGAGAGATCTTAAAATTTCTTTCACAAAAGAAATATTCACTATGTGTGGTGATGGATGTTATTATTAAATTTACTGTGATGATCATTTCACAATATAATATATATCATTTAATCATTATGGTATATACCCCCCAAAATGGAACCCATGTAAGGTGAGGTGGGCAAAGGAAGCTTTTTTACTTAACATTGTCTTATTTCCAGTTTAACTTTATTCTGTAACAGAACCAAACGGCTAGGAATATTCTAGAACTATGGATATTGTCCCCAGTGATATATATTTTATTATTCCAGAGTAGATTAGGAGATAACAGGGTACATTTTAATCCATAAACCATAGTATTTATAACTATGTTCCAAATTATAATTAGAAAAATATGTATCAACCACCTTATTCTTACACTCTTTTAATGTAACAAATATTGCCCCCCAAAATGGTAACATCAGGTATCTACTATATTTTTCTGCCTAAATTCTCATTTCTTGAATAAAGGTAAAAATAAATCTTTTCAGGGTCAGTTCTGGGGCCTCCAACTTTGTGAAGAAGAGATATTTTTATATTCCTGATACTTTTAAATCTCTGGGGATGGTTTTGAGAATAAAGTATACTGAAGGCAGTGAGGGGAAGGATAAAATTCTACCTACCTTCACTTCCCAATGGGGAATCCCAGCTAACTAAGTTTGCACGAGTGAGGAAGCAGCAAGCACCTTGGAAAGCCACTCGACCTGCCAACTAAAAATCTTCAAGGTCCTCCTGACAGATGGTGTCCAATCCTTCGGTCAGGGATCTCGAACTCAGAGCCATGTGAACATGTGCCTGGGTTTTGAAACTGGAGTATGCTCCCTAAAGACATCTTATTAGAACCAGTTCAGTTCAGTTCAGTCGCTCAGTCGTGTCTAACTCTGTGACCCCATCAGCAGCATGCCAGGCCTCCCTGTCCATCACTAACTCCCGGAGTCCACCCAAACCCATGTCCATTGAGTCGGTGATGCCATCCAACCATCTCATCCTCTGTCATCCCCTTCTCCTGCCTTCAATCTTTCCCAGCATCAGGGTCTTTTTCAATGAGTCAACTCTTCGCATGAGGTGGCCAAAGTATTGGAGTTTCAGCTTCAACATCAGTCTTTCCAATGGACACCCGGGACTGATCTCCTTTAAGATGGACTGGTTGCATCTCCTTGCAGTCCAAGGGACTCTCAAGAGTCTTCTCCAACACCACAGTTCAAAAGCATCAATTCTTCGGCTCACAGAAAGTATTTAAACTGCTGCAGAGATCAAAATAATTATTTTAAATATCTGCATAGGTATATGTATATATAGGCTTCCCTGGAAGCTCAGACTGTAAAGAATCCGCCTGCATGTAGGAAACCCAGGTTGGCTCCCTCCCTGGGTCAGGAAGATCCCTTGGAGAAGGGTATAGCCACTGACTCCTGTATTCTTGCCTGGAGAATTCCATGGACAGAGGAGCCTAGTGGGCTGTAGCCATAGAGTCGAGAAGAGCTGGACATGACTGAATGACTGAACCGCAGCAGCTTCTTTAAGTTATCCCCCGCCAAACACCATGCAGCCCAGCCTTCATATCATGACAACTACACCACTATCATCTCCCTTGTCCAACTTCCAGATTCCTATTTCCTCACAGCCTCAGATAAATCTGGCCACCAGGCTGGTATCACTTCTCCATTCACTTTGCTTGGGTCTCCTGTTTTTCAATGTGCTGTGTTAGTGAGGACAACTCCAAAATCACTGCAGATGGTGACTGCAGCCATGAAATTAAAAGACGCTTACTCCTTGGAAGAAAAGTTATGACCAACCTAGATAGTATACTCAAAAGCAGAGACGTTACTTTGCCGACTAAGATCCGTCTAGTCAAGGCTATGGTTTTTCCCGTGGTCATGTATGGATGTGAGAGTTGGACTGTGAAGAAGGTTGAGCACTGAAGAATTGATGCTTTTGAACTGTGGTGTTGGAGAAGACTCTTGGGAGTCCCTTGGACTGCAAGGAGATCCAACCAGTCCATTCTGAAGGAGATCAACCCTGGGATTTCTTTGGAAGGAATGATGCTAAAGCTGAAGCTGCAGTACTTTGGCCACCTCATGCGAAGAGTTGACTCATTGGAAAAGACCCTAGCACTGGGAGGGATTGTGGGCAGGAGGAGAAGGGGACGACAGAGGATGAGATGGCTGGATGGCATCACGGACTCGATGGACGTGAGTCTGAGTGAACTCCAGGAGTTGGTGATGGACAGGGAGGCCTGGTGTGCTGCGATTCATGGGGTTGCAAAGAGTCAGACACGACTGAGCGACTGAACTGAACTGAGCAGATATTCTAAATAAACAAGATAAAATGAGGCGAAAAAATCCCACTTTCTTTTTTTCACCTATATTGATGAACTTAGTCCAAATAATTTTTTTATCCACACCTACAGAAAAGGAAAGAAAAAAGAACTAGAGAAAGCAATGTGAGGAGACAGAATATGAGTTTAGAATAGACCTTCTGTTAATAAATATTATTAAGTACTAAAATAAAATTTAGTGCCTCTGTCCTTAAGATGGAAATGTTAAAGCAAAAAATATTCTTTAGGTACATAAGATAGCCTGGTGTCTATGACAACACTGGACTTTGGATTCTTCAGCCAGAGTTCCTATATCATTCAAATCCAAGCACTTAACTGGTGACCTTAGACAAATTACTTAACCTGTCTATGTTTTAGTTTTCTTAAAGTCGGAATAGTGATATCAATCTACTTCATAGGGTTATTATGAGAGTAAAATGAGTTAATATAGGTAAAAGCATCTACAACAGGGTCTGGCATAAGGAAATACTAATTAGGTGTTACATGTCATCATTGTTGCGGTGGTTACTACAATTGTGCTACTGACAGCTCATAGATTAGAAAGTTCAATAATCCAAAGGCAAAAGAACGGGCAGTACTGGCACTTTTCCTACATTTTTCTAAAATGCCGTCATTGGTGTTGGACTGTTCGGCTTAAAACATATTATTCACCAAACACAACCCCTACTATCCTTTACTACCCAAAGAAAAGTATGTGCTCTAAACCACTGTAACTATATATATATATATATATATATATATATATATATATATAAACGGCTATGGAATGATTAGATAAATATTATAATTAAATGCCTTCATCCAGAAATCTCTGCTTTTGTTACAAGGCTAATGAAGGTGATCAGTCTTCCTTACACGAGAAGGGCCTACAATTGCCTTCTAGAAAACAATTCCCTTCAACATTATTACCAATTTTAGTCCCTGAGTTGCAGATGCTCTGCTTTGCCTTTGTAAATTATTAGTACCATCCTATGTGCACTGAACAGTAATGTTTGCGGTTCTTTTTTTTTAAGTCTATTTATTTATTAAATCATCTTAAGAGTGCGGTATGACAAGTTAGGTATTAATACAAAAATCAGAGAATTATGATGTATCTATAGAAGTCAAACCTGTTTGTATGCCTATTCATTTTTCTTTTTCAAAAAGTATTATGAATTTCAAAAGAACTAAAGCCACATTATAGAATAGTTATAAAATAAAAAATGAAAAAGAAATCTCTCAGAACCCATCAGTAACTAATTTTTTGGTATACTTCTTAAGTAATTCTTATTTATATTTTCAACATATTTATGAGCATATGTTTCTAATCTATTTGATATAGAACTATAACAGAAGTACTTTCTATTAATATTTCCTCATTACTCTTCATAACCACAATTTTTAAAGGGTGTGATATAGTTCACTCAATCTTCTATTACTACATTTTTAATCTGTTTTCCATTAAGATAACTATGTAAATAATAGTCTCTTTTGAGTACATCTATTTCCATGTTTCAGATTTTATTCTTAGAAGAGATTCTGTAAGTATTTAATACTTCTCTCTTTAATAAATTATTTAAACTTATAGCTATATCATATTATGCAGGAAATAGCTTTTCAAAATATGTGAAATAACTCTGCAAAACACCATCACTACTAGCTAAAACTAAAAACATACTTTCTCCATGAAATTCTTCTTAAACTTTTTCTCATCTGAATTTTATCTCCGTTCATATAGCCAGTTTCTCCTTGGTCCCCCAATACAAATAACTTTGGAAGTATTTCTCATGGCATTTTGTACCTTTATGTGATAGCACTTATGCCAAGTATAATTAGTAATTATTTATATGATATTTAATGTTTATGTCTTTCAGTACATAATATGCTACACTGCAGCAGAGACTCACCTATGCTGCTACTTTTACACCCAAGTGTCTGGCACATAGCTTGTAGTCTTGTTTGTTGATTCAATGATTTAACAGTTTAAAATTATTCTGTACAGTGTTATGCTAAGTAGTATGGGGAATATACAGTAATATATGACAGTTATTGCCTTTAAAGAATTATAATAAAAATGAACCCTTACTATTATTTTTAATTTAATACCTCATAGAAAAAAGTTCATGGGCTATAAAACCAAATTAACCTACAAAACAAAAAGGCAACCTACTGACTGGGAAAGATATTTGCAAATTATATTACTCATAAAGGGTTAATATCCAAACTATATAAACAGCTCATACAACTCAATATCCTCGACTCGATTCTGATCTTAATGGGGAAACTTCTAGTTTCTCACCACTAAATATGACACTAATGTGTTTTCCATAGATATTCTTTAACATTTTGAGGAAGTTCACCTCTATTACCAGTTTACTGAGAATGGGTGTTGGATTCTGTCAAATGCTTTTACTTTATTTATTGGTATGATCATGTGATTTTTTTCATCCATAGTCTGTTGATGTGATGCCTTACTTACTTGATTTTAGATATTGAACCAGGCTTGCACATTTGAGATAAATTCCACTTGGCTGTCATGTACAATTTTTAAATACATCATTGGATTTGATTTGTAAAATTTTGTTAAGAATTTTTTGTATCTATGCTCATGAGAGATATTGGCCTTTAATTTCTTTTTCTTTTTTTTTCTATAATTTTTTTTAAAAATAATCTATTCGTCTGGTTTTGGTATTAGTCTAAGACTAGCCTTATAGAACAAGTTAGGGAGTATTTTCTCTGCTTCTATACTCTGAAAGTAACTCAACAATGAACTCATCTGGGTCTGGTGCTCTCTTTTTTGGAAGGGATCCAATTATTGATCCAATTTCTTTAACAGATATAGGCCTATTCAGATTTTATCTATTATCTATTTATTCTTGTGTGAATTTTGGCATATTGTGTCTTTCAAGAAGTGGTCCATTTCATCTACAGTAGCAACTTTGGGGGCATAGAGTTCTTTACAGTACTATTTCATTATCCACGGGACCTTTAGTGATGTTCCCTCTTTCATTTCTGATATTAGCAATTTGTATCCTTTCTTTTTTTCTCTTAATTAGTGTGGCTAGAGGCTATCAATTTATTGATCTCAAAAACATATTTTAGACAATTAATTTTCTCTATTGATTCTGTTTTTGAGTTCATTGATTTCTTTTTTATAAATCATTTCTTTTCTTTTGCTTATTTTATGATTAATTTTCCTTTTATTTTCTAGTTTCCTAATGCTGAAGCTCATTGATCATTGATTTTAGATATTCTTTTCTAAAAAAATGAATTTATTGCCATAAATTTCCTTGTGAAAGTGAAAGCGAAAGTGAAGTCGCTCAGTCGTGTCCGACTCTTTGCGACCCTATGGACCATAGCCTAACAGGCTCCTCTGTTCATGGGCCAAAATTTCCCTGTAAGCACTGCTTTTACGGCATCCCACAACTTTTTATAAGCTGTGTTTTCATTTTTGTTTAATTTAAAGTGATTACCTTTAATGTTACCAGTATAGTTCAGTACACTGATTAACAAACTAGTACTTTCACCAGTGAACATCCATTTCAGTCATTCAGCAAAGTCTTAGTGCTGATTGAGATGTGGATACCAGGTGGGTTTATAGTAACCTTTCCTGGAATTTAGACTTTCAGTTTTAATATTAGCTAACCACCTCTGGAGTTTAAACTCCTGGTCAAAATATTACCTGCACATGGTTGTAACTTAATCTGACACATACATACACATGCCACCTCAGGGTCTGGGCTGAGTTTTAACATAAATTAATACATCATTATATATATCCAGGATATGGAAGCAACCTAAAAGTCCATCAACAAAGGAATGGGTAAAGACGTGGTACATATATACAATGGAATATTACTCAGGCATAGAGAGGAAGGAAATAATGCCATCTGCAGCAACATGGATGGACCTAGTTACTGTCATACTGAATGAAGTGAGCCACACAGAGAAAGACAAATACAGTATCATATCACTTACATGTGGAGTCTTTAAAAAAGGCTACACATGAACTTATTTACAAAACAGGAATAGAGTTACAGATGTAGAACACAAACTTACGGTTCCCAGAGGGTAAGTGGATGGGGGGGATAAATTGGAAGATTAGGATTGACACACATGTACACACAGTACTATACATAAAATAGATAATCAATAAGAACCTACTGTACAGCACAGGGAACTCTATACTCAATATTCTGTAACAGCCTATATGGGAAAAGAATCTAAAAACGTGGATATATGTATATGTATAACAGATTCACTCTGCTGTGTACTTGAAACTAACACAACATTGTAACT
Source organism: Ovis canadensis (assembly GCF_042477335.2). Classification (NCBI taxonomy): domain Eukaryota; kingdom Metazoa; phylum Chordata; class Mammalia; order Artiodactyla; family Bovidae; genus Ovis; species Ovis canadensis. The sequence continues at coordinate 153,314,053 of NC_091246.1, forward strand.
TAACTATATGCCAGTAAAATTTTTTTAAAAAACATCGTAACATTCCACTTTAAATATTTCAGATTATACCCTTAACTGTAGGTCAATTCAGGAAGAGAAATGGGGTCAGTACTTCAAAGCCTGTGAACTCTGATAATGGTCATCACATTTCCACAAAGTGAAATACTCTGTATTTGATATGTAGTCACATGACTTTTGGCCATTCAATGCACCTTAAAGAAGAAACCATCAATTCCTGCTTAGTGCTCTCACTCTAATACGGGATGCTCATTTAAATTTCTGCCCTTTCATAGCTACTTGATAAGAAAGTATGAGAATAATTTTTTTAAGCTCTGTATATCTGTAGTTACAGAGAAGAAAAATAATAGCTAAAGGTGAATCTGAGAAGTAACATTGTTGAAAAACATTTGAGAAAGTCTTACTGATTTCTACCAACCTCCCTGGCTTTCTGGAGGCAAAAAGTTAAAAGGACAGTCTCATACACAAAAGACTCATAATCCACTGGGAACCATGAGGATAAGACAAGTAAATATTACACATATACTTATCATCAAGATAAGAATTTTGTTCAAAAGTAAGATGGGAAACCAAGGACAGCAAGTGTTTAGATTAAGAATCAGGAATTAGATGGGCTACCAGAAGTTTAGCTGTTGAATATAAATTAAAAGATGCTTACTCCTTGGAAAGAAAGTTATGACCAACTTAGACAGCATATTAAAAAGCAGAAACATTACTTTGTCAACAAAGGTCCATCTAGTCAAGGCTATGGTTTTTCCAGTGGTCATGTATGGATGTGAGAGTTGGACTATAAAGAAAGCTGAGCACCAAAGAATTGATGCTCTTGAACTGTGGTGTTGGAGTAGACTCTTGAGAGTCCCTTGGACTGCAAGAAAATCCAGCCAGTCCATCCTAAAGGAGATCAGTTCTCAGTGTTCATTGAAAGGACTGAAGTTGAAGCTGAAACTCCAATACTTTGGCCACCTGATGTGAAAAACTGACTCATTGGAAAAAAACCCTGATGCTGGGAAAGATTGAGGGCAGGAGGAGATGGGGACGACAGAGGATGAGATGGTAGGGTGGCATCACTGACTCAATGGACATGAGTTTGAATAAACTTCGGAGCTGGTGATGGACAGGGAGGCCTGGCGTGCTACAGTTCATGGGGTCACAAAGAGTCAGACATGACTGAGTAACTGAACTGAACTGACTGATTCATTTATTGAGTACCTGCTATCATGTTTATTTGATTCTGAAATGTCATATAATTCAGTTTCTTAATATCAGCTTTTTTAAGGGAGAAAAAACTCTAAATTCTATGCTAAATGTGTATATTGGTTATAAGATACACTTTCAAAAATTTTAAATGTATTATTATCGACTTCTATTATTAAGAAGAGGGGGAGAAAGGGGTGTGCTATTGCTTCGTTATTTTTTAATAGAAAGAATTTAGAATTGCTTCAATACTATGAGAGTGAGAATAAACGAGGATAAAGAGGAGATAATCTAATAAATGCTGACTAATCTGTGAAGCCTATGGGCACATTAATAACAACAGCAACAACAAATGTAAACAAACGTTCATTCTATATGTGCTAAGTGCTATATGTGCTAAACACAGTGGGTACAAAGATGTGCTAACTAGTCATGGACCTAAATTAGGGAGGTTAATCTACTGGAGTTACACATGCATCACACAAACACATAAAACATAGTCTGCTAATATATTGGATACTAGAGTAACAGATCCTCTTCTTTGTGTTGACCCAACCAACTGCAAAGATGAATACATCTCTAGTCTTTCTTTAGCTAGCTATCTTGAGAGCTTTAGCTTACTACTATTTTGAAGAAATATTTCATCTTACATAAGCAGAATGATTTATTCTATGTGGCCATTTGTTAAAATCACAACCACCTAGAGAAAGTTATTTCCACAAAATGATTACTTATTGATAACAAAATATTCACCTTGATCATCTCAGGTAATTGGTATATTCTTGAAACTAAATTATCTTGACAGTTGTTCTTGGCAAAAGAGGAAAGCTTATTGCTTCAAAGATAGGGTTATATATTAACACATTATAAGGTTAGGATGACAGAGGAGCTAAGAAACTCTTTTTAAAAAATTAAAGACATTTTGTTATTTGATTGGTATAACTATGAATTTAAAGATATCTGAATATAGGAAGCCCAAGAGTAAAGAATATCTGAAATGTAGGTGCTAAATATAAAACCTCTTTTTCAATATCTCACACTTAAACAAAATATGTGGCAGCACAAGCACATCAAGCTTACAAAGACTGCAATCTCAGATATTCTGCATCCTAGCTACGACACTTTCTAATAATTTTTCTCATAAAAACTGTGAAAGCATGAGGCCAGTAACATCAGTACAAAACCTTAGGTGAGCATGAGTATAACGATGCTTACACACTTCAATCACTCAGTCATGTCTGACTCTTTGTGACCCCATGGACTACAGCACGCGAGGCTTCCCTGTCCATCACCAACTCCCAGAGCTTGCTCAAACTCATGTCTATTGAGTAGGTGATGCCATCCAACCACCTCATAACTGTTGTCCCCTTCTCCTCCCACTTTCAATCTTTCTCAGGATCAGACTCTTTTCAAATGAGTCAGTTCTTCACCTCAGGCACCCAAAGGATTGTGGTTTCAGCTTTAGCATCAGTCCTTCCAATGAATATTCAGGACTGATTTCCTTTAGGATGGACTGGTTGGAGATCCTTGCAGTCCAAGGGACCCTCAAGTCTTCTCCAACACCACAGTTCAAAAGCATCAATTCTTCAGCACTCAGCTTTCTTTATGGTCCAACTCTCACATCCATACATGACTACTGGAAAAATCATAGCTTTGACTACATGGACCTTTGTTGGCAAAGTAATGTCTCTGCTTTTTAACACGCTGTTTAGGTTGGTCATAACTTTTCTTCCAAGGAGCAAGTGTCTTTTAATTTCATGGCTGCAGTCACCATCTGCAGTGATTTTGGAGCCCCAAAAAATAAAGTCTGACACTGTTTCCACTGTTTCCCCACCTATTTCCCATGAAGTGATGGGACCAGATGCCATGATCTTAGTTTCCTCAATGCAGAGTTTTAAGCCAACTTTTTTACTCTCCTCTTTCACTTTCATCAAGGCTATTTAGTTCTTCTTCACTTTCTGCCATAAGGGTGGTGTCATCTGCATATCTGAGGTTATTGATATTTCTCCCAGCAGTCTTGATTCCAGCTTGTGCTTCATCCAGCCTAGCGTGTTTCATGATGCACTCTACAAATAAGTTAAATAAGCAGGGTGACAATATACAGCCTTGATATACTCCTTTTCCTATTTGGAACCAGTCTGTTGTTCCATGTCCAGTTCTAACTGCTGCTTCCTGACCTGCAAACAGGTTTCTCAAGAGGCAGGTCAGGTGGTCTGGTATTCCCATCTTTTGAAGAATTTTCCACAGTTGTGGTGATTCACATAGTCAAAGGCTTTAGCATACTCAGTAAAGCAGAAATAGATGTTTTTCTGGAACTCTCTTACTTTTTCAATGATCCAAAAGATGTTGGAAATTTGATCTCTGGTTCCTCTGCCTTTCTAAAACCAGCTTGAACATCAGGAAGTTCACAGTTCACGTATTGCTGAAGCCTGGCTCGGAGAATTTTAAGCATTACTTTGCTAGCATGTGAGATGAGCGCAATTGGGCAGTAGTTTGAGCATTCTTTGGCATTGCCTTTCTTTGGGATTGGAATGAAAACTGACCTTTTCCAGTCCTGTGGCCACTGCTGAGTTTTCCAAATTTGCTGGCATATTGAGTGCATCACTTTCACAGCATCATCTTTCAGGATTTGAAATAGCTCCACTGGAATTCCATCACCTCCACTAGCTTTGTTCGTAGTGATGCTTTCTAAGGCCCACTTGACTTCATATTCCAGGATGTCTGGCTCTAGGTGAGTGATCACCCCATCGTGGTTATCTGGGTCATGAAGATTTTTTTTGTACAGTTCTTCTGTGTATTCTTGCCACCTCTTCTTAATATCTTCTGCTTCTGTTAGGTCCATACCATTTCTGTCCTTTATTGAGTCCATCTTTGCATGAAATATTCCCTTGGTATCTCTAATTTTCTTGAAGAGATCTCTAGTCTTTCCCATTCTATTGTTTTCCTTATATTTCTTTGTACTGATCACTGAGGAAGGCTTTCTTATCTCTCCGTGCTATTCTTGCTACACAAGAGAAGACTCTACATATGGACATCACCAGATGGTCAACACCGAAATCAAACTGATTATATTCTTTGCAGCCAAAGGTGGAGAAGCTCTATACAGTCAGCAAAAACAAGACCAGGAGTTGACAGTGGCTCAGATCATGAACTCCTTATTGTCAAATTCAGACTTAAATTGAAGGAAGTACGGAAAACCACTAGACCATTCAGGTATGACCTAAATGAAATCCCTTACGATTATATAGTAGAAGTGAGAAATAACTTTAAGGAACTAGATCTGATAGACAGAGTGCCTGATGAACCATGGACGGAGGTTTGTGACATTGTACAGGAGACAAGGATCAAGACCATCCCCAAGAAAAAGAAATGCAAAAAAGCAAAATGGCTGTCTGAGGAGGCTGTACAAATAGCTGTGAAAAGAAGAAAAGTGAAAAGCAAAGGAGAAAATGAAAGATAATGATGCTTAAAGATTGATTAGTGTGGAAAGGTCACAGTGACAAGAACAAGACAGCCACCAAAAGTGTCATGTGGAGTTCATGAAATAGCAAATGTCTTGTGCAGAAGTGTGAGTTTATATAATACATTAGAGTAGCCACTATAGTCAGCAATAACTTTCATGTAATGCACATGACTAAAAGTACAATGATAAACACAAGCATTATATGCATAGCAAAAGAGATTTGTTTTACTACTCCAAAGAGTAAGTAATGGCAGTACCTAAGCAGATTCATGTATACAGTGTGAGTGGTTCCAGAAATTAGGGAATCATGGTATGAAAGCTGAAGACAACGCAGTAAGGGTATGTGGTCAGCAGCACATTTCTCAGGGAGACTTTTATTCTACATGTTTTTCTTTCACCCGTTTCAGGGTCAAGCACCACTAAAACCTCACTATCAGGATGAACCGGTCTTTCCATCACTTCTACCTCTTAACTTGGGTTGGGGAGGACAGTTGGGCAACGGAACACAGTGATTAGCACACCATTCTTGCTCAGTCTTCAAACTGTTAGCTTTCAGACAAGCACACTGTGACAAACCATAACTTAAACTTGTGGGGATCTTTCTTTAAAACATGGAGATGGAAAAGGAGAGGACCTGTGCCACTCTTCTCTTGATTGCCATGATAGGAAGGAATCATGGACAAATACAGCTATTTTCATGCTCAAAATATCCTCTGATCATTTGTCTTAACCCACAATTCGACTTGCTCTCATCACGTTTTGACTGCTGGGAGCCTTCAATCCATGTTTATCTACGCTCTCTGCATGATCTTTAACCTCTCTCTTTCCTTCATCTCTCTGTTCTCATTTTCAAACACATGTAGCTCTTTTTCTATCACAAGTTACCATTCTCATGATCTCATTGCCTTTTCCAGAGGCACTTTTTCATTTTTTGACACTAAAATGGCCTATGCAATGCTTTTTCCATTTCTTTACCACCTCCTCCCTTCTGAATTTTTTGCCAACAGGCTTCTAGTCCTGCTCCCCTCCTCACCCAATACCTTTCCTTAAACCTAACAATGATCTCTTTTCCTTATTCTGTTTGATCTCTATACCACTGTCTTCTCTAAAAATTTCTTGATATAGTCTTGACCCTTGCCTTCGATAGTCTGAAATTATTCATGTTTTTCTGCCTTTCTGATGACTCTCTTGTTTTTTATCTCTTGGTTGCATTTTTTCATTCTTTTTCCCTCAAGCTGTGACCATTATTCACAGTTCAGTCCTTGCTTCTCTGTTTTTCTTCCTTTCTAAACCAGGGGATTTTAAATTGTGTTTCTTGATCTAAAATACCTTAGAAGCTGCCACTGAGAACCCAGGGAATGAATGAAAGTGTGGACAACTGGTGCCTTCCCACTACTTCAAACAGAATAGCTCTGATTTTATCTGTTTATTTGTTCCATATTGTTTATTTTGGAGAGCTTCACTAATTTACGGAAAACTACATCAGAATCATAAAACCTGAATCTAATTTCTTTTTTTACCACTATCTATATAACTTTGGACAAATATTTCAAAGCATTAATAAATTTCTAAATCCAAGCTTGTGTCCTTCCCTCCACCTAAACTACTCTCCAGCTCTACTCCCCAGTACTTTTCTAATTCCTACTGATTTTTTGGTTTTCTGTCACTTCTTCCAGGAAGTCTTCTCTGAATCTGAGATCTGGGTTAGGTGTTCTGACATGGTACCACAGCGTTCTGAACAAATCCTTTAACACAATACTTATTTGGTTGTCTGTTGGTTTATATTTCCTACTAATCTGGAAGCTCACTGAAAACAGACTATTATTCATGATTTACCTAGCTTAGGGCATGTAGTAGGTTTGAAGTCCCAAGCAGAGATAACTTTATATTCAGCAAAGATACCCAAATTAGGTGACACTGCTCTCTTTTCAATGAAACATAAATGAAAAAGCATGTATCAATATTATCTCTCATTGTGATCAAACTGCTCTCCCCATCTGCCTGTTTTCTGAATGTCCGTGACACCTCCTTCATCTACTTTTGAATCCTATTTACAACATCCTCACCATTTACTTTTATTAGGGAAGTTATTTTATATTCCACTGATTTTTTTTTTTTTGGTCCTAAAACAGAGATGCATTGTTAAAGATATCTGCAATGACCAAGAAAACATCAAAATACTAATTCATCTTGTTTTCAACTCTGTATCATTACATCATTCTTAACAAGATTATAACATTGCACTATTTTGGCTTAATATTAACAATACCAACTTCTAATAGTAAACAAAGATGAAAAATCTTCAAAGGAAGATTTTGAGGGCATATCTGAGCAGTTTATAAGAAAAGTATTGGTAGCTGATATAGAGATTATAACTGCCTGGTAAAGAACGTATTGCTTTAAATATTTGCTGTTTAAAAATGTATATATAATAACAACAAAAAAATCCCAAAATTAAATCAAAGAAGAGTAATATAGTGTTCACATATACTCTGTTAATATGGTCTTAGAGAAATTCCATCTTTAATCCTAAATTGTAACATCGCCCTCAGCAACCATATTAGGGTACTTTCATCATAAATGTCATAGGTTCCAAGAGCAAAATTACATTTCAATTCAGTGCTATTTTATTTAAGAGTTTATCATATTTTCAAACACCAAGCTAATGCAATTTAGAACCAATGAGTATCTTTTACCTCACTGCTTTAAATCTGGAATCTTAGCTTTTTACTACTATGATTATTCAGATTATATTAAATGGAAAAGGTCCTAAGAAAGACCAAAATCAAAAATATTTTATAATAAAGCAATCTCTGTATAGCAAAATTGATCATGGTTCATTATCCGCTTAACAGAGAATGCTGGACAAACAGAACTTCAAAAAGATATTCTTGGAATAGATGTTATAAAGAAAACTCATGTATCAGATGAGTAGCTGATTAGATGAAATCCTGTACAGCACTGAGAGACCAAGATTTAGGTCACGAATCAATTCAAGGAAGTCGATCTGCTGACTAAGTTTCTCATGTTTCTTGTAACAATAGTAATATTTGTATAAAGAAAAGCCCCACAGCCAACAGGGGAAATGGTACTTACGAGTACTGTGTTAGCAGTTCCAAATCATTATGCATGTTGATTGGATATGCTTCGCTGAGTTCAAACAACTTCTCTAGGGCCTCATAAATGAAAATGATGCAAATAAGAGAAGCAAAAGCTTCTTCAGTAAACCGGGTGATATAGCAGACAAGGGAGCTTGCATCAGTGGCCACAAGTATGATACACAGGGTTGCAGTCCAAAGTCCAATACTAGCTCTTAATGATAGGTATGACAGCCCATATTCTCTAGGAGGAGGGAAAGAATAGGGGAAAGAAGGTCATTGAACTTCAAGCTTGTCACCATTTTTAGTAGATGGAAATAAGTTTAATTCAGGAAGCAAAAGTAAATAAGCTTCACATCCCATGAGTATCTAAACGCAAAACTTTGTCTACAGGGAACACCGAAGGGTACAAAACTCACAGAGGTTTCTCAGTGCTTAGAACTGAAGATAATTTTTTATAAATATTACATTAAAATACATAAATATTTTACTGTTTCTTTATTTCCATGGAGAGACAAAAATGGCAAACTGAATCAAATCAGCAACTTCCACCTCTGCCAGCAGATTTCCAAATGTGATGTTGAGAGAAGCATAAACACAGTAGAGGGATAGACAGGGACTAAGGGCGAAAAGTATATAATACTTACTTGCAAAATTTAAACAAAATCTTTTCAAACACCAAAACTGGTCCTGTACTGCCTAGAATGGTAAGAGGCTGTCCACCAAAGAGAGAATAGGCTATTCCAGTCATGGATGCTCCAAAGAGAGACTCGATTGCACTCTGTGTGGAGATACAAATGATTCCATTATCTAAGCTGTACAGGCCACCATTATAACTGGGGGGAAATATATATAAAATACATGAGGTCTATTCTATGAAGCACCTACCAGCAACCTTGGGCAGGAGGTGGGGTGGGAGAATTAAAAAAGGGGCAGGCCGTCAAAATATGGAATGGTAGTAGACAAGGATACATTATCTCCCTCTTCTTTATCTTACATTTCTTTCACTTACTAAAAGTTTACGTGTATTCACAACAAATGTCTGGCAGAAGCATGGCCTATATAAGTGGGAAATGGACCTCTTAAGAGGTAAGAACCAATCTAAAGCTAGCCTAAGACTGGGGGCCAGGGATGAGACCAGAACCTTGTGCAACGTAAGAATTATCTGTTCTGAGATTACCAGTTCCACTAGTCAAGAAGTTCATATGAAGTTTATCTGCCAGACCATACATCAAATCTCTCCTCATAAAGGAATTCAAAATGAAACGCACACTCATCTAACTACGAATCTTAAATGCTGATTCAAATTCAAGTTCAGAGAAAAGAATAATACATACTATTCGACCCTCAGTTGCTTCTCCCAACAGTCCTCCAAATGTGATGACGGGAGACATACATGCGCAGTAGAGAAACAGAAAAGATGCTAAACACTGCAGGCTGAAAGCATCTGTGAAGTCACTCCAGAAGTATGGAGCTTTTCTTTTGATATCTAAAATAAGTCCCCCAAAAATCCTAAGACAGGGGGGGAAAACACAATAGTGACATACAAAGATAAAAAACACATAAGTCAAAATACTCATTTGCTTTGTTGTGAGGTCACAGTATAGGTTTTCCATCAGCAGAGATGAGACCTGTATTAACCTGCTAGGTTTTACACCATGATCTACAGGAATAGCTTTGTATCACTAAGGCACTTCAATTCCTAGTGAAAAATCATGTCAACAACCTCAAAAACCCTAGGTTCTCTCAAACAAGGTTCTCAGCTGTTCAACAATCAAAATTCAAACAGTGAGATTTAAGGATTACTCTAATCTCTGTTCCATTTTACAAAAACCTAGTCCGAAAATCAGGCCTCTTATCCTCAGTCATTGGCAATATTGGAATTGTTTACATTCCATTTAGCATAGCAGAAAGTGAAGGAGGGAAGGTAAACTGATTTTTATACAGCCTAATAGTGAACATCAACCTAGAGAGAAAAGGTGGTATATAACCATGGCTCCAGCTATCCACTCTCTTTGTCAAAAAAATCGCTTGCCAAAAAATATTTCATACAGGCACTTAAATGGCCTTATGGATGACAATAATACTTAGTAGACAGAGGTAAGTTCCATTATTGTTTTCATTTTTGGAAAACTAACACAGGGGCCTTATAATAAGCAACCTAGATAAATGTACTTTTGATCCACTGTTGCTAAACATATTCAAACATCTATAATTAACAAGACAATAATGACCTTCTGCTGTTGCTACTGCTAAGTCACTTCAGTCGTGTCTGACTCTGTGTGACCCCATAGACGGCAGCCCACCAGGCTCCACCCTTTCCTGGGATTCTCCAGGCAAGAACACGAGTGGGTTGCCATTTCCTTCTCCAATGCATGAAACTGAAAAGTGAAAGGGAAGTTGCTCAGCCATGTCCGACTCTTCGCGACCCCATGGACTACAGCCCACCAGGCTTCTCCATCCATGGGATTTGCCAGGCGAGAGTACTGGAGTGGGGTGCCATCGCCTTCTCCGAATAGTGACCTTACTTGGGGTAAATGAATGTATTCTAAAAATATCAAAAAAACACATTAGAAACATGTAAAGGATGATATTTTGGTAGGAGGAGGGGAGTGGGAGAAGCATTAAATTGTGAAATGTCTAAAATCTGAGGATGAAATTTTTTAATCTATTAGTAATGAGAGCATTAAACAGGTATTCTCATTCTTTGAACATTTACTAACAATATGCAGATTTAACACTTGACTACTAAAAGCTCTTTGTGTTCTTTGGAATAGAGATGTCATATTAAAATGAATAAGGCTATGATTAAGTTCCTACTTGGAGGTTAAAAAAACTGTTATGTTCAACATACTGCAAGTATGCTAAATACACCAGGGTTATGGAAAAATATTAAAGGTTTGTTCTTTATTTTCTAAATAGGAATATAATGTGGCAATCTAAGAATCACTTCAAAAATGATTGTTCTCTTGAGAAGCAAATTACTATCTGCCTTGAAAAATGTACCTCTTCAGAATAACTGAAAATTCCATTATTTTTAATTGCCCTGATATAGACACAATAGTAACATATTAATAACTATCTTATTATTATTTGAGTGATCGAATCATTACGTTTTCCACATCCACCAAAGGGATGTGGAGCAGGAGAGGTTGAAAAGGATGAAATTTCAATTGAAAAAAAAAGGACATTTAATATTCAGAGAAGTTTGCAAAGAACCTATGAAAATTCACACACATACACAAAGATCATCTTAGTTTAGGTTCTCCTACTTGTGCTTAGTAAAACACATGCATAATTTTTATTTGGGGGATCATTTCTGAATGATGTGTTAACTTCTCAAAGTCATAATTCAAAACAGATTTAATCTACTAGTCTATTTATTCATGTACTTATTTTTTACATCCCACCTAATCCCCAAAAGAATGTGGTTATGAATGATCACTTCGTAGTTAATATTTATAGGCTTGATAGCACTTTCTATTAGACTACTGTTTTCTAATTAACTACTTATTAGGCCATACATTAGTCTAAATAGCTGTTATATTACAGTGTAATAAACGTGCGTTTAGCAGCAAAAATCTAAATCCGGAAGTGGGAGGTCACTGCAGAGAACAGCACAAGAGCAGCCCAGGTGTGCACCAGCAACTCCAGGAGAGCAGATGAGTAATGGATACTTGAAGTCCTGTCAGTAACAGAATCTGTGGAAGAACTCTGGAGGAGCGAAGATACCGGATATTGGTGACCTGGGAGGATTTAGGAAGCAGTAAGGAAAAGTGAACTTTGAAAAAAAAAATCTAAGCTATGTGGCACGTTACACCTGAGAGAGAGGGGAAAAAAAAACACCAAAAATAAAAAGACAGCATTTGAAAATCTGGAAGTAAACAGAAGGAGTTACAATGTTTCCAGGAAAGGGAAAGGGAAAAAATTGTCTGAATCATCTCAAATTAGAGAAAGACATTTCCTCTAGAGACAAAACATAGAAAAAGGGAAAGAACAGAGAAGAATTAAAATGCACAGAGTTGTCAGGAACTGGAAAGTCAGCTTAGAGGACACAGTGAGAGCAGAATAGGAGATGGCCCTGAGGAGAGGGGAGCACCAAGCCTGCAAGTTTTTGCAATTCCCTTCAATTATAATGGAGGCTGTGTGCACATATTCCCTGAAGAGAGACCCACCCAAAGGTTTCTGATTTTCTGCTCACACATTTCTTGGAGAGAGACAAGCTGTCAAAAAAACCATAAAGAATCATTTTAAGAAATAAATTGAAGCTTTCATCTCTTCAAAGATGTGTGATTAGAAAAATAAATCATATAGCTTTTCAGATTACTATCATAAAAATAAAAAATATTACTATATACATCCTACTTGCATGTAATGAGACAGGGTCTATAAGACTGAGTTCTCGGTATTTATTTTCATTTCCATTTTGAACTTGAAGTTTTCAACAGGCTCTTTTGGAAGGGGCAACTGACAGTTTTCTCATTCATTCTAAGAATCTGTGAATGTGTTTTATGCACAGCAATGTGAAAGACTATGTATATAATGGAATAGTGTATTCACTGTTCTGGTTTAATAATAATGACAATCATTAATGATGAGATATCAAATTTATTAGCATATTTACCCCCAAAGAGTAGGTATTCAAAGTATAAAAACAAATTAGTCCTCAAAACAATAATTCCCAACACAAAAGTGATATACCATTTGGTCTTTGAAGTCCCATACAAGGGCTTTTCACTAACCTTCCAGTTCGCTGGAGTTCTGGTCCACTATGTCCTCCATGGGGATCAGCTTCCCCATGAGCTGCTGTTCCATTTGGTACAGAAGGAATCTTCCTCTTCTCCTGTGGGAAGATTTTTGTTTTTAATTTCAGGTGCTAGTTGTAAACAATAAAAACAATTTTTTTCCCTTGAGGCAATATACAGAGCAGTTAAGAATCCAGGCTCTGTACTTATTTGCTATACAACCTCTAGAAAGTTATTTAGCCACCTAAAGCCTCAGTTCTCACCTCCTTTTACTGGTGATAACTCTGACAGCAAAGCATCTGCCTCCAATGTGGGAGACATGGATTTGATCCTTGGTTAGGGAAGATCCCCTGGAGAAGGAAATGGCAACCCACTCCAATACTCTTGCCTGGAAAATCCCATGGATGGAGGAGCCTGGTGGGCTGCAGTCCAAGGAGAGCGCAAAGAGTCGGACATGAGAGAGACTTCACTTTCACTTTCCATTGAAGAATGAAATGAGGTGAGGGATACTTATTCTTTCTTTCAAAGAATATTTATTGAGTGCCTAGTGTGTGCCATTCATTTTTAAGTGATGCTACAGATGCAAAAGTGAGCAAGAAAAAACATTCTGTTAGTGGAGAAAAAATAATCCTATAATGTCAGGGAGAGATAGAGATGATATAGCTAACAGTGTTAGTCACTCAGTCATGTCTGACTCTGAATGATCCCATGGGCTACTGTAGCCCACCAAGCTATTCTGTCCATGGAATTCTCCAGGCAAGAAAATTGGAGTGGGTAGCCATTCCCTTCTCCAGGGGATCTTCCCTACCCAGAGAAGGTAAAGAACTTGCCTGCAATGCAGGAGACCTGGGTTCAATCCTTGGGTCCAGAAGATCCCCTAAAAAAGGGAATAGCTACCCACTCCAGTATTCTTGCCTGGAGAATCCCTTGGACAGAGAAGCCTGGCAGGCTACAATCTGTGGGGTTGCAAAGAATCAGACATGACTGAGCAACTAATACTCTCACTACTACTCTGAGATAGAGATCTGAAAAAAACTAAAACAAGAAGGGGTGAGAGGAGATTGGGATTAGGATAGGTTGAGGTAAGGAGGTGTTAATGGCGGTATAAACCTCGTCTAGTTCAACTGTTCAATGAACATTAACTGTTATCATTAGCTATTTTTAAAGTATGTTTCCCTCTCTGATTCTGGCTCATATCTTCCTACCCAAGCTTCTTTCTGATACAAAGCAGTCAGAAAGACTACTGCAAAAGGAAGATTTTAATAGAGCCAACGACAAAATACTGAGGTTATGTAAGTGCTGTTTCTCTTCAGATCTATTCCACCCACTTTTGTCAGTAATAGAGAGTTTAAAAAAATCAGAAAATCCTTCCTACTGGTGATCTTAGAGCATATTGATGTGTTCAAAAATGCTTAAAAGGGAAAAAAATTAATGGTGAAATTAAATTTTTTACTTAACTGCCATTCCAAAATAGTGTAAACATATAAATATGTTCTTCATGCTTAGTGTAAACTGAACAAGTGGGAATTATCAAATGATCTTATTACAATGGGACACTTAGATAAAATGGTACATCTTTAAAATATGACAAAAAATATATTTTGAAATGCAAAAAATATAAGAAAGTTCATTGACTGATATTTTATAATTTCCCAGGTATATAAATAGATACAATGATCTTAAGTTCAAAGATAAAAGACAATATGTCTGTCAACAGATGAAGGAACTGCCTTTACAGGTAAATAAATATCATATCTTAGTAAAAGGCTTTAACAGTGGCCCTTAATACCCTCATAACCAATAATCACCTGGGAAAATATTTCTTAGCAAGTCTAAGAAGGCAAGTAGGTATTATTTGTTCTTTCTGGGGAATTATCCCTTACTGCATAAATTAAGTCATTGTTTTACTACAGGAAAAGCTATTTGCCTTATACACTGATAAGGCAAATGATAAACCATGAAAGATATTCATCATTCTAAATACCTATTTCCTTAAGGAGTGCCTTCTTACAGTAGGGAGAAAGGGTTTAGAAAAAATAATTGTGTACTGGTGAATATTCTGAGGAAAACACAGGAAACGTTTTTTGTTGTTCAGACTTGACTGAAGGGCCCACAGCACAGCACAGGGAACTATACTCAATATCTATAACAGCCTATAATGGAAAATAATTTTTAAAATAATATATATACACACACATATTTATGTATATTTGTACGTATATGTATAAAACTGAATCACTGTCATACACCTGAAACAAACACATTGTAAATCAGCTATATTTCAATAAAAGTTAAAATAAATAAATAAAATTTGTTTCTGAGTTTCTTCTGATATCTTCAATCTGAATTACTGGAAGAAAACACTGAGCAGATCTGTTTCTTCCTTTTGGGGATTGAGAGAGGTTTGATGTATTTAATAAGATCCCCAAGATGTCCATATTTATGTAGCATTATGTACATGCCAGATTCTAAGGACAGTTATGATGTTAAACTTATTTTTCCTATGCAGGATTTATAATAATAAAAAATAAAGAAATAAAAATGATGGAAAAGCAAAAATTTAGAGCATACTAAAGGTATCTGCGAGGTGTGGGGAGGAAGAAATGGCAGTGATAAAGAGAGTGGTCAGGCAGGCTGAGAGAGAGAGTCATTTGAGAAAAATTTGAGGGAGTCAAGAGAATTAGCCATAAAATAACTGGGAGAACATCCAAGCAAAGAACAGCCAGTGAGTGGGACAGTCTTAAGGCAGGAGTATGCTGCAGAGATTGAAGAACAAGGAGGCAGGAGGCCAAGGAGAGGAGTGAGCAAGAAAGAAAGAGATGGGAAATGACTTAGAAGCAAAAGGAAGCCAGACTGTGGGGGTTTAGTAGATCATTTTAAGTATTTGGCTTTTATTCTCAGTGAAATGAGGAGCTTTTGCAGGATTTTAAGGAAAGGAGAGCATGATCTAACACTCTGGCTGCTGTTTCAAAAACAGATTCTAGGAAATAAGAGTAGAAGCAAGGAGACCGGTTAGGGGGCTATTTCAGTAACCCAGGAGAAAAATGATGGTGGCTTGGAGCCAAAGAACTGATGACATAGGGGATAAACAGGGACTTGGTGGGGTAATCTCTTTGAGTAGGTATAAAGAGATGGGATCTATTGCACAGGTAGAAAACTAACGTTGGATAATTCATCAATAGTAATATAGGAGCAGGCAGAGAGTGCAGGTGCAGATGCTGGCAGGTAGATAAATGTGGTTTGGGGAATCTAAGCAGGTAAGTGGCATGAGAGAAAAGCAAGGAAGTTGAGGGTATACATAAGGGAGTGATTATAATGACTGACATAAAGTTCTAATGAGTATTTTCAGGGGTATCCCTTGAGGTGACTGGTTATTATTCTCTTAACTGAAAGTAAGAAATATTTTTTAAAAATTCTCTGATTTACATACTTCTAGAAGAATAAAAACCATGGAGATTATCCCAGAGAGGAAAATATTTAAATGAATATTAATTCAGTACTTAATTTATTTTGATTCATTTTGTTCCACATCATAAAAGAAAACATAGGTTCATAGAATCTATTATTCAATTCCAACATACATTTTAAAAATACTAATGTTGTAAAGAAACCCTCCTACACTGTTGGTGGGAATGCAAACTAGTACAGCCACTATGGAGAACAGTGTGGAGATTCCTTAAAAAATTGCAAATAGAACTACCTTATGACCCAGCAATCCCACTGCTGGGCATACACACCGAGGAAACCAGAATTGAAAGAGACACATGTACCCCAATGTTCATCGCAGCACTGTTTATAATAGCCAGGACATGGAAACAACCTAGATGTCCATCAGCAGATGAATGGATAAGAAAGCTGTGGTACATATACACAATGGAGTATTACTCAGCCGTTAAAAAGAATTCATTTGAATCAGTTCTGATGAGATGGATGAAACTGGAGCCGATTATACAGAGTGAAGTAAGCCAGAAAGAAAAACACCAATACAGTATACTAACACATATATATGGAATTTAGGAAGATGGCAATGACGACCCTGTATGCAAGACAGGGAAAGAGACACAGATGTGTATAACGGACTTTTGGATTCAGAGGGAGAGGGAGAGGGTGGGATGATTTGGGAGAATCACATTCTAACATGTATACTATCATGTGAATTGAATCGCCAGTCTATGTCTGACGCAGGATGCAGCATGCTTGGGGCTGGTGCATGGGGATGACCCAGAAAGATGTTATGGGGAGGGAGGTGGGAGGGGGGTTCATGTTTGGGAATGCATGTAAGAATTAAAGATTTTAAAATTTAAAAAATAAAAAACTAAAATTTAAAAAAAAAATAAAAATAAAAAAAATAAAAATACTAATGTTGTAAAGAAACACAGAGCATATCTAATTCAAACTCATTATATAAAATTGTGTTGTCTAACATGATAGCCACTAACTATCAGGTGGCTATTTAAATTTAAATTAATTAAAATTTAAAAATCAGTTCCTCACTTGCATAAGCACATTTCTAGTGCTCAATAATGCCCTGACTTAATAGATAGCATAGATATAGAACATTTCTATCATTGCAGAAAGTTCTATTGGACACACTGTTATATAACATCAGTAAAGAGAGGTTACAGCATATGTTTTAAGGTAATAAAAAGAGATAATATCAGAACCCAGGTGCCTTGATTGTTAGTTCAGTGTTCTTTCTACTGTTGTCACTGTTTAGTCTCTAAGTCATGTGTGACTCTTTTGAGATCCCACGGACCATATCATGCCAGGTTCCTCTGTGCATGGGATTTCCTAGACAAGAATACTAGAGTAAGTTACCATTTCTTTCTCCAGCAAACCTTCCTGACCCCAGGGATTGAACCCGAGTCTCTTGTACTGGAAGCTTCCCTCATAGCTCAGTTGGTAGAGAATCTGCCTGCAATGCAGGAAACCTGGGTTTGATCCCTGTGTTGGGAAGATTCCCTGGAGAAGGGAAAGGCTACCCACTCCAGTATTCTGTCCTGGAGAATTCCATGGACTATGCAGTCCATGGGGTCACAAAGAGTTGGACACAACTGAGCGACTTTCACTTCACTTCACTTCACTCTTGCATTGGCATACTGAGCATACTGCTTCTCAATACCCAGACTCAAACATCCAATAATTAATCCTGGTCTTAAAGTCTCATAAAATTAATTTTAGCTCCCATGTCTCCACTTGTCTCAGAATCATCATTTCTCAAAGGCAAGGTGTTTCAAAAAATACTTGACTTTAGTCTTAATGTTTGAAAAACAAATTGGTGTTAACAAGTGTCCTTCAAACTCTCACATTCAGCATATTAATATTTTTACTGAATTTTCCAAATAATATCAATTAAAGAGATTCTTTCCTACTACTTTAAGAAGCATTATACTTTCTTTATTAATACTGTTAGTGTGAGGATGTATCAGTTCAGTTCAGTCGCTCAGTCGTGTCCGACTCTTTGCGACCCCATGAATCGCAGCACGCCAGGCCTCCCTGTCCATCACCCTCTCCTGGAGTTGACTCAGACTCACGTCCATTGAGTCTGTGATGCCATCCAGCCATCTCATCCTCAGTCATCCCCTTCTTCTCCTGCCCTCAGTCCCTCCCAGCATCAGAGTCTTTTCCAATGAGTCAACTCTTCCCATGAGGTGGCCAAAGTACTGGAGTTTCAGCTTTAGCATCATTCCTTCCAAAGAAATCCCAGGGTTGATCTCCTTCAGAATGGACTGGTTGGATCTCCTTGCAGTCCAAGGGACTCTCAAGAGTCTTCTCCAACACCACAGTTCAGAAGCATCAATTCTTTGGTGTTCAACCTTCTTCACAGTCCAACTCTCACATCCATACATGACTACTGGAAAAACCATAGCCTTGACTAGACGGACCTCAGTCAGCAAAGTAATGTCTCTGCTTTTGAATATACTATCTAGGTTGGTCACAACTTTTCTTCCAAGAAGTAAGTGTCTTTTAATTTCATCGCTGCAGTCACCATCTGCAGTGATTTTGGAGCCCAAAAAAATGAAGTCTGACACTGTTTTCACTGTTTCCCCATCTATTTCCCATAAAGTGATGGGACCAGATGCCATGAACTTCATTTTCTGAATGTTGAGCTTTAAGCCAACTTTTTCTCACTCCTCTTTCAGTTTCATCAAGAGGCTTTTTAGCTCCTTTTCACTTTCTGCCATAAGGGTGGTGTCATCTGCATATCTGAGGTTAATGATATCTCTCCCAGCAATCTTGATTCCAATTGTGATTCTTCCAGTCTAGCGTTTCTCATGATGTACACTGCATATAAGTTAAATAAGCAGGGTGACAATATACAGCCTTGACGTACTCCTTTTCCTATTTGGAACCAGTCTGTTGTTCCATGTCCAGTTCTAACTGCTGCTTCCTGACCTGCATACAGATTTCTCAAGAGGCAGGTTAGGTGGTCTGGTATTCCCATCTCTTTCAGAATTTTCCACAGTTGATTGTGATCCACACAGTCAAAGACTTTGGCATGGTCAATAAAGCAGAAATAGATGTTTTTCTGGAACTCTCTTGCTTTGTCTATGATCCAGCGGATGTTGGCAATTTGATCTCTGGTTCCTCTGCCTTATCTAAAACCAGCTTGAACATCAGGAAGTTCACGGTTCATGTATTGCTGAAGCTTGGCTTGGAGAATTTTGAGCATTACTTTACTAGCATGTGAGATGAGTGCAATTGTGAGGTAGTTTGAGCATTCTTTGGCATTGCCTTTCTTTGGGATTGGAATGAAAACTGACCTTTTCCAGTCCTGTGGCCACTGCTGAGTTTTCCAAATTTGCTGGCATATTGAGTGCATCACTTTCACAGCATCATCTTTCAGGATTTGAAACAGCTCAACTGGAATTCCATTACCTCCACTAGCTTTGTTCATAGTGATGCTTTCTAAGGCCCACTTGACTTCACATTCCAGGATGTCTGGCTCTAGAGTAGTGATCACATCATCATGATTATCTGGGTCGTGACGATCTTTTTATACAGTTCTTCTGGGTATTCTTGCCACCTCTTCTTAATATCTTCTGCTTCTGTTAGGTACATACCATTTCTGTCCTTTATCGAGCCCATCTTTGCATGAAATGTTCCCTTGATATCTCTAATTTTCTTGAAGAGATGTCTAGTCTTTCCCATTCTGTTGTTTTCCTCTATTTCTTTGCATTGATGGCTGAGGAAGGCTTTCTTATCTCTTCTTGCTATTCTCTGGAACTCTGCATTCAGATGCTTATATCTTTCCTTTTCTCCTTGGCTTTTCGCTTCTCTTCTTTTCACAGCTATTTGTAAGGCCTCCCCAGACAGCCATTTTGCTTTTTTGCATTTCTTTTCCATGGGGATGATCTTGATCCCTGTCTCCTGTACAATGTCACGAACCTCATTCCATAGTTCATCAGGCACTCTATCTATCAGATCTAGGCCCTTAAATCTATTTCTCACTTCCACTGTATAATCATAAGGAATTTGATTTAGGTCATACCTAAATGGTCTAGTGGTTTTCCCTACTTTCTTCAATTTGAGTCTGAATTTGGTAATAAGGAGTTCATGATCTGGGCCACAGTCAGCTCCTGGTCTTGTTTTTGTTGACTGTATAGATCTTCTCCATCTTTGGCTGCAAAGAATATAATCAATCTGATTTCGGTGTTGACCATCTGGTGATGTCCATGTGTAGAGTCTTCTCTTGTGTTGTTGGAAGAGGGTGTTTGCTATGACCAGTACATTTTCTTGGCAAAATTCTATTAGTCTTTGCCCTGCTTCATTCCACATTCCAAGGCCAAATTTGCCTGTTACTCCAGGTGTTTCTTGACTTCCTACTTTTGCATTCCAGTCCCTAATTAGATAAGACAATCTAAACCCTTAAAATTACTCTTTAAGCAATTTACTAATTTTAGTAGTACATCAAATGAAATTATGTGATTGTATTTATAGAATCCCAGACTATAGAATCTCCTCTGAGAAAAGGAGAGCAAATAACCTTCAATAATTATGAAATAACTTCAGGATTGAAATGTAGAAATGAGCCATCAGAATAGTTTCCTTCAATTAATAGTGGGTTTGAGATGACTTTTTAAAAGACTCATGGTTAAGTCTTTTACTCAGTCATTTACCCATCTCTGGCTAACCAGAAAAATATCTATGGTTAGAGCTGGGTCAATTAGGCCATCTGTTACTTCAGCTAAGGCAGCAGAGTCAACTACAAACACAGCTGAACTCCACAGGGACCAAAGCGAAAGGCAAGAGTGAGTAGAGGACAACAGGGAGAGCTGTAGGAGGCAGATTCACTAGGAATAGAGATGGCAATATCAGTGGGCTTAAAAAACTTTTGGCCACCACCCTCAACAAAGTTGTGCCTGCATAAGAAAATGACCTCAAACAGCATCAATAGTCTTTATTTCTGTCTGCATTGTAGGCAAGTAAAATTCACATCAGATTTTTATATGGAGGATTTTTACAACTTTCATACCACATGCCCACACAAAGGTAATACAGACATAAGATTTATGAAGAAAATTCTTGAAATCATAAATGTGATTAACAACAATAATAGGAGTTTTCCATACAAAATGACAACCATACTTTTGAATTTTCCTAACACTTACCAACTTCAAAGCTATGTATCTGAGTATAGCTGGTCCATAATGCACTTTTCTTAAGCATATTTTCCATCCTGATTAAAATTTAAGATTTCCTCCAGTATAGTATGCTCTACTGCTAAGTCACATCAGTCGTGTCCGACTGTGTGTGACCCCAAAGACAGCAGCCCACCAGGCTCCCATCCCTGGGATTCTCCAGGCAAGAATACTGGAGTGGGTTGCCGTTTCCTCCAGTGCATGAAAGTGAAAAGTGAAAGTGAAGTCATTCAGTTGTGTCTGACTCTTTGTGACCCCCTAGACTATAGCCTACGAGGCTCCACCATCCATGGGATTCTCCAGGCAAGAGTGCAGGAGTGGGTTGCCATTGCCTTCTCCAATAGTATGCTTTAAGGTGGGTCTAAAATGTTTCTGAACTGTGGTGTTGGAGAAGACTCCTGAGAGTCCCTTGGACTGCAAGGAGATCCAACCAGTCCATTCTGAAGGAGAGATCAGTCCTGGGTATTCTTTGGAAGGAATGATGCTAAAGCTGAAGCTCCAGTACTTTGACCATCTCATTCGAAGAGCTGACTCATTGGAAAAGACTCTGATGCTGGGAGGGATTGGGGGCAGGAGCAGAAGGGGACGACAGAGGATGAGATGGCTGGATGGCATCACCGACTCGATGGACATGAGTCTCAGTGAACTTCAGGAGTTGGTGATGGACAGGGAGGCCTGGCGTGCTGCGATTTATGGGGTCGCAAAGAGTCATACACAACTGAGTGACTGAACTGAACTGAAAATCTTTTCAGGCATGCAGTACTGTTATTTAGTACAGTATCATTGATACACCAAATTTTTGTGTTGATTACAAAGAAGGAAGATTTTGGGTAAGGGAATTTCATGTCCCTGCCTTCTTTAGAGGTTAAGTAGGTTCTGGTACCCTGGTTGTTCAGACGTAAAGAATCTGCAAGCAATGCAGGAGACTCAGGTTCAATCCTTGGGTCGGGAAGATCCCCTGGGAAAGGAAATGGCAACCCACTCCAGTATTCTTGTCTGGGAAATCCCATGGACAGAGGAGCCTGGTGGGCTACAGTCCATGGGGTTGCAAAGAGTCGGACATGACTGAGCGACCAACACACACCAAATCAAATGTGCTGGGAAATTTAGCTCAATTATAACACCATCTATGTGGAAATAGCATCAGATTGCACAGGTCGAGAGTTCAGCCTTAGAAGACTACCCAACCCTCACACCACATTTCAGATGTCCATCACAAGCTTGGGTTATTGGTGGTGCTTCAAACCCACTGGGGATATATCTGAAGCTCCTGTGAACCCCTTCTCAGTTCAGTTCAGTTCAGTTCAGTCACTCAGTTGTGTCCGACTCTTTGCAACCCCATAAATCACAGCACGCCAGGCCTCCCTGTCCATCACCAACTCCCGGAGTTCACTCAGACTCACGTCCATTGAGTCAGTGATCCCATCCAGCCATCTCATCCTTGGACTTCCCCTTCTCCTCCTGCCCCCAATCCCTCCCAGCATCAAAGTCTTCTCCAATGAGTCAACTCTTCGCATGAGGTGGCCAAAGTACTGGAGCTTCAGCTTTAGCATCATTCCTTCCAAAGAAATCCCAGGGTTGATCTCCTTCAGAATGGACGGGTTGGATCTCCTTGCAGTCCAAGAGACTCTCAAGAATCTTCTCCAACACCACAGTTCAAAAGCATCAATTCTTCGGTGCTCAACTTTCTTCACAGTCCAACTCTCACATCCATACATGACCACAGGAAAAACCATAGCCTTGACTAGACAGACCTTAGTCAGCAAAGTAATGTCTCTGCTTTTGAATATGCTATCTAGGTTGCTCATAGCTTTTCTTTCAAGAAGTAAGTGTCTTTTAATTTCATGGCTACAGTCACCATCTGCAGTGATTTTGGAGCCCAAAAATAAAGTCTGACACTGTTTCCACTGTTTCCCCATCTATTTCCCATGAAGTGATGGGACCGGATGCCATGATCTTCGTTTTCTGAATGTTGAGCTTTAAGCCAACCTTTTCACTCTCCTCTTTCACTTTCATCAAGAGGCTTTTTAGTTCCTCTTCACTTTCTGCCATAAGGGTGGTGTCATCTGCATGTCTGAGGTTATTGATATTTCTCCCTGCAATCTTGATTCCAGCTTGTGTTTCTTCCAGCCCAGCGTTTCTCATGATGTACTCTGCATAGAAGTTAAATAAGCAGGGTGACACTATACAGCCTTGACGCACTCCGTTTCCTATTTGGAACCAGTCTGTTGTTCCATGTCCAGTTCTAACTGCTGCTTCCTGACCTGCATACAGGTTTCTCAAGAGGCAGGTTAGGTGGTTTGGTATTCCCATCTCTTTCAGAATTTTCCACAGTTTATTGTGATCCACACAGTCAAAGACTTTGGCATGGTCAATAAAGCAGAAATAGATGTTTTTCTGGAACTCTCTTGCTTTTTCCATGATCCAGCGGATGTTGGCAATTTGATCTCTGGTTCCTTTGCCTTTTCTAAAACCAGCTTGAACATCAGGAAGATCACGGTTCACGTATTGCTGAAGCCTGGCTTGGAGAATTTTGAGCATTACTTTACTAGCATGTGAGATGAGTGCAATTGTGCGGTAGTTTGAGCATTCTTTGGCGTTGTCTTTCTTTGGGATTGGAATGAAAACTGACCTTTTCCAGTCCTGTGGCCACTGCTGAGTTTTCCAAATTTGCTGGCATATTGAGTGCATCACTTTCACAGCATCATCTTTCAGGATTTGCAATAGCTCCACTGGAACTCTATCACCTCCACTAGCTTTGCTCATAGTGATGCTTTCTAAGGCCCACTTGACTTCACATTCCAGGATGTCTGGCTCTAGATGAGTGATCACACCATCATGATTATCTGGGTCATGAAGATCCTTTTTGTATGGTTCTTCTGTGTATTCTTGCCATCTCTTCTTAATATCTTCTGCTTCTGTTAGGTCCATACCATTTCTGTCCTTTATCGAGCCCATCTTTGCATGAAATGTTCCCTTGGTATCTCTAATTTTCTTGAAGAGATCTCTAGTCTTTCCCATTCTGTTGTTTTCCTCTATTTCTTTGCATTGATGGCTGAGGAAGGCTTTCTTATCTCTTCTTGCTATTCTTTGGAACTCTGCACTCAGATGCTTATATCTTTCCTTTTCTCCTTTGCTTTTCTCCTCTCTTCTTTTCACAGCTCTTTGTAAGGCTTCCCCAGACAGCCATTTTGCATTTTGGCATTTCCTTTCCATGGGGATGGTCTTGATCCCTGTCTCCTGTACAATGTCATGAACCTCATTTGGTAGTTCATCAGGCACTCTATCTATCAGATCTAGGCCCTTAAATCTATTTCTCACTTCCACTCTAGAATGGCTCATAGTGAAGTGAAGTCGCTCAGTCATGTTCAACTCTGCGACGCCATGGACTGTAGCCTACTATGCTCCTCCGTCCATGGGATTTTCCAGGCAAGAGTACTGGAGTGGGTTGCCATTTCCTTCTCCAGAAGATCTTCCTGACCCAGGAATCGAACCCAGGTCTCCCTCACTGTAGGCAGATGCTTTACCGTCTGAGCCACCAGGGAAGTCCCTAGAGAAACATTTTACTTACTTGATCACCAGTTTTATTACTAAAGGATATTACTCAGGAACAGCCATATTGAAGAGATGCATAGGACAAGGCATGGTGAAAGGGAGAGAAACTCCCATAACCTCTCTAGGCACACCACTCTTTCCAATCTCCACGTGTTCACAGACCTGAAAACTCTCTGAACCCGGCCCCTTTGGGGGTTTATGGAGGCTTCATTACAAGGCTCCCCTCTCCCCTCCCTGGAGGCGGGAGGGTGCAACTGAAAGTTCTAAACTCTAATCTCTTGGTAATGCTCCACCTGGCAATCAGCCCCTGTTCTTAAGAGTTTCTAAAGTAACCTCATTAACATAACAAAGACATCTTTGTTGCTTTCATCACTTAGAAAATTCCAAGCATTTTAAGAGCTTTGTGCCAGAAATGGGGACAGAGACCAGATAAATATTTCTTATTATAATCACATCACAGAAGTTATAATTTAAATCATTTGAATCTTCAGCTATATTATCTTAGTACATATATTTAAAAGGCAAAAAAATAATGGTAGTCCTAAGAGTATTTTCAAATATACATACCTGGGAAGGAACATTTTTGGGAGGCTCTATTCGAATGCTTGGGTCCCACTCCCCGGGAGGAAGGACAGTCACCTGATCCAGAAATTCGTCAATTCCTGACACCAAGTCATTACGATCTTTTGCTTTGTAAGCAACATCATGAAACACCTATAGAGAGAAAACAACCATTCATAGATTTTAAAAATGCACCTAAAATCTAAATGTATTTTGTGTTTTCATTTCCCAGTTAGCACACATGTGACTATAACAATTTGAATACGAAACTCTTAACTAAAGAAGTTTTAGTGTAAAATATTATAACCTCTTTTATTCTATGATTGCACAGATGTTTATCTTTTCTTAGAATGCTAGATGAATGTTGAAATTTCTGGTGGAAAGAGAAAAGGAAGGAAAAGGAGAATAGAAGGAAGCTCATTAAATTAGAATTAATGATTCAGGTTTGACAAACATTGTTTATATATATGTAAATCAAACTTTCTGAAAGAAACCCTTGCTTTAAAATGAGATAAAAGTTTATAATAATATTTATACCTAGGCATAAAATAATGCTATTGAATAAATGATAGACTAATCAATAAACAGTACTAAGCCAAGTTATTATCTATATAAAAGTAAAACAGGATCTTTATCCATATCCCACTTAAAAAGCAGTTCTAGGTATTAAAAACTTAAATATGAGTGTTAAACTATTAAATTAATTGGACATAATGTAGGATATATTTATGACCTCAGAGTAAACAGTAATACAAATCTCAAAGATTTAGTGTAGTATCAAAACAAGCACATAACAAATTTTTGCTGTTCTTCAAGGAGAAAAGAAAACTACATGTTCAGACGTGAGTACTGAATATAAGATAGCATATTTTGTAAATGATGACCTTACAGAAAACAATTTCAGTAGAGTGGTCGTGACAAAAATTACACTGTAATACATTGAGATAAATGAAATTATGATATTCAGGACCAAGTAGAGATTACTCTTTCAAAACTCTTAAGATTCAGGTTCAATCAACACTTCAGTGGGACACGCTATGTTAAGGAGAAAGAAATTTTAAGGATGGGAAAATCCTGGCCTTTTATTTCATATGTATTTTCTAAGTAGCTACTATATGTTAGGCCTGTTTGCTAAATGAACCAAAGGAGTCAGTGTTGATTTAGCTAAGTGACAGAGAGAGAAAACTGTTGACACAAAAGTCCAGAACAAGAAAAAGAAGTTTCTTTTTTCTTTTTTTTTTGCTTTTGTTCTTATAAAAGTTATTTATGTTAATATACAATTATTTTATTATTTTAAAATAAATTCACAAACATTTTTTTTAATTCTCATTTTTAAGTTCTCTTATAAATATCAGCATACTATCAATATAAACAAAAGCTCTTTGGAGTGCTTAATAATCTTTAAGACTATAAAGGGATTAATAAATTGGTAATAGTGCCAATAAACAAAATCATATGATTTATCTCCAGTCATGCTCAACAGGAAGGGAGAAAAGAGGCTAGCTTAATTCAAGATAAGGTGTTGCTAGGATGACTAGAACATTCAGTCATCAATTCATTTAAAAAAAATGTAATGAACCCTGACTGAAGGTCAGACACCATGCTAAATATGAAGATACAAAAGGAAAAGACAGTCTGCTTACAAGAAGTCCCCAGTACAGAGAGGAAAAGAACAGCTTAGTCAACAAATAATTATTTGAGCACCTGACAAAATCAAGGAACAAAAATGAATATTAATGGTAACTGCTCACATGGAATTTAGAGCTTAATAATGAAATTCAATTCATCATTGTCTTAAATTGTATGAATCAACATATTGAATCTTATTCTTGAATATAATTGTTCAATGTATTTCAAAGCAGTTAGATGGCAGAACAATTTCTCCACCTGAGCTTTGAACAATAAAAACCTTTCATTCTCTTTTAAAAGTATTTAAATTTTCTTTTAATATTCAATGAATGTACTTCATAATTAACATATCCTATTATAATTAACAGCTCTCATCTTTTGCAGTAACTTTCTGGTTGAGTTTCCTCTTCTCTATTTCGCTCCTCATAGAGTTACAAACTGCTCCAAGCTAACTTTCAAGTCTAAAGGATTCATGTTTGAGGCGTCAAGGGCTCATTTGTTGTTGTTTAGTTGTTAAGTTGTGTCCTATACATGGACACATGTATATATAGGAAACTAATACACGACTGAAGTGACTTAGCATGCATGCATGCATTGGAGAAGGAAATGGCAACCCACTCCAGTGTTCTTGCCTGGAGAATCCCAGGGGAACCTGGTGGGCTGCCGTCTACGGGGTCGCACAGAGTCGGACACGACTGAAGCGACTTAGTAGCAGCAGCAGTTGTTAAGTCGTGTCCTGTACATGTATATATAGGAAACTAATACTCTCTTTAAGTTGGTTCTTTCTAAAACAGATGAAATAATTGGTTTTGTTCTAACTTTTGGTTTCCTATGTGTAAACATCAGTAACTAACTCATATAAAATCAATAAACATAATTTGAACAGATATAATAGAAGAATTTATATTGAACTCCAAACGTAAGTTCAAATTTTCAGATTTCATAAACCTAGGAAAAGTTATACACAAAGTTCTTTTCATAGATATTTGAAATATTTCAATAAATTATTAAATTATTTAGATGAGATTTCAGAAATGTATAATCTCATCTGGTATTTACTACTGAATTTTGAATTTATGTCACTTCTGTGATTTTTCATCTGCTCTTCTTTTACAATAAAAATAGATTTTTGCAAGGCATTGTAGAATTCAAGAAACCAGTTATATGATATGATATTTTATGTTTATTTTTATGATCTTTATATTTTTTAGACATATTTCATTGAGAAGCTGATGAAGGTTTTTTCCAGTTCAAAAAACTACATACAGTTTTTGTACACAGAAAAAATTGTGTGTTGAGTCAGAGATCACAGGCCTCCTTGAAACCTATCTTCAGCTCCTCTAATGGTTAAAAGGCTCCAAGGTTAAAAACATCTACATTTAGGCAATTACAAAGAGAGTTGATAGATGTCTTACGGCTTTTGGTGTCATGTATACTATCCAGATAAACTGCCTCTTTTATTTTTTGAGACCTTAAAACCATTTTGCTCCAAACAAGACCCTCACTGATATTAACAATGGTGCTTACTTTGGCAACACAAATGCTATTAAGGGAATATTAATAAATACACTCTAAATTCACTAAACAACAGATTTTCTTTAAAACATAGGGTTTTAAAATGTTCATGTGTGTGAATTTATTACCCCTTTCGAACAAATTTTTCCAAGGGAAATTTTATAGTGCAAGTATTTAAAGGGGATTCAATACAGAGAAATCTGATTCACAGTAAATTGTCATGAATACAGAACTCCAAAAGTTAGGTGTACCTAGTAGGGGGAAATGTTCCCAATGAACTTGAATAAATACCTCATCTGTCATTAGGGTTGCCATCGATCTGCCAATCTCATGGTACTGCTGACCCTTTCCCAGGGGTCCCAGAAGAATGAACAAAAATCTGTAACGAAGAAGAAAAAAACATGTGTTTCAAGGTAGAAATAAAAAATAATTTTAGTAGTACAGCATCACTCATCTCAAAGGAATTAGTGAAGATAGGATTTCGATGTAAATATAGGATTTCTATATTTTTCCACAGGTTGTTAACATATAATATTTTGAAATATTTTATGTTTCAAAACGACTCATGCTTAAGATCCTTGAGCAATTGGAATCTGGGGTATTTTGCTGTTTCTTTCATTTAGTTACCTATAATGCTTAAGCAGTTACTGTGAATTTTAAGGATTCTATAATTCTTAGAGGAGAAAGTTAAGAAAAATAGAATCTGATTAAATCTTTTTGAATTGTAAGATAGAGAATTCACTCTCACATATGTAAACTGTAGAATTAGGCAGAAGAGGGGAATGGTAATAAAGTAGCATAAGCAAAGAAAGAATATATGGTAAAAAAAAAAAAGTGGGTGTGTGGAAAATTTACATTAAATAGAAAAAATGATTGCCAGGAATCAAAAATTAGAATTAAAAAAATCCATTAATTCCAATGCTGGAGTAATAATAATAGCAGCTGCACTGTGATATTCCATCTATATAAGGTTGAAAGTTTAGCAAATTCATCATCACAACTGGAAATTTTAAAGAAATCAACACGTGTTTTAACTTTGGAGGACCAATTACTGTCCGGTCTCTGAATAGGTCAATTCTACAAGGAAATTATGAGAATTTTAAGATGTCTTGTATTTCATTATATAACTACAGCATTCACTTGTTAAATGGTTTCTGCTTGTATGCATGAAGACTAATGACTTTATAAGGTATACTGAAATAGATATCACAATTATACCTTTCATTCAGTTATAAACTTTAGAGATTGTACACGTTTTTACATGATGCATATATTACAGTCATAGAGGATCTGACAATTTTTTGTGTGTCAGTTGTAACTGAATCCAATCCTACTATACAGAAATGTCCACTATACATTTAAAACAGGAATAACTTAGAGTGGTGGCAGATGCTTTACCAACTATAGTACTTTTAAGAAATTTCCTAACCTATGTACATCTTACTATTTTCACATTTCTATTCCATGGACTATTTATAAATCCTAAAATTATTTTCTGGTATTTTTACCATGTGTTACTGTTATATACACAGTGTGCCCTTTTGTCCTCCTAAGAAAGGATAATTAGGAACCTTGAATGGCTTTCTTTATTCTATTTGTCTAACTAATCTTCTTCCATTTTTCACCTTTGCTAACTAAACAGTCTAGCCTTTTAAATCTCTCCTTATACCGTGCCTCTACCGTGCCCCTAATTTTTCCTCCACTGTTCTCTAGACACACTTTGCTATGTCAGTATGAAATGAGGCCACTTAAACCTTGACAGTTTTCAAAGTGAGGGTATATAACCCCATTATGGCTTTTTGCTACTCCTGGGAATTTTTTTTTCCTTTCCTTTGAAGTACAAGAGCTATCATTGTCATAAATAACCATCATTTACTCAGAGTTCATCGGACACCTTCTTAGCTGATGGAACAAGAATGCACTGCTTGGAAGACACAAAGAAATTTTAATCTACTAAAATAATACCACTATGGCTAGTAAATTTCACATGTTAAATCTGAATCCCAAATTCCCAGAAACTCTGAATAGATTACAGGGTGTACATGGAAAAATGTAGCCTTAATCATATGTCAGACACCACCTTAATGTGTTCAGTTCATCCTTCTCCTTTTTAATAAAACTTGGTATGCGTCAGAAGTCTTGGTAGCCCTCCAGATGAACAGACACACTTTTCTCTATAACTTGAATTGGTAGCTAGTTTCCTGACTCAAATCTGTTCATACACAGGTTCAGGCAGAGGTTCTCAAACACTGAATTCCTCTCCAGTCAGCTGAGCTCTAATGAAATGAGGCCTCTTCTGACTAAACTATTCTATATTTTTGGAATATCATATCCACAATCAAAACACAGAGTGATGTAATTGGCTGTTTTGAGTTAAGGCTGAAAGGTTCATAGAAGAAACATTCTACCAAGCCAGTTACCACAGCACCTGAAATCATCATCAGCTTAACTTGACTAAGACCTACAGTGTTTGGAAGAGGAGACAATTAACAGCATCTGAGGCAGTTATATGCTGTGCTGTGCTTAGTTGCTCCGTCATGTCTGACTCCTGTGACCCCATGGACTGCAGCCCACCAGGGCCCTCTGTCCTTGGGGATTCTCCAGGCAAGAATACTGGAGTGTGTTGCCATGCCGTCCTCCAGGGGATCTTCCCAACCCAGGGAATGAATCCAGGTCTCCTGCATTGCAGGTGGATTCTATACTGACTGAGCCACCAGGGAAGCCCAAGAGACGATTATGGCATCACACAAAGGGCACCAGTCATGACGGAAGCAGGGCCATGCATAGATAAGTTT
Organism: Ovis canadensis; assembly: GCF_042477335.2. Lineage (NCBI taxonomy): Eukaryota > Metazoa > Chordata > Mammalia > Artiodactyla > Bovidae > Ovis > Ovis canadensis. The sequence goes on from NC_091246.1 coordinate 153,345,268, forward strand.
TGCTGTGGAACAGGATCAGAGTGAAAGCCTGTCTATACACAGGAATCACGTTTGATGGAGGGAGAAGGGAAGAAAACAAGGTATCCTAGAAGAATTGCTAGGAATGTAATGTGTTGTGGCCAAAATTCATTTTTCTTCATGAATTTGCCCATGGACAGTCTCATCTCTATAACATGGAGATAAATAATAAATAACAAAATTCAGTTTCTATTATGGCAAAGTTGTTAGTTTTTATGTGCACCTAAATGAAAAACAAGTTCAGGTAATCAAGTTAAATTTGTCCTTTTGATTCAGATTCAACCACAGTAACTATCAATGATTCTTAAGAATCTATGTATGGGAACTATACTATGACTAAGATTGAAACATATAGTATGTAAGACACAGCAGGTAGTATCCTAATGATGGCACTTAAGTATAAACCGAGCCTTGAAAACTTTGATCTTTTCAAATATGATCACACTCATATACAAGATCTTCTTTAGCCCATGCATGCATGCCTACAAAGTTGCTTCAGTCATGTTCAACTCTTTACAACCCTATGGACTGTAGCCTGCCAAGCTCCTCTGTCTATGGGATTCTCTAGGCAAGAATACTGGAGTAGGTAGTCATTCCCTTTTCTAGAGAATCTTCCTGATTCAGGGATGGAAGCCGCCTCTCTTTGTCTCCTGCATTGGCAGGCGGGTTCTTTACAACTGGCTCAGATGGTAAAGAATGCCTGCAATGCAAGAGACCCAGGTTCCATCCCTGGATGGGGAAGATCCCTTGGAGAAGGGAATGGCTACCCACTCCAGTATTCTTGCCTCGAGAATTCCATGGACAGAGGAGCCTAGGGGGCTCCAGTCCATCGGGTCGCAAAGAATTCCACCGGATAGAGCGACAAACACTTTCACTTTCTTTACCACTAGCAGCACCTGGGTGCCCTGGTTAGCCCATAGTCTAATGCAATCTTTGAAAAAAGCCTATACTTTATCACTTTTCACCAAAAGTCTAAAAAAGGAGTCCCATTATTCTGGCTTAGAGAATGATTATACACCTTTTGAGGGATTCCCTGATAGCTCAGTTGATAAAAAGAATCCTCCTGCAATGCAGGAGACACCAGTCCAATTCTTGGGTCGGGAAGATCCCCTGGAGAAGGGATAGGCTACCCACTACAGTATTCTTGGGCTTCCCTTGTGGCTCAGCTGGTAAAGAATTCGCCTGCAATGCGGCGGGAAACCTCGGTTCGATCCATCCCTGCGTTGTGAAGATCCCCTGGAGTAGGGAAAGGCTACCCACTCCAGTATTCTGGCCTGGAGAATTCCATGGACGGTACAGTCCATGGGGTCGCAAAGAGTTGCACATGAGTGAGAGACTTTCACTTCACTTCATGATGATATAGACCAGGGTATTCAGAGATAAGGAGCGTGCCTAAAAGAAAACATAGAAATTTGAGAAGAAGAAAGAAAGAACAGAACAATTTTTAAAGCACTTTTTGCCCTCCTCCATAAAGAAGAAACAACAGTTTTGTGGATTATACTTTAGTTTCAAGAAAAAAACTCTCAGAGGAAATTATATTTATACCTTTCCCACACACACACACAAAAAAATGGCTGAAGAAAGTGCAAAAGATGCTCTTATACTTTTACCTGGTTGGGATGGGGACCTCAGCTAATCCTTGAAGCAGCACAGCTGGGGACAACCTGACAAACGCAACTACAGTTCGATCCAGAAACTCTAATTCCCCAACTAAGATGTTTGAAGCTTCAGCACCTGGAGGAATCTTCTTCATAAAATGCAGATCGACCTGGGAGCATCACAAAGTAAAATACATCAAAACTCGAAAGATTTGTTAAATCATTCCTAGCAGAGTACTTCACACATGGTAACCCATCATTAAATATAGTTTAAATAAATATAGCTTATATAAGTATTATTTAAATCAAATTTAAAATAGTTAAACATCTTTCTTGCCCTTTAAAAATACTTTTTTTCTTTTACTTCTGTATTTTTTGGAATTTGTTAATAATACACTGAATACTCTAGTTTTCTGCTCAATACTTTTCAAAGATGCTTTTCAGTATCAGTAATCTTGAAATTTTCAGGGTGAAAAGATTATGTGTTCAATAATTACATGCATATACTCTAATCACAATTTAATTAGTATTTGCCAATATATTTAAATATTTGTATACTACCTTATCTTAATTTTGTACATAACACATTAATAATGTAAAATATGCCTATTTCAAAAGAAACATAATCAAAATTTTCCTTATAATATAAATTATGACTTTAGTATTCAACTTTATCTTAATTGTTCTATATCCTTCACATTTTATACTTGTCCTGATTAATCTTCAAATTTAATTTCTCATCAGAGTATTTAGATATGGCAGAGTAGAGGAAACAAGAATAAAAACATTAACATTTGGAGTCAGTGAAGAGCCACAGTTGAATTTCTGATATGAGATGTCTATGACTGAAATGAATGCACACAAAACAAACCCATCATTAATAAAAACAAATGCTTAAAGGGTGAAGTCTGAAAATGAATGTACAATATTCAAAGAATAACTATCAATTCTCATATAGAGAGCCTCAGTGAAAACGAAGCAGTGATTTTTAAAGTCACTTTTACGAAGCCTATTTCTTATTTCTAATTCATTGAGTTGCTTTCAATGGAAACCTATTGGTAGGTAATAACGATTTCTGTAATAATTCTTTCTATGCTCCTAATGAAATGGAGACTAAAGACCAAAGTGGGAATAGGAGAGAGTGAGGCAGAGAGAAGGAAAAGAAAGAGAAGGAGAAAGAAGGAGAGGGAGGGAGATGAGAAGATGAGGAGGAAGCGGAAACGAAGAGAGGAAAAATAAGAGGAGAAAGAAGAGAGAGACGGGGAGAGAAAAGAGCTCTGACAAATACTTCAGGTCAACAAGACTTTGGTGGGGGGGCAGATACTCCCTTGTTTAATGATTTTAGAATTTTTTTCAAGCAGTTTAAAATGAAAAAAAAATTTTAACTTTTAGGAGGAATAACTTAGAAAGTCCATAGCCAGACTATAGTGACTATATTAAATTTGCTGCTTTCTGAAATCAAGACCTCAGCACACTTGTATAGAAGGTTTATAACTACTTAATTTTCTGTGAGATAAAGGTGCCTCAAAACATAAAACCTATTATATGAAATATTTATTTTATCATAAGGATTAAATATAAAAATAATCTAGTATGCCACTAAAATATCAAATAGAAGTAATGTTCTATTTTAAAGAAAAAGAAAATGATTTAACAAAGCAAAACTGCCTATAAAATTTGATGAATATTATAAATTTCAAAAATTTTAACCTATAAATATATTTCCAAATATAAATTTGTAAACTTGTAATATGTATACACTATTAGCTCTGTGAGAAAAACATATTAAATCTCCACAAGTCTTTCACAGCCTAAAAAAGTAAAATAAACTATTAAGCTTTTTCCCCCAATAGAAATATGATATTAATACACTGGAACAAAGAGAAAATAGTTTTTTAAGAAAATCTACAACTGGTAAGCAAATAGGAGTCATGTTGGTAATATCTGTCATAACTCTAGTGAGAAGTTTGAGTTCAACCTGGAAGACTGTGTAATTCCTTTATTCAATATCTCCTGACATATGCCATAACCTTAACTATTGATGTCTGTGCCTCAGGCATGAGACAACTACACACATGACTGCTTTAAGATTTACTTTAATTAAATCAAGGAGTACCTAGTATGCTGTGTGCATGTGTGCTAAGTTGCTTCAGTCATGTCTGACTCTGTGTGACCCTATGGCCTGTAGCCCGCCAGGCTCCTCCACCCATGGGATTCTCCAGGCAAGAATAGTGGAGTGGGTTGACATGCCCTCCTCCAGGGGATCTTCCCAACCCAGGGATCCAACGTGCATCTCTTGTGTCTCCTGTATTACAGGCGGGTTCTTTACCACTAGCGCCACCTGGGAAGCCCACCTAGTATGCTGCTGCTGCTGCTAAGTCGCTTCAGTCCTGTCCGACTCTGTGTGACCCCATAGGCGGCAGCCCACCAGGCTCCTCTGTCCCTGGGACTCTCCAGGCAAGAACACTGGGGTGGGTTGCCATTTCCTTTTCCAATGCATGAAAAGTTAAATGTGAAAGGGAAGTCGCTCAGTCGTGTCCAACTCTTAGTGACCCCATGGACTGCAGCCTACCAGGCTCCTCCGTCCATGGGATTTTCCAGGCTAGGGTACTGGAGTGGGGTGCCATTGCTTTCTCCAACCTAGTATGCTAAAGTAGCTTAGTTTTATGAAAGAAAATACATGGTCCCTAATTTTTTTTTTTGCATTATATAATACTTGATATATCACTGATTGATACCCGTTACTTAGAAAATCCACTAAAATATTTAGAATTTAATTTCAGGATTAGGAAATTTATTCTGACTTAAAATGTAACAAATTATAGTTAAATAACATATATCAAAAGACCCATTATATTATTGTAATACTGTATGCTATATATAGTATAATACTATACTATATACTAATATATATAGTATAATACTATTCTCCAGGCCAGAATACTGGAGTGGGTAGCTTTTCCTTTCCCCAGGGGATCTTCCCAACCCAGGGATCAAACCCAGGTCTCGTGCATTGCAGGCAGATTCTCTACCAGCCAGCCACAAGGGAAGCCCAAGAATACTGGAGTGGGTAGACTATTCCTTCTCCAGCGAGTCTTCCCAACTTTGGAATCAAACTGGGATCTCCTGCATTGCAGGCGGATTCTTTACCAACTGACCTATTAGGGAAGCCCGCTCTACATTATAGTACTTATTATTGTTGGACTAATCATGTATTTGGGGGTAATAGATATATATTATCTACTTATTTTATTATATTATACAATTATACATTATTCCTGGGATAGCCCTATATTTTTATTTTTATGTTAACGTACAATTCATAAAGAACCTTATGTGGCAATCTAACTTTTAATACAACAAAAGGTCACATTTAAGGAACACAGTTTAACTTTTTATAAAACTACAAATATCAAAAATAGCTCTGAGGAATTAGGTTGACCTATATCCCTAAGACAGTCCTCAGTTCAGTTCAGTTCAGTTCAGTCGCTCAGTCGTGTCCGACTCTTTGCGACCCCATGAATTGCAGCACGCCAGGCCTCCCTGTCCATCACCAACTCCCAGAGTTCACTCAGACTCACGTCCATAGAGTCAGTGATGCCATCCAGCCATCTCATCCTGGGTCGTCCCCTTCTCCTCCTGCCCCCAATCCCTCCCAGCATCAGAGTCTTTTCCAATGAGTCAACTCTTCGCATGAGGTGGCAAATATGAAATAAAGAAATCCTGGAATTTTCTAGTCCTCTGAAGAGAATCTTGAAGAAACCAAGCTATATACTCTTATGGATCTGTACTTATGCACCTGGGGTCTCCAGACCTTTATGCTAGGAAGGAAAACATGCTTTATTCTGGTTATTTGGCACTTAAGTTGTGAATGAGAAACAGTTATATCTCTGGGGAACAAGGTTAGACCAAAGATAAGGGTGGAACCAGAAGTTTCTGGACAAGCTACACACTAAGATGTGAAGGAAATACACATGAGTCTTTAGGGAGAAAGTTTAGGTCTCAAACCCATTGTAGAATGTACAGGAAAATGAACAGAAATTCCCTGGGGAGACATGGTCTTGTAACAGTAACCAGCGAGTGATCTCTATTAGCTCTCTTAATCTGGGATTCAGTTTTCTCCCCTTTTCAATGAGATTTTTAAGGTTTCCTAGAATTCTAGGATTTTATAATGCAACAACTCTTCATATTTCATACGTTAAAGACTGATGATGAAGTGAGTTCCTTCTACATAGAAAATAATGTGGCAGTTCCTTTAAGTCACTTGAAATTAAAAGAAGCCATCAACATTTGATATGAGCCACAGTAAGATCATGAACTCCCTATTAACAAATTCAGACTTAAACTGAAGAAAGCAGGGAAAACCACTAGACCATTCAGGGATGACCTAAATCAAATCCTTTATGATTACACAGTGGAAGTGACAAATACATTCAAGGAATTATATCTGATAGACAACAGTGCCTGAAGAACTATGGACAGAGGTTCGTGACATTGTATAGGAGGTAGTGATCAAGGCCATCCACAAAAAGAAGAAATGCAAAAAGGCAAAATGCTTGTCTGAGGAGGCCTTAGAAATAGCTGAGAAAGGAAGAGAAGAGAAAGGCAAAGAAGAAAAGGAAAGATATACCCATTTGAATGCACAGTTCCAAAGAATAGCAAGGAGAGATAAGAAAGCTTTCCTCAGTGATCAATGTAAAGAAATAGAGGAAAACAATAAAATGGGAAAGAGTGGAGATCTCTTCAAGAAAATTAGAGATACCAAGGGAACATTTCGTGCGAAGATGGGTTCAATAAAGGACAGAAATGGTATGGACCTAACAGAAGCAGAAGATATTAAGAAGAGGTGGCAAGAATACACAGAAGAACCATACAAATAAAGATCTTCATGACCCAGATAACCATGATGATGTGATCACTTACCTTGAGCCAGATATCCTGGAATGAAAAGTCAAGTGGGCCTTAGGAAGCATTACTATGAACAAAGCTAGTGGAGGTGATGGAATTCCAGTTGAGCTATTTCAAATCCTGAAAATTGATGCTGTGAAAGTGCTTCACTCAATATGCCAGCAAATTTGGGAAACTCAGCAGTGGTCACAGGACTGGAAAAGGTCAGTTTTCATTCCAATCCCAAAGAAAGGCAATGCCAAAGAATGCTCAAACTACTGCACAATTGCACTCATCTCACACGCTAGCAAAGTAATACTTAAAATTCTCCAAGCCAGGCTTCAACAGTGCATTAACTGTGAACTTCTAGATGTTCAATCTGGGTTTAGAAAAGGCAGAGGAACCAGAGATCAAATTGCCAACATCTGTTGGATCATCAAAAAAGCGAGAGAGTGCCATAAAAACATCTACTTCTGCTTTATTAACTATGCCAAAGCCTTTGACTGTGTGGATCACAGCAAACTGTGGATAATTCTTTAAGAGATGGGAATACAAGAACACCTTACCTGCTTCCTGAGAAATCTGTATGCAGGTCAAGAAGCAACAGTTAGAACTGGACATGGAACAACAGACTGGTTCCAAATTGGGAAAGGAGTATGTCAAGGTTGTATATTGTCACTCTGTTTATTTAACTTATATGCAGAGTATATCATGTGAAATGTCAGGCTGGATGAAGCATAAGCTGAAATCAAGATTGCGGGAAAAATATCAATAACTTCAGATATGCAGATGAACACACCCTTATGGCACAATGTGAAGAACTAAAGAGCCTTGATGAAAGTGAAAGAGGAGAGTGAAAAAGTTGGCTTAAAGCTCAACATTCAGAAAACTAAGATCATGGCATCTGGCCCCATCATTTCATGACAAATAGGTGGGGAAACAATGGAAACAGGAGAGACTCTATTTTTAGGGGCTCCAAAATCACTGCAGATGGTGACTGCAGTCCATGAAATTAAAAGACATTTGTCCCTTGGAAGAAAAGCTATGACCAACCTAGACAGCATATTAAAAAGCAGAAACATTACTTTGCCAACAAAGGTCCATCTAGTCAGAGCTATGGTTTTTCCAGTAGTCATGTATGGATGTGAGAGTTGGACCATAAAGAAAGCTGAGCACTGAAGAATTGATGCTTTTGAACTGTGGTGCTGCAGAAGGCTCTTGAGAGTCCCTTGGACTGCAAGGAGATCCAACCAGTCCATCCTAAAGGAAATCAGTCTTGAATATTCATTGGAAGGACTGATGCTGAAGTTGAAGCTCCAATACTTTGGCCACCTGATGCAAAGAGCTGACTCCTTGGAAAAGACCCTGATGCTGGGAAAGACTGAAGGCAGGAAGAAAAGGGGATAACAGAGGATGAGATGGTAGGATGGCATCACCGACTCAAGGGAGATGAGTTTGAGCAAGATTTTGGAGCTGGTGATGGACAGGGAAGCTTGTTGTGCTGCAGTCCATGGAGTTGAAAAGAGACACAACTGAGCAACTGAAACGAACCGATCAACATTTGGGAAATAATAAAATAGTCATATAGTCATATATATATGGTCAAATAATAAAATAGTCTCCATGTCAGTTTAAAAACACAACATATCTGCTTTTTAAAAGCATTATAGGAATAAAAAAAAAAAGAAACTGACAGTTCAGATTATATTCAAAAACACTCCTAAATGAGTAAGTTTGATGGGCCTAACCACTGGAAGGGTTAAAAGATACATGGTTTGAATGTAGATAGAACATAGGATCAAGTAACATGAAATGAAAAAAGACTTTTTTTCACCTTCATATTTCAAAATTCTACCGGGGTTTGGAATCTACGTATTAAACTTAAAATACTTAAGGTAATATGTAAACTAACTGATTCACTTTGATAAATTTACTACCAATCTGAAATCCCTACGTTAAAAATCCTTAATTCATATATCTGCAAAATCTGGCACTAAAGTGTCTTTCCCTAATGATGTACCACTTTTGTTCTTGCCAAATCCTACTTCTCTACCTTTCCACAATATAAGGTAAGAAGTACTACTTTGCTGGAAAAAAAAAAAAAATACAGAGCCTAAGGTTTAAATTGTCTTGAACCTCACAGGATTCATTGTACACATACATCCAAGACACTGTTCAAGACACTAAAGATCCAGTAGAGAACAAATCATATTAAATTTTGCTCTAGTGTTTACTTTTGGCACTACTGTTTCCACTAATATCAACAACAACACAGCAATAATAGTAGCAGCCACATTTTATTGAACACCCAAAGGGTTGGCAGAGAATTAGATGGTTAGATAGTATCACTGACTCAATAGACATGAATCTGAGCAAACTCCAGGAGATAGTAGAGGACAGCGGAGCCTGGTGGGCTACAGTCCATGGGGGTCACAAAGAGTTAGACAGTACTCAGGGACTGAACAACAGGAACACTATAAACCTAGCACTCTGACAGTCTTTCTCTATTTTCTCATTTAATCTTCACAAAAAATTATAAACAGGTATTATTCTTATTTTACAAGTGACAAAGGTGAAGTTCAGAGATCTTCTCCAATATCAGGTATCTTGTAAATTGTAGAGTTAAGATCCCATACTTGTTCTCAAAAAACATGTTCTTTTCAATGTGCCATGCTATGGGCAAGACACCAAGAAATACAGATGGTTGGCACTGCAGAGAGAGCTCTAGAAATTTAACTTTCCCATTAAAAACTGGAGTGGTCCAGTGATTTGAAATGTAATAAGAAAGTAAAGGATTAAAGAAAAGAAAATCTATTTTTCACTCTTTTATAGTTCAAATTGTTCTAGGGAACCTGAAGATAAGACTACTGTCTCCCATTGGCTATATTCATTTTCTTTCAAATGTGTTGAAGCATTTTTGAAGGCTGCAAAAATAGGTCAGACAACTAAAAGCAAAATGATATAGAGATACAAAATTGTGTCAATGGGTTATATCCCTTAAGAAAAGGTAAAAGGTAATTTATTTGAAAATATGTGATTTATTATCACTATTTTTGAGAATGTTCACTGTGCCCTTGTTATACTGTTAATGCCTGCACAAATAAGTAAGCAACTTTTTATGTCATTGCTTTTAAGATATTATTTCAAATGAAGAACATCAAGAAATTAAATGTATGGCAATTTGCGACAATTTTATTCCAACTTGCAGATGAATGAAGATGTAATGCTTTAAAAAAGATATTTTTTGGAGCAGAAATGGAATACACTTGAACTGGCTTAATATTGAATCACATGCCTCCATACAGTGAGATGAGCTTCGCGCCACTGTCGAAACAGAGCCCAAGGATGCCCTCACCTCTCTGTCTTGCTGGTGTGGAGGTCCTTTCTCATGTCTTTGTTTCATCCCACATGGGCTAGTATGCCCCTTTTGTTGGCCTCCCAGCCCCTGCACGCATAAGTAACAGACTTAAGCTGGTACACCATGCTCCCACAGGGACTCTGCCAGGCACCAGAGGGAGAGCATGCACGTGACTAGATCCAGACAATCTGGGCCTTGGCAGAGGGTTTCTGAAACAGCAACAAGGGGCTGGTCGCTATTACTCTTTTCAGAAGCTTGATGCAGGCAACCTCCTATCCACTGCCTCCCATTCCCATCTCCTCCCACTGTTAGAAACATTGCCAGTGCTAAGGACTTTATGGGGAAAAAAAAAAAAAATTACTCTGAGGTACCGCTGTTTCAGCCACTTCAATAAAGCAAACTGTTGACTCCCCCTGGTCAATATTAAAATTCTTCCATGATTGTTTAGTTTGCCACAGCCTACAATAGCACATATAGGATATCAGGAATTTCCTGAGCAAAATCACATTAGTTTCACAGAATACATTCAAATAAATGATTTTTCATTTGAATTGTCTCCAATTAGATGGATCCCTCAAGACAGTCAGTCTTTATTATGTTTTTATTCAAAATTCTGTCAGTCTTAATATGTTCTAGTGTTTCTTAACACTAATGCCTTTCTCTTAATCACAACAATGAAGCTTTAAGTTATACTTTTCCACAAATAGAGGGGGAAATGATTTTGAAAAATGAAACCAGTGAAAGTTTTAAACAGTAAACTTCTGTTAAATTCCCTGTGAAGTTCAGTTATCCTTTTTTACTGGAAGAGATGCATCATGCCAAGTGGCTGAAACCTGAAGACTATGTGTAAAATCTACACATTTGATTTTACGAATAGGCAAAACATTACATGTGAACTTAAACGCTAACATTATAATAATATCAAGCTTTGGCTAAGAAACAAAACATATATGCATGCAAAAAATTGTGTCAACACCTGTTAAAATGGGTGGTAATATCTAGTAATAACTTAACAGATTACTTAAATGAGAGGGAGAAAACCTTACCTTGCTAAAGTCAACTGTGCTGTTTTCCCTGCTCACATCATTTTTATTCTCAACACAGGCTGGTGCAGACTGAGGAGAAACAACCTGGCCTGCTAAAGAGATTGTTATTACAAAATACAAACAATTACTTACATAATTCTAGACATACTGCATGCAATATGAATTAAACTAAACTAACATAGGTTTTTTAAATGAATTTATGAGGTAAGCATGAAGGGTCAATATAAATAGATATCAAGAAATACAAATATTCTTATTTATCAGTTACAGATAGAAATGGGAGAATTCAGTCAAGGAAATGAAAATTCATTCTCAGATTAAAACTAAACACTTACTCTGCAAGAAGAAAGAACAACTACAAAAATGATTTTAATCTAATTACAGTCTTGAAACATCAGTGATTTTTAAATTTTATCCAAAACTATGATATATATACATCTCTTATGATCTAAACTCAGACTGAATAATTTTATAGATAATTTTTTTAAAGAGCAAATATTTATCTGAAAAGTACATAGCATATTTACAGTTTTCTACTGCATCTGAAAAACAAACCAAAGAGAGAAAGTTCTTTGACAACAGCTTTTGGAAATTTCTATATGAGAGATTCAGTTAGAAATACCTTCACCTCATATATTACAAATACTGTGTATATATTATGCTTCTCACTGTTCAATTGTGTAAATATATTGATATTAGTCTGCAAAAGATCAATAAATTTGAATTGTATTTGTTTTCCATTAATACTAACTAGCAACTTAATTACTTTGTAGTCTTTTTCCCATTAAAAGAAAGATCATGATATTAGTTAAGTGGACAGTACACCTAAGAATGTGACAATGGTTAATGAAGGATAATTACATTTCATTATTCACTAAAGATGAAACATTCATTTCAATCACATTATCTGAAATCTGTTCATATTTAGGAATTCAGTTATAAAAATAAATGTTTGCTTAATCTCACATGTATCTCTCTTTTCACTAACCTCTCCCTACCCTCACTTGTTACTTTTACTGTGATATGAGTAATAGCAACCCAGCTTTGAAGCCTTGATCATATTTTATGACCATTACTCAGTTACTCCAAAATACTGCTCTTATTCTCCACTGTCTTAGATGGTAATATTCTCGTTTCTCTCTGCCTAATTCTTCTCTCTACCTCCCTAAATCCCAACTTTATCCAAAGTTTACTTTTAGACTCATCTCTAATCACTGCAGTCTGCACTTAACTGAAGTTCTCTAAACTGCTAGTGCACATACAAACAATACTTCTTTAAATTCTCTCTTGAAATCCACTTATTCATTGATACCTAGAAATTACCAAGTGTGATGTAAAACACTAATAATTTACTTTCAAATATTACTATCATTTTGCTTTTTGAACATTAAGCCTCTCAGGCAGGGGTCATTTTAAAATAGGTACAATTGTTATGGTTTAAAATTATTATCTTGCCAGAGAGTAATGGGCTTAAGGTTCTTCTAAAGTTTAAATATTTCACTGATTTCATTAAACAAAGTAAAGCAACACATTTGATGAAGATTTTTTAAATGAGTTTAAGAGAAAATTCACCTTAAATCATGTATACATGATTCTGATTACAGCAAATTCCAAAAATTATATTTTAGAGAGATGACAGACTTAAGCTTCATCAGTTATTTTCATTCTCCCATTTCTAACTGCAGTGTGCAGCTATGACTGTGAACTGTTCATTAGCAGACATTTCATTTATCATTCTCAAAATAATAACTATACTTAAAAAAAAACCTTTTACATAATGCATTTGTGCTACTAACAGATGTCTTCAATCACCAGTTTCACATCATTTCTCCATATGAGTTAGAACATTAGATATATTTAAACCTAAATTTACTGAATGTTCCATAAAACTAAATGGTGAAATTCAAGGCATGGATAAATTAAATAAACATATATCTGCTTTCTTATAATAATTTATTTCATGTGATAGAAAACCACATGGAAGAACAATTATTTTACTCAATGAGCAGACACAAAAATAGTCACCCTAATAAAAAATCATCAACTTTAAAGAGATTTCATGGGATAGAAAATATGCTGCAACTTAAAATTTGAAGAAATTGCACAGCCTATGTTTTCACATATATACTCAAAAAGCAGACTATTTCATAAATTACCTTTAACTCATGAGATATGTTTAAAACTGGCACCTGTATTTCCTCTTATAAACATTAATATATTTTGAGATTTACTGTTCTATGCTATTCTTATTCTAAACATTTTATAAAATATTACCTCATAAAGTTGACTATCAGGAAGGGATTTGAAAAATGTTTTCTATAACTGTTTTTGTGACATGGATAATAACCAGTAGAGAGTATTTAACTAGCAGGAGACATATTAGATGATAATTTTCCTACTAGTTCCAGATTCTAAGTATGTGCATAGAATGCATATGCCAATGCAGGGGACAAAAGCATAAAAACTATAAGTGTGTGACATATGAATACAACTCAAAAGTTTGATATCACTCATATGTCAGAGATAATAGTTAAATATTAGCAAATATTAGTAAACACATTTAATCTCATCAAAGTTTAAAGAGTACTCCAATTCTTATTTCTAATGTGTATGTTAATTTGTTAAAATGGAACAACATATTACATGTATATACTCTAAGGCAGTATCTGAAAGTAACAGGATACAGAAAAATGCACAGGTATAATATTATTATTGAAAAATTAAACACAAGGTTTGGTTTGGGTTATTTTGAAAAAATTGAAGCCTTTAAATAAAGCTTAAAATTTTATTTGTTGTATCTACCTACCACCTGCCTAAAATGTGCACATGAACTACAGTCTATTTAACTACTGAAAATTTTATAAATTAAATCATTTTTATAATTCTGTTATCAACTATCTTTCTGTCTAAACACTGATTTCTTTAGTTTATTCCAGTTATCACTGCCTTTCAGAAGAAGGTGATGGATTAGACTTCAAAATGACTCTCATTAACTCAAATATATAAGAAGAATCAGTAAATTTAGGTTTTGAAAGAGCATCCCTTATTTTCTCATTCATATCTAAAGCAATACTAGTTCACAGAATACAATTTTCAGGTACAGGATTTTATACTCAGCCAGAAGTGAATATGTTTCCTAAAAGGATAACAAAGAACTTGCTAGGATTTTCCCCACTCCAGGATGAAAGAGTATAGAGTTAGGATTTAGCATTCACATATACATGTAGCTGCTGCTGCTGCTGCTAAGCCACTTCAGTCGTGGCCGACTCTGTGCGACTCCATAGGCGGGCAGCCCACAAGGCTCCCCTTTCCTTGGGATTCTCTAGGCAAGAATACTGGAGTGGGTTGCCATCTCCTTCTCCAATGCATGCATGCATGCATGCATGCTAAGTCGCTTCAATCATGTCTGACTCTGTGCAACCCTATGGACAGCAGCCCACCAGGCTCCCCTGTCCACAGGATTCTCCAGGCAAGAATATCGGAGTGGGTTGCTATTTCCTTCTCCCATACACATGTAGAAGTTCTATGAATGCTATTTTTATTATAATTTTTCCAATCAATATGCCACCATGTTTTTGAACATACATGTTTTTGCCTGTTTCTTTGTATTACCTTCACTTGGACTGTTGATCACTGTCCATATTAATATATTCTATAAGTAAATGTCATTGCAATATTTAATCAATTTATTATTATAATATCTAAATAACTTTTAGAGATTAAGATGATTATCCAAAAAAAGACATTTATTAACTTAAAACTTTATTATATTTAGGGTAAATTATTCAGAAACTGATGAATTAGCTAAAAATTAGCTGAGACATGTTCATGATTGGGTTTCCCTGGTGACTCAGATGGTAAATAATGTGCCTGCCATGCAGGAGGCCTGGGTTCAATCCCTAGGTCAGAAAGATCCCCTGGAGAAGGGAATGGCTACCATTCATGATTATTTAAATGTAAACACTTAAGAAACCAGTACTTTTATTTTTCCAACCTTTCAAATTCAAAGAGTTCATCATCTTAAATCCAAAATTCCAGTATTTGTTATACATCTATATCAAAGTATATATTACATAGTATTCACATCAACAACTGCTTGAATTAATTTTCCTTTGAGTCATGAATTCATTTTTTTCCTCTGGACATCCACGTAGGGGTTATATATAAGTTAAATAAAAAGTTATTATATGCCATGTAGTTTTTCAAGGCAAATCATAAAAGATATGGGCAAGCACAGGAGGAAACTGAGAGCAATTCAAGCAACCTCTAACTAGAAAATAGAAGCTCTGCTTGTTACACAAAAATTTTTCACCAAGTCTGTTGTGAGACTAGCAGAATCATTTCCCTCACCATAAAGTTGTGGGGGAGGAACATGAGATTATCTCAAAAGAATTAGTTTGTTTTTGTTTTTGTTTTTTTACTTTAAGTAGTGTCAGCATCATTAAAGCCTCTCAATACTGAAACACAACCATAAAAAAGTTCTCAAAAAGATTATTAAAATTACATTAATTCATTTAAGTCCTTACTTATAGTTTTCTTCCTCTTTAAATAAATTATGTATATAAAACAGCAGCCTTTAAATTTCTATTTGGCCAAATTCAAATCAATAGGAGAAAAATATATCACTGAAGTAAACCAGTATTTTCTATCGCTTAATCCACTGAAAATCACATGTAATAGAAGGAAACTGGGATGAAGACATGGAGGTACAATGCTGTTAACCTATAGACCGAGCTGGTTTACACTACCTCAGAAACCTTCAACGCATTTAGAGTACCCAAAGGGTAGGAGATGAGGGAGGTACAGAGATGAGATGAGCCTGTTAGAGACAGACACAAGACAGAGCAAAATAAAGAAATGTAAAAATGAATGACAAAGTTACATACATGTGTAACAATACATTTATCCATGGGAATAGAAAACATGAAGAAAGAAAGGCTAAGTATTTAGAAAATGTTGATTAGGTGAGCTATACTTCAAAAACATGAAAATATGCACATAAAAACTTGGAGAAAAATTAGTATGTCTGAAAATCATTATGTAACATAAGAAATAAATTTAAACACATCATCCTAGAAATATTTTTGCTGTTAAGACATATTCTTGAGTTTCCAAAACTAAGTAGCGACAGTACAGTTTCTCAACAGACCAAACGAGTTGTGTCAACATCATCTTGATTTTTTTTTGAGAAATGGAAAATACTTTTATTATAATGTTTAATTGTATCATCTACATGAGTTTTTAAATGTCTTCTCTCAAGTAATTCTAAGGATTATTATTCTAGCTTTTTTTTTCCATCAAGGTAAAACATTATAAACAGATACTTTTTAAACTCTTGGTATCTCTTATGAGATAACGGTATTTAAAAAATAAGAAAGCACATAAATATGTAAACACATAAAACATTATATATCTGGAAAAAGTACAGCTTTTGTAAAAGATGCAATTATAAAGACATAATACTGATTTTAAAAGCCATAAAAAGAATCATTCACAATACAGACGTGTACATCACTTTAAGGGGTGAAATCTGTGCCGGCCTAAAGAGTCAAGTCATTTCATCCTTCCAAATCTAAATGTTCTCCAGAAACCTACAGTTTTGAAAGTAAGTCAGAGACCTTCTGCTCTGCAATTCCTTTTAAGATCCTAAATAAAAGGTAGAACTGGAAAGTGTTCAGAACAGGAGAGAGAAAAGATAAGTGAAGGAAAAGAAATAAGAGTTAGAATTATTAGTAAAGGAAACAGTGGAATGAAGACACCCTACACTTAAGGAAATTAAGTCTAAGTTATTTTTTTAATGTAAAAGTTACCACACTGGTAATAATATTTTAGAATAGATTTGTAATCCAGAGTCTCAAAAATACAATTGAATGTATGATCTGAGTGATTACTACAAATACTGATATATCTTGCTTTCTAAATCATTAAATACAAAAGCCTTTGTTTTATTTTGGAAAGTCCTTCCAGTTTCAGGAAATTATTCAAATATTCTTTATACAAAGTACTTTATTCTTGAGTACTTTCCACAATATTCTTTTGAGTTCTAATGTTAAAGAAGATATGAGTTTTCTATTATCTTTTTGTTTTTGTTTTGCCAGATAGAACTGTCACTTTTTATTGAAACATCAGAATCAGACATTTAATTCTCACAGTTTTGATGCTTAATGAAAAGTGAAAGTTAAACACAGCATGGTGGCATTAAAAATGCATGGTGAATCCATAACATCCTGTGTCTTAGCCCTTAGGAGAATGTGCAGTACACCAAGAAAAAAATTATACAAAAATGTTAAGCTAGCATACTTGGAGATAAGATTGATAAATGATCACAAGTTACTAAAAAATTTATGAACAAAATACAGCAGATGGGGAGAAAAGCAACAAAATCACTACCTTGTAAGTCTAATCTATAACTTGGGGAAGAATCCCACTTGATCTTCAGGTTGAAAATGTCTAAACGTTTAACCCTTGGGACTACTACCAAGGTAGCATGTTCAAGGAACGGGTCAACCAAGGAAGCAGAAACTTTATTCGATATGACTCTTTTATAGAGTTCCCTATACAAGCATCAGTTTGTTGGTGAGGGAGTATCAACTGTTTCACTTCTATAAAGGTATTATATAATATTTTATATATTATATAATACTTTAAACAAGAGGGGGCTTGTTTCCATCTCTGTTGTTGGCAAGGAAAAGGTTTGATGTTTTCAAGTTTCTAGGAAATCCTCACTCTATTTAACTCCTACAGTTTAATTTTTAAAAGTTTCTTTTTGCATAAAATAGTAAAGAGATTTTTTTTAAATAATGAGAATATCATTCTTACCATTTTGGATGTACTGAAACCCTTTTATATCTCTCTATAGTATACTGCACAAAAAAATGTAATCTCTATTACATATCTTGAAGCAGAATGTCAAATCTATATTTATAGTTATGAATTTTGATTTGCTTATTTATTTAGAGTTAATCAGTTTCTACAGTTCATAAGTAGATTGAGAACCTTAGTAATAAAGTTCTTTCACCCTCTTTTTCACTTTCACTTTTCACCCTCTTTCACTTCTAGATAGGAGATTTATTTCTAAATTGGTGATTTCTATTCACATTTTCAGAATTCTTAACACACATAATTATGCAAAGTGTGTGAGGAAGCAAAACAGAGTCACAGGGAGGTGTTATAAGCCTAGGCTTAGAAAACCACTCCTGACAGTGTACTTTATGACAATACTTAATTGGGTGTATGAATTTTATTAGAAATGTTTCCAAGTTTTTATTACCCTAATATATGCCTCAAAAAGATCTTATGTGTCCAGATAAAGACTGATTATACAGATGGTGACAGAACCACTTCAGAACTATTCATATTCTAGTTTTGAGAAAAACTAAGCAATTGCGTCAATAAGACGAAAAGTAGGCTCTCAGAAAAACTCTGTATCTATATGTGGATTTTTTTATTTAAAGCTATAATTCTATCACCTCTTCTTATGTTTAATGAAGGTTTAAAGCTGTAACAGATAATGTGTCTAGGTCTATATGATATTACAATAAATAATTCATCCAGTGAATTCAGTGCCCTTTCCCTCCAAAAGTATAATGTAATAAAACCATTTTATAGTAAATGTTATCCCCAGTGAAAATCTGAGATACAAATTATGGCTAGCTCACAAGGTCCTTCCATCTTTGAATAAACACATATTATTCTTACAGACATATATTTTGTTGTCTGATTTCCAGTAAAGGTAACGAAAAAAAGGCAGAAGTTAACTTTTATAAAATCTGCTTGCATTCAAAGAGATTTACATCATGATAATATTTTAATAAGGTCTTTAGAATCATCTAGATATAAGTCAATAGTCAAAATTAGCAAATATCTCAATCTGTTTTTTGCTTCTTAATCTGTTTTCTTAAAAAATATCAAGTAAATGCTAGTATTGTGAGCATAATAAAAGCACTATATTTATAACAAGTTTCAGAATATAAAAACTTCATTTTGTCATCTTCATATATAACATTTTAAAACAAATTGTGATTTAGAATATGAATATATTTTAAATATATGATATAATTCAAAGCAAGCTACAAATACTCAAAATTTCCAGTGGGATTGGTAAATACAATATGGTATATTCTACAAAGCACTCATAACACTTTTATTGAACTTAATATATGCACAGCTATAGAGTTTTCAATATAACAATGATTTACACTCAGTCATTAAAGGCTCTTTAAAAAAGTCAAATGAGTATTTCAAAAATTATCTTGCCATTTAGAACTGGTTCTGTGTTCTGAAACAATAGCACATCTAACCATCTTAATTGATTTATTAAAGTATTTCTTCTATCTGTCTATATTTGATTTAGTAATATGGAAATTACCAAAGTACCTATATAAAGTAGAATCTGGAAACACCTCATTTTCATGCATTTGTATTTAAGGCACCTTTGAAGCTTTTGAAAACAAGAGAGAAATTACATAAAGTCTATGCTGTCAGTATACATGCTTCAGTCCATTTGTGGGAATCAGTCTCTCTAGTAAAACATCCGAAATTATTTTTCACTAATTTGTAT
Source organism: Ovis canadensis (assembly GCF_042477335.2). NCBI lineage: Eukaryota > Metazoa > Chordata > Mammalia > Artiodactyla > Bovidae > Ovis > Ovis canadensis. The sequence goes on from NC_091246.1 coordinate 153,364,735, forward strand.
TTTTTAAAACTGGGAACTTTTCTAGCTAGTAGAAGTATAATAAACTTATATCATCTGCGTGATAACTTCATTTTCCTTCACAGGACTGATGGAAAGGATGAGTGAGAGATCTCTAAGCAACTTCTTTAGTGTAAAAGATGAAGGGTCAAATGGATACCAGGAGGGAACAAAATACACAGAAAGGATAAACAGTCAGAAACATTGTTTTGGCTTCACGACTGGTAAGAAGTAAGTCATGAATGAGTACTAGATAACAATGGTGGGCATCATGTATGTTGGTGTGCCAAGATGGTAAGTGTGGTGGCTGGACACTAATGAAACAGTACTGCAAAAAGCAACGAGCCTGTGAGCTAGAAATCAGGCTTAATATATGTAGAGACACAAGCAAGGTACTAGCTGCTCTTTTCAATCGTGATCTCAAAAGGGATTCGTTGACCATGAACAACATGAAGCCAATATTTTTCTCTCACCATCACTAAATGTTGATTATTCTTGTTACCTAAAAGACATTAAGTCAAAGCACTGTTAAGCTATGAGATACTCATTAAGCTATGACACAAAGACTAGGATCTTATTTGGGATGCAACTGACAGTTTATGTTTGCTACACTGGAGTCTATAACCTCCTATTAGAAAAAAGTTTCCCTTGCATTCTTTCATGAGCCTTACAGGAAACTTAAATTCTTTGTCAAAATTTCTACTATTTGAATTTCAATAGATCATTTTCAAGTAAGATATATTTTAAAGGACTTTGATATTTCAGATAACTATAATAAACAATGAAGAAACATTTACCATTTTTATCCATGGAATTTGGTTCTGATTGTTTCTTGCCAATATCAGCAAAGGAACGAACAATGGGAATCCGATTGGTGAGCTTCTTCTGATTCTGGTGGTGATGCTGTTTCATCAGAGCCTCGTGGACCCTGTGGCGTACATCCTCATTGAGCTGACCTGAGCTCACTTGTTGATCAAGGACCATATCTGTAGAGTGAAGGCAGAAAGAAGATATAAGCACAGCTTTCCTGTGAAGTGACATTAGTGAACCACTGAGTCCAAATATGCATACCCTAGGTAATCTTAGAAACAGAAGTTTGTCTTTGTAGAAGTGTTACACAAGAAAGACATGGGAATTTTTTCATTATAAATCAAACATTTTAAAACATGTACCATATGGAGTTTTATTTTTCAAATATGAACAGCTGTATTGAGAACAAAATGTTTTATTGTCTCCTTTATTTACACTGATGAGAGGGAATAGTAGTAGGGGTACTATAAATACAAATAGATGTCTAAAATTGGAAAATAGCCTCATACTTATATTTTAATATGATCTTCCTCTCCTTTTCCAGTAGAGAATAACTTCCATGTTTTTTCTTTAAATGAACAAAAGTCCACCTGTAAAAGTCTGATGCAAGGTGGCTTAGGCAACTATCTGTGTGTGTGTGCTAGTCATGTCCGACTCTTTGCAACCCCATGGACTATTGACAGCCAGCCTCCTCTGTCCATGGGATTTTCCAGATGAGAATACTGGAGACGGTTGCCATTTCCTCCTCCAGGGGATCTTCCTGACCCAGGGATCGAACCCTGATTGGCAGGTGGATTCTTTACCACTGAGTCACCTGGGAAGTCAAGTAAACAACTCTTTCACATTAATATAAAATCAATCCTCTCAACTCTTCCTTGATACTGTGTTTATATTTAAGAAAAAAAAAACATTCTATATCCATAAAATAAAGAATAAAAGATGAGATTTTCAGAAGGCTACAGTTAGGCAGATTGATATTTATCATATCTAAGTGTCAGAAATACCTATAAAATAAGTAGATGAGTAAAGGCATTTTTAGCTTTCTTGGTAATACAAAGTTCACCTCACTAAACATCAGTGTACTTAATCTGCTTTCCTATGACCAAATATTAACTGTTTGCTTTTCTTATATAAAGCAGATTACAATGAATTGCCTTCTACTGCCCCATTGATTATACTGAAGATTTGAAAACTAGCAGAATCCTCCTTCCAAACAATGTCTTCCTTCCATGTGAAAGGCAAATGACTGGGGAAATAGACTTGGGTCCTGTCTCACGTTCCAGCTGTGTGGCCTTGTGATGTTGAATAATTGCAGTGTCCTTATTTCTAAGACAGAGATAATAGCTATCTCATACCAGCACTGTTGCCAAGGCATAAGGCATGATTGGAATATGGAGGTCATCAGTAATTTCCAGGTACAAGATTTTCTTTGCAATTTCCTCTAAGTAGGTTATGGGTTTGTGGTTTAAATTTTTGGATAGTTTTAATTCATTTATCTATATTTTACAATAGTATATCAAGCAGAGGCAAAGCTGGATTTATCAGTAACAGAAAATCCAAATCAAACTATCTAAAACAATAAATTTCATTGGCTCACATAGCAGAAAAATCAAAGTTAAGTTGGATTCATTTCATTTTTTCAGTGATTCTATCAGATTCCCCCTCCTCACGGTGAGGAGGGGTGAGGTTCAGCCTCAGGCTGTTTTCCTCCTTATCATAAGGTGGCTGCCAGCAGCAACAAAGAAATACACATATTCTTTCATATCAGAGTTTCTTTGCTTGTTTGTGACTTTCTCTTTTTTTTTTTTTAGTTTTTTATTTTTTAAATTTTAATATCTTTAATTCTTACATGCGTTCCCAAACATGAACCCCCCTCCCACCACCCTCCCCAAAACATCTCTCTGGGTCATCCCCATGCACCAGCCCCAAGCATGCTGCATCCTGCGTCAGACATAGAAAGCTGTGGTACATATACACAATGGAGTATTACTCAGCTGTAAAAAAGAATTCATTTGAATCAGTTCTGATGAGATGGATGACTTTCTCTTAAAAGAGAATTCCTTTTCCCCCTTCCTAGTGACAATTCTAAGCTCAACTGACATAGTCCTGTCTATCTTTGCTGAGCCAATCACTGACTAAGAAGATGGGATCCCCACTTGCTTTAGGCTAATCAACAACTTCCCATTACTCTGGAGTCATTTCCCTAATTCAGAGGTAAACAAACCTTTTATGTACCGGGTCAGATAATAAATACTTTAGCCTTTGCAAGCCATACAATCTCTGTTACAACTATTCAACTCCATTTACATAGTATGAAAGTAGCCACAGACAACATGTACAAATTACCATAATTGTGCTTCAATAAAACATTTTTATGGACACTAAATTTGGATTTCACAAAATTTTCACATTTCAAAATATTGATCTTCTTTTTATTGCTTTTAATAATTTAAACTGTAATATTCTTTGTTAGCGCACATGCCTAACAAGATCAGGCAGTGGCCATATTTGCACAGACAGCATAATTTGCCAGCCTTTGCTCTATCACTTGGCTGTTTACAGTGGAAAGAGGTAGAATGCATGTCTGGGAATAAGCCATAACATCCTCTATAATTACCTTCAAAGCCTCTTCTGAAAATGTAGGATAATATATTTAAACTTATATCTCAATTTTTTGGAGACTAGTAATTATAATACACTTGGATTAATTTGAAATAAAGGAAATGATAAATTGTCAACTTATATGACTTCACACTGCAACCCTGCCAAGAGTGAAAAACATATATAAAACATGCATCATTGTTGTTGTTTTAGTCGCCAAGTCATGTCCAACTCTTGCAACCCCATGGATTGTAACCTGCCAGGATCCTCTGTCCATTTTCCAGGCAAGAATAGTGGAGTGGGTTGACGTTTCCTTCTCCAGGTAATCTTCTCCAAATATGCATTATATACTTCATAATAGGAGTTGTAAAGTAGGTTATTCAGATACCATCACACAGCAGTTTTATCTATAAGTCATGATATGTATCCCATGTTTAATATTCTAATCAGAATAAAAATTAATCATATAATAAAACATGTACATGCTTATAATTTTTCATTCTTACCAAAGCACAGCTTTCCAGGCTTGAGCACCACGAAAAACAATAAGTCACTGGCTTAAAAGTTTTTCAGAGATAAGGTCTTTATATAAAACAGTTGTATAAGAGAAAATAAATAGTAAAAAAAAAAAAATGAACCTCATCTGCTCATTAGTCACACAGAAATAAATACACAGTAAACTCCTCGGAAATAACTGCATCTAGCAATGCCTTAATGAACTATAAAAGTTAATCTACTTGCTTAAAAATATAACTCATACTAAAGGTGGAATTTAAGTACCAAAGGGAGTGTGATTCACTAATCACTTACATTGTTCTCCTCACCACTATAATATACATTAGTATTAACCTTGAAGAATAGGAAAGGATAATGGGTCATAATGGCTTTCAGCCCAGAGTCAAGACCAACCATCTCTACAGGCTCTGATGCCTAAATAACACAGTCTAGCCTGCCAGAGTACAACGCCAGGATCTGATGGTAACAGAAGGAGCAGGAAGAAAAAGGATAAATCGGTCAACCTTCTAGCACTAAACGGGCTCCAGAAAAATAGCATTTGTGTAAAAAGGCCTCAGAAAGTGAAAAAATACTTCTCGTCCTAATAAAGCAATAATGTCACCATGATTAGTCCATTCTGACTATTGAATGAAAGCCTCTAGAGACCATGAGATTCTACAGACTCGATATAAATCTCTGCCTCTTTAAAGATGATCACATAATTGTTTTGTCTTAATAATCTGTTGTCTTAACTTAAAAGATCCTGGAGGAGAAGTGGAGGATAGAGGCTTCTAAATTGTATAGTTTGGTTGACAGTACCAACAGCAGTATGTGCAATAAAAATGGAAACTACCATGGTGCTGGTGCTAAGTCGATTCTGTTGTGTCTTACTCTGCAATCCCATGGACTGTAGCCTGCCAGGCTCCTCTGTCCATGGGATTCTCCAGGCAACTGGAATGGGTTGCCATGCCCTTCTTCAGGGGATATAAACTACTATAAAAATACTTAATTTCCTGATCAAGAATGGTAACAGTATAGGCATTCAAAACATATATATGGCTATTCTCATACTCCCAAATCTGCAGAGTATATTCAGTGGAGCAAACTATGGATTTTCCTTGGATGAAAGATTTTAAACAACAAAAGCTATTTTAACGAACTGAGATCTATGATTGCTAATCTGTCCATGATACTAACTTGGTCTGACTTTAATATCTTACCTTCATTGAAAGAATTAGGTTAAAATATAAATACCACAGAGGTAATATTTCCATTATTAATCTTTATAGTGCTGAATTTAAAAGAGATTAACATAGATTACCTATAATTTATATGAATATAATTGAGCAGCATTTTTAATATAATTAATCTCTATATCAAAATAAATTATGATAAGAAAATATATCTGTAGAATCTTGGATTTGAAAAGGTTACGTAATATTTTGAAGGAATAAGATTAAATTTATTCTCAGTTCCTTCAAACATTGGGAAATAGACATTTTTAAATTAACTTTATCCAGAAGAAAATCCTACTTTAATTACACCAGAAATTCTTGACAGAACTGCCAGATACAAATGGGATTTTCTCCTACTAAGTCTACAAAAATCTCTTAAAGGAATTATTTTAAGAGTCGATTAAAAACATATCAGAACATTGATATAAAAATCCTTGACCATTCTAAAACAATATCTGAGCCATATTCCTCTACTAGGAAATGTCTAGAAAACATTAAGCTGTAGAGTCTGTTCATTTACAAAGTACTAGGGCTTAGAGCTCTTAAAGATAAACAATTATATCTAGCTCTCGCAAGACAGAAACTAGTGACTAATATGTTAGTAACTGCCTAATGTATAGCAAAACATAATAAATAAGAGGTGAAGAGAACTTTCCAAATCTTAAAGTTAATCACAATCACTACAGTCCCAAATTATCATGAAATAGAATAAAACAAAATTTATGATTATAGGTTAATCAGAAGAAGCTATTTCCCATTTCCTGCAGGTGTTACCTGTAATATACCACTATTAATCTGTTTATAAAATGGAGGAAATAGTTTCCTCTCTACCTCACAAGGTGTCTTTGATAATAAAATATAGTAACAAATGTGAAATACAAAGTTAGAAGTCTTCAAAATGTAAAACATACTTACTACATACTCAATAATACAGCTAAATTATCACAAAGTAAAAATAGCAGTAAATAAACAACAAGAAAATAATTATAAGCTATCAGGAGAAAATGTTTTAATCAGATTTTATTGAGGACAGAAATAAATACATTTGGATTAAATAAGCCAAATTAAAATTACTCAAAGAGAGAGAATCTCTTCTCATTAATGACTGAAAAGGAACCTAAAGTAACAATCATCTACACAAGTATTTGTAATCATATTTTTCTACATGGTATTAGCTCTAAACTACTGACCTTTTCCAAATGGCAATTTACAGACTGTTGTACATTGAAAATGAGACATTTAAAAAGTTAGTCTACTTTAGAGCCAGAAAAATACAGACTAATTAGAAGAGAATAAAGAATACTAAAAAGCTATTAATATTTGGGGTACAGAGACTTCCGTTGAACTACTTTCATTTTTAAGAACAGACTTAGAAAATGTAATCTGCTTTAAAAGACCAGATTCAACACAGCTAACGACCTTTACATATTCTACAGAGCTGAGCCTGGGGAAGAGGGCAGGTTTAGGGAAATGAAACATAAATTTAGACAACAAAACCAAGCTAAGATGATGTGTTTTAGTCAAACTATAACAGAGTATTCTCCGGTGGCAATAAATTCCTAAAGAAGCCATTCAAAATTACATGTTTTAAGAAATTTAAAGCCTGGTAAAACTATGAGGACTACTTTCTGAGGCTAATTTTGTCATGCTGAGGAATTTGACAGCTTCATTAAAAAGATCCAATATAAAACTCATTTGAATTAATCCATTTTCAAAGGTAATACCATCACTGACTAAGTAGCAGAAATAAACTCCTTATTTTCACAAGACCTTTAACCTTCTGAGTCTCTTCATTTATGAAGGATAATAATAATAGTACTTGGTTCCAAGTCTGTTCTGAGAATCAAAAAGATAGCTGTAGAATTACTAAAAAGAGCTTCCTAAATGGCGAAGTGCTAGGGAAAGCCTTACCATTTCAGTTTTAATTAAAAAATAAAATTTTTATTGGTATCAGCAATACTCCATAATGTAAAGCTAGGAGATGGAGTTGGAGGGCTACTATACCAACATTCTCAGGAAGTTTGCTAATTTCCACATTGTTGTTACATTTGCTAAGTCGTCCAACTCTTTGCAACCCCACAGTAAGTCTTGGTTAATGTGACCTGTTACTGTACCCTGTGTTCTTCCAAAAAGTATGCTGTGTATATTTTATACAGTCATTTAGGCTCTAGTTCTGTATTTTAAAATGTAACTTCTTTCTAAGTGTTGTATGACTGAGGGGAAGGAAGCTTATCTTCCCTGCGTGTGTGTGTTTTGTTTGTGATTTAACAAACAAAATATCTCTCCATGCTTACTTTTCCCCCACATATTGCAATGTATGTATGCCTACTAGCACCAACAACCAAATAAATAATTTTAGAGGAATTAACGACATCCATTTCAAGCCATCTCTTTCTTCAGACAGTAGTTGTAATGCCAAAGAAAGAACATGGAGGTTAAAGTCAGAGGAACTTAAATGGAACTTGTACTGTGAAAGTTTCAGAATTTCTATTTTCTTACTGAATATGGGAGTGACACTTTATGAGGCTATTTGAAGATTAAATTACATACATTATTTTTCTAATAAAATATTTTCTCATGTGATCAGAAAACAGTGTTTTGGGTTTTTTTTCCCCATCCCTACAATATAATTAAGACATTGAAATCTCTCTGAAGTCTTTCTATTCTACAGATAAATTCCACCTGGAACTGCTTTTATTTTTTTCCAAACCAGAAACCGTTTTAAAACTGCTTGAGTCTTAGCTTTGTTTCTATTTTGAAAAAACCTTCATTAACCATTTTATTTACACCCTTTCAAAACTCATTTCTGTGGGGGTTTCTTTCATATTATTTTGTTTTTACTAAAATGTGTTTGCTTCCAGATCAAAAGATACAGGAGTTCTTTTCTTTTATTTCCAGAGTAACAGTAAGAAACTTCCTAAATATAACTGCTTGTGTGATAATAGGCTTCTAGTACAAATCATTCGTCCCAGAGGCAAGTCACAGTTTTCAGTTATAAACTAATCTCAGCTATATCACTTGGCTTCCTCTGGAATTCAAGACTTATAATTCAATTTAAAATAAGTGGACTATAAAAACAAAAGTAAACAATTCGGACCTGATTGAACATAAAAGATTTTGCACAGCAAAGGAAACTATAAGCAAGGTGAAAAGACAAACCTCGGAATGGGAGAAATAGCAAATGAAACAACTGACAAAGGATTAATTTCCAAAATATATAAGCAGCTCATACAACTCAATACTAGGAAAACAAACAACCCAATCAAAAAGTGAGAAAAATACCTCAACAGACACTTCTCCAAAGAAGACATACAGATGGCTAATAAACCCATGAAAAGATGCTCAACATCACTCATTATTAAGAGAAATGCAAATTAAAACCACAGTAAGATATCACCTCACACCAGTGAGAATGGCCACCATCAAAAAGTCTACAAACAATAAATGCTCGAGAGGGTGTGGAGAAAAGGGAATGCTCTTGCACTGTTGGTGGGAATGTAAATTGATACAACCACTATGGAAGACGGTATGGAGATTCCTCAAAAAAACTAGGAATAAAACCACCATATGACCCGGCAACCCCACTCCTATGCATATACCCTGAAGAAACTAGGGTTGAAAAATACACATGTATCCCACCGTTTACTGCAGTACTATTTACAATAGCTAGAACATGGAAGCAACCTAGATGCCCATCAACAGATGAATGGATAAAGAAGTTGTGGTACATATACACAATGGAATATTACTCAGCCATAAAAACGAATGCATTTTAGTCAGTTCTGATGAGGCAGATGAACCTAGAACCAATTATACCAAATGAAGTGAGTCAGAAAAGGAAAAATATCATATTCTATAGCACATATATGGAATTTAGCAAAATGGTTCTGAAGAATTTATTTACAGGGCAGCAATGGATAAACAGACATAGAGAATAGACTTATGGACATGGGGTGAAGGGAGGAATGAGCTGCATGGAAAGAGTAAAACGAAAACTTACATTACCATGTGTAAAATAGATAGCCAACAGGAATTTGCTGTATGGCTCAGGAAACTCAAACAGGGGCTCTGTATCAATCTAGACAGGTGGGATGTATACTTATGGCTGATTCTAGTGGAGGTGATGGAATTCCAGTTGAGCTATTTCAAATCCTGAAAGATGATGCTATGAAAGTGCTGCACTCAATATGCCAGCAAATTTGGAAAACTCACCAGTGGCCACAGCACTGGAAGAGGTCAGTTTTCATTCCAATCCCCAAGAAAGGCAACACCAAAGAATGCTCGAACTACCGCACAATTGCACTTATCTCATATGCTAGAAAAGTAATGCTCAAAATTCTCCAAGCCTGGCTTCAGCAATACGTGAACTGTGAACTTCCAGATGTTCAAGCTGGTTTTAGAAAAGGCAGAGGAACCCGAGATCAAATTGCCAACATCCTCTGGATCATCAAAAAAGCGAGAGAGTTCCAGAAAAACATCTATTTCTGCTTTATTGACTATGCCAAAGCCTTTGACTGTGTGGATCACAATAAACTGTGGAAAACTCTGAAACAGATGGGAATACCAGACCACCTGACCTGCCTCTTGAGAAATCTGTATGCAAGTCAGGAAGCAGCAGTTAGAACTGGACGTGGAACAACAGACTGGTTCCAAATAGGAAAAGGAGTACGTCAAGGCTGTATATTGTCACCCTGCTTATTTAACTTCTATGCAGAGTACATCATGAGAAACGCTGGGCTGGGGGAAGCACAAGCTGGAATCAAGATTGCCAGGAGAAATATCAATAAGCTCAGATATGCAGATGACACCACCCTTATGGCAGAAAGTGAAGAGGAACTAGAAAGCCTCTTGATGAAAGTGAAAGAGGAGAGTGAGAAGGTTGGCTTAAAGCTCAACATTCAGAAAACGAAGATCATGGCATCTGGTCCCATCACTTCATGGCAAATAGATGGGGAAACAGTGGAAACAGTGTCAGACTATATTTTTTGGGCTCCAAAATCACTGCAGATGGTGATTGCAGCCATGAAATTAAAAGACGCTTACTCCTTGGAAGGAAAGTTATGACCAAACTAGATAGCATATTGAAAAGCAGGGACATTGCTTTGCCAACAAAGGTCCGCCTAGTCAAGGCTATGGTTTTTCCAGTGGTCATGTATGGATGTGAAAGTTGGACTGTGAAGAAAGCTGAGCGCCGAAGAATTGATGCTTTTGAACTGTGGTGTTGGAGAAGACTCTTGAGAGTCCCTTGAACTGCAAGGAGGTCCAACCAGTCCACCCTAAAGGAGATCAGTCCTGGGTGTTCATTGTAAGGACTGATGCTAAAGCTGAAACTCCAGTAATTTGGGCATCTCATGCGAAGAGTTGACTCACTGGAAAAGACCCTGGCACTGGGAGGGGTTGGGGGCAGGAGGAGAAGGGGACGACAGAGGGTGAGATGGCTCGATGGCATCACTGACTCGATGGATGCGAGTCTGAGTGAACTCCGGGAGTTGGTGATGGACAGGGAGGCCTGGCGTGCTGCGATTCATGGGGTTGCAAGAATCGGACATGACTGAGCGACTCAAGTGAACGGAACTGAACCGATGGTTGATTCATTTTGAGGTTTGGCAGAAAACAAAATTCTGTAAAGTAATTATGCTTCAATAAAAAATAAATTAAAAAAAATGGCCGGGGGCTTCCCCCGTGGTCCAATGGTTAAGAACCTGCCTGCCAATGTAGGAGACACAGGTTCCATCCCTCGTCTGGAAAGATCCCATATGCTTGGGGCAACTAAGTCGGTGTACCACAACTACTGAGCCTGTGCTCCAGAGCTGGTGAGTCACAATCCGTGAGCCCATGTGCTGAAACTACTGAAGCCTGTGCACTTAGAGCTTGGTTCTCCAGAGCAAGAGAAGCCACAATAAGAAGCCTGTGCACCACACCCAGAGAGAGCCGGTGCACAGAAACAAAGACCCAGCACAGTCATAACTCAATAAATAATTTAAAATAAATTGCCATACTTTTCTGTTCTAGTCTAAGCTAATATTTTTCCTATTTCTTGAAATTTTTTCATTTGGTTATTGCATGTATCTGAATAATGAAAATAGTCAATCTCTAGTTTTATGGATTTTTCTTTCTATTTTCTCATGGCTGCCTAATTACATACTATGTTGAAAAGCAAAAACAGTATAGTCTAGATAGGAGCCAAGATATATAGGCTCTTGTTCTGCTTGCCACTGGAAGTTAGACCATATATCTTTGAGATTCAACTTCTTTTATCTTGAATGAGGTGGTAAAACAAAGTTATTTTTAAGGTCTCATACATTGATCATGAGAATTAATTTCCTAAAAATTATACATATATAGAATTATAAGGAAAAAAGAGTAAAAAAAAATCAGCTGCACCATAAGGATGAAATAGACTAAAGAGAATAAAAGATATACCTGCAATTTCTTCTAAAGTATTGGCATGCATGTCCAGCAACACAGTTCCATTCAGAATACAACTTCTTAACTCAAATAAGCTGTGCAGTGAAAGAGTAGCCACATAAGGCTTGCTCCACCTTTCCCCTCCATCTTCCACATCTTCTTCAAATTTCAACCACCTATACAAATAAATAATATTATCAGCACATTGAGAGTTACACTGTAGATAAATGAATCTTTATCTCAATAATAAAAGGTAGACACATAAAGATATTGACATTATTTCCTGGTTTCAAGAGTTTTAGAAGTAAAAGCCAACCCAAGACCTCTGGTTTACTTCATTTCAATTACATTTAACATTCTATCTGTCATTGAAAGATATATTGAAAACAAAGAAAAACTTTAAGTTATTTTTATTAATTTTTTGGCACAGGAGTGGCTAGCAGCCATTGAGCGGTGCAGGAATGGGAAGCAGCGTGAGGACATACCCCATGTCCAAGGTCAGAAGCAGTGGCTGCACTTTGCTGGAGCAGCCGTGAAGGGATACCCCACGTCCAAGGTAAGAGAAACCCAAGTAAGCAGGTAGGCACTGAGAGAGGGCATCAGAGGGCAGATAGACCGAAACCACAATCACAGACAACTAGCCAATCTGATCACACGGACCACAGCCTCGTCTAACTCATGAAGCTAGCCCATGCCATATGGGCCTGACAGAATGCAGTCCACTAGAGAAGGGAATGGCAAATCACTTCAGTATTCTTGCCTTGAGAACCCCATGAACAGTATGAAAAGGCAAAAAGATAGGACACTGAAAGATGAACTCCCCAGGTCGGTAGGTGCCCAATATGATACTGGAGATCAGTGGAGAAATAACTTCAGAAAGAATGAAGGGATAGGGCCAAAGCAAAAACATCACCCAGTTGTGGATGTGACTGGTGATAGAAGCAAGGTCCGATGAAGTAAAGAGCAATATTGCATAGGAACTTGGAATGTTAGGTCCATGAATCAAGGCAAACTGGAAGTGGTTAAACAGGAGATGGCAAAAGTGAACATTGACATTCTAGGAATCAGCGAACTAAAATGGACTGGAATGGGTGAATTTAACTCAGATGACTATTTTATCTACTAAGACATGAGTTTGGGTAAACTCCGGGAGTTGGTGATGGATACGGAGGCCTGGCGTGCTGCGATTCATGGGGTTGCAAAGAGTCGGACACGACTGAGCGACTGAACAGAACTGAACAGAACTGTGGGCAGGGATCCCTTAGAAGAAATGGAGCAGCTATCATAGTCAACAAAAGAGTCCAAAATGCAGTACTTGGATGCAATCTCAAAAATGATAGAACGATCTCTGTTCGTTTCCAAAGAAAACCATTCAACATCACGGTAATCCAAGTCTATGCCTCGACCAGTAACACTGAAGAAGCTAAAGTTGAACAGTTCTATGAAGATCTATAAGACCTTTTAGAACTAATATCCAAAAAAGATGTGGTTTTCATTATAGAGGACTGGAATGCAAAAGAGGGAAGTCCGGAAACACCTGGAGTAACAGGCAAATTTGGCATTGGAGTACAGAATGAAGAAGGCAAAGGCTAATAGTGTTTTGCTAAGAGAACATCCTGGTCATAGCAAACACCCTCTTCCAACAACACAAGAGAAGACTCTACTCATGGACATCACCAGATGGTCGACACCAAAATCAGATAGATTATATTCTTTGCAGCCAAAGATGGAGAAGCTCTATACAGTCAACAAAAACAAGACCAGGAGCTGACCGTGGCTCAGATCATGAACTCCTTATTGCCAAATTCAGACTGAAATTGAAAAAAATGGGGAAAACCACTAAACCATTCAGGTATGACCTAAATCAAATCCCTTATGATTATACAGTGGAAGTAACAAATAGATTTAAGGGACTAGATCTGATAGACAGAGTGCCTGATGAACTATGGACAGAGGTTCATGACATTGTACTGGTGACTTCTATCATGAATCACCATCGAGACAGGGATCAAGACCATCCCTAGGAAAAAGAAATGCAAAAAAGCAAAATGACTGTCTGGGGAGGCCTTATAAATAGCTGTGAAAAGAACAGAAGTGAAAAGCAAAGGAGAAAAGGAAAGATACACCAGTTGAATGCAGAGCTCCAAAGAATAGCAAGGAGAGATAAGAAAGCCTTTCTCAGTGATCAATTCAAAGAAATCGAGGAAAACAACAGAATGGGAAAGACTAGAATCTCTTCAAGAAAATTAGAGATACCAAGGGAACATTACATGCAAAGATGGGCTCAATAAAGGACATAAATGGTATGGACCTGACAGAAGCAGAAGATATTAAGAAGAGGTGGCAAGAATACACGGAAGAACTGTACAAAAAAGATCTTCATGACCAAGATAATCACGATGGTGTGATCACTCACTTAGAGCCAGACATCCTGGAATGTGAAGTTAAGTGGGCCTTGGGAAGCATCACTACAAACAAAGCTAGTGGAGGTGATGGAATTCCAGTTGAGCTATTTCAAATCCTGAAAGATGATGCTGTGAAAGTGCTTCACTCAGTATGTCAGCAAATTTGGAAAAGTCAGCAGTGGCCACAGGACTGGAAAAGGTCAGTTTTCATTCCAATCCCAAAGAAAAGCAATGCCAAAGAATATTCAAAGTGAAAGGAAAGTGAAGTCGCTCAGTTGTGTCTGACTCTTTGTGACCCCATGGACTGTAGCCTACCAGGCTCCTCTGACCATGGGATTTTCCAGGCAATAGTACTGGAGTGGATTGCCATTTCCTTCTCCAGCGGATCTTCCTGATCCAGGGATGGAACCCAGGTCTCCCGCATTGTAGACAGATGCTTTACCATCTGAGCCACCAGGAAAGTCCATAAGAATGTTCAAACTACCCACAATTGCACTCATCTCACACGCTAGGAAAATAATGCTCAAAATTCTCCAAGCCAGGCTCAGCAATACGTGAAACCGTGAACTTCCAGATATTCAAGCTGGTTTTAGAAAAGGCAGAGGAACCAGAGATCAAATTGCAAACATCCTCTGGTTCATCGAAAAAGCAAGAGAGTTCCAGAAATACATCTATTTCTGCTTTATTGACTATGCCAAAGCCTTTGACTGTGTGGATCACAATAAACTGTGGAAAACTCTGAAAGAGATGGGAATACCAGACCACCTGACCTGCCTCTTGAGAAACCTGTTTGCAGGTCAGGAAGCAGCAGTTAGAACTGGACATGGAACAACAGACTGGTTCTAAATAAGAAAAGGAGTACGTCAAGGCTGTATATTGTCACCCTGCTTATTAAAATTATATGCAGAGTACATCATGAGAAATGCTGGGCTGGATGAAGCACAAGCTGAAATCAAGATTTCTGGGAGATATATCAATAACCTCAGATATGCAGATGATACCACCCTTACGGCAAAAAGTTAAGAAGAACTAAAGAACCTCTTGATGAAAGTGAAAGAGGAGAGTGAAAAAGTTGGCTTAAAGCTCAACATTCAGAAAACGAAGATCATGGCATCTGGTCCCATCACTTCATGGCAAATAGATGGGGAAACCGTGGAAACAGTGTCAGACTTTATTTTTTGGGGCTCCAAAATCACTGCAGATGGTGATTGCAGCCATGAAATTAAAAGACGCTTACTCCTTGGAATGAAAGTTATGACCAACCTAGACAGCATATTAAAAAGCAGAGACATTACTTCGCCAACAAAGGTCCATCTAGTCTAGGCTATGGTTTTTTCAGTAGTCATATGGATGTGAGAGTCGGACTACAAAGAAAGCTGAGTGCTGAAGAATTACGCTTTTGAACTGTGATGTTGTAGAAGACTCTTGAGAGTCCCTTGGACTGCAAGGAGATCCAACCAGTCCATCCTAAAGGAGATCAGTCATGGGTGTTCATTGTAAGGTCTGATGTTGAAGCTGAAACTCCAATACTTTGGCCACCTGTTGTGAAGAGCTGACTCATTTGAAAAGACCCTGATGTTGGGAAAGATTGAGGGCAGGAGGAGAAGGGGACAACAGAGGATGAAGTTGGATGGCTCTGCAACTCAATGGACATGAGTTTGGATGAACTCCGTGAGTTGGCGATGGACAGGGAGGCCTGGCGTGCTCGGTTCATGTGGTTGCAAAGAGCCGGACACGACTGAGTGACTGAATTGAACTGAACTGAGAATTATATTAATATAAGTGTTTAATCGGTCTTCCCTGGTGGCTCAGTGGTAGAGAATCTGCCTGCCAGTACAGAAGATGTGGGTTTGACCCCTGAATTGGGAAGATCTCCAGAATAAAATGGCAATCCACCGCAGTATACTTGCCTGGGAAATATCACAGACAGAGGAGCCTGGTGGGCTACAGTCCATGGGGTGGCAAGAGTCAGACAGTACTTAGCAAGTAAACAACAACAAATGTTTATTCAGTGGTCACAGGGAATCTGTAATAGAACTAATAAAGAGAATATACTTCATGGAATGATAATAAAATGCAAAAGGAAATGAAAGAGTAGTCATTTTTATTTAGTGGAAGGTCTAAAAACAATATATAAATCTTTTGAAAATTTTGCCCTTTGATTTTTAGAGAAACTAGTATATTTGGGGATTATTCTGCAGGAAAAATACTTATTAGGCCTGCTTGAATAAAATCTTGTGATTGCAGTCACTTCTAGGGACTAAATCTATGAGAACTGAGCTCAGATTGCATTACCTAAGTGTTCCTGCCAGGGCTAAGAATAGAAGACTCTTGATATACAGTGCCAAATGGGAAACCATTGCCTTCTTAGAGTGAAATGAACAGTAATATCTGAGATTTTTTTTCTAACTAAGATAAATGGAAGGAATAAAGAGAAACTGATGATTTTACTGCTTGGCAGTCATACTAAATATCTTATTCTTTTAAGTACTTCCTTTTAAATCTCAGCAGATAACCAATTTAATTCCACCATTTCTAACAAACCCTCACCTAAATGCCTCTCCTTTCTTAACTCCATACCATCTTCCTCATTTTTTTCCCTCTCCTTGTCACTTTTGCCCTAACTTCCTCTTGCCATGCAATATCACTTAAATTTCCTCTCTATATGATATTTTATTACTGTTTTACATTAAAAAATTATATATTCAAACACTCCAACTCCAACAGAGGACAAGTATGTAGTCTAGTAAACAATCAGTATATTGGCCAGCTAAAAAAGCTAACCAAAAGGGCTAGTCAGAAAGATTAGTGTGTAGAGTTCCAAGAAAGATAAAGAAACTCTGGATCTGTTTTTAGTGTTCAAGGACCAAAATGTCATGAAGTAAAAAGGAAACTAATAGGGAAAAATGGCTATGTCTGCCACAAGTTTAGAAAGGGGAGTATGCCTACACCCATCATGAGTTTATAGAATGTTTGAAGGTTGAAAAAACTTACACTTGAGCACAAAAGGCTGACAGCATCTCTTCAAATGGTGGCAATATTATAGCAATTTTATATATACATCTATATACAACATATGTATGTATTTTTGCCTACACAGTCCAGAATATTTTCATATTATGAATCTTAACAATTTTTACCCCTTTCAGGGTCATTATCCATCAGAGACCATGTGACAGTCATTAATACAGCTCATCAACTACAGCTTAGCAACCGAACAACAACAAAAGATTCAGTAACTGCCCCCATAATCAAAATATGTAACTGTTCCATCATCACAAATGAGCTTCCCTTATATTCTCAGTTTTCACCCTGTTTCTGTCCCCTTGTAATCATTAATCTTTTCTTCATCACTATAGTTTTGTCATTTTGAGGACATTCAGTCCACTTCAGTTCAGTTCAGTCGCTCAGTCATGTCTGACTCTTTGCAACCCCATGAATCGCAGCACGCCAAGCCTCCCTGTCCATCACCAACTCCTGGAGTTCACTCAAACTCACGTCCATTGAGTCGGTGATACCATCCAGCCATCTCATCCTCTGTCGCCCCCTTCTCCTCCTGCCCCCAATCCCTCCCTCCCAGCATCAGGGTCTTTTCCAATGAGTCAA
This sequence comes from Ovis canadensis, assembly GCF_042477335.2. NCBI lineage: Eukaryota > Metazoa > Chordata > Mammalia > Artiodactyla > Bovidae > Ovis > Ovis canadensis. Next base: position 153,382,292 of record NC_091246.1, read on the forward strand.
CTCTTCTCATGAGGTGGCCAAAGTACTGGAGTTTCAGCTTCAGCATCAGTCCTTCCAATGAACACCCAGGACTGATCTCCTTTAGGATGGACTGGTTGGACCTCCCTGCAGTCCAAGGGACTCTCAAGAGTCTTCTCCAACACCACAGCTCAAAAGCATCAATTCTTCCGCGCTCAGCTTTCGTCACAGTCCAAGTCTCACATCCATACGTGACCACTGGAAAAACCATAGCCTTGACTAGACAGACCTTTGTTGGCCAAGTGCGTAATCATACGGTTTGCAACTTTTGGAGGTAGACATCTTTCACTAAAGCACAATGTCTTTGAGATCTGTCGAAGCTGTTGTATGTATCAGTAGATTGTTCCTTTTTATTGGTGAAAAGATTTCCACTGTATGGATGTATCAGTTTATTTAACCACTCACCCAATGAAGAATGAGTTGTTTATAGGTTTTTGCTATCACAAATGAAGCTGCTATGAACATTCATGTAGAAGTTTTTGTGTGAATGTGTTTTCATCTCTCTAGGGTAAATGCCCAAGACTGTGATTGCTGAGTCCTATTTACTAATACATGCTTAGTTTTATAAGAAACTGTCAAACTGTTTTCTAGAGTAGTGCTACCATTTTACATTTGTGCCAGTAATAGCGGAGAGATCCAGTCTCTTGAATCCTCATCAGCATTTGCTATTATGACTATTTTTTTTATCTTAGTTATTCTCTTAGGTGTGCAGTGGTATCTCACAGTGGTTTTAATTTACATTTCTCTAATGACTTATGATTTTGAACACTGTTTACATCTCTATTTGTGACATGTTATGTCTTCTCTGAAAGGTTTTTTGTTTGTTTGCTTGTGTTTGCACATTTTCCTAATTGATTTGTTTTTATACTGTTGAACTTTGAAGCTCTTTACACATTCTGGACATAATATTTTAGTCAAATATGTGGTTTGCAAATATTTTCTCTCTGTCAGTAGTTTGTCTTCATCCTCTAACAGGTTGTTTTTTTCACAGCAAAAAGTTTTAATTCCAATGAAGTCAAATTTAAAAATATTTTCTTTTAGTTAAAAGATTGTGCTTTCAATATCATGTCTAAAAACTCATCTTCTAGCCCTTGGTCCTGAAGATCTTCTCCTACATTTCCCTAATATTTGTACAGCTTTATGTTTTACATTTAGATTTATGATTTATTTTGAATTAACATTGTATACACTGTTAAGTTTATATTGAAATTAATTTTTTTTTTTTACTTATAGAACTCTAATTGTGCTAGTACCATTTTTTGAAAAGACAATTCTTCCTTCACCTTTGTCAAAAATCGCTTAGTTGAACTTGGATTCAGTTCACTCGCTCAGTCATGTGCGACTCTTTGCAACCCCATGAATTGCAGCACGCCTGGCCTCCCAGGCATCACCAGCTCCCAGAGTTCACTCAAACTCATATCCATTGAATCAGTGATGCCATCCAACCATCTCATCCTCTCTCGTCCCCTTCTCCCCCCGTCAATCTTTCCCAGCATGAGGGTCTTTTCAAATGAGTCAGCTCTTTGCACCAGGTGGCCAAAGTATTGCAGTTTAAGTTTCAACATCAATCCTTCCAATGAATATTCAGGACTGATTTCCTTTAGGATGGACTGGTTGGATCTCCTTGCAGTCCAAGGGATTCTCAAGAGTCTACTCCAACACCGTAGAACTTGAGTTAGTCTATCTTAATTCTCTGTTCTGTTCCATTGATCTACATGTCTCTGAAAAGACATTTTAAAAACAAAACTACTTCCTTTAGAATAATGTCCTTCAAATTTAGAGTTTGGTCTTTCAGAAAAGAATGGAGACTCTTGGGAGTTTCATGCAGTTTGGATGACCAAATATAAGTTATATGCATGGATGGTTTGATATAACCATTATGAGTATTTCAGGAGGAAACATCAGATGCTTCCCATAAAAAGGAACCCACAAGTTACAAATATCAAGTTACTAAACACTTCAAGATTCAGTGCTTTATGCCAAATCCAGAATGATGCCAAAAGCTTTGAAAGATATTTAAATGAATATATTTTAAAGATATATACGTATATCTCTCTTTTCTGTTTTTCATTCCATTTCATACTCTAAAGATAGAAATTAGCAGGCCTGAGAACACACCAAATCCTGTTTCAAGATCTGTAGTCACTGAATATACTGTCAGTTGCAAAATGCCTGACTGCAGTTAATGACCTAAACTGCTGTAATTTATTCCAGTTTATTCCAATAAACTCAGCTGACACTTGTTTGACTAGCAAACCAAAGCAAACAGGAGTCTCATGAGCATGAATGAGATGTGAAAGACAATAAGAAAAACTGAAATTGTAGGCCAATTGCATGATATTTTCTATGGGGGAAGGGTGGATTTAAACTCTTTGAGTTTATTTTCATTTCCTTCAGTAACTCTGGGTCTGTTTTCATCCATAATTAACACATTGGAATCTCTTTCTACTAAGCAACAACAACATAAAATAGGTGTTTCCTGAATTCTTTGAGGATTAAGTTGATGATAATCTCCTCTACAATACACATATAAGAAATCTACAAAATAGAATTCTTCTGTAAATTAGAAATGGACTTTTTCTATGGAATTTAACTCTTTCTGTTTATTTTATTCTCACTAATTCAGTTTAACTTTTCTAATAATTTTATTCTCTGATTCTATCCAAATAGGGAGTTACTGTATCATCTAAAATCATAGCCTTGGGAAATGTCATGAAATTTCAAGAGAAAACATCTTTTTATGGGGTAGAGTTGGATATTGAGGGTTAAAAGGGAACATGGTTAGGATAGGGGCTGGAGAATAACATATGTGATCATAAAGTGCCTATTTCAAGGGGAAAGGGAAAATAAAATATATCCAAACTTAGAGTTTATTGACATTAGCTGTTCTTAACCATATTATTTTCACACCTCACACTCCACTGAAAAATCTTGATGACTTGAACCTCTACCAATTTTAAATATTGAATACCTCCACATCATGAATAAAATTAGTTTGATTTAATCATCCTTTTCCACATTACCATCTATGTATCATCAAATCCCTTGGTTTGCCTCTGCTAAGCTCATTTGTGGGAAACATTTTTAAAGGGCAACCACAGTGAGTCAAACATGTTGTTTCCACCATTGCACAGCTGTGGTACCTTTGCGTACTTTTCTATTAATAACATTACATGTTATTTATAAGTAGGACATTGTAATTGTGCTGATTTCATGAGCCCAGTCATATGGCTTCTTTTAGGGTCTTTAAAAGTGAACAGCTGGTTTTCACAAACATTTATTAAATAATTATGATTCAAAATTTAGCTTCAAAATCTAAAACTTTACCTAAGCTTTAATTGGCAACAACAGTGGGCACGAAAATTCTAGGTGTGATATATGGCAGGTGCAATGTGCTGATAAAATATCCTTTTTAATTTCTACTATTAGGGTGAAAAATTTTAATTACCCTCGGAATACTAATCAAAAGAAAGAAATAGTTCAAATGGTCAGGCTAATAATCTAATAGAATTAAACTGCATTTGAAAAATCAGATGGAGTCATGAATTAACAAAAACTAGTCTTTTTAGATGAACTAGGTTATCCAGAACAAAATTACTTTCACCACTTTAAAACCTACTTCATTTCTAAGTCCTCAATAAATATGTTCTGTTCTTTCCTGAAGTACTGTGCTTCAGCCAAAATTTACTACTCTTCTCTTCAATGTCTGTTACTATTTTGACTGCTTATCAGATGTTTATTTGAACCTCAAATATATGCACCAGAAGCAGGGCTAAGAACACAGGTCCTACCTAATAATATTAGAGCATACTAATAATTAACTAGATCATCTCTTACATCCTTTATAAATAAGTAGCAACATTTTTGGTGACTTAGAATAAAATGTTATTCAAGTTAATCCATTAGAGCATGATAAAACCTTACCTGCTCAACTGTGATAGGCAGAGAGCTAGATTCTGGTATTACTCAGCTATCTCTTAGCTTGAAGAGAGTGGGAAAGTTACAAGAAGTTAGTGTTTAAAAGGAATAGATCACCATTTGATCTAGAAGGTAAAAAAACTCTAGATTTTTACATCAGAACACATATTCCTATCTTAATTCTCTGCTCTATTCTGAGGGATGAGAAAGAAGAAATATATTTTTTTAAAAATGCTGCCAAGAAGTAATTCTCAGCAGTTGATTAAAGAAACTGTAATCAGAGCTATACAGTCATCATAACCATCAATCTTCTTCGTTTAAGTCAGCCAGGAAAGCTTGTTTCTTAGAACTAGTTGAGGATGGATGATTCTAGCCTTAAACAGGGAGGTTTGTACTTTAAATTCCTTATCAACAACTTTTCATCATAAAAGAGCAAAATTTATAAAACTAATTGGTGGAGAATACTATCATATATTGTTTTTCTGTCATCAAAAAAGATGAGCACACATATTATGTCTTTGAAAATAGTACTTAGGTTTTGATGCAGTTGGAAGAAAAAAATTAGGCAGATGGTTCTTAATCTTAAAATTTTCCAGGTCACATATTAATAAAAACTGTTTCAAATTTAGTTCTATATTTAAAATATTATAATAGCATTAGAAAGAATTTAATTTATATATATTTTTTCATTAAAAAGGGTAATTCACACAGAATAACATACCCTAGTTTTAAGGCATTAAAAAACACAAATAACAAAAATGAATGACTTGAAATAAAACCAGTAAAGGAAATAAACAGCTAGTTCTCTGGAAAAACATAAAAACATATGAAAAGATGTTCAATCTCACTAATAATTAAAAATACAACAAAGATTAAAACAATGAAATTGATTTTGCACCTATAAAGTTAGCTAAAATTTTTACAAGTTTGATGATTTTTGGTAGTGTGCTGCAATTCATGGGGTCACAAAGAGTCAGACACGACTGAGCGACTGAACTTAACTGAACTTGAACATTCTTTGGTATTGCCTTTCTTTGGGATTGGAATGAAAACTGACCTTTTCCAGTGCTGGGGCCACTGCTGAGTTTTCCAAATTTGCTGGCATATTGAGTGCAGCACTTTCACAGCATCATCTTTTAAGATCTGAAATAGCTCAACTGGAATTCCATCACCTCCACTAGCTTGTTCGTAATGATGTTTCCTAAGGCCCACTTGACTTCGCATTCCAGGATGTCTGGCTCTAGGTGACTGATCACACCATCGTGGTTATCTGGGTCATGAAGATCTTTTTTGTATAGTTCTTCTGTGTGTATTTGCCACCTCTTTATATCTTCTGCTTCCCTTAGGCCCATACCATCTGTCCTTTATTCTTCCCATCTTTGTATGAGATGTTTCCTTGGTGTCTCTACCTTTCTTGGAGTGCTCTCTAGTCTTTCCCATTTTATTGTTAACCCTATGTATGCCTGCAGTTCCTTGTGCACAGCTGGATCACAGCATTCATTATACAGTATTCACAACTTTGTTTACTTATCTAAATCCCGCATTAGAGGTGAGGTTCTTAAAAGCAAGATCTAAGTTGCTTGTTTTCCTTGTTTGGCTGCACAGAGCAGCTTGTATGATCTTTGTTCCCCAACCAGGGACTGAACTCAGGCCCTCTGCAGTGAAAGCATGAAGTCCTAACCACTGAACAGCCAGGGTATTCGCTAAGATTTTTGTTGTTGTTGCTGTTCTATTGCATTTAGCACACAATAGAACATAAATGTTAGAAAAGAAGAATGAAAAAAAAATGCAAATTTATTTATTTTGCAAATAAATTTATTGTATTTATAAATAAATAAATGCAAATTTATTGCTCTTTTATCACAAGTCATCAAATGGCAATATAGAAATATTCATTGTAAGTGACAGGAAAAGTAATCCTTTAAGAATAATTTTTTAAAAACCACTATGTTTAAATGTATACATTTCATAGAAACACATTACAAATATTTTTACCCTCAACAAATAGTACATAAATCCAGGACTCCAACTAAAATCTCATAAAATTTTTGTCCTTTCTTTTAAAAAGTCCCACATAATATTACCAGTTGGAGCACAAGTTAATAATTGAAAAGATACAAATAAATTACTGTTAGATAGCTATTGTTTCCCAGATGACACACAAATTATGCTATTGTTTATCTTGAAGACTGCAGCTGCTGCTGATTCTGCATCACTGTTTACTATAATTACAGCCTTCGGATTTCATTCTGACCCATATGCCATTATAGGATATGCCCAGGCCAGATGAGCAATTTCAGAAATCAGCAGCACTGATGGATGTTTGCAAAGTTGTGGCAACAGAAATCTCTTTTTTTTCTGATAGTATGAAAATTCTTTATCATCACTTCCCCCTTCAACCAAAAATTCCTCACCTGGCTGTTTCTCGCCACTCAGCATCCTCACCTTCACGCCAGCAAATCTCATCGAGTTCTGTGAAGAGGTCATGAGGAATGTGCTCCTCATCATCATCCTCCGTCCCAAGAATAAACTGTACTCGCTGTGACGGGGTGTCTATGGATGCCAGAGACAAGAACATGCATCAGCAAGACCTGGAGCTGCGAATGTCCCAGTTACCACCTTCACACCACTCGCATCTCCCCGACCGAAGCACTCACTCAGAATAGACTTGAGAAATTAAGATGAACTCAGTATTACATTAAGTCCAGTAAAATATGGGATCGTAAACACATAAAATGTAAGTATATAATGTACTATATTATCAAAGATAAAATCAAACGTAATGATTATTTTGGATTACTTAAGCATCACGGAAAATATTTCCACATCTCTCATACACACATGCACTGTTTCTCTCATCACATTGCTACACTTTATGGTCATATTCAGAAGAGCAGACTATGATAAAATTCACTTATATTAAAACTGTGCTGAATATAACTCACCAAAAAGAACTCCTTTGCGAGGCTTCTTGACAATTACACCCTTATCCTTCCCCTCACCCCTTGCAACCATTAATCTGGTCCCTACTGCTATAGTTTTGCCTTTTACAGAATGCCATACAAGTGGAAACATATGGTGTATAGCTTTTAGAGACTGTTATTCACGTACCAATATGCCTTTAAGGTTTTGAAATTTATCTGTGTCACAGAATATATCAGTAATTCATTCGTTTTATTGCTAAGTAATAGTCCATTATATGAATGTACCTTGTTTTGCTTATCTATTCATTTGTTGAAGGATATTAAATTTACAGTTTTTTCAATTATGAATAGAACTGCTATAAATATTCCAAATTTTTGTGTGAGTGTAAATTTTTATTCTCTGGGGTAAATACCTAGGAGTAGAATTGTTGGGTTACCTGGTAAATATATGTTCAATCAAGACATTTGTGAAAATTATAAAACTTTACTGAATGATATAAAAGTAGACCTAAATAAATGAATATATTTATATTAATGGAAAAGCCCAATAGTGGAAAACCATCTTATAAATTCAATGCTATTACAAGAAAATATCTGGTATTTTCAACTATTTTTTAAAACACAAGAGAATGAATAAATCAGTAACAAACCACAGTGATCACTTAAATCTATAATATTAAATATTTTGTGAAAATAAACCAATTAATAAGTAACTTAAAGGATTAGGTTATAATTAAGTCACAACTGGGAGGATTTTAGAAGTCAAAAGTGAAAAAGATACATATAATATAAAATATTATATAGTCTCATACTTTTTGTATCAATAAATGTTTGCAGTGGGGCCCTAGCTTCTGCCTACCTTAATAGCCTTACCTTTTGCCTTGTAATTCCACTCTGGGTACCTTAGTTTTCTTTCAGATTTTTAAAAATAGCATGTTCCTTCCCATTTCAGGGCCACTGCACATACTGTCTCCTCTAGCTCTCCTGTATCTTTCATCATCTACTTCACTATAATATACTTTGGCAAGCCTACCTAATCAGACTCATGAAACACACACACGAGCACTCATATGCAACAATTAAGTCAGGCACTTGTTATCTTAATTCACAGCACTCTATATTTCTCCTTGTTATACTTTCCTTAATTGCAATTTAAAATTTACTGTTCAATAACAAATTAAATACTTTAAGTAGAAAATATTTCCAGCTGCCAGAATTAGTTTCCTAGAAGATAGGATCAAGTTCCTAAAGAAGAATAATGCATGCAAAAAATACTTTTAAAATTATCAAGCATCATGCAAATATTATTAATGATGACTGATGCTGATGCTAGTGGTAGTAGGGATGGATACAATGAAAATATAGCCCTGTGAAAACAGAAAGGTTTAGAATTTGAAGCAGGGAGAATGAGAAAATACCAGTGCCATTAATTGAAAGAGGTTTATAACATGGATGAGCCTTGAAGATGCTAAGTGAAATGAGAGACAGAGAAACACAAATACTATTAATATATGATCTTACTTATATGTGGAATCTAAAAAAAGACAAAACAGTAAAACCAAAGCATTAGCTGCTCAGTCTTTGTGACCCCGTGTACTGTAGCCCACCAGGCTCCTCTGTCCATGGAATTCTCCAGGCAAGAATACTGGTGTAGATAGCCATTCCCTTCTCCAAGGGATCTTCCTGACCCAGAGATTGAACTCATATCTCCTGTGTTGCAGGCAGATTCTTTACCATCTGAGCTAAACTCATGGAAAAAGATTTCAGACTTGTGCTTACCAGTAGTATGGAGTGGAAAGAGGAGAAAGTGGAGAAAAATGGTCAAAAGGTATAAACTTCCAGTTTTAAGTACTAGGGATGTAATAGACAACATGATGAATATACTTAATACAGCTTTATGATATGTAAGTAAGTTGTTGAGTAAATTCTACGAGTTCTCATCCGTGATGAATGTTAACTAAACCTATCACGGCAGTCATTTCACAACATATGTAAAGCAAACCATCATGTACTCATACTATGAGGTATGTCAGTTATTTTTCAACAAAACTTGGGAAAAAAGGGTGGTCAGAATGAGGAGCCAGTATTGTAGGCTGAGAGCACAGGAGACATCTTTTAGATATGCTGACTTTGAGGTGATTATAGTTCAAACACATAAAGATGATCACAGGACTGCTGGATATTTGATTCAGTAAAGAGGACAAAGTCAGAGGTAAAGACACAGGTTGCATTTAACTAGAGAAGTAATATGATTACAACGAATGAGGACTCAAAAATGAAAGACAAGAGAAGGCTCAGTATCAAGGGAATTATATGATTTAATATTTAGGATGAGGAAGAGGAGTTAAAAAATCAGAAAAGGATTAGACAGATATGTAAAAGGATTGGTACACTGAACAAATATATAATGAACACCCTCCACTTGTCAGGTGAATTAGACAGACATAAACAGAAGGAAAAAAAAACCTCTGCCCTTATAAAACTTACATTTGATTAAAAGAGTAGTATAACAGGGTCAAGGTAGAAAAGAACAAGTCAATAATGTCAGATGCTGTAGAATCATTGATGAGAACTAAGAGCAATAGGATTTTAATAGCTCAATATTCAATAGCACTGGAATTCCAAAGACCATATATTACTTTTACAATCATAAATAAACTATGTCTATCGGAATATAGGCCATATTTTCAACAAATGGTTACTTAAAATCAAATTTACAAAGTTATACTATAGGAAGAAAACCACTAATAGAATCAAAATTGGAAATAAGCAAGTTCCTTTGCAAACTTTGATCTTTTCATTACTAGTTATGTTACTCAAACTAATTTAGTTACTCACATGCTAATTATAAAGTGGTTGGCTATGGTGAGACTATAAGACAAGGGAAAAAGCCAAAATTGATTTTTAAAAGTATCAATATCTTCTATGGATCAAGCATTTTCATATAATATCTCTTTATGTCTGAGTAATAACCTACTCAAAAGGACACACATCACTCAGTCTGAAAATGCAATGAACATAATGAAAGAGCTAGAACATCTATGTCACAGATAAGAAGACTCAATATTAACAGGATGACAGTTCTTCCCAACTTGATCTGTAGATTTAATGCAATCCCAATCAAAATCCCGTCAAGTTATTTTATGGACACCAACAAACTGATTCTAAAGCTTATATGGAAAGGTAAAGGCAGAAGACCCAGAATAGCCAACAAAATATTGAAGGAGTGGATACGACTGAGCGACTTTACTTTCACTTTTCATTTTCATGCATTGGAGAAGGAAATGGCAACCCACTCCAGTGTTCTTGCCTGGAGAATCCCAGGGACGGGGGAGTCTGGTAGGAGTCTATGGGGTTGCAGAGTTGGACACGACTGAAGCGACTTAGCAGCAGCAGCAGAACAAAGTTAGAGGACTGACATTCCACAACTTCAAGACTTACTATAGAGCTACAACAATCAGGACAGTGTGATAATGGCAGAACAGACAAAGAGACCAATGGAACAGAATAAAGAGCCCAACTATAGAATTCCGTAAATACAGTCATCTGATTTTTGACAAAGGAGCCAGGGTAGTAGAGTTTCTTCAACAAATGGGCATCCACATGCAAAAACACAGATCTAGACACAGACCTTACAACACTTTTCCAAAATAAACTCAAAACGGATTGTGTGTGTGTGTGTGTGTGTGTGTGTGACACATGTGCACTCAATCATGTCTGACTCTTTTGCAACTCCAGGGACTGTAGCCCACCAGGCTCCTCTGTGCATGGGATCTTCCAGGTGAGAGTGGAGTGGGTTGCCATTTCCTCCTCCAGGGGATCTTCCCCACCCAAAGATCAAACCGACATCTCTTGAGCCTCCTGCATTGGCAGATGGATTCTTTACCACTGCACCACCTGGAAGTCCCAAAAATGGATCATAGATCTACATGTAAAACACAAACACATAAAACCCTCAGAAGATAACATAGGAGAAAACCTAGATGACTCTGAGTATGGTGGTGCCTTTTTAGATACAGCACCAAAGATAACAATCCATGAATGAAAGACAATGTCAAAAAAATTGGAAGACAGCTACAGACTTGAAAAAGGCACGTCTGATAAAGGACTAGTATCCAAAATACACAAAGACATCTTAATACTCAACATTAATAAGACCAATATGAGAGTCCCTTGGCTGCAAGGAGATCCAACCAGTCCATCCTAAAGGAAATCAGTCCTGAATATTCATCGGAAGGACTGATGCTTAAGCTGAAACTCCAATATTCTGGCCACCTGATGCAAAGAACTGACTCCTTGGAAAAGATCCTGATGCTGGGAAAGATTGAAGGCAGGAGGAGAAGGGGACGACAGAGGATAAGATGGTTGGATGGCATCACCAATTCAATGGACATGAGTTTGAGTAAACTTCAGGAGTCGGTGATAGACCGGGAGGCCTGACATGCTGCAGTTCATAGGGTCACAAAGAGTTGGACATGACTGAACTGAACTGAATAAAACCAACAACTTCTTTTTAAAAAACAGGTCAACAATTTTAATGGGTAACTCACCAAAGAAGATATACAGATGGGAAATAAATATATGAAAAGATGCTCCACATCATATGTTATCAGGGAAATTCAGAACAACGAGATAACATTATACACATATTAAAATGCCCCCAATCCAGAATTCTAACCACACCAAATCCCGGCAAGGATGTGAAGCAACAGAAACTCTCATTCACTGCTGCTGGAAATGTAAAACCTTACGGCCGCTTTGGAAGATGACTTAGCTTCTTATAAAACCAACCATACTTTTAGTACATGATCCAGTAATTGCTCTACTTGGTACTTACCCAAAGGAGTTGAAACATGCCTACCAAAGAAACTCTATACATGGATGTTTATAGCAGCTTTATTCATAACTGCCAAAACTTGAAAGAAAGCAAGATGTCCTTCAGTAGGTGAATGGATAAATATGTTATGACTCATCCAGACAACAAAATATAATTCAATGCTAAAGTTAAATGAGATACTAAGCTATGAAAAGACATGGAGGAATCTTACATGTGTATTAATTGGTGAAAGAACCTAATGTATGAAATCATACATTCTGTATGATTTCAACTATGTGACATTCTGGAAAACCACAGTAAGAGTAAAAAGGTCAGTGGTTATTGGAAGTGGGAATGGGATGAAAGGACTAAATATAGAGGATTTTTAGGGCATTAAAGCATTCTGTATGATATTAAAATGACAGACATATGCCATTATACATTTGTTCAATCCCATAGATACACAACACCAAAGTGAGCCCTAAGGTAAACTATGGCTTTGGACATGACTATGATGTGTCCACACAGGTTCATCCTTGGTAAAAATGTACTATTCTGGTGAGCAATATTAATAGTAGGGGACACAAGGAATGGGAGCAATGAGCATATGAGAATTCTTTCTACCTTCCTGTGAATTTTGACATAAACCTAAAACTGTTCTAAAAAATAAAGGTTTAAAATGTAGGGCTCCTCAGTTTTCAAATTGTTTAATTGTTCCCACCAATATGCACCACTGTATCATACATATAATGATATATATTCAAGAAATTATAAGAAAAAGGAAAAAGAAGCTACATTTACATAGTTTATTTGCTTCAGGCATTGACAAAACATTTCTCTTTTAGAATGCTAATATGTAAGATTTGGTTTTATTACCAAATATTTTAAGAAATTTGATAACTAAATTTTATAGCAAAATGAATAAGAATTAAGTCAATAGAAAAGTCTCCAGCTTAACTAATTCAAAAGAAGATGCCAATTTCCTAGATGTAATATGAATGTTGATTTTGAAATGAGGCTGCTGAATTCCCATGAATATCCTTAAGGAAATTACAGTGTAGCAAATACATTTATGATTTAGTTTATCTGAAACAAGATGCTAATATTATATTTTTCCTAAAAGCATAATATCTGGGTGATAATAATAAATACTAAACCCAATATTAGAGTCAAGACAGCCTGTTACCTTTATGACTGGTTGCTCTGGACCAAAAAAAAAAAACCACCCTTAAATCAGAATTTCAAATAGCTACATAAAAAGAGAAAAAATTGCAATTTTATAGTTACACTAAGAAATCAATTATATTTTTCTATTAGACCTACTCATGTGACAAGACATAGCAGTTTCATATCTCACAACAGCCTATTTTAACTACTAACTCACTTATCACATTCCAGAGCAGCCATGCCTCAACACTGGCATTATGTTTCTCATGCTTTTGAAACAATTTCTCTCATCACTGTTTTCAGTGACTTATTTCAGTTTATTCTGCATCAGTAATATGGGGATCTATAATATTTACCATGTACCCAATCTCCCTAACTCTACTATGTGCAGGAACCTTATGTTTAAGACTTCTTAGTGTTTCCCCTAATAAAGCATGAGGATCACTCATCACAACATAGCCATGAAATAATATGAAGAAATAAGAACCTCACAGTTATGAATAAAGAGGTTTTGAAAGTCTGAGGTAGGGTATCATATATATAAAAGACTTCTCAAAGACACAATGATAACAGCATAGGAAATAATTTAAAAAGTAGGATAATTTATTCTTAGACAAAAGATATTTTATTTGGGTTTTAAATAAATAGAACTTCTTGTATCTGGCTTTTCATTCTTCAAAGTAGAAATGATTTTTCAGATATTAGGTTATGCTCACAAAAATCTTTTTATGATCATCCTATCACCATAATGTCTTAAAAAGAGATTCAGATTATGTTTCAACACAGCAAATGTTCAAAATGTGTTCTTCAATGACCTTTTAAATGTCTATTCAACTTAAAATTATATGACATAAATCATGTAAATTATAGTAATATCAATATCAGAAAAAAATTTTTAAGCATAAATATTTTTCTTATGTTGATAGCAATTTTATTTATTTTTAAGATAGCCACTGAAAACATCCTGACCTGCATGCTCAGTCATGCCCGACTCTTTGCAACCTCAGGGACTATATAGCCCGCCAGGCTCCTCTGTCCATAGATCACTGTAATACAAACTGTAGCTAAGGCTCTAATAGATTAAGATAAGAATTTGTTTCTGTATTTAGTAAAATTATAATGGAAATAAATTACAAAATATAGAAAACTACACTAGTGAATAAGGGTCTCAGCCTCTTAGTAGCCTCTTCTGGAATATGTAGATACATAAGACAGTATCATTAAAAGAATGAACGTATAAGCCACAAGTGTGGGAAGATAATTGAAATATAAAAACAAAAGACTTATATCCATAATATGTAAAGAACTTCCACAAATCAAAAAGAAAAAACAAGCAATTAAAAAAAAAACAAGCATAATATCTGAATAGGCACTTCATAGAAGAGACTATCCAAATGGCCAAAAGGCAAATGCTAAGTTACATAACCTCACTGGTAATCAAGAAATGCAAATTAAGACAATGACATACCATTATGCTCCTGATCAGATGGTTAATGTTAACAGAACGAAACTGTCAGGTGTTCATTAGAATGTAAACAACAAACGCTCTCACACTTTACTGGTAAAAGTATAGACATGCACCCTACTTTGGAAACTGATATCATCTCCTAAAATTGAAATACACATATCCTATGACTCAGTAATAAATAATTTCATTCTTAGGTATGAGAAATGCATATATGCACCAAGAGCCAAGAGACATATGTTCACAGCACCATTCTTCATAGTATCTTCAAAAATTACATGATCTAAATGTCCATAAATAGTAGAATGCATGGTATTTACAAATGAATGAATACTATGCCATAATAAAACTGAATAAACCAAAGTGAAAGTGAAAGTGAGGTCGCTCAGTCGTGTCCAACTCTTTGTGACCCCAAGAACTGTAGCCTACCAGGCTCCTCCCTCCATGGGATTCTCCAGGCAAGAGTACTGGAGTGGGTGGCCATTTCCTTCTCCAGGGGATCTCCTCGACCCAGGGATCAAACCCAGGTGTCCCGCATTCCAGGCAGATGCTTTAACCTCTGAGCCACCAGGGAAGCCCAAATAAACCAAAGCTACAGTCAAAAACATTTTGAATCCCACTAACACACTGTTGAGCAACTGATCAAGACACATATACCTCCTGTATGACTTAATTTATAAAAAATTAAAAAATAGGCAGGACACCCAATCAATGTAAGAAGATATACTAGAGATCCTTTTGGGGAGAAGGGAGAGAGTAGTAACTGGGAGTGAGGACAAAGTGGGTTTCTGGAGCACTAGCCAAATTAATGGTTACACAGATGTTTCTCTGTGATAAACCACTGAGTTGTACACTTGCACTTCTGTGTTAACATTTATAAATATTTGTGTTATACTTTATTAAAAATATTTTTTAAAAAAACTAATTGATATTCTCAGCCAGCTGCGAGTTAAATAGGAACAGAAAGCCATTGCCATCAATAAACAGATTTGAACTTAGATATTTTCTGTATTTGCTTCATTTTTCCTAAAGCATGTATACAATTTAACATCTAAGAAAAGAAAAATCCCAAGCCTAATTCCAGGGTTGTGTTAATTCTCATAGTACCTTTGAGTACCATATTTTAAATAAGCATTTAATAAAGTGTATATCTTTAGTATTCATTTCTAGTGCTTATACACTAACTAATTATAATGTACATATTCCTGTTATATTCTTTGTTGGGAGGCTGAGGAGCAAATTAACATTAAAGTGTTCTGAATTTCCCTCAGTATCTTTT
Organism: Ovis canadensis; assembly: GCF_042477335.2. Taxonomy (NCBI): domain Eukaryota; kingdom Metazoa; phylum Chordata; class Mammalia; order Artiodactyla; family Bovidae; genus Ovis; species Ovis canadensis. The sequence goes on from NC_091246.1 coordinate 153,397,879, forward strand.
ATATTTTCACTGACTTCAAGCTTATGCTTCAAACTTATTTTTAAACAACTCACCCATGCTACCAGTTGAAAATACAATTTTAAATTATATTAGGTGAATGAAAGACAACATTAAAAATAACAAGATGGAAAGTTTTAGCAGTTATCTGTCAGCAGGAAATTGATTACAATTTGAAGAAAAATTAATCAATCATCACATTCTTATACAAACAATTGTGTTTAAGTGCAGTAACAAAAGTAGGTTGAATTTAACTTCAAGAATCAAAAGTTTTCTGTAGGGCATGGCCAGAAAGGTGACGGCTCCCTCACCCGTCAGGCACCCCATGTTCATGGGCAACCTGGTGCTAAACCATTCATAGATGACCTGCTTCTGGGTCGGGGTTTTGTTCATAGCAGAGCAGCTCACTCACTGTGATCTATTGAAAGTCAGCCCTCAACACAAGGGTTTGTAAAATTAAGATAAAAGTAGAATATAAAAAAGAAGAAGAAATGAAAAAAAAAAGTTTTCTGTATATTCAAAGTATCACCATCACTATTACTGCACAGCCCAAAAGCTGGGTCTGTCTTTGGACTTAACTAGAAATCACATTACAGCTATGGGCCCTGGTGGACTAGACCCAGCTATCCCAGGCCTGTGACTTGAGCAGGCTCTTTGGCTTCAGTAAGGCCTGCTCAGTTATCCCTGGATGCAGCACTAACACAAACAGGTTCCCAACAGCATCGCTTTATGTGACAGGGTCATATAATAAAATGGGATTCTGGATGTTTCTCAGACACTGGAGAAACAAAATTTTTAGGAGTGCCAAAATTCAAACATTTACACTAAATCTTTTTGTTAAATTGATCCTTGCTCCAAAAATATGAGTCCAAATTATTCCATGTCTCCATAGACACACACTCCAATTTACAATATAAAACCTCTGGAAGCCCACCAGAGGAACCTGATTCTTCCTCACACTCTCCTCTAACCCATACCTCTTTGGAAGCTGAACTTTTAATCATTTTAAAGCACTTGTAGGCATGCATTCAAAAGATTTTCTTGGAAATCTTTCCGAGTAAAATAAATATTTCTTAAGTAGTCAGAAATTTTCTTTGAAGCCTTCAGAATAGTAATCACGTATATTCACACTAAGCTGAATATCAAAGCCCAAGTCAAGTGAATAGTGTTCATAACATGGTTTCAGTCTTAGCATGTAGCTGAGTACTAAATTATCAAGGCATTTAAACTGACTGTGGAATAGGAATAAAAGCAGATTATTAGTCCTGAAGAAACTGAAGAAAACGTGAAATCTAGGAAGTTCTACTGCTTAGAGATCACCAGAGTGCCAAACATCTGTCCCTGATAAAATGCATCTTAGGTCTCAATATCAAAAAGATATCAGATGGTTGGGGGAGGAAGGAACAGGTGGCATCCCAAAACAGTGGCTGACACAGCAGAGAGAGACCCTGGCTCACCTGACTTACTGCCAAGTTTCACCAAATAAAGAAGCAGGACTCTCTTAAGATCAATGGCTCTTGATCCTTGCTGGATATTAAATCACTTGGGTACTTTTTAAAAAATACAAGTGCCTAGAGAAACACCCAAAATTAAGTATATAAAAGTTTTTGAGCATCAATATTTTTTAAGAGCTCTTCACGTGACTCTGACATGTAACAAGATTTGACAAGCAATATTCTAGAGTCTGTCTAATTTTAATTGGCATATAAATTACCTAAGGTTGTCGTTAATGCATGGATTCCTAGTCAATAGGTCTAGGAATGGGTATCAGATTCTGTATTTCTAAGCTCAAATGTGACGTTAATATTGCTGGCTCATGAACCACACTGAATAGCAAAGTATCTAGAATAGTGGATCTCAATCTTGGCTTTGAATCACCTGAGGTACTTTTAAAAATACCTATGCCCCACCCACAGAGATTCTGATCAGTATGGGGTTTGGCCATCAAAATGTTTTTAAAATTCTTGGGTTTTAAAGGTGAGAGCCACTGTTCTAGAAAAACTGACATAATGTATCCAACTACAGGAAATAGGCTTACTTTTGTTTGTTTACTAATCACTTATTGGATAAAATATATTCACATTTTTAATGTGAATATATTTTATCCAATATTAGTAGAGAATGAAAACTCAAAGTAACCATGAAAGCTAATCCCAACAGATATTCCATTCTTAGAGTTTACGAGGGAGCCTCTCCTAACTACACAGATGGAGCTGGAGAAAGAGAAATCTACCCAGCTTTGTCTTTGTCATACTCCCAGACCCTACTTCATGAAACAAAAAACCCTAAAAATGTGGGAGAAACTTCCGTACCTCCACTCTCTGCCCACTGATTCAGAGATGACCATCCTTCCAACATGCTAGTGTAGGAGACTCAGAGTATTTTTCTTTATACTCCCCACTATCAATTAATCTACCTCTGAATAAGTACAATATATCTGGGGAATTTTAATGCCCATAACTATACACAGCAATGGAGACAAACAGCACACTGAGGGCACTGTCTCCGTAATCACTCTTAGGATAAAGCTGGACATATATAGTATGGATATCTTTGCTGAGTAAAAAGAAAAAAAATCTGGGAGCCTGTAAAAATACTACAAATCAATGGAAAGTCAAAATAATCTTGATGACCCCAAAGAAGATCATACCTCTGAAAATTATCTGCTTCAGAATCAAAAGAAAAAGTCCAGAAATAATGGAGACCATAAAAGGACTAAAAACACAGGCTCTCAAGCAAGAAGAGTGTTAGTCGTTCAGTGGTGTTTCACGTTTTGTGATCCCATGGACTGTAGCCTGTCAGGCTCCTCTGTCCATGGGATTCTCCAGGCAAGAATACTGGAGTGGGGACTTCCCTGATGGTCCAGTGGTTAAGAATATGCCTGCCAACCCTGCTGGGACATGGGTTAGATCCCTGATCCGGGAAGAATCCACATGCTGCAGAGCAATTAAGCCTGTGAGCCACAACGAAGAGTAGCCCTCACTCACTCAGTGCAGCCAAAACTAAAATAAATAATTTAAAAAAAAAAAGAAGAATACTGCAGTGGGTTGCCATTCCCTTATCCAGGGGGATCTTCCCAATTCAGGGATCAAACCTGGGTTTCCTGCATTCCAAGCAGATTCTTTACTATCTGAGCCACCAGGGAATCTCATCAAGCAGGAAAACCAAAATCTAGGAAAGGACATGAGGAAATGTAAAGAAAAATCAGATGAGATAAGAAATTAACTCAAGAAAACTAAAAATACAACAACAAAATCAAAACCCCTAATAGAAGTAGTAAAATGCAGAACTGATACTCAAATGAATAATGAGAAACTAACTTCAAGCTACAAAAAAAGGACAAAGAGCAGATATCATAAATCCGAGATGCAGGTGTATTAATAATTCACAAAGAAGAGACCAAAGTAAGTGGAACAAAATCAGAAAAGACAAGAAAATGTTCTCTAAATGGAATACATCAGTGTGTGCAGACTGTAAAGGCTTTTTAATATATTCACCATTAGGCCTATCTTAGCAAGTTTTCTTAAATAAGAGAATGCAAAAAAAAAAAAAACTGTCTATAAGCATTCAAGCTTGAAATAGATTTTAAAAATGAAAAAATATAGAGACCAAAAACTTCTCTGCAACACTTAGCAAAACCAGGTATTGAATAAAGCAATGCCTGCTGCTAAGTCGCTTCAGTCATGTCCGACTCTGTGCGACTCCACAGATGGCAGCCCATTGGGCTCTGCCATCCCTGGGATTCTCCAGGCAAGAACACTGGAGTGGGTTGCCATTTCCTTCTCCAATGCATGAAAGTGAAAAGTGAAAGGGAAGTCGCTCAGTCGTGTCCGACTCTTAGCGACCCCATGGACTGCAACCTACCAGGCTCCTCCGTCCATGGGAATTTTCAGGCAAGAGTACTGGAGTGGGGTGCCATTGCCTTCTCTGAAGTTATGCCTATAGAGTATTAAAAGTAAAACTGTACCCCAAACTTCATATGCTAACTTACTCTCAAATTTGAATACAATCTGACAGGGGAATGTGGGTTTGAGGCAGTTGGAAGGACAGATGACAATAATCCAGTTGAGAAGAAGAAATCAACTAGATTATAAAATGTATAAATTTCCAGGTGGGAGGGAATAGGAAATAAACATAATTGAAAAGAAAACTTCCTTATTGTTAAAGTGGAAAAGCATAGTTGCAGATATAGGTATATGTTTACGTCTATATGAGAGGGAAGGTGAGTGAATTTTTTCTGGTGACATATTTTCCTTTTGAAGTAGAAAGTGGCTGCTAAGTGACTGTGACAAAAGAGATGTTAGAGAAGGATGAAGGAGATTGAAAAATAATTATTACAAAAATTGAAAAAATGCAATAGAATTGGGAGAAAGTGTTGAAAGTTGACATTACTAACATTTTTTTTTTTTTTTTGGGCACACCTGTGCTGACCACGAACCAAACCCAGCTTGACAGAGAAAGTGCTGAGTTCTAACCACTGGACCACTGGGGAATTCCCACTTGAGTAATGAATATAAATTGCTACAATCTGCCTGTTGAATGACTATATCTTGCCGAGCATGCCTACCAGGGGAAGTAGGCACGTGGAGGAGCCCCAACATAAATATGGTTTTTAAGGTAGAGGTGAAGGTATGGATAAAACTAAAACAGGGAAGCTAAGGTAATTTAGAATACTAGCAAAAGCACTACTAAAATTGGCCATGAAATCAGAGTAGGATAAGGAAATAAACGTAACATGGATAGAAAAAAAGGAGAGGGGCCAAGTAGTTGAACAAGCAAATGAGAGAAGCTGTGGTCAGAGAGCAAAATGAATGCCTTAGTGACTTCAGACGAGGCATGACTACAGGTGAGTAAGTGAACAAGGCGCAGTGAAGGAGCTCATAGGAAGTGGGACAGTCAGACAACTGAAAGTCAAGTTCTTAATTATGTCATATACACAGACTCTCATGGCACTCAGGAATTGCTAGTAACTTCCATATCACTGTGCTTTGATATTCTGTATACAGTTGACCCATGAACAATGTGAGAATTAGGGGAACTGACCTTCCTCCCAGTTGAAAATTCATATATAATTTATGGTCACTCCTATCTGATTCCATATCTATGGATTCAACCAAACACAAACAATGTAGTGGTGTGGTATTTACTATTGAAAAAAAAAATTCATGTACAAGTAGACACTCCAACTTCAAATCTGTATTGTTCAAAGGTCAACTGTACACTTTCAAAAGAAAAACATTCAAAATAGTAGAAATTTCACATCTTAAGAGTGAAATTTGGAGAGCATCAGCAGTAGTTTAAATGGGAACTTGATAAAGACATTTCTGTCTGGATTTTCAAACTACTTAGAGCAAGCACTATTATTTGTATAAATTATCAAGAATTAATACAATAAATTCTACTACTTAAGTGTATTTCCTCAATCACAAATCTAAGCTAATTCTCACCTTTACAAAACAGATGCACAAGAGAAAAAGATTAAACATTCTCTCTCCCACTTTTCCCCAATCTGCCCAACATCTTTTATAAAGGTATAAACAATTTTATGAGTATGAAGCATTACTGCTAATTATGGATTGTCTAAACAAGTATAATATTACAACGATAAATTTAATTAAAACAAAGAGGAAGATTCTTACCAAAGGAAGGTGACTCCCTTCCATCCTCTAGTCCTGAATCTCTCTCTCTGTCTCTCTTTCTGTGTTTATGACCACGATGCCTGTGACGTCGATGGCTTTTTCTTCCTCCCAGGGGCACATGAACTCCAATAAACAGTGTCCGATGACCTTTATCAGAAGCAAATACACAAATTAAACTTTGAATTATTCCAAGGCACAGAAGATGATTATTTACTTGTTATTGGAAACCCAATACAATTCAATCCATCAAATGGTTCTTGAGTATTTATGATGTGATAAGCTTGCAGCTTAGCAGTGTACTTTGGTGCATAGGTCTATCAAACATCTACAATACTAAGTATTTGGTTATACAGTATTTTATAACCACCATTATTTTATTAACTATCACAATAATCCCCTGTGTCCATTCCCCATAATTTATAATTATATTTTTTTCATTAAAAATTTTTTATTCTATTTTCTCGCTGCACTTAACTAACCAGTTATTTTACCAGTTCACTTCCCTTCACAGTTAAGTGTGTGAAACGATCATTATCTCTAATTAAAACAGATTTCACCAAGATCCTAGTAATGTCAAATCCTGTGGAATTTTTAGGCTCTACTGTTTCTATCTGTGGCACTTGATACTATTAACCATTCTCTTCTCTATACTTTAACTTCCTCTAGGTTAACTTTCTCTACTCCTTTATTTTTCTTTTTTTTGCTCAAATTAGTTTCCTTTTCTGGCTCTCTTTCTATTTATTCATTCAAGATTGGGATCCCCAGGATTTGACACCAATTCTCTCTTACACTGTAGACTTACATAACCATCTATTAGATATCCTTCCATAAGCATGTTAAATTCCACGGAACTCATCAACTTTGCCCCCCAGGTATCATCTATCCAACATCTATCTCAGTAAATGCAAGATCTGTCTAGTCATCTCAAAGCACACCCAGTTTGTAACCAGGTCCTCTATACATCTCATTGATTCATTCTCTCCTCAATATCACTGGTGTCACTGTCTTAATTTGGACCCTCGTCTCTCACCAGGACTATTAGAGCATTCTCCCTAGCATGTTCTTCTCTAATTCCAATCTTGTCCCATTCTGAATACTGATGCCATTTTTTCCCAAAATGCAAATCTGACTACATTACTCCCCTGTTTTAGACTCATTGATTACTTTCTGTTGCCTAAAGGATAAAGCTTTTAGTATCTATAAAGCCAAACAATAGCGGACATCTGCCTATTTCTCTAGGCTTCCACTCTGCCACACACAGGATAAGGCAGCATGTATCCTTTCATTCCTAAATTGCCAGGTGTTCTCAAGTCTCTCTTTCACTTAATGTTGGTACTGTTCTCCAAATTGTATGAAATATCTTTGTCTTTCCTGATGAATACCTAACTCATCTCCCAAGTCTTAGTTCAAGGATTATGCCATGTATGAGACTTTTCATACTCCCTCAGTCTAAATACACATGACCGTTTTTCCCCTTAGCATCCTCTGGTGCTTAATCATATAAGTCAAAGCACTTGATTGTAGTTGTTTACTTATAAGTAGTTTTCTTATGAATCTTCTCTGGGGAAGGTCCATGTGTCAGTTATTTTGTATCTTCGTCACCTGACACAGTGCCTAGCATATAACCGATGCCTGGCAAATGTTTACTGAAATGAACAAGTTATTGAATGGTATTGAGATGGGTATCAGGGATGCAAATATACATAAAACATTATTTAATTCTTACAAATCAGCTGGCTTCAGCCTTCTCCAGTTTATATAAAAACTAACATTCACAAATGTGGTATATTGCTCTGAATGTATATATTAGAAACAATTTGAAGATGTGAACCCACCCCCTCAAAAAGACATGATTTAATCTATATACTGAAAAAATTGAAAATTACCAACATCATTATTTTAACAGAACTGGAACAATCTAAAATTAACACAAAAAAACTTTTAATAAAAATAACCAGCATTATTTACAATTGCCAAGATATGAAAGCAACCTGTATCCATCAGCAGATGAATGGATAAAGTTGTGCTTTATATCTGTGTGTGTGTGTTCAGTCACTTCAGTCATATCCAATTCTTTCCAACCCTATGGACTGTAGCCTGCCATGGGATTCTCCAAGCAAGAACACTGGAGTGGGTTTCCATGCCCTCTTCCAGGGGATCTTCCCGACTAAGGGATCAAAGACTCCTCTCATGCATCTCCTATATTACAGGTTAATTTCTTATCACTGAGCCATCAGGGAAGCCCTGTATGTGTGTATATATATATATACACACACAATGAAATACTACTTAGCCATTTAAAAAAGAATGAAATTTTGCCATTTGCAACAACATGGATGGATCTGGAAGGCGTTGTGCTAAGTGAAATAAGTCAGACAGAGAAAGACAAATACTGTAGGATATCTCTTACATGTGGAAACTAAAATACAATAAACTAGTGAATACAATGAAAAAAGAAGCAGATTCACAGATACAGAGAACAAACTAGCAGTCACCAATGGTGGGGGTAACATAGAAGAGAGGGAGTGGAGGGTACAAACTACTGGACATAAGACAGGCTAAGAGATATATCGGACAACACGGGGAATATAGCCAATATTTTGTAATAACTGTAAATGGACTGTAGCTTTAAAACATATAAAAATAAAATATTAATGAATGAATTAAAACGAAAATAACCGAAACCTTTTGAGGAAGCTCTAGGAAGGAGAACTTACCTTACAAGATAACAGGACATACCAAAAAGTTAAATATTTAAAATAAGTCACAAACATTGGTATTTAACATTAATAATTTTGAATTACTTGGCCATCACTACATTGTAATCCTCTATGCTAGTAAGTTGAAGGCTATTAATCATGGAGAGGGTATAAAGCAACAAAGATTGAGACTTGCATAAAACTAACACTAAAGAGTTACAGAAAAAAATCAAAGACTTAAGAAACAATTTTAAAAAATGAAGAGTGAATTTCCAATTAAATTAAACATGGGAGATTAAACTTGCTTGCTTCTTACCACAGGAAAAACTTCTGGGTGCTAAAAATGTTCTGTTTCATGATACAAGTTTTTGCTTTAAGAATATTTGTTAAACTTTGTGCACTTTTCTATATGTATGCTTCAGCTCACAATTTTAAAAATTTTAAAAGAAACCAAAGAAAAAGAGTTTTAAGAAGGCGAGAGTTACCAGCTTATACGCTATAAAGGAGTCAAACAAAATTGACTAAAAATTAGCTATTACATTTGGAAATTCATGTTTATCTGTAACTTTCTTGAGAGCAGTTTCAGTGGATAGGGAAATGAATAAAAGTTGTGTAAGTTTAGACAGTGACTATTTCCTAGAGCTAAGCCTTAAAGGTTGAAAAGGTTTCTAACAATTGTTAATCAAGAAAGCCATTACCAGACAGTCCATGGGGTCGCAAAGAGTTGGACACAACTGAGAAACTGAACTGAACTGAACTGATTACCAGAAAGACAAAGATAAGGAGAATCGTGGACCTGACCGGCCAGTCCAGACGGTGTGGTTGAGGGTAATGAATATTGCCTTTGTTAGTAGAATGTGACTATCATGGGCAATTGCCAGAAGTAACATCCTAAGAAGTCGCCAAGTCAGGGCTGAAATAAACAATCTGAAACTATATCCAAATATATTCAGATAAGAAGAGGATGCCAAGACACAGAGCTGACCTAACATCTTTAGTTCAGAAAAGAAAGAACACTCTGAAGGAATTTCCTGACACAGAATCCTACAGGGTTGGTTAAAAAGAAAAGACTCATTTGGGTTTTTCACTATTAGTTTAATTGATGGATTATATGGTAAACTTAGGCTTACTTTCATCAGAAACTACCAGACTATCTTCCAAAGTAGTTGTACCATTTTTCATTCCAGTGAGCAAAGAATGAGAGATCCTATTGCACCACATCCTCGCCAACATTTGCTGATGTCAATGTTTTGGATTTTAGCCATTCTGATAGATGTGTAATGGTATCTAATTGCTTTAACTTGCAATCCCCTAATGACATATGATGTTGAGCCTCTTTTTATATGTGTATTTACCATCTATATATCTTCTCTGCTGAGATTTCTCTTCAGATCTTTCCCTATTTTGTAACTGGATTATTTTCTTATTGTTGAATTTTAAGAGTTTTTTGTATACTTGGGGCCACAGTCCTTTATCAGTTCCCTTCTGCAAGTGGATTCTCCTGTCTGCAGCTTGTCTTTTCAATCCCATAACAGTGTCTTTCACAGAGTAGAAGCTTTCATTGTAAAGAAGTCTAATTTATCAAGATTTTTCCATGGATTGTGCTTTTTGTTGTTGCATATAAGAAGTCACCTCCAAGCTCAAGGTCACCTAGATTTTCTCCTATGTTATCTTCTAGAAGTTGTATAATTTTGTTTTACATTTAGGTAAATGATCCATTTTGGGTTAATTTTTGTGAAAGGTGTAAAGTCTGTGTCTAGATCCTAATCTAAGTGCTAATTTACTCACTAGCCATTTGACACTATGAGTTGAAAACTAATGCCCATGCAAAAGCGTGCACACAAATTGTTATAGCAGCTTTTTTTATAATCATCAAAAACCGGGAAACAACCAAGATGTCCTTTACTGCTGCTGCTGCTGCTGCTAAGCTGCTTCAGTCGTGTCCGACTCTGTGCGACCCCATAGACGGCAGCCCCCCAGGCTCCCCCGTTCCTGGGATTCTACAGGCAAGAACACTGGAGTGGGGTGCCATTTCCTTCTCCAGTGCATGAAAGAGAAAAATGAAAGTGAAGTCTCTCAGTTGTGTCCGACTCCTAGCGACCCCATGGACTGCAGCCTACCAGGCTCTTCTGTCCATGGGATTTTCCAGGCAATAGTACTAGAGCCGGGTGCCATTGCCTTCTCCGTCCTTTACTAGGTGAGTGAATAAACAAACTGTGGTACACCCATGCAATGGAGTATCAGCAACAACAAAGACACAGAGGAAACTTAAATTCATATTGCTGAGTGAAAGAAGTCAGTGAAAAAGCAACATACTCTAAGATGTTAACCTGTATATGACATTCTGGAAATGGTAAAACCACAGAGACAGTTAAAAATGTCAGAGATTCCAGGGGTTCAGGGAGCGGGATTAGGGATGAAGAGGTGGAGTATCAGGCATTTTTACAGAAGTGATACTATCTTGGATGATACTGTAATGATGTATATGTAATATTGTATACTTCCCAAAACCCACAGAAATATACAAAACAAAGAGTAAATCCAAATGTCAACTATGAGATTTAGTTAATAATAATCTATTGATATTGGTTTATCATTTGTAACAAATGTACTGCACTAATGCAAAATGTTAATAATAGGAAAACTGTGTGCAGGGGAGAGAAATAGCAGATGGGAACTCTGTATTTTCTGTATAATCTCCCCAGACCTAAAACTGCTCTGAAAAGTGAAGTCTTTTAATTAAAAAAAAGATTGTGTTCTCACGGTCATATATTTTAGGAAAATTTGTAAACATAAAATACCTTCACAATGCGGAGGGGTTGGGGGGAGGCATTGTGTATCTGGAAACATTTTGGGGAAACTAAGAGGAAATAGGGGCTTCCCTGGTGGCTCAGTGGTAAAGAATCCATATGCCAATGCAGAAGGCACGGGTTCAATCCCTAGTAGGGAAGATGTCCAGGAGAAGGATATGGCAATCCACTCAAGTATTCTTGCTTGGAAAATCCCACAAACAGAGGAGCCTGGCAGGCTACCGTCCATGGGACTACAAAAAGAGCTGGACATGACTTAGCAACTAAACAACAATAACAAGAGGAAATAGAGTTGGAGATATATTTAGGTTGGGTTTAAATGAACATATTTATGTGATTCACAATCACTTCCAGATATGAGTAAATTATTAGTTAGCTATCCCGACCATCCTAAAGTAGGAATAGTTTCCAGTGGCTTAGTACTCATTGTACTACATTGTGACACGAATGTTCGGGGCTGAAATGGTGTCATAATATGCAGAGGTATCATAATCTGCCTAGTATTGGAAGCATGTGGTCAATAGAAAAGAAGCATGGTTTCAACTGCATAGAGTCAGAGTTAGTCTTTGGAAAATTCTTCCAAATATTTCAGGTTATATACGCAAGAAGCTTCATAGAAGTTTTAAACTTTAAGACAACCCTGAAAATTTTCATAAAATTGTAAATAAGTTGTAAAGATGAAAGAAATCTTTCTAGACTATCACTAGTAAAAATTAAATTTTAATTAATCATGATAAAGACTGATTTAACTTTCCATATTCTCTACAGAAAATAATGTTTTAAAATATTTGACATTAAAGTTCAAGAATATTGGAAGAAAAGTATTACAGATATACGTTGTTGCCATTGTTCAGTCACTAAGCCATGTCTGACTCTTTGCAACTCCATGAACTACAACACACCAGGCTTTCCTATCATTCTATCTCAGAGTTTGCTCAAACTCATGTCCATTGAGCAGAGGTATGTCAGGCAGTTATTAAAAATATTATGCCATTTCTCCAAATGTTATTATTTTGTATTGCTTATCAGTTTCCAAATAAGTGTTTTGATTTTTCTCATTATAAATATTCACCTTTGGATGTAATTTGAATTCAAATTTTGAATTCTTTCTCTTAGAGAATCCTCAAAATTGCTTAAGCTTCAGGACACACAAAGTCTCCATCTGCCGCTAATACAACCTTATGTGAGCAGCTCCCAATTTTCTATCTCGAGCTCAAACTTCTTTCCCAAACTCCAAACTAGCATATCCAACTGCTTACCTGATACCTCCACTGCATGTCTAAAAGACATCTCAAGATCAACATGTTCATGACTAAACTCCTAATCTATCCCAACCCAACTCCCCAGACAAACTGTTCCCCCAGAATCTTGTCTATCTCAGTCAATGATAAAACATTTGTCAAGTTGCTCAGAACAAAAACCTTGGAATCATTTTTTACCTCTCTTCGTAAGCTTACAACCAAATCCACTGGAAAATCTGTTGGGACAACTTTCAAAATATATCCAAAATTTGTCTGCTTATTATTTCATTTCACTGCTCTGGTCAGGCCACATGACACCCAACCAGAATTACTGCATTAGCCTCCAGACAGGTCTTCTTGAGTCTACCTTTAACCCCTACAATCTCTTCTAAATGCAGCAGCTAATGTAGCCCTCTTAAAAGGCAGGTTAGATTATGTCATTCCTCAGCTAAATCTTCTGCTAACCTGTTTCACTCAGAGAAAAGGCCAAGGTTTCTCTAACGCTCTATGAGACCCTCTGAGATCCGCACATCCCCTGAGATTTCCCCATTCCTGCCAGCTCTTCCATCGCCTCCTCTGCTGATTCCCTCATCACTCCACTCCAGCCACACTGGCTTCCTTGGCATTCTCACTACCACCCAGGAACTCTCTATACTAAGTTATTTACATAAGCATAATAAATGTTTAGTGTTGAATTTCTAGTTTCTTCTGAAAGCTTTTAAATTTCAGAAGAGCAGGGATCTCTAATTTGTTCACTGATGTATCCCAAGTATCTAGAATGGTGCTCAATAGTTTCTAATGCTTAAAAATTTTTTATTGCACATATAAATCTTTTCATTTTTAGTAAAATGCATAGATAACAGACAAAATGATGCATTATGCTACTAAACACACTAAAAAACTTAAGAATAGAAACAAAGTTAATGGCCACATATTTCAGTGCAGATATACTGAAATTACCATAATTCATGGCTATGAAATAGAGAAAATATTATCTGTATGGTTAGAGACTTATATACCAAATAAAGTGAAACCTAGGTTAAAGGGTAAATTTTGAAAGTTAAAGATTGCCTAAAAAATAGAGACCTTCAAAGAGATATAGACACTTATCTCCCAGGTTTATATGTTTACATTTCAAAAGATAATAAAAGTCCAAGAGCTACTGGTTTGTATTCCAAAGGGTTTAAACTGGGGATCTTACCCTTATCTTCCCTGAGATTTTTTTACATAAGGTAGAAAAGATGTATCTGCCTCTCAAGGTGGAAAAAGACTGTTGTATAGTAGTTCCTATATAAATTTCCAGACTCATAATTTTGGGGCTCCCCTTCTATGCATATTACCATCTGGTTCTCATCTCATTATGCTGAAGGGGAAGAATGGGGTGTGAAGAACAAATGTGGTTACTGCTGATAAATAATAATAGTCCTCCTTTGATACAGAAATGTTGTGCTTGATTTTAGGATGAATTAAATATTATATGCACTAAAAATTTACCAACAGATTTAGGAGATTTTCTACAAAGATTATGTGAGATAATATAACTGGTATAAAATACTGAACATGTTGTATCACATGGTAGACACGGGTTAGTTCCCTTCCCGCTTCATGCTACTCACTCTCAATGGCTTAAAGAAAGAGGAAGACAAATTTTCTGTCTTATTTCATTGTCTTCCAGCTTTTCGATATATTGCTAACTTTTCTAATCCTAACTATATAAAGCCTGGCCTAAGAAATTAGAGAAACACCTTACACTCTGTAGAAAAACATATACAAGTAACATTTCCAGGTTAATGTTATCATAAAAATTTCCTACAATATTATATTCAAAATTTAATAGATACCACTTAAGAAGATAAAGAATTCAAGAAACTTAGTGATAAATGACATGGTTCTGAAATGACTTATTAAACATAACTGGAATTATTTTTCAAGATTAGATACAGAACAATTTTTATTTTATGATGAAGTCCAGAATTTTATTTTAAAAAGGAATTGTTTCCAATGAGCATTTCTTAAATTCATCAAAATGGTCAATAAGAATTAATTTTACATAATGTTAAAAAACCCAATTTAATAAAAATTTAGATATGAATATATTTTAAAGAAGTGAGAACGCAACACTGCTATTAAAAGAAATAAGCACTGAACACAAGAATTTATTTGAAATTTACTTGTATGTCAGTTGAGGGGAAATAGTTTCCCCATTAGAAAAACAAAGGGTTCATTAAAGGTAATACTGCTTTCTGAACACAAATCTTGTTAACGAATCCTGGATTTCTGACCCTTATATTGTGTGGAATATTGAGCAGGTCCAGAATTATTGTAAATATTTTCATTATGTAAGAAATACCAGAACTGAAACAACACTTTATGTGTCCGTGGTCATAGTATACTGAGTGTTTACAAAATGCTTTCAGAAAAGAGATGCATTTGGGGATGGAAAGGAATCCTACTATGATTCATAATAATACTAATTAACTACTCTGCTTTATTTAGCTGGCAGGAAAGGGGTCAAGCTATCTACTCTTGAAGAGAACTGTGTGTGTTTTCTGTGAAACGAATATAACACAGCTGGTGCATAATTACTGAGTTGCTACAGCCATTTATTTAGACGTGTCAATCATGGGGAAAGGTCAAGTACATTAAGCTGAATAAGCATGTGATCTTTAATTCCACGCATACTCTAAAAGAATCAGAAAACACAACAAGGCATCATTTATCATAGCACATCAAAGAGCTGTAAGTCCAACAGAAATTCTCTTCTGAGATTAGAGCTATAGAGAGCAAGAAAAGAAACCAAGAGGGTGTTAAGTGAGTGTGTATATGTGTACATTGCAAAGAGATACTATTAGGCTACTTACCACTACTGCACTGTTGTTTCTTGTGCTATTTTGCTGAAAGAATTAATAAGCCACACCAATGTTAGTCATAGTCACCTGACGCTAAGACCATATATGTAATGATTACAAAACCAAAGACCACGTGACTGTGACTATGCTATACAGAAAATAAAAATCTTGAATGTGCTAAAGTTGTTCATCAAAGAAACCACAGTTTGAGGTTTACTAGTTTAGAAGATACTGTGGGATATTTTAAAATATACTATCTCTTATACGTTTATAACACTATCTTGAGCAAAACATAACAACTACATTACTTTGTACCTTGAGATATCAATGTTAGCTTTTATCTTGGAGGATAATAAGCCTCACTATTAGGATTCATAACATGTATTTTCTAAGAAAAAAAAAAGAGAATTTCCCATTTTGATAGATTGTAAGAGAGCTTGATGTTGGATGTTTAGGGTGCTCAAAGGGAATCTAGTCAAAAACAGTCAAGAAACAGGAATAATAAGAAATGCTTATAGGATATGATCCCTGCACTTAAAGAAAAAGATAGTCATCCAATTGCTCAAAAATCAAATGCCAGAAAAGAAAATAGCAAGCAATCAAACAAATAAAAAGTAGGAAAAAAACTGTATTAAAGCTAATATTCTTGTGTTGTATCACGCATTAAATGCTGTAGGAGTTCATAACAAAGTGAAATCAAAGGTAACCTGAGCAATCAAGGAAAGTTTCATGGAGAAGGACTTGAGTATTAAACTAGAGAATGGGAAATGGAGGAGTGGGAAATCCAGAGAAACAAGATAAATCACACAAAAATAGAAGAACAGTTCTGGGGAATAATGTGAGGTGCATGTTACAGCAGGAGAAAAGTAAGGTGAGATAAAGCATGCATTTTTGTAATTACAAAAGCTTGCAATTTTCACTATTATTTTCAAATATTCATGCTTTGCTATTTTATTTTATAAGGAAAAGAGATCAACATATGTTCTGGGATACTTTAAAAAATGAATGCAAAAGACAAGATTGTGCTCCTGATCTCCTAACCTCATCTTAACTAATATTAGCCTTGACACTTTGCTTCAGGGAAATTGGTAGGATATGAGCTGTCACAGTAATCCAAGTCTATGCCCCAACCAGTAATGCTGAAGAAGCTGAACGGTTCTATGAAGACCTACAAGACCTTTTAAAACTAACACCCAAAAAAGACGTCCTTTTCATTATAGGAGACCGGAATGCAAAAGTAGGAAGACAAGAAACACCTGGAGTAACAGGCAAATTTGGCCTTGGAATGTGGAATGAAGTGGGCAAAGGCTAATAGAGTTTTGCCAAGAGAACTCACTGTTCATAGCAAACACCCTCTTCCAACAAGACAAGAGAAGACTCTACACATGGACATCACCAGATGGTCAACACTGAAATCAAATTGATTATATTCTTTGTAGCTAAAGATGGAGAAACTCTATAGAGTCAGCAAAAACAAGACAGGCTGACTATGGCTCAGATCATGAACTCCTTATTGCCAAATTCAAACTTAAATTGAAGAAAGTGGGGAAAACCACTAGACCATTCAGGTATGATCTAAATAAAACCCCTTATGATTATACAGTGGAAGTGAGAAATAGATTTAAGGGACTAGATCTGATAGAGTGCCTGATGAACTATGGACGGAGGTTCATGACATTGCACAGGAGATAGGGATCAAGACCATCCCCAGGAAAAGAAATGCAAAAAAGCAAAATGGCTGTCTGAGGAGGCCTTACAAATAGCTGTGAAAAGAAGAGAAGTGAAAAGCAAAGGAAAGAAGGAAAGACATAAGTATCTGAATGCAGAGTTCCAAAGAATAGGAAGGAGAGTTAGGAAAGCCTTCCTCAGCGATCAATGCAAAGAAATAGAGGAAAACAACAGAATGGGAAAGACTAGGCATCTCTTCAAAAAAATTAGAGATACCAAGGGAACACTTCATGCAAAGATGGGCTCGATAAAGGACAGAAATGGTATGGACCTGACATAAGCAGAAGAGATTAAGAAGAGATGGCAAGAATACACAGAAGAACTGTACAAAAAAGATCTTCATGACCCAGATAATCATGATGGTGTGATCACTCACCTAGAGCCAGACATCCTGGAATGTGAAGTCAAGTGGGCCTTAGAAAGCATCACTACGAACAAAACTAGTGGAGGTGATGGAATTCCAGTTGAGCTATTTCAAATCCTGAAAGGTGATGCTGTGAAAGTGCTGCACTCAATATGCCAGCAAATTTGGAAAACTCAGCAGTGGCCACAGGACTGGAAAAGGTCAGTTTTCATTCCAGTCCCCAAGAAAGGCAATGCCAAAGAATGCTCAAACTACCACACAATTGCACTCATCTCACACGCTAGGAAAGTAATCCTCAAAATTCTCCAAGTCAGGCTTCAGCAATATGTGAACCGCGAACTTCCAGATGTTCAAGCTGGTTTTAGAAAAGGCAGAGGAACCAGAGATCAAATTGCCAACATCCACTGGATTATGGAAAGAGAGAGAGAGTTCCAGAAAAACATCTATTTCTGCTTTATTGACTACGCCAAAGCCTTTTACTGTGTGGATCACAATAAACTGTGGAAAATTCTGAAACAGATGGGAATACCAGACCACCTGACCTGCCTCTTGAGAAATCTGTATGCAGGTCAGGAAGCAACAGTTAGAACTGGACATGGAACAACAGACTGGTTCCAAATAGGAAAAGGAGTATGTCAAGGCTGTATATTGTCACCCTGCTTATTTTACTTACATGCAGAGTACATCATGAGAAATGCTGGGCTGGAAGAAGCACAAGATGGAATCAAGATTGCCGGGAGAAATATCAATAACCTCAGATATGCAGATGACACCACCCTTATGGCAGAACGTGAAGAACTAAAGAGCCTCTTGATGAAAGTGAAAGAGGAGAGTGAAAAAGTTGGCTGAAAGCTCAACATTCAGAAAACTAAGATCATGGCATCCGGTCCCATCACTTCATGGAATATAGATGGGGAAACAGTGGAAACAGTGTCAGAATTTATTTTTCTGGGCTCTAAAATCACTGCAGATGGTGACTGCAGCCAGGAAATTAAAAGACGCTTACTCCTTGGAAGA
This sequence comes from Ovis canadensis, assembly GCF_042477335.2. NCBI lineage: Eukaryota > Metazoa > Chordata > Mammalia > Artiodactyla > Bovidae > Ovis > Ovis canadensis. The sequence continues at coordinate 153,416,223 of NC_091246.1, forward strand.
AAAGTTATAACCAAACTAGAGAGCATATTGAAAAGCAGAGATATTACTTTGCCAACAAAGGTCCGTTTAGTCAAGGCTATGGTTTTTCCAGTAGTCATGTATGGATGTGAGAGTTGGACTGTGAAGAAAGCTGAGTGCCAAAGAATTGATGCTTTTGAACTGTGGTGTTGGAGAAGACTCTTGAGAGTCGCTTGGACTGCAAGGAGATCCAGCCAGTCCATTCTGAAGGAGATCAGCCCTGAGATTTCTTTGGAGGTACTTTGGCCACCTCATGCGAAGAGTTGACTCATTGGAAAAGACTCTGATGCTGGGAGGGATTGTGGGCAGGAGGAGAAGGGGACGACAGATGATGAAATGGCTAGATGGTATCACCGACTCGACAGACATGAGTTTGGGTGAACTCTGGGAATTGTTGATGGACAGGGAGGCCTGGCGTGCTGCAATTCATGGGGTCACAAAGAGTCAGACACGAGTGAGCGACTGAGCTGAACTGAACTGAGCAAAAAAGTAAAACTGTAAAATTTTCCAGATTTAGACTTGTCTTGTATTAATCTGAAAGACATGTACATATGTAGAAAGTGGCTCATTCTGAGAATTGTGGTAATTAAAGACAGAAGGGTTGCCTGGAAAAACTGAAGACTTTTTGAAGAAAAAAAGATTTCCATGAAGACAGTTGATGGAACTCAAACTGTGAAACTGAAGGAAAGAAAAAATTAAAACATCTGAAAGCAAAGAGGAAAACACTTTTAACATTTCTACACAGAAGTTTACAAATGGAAATAGTGTTGCAGATTTTTTTTTTAATGACCACAGTATTTTAGGAGATTCTCCCATCAAATAGTAGAATCTGTTCTTCTAATCCTTGAATCCTGGCTTGGCCATGTACCTTATTTTGACTTTTGGGACACTGGCATATGTGATACAAAAAAGACTTAGAGAAAGCTTTTGCTTTTTTCCCTACTGCTTTCCACAAGAAAGCTTGTGGGTTTTTTCCTCTTATGCCACCATGTAATCATATGTATCAAATATGTCTAATTTTATCACATACCATCACCAGTATACATTCTATGCATGCATGCCTGTGTGGGTGCTTGTCACTTCAGTTGTGTCTGACTCTTTGAGATCCCATGGACTGTAGCCCGCCAGGCTCCTCTGTCCATGGGATTTTCCTGGCAAGAATACTGGAGTTGGTTTCCATGCCCTCCTCTAGGGGATCTTTCCAACCCAGGGACCTAACTCGCATCACCTGCCTCCCCTGCATTGCAGGTGTACTCTTTACCACTGAGCCACTGGGGAAGCCCATATATTCTATGAGCACCTTATATTTCCTTATAACATTTTTCAAAAATTCAGTTAAATAACTAATTGTATAATCAGGTACATAATGCCTATGATAGGCTCTAGAGGCAGTAATAAGGTCTGTACAATCGTTCTCATTCCTAGTACCTGGCATATTAAAAGCTCAGTAAGTGCTGAATAAATAAATGACAACAAATTCAAACTCATTTTTAAAGAATTTTATGCTGAAGTAGGCTAGAAATTTTAAAAACTAGCTCAGAGGAGAGAGAACTTTGAGGAAGATAGGATGTGTATTGCTAAGTGAAACATAGACAGCATGTCTTGTGAAGGGAGGCACAAGCACAGAGAGGGTCCAGAGACATATGTAACTTGTTTTTATCAGGAAGTAAACAGAATTTTTATTTCTTTATATATCCATTGCTTAATGAACACTTTATTCATTAAATGCTTTATTCATTGCTCATGAATAAACATATACCTATACTACATATCGGAGAAGGCAATGGCACCCCACTACAGTACTCTTGCCTGGAAAATCCCATGGGCAGAGGCTGCACTCCATGGGGTCGCAAAGAGTCGGACACGACTGAGTGACTTCACTTTCACTTTTCACTTTCATGCATTAGAGAAGGAAATGGCAACCTATTCCAGTGTTCTTACCTGGAGAATCCCAGAAATGGGGGGGCCTGATAGGCTGCCGTCTATGGGGTCGCATAGAGTCGGACACGACTGAAGTGACTTAGCAGCAGCAGCATACTACGTATAGAAACCAAACTTCTTATTTTTAAAAAAATTTATGGGATATTTTAGATGAAGCCCATGACTTTACCACATATGACCTGACAACAATGGTGTGTTGAAACTGGGGCTTATGTCAATTTGCCAGAACTAGTTGGGCGTGTCTCTTCCTAACTCTGTATTCGGTGAAAACATTTCAATGATGTGAAAGCAGCCATGAAAAATGGAAAATGCTATAAACTGAGGCTATGGAGGCAACCAAGAGAAGAGGAGGAGGGAGGGCTATAAGAACACCGCTGCCTGGTACCTAGTGGAACATAAAGATGGAACTTCCTTTTTTAACTTGTTGACAACTGTCTATACCCAGATGTGACCTGATCAATTTACCTTAATAAGGTTGACTTCATTTTCTAGAAAGATTCACTTGTGCGGTTTTGTAATTATGCAGAGCACAAGTACCCAATTCTAAGTCAAGAGAATAAACAAATTATTGGGGCAATACAAAACCATAGAGCTAAGATGATGGTGAAAAGTGACATTAGGGGGCATCGGTTTTCATCCTCTCATTTATATAGGATCATGAGAGCATTTTAGGAAGAAGGGAAGCTGCACCCAAATCCTTTTGCTTTGAGATGTAAAGTCATTAAATAATTTCTGAAGGCATATGGCACCCTAAATGAAGACAAGCAGGGATGCATTAGGCTTCCCACTTCCATTCTCTGTTGAAAGGAAACCCCATAGATGGGAGGAGAGTTTGGACCCTTTTCCAGACTCAGCTGCAGCCACCAGATTACTCTGCGTGTGTGCGGGTGTGGGTGTGGGTGTGTGTGTGTGTGCGTGTGTGTGTGTGTGTGTGCGTGTGTGTGTGTATTGATGGTTTGACATCCATCATGTGAATGACACTAAACACCTTTCTGACAGAGTCACTTAGGTACTAGAGAGCCTACTCTATGCGAGGAAAACTTGAAGTATACACTCAAGTCTCAAGGCTGATTTTGGTATGCATATATGTGGAGAAGGAAGCTGTGTAGCTGACTGGATTAACCTGTACAGATAAACCAGGAAGGATCAAAAACTTTGGTGGACAGGGCCTTGCTCCAAATAATAGTGAGTAGTCACAAACTCCAGTGCAGCTTGCATCACCCAACTCCCTGGATGCCAAGAGATTTCTACTTGGTGGTAGAAGATACTGAGACTAATATGTTAAGTTTTCTAGAGTTAAACAGTTGTTGAGATCAACCATGAGGGAGATATCTAGTTTATAAGGTCCATATTTTATCTCTTTTTTCACTGCTATATTACTTGTACCTAGAGTAGTATCTTTGTTGTTGCTGTTTAGTTCCCAAGTCAGGTCCAACTCCTTTGTAACTGCATGGAATGTAGCCCACCAGACTCTTCTGTCCGTGGGATTTCCCAGGCAAGAATACTGGAATGGGTTGCTGTTTCCTTCTCCAGGGGATCTTCCTGACCGAGGGATCAAACCTGCGTCTCCTGTGTTGGCAGGCAGATTCTTTATCACTGAGCCAGCAGTTAATAATAGGCATTAAGTAGAATTGGAGGAAAGAATGAATTAGTGAATCTGAAGTCCCATTAATTCTCACTGAAGGTGGCAACTGGTTAGAGATATTAAGGACCAATTAAACCATTTAGTCTAAGTAACCCTATGGAACTTGGGAGGAGAACCCGAGGAGAAATGCCATACTTTTGGAATATCCAGACAGGATGTACCTCTGTCAATGCTAACCAAATATGACCTAATTTTATATCTCAAAATAACAAAGCCAGATATACCCTTTCCATAAAAAATTTATATTTGATGATATTTTGGCACATCTTTTCTACTTCAAATTTCTTTCTTCCCCAAGAAAGGTAAAGGATAATTTTTCACGGTTTTCAAGAAGCATGAATCATTAATAGGACATTTTTTTAAACCCTTCACTTACACAGAGGGCTTCCCTGATAGCTCAGTTGGTAAAGAATCTGCCTGCAATGCAGGTGACACCAGTTTGAATCCTGGGTCGGGAAAAGCTGCTGGAGAAGGGATAAGCTACGCACTCCAGTATTCCTGGGCTTCCCTTGTGGCTCAGCTGATAAAGAATCTGCCTGCAATGCGGGAAACTTGGGTTTGATCCCTGGATTGGGAAGATGCCCTGGAGAAAGGAAAGGCTACCCACTCCAGTATTCTGGCCTGGAGAATTCTATGGACTGTATAGTCTATGGTGTCGCAAAAAGTCGGACATGACTGACTGACTTTCACTTTCACTCACTTATACAGAGCAAGCAGTCCTTTTCAAATTCAAAACCAATGAACTTTTCTTGTCAGTAAGAGAACTGAAAACTTCAAAGTATTTAAATATTAAGCAAAGTTAACAAGAAATTTAAATTTTAAAGCATACTCTAGAAATTAAAGATCATAGAATTTAGAGCTGCAAAATTCTTTAGAGAGCACCTGACTGATTCTCTCATTTTCATGAGAGGAATAAATAGAAATAAGTGTGAAATAAACAGAAGTTGAAGAATTTAACCCAACACTGCTAAAACGAAACATTTCTAAGTAATTGTATCCAATAGGGAAATTTTAAAAACTTAAGTTTCTTTCCTCATGCAAAACTCTACTATTTCCATGTAACATAAAAAAATGATACAGTTCATCGTTCATGTAACAGTCTTTCAAATACTCAGTTATTTAGCAGTTATGTTCTAAGTATTCCCTTAGCATTTCCCTCGACTAATGTTTGTATAAGATGACCGCTACTCTGGTAACGTTCACCTTTTTCAGTGCCTACGTTAGGCACGTTCACTGTATGAAGGTCTGTATGATGCACATGGAATGCTTTGGATGCATCCATACAGACTCCTGTAGCTCTTATAGGTGGAAATAACATTCCAAGAAGTGAATAACATTCCCAGAAGTGAATCATACCCAGATAGAACAAAGAATAAGAAGAAAAAAATCAAGGACAGATATATAGAGAGTAACCAACATTTGAAAGACAGATGAGAATAGACAAAGCTTTGATGAAATGGATGGAACCTCTCACATTATGATAGTGGGAGGGTAAAACATAGATCAAAATTTTTAAACTCTATAACCTTTTGAGTGAGTGATCCTTCTGAGAATTATATCAGGAAACCCAAGTGCACAAAAAAATATATATAATAATAATTCATTGGAACTTTTTTTAAAAGAGATAAATGAGAAATAAAACGTCCATTGATAAGGGATTGGTTAAATAAAGCATGATAAAATCATGCAATGAAATACAAAGTACAATTAATATGGACAATATCAATATTAACACGGAATGATGCTGATTTTTTTAATGAAGAGAGTAGTTTAAAAGATTGTGAATTATACCATAATTCACTTACATGTAATTTAGCTATCTAAAGAGCCTCTTGATGAAAGTGAAAGAGGAGAGTGAAAAAGTTGGTTTAAAGCTCAACATTCAGAAAACTAAGATCATGGCATCTGGTCCCATCACTTCACGGCAAATAGATGGGGAAACAGTGGAAACAGTGGTAGACCTTATTTTTCTGGGCTCCAAAATCACTGAAATTAAAAGATGCTTACTCCTTGGAAGGAAAGTTACGACCAATCTAGACAGCACATTAAAAAGCAGAGACATTACTTTGTCAACAAAGGTCCATCTAGTCAAGGCTATGGTTTTTCCAGTAGTCATGTATGGATGTGAGAGTTGGACTGTGAAGAAAGCTGAGTGCCAAAGAATTGATGCTTTTGAACTATGGTGTTGGAGAAGACTCTTGAGAGTCCCTTGGATGGCAAGGAGATCCAATCAGTCCATCCTAAAGGAAATCAGTCGTGGGTATTTACTGGAAGGACTGATGTTGAAGCTGAAACTCCAATCCTTTGGCCACCTGATGCAAAGAGCTGACTCATTGGAAAAGACCCTGATGCTGGGAAAGATTGAGGGCAGGAGGAAAAGGGGACGACAGAGCATGAGATGGTTGGATGGCATCACCAACTCGATGGACATGGGTTTTGGGACATGGGGTAGCAAAGAGTCAGGCACAACTGAGCAACTGAACTGAACTGAACCCTTGTCTGTTTATGTACATAATTAAAGTGTATTCTGTTTATAATATTAATTCTGTTCAAAAGTAATAATTTTTGCTTCTAAGTGATGAGTTTTGGGGGCTGTTGTTTTGTTTTGTTTGCCTCCTTTATACTTTTTTATATTTCTTGGATTTTTCTAACTCGTCATTTTTTGTTTTAAAATATTGTTTTAATAACTTTTAAAACAATAGAAACTATTTTAATTTTGGGACTAAACATAGAAATGTCAAGTAGACTAAGAGCGGCCAGTGGATACAACAAAAAACACTAAGGAAGCCTGCTCTGAGAAGCCACAGGAAGGGAGATGAGAAAAGAGAAGGAAGATCTAAAAGCAAAGGAATAATCAAAAGGTTTACAAGCATCTGAGAATTCAAAGGGACTGACAACAGGGGACCACTGTAGTTGGCAATCAAGAGCACCTTTTTAATAGATAGAATGTATATTAATAAACTTTAAGAGAAAATCAAAGTGAGTAGCATGAGAGAAGCGATCGCTATTTCAACTTAGTAAACATGACTTCCATGTTCATGATCAGTACTACTATCATTTGCATTAGACTATCAAAAAATACTTTCCCACTATATTGCCACCCTATTAAATAATAGCAATTTACTATTATAAGAAAAAATTGAGTTATGCAAAGGAAAAAACAGGTATAATTCTAAATAATTTAGCTAGGTATTATAAATCCTTTGGTAATAAGACTAATATGTTATTCACAAATGCTCCAAAGGTAATTTAGAAGCAGCTTTGAAAGGTCAAAAGGAATATTAATAGTTAAGGACACTGTGTATAATCTTAAAGTCATTATATATAATATACAATGTATAATACATAATGAAATATTACTCAGCCTTAAAAAGGAATGAAGTTTTGCCATTTATAGCAATGCGGATTCATGAACCTAGAAAGCATTATGCTTAGTGAAAGAAGTCAGAGAAAGACAATACTCTGTTAGCATTTATATGTGGAATCTAAAAAGTAAGATGAATGTATGTAACAAAACTGAACAGATTCACAGATACAGAGGATAAAGTAGTTGTCACCATCAGGGAGAGGGAAGGGGAAGCAGCAAGCTAGGGGTAGAGGATTAAGAGATACAAACCGCTATGTATAAAGTAGATAAACAACAAGGCTATATTGTACAGGACAGGAAATTATAGCATCCATTTTGTAATAATGTTAAATGGAGTATAATCTATAAAAATATTGACTATGCTATAATCTGAAGTAAATACAATATTGTAAATCAACTTAACTTCAATAAAAAGGATATTCATAAAATTCCTGCTGCAGAGACAAGATAAAAGCTAAATTTATCAGCAGAAAATCAATTTTTTTTTCTTTTAATCATACTTTCAATTATTTTGATTTTGTGTATTATCTTCCCAACTGAAGATCTCAGTTGGGATAGAGATGATAGAGGGATAGAGATGATAGAGGGGTAGAGATGACAGAGAAAGAAAGAAACAATAATTAGTTATTTTCATTATGCTTTCAGCAGTCCTGACAAACTAAAAGTAATAGGGATGACTAGGTAGGTTAGGTGAAGAAGGCAATGGAAACCCACTCCAGAATCCCATGGATGGAGGAGCCTGGTAGGCTGCAGTCCATGGGGTCACTAAGAGTTGGACACAACTGAGCGACTTCACTTGGACTTTTCACTTTAATGCATTGGAGAAGGAAATGACAACCCACTCCAGCATTCTTGCCTGGAGAATGCCAGGGATGGCGGAGCCTGGTAGGCTGCCGTCTATGGGGTCGCACAGAGTTGGACACGACTGAAACAACTTAGCAGCAGCAGCAGCAGCAGCAGCAGCAGCAGCAGCAGCAGCAGCAGCAGCAGCAGGTAGGTTAGGAAAGAGGAAAGATAGAATGGGGTATTGTCACCAGAAGAAAATATAAAAGAGCATTCCAAAAAGCAACCTCAGAATACTGGTACACAAAATGGAATTAATTCTATTAAGGTTCCAGTGATACTATTAATAGCACTGATAAAGTATCAGTTCAGTTCAGTCCCTCAGTCGTGTCTGTTTCTTTGCAACCCCATGGACTGCAACACTCCAGGCTTCCCTGTCCATCACCAACTCCCAGAGCATGCTCAAACTCATGTCCACCGAGTAGGTGATGCCATCCAACCATCTCATCCTCTGTTATCCTCTTCTCCTCCTGCCTTCAATCTTTCCCAGCATCAGGGTCTTTTCCAATGAGTCAATTCTTCACATCAGGTGGCCAAAGTATTGGAGTTTCAGCTTCAGCATCAGTCCTTCCAATGAATATTCAGGACTGATTTCCTTTAGGATGGTCTCATTGGATCTCTTTGCAGTTCAAGGGACTCTCAAGAGTCTTCTCCAACACCACAGTTCAAAAGCATCAATTCTTTGGCATTCAGCTTTCTTCATAGTCCAACTCTAGCATCTATACATGACTACTGCAAAAACCATAGCTTTGACTAGATGGGCCTTTGTTGGCAAAGTAATGTTTCAGCTTTTTAATATGCTGTCTAGGTTTGTCATAGCTTTCTTTCCTTTTTAAAAATTAATTTATTTTAATTGGAGGCTAATTACAATATTATAGTGGTTTTTGTCATACATTGACATGAATCAGCCATGGGTATACATGTGTTCCACATCCTGAACCCCCCTCTCACCTCCCTCCCCAACCCATCCCTCAGAGTCATCCCAGTGTACCAGCGCTGAGCACCCTGTCTCATGCATCAAACCTGAACTGGTGATCTGTTTTTATATATGATAATATACATGTTTCAATGTGTCATAGCTATTCTTCCAAGGAGCAAGCATCTTTTAATTTCATGGCTGCAGTCACCATCTGCAGTTATTTTGGAGCCCAAGAAAATAAGGTATAAAATAAAAGTATAAAATAAAATTATAAAATGTGTGATAAAAGTATAGATGTGTATAATACAGAAAGGGGTCTCCAGGTGGTGCTAGTGGTAAAGAACCCACCTGCCAATCCAGGAGACATAAGAGATATGGGTTCAAACTGAGTCAGAAGAACCCCTGGAAGAGGGCATGGCAACCCACTCCAGTATTCTTGCCTGGAGAATCCCATGGACAAAGGAGCCTGGCAGGCTAAAGTTCATAGGGTCACAAAGAGTTGGACATGACTAAATTTACTTGGGAAAGGAATACGACTAGGTTGTATATTGTCACTCTATTTAAGTTACATGCAGAGTACATCATGCAAAATGACAGGCTCAATCCATTGCTGGGCTCCAATGGTTCACAAGCTGGACTCAAGATTGCTGGGAGAATATCGACAACCTCAGGTACGCAGATGATACCCCTCTAATGGCAGAAAGTAAAAAGGAACTAAAGAGCCTCTTGATGAGGGTGAAAGAGGAGAGTGAAAAAACTGGCTTAAAATTCAACATTCAAAAATTGAAGATCATGGCATCAGGTCCCATCACTTCATGGCAAATGGATGGGGGGAAAAGTGGAAGCAATAACCGATTTTATTTTCTTGGGCTCCTAAATCACTGCAGATAGTGACTGCAGCCATGAAATTAAAAGATGTTTGCTCCTTTGAAGGAAAGCTAAGATAAACCTAGACAGCATATTAAAAATCAAAGACATCACTTTGCTGACAAAGGTCCGTATAGTCAAAGGTATGGTTTTTCCAGTAGTCTTGTACCTATGTGAGAGCTGGACTAAAGAAAGCTGAGTGCTGAAGAACTGATGCTTTCAAACTGTGGTGCTGGAGAAGACTCTTGAGAGTCCCTTGGACTGCAAGAAGATCAAACCAGTCAATCCTAAAGGAAACCAACCCTGAGTATTCATTGGAAGGACTGATGCTGAAGCTGAAGCTCCAATTCTTTGGCCGCCTGAAGCAAATAGCCGGCTCACTGGAAAAGACCCTGATGCTGGGAAAGATTGAGGGCAAAAGGAGAGGAGGGCAGTAAGAGGATGAGATGGTTACATAGCATCACAGACCCAGTGGACATAAATCTGAACAAACCCCAGGAGACAGTGAAGCACAGGGAATTCGGAAGTACTGGGGTCATAAAGACCCCATGGGGTCATAAAGAGTCATACACAACTTAGCAACTGAACAACAACAAAAAAATTCAGAAATTTAAGAACATCACCTCTTTGAATTACTATTTAACACTTACTCTCATCAGTATTTATTGCAGTTAATATTTAAATGTAAACATTTATGTGCAAGGTGGCCACTGTAATTTTTCCCAAGGAAGTTTAGAACTCAAGTGCCCTTTTGATAGCACCAGTATGTAAACCACCTTTGAAAATAAAGAGCATAAAGCAGAAGTTTTGCTCACTGCTTGTATACCATTAGCACGCAATTAATATTGGTGAATGATGATGACTTCACGAGGGAAGTCCAAATTGATTGGTAGCCCACCTGTGCTTCAATTGTGAGGGGATAACCTGTGGAGGTTCCAATCACATGCAGCAGGCAGGTTTTAAAGTAGGACAGCTCTAGAGGGAAGCTAGTGGGAATAGAGATTGAAGAATTTAATCAAGTAGACTAAACTGACTCCTTCACAATGTCACTTTCAGAATACTACTCCCACATTATGAAACCGTATAACTAAATCATCAACTCATTTAAGTCTCAGATGTCTGGAAAACTCAAAAGTATAGTGTTAATATAAACTATTAAGAAGCTTTAGTCATTTGTGGTTTGTCTTCAAAGTATTAAATATTTTTGAAGAAAAATATAGAAGGATTAAAGCAATAAATTCGTTGCTGCAAAATACCCTATTTTAATATTTATAGGATTATATTTAAGGTAATGAAAATGGATTTCTTTTCATCTATTATATCACTAAAATAGCAAATGACTGAAAATTTAACATATACACACACAAACATACAGTTCTCCTTATTCACAAAGGATATGTCTTAGGTCACATTACATAGAAAACACTTCAAGTCTGTACTGTGCCTTTGATAAGAAGAGAATAGGTAGTAAACAGAGACAGATTTATAAGGAATAATGAGGGAGATTAAGAATATATGCTCTTATTCTAAAACAAGTTCCCTAAAAACTGACATCATAAACTAGGGATGGAAAAAATACAACAAGGACTCCTAAATTATGAAACCATAAATTTGCTGGATTTCTTAGTCACATGTACACATTATAATATTTGTTACTATTACTATCCTCATGCAAGGACATACTTGCAAATGATATAACTATTTGTGAGTGATCTAGTAAGCCATGACCAAATTTAGAAAAACAGATCTTTAAAATTTACAATATACTCTAAAAACAGACTATAAATAACTATCAAGCTACCACTTCAAATAGAAAAAATATCACAAATAAGTTTATATATCAAAATAAAGATGTGGGTCACACACAAAATTCATGTGGAACAATTAGTATGAAGAAACATGGAACATGATGTATAGCTCACCTGGGAGTTAATTTTAGGAATAAAAGTAATTCCATTATTAGACTGTTTAAAAATAAATATTCTCTTATTTAGTTTTTATTTTTAGGATATCCAGGAGAAAAATAAAACAATTCATTGTGAAATGTACATAGGTGGCCAAGATAGTCAATTAGGAAGTAAAATTTACTACTGGATATCTTTTTTTTTTTTTTTGGTATCTTAACTATTAGACTATTTGCCCAATTTCCATCCTCAAATATCTAAAGTGTTTGGCAGGCAGAATGTACAATTTAAAATGGATCCTATGTAGTTAATTAACTCCATTAATTATTACTAATGGACCAAATACCAGTTAGAATTTCTCCATCAAGTGACTTTGAACCTGTATCACAATATTAAATTGCACAAAAGCTAGCAATCAAAAATAGCAGGAAAAATGGTTCTTTCTTTTTCAAATAAAAGACATTTGAAATAACGAAACAATAAGATTATTCATTCTGTGGTACAGCAGAGACAAGAATTTAAAATAAGGGAACATGAGGTTACATTAAAAACTGTCTCCAATGGGGCAGAGCTCCTCCTTTTGTGGAAATGAATCGGTCTAATGGGAATTTACTAGTTTTAAATTTTTCAAATTTTTGCAAAATTATTTGGAAAGCTATTGCAATGCAGGTACTATCAAATTCTTTATTGCTTCATTGGATAATCTCAACTTTTTCAAAATAGTTATGATTGAGTAAATATGCCCCAGTCTTCCAGTTAATACACATCTTGCCCCATTCAGTCACCTAAAAAACAAGTCTCCACATTATGTTTATATCTAGGTGTTAAAAGCCCAGACCCCTGAGTGTCTGAATCCCTGCTCTTACACTTGCTAGTCAGGGCTTAGGCAGCCCAATCTTTTGGGCTTTGGTTTCTTTATCCATAAAATTGAGATGATAATAGCACTTATCACACTGAGTAACTTTAAAAAATTAATTCATTCTTCATTATTTGACTTACCTTATGTAAATATTTAAACTTCATTTCCAGTCACTCCTTACCTCCATGTACACAATTCCAGTGTGTTAGTCACACCATATTTGCCATTCCCAGAATATGATAAATCCTTCCTTCTTTGTCCTCAGAACTCTCATTCATCCTTCTAAGCCCATCTCAATCTCTCTGAAGGCAACTTTTGTTTCTCTCACCAGAATTCATTTTTGCCTTCTGATGGCAATTTTTGGAGATTAAAAAATCAGAAAGAAAAATATGTAAGCCTAAGTTTTGGATTTTTCTTTATTTTTTAAATTATTTTTTACTTTGGTTGAAAAATATCATATCATAATCATAGGATCAGAACTTATCTTTTGTTTTTTAGTGAAAAATACTTTTGACATTACAATAATTATGGTCAGAAAAGCATTATAGTTATCTTAAGAGCACAGGAATGCATTAGGTGAAATGAAGAAAGTGGGATGGTATTATCACTGATAAAATTATGTTGCATGACAGCTTTGCACTACATATTTTACTTATATTTTCTCTGGACTTTGGGTCCACAATATATTGAATGGTCCTAAAAGAAATAAACTAGTAAACCTAATTTTTTGTTTAAAATAAAGTGAGCAAAAGAATATCAAGATACAGGTATAATTTTCTCCATTAAATCCACGACTTAAAAGTATTTTGCTCTCTGCTAAAAGCAACATAAAATAAACAAAATGACTTTTTAATTTAATTTGTAGGCCAAGATTTAAATATTAGCTTAACTTTTCCATTAAACTAAAATTTATGAATTCCTGAATATCCAATTAAGATGTAACTAGTTTTATTTATCTTAGTACAGTGCATAATCAGAACCTCCTGTATTTACATGTTAAATGTTTGAAAGGTAATTAAATATTTGATGAGTGTTGATTATGCATCTAATTATATTACATAAACTTAACTTCTTACATGTTTAGTGACATATTATTGAATTACATATAAATGAGATTCAATGCAACACATTTTTTAGTACCTATCAAGTATAAGAAAAAGTGCTGGATAGATACCATAATATAATGCAAATAACAGGTAAGACAAAGATTTGTTCCTGAACAAGCTTGTAATCAAATAAGAATGATAAGAAATATATACATAATAATAATATATGAAATGATGTAAATTCAGAAAGAGTTATCTGAAGGAGGAAGATAATTATTCTGCCAGGAGGGATCAAGTAACACTAACAGGTGGGTAGAATGAACATTCTATTCTTTGTGGAGAAGATGCTGCTGCTGCTGCTAAGTCACTTCAGTCGTGTCCGGCTCTGTGCGACCCCATAGACGGCAGCCCACCAGGTTCCCCAATCCCTGGGTTTCTCCAGGCAAGAACACTGGAGTGGGTTGCCATTTCCTTCTCCAATGTGTTAAAGTGAAAAGTGAAAGTGAAGTCACTCAGTCGTGTCTGACTCTTAGTGACCCCATGGACTGTAGCCCACCAGGCTCCTCCATCCATGGGATTCTCCAGGCAGGAGTACTGGAGTGGGGTGCCATTGTCTTCTCTGGTGGAGAAGATGAGACGGCACCAATTTGGTATTATTGTTGTTTAGTCACGAAGTCGTGTTTGACTCTTTGCAACTCCACAGACTGTAGCCCGCCAGGCTTCTCTGTCCATGGGATTTCTGTTTAGGCAAGAATACTGAAGCGGGTTGCCATTTCCCTCTCCAGGGGCTCTTCCCAACCCAGGATCTAATCTGCATCTCCAGCATTGCAGGTGGATTCTTTACCACTGAGCCACCTGGGAAGCCCCCAATTTGGTATGGAACAACTAAAAGGTTTTGAACACAAAAGTTTCTAATAATATTCTTAAGGTTTTACTGCCTCCTATATGTTCTCAAGCTGTAGAAAATAGCAGGTATTATTTTAGAAATATGTGCTAAAAACACAGAAAACAAATTGTATCTCACTCACTAAAGAATTTATTTATATATATCAATGATTTTGGGTAAAGTTTAACCTGTGAGGAGGGATACAAGCTGTAACAAGTATAAAGTCAGGCAACAAAGGAATATGAAGGATAAAAGGGCAAGCATTCTATGCCATATACAGAAACTAACTCAAAATGAATCAAAGAACTAAAGGTAAGACCCAAAACTATAAATTAGAAGTAAACATAGGAAAAAGCTTTATGACATTGGATTTGGCAAGTATTTCTTGAAAATAACAGCAAAAACATAGGCAACAAAAGCAAAACTAGACAAACTGGACTACATCAAAACAATAAAATTTTATGTGTACCAAAGGACACAGTCAACAGAGAGAAGGGGCAATCTACTGAACAAGAGAAAATATTTACAAATCATGTATCAACAACAACATTAAAAACTCAAACAATGCACAAAAGACTTGAATAGACACTTCTCCAAAGATGACACACAAATGGCCAACAAGCATATGTGAAGATGTTTAATACCACCGATTATTAGGAAAATGCAAATGAAAACCACAATGAGAAATCACCTCACATCCATTAGGATGGCTACTATCAAGAAAACTTGGAAAACTGTATTAGTGAGGGGGTTTTAAAAAAATGGAACCCTAGTGCAGTTTGGTGGGAATGTAAAATTGTGCATGAGCTATGAAAAACAAAATGACAATTCCTCTAAAAATTAAAAACAGAATGACCCTTGTTGTTGTTGTTCAGTCTCTAAATTGTATACGACTCTTTGCAGCCCCATTTACCACAGTACACAGTAGATAGAGGCTTCTCTGTCCTCCACTCTCTCCAGAGTTTGCTCAGATTCGTGTCCATTGAGTTGGTGATACCATCTAACCATCTCATTCTCTGCCACCCACTTCTCCTTTTGCCTTCAGTCTTTTACAGCATCAAGATCTTTTCCAACGAGTCAGCTCTTTGCATCAGGTAGCCAAAGTATCATAGTTTTTCCAATGGATATTCAGGATTAAATATTCAGGATATTCCAATGGATATTTTTCCAATGGATACTCCTTTAGGATTGACCCTAGGATCCAGCAAGTCCACATAGGGGTATATACTCAAAAGAATTGAAAGCAGGGTCCCAAAGAAATATCTGCATATTCATGCTCATAACAGCACTACTCACAACAGCAAAGAGATGAAAGCAATTATGTTCATAAATAGATGAGTGGATAAATAGAATGTAGTATATACATACAATGGATATTACTCAGTCTTCAGAAGGAAAGTAAGTCTAACACATGCTACAACATAGATAAGCCTTCAAGACATTATGCTAAGTGAAATAAATCAGTCAAAAAAGACAAATACTGCATGAGCTCACTTACATGAGGTGTATAATGGTAGCCAAATTCATAGAAACAGAAGGTAGAATGGTGGTTGCCAGGGGAGAAAGAAATGGGGAGCTGTTGTTTTACAGAATTTCAGTTTTGAGGATGAAAAAGTTCTGGAGATGGCTTATACAACATTGTGAATAGGTTTAACAACACTGAACTGTACACTTAGAACTGGTTATGATGATAAATTTTATGTTAGGCTTTTTTACCACAAAGAACTTCTATTTCATTTCAAGTAAGTATCTGTTGGTATATTTTATCTATGTTACTAAAGAAGCTCTTAGAAAGTGTCACTCCCGTCTTTTCCTTTTAGTTACACAAAAGGAGAAACTACCATACTCCCTCCATTATCCTCAGTAATGCCACCTTTCCGTCTGGGGCTCTCGTCTTACCCATGTTATGATATATTATGCTGCCAGTTGATTTTTTTTCTGAACCACGATTTTTTCTGAACCATTGCTCCTGCATTATTTTCTGATGCAGGGTAATCAACTTGGGAATCACTAACAGATTTGTTTATTCTTCGCATGCATCACAACAGAATCCTCTACAGCATCCTCAAATGCTGGAATATTTATCTACTCACTATGATCTGGGAGCAAAACAAATACTTATAAAACCAACATAAATAAGGTTTTCTTCATTTTTTAAAATTCTGTAATATAATATTAAGTTTGCATTCTGCGGTGTTATTTTCAATCACCAGTGACTTGGTCACAATTATTCACTTCTGGGATTAAAATTCGCACTATAGACATCAGCAAATGAAACAAATATGATTTAATCCAATTGTGTTTTTTCAATCAGAAATCTCTTTTAAAGCATTGTGCACTATTATGTGCATTTCCTAATCATTCCCAGTAAAAGGAAATGTATGTAATATATGTTAACACAATAACTAAAATGACCTTAGTAAATCTTATTTTAGCATTATGTATTTTCCATTCAAAGGGACCCTTTACCATTTTACTTTAGCTATTAATAAATTTCCTTCTCCAGGGAATCCTTCCCAACCCAGGGATCGAACCCCGGTCTCCTGCATTGCAGGCAGATGCTTTACCTTCTGAGCTACCAGGGAAGGCCCATTTATAAATTACTAACTGTTAACTTCCATTTATCTGTGTGTGGATTATCAACCATAATCTTTAAACCCAAGATGATTTTTCCCTGGAATGGAGTATATTCTTACACTAAATTCTTGTTTTGTTAGGTTTTCTTGTGTGAGTTTACTGACTATAAGCATAGTTTAAGTCACGGTACAACTTAAGCAGGACAGTAAATACACTGCTGAGAAAAAAGCAATAGCATTTCAAATCTAAAGAAAAATTACCTTTATATTACTCATTACTGGGTTAGATTTTTCAAGTTTCTGCTCATTTCAACTTATATAATAAATATGGATAGCATGCAAATTACTGAGTCCACCCAGTAAGTATAAACTTTCTAGACCTCGAGGGCTTTCTGTGAATCAAGCAAAATGTCAGGCATAGAGTAGGTATAGTTTGAAAGTTGTCTCTAGATAGTATATTACCTCTCTTCTTATTTAATTGTTGTAGCTAAAGTTAAGACCCAAGAATAATGAATTTAATTGTAATTTAAGTGGCTGCATTACAATTCTTAAGGGGAATAAACACTTTAGACTGCAGTGGATTATTAAGAGCTATCTCCAATTCATTTTACTTCAGATGATTTGGGTATCACTTTTTAACAAAGAGATGAAAACTTTCATATACCTTGTATCCCACTAGTAATAATCATTGTCTGTTTCACCCCCTTCATTGTTTGGTAGGTTTAATGGCTCAGCCTAAAACTATACACTTTAGTACAAGGTCAAAGCTAAAATATAGGTCTCTTGAGTTTCCGTCTAGCCCTCTGTTGGCTAAACACCCTGCTGCTTGATAAACGGAAGGCTGAGGAATTTTGAGTGCTATTAATTCCAAGATTTTGGAAGTACAGCTGTATTTGAAAGTCTGTAGAAATTGCACTGTAGTAACCTATTTTCTTCCCTAATTTTCTAACTGAATGTTCTTAATATAAAAAAAATCAACTAACGGTGTGTACACATAAATTGTGGTATTATTGCCTATGCCAAAGCCTTTGACTGTGTGGATCACAATAAACTGTGGAAAATTCTGAAAGAGATGGGAATACTAGACCACCTGACCTGCCTCTTGAGAAATCTGTATGCAGGTCAGGAAGCAACAGTTAGAACTGAACATGGAACAACAGACTGGTTCCAAATAAGAAAAGGAGTACGTCAAGGCTGTATATTGTCACCCTGCTTATTTAACTTCTATGCAGAGTACATCATGAGAAACGCTGGGCTGGAAGAAACACAAGCTGGAATCTAGATTGCCGGGAGAAATATCAATAACCTTAGATATGCAGATGACACCACCCTTATGGCAGAAAGTGAAGAAGAACTAAAAAGCCTCTTGATGAAAGTGAAAGAGGAGAGTGAAAAAGTTGGCTTAAAGCTCAACATTCAGAAAACGAAGATCATGGCATCTGGTCCCATCACTTCGTGGGAAATAGATGGGGAATCAGTAGAAACAGTGTCAGACTTAATTTTTCTGGGCTCCAAAATCACTGCAGATGGTGATTGCAGCCATGAAATTAAAAGACTCTTACTCCTTGGAAGAAAAGTTACGACCAACCTAGATAGCATATTCAAAAGCAGAGACATTACTTTGCCGACTAAGGTCTGCCTAGTCAAGGCTATGGTTTTTCCTGTGGTCATGTATGGATGTGAGAGTTGGACTGTGAAGAAGGCTGAGCGCCGAAGAATTGATGCGTTTGAACTGTGGTGTTGGAGAAGACTCTTGAGAGTCTCTTGTACTGCAAGGAGATCCAACCAGTCCATTCTGAATGAGATCAACCCTGGGATTTCTTTGGAAGGAATGATGCTAAAGGTGAATTCCAGTACTTTGGACACCTCATGCGAAGAGTTGACTCATTGGAAAAGACTCTGATGCTGGGAGAGATTGGAGGCAGGAGGAGAAGGGGACGACCCAGGATGAGATGGCTGGATGGCATCAAGGACTCGATGGGCGTGAGTCTGGGTGAACTCCGGGAGATGGTGATGGACAGGGAGGCCTGGCATGCTGCGATTCATGGGGTCACAAAGAGTCGGACACAACTGAGTGACTGAACTGAACTGAACTGAATAACTGCCAAAGAATGCTCAAACAATCACACAATTGCACTCATCTCACACACTAGCAAAGTACTGCTCAAAATTCTCCAAGCCAGGCTTCAAAGTACATAAACTGTGAACTTACAGATATTCAAGCTGGATTTAGAAAAGGCAGAGGAACCAGAGATCAAATTGCCAACATCTACTGGATCATGGACAAACCAAGAGAGTTCCAGAAAAACATCTATTTCTGCTTTATTGACTATGCCAAAGCCTTTGACTGGGTGGATCACAATAAACTGTGGAAAATTCTGAAACAGATGGGAATACCAGAGCACCTGACCTGCCTCTTGAGAAACCTACATGCAGGTCAGGAAGCAACAGTTAGAACTGAACATGGAACAACAGACTGGTTCCAAATAGGAAAAGGAGTACGTCAAGGCTGTATATTGTCACCCTGCTTATTTAACTTCTATGCAGAGTACATCATGAGAAACACTGGGCTGGAAGAAGCACAAGCTAATCAAGATTGCCGGGAGAAATATCAATAACCTCAGATATGCAGATGACACCACCCTTATGGTAGAAAGTGAAGAAGAACTAAAAAGCCTCTTGATGAAAATGAAAGAGGAGAGTGAAAAAGTTGGCTTAAAGCTCAACATTCAGAAAATGAAGATCATGGCATCTGGTCCCATCACTTCATGGGAAATAGATGCGAAACAGTGGAAACGGTGACAGACTATTTGGGGGGGGGGGCTCCAAAATCACTGCAGATGGTGATTGCAGCCATGAAATTAAAAGATGTTTGCTCCTCGGAAGGAAAGTTATGACCAACCTAGATAGCATACTGAAAAGCAGAGATGTTACTTTACCAACAAAGGTCCGTCTAGTCAATGCTATGGTTTTTCCAGTAGTCATGTATGGATGTGAGAATTGGACTATAAAGAAAGCTGAGCACAGAAGAATTGATGCTTTTGAACTGTAGTGTTGGAAAAGACTCTCGAAAGTCCCTTGGATAGCAAGGAGATTCAACCAGTCCATCCTAAAGGAAATCAACCCTGAATATTCACTGGAAGGACTGATGCTGAATCTGAAACTCCAGTCCTTTGGCCACCTGATGCTAAGAGCTTACTCATTGGAGAAAACCCTGATGCTGGGAAAAATTGAAGGCAGGAGGAGAAGAGGACGACAGAGGATGAGATGGCTGGACGGCATCACCAACTCAATGGATATGAGTTTGAGTAAGCTCTTGGAGTTGGTGATGGACAGGGAAGCCTGGAGTGCTGCAGTTCATGGGGTCGCAAAGAGTCAGACATGAACTGAAAGAGTGACTGAACTGAACTGAAAAATTGCCAACACTTATGTAACTCTTGCACCAGGTACTATTCTAAGTATTTTTCCCTTTTTTCTCACAAGAACTTTAGGAAACACATTCTATTGTTATCTTTATTTTAACAACAGAGAAAAAAACTGAGAAAGTGAAAGTGAAGTCTCTCAGTCAGGTCCGACTCTTTGCCAGTCTCCTCCCTCCACTGAATTTTCTAGGCTAGGGTCCTGGAGTGGGTTGCCCTTTCCTTCTCCAGGGGCTCTTCCTGATTCAGAGATTGAACTTGGGTTTCCTGCATTGCAGGTAGATGCTTTACCATCTGAGCCACTAGAGAAGCCACAGAGAAGCTAACTAATTAACTAGCTAAAGGTTCTGTAGCATATAAGGAACAGAGCTGATATTTAAACCCAGGATATTGTGGTTCAGAATCTCCCTGTTGAATTATCTGATCACACAAATGACACCTTGAGCTCTCTCTCACAGATATCGCAATAAAACTAGACCACCAATTGTCCTTAACTCTCAGTGACAGTCTACTCTGACAACACAGTGAGATGCTTCTCCTGTCCTCCTCTGTCATGCAGCCCCACCCAAGATGCTGCTGCCGCTGCTGCTAAGTCGCTTCAGTTGTGTCCGACTCTGTGCAAGCCCATAGATGGCAGCCCACCAGGCTCCCCCATCCCTGGGATTCTCCAGGCAAGAACACTGGAGTGGCTAGTCTGTCATAATTTTTTTCTTTTCATTTCCCAATTAATTTTAACTCCTTGAAGCAAGGGTTACTGAAAGACTGGCACACAATATAGTATAGGAATACAGGAGAGGTTCAATAAAGGTCTGTTGAATGAATTAATGCTCTCATTGTTTGCAGGACTGCCTATTGGCTCTCCAGACTACACCAAAACCATCATATCCATGTTCCACCACCACCGCTACTCTGAGTTCAACTTTTGCCGTTCTCCACATTACGAAAACTTCACATTTCTTTGAAATACCAACAAGTATCCCCTTCCCCCCAAAAGTCTTACCTTCTAAATCTTCTTTCTCAAAGTGTGTTTTGAGAATAGAACGAGTTCCACCTCTATCCACAACTGCTTCTTCATCATTTCTCTGGAAGAGAGAGAAGGAAGACTAAATGATAGCACTATATATTCTCTTAATTTCAGAAAATAAATTTCAATGTGACCTGGTAATTTAGAGGTCTAATTCATTAACATAAACCTACTTGCACGTGACTATTCTGTTTGATTATCAAGTGTTAGTTTACAAAAGAAAAGACTAATTTGACCACACATTCAGAGAAGGAATGTCGCTGGATTTTCCATGAAACTGAGGGCAGTCAAACCTTCTAGTTGGCATAATTTGTTAGTGAGATGAAAAATAGAAAATAGTTACCCTGTCAATTTAGTAACATGCATTTTTATCTCTGATAAAGAATTCTTGTTAACAAGATGACATTTTGAACTGTACAAAAGAAATATGAAAATCATTAATATTAACACCACTAATGCTATGGCAGGGACAAATAATTCCATTGCCATTATAAACATGGCTGAGGAGAACTAACCTCTTGAAAGCAATTAGTAGTAATTACTACATAAAGTACAACTCTAGTGACTTTACTTCAGTATAATGCATTTTATTCAAACTAAACTAAATTACAATCATATGCATTAAACCTTCATTCAGTTTCTCTAAATTTTCTTACCTATTTAGAAGAATTGGACATAGGTTCTGTATTTTGAACACTGTACACATACTCAAACCAGCAGACTCAGTGATTAGGTATTCAGTAAAATAATGGGGGAGGTGTGAGTATATTCCAGTTTGACCATGTAGGATGGACAAAATACAAAATACTGAATGAGGAGAAATACAGATTATTTACAACTTGTATCTGGTGGGGAACATCTATGTAAAAACTGCCTTAAAAGTAAACACTGGGCACAAAAGGAGAAATGAAAGGTAGAATAAATTCGAATGAATGTTTCAAGATCTATGTCTAAGCTTATTCAAGTTTATAACTATTAGAAAAGTAAAATATTTTTGTTTCTTCTTTGAAAGTCTTTTAATTCCTGATCATAATCTTAATAAAGATTTGTCCTCCACGTTCAGCAAATCAGTACTTTCAGTTGTAGGATTATAGACATGGGAAAAGTGAAAGTGTTAGTCAGTCAGTCATGGCTGACTCTGCAACCCCTTGGACTATAGCCCACCAGGCTCCTCTGTCCATAGGATTCTCCAGGCAAGAATACTGGTGGGTTGCCATTCCCTTCTCCAGGGGATCTTCCTGAACCAGGAACTGAACCCAGGTCTCCTGCATTGCACACAGATTCTTTACCATCTGAACCACCAGGGAAACCCAGATTATAGACATATTTCAATCCAAAAAGATCAGCTCTCATATGCTTCAAATGCAGCAAAATATGTAGCAGAAGGACATGCTTTATACCCTGTTGTCTTTCTGACAACTTGTGCTGACACAAGGCAGGGTAAAGTCTTTGAAATTAGAATTAAAGAAACTTACAATATAATGAGAGAAAGAATTAAAATGAAGATAGATTTCAGAACCCATTGCTCTTCTGTTTGGCAAGGTTTAAGAAAATCTGTTGGTTTAAGCAATAATAGCAATAGCCAAAGTCGAGACATATCATTTTCTTGAACCAAATAAATGCAAGCTTCAGCCTATTTTGAATCTGCTCTTGATACATTTACAAATAAAATTTATCCTCTGTGCAAGACATTTTCAAATACATGTCACATTGGAATACAACTCTGCCCTCTGGGGTATTGTTAGGAAGAACGCCAAAAGCTAAGTCATGCATACTTGTTCAAAGGTCAGAAAGAGCACTGTTCCACTATAACTCAAAATGGCAGGCTCTGAAAACAACTGCAAAATGGAAAGCTTTATATAGAATATATGAAGATCTTTTTCCCCATACATAAACATTTGATTTTGATTTCAAAGACCTGAAGCAATTTTCAACTTATACAGAATGCTTTTTCCCATTATTTATATAAAGCATGTATACTCTCTGTATACAAAAGTTAATTTTCTTGAATAGCTAATGTTAAGATATTGAGATAAAATAAAATTCTGCATCAGAAGTAGAAGCAGAATCTAAACAGGAAATAGCTGATTGATTAAATACTATGCAGGTTACTAACAGAAGTGACCTAATTTTAATTTTTCTTTAAAAGAGAAAGAACTAGAAGCTAGAATATGAATATAACTCAATGTAAGTGACTCATTTTGTAGTTTCACATTATCCTCTTTAAATACTCCCTAGTTGTTCCATATTTGCAACCCAAAATTCTGAAGATATAGATTAATGCTAATATATATACTGAAATTCCTCAACTTTGGCTATAGCTCAAAAGATTGCTTTGATATTATTCAAGACTTTTAGCATAATAGTTCCCTTCCTCCATATGACCAGGAGCAGGCAAACATGAGGTGTGATACAGGGAAATGCAGAGCACCATATGGCACTGGGTCCAGTCTACGTGGTAATCAAACAGAGCAATAAGCAAAATTTTTACTTCATCTTGAACTGTCATTATCTTTAGAATTGGTGAAAATCAGATATATATTAGTGTGCCCTAATTTCCGTATGTATGAATATTTACTCATCTAGGAGCAAATTTTAGCACTATGTTAGAGAGACAACACATAAATATATTACACTGCCTTTCAATACAATTCACCTTTGCTATACTGTTGGGTAAACAGTTTTAAGATGGTTGAGTCCAGCAAATAGAGTTTTAATTGGGTGGGGGAACATGGTCCATAGCGAAAAATACATATCCCAACATAGTCACATATTCATATACATGTAATCAAGAGTTTCACAAACTAGCATTTATTCTTACTACAAACAATGTACTCTGATATTTTCTGTTCAAGGGTATACTACTTCATTCAGAAGTCCTAGTCACTACCCATTACATTTATGTAAGGACTGAAAAATGGCTTGTGACCTGCAATTTGAAAACCATTGGTATAGACTATGACCCTGGGACAGACTAACTCATTCACACAGAAATTTCTTCCAAAATTGTTTATAAATATCATCAGCTTTAAGAGTATGCAAAAAACACCTTTTTCTGATTTACCATGGCTCTTGAGCACAATCATCAGTGAAATAAACCTTTCTGGTTTTACAAGCCAAAATCTAACAGCAATCTTCTGGGCAGGAAAATTGAAACTTTTTCATGTCCTTCTGATAATTCTCATCTCACTTGAAAATGGATTAATAGAGGAGAAAGCAGTTCATTTTCAGTTCAGAACTTTTTCTTCCTTATAACTATTTACCATATTTTTTAAAAAGTAACCACTTTTTCTGCCTTTTAAAAGAATATCACACATTTGGATATTATGGTGACCTATGTATTCTCCACTAATCCTTACAGATCCACTTTCCACTCTTACCATGCTCTGTTTCCTTACAGACTGCATTACTAGGATCCCTTGACTTTTAGCTTCCTATAATGACAGAGCACTATAGAGTGGGATCAGAGAAACATAGCCCCTGTTGGACTGT
Organism: Ovis canadensis; assembly: GCF_042477335.2. NCBI lineage: Eukaryota > Metazoa > Chordata > Mammalia > Artiodactyla > Bovidae > Ovis > Ovis canadensis. Next base: position 153,441,029 of record NC_091246.1, read on the forward strand.
AGTTTGGCAACGACTGTGATCCTTTGTCAAAGAAAAAAGCTCTTGTCATGTGACTTATACAGCTATAGATCTCACTGGTTTGCATTAACTACTTCTTGCTCCTTTACGCCTAGGAGTAGTAACAGTTTCAGATGTTACACATTTCTAGAATTTGATTAACGATTACCCTTTATCCAGCCTACACTTTTTTAAAAAAATTTATTGGAGTATAGTTGGTTTACAATGCTGTATTAGTTTTGGGCATATAGCAAAGTGAATCAGTTATACATATATGCAGTCTCTTTAGATTCTTTTCCTATATCAGTTCAGTTCAGTCATTCATCCATCTCTGACTCTTTGTCACCCCATGAACCGCAGCAGGCCAGGCCTCCCTGTCCATCACCACCTCCCGGAGTCCACACAAACCCATGTCCATTTAGTCGGTGATGCCATCCAACAATCTCATCCTCTATCGTCCCCTTCTCCTCCTGCCCTCAATCTTTCCCAGCATCAGGGTCTTTTCCAATGAATCAGCTCTTCGAATCAGGTGGCCAAAGGATTGGAGTTTCAGCTTCAACATCAGTCCTTCCAATGAACACCCAGGACTGGTCTACCTTAGGATTGACTGGTTGGATCTCCTTGCAGTCCAAGAGACTCTCAAGAATCTTCTCCAACACTACACTCAGCTTTCTTTATAGTCCAACTCTCACATCCATACCTGACCACTGGAAAAACTATAGGTCTGACTAGATGGACCTTTGTTGACAAAATAATGTCTCTGCTTTTTAATATGCTATCTAGGTTGGTCATAATTTTCCTTCCAAGGAGTAAGCATCTTTTAATTTCAGGCTGCAATCATCATCTGCAGTGATTTTGGAGCCCAGAAAAATAAAGTCTGACACTGTTTCCACTGTTTCCACTGTTTCCCCATCTATTTCCCATGAAGTGATGGGACCAGATCTTTGTTTTCTGAATGTTGAGCTTTAAGCCAACTTTTTCACTCTCCTCTTTCACTTTCATCAAGAGGCTCTTTAGTTCTTCCTCACTTTCTGCCATAAAGGTAGTGGCACCTGCATATCTGAGGTTATTGATATTTCTCCCAGCAATCTTGATTCCAGCTTGTGCTTCATCCAGCCCACCATTTCTCATGATGTACTCTGCATATAAGATAAATATGCACGGTGACAATATACAGCCTTGACGTACTCCTTTTCCTATTTGGAACCAGTCTGTTGTTCCATGTTCAGTTCTAACTGTTGCTTCCTGACCTGCATACAGATTTCTCAAGAGGCAGGTCAGGCGCTGTGGTATTCCCATCTGTTTCAGAATTTTCCACAGTTTATTGTGATCCACACAGTCAAAGGCTTTGGCATAGTCAATAAAGCAGAAATAGATGATTTTCTGGAGCTCTCTTGCTTTTTTGATGATCCAATGGATATTGGTAATTTGATCTCTGGTTCCTCTGCCTATTCTAAAACCAGCTTGAATATCTGGAAGTCCACGATTCACGTACTGCTGAAGCCTGGCTTGGAGAATTTTAAGCATCACTTTACTAGTGTGTGAGATGAGTGCAATTGTGTGGTAGTTCGAGCATTCTTTGGCATTGCCTGTTTTGGGGAATGGAATGAAAACTGACCTTTTTCAGTCCTGTGGCCACTGCTGAGTTTTCTAAATTTGCTGGCATACTGAGTGCAGCACTTTCACAGCATCATCTTTCAGGGTTTGAAATAGCTCAACTGGAATTCCATCACCTCCACTAGCTTTGTTCATAGTGATGCTTCCTAAGGCCCACTTGACTTCACATTCCAGGATGTCTGGCTCTAGGTGAGTGATCACACCACTGTGGTTATCTGGGTCATGAAGATCTTTTTTGTACAGTTCTTCTGGGTATTCTTGCCACCTCTTCTTAATATCTTCTGCTTCTGTTAGGTCCATACCATTTCTGTCCTTTATTGAACCCATCTTTGCATAAAATGTTCCCTTGGTAACTCTAATTCTTTTGAAGAGATCTCTAGTCTTTCCCATTCTGTTGTTTTCCTCTATTTCTTTGCATTGAGCATTGAGGAAGGCTTTCTTATCTCTTCTTGCTGTTCTTTGGAACTCTGCATTCAGATGCTTATATCTTTCCTTTTCTCCTTTGCTTTTCACTTCTCTTCTTTTCACAGCTATTTGTAAGGCCTCCTCAGACAGCCATTTTACTTTTTTGGATTTCTTTTTCTTGGGGATGGTCTTGATCCCCGTCTCCTGTACAATGTCATGAACCTCCGTTCATAGTTCATCAGTCACTCTATCTATCAGATCTAGTCCCTAAATCTATTTCTCACTTCCACTGTATAATCAGAAGGGATTTGATTTAGGTCATACCTGAATGGTCTGGTGGTTTTCTCCACTTTCTTCAATTTCAGTCTGAATTTGGCAACAAGCAGTTCATGATCTGAGCCACAGTCGGATCCCAGTCTTGTTTTTGCTGACTGTATAGAGCTTCTCCATCTTTGGCTGCAAAGAATATAATCAATCTGATTTCGGTGTCGACCATCTGGTGATGTCCATGTGTAGAGTCTCCTCTTGTGTTGTTGGAAGAGGGTGTTTGCCAAGACCAGTGCTTTTCCCATATAGGTCATTACAGAGAACTGAGTAGAGTTCCCTGTGCTATACAGTAGGTCTTTAATAATTATCTATTTTATATATAGTAGTATATGTATTTCATCCAAATCAGTCCTTTCATTAATTTTTTTTCTCACACTTTTTGAGTAACAGTCTCTCTTGCTATGACTGATTCACATTTCACATTTGTTTTAATGATTAAATACTATGACATGAAGTTTTGTAGAGATGAACATATAATCAAAATGGCTACCTACCTAGAGAACTTTGACTATAAAATATCTGTCAGAAACACTGTCTAATGTTCAACTAGGTATATTTGTTTATTTTTGCTTTTATTTCTCTTGTCTTTGGAGACAGATCCAAAAAAATAAAAAATATTGCTACCATTTATGTTATAGAGTGTTCTGCCTATGTTCTCTTCTAGGAGTTTTATGGTTTCAAATCCTAGATTTAGGTCTTATCTATTTTGTTTGTTTTTCTATATGCTGTGTGGGAATGTTCTAATCTCATTCTTTTACATGAACCTGTCCAGGGTTCCCAGCATTTCTTATTGAAGAGATTGTCTTTTCTCCAATTGTTTTTTGCCTCCTTTGTCATAGTCTATTAATAATTGATCACAGTCAATGGCTTTATTTCTGAGCTTTCTATTCTGTTCCATTGATCTGCGTGTTTGTTTTTGTGTCAGTACCATGCTGTTTTTATTTCTGAAGTTTTGTGGCATAGCCTGAAGTCAAGATGCACATTTCCAGTTTTATTCTTTTTTCTCAAGTTTGCTTTACCAGCATTATTTACACTAGCCAAGATATGGAAGCAACTCAAGTGTCCATCAACAGATGAATGGATAAAGATCATGGGGTATGTATATACAATGAAATATTATTCAGCCATTAAAAAAATGAAATTCTGCCAGTTGTAACACCACGCACGGACCTAGAGTATACTATACTTAGTGAAATAAATCAGAGAAGTACAAATACTACGTTTTACTTATATGTGGAATCTGGAAAATAAAGCAAATGAATGTGTAGAACAAAACAGAAACAGACTCACACACACAGAAAACGAAGTAGTGGTTACCATTGGGAGAAGGAAGGAGGAGAGGCAAGATAGGGGTATGGAATTAATAAGATGCAAACTACTGTGTGGATCACAATAACTGGAAAATTCTTAAAGAGATGGGACTATCAGACTATCTGACCCACCTCTTGAGAAACCTGTATGCAGGTCAGGAAGCAACAGTTAGAACTGAACATGGAACAACAGACTGGTTCCAAATAGGAAAAGGAGTACGTCAAGGCTGTATATTGTCACCCCATTTATTTAAATTATATGCAGAGTACACCATGAGAAACACTGGGCTGGAGGAAGCACAAGCTTGAATCAAGATTGCTGGGAGAAATATCAATAACCTCAGATATGTAGATAATACCACCTTTATGGTAGAAAGTGAAGAAGAACTAAAGAGCCTCTTGATGAAAGTGAAAGAGGAGAGTGAAAAAGTTGGCTTAAAGCTCAACATTCAAAAAACTAAGATCATGGAATCCAGCCCCATCACTTCATGGCAAATAGATGGGGAAACAGTGGAAACAGTGTCAGACTTTATTTTTCTGGGCTCCAAAATCACTGCAGATAGTGATTGCAGCCATGAAATTAAAAGATGCTTACTCCTTGGAAGGAAAGTTATGACCAACCTAGACAGCATATTAAAAAGCAGAAACATTACTTTGCCAACAAAGGTCTGTCTAGCCAAGGCTATGGTTTTTCCAGTGGTCATGTACGGATGCGACAGTTGGACTATGAAGAAAGCTGAGTGTAGAAGAATTGATGCTTTTGAACTGTGGTGTTGGTGAAGACTCTTGAGAGTCCCTTGGACTGCAAGGAGATCCAACCAGCCCATCCTAAAGGAGATCAGTCCTGGGTCTTCATTGGGAGGACTGATGTTGAAGCTGAAACTCCAATCCTTTGGCCATCTGATGCAAAGAGCTGACTCATTGGAAAAGACCCTGATGCTGGGAAAGATTGAGGGCAGGAGGAGAAGGGGATGACAAGGGATGAGCTGGTTGGATGGCATCACTGACTCGATAGACATGGGTTTTGGTGGACTCCGGGAGTTGGTGATGGATAGCAAGGCCTGGCCTGCTGCGGTTCATGGGGTCACAAAGAGTAGGACATGACTGAGCGACTGAACTGCACTGAACTATGTATAAAATCAATAAGCAACAAAGATATATTATACAGCACAGGACAATGTAGCCACTATTTTGTAATAACTTTAAAAGAAGTATAATCTGTAACAATATTGAATCACTATTCTGTACACCTGAAACTAATATGACATTGTAAAGCAACTATATTTGAATAAAAAACACATATCACCTAAATAAATAATCACATCTGTATTTTTACAAATATACAATCTTTTTGTATACAAACAATCTATAACAACAGCATACAATTCAAAAAATGTTATGATTAACAAAAATACTTTTAAACAATTAACCTAATCTAATGAAGATTAGAGGGAAAAATAGTAGGGAGGAGACTGAATCATCAAAGAACTGTCAGTAGCATAAATAACTCAGGGATGCTTAATTTATTAAATAAATCAAAAATAAGTGATAGAATGAACTTCTGGATGTGCAAAAGGGAATAAAAAGAGTAACTAATCAAATATAAGTATTAAACACTTGCAAAGAAGTAATATGTGTACATATTTCTAGCCATGAGGCTCTACACAGAAATTATCTTTTAATTCAGTTTACAGGGTTTCTTTCAACCTATGGATTAATATCTTGGTTAATATTAATGAAACATTTTCCAGTATTGATTTAAGAATTAGAATGGCAACCCGCTCCAGTGTTCTTGCCTGGAGAATCCCAGGGATTGGTGGAGCCTGATGAGCTGCCATCTATGGTGTCACACAGAGTCGGACACGACTGAAGCGACTTAGCAGCAGCAGCAGTAGCAGGAACATACAGACACATGTACTTTATAAACATGACCTGAGAGCTCATTTCACTTTACAAATGTTAAAACATGTTTTCTATAACTTTAACGTGTCACATACTATATTATTATCATACTTTGCTTTAATAATGGGTTGCTACTGTTTCAATGAAAACCTGCAGAATTTTAATTTCCTGCTTTTCTTATCCATCTCATTACTTTTTATTTTAAATTGTGAAAATATAAAAAGTGAAAATTAACACTGAATTCAATGTTACTATTCACCATATGTGTCCATATTTACTCTGGAGAGATCCTTTTTTTTTTTTTTTCATTTTTCCATGTGAGCTAAAGCATTATACAAATTGAAAAAGGTTAATTGTTTAACCTCTAATTATATTATGCTGTATTACACAGTGCAATATACGAGAAAGCATTAGCTCAGAGATTAACATTTCATAAGAGTTCAATAAATACTAGCTGAACTGAAATCTAAGCATATACCAGGCTTGAGTTTCACTTAGTATATTATATTTCAATAAAATAAATGAAACCATATATTTTTACTAGCATATTATTTTGAAATTAGGTATTTAAATCTTGTATCTACTTTAAAATATAGACTATACCATTTCATGGTAATATAAATTCAATCCATCTAATTTATACACTGTACCACCTGAATTATATGAAATATATTTATTTATTCTAAAGTAGCACGAGAAATCTTTCTCCTCTTGGTGTTTTTTAATAAAAAGGCAATAAGTCCACTTCTAAAGTGTCTAATTGGGGAGGTGGCAATTAGGTTTCATTTGCTTATGCAAAGTAAATGTGTTATTTCATCTTTACACATACAAGAAAAAATAGAACTGAGACTAAGTATTGGAGAGTAAAACCCTCTGTCATAGGAATAGGGATAAGAAGGCATAAACTAATCATCATGTAGAAATTTAAGATTTTTCTCTCTTTCACTTGGAAAACTTCACCCATGCAAATTTTAAAGACCTATTAGAGACTGTAGAGTTATGACAGGGAAATGAAGTAGTCCAGAGTCAGGCTCGAAATACTGAAAGGTTAAAATGTTGAGAAGCTTAGTGATGAAAATCTTGTAATGCTAAGCTATCTCTGGCTCAGGATTACCTTCATCACAACCTATAATACTGTATTTATTACCATCACTGTGATTCAAAGAATACTATCTCTCCTGTTAGGCCTCCTAGGGGGCCTTACGTCTAATGGTTTAAGGATAAAAAGTGTATGAGACATTAAGAACAATTTCAATTAGTCAAAAATATTCTAATGGGCAATCATTCTTTATAATTGTTCTGTTTGCCCATGTGATCCTCCAGATTTGTTTGCTTGTTTTGAATTCTCAACTCCTGCCTTGTCACTGAGTCCTCTTACATCCTCATTTCTCCAGATTAACCCAACTTAGTACCCAAAAAAACGATGCTAACTGCTGCTAAATTTCCTGCTGCTGCTTCATGCTGTCTTTACTCTCTTCACATTCAGTTCAGTTCAGTTTAGTCGCTCAGTCGTGTCCACCTCTTTGCGACTCCACGAATCGCAGCACGCCAGGCCTCCCCATCCCTCACCAACTCCCGGAGTTCACTCAGATTCACGTCCATCAGTCGAGTCGGTGATGCCATCCAGCCATCTCATCCTCTATCGTCGCCTTCTCCTCCTGCCCTCAATCCCTCCCAGCATCAGAGTCCTTTCCAATGAGTCAACTCTTCGCATGAGGTGGCCAAAGTACTGGAGTTTCAGCTTTAGCATCATTCCTTCCAAAGAAATCCCAGGGCTGATCTCCTTCAGAATGGACTGGTTGGATCTCGTTGCAGTCCAAGGGACTCTCAAGAGTCTTCTCCAACACCACAGCTCAAAAGCATCAATTCGTCAGCACTCAGCTTTCTTCACAGTCCAACTCTCACATCCATACATGACCACAGGAAAAACCATAGCCTTGACTAGACAGACCGTAGTCGGCAAAGTAATATCTCTGCTTTTAGTATGCTATCTAGGTTGGTCATAACTTTTCTTCCAAGGAATAAGCATCTTTTAACCTCATGGCTGCAGTCACCATCTGCAGTGATTTTGGAGCCCAGAAAAATAAAGTCTGACACTGTTTCCACTGTTTCCCCATCTATTTCCCATGAAGTGATGGGACCAGATGCCATGATCTTCGTTTTCTGAATGTTGAGCTTTAAGCCAACTTTTTCACTCTCCTCTTTCATTTTCATCAAGAGGCTTTTTAGTTCCTCTTCACTTTCTGCCATAAGGGTGGTGTCATCTGCATATCTGAGGTTATTGATATGTCTCCCAGCAATCTTGATTCCAGCTTGTGTTTCTTCTAGTCCAGCGTTTCTCATGATGTACTCTGCATAGAAGTTAAATAAGCAGGGTGACAATATACAGCCTTGACACACTCCTTTTCCTATTTGGAACCAGTCTGTTGTTCCATGTCCAGTTCTAACTGCTGCTTCCTGACCTGCATATAGGTTTCTCAAGAGGCAGGTCAAGTGGTCTGGTATTCCTATCTCTTTCAGAATTTTCCAGAGTTTATTACTTGCATATAAAATGCCTTACAAGCCTCCATCTGTCTTGTAGGTCTTTTATATATATACACACACACACACATATATATAATATTCTTGAAATTTAAAATTCCATGAATGGGTAAAAACAGTGGGCTGGAGAGACAAATAAGAAATTGGGGAAAATATCTGAAAAAATTATACAGAATGTATCACAGAAAAACATTGTGAAAAATAAGTAGATATTTTTTAAATGAGGGATAATATGATAAAGTCTAACATACACTTGAGTTCTAGAAAATGAGAATAGAGAAAATGAAGTACTGTTTGTAAACTGAAAGTGAAGTCGCTCGGTCGTGTCCGACTCTTTGCAACCCTGTGGACTGTAGCCCACCAGGCTCCTCCATCCATGGGATTCTCCAGGCAAGAATACTGGAGCGGGTTGCCATTTCCTCCTCCAACTGTTTGAAAATAGGTCAAAATCTTCCAAAATTGATAGAAGACATGAATCCTCAGATTCAGGAATCACAATGAATTACAAACAGAATAATTAAAAGACAATTCATACACACACATATCACGTGGAACTGCAGAATGACACATTTGTAAAGTAGCAAGGAAAAAAAAAAAGATTACCTACAAAGGAATAACAAACTAATAAAAATAGAAGCCAGAAGACAGTAAAATAATATATTCAGAATACTGAGAAAAAAATCATTACTCTAGAAGTAAATATTTAGTTAAGCTACCATTCAAGAAACATACTTTAGACAAATAGAAATTAAGAGAATTTATCACTAAGGCACCCTTTCTAAAGGAACTTAAGTAAATACATCAGGAGGAAATAAAACTACCCCAGAAAGAATGTCTGAGATGCAAGAAAGAACCCTGAGCCAAGAAAATGAAGGATATAAAGAAAAAAAATTAAAATAAGATAAACATTACTTTCAGGAATGTTAGGACATACATATATATCTTTTGAGTTAGTGCTTTCGTTTTCTTTGGATAAATACCCAGATGTGGAATTGCTGGGACATTTGGTAGTTCTAATTTCGAAGAGTCTCCATAGTGGTTTCCCCAATTTACATTTCCACCAACAGTACATAGGGATTCCCTTTCTCCACATCCTCTCCAACACTTGCCATTTGTTGGCTTTTTGATAACAGCCATTTTAACAGGTATGAAGTGATATCTTATGTGGTTTTCATTTGCATTTCCCTGATAATTAGTGAGAAACTTTTTATGTACCTGTTGGGTGTCCACACATTTTCTGTGGGAAAAAAAAAATGTCTATTCCAGTGCTCTGCCCACTTTTTAATCCAATCCTTTTTGCTACTGAGTTGTGTGAGTTCTCTACATATTTATCCCTTATCAGATATATGATTTGCATTCAGTAGGTTGCCTGATTTTTTGTTGATAGCTTCCTTTACAGCTTTTTAATTTGATGTAGTTCTACTTGTTTACTTTTTCTTTAGTTACCTTTGTTTTTCATATCAAATTTTAAAAAAATGGTCTCTATCTTTTATGTTAGAAGTTCTCCTCAGAGGTCTTGCTTTCTTTGCTTTCATGCTCATACGTACAAGGATGAAATAAAAAAGTGAATTGGAAGCCCTGTGTATTTGGATAGGACTCGTCAGCTTTGAGCATATTGTAAAGTGATTTGCTTTGGTTGTTTCTTGGGGGAACCTGATGTCAATATGTCTGGGACATCCGTCCTGAGCTTGTTGAGTCCACTTGTATCTTTTATTATCGTGCCTGGCAGATGAAGGCCTGGCTGTCAACTTTCTAGGAGCAAAATGGAGGAGAGTTGGGATCACAGTATTCTTACTGAAGTTGTTTTTTAATATGTGTTTTACGAATTGATCTGTTCCTGGGCTTTTCAGTCCAAAGAGATTCTATTTTACCCCCTCCATAGAATAAAACTTCAGTCGACTGATGGAGTGGCACTGGAATATTTGCCGGTTGATTGAAGTGAAGGAGGAAGATGATCCAGAAATATAACTGAATTTCAATGCACTACACTAGCAGCTTGATTCTCTTTCAGAGGTGTCTGGTCCTGTTCAGGATATTTCAATATATATTGGGCTGTTTCTCAGCTTTTGCCACTGCCAGTTAACAATTCTGTTTTCTCTGTTAGCCACATCATTTGGCATTTTCCTCCTGTTTTTTGACTGACAAAATATGCCACTGTTTTCTTTTTCCTCTCCCATTCTCCACACCTTAATATAGTTTTAGCCTAGAAAAAAGGTTAAAAATACCATTACTTCTTTTCTTCATGGGATTTTGGGAGAAAGGAAAACTAGCTGTGGGTATTTTACTTTGTAGTTTTACAAAAAGTCTCCTGATTTTCCTTTATCTTTGCTATCCTTTCAGAAAATATCTACCAGGGTAATATTCTCTTCTTAAAATTATTCTATTATTAATGTTTATTATGCTACTATTATAGTTCATTGTAACTATTATCAAATTTTCTAATCTCTAATTCACAGCACAAAAACCCCTCAATAAATTTATACTCACTATTCTTAAACTTACATCACATAATCCACCTATTAAGTTAATATTTACTAATAATTTAACATATGCCAGTTATCATACAAGCAGTGGGAATCAGTTCAGCTCAGTTCAGTTCAGTCACTCAGTCATGTCCACCAATTTGAGACCCCCATGGATTACTGTACGACAGACCTCCCTGTTCATTACCAACTCGCCCAGTTTAATCAAACTCATGCCCATTGAGTTAATACTTCCGCACTCACCTTTCTTTATAGTCCAACTCTCACATCCATACATGACTACTGGAAAAACCATAGTCTTGACTAAACAGACATTTGCTGGCTTTTTAATATGCTGCTAGGTTGTTCATAAATTTTCTTCCAAGGAGCAAGCATCTTTTAATTTTATGGCTTCAGTCACCATTTGCAGTGATTTTGGAGCCCCCCCAAAATAGAGTCTGTCACTGTTTCCCCATCTATTTGCCACAAAGTGATGGGGCCAGATGCCATGATCGTAGTTTTCTGACTGCTGAGTTTTAAGCCAACTTTTTCACTCTCTTTTTTCATCTTCATCAAGAGGCTGTTTAGTTCTTCGCTTTCTGCCATAAGGGTGGTGTCATCTGCGTATCTGAGGTTATTGATGTTTATTCCTTCAATCTTGATTCCAACTTGTGCTCATCCAGCCCAGCATTTCTCATGATGTACTCTGCATATAAGCAGGGTGACAATATATAGCCTTGATGTACTCCTTTCCCGATTTGGAACCAGTCCATTGTTCCATCTCCATCTAACTGCTGCTTCTTGACCTGCATACAGATTTCACAGGATGCAGGTCAGGTGGTCTGGTATTCCCATCTCTTGAAGAATTTTCCAGTTTGTTATGATCCACACAGTCAAAGGCTTTCGCATAGTCAATAGAGCAGAAGTAGATGTTTTTCTGGAACTCTCTTGCTTTTTCCATGATCCAGCGGATGTTGGCGATTTGATCTCTGGTTCCTCTACCTTTTCTAAATCCAGCTTGAACATCTGGAAGTTCATGGTTCACATACTGTTGAAGCCTGGTTTGGAGAATTTTGAGGATTATTTTGCTAGCGTGTAAGATGAGCACATTTGTGTGGTAGTCTGAGCATTCTTTGGCATTGCCTTTCTTTGGGATTGGAATGAAAACTGACCTTTTTCAGTCCTGGGGCCACTGCTGAGTTTTCCAAATTTGCTAGCATATTGATTGAAGCACTTTCACAGCATCATCTTTTAGGATTTGAAATAGCTCAACTGGAATTCCATCACCTCCACTAGCTTTGTTCATAGTGATGCTTCCTAAGGCCCACTTGACTTCACATTCCAGGATCTGTGGCTCTAGGTGAGTAATCACACCACCATGATTATCTGGGTAGTGAAGATCTTTTTTGTATAGTTCTTCTGTGTATTCTTGCCACCTCTTCTTAATATTTTCTGCTTCTGTTAGGTCCGTATAATTTCTGTTCTTTATTGAGCCCATCTTTGCATGAAAAATATTCTCTTGGTATCTCTAATTTTTTTGAAGAGATCTCTAGTCTTTGAAGCCCCAGCAAGATGGTAGGAGAGGTGAAATGACATTTAGAATCAAACCCCATACCCCCAAGAGATGCTCAGAGGGCTCAAACATACCTTGTATACACCAGGACCCAGAGACCCCACAGAGACTGAGACAGAACAGTGTTTGAGTGTTTCCTGAGGAGGTATGGGTCAGCAGTGGACTGCTGCAGGGGCAGCAGCTCTGGGTGCAATAAATCTGGGTATGGTATAAGCCCTCTTGAAGGAGGTTGCCATTAATCCCACTATAGAGCTGTGGGCTTCCCTGGTAGCTCAGATGGTAAAGCATCTCCCTACAATGCAGGAGACCTGGGTTCGATCCCTGGGTCAGGAATATCCCCTGGAGAAGGAAATGGCAACCCAGTTCAGTGTTCTTGCCTGGAGAATTCCATGGACCGAGGAGCCTGGTAGGCTACAGTCCATGGGGTTGCAAAGAGTTGGACATGACTGAGCGACTTCACTCACTCACTCACTCACTCACTCAGAGCTGTGAGAACTTACACAGGACTGGGGAAACAAACTCGTGGGAAGCACAAACAAAACGTTGTGTGCACCAGTACCCACGAGAAAGGAGCTGTGACCCCACAAGAGACTGACCCAGACTAGCCCATGAGGGTTCGGGAGTCTCTGGTGGAGGCAAGGGTCAGGGCTGGCCTGCTGCAGGGCTGGGGGCACTGAGTGTAGCAGTGCATGCATGGGACCTTTTGAAGGAGGCACCATTATCTTCATTACCTCCACCACACAGCCCCGCCCATCAACAGAAAATTGGATTAAAGATTTACTGAATATGGCCCAGTAAATTTAGAAAACTAAGATCATGGCATCTGGTCCCATCACTTCATGGGAAATAGATGGGGAAACAGCAGAAACAGTGTCAGACTTTATTTTGGGGGATTCCAAAATCACTGAAAATGGTGACTGCAGCCATGAAATTAAAAGATGCTTACACTTTGAAGAAAAGTTATGACCAACCTAGATAGCATATTCAAAAGCAGAGACATCACTTTGTCAACAGAGGTCTGTATAATCAGGGCTATGGTTTTTCCAGTAGTCATGTATGGATGTGAGGGTTGGACTATAAAGAAAGCTGAGCACCAAAGAATTGATGCTTTTGAACTGTGGTGTTGGAGAAGACTCTTGAGAGTCCCTTGGACTGCAAAGAAATCCAACCAGTCCATCCTAAAGGAAATCAGTCCTGAATATTCATTGGAAGGACTGATGTTGAAGCTGTAACTCCAATACTTTGGCCACCTGATGGGAAGGACTGACATTTGAAAAAACCCTGATGCTGGGAAAGATTGAAGGCAGGAAGAGAAGGGGACAACAGAGGATGAGATGGTTGGATGGCATCACCGACTCAATGGACATTAGTTTGAGTAAACTGCGGGAGTTGGTGATGGATAGGGAGGCCTGGGGTACTGTAGTACATGGGGTCACAAAGAATCGAACGTGACTGAACTGAACTAAACTGAACTGAGCATGGCCCCGCCCATCAGAACAAGATCCAGTTTCCCCCTCAGTCGGTCTCTCCCATAAGGAAGCTTCCATAAGCCTCTTATCCTTCTCCATCCAAGGGCAGACAGACTGAAAACCACAATCATAGAAAACTAACAAATCTGATCACAGCCTTGTCTAACTCAATGAAACTATGATCCATTGCATGTAGGGCCACCCAAGATTGACAGGTCATGATGGAGAGTTCTAATAAAACATGGTCCACTGGAGAAGGGAATGGCAAACCACTTCAGTATTCTTGCCTTGAGAACCCCATGAACAGTATGAAAAGACAAAAAGATAGGACACTGAAAAATGAACTCACCAGGTCGGTAGGTGCCCAATATGCTACTGGAGATCAGTGGAGAAATAACTCCAGAAAGAAGAGATGGAGCCAAAGCGAAAACACCACCCATTTGTGGATGTGACTGGTGACAGAAGCAAGGTTCGATGCTGTAAAGAGCAATATTACATAGGAACCTGGAATGTTAGGTCCAGGAATCAAGGTAAATTGGAAGTGGTCAAACAGGAGATGGCAAGAGTGAAAATCAACATTTTAGGAATTAGCGAACTAAAATTGACTTAAATGGGTGAATTTAACGCAGATGACCATTATGCCTACTACTGTGGTCAAGAATCCCTTAGAAGAAATGGAGTAGCCATCATAGTCAACAAAAGAGTCCAAAATGCAGTACATGCATGCAACCTCAAAAATGAGAGAATGATCTCTGTTCATTTCCAAAGCAAGCCATTCAATATAACAGTAATCCAAATCTATGCCCTGACCAGTAATGCTGAAGAAGCTGAAGTTGAACAGTTCTATGAAGACCTATAACACTATCTAGAACTAACACCAAAAAAGATGTCCTTTTCATTAGAGGGGACTGGAATGCAAAAGTAGGAAGTCAAGAAACACCAGGAGTAACAGGCAAATTTGGTCTTGGAGTACAGAATGAAGCAGGGCAAAGGCTAATAGAGTTTTGCCAAGAGAACACACTGGTCATAGCAAACACCCTCTTCCAACAACACAAGAGAAGGCTCTACACATGGACATCACCAGATGGTCAATACCAAAGTCAGACTGATTATATTATTTGCAGCCAAAGATGGAGAAGCTTTATACAGTCAGCAAAAACAAGACTGGGAGCTGATTGTGGCTCAGATCATGAACTCCTCATTGCCAAATTCAGACTTAAATTGAAGAAAGTAGGGAAAACCACCAGACCATTCAGGTATGACCTAAATCAAATCCCTTATGATTATACGAGGGAAGTGACAAATAGATTCAAGGGATTAGATCTGATAGAGTGCCTCAAGAACTATGGATGGAGGTTCATGACATTGTATAGGAGGCAGTATCAAGACCATCCCCAAGAAAAAGAAATACAAAAAGGAGAAATGGCTGTCTGAGGAGGCCTTACAAATAACTGAGAAAAGAAGAGAAGCGAAACACAAAGGAGAAAAGGAAAGATATACCCATTTGAATGCACAGTTCCAAAGAACATCAAGGAGAGATAAGAAAGCCTTCCTCAGTGATCAGTGCAGAGATAGGAAATAGAAAATGGGAAAGAGTTACACACCTCAGTGAATATAAATTCCTAATGGTGTCCAAAGTGACCTAGACTATATGTTTACACAAACATTTCATACTAATTACCCATTTGGATATTCAACAAAAATTTATTAAGTAATTATGGTGTGCCAGGAACAACATTAGTGCTGGTGTGAAAAAGTAAAACACATCTGGCTTTTGAAACAGCTCACAGTCAAGACAGGAAAATCAACGGCTTCAATACAGCATGTATTGGGCTTCATTTAAGGTAAATAGCTAAAGAATCCATAAGAACCCATGTGAAAAACATCTAATTCACTCTGAAGAGATGAAGGAATGTTTCAAAAGGAGGCAGTGCTTAATATAAATAAATCTTGAGACATAAGAAATAGTTAACCAGGTAAAAACAAGTGCAATGAGGGACTAAAGACATTATAGGCAAAGAGAACAGCATTTTAAAATGTTTGAGAGAGCCTGTCTCTAACTTGTAGAATTTAGAGTGAGTTTAACTAAAAATGGCTAAGTTTAAATGTCACTTCCTCATTCCTCGAAAAATTAAAAATAGAACTACCATATGATCTAGCAGTACCACTTCTGGGTATGTATTCGAAGGTAATGAAATAACTGTCTCAAAGAGGTATCTGCACTTCCGTGTTCACTGCCACACTATTGACAATATCCAAAATATGGGAACAATCTAAGTGTATATCAATAAATGAATGAATGGAGTAAATGCAACAGAATATCATTTAGCCATGAGAAAGAAGGCAAGCTTGCCATTTGCAGTGAAATGGATAAAGCTTGAGGGCACTATGCAAAGTGAAATAAGTCACAGAAGGGAAGATAAGTATTGCATGTTCTCACTTATCTGAACTCCAAAAATTATGAAAGTAATGGGGAGCCTTAGAATGAATTTAAGTAGGGAAATATCTGTTTCTGGTTTCCATCTTAGAAAGAATACTCTGGCAGCTGATTGGTGAGTAGGCTGCCTTGGAGATGAGCAATGGGAAGAAAAAGAAGTATCAATTAAGAAATGACTACAACAGTCCAGGTGAGAAATGAATGTGAATTTACACTGAGGTCAAGACAATGGAGAATGGAAAGAAAAGGTAAATTTTAGACTCCTTAGGAGAAACACTCTACATTACTTGGTGAGTAATTGGACGTATGGTCGGGATTAAAAAGTTGAGAATTATTATTAGGTCATTATGCTAGGAAAAACAAAGAGGTCTTGAAGATTAAATAGTAAGTTTTGCTTAGGATATACCAAGTTTGAGATATTGATAAGATAAATGAGCAGAGATGCTATGTCTGGAACACTAGACAGAGGTTAAGGTGCAAATTTAAGGTACAGAATTGCAATTCATCACCATGTAAAGCAGCAGTTCTCAATTTTGGCTGCCCATCAGATTCACTTGGAAAGTTTATTGCAAATATAAAAACATGGGTTATAAATCCATATTATTTAATACTTCTGAAATAAGCCTAGAGTATCAATATTTTTTAAAAGCTAGACATTTTATTTTGATGCATAATGACAATTAAGAATCACTGGTGGGTAATTTAAGTCATGAGTACAGATTAGAATTAAGGATTTCAAACACACATTGTCCAATTAGGGGAGATCTAGAAGAAATTATCAGAAAGATTATGATAATAATAACAACTATAATTTATTGAGTACCTATGGTAGAAACTGTGCTAAAGACTTTACACATGTTATTTGCAGTAAAAAAGAGATCAAAGAGTGGGTCATATGAAACTTATCACCCTTCTTCCATGAAGTCTTCCACAGAACTTTCAGTTTACCTTGATGTCTCTCGTCTCAATTTGGCATTTACAACATATGAACTTGTACATGGCTATTTAAAATATAATTTGAATGTATATAGCTCTAAGCCATATATATAACACAGTAGTTAAGAACAAGAGCTCAGTTAGACCTCCTGGTTTGAACCCCACATCATCCTATCTTTTGTAGACAATTTTGATCTTAGACAAGCTATTATATATGTGTGTATGTATGTATATATGGGTGTTATTGCGTGGCTCAGATGGTAAAAGCATCTGCTGGCAACGCAGGAGACCCAGGTTCAGTCCGCGGGTTGGGAAGATCCCCTGGAGAAGGGAATGGGCAATCCACTCCAGTATTCTTGCCTGGAGAATTCCATGGACAGGGGAATCTGGCAGGCTACAGTTCATGGGGTCGCGAAGGTCGGACATGACTGAGCAACTAACACTATACATACATATGTACTAAATATGTGTATTTATGTATGCATATTATATATATAACATTATATATGATACTTTACACATACAAAAATGTAAATTCCTTCCCAGGTGAATCTAGTGGTAAAGACTCTGCCTGCCAATGCAGGAGACGCAAGAGATAAGGGTTCGCTCGCTGGGTCAGGAAGATCCTGGAGGAGGGAATGGCAACCCGCTCCAGTATTCTTGCCTGGAAAATTCCATGGACAGAGGAGCCTGGCAGGCTACAGTCCCTGAGGTTGCAAACAGCTGGACACAACTGAGCACACACACACCCAAATTCCTTCAGGTGATGGATTTATTTTATATCTTGTTTATCTTTTGTAGCTTTCTCCTCAACTTTACCTAGTTCAGTGGGGACTAAATTTAATAAGCAATATTTATTAAGCTAGGCACTGTTTCAAGTAATTTACTTATAGTAATTCATTAATTTGATTGATTTTCATTACAAGCCTAGAGATTAGCACATTAATATCCTCATTTTATAGATGACAGTACTGAGGAAGAGAGAGATTAGATAACATTACTAAAATAAACTATGTCTGTAAATGGAGAATATAGGATCTAAACAAACAAATCCAGCTCCATAACTCTGGCTCTTAACTACTGTGCTACACTGCCTCCCTCCACACTATACAATAGACTCAACAAATTATTATGAGTTTGAATAAAATTTTGACCAAAAAAAGGATTGGCTAGAAATAGATAATATACACTTATATGCAGCATATTTTGAATTGCAGTATTTCATGAACCACGTTCTGTTGCCTTTTATAAAGAGAAATTTAATCAAAGATTATTCAATTGTCTTTTTAACTTATTTATATTCCTGTATTATCATTTTCTAAAAGACTTGGGATAAGGAAAGGATCATTTCAGTCAATGTCTTTTATCTGTTTTTTAAGGAGGGCTTGCCGGCAGCTCAGTGGTAAAGAATCCGCCTGCCAATGCAGGAGATGCAGGAGACATGAGTTTGATCCCTGGATCAAGAAGATCCTCTGGAGGAGGAAATGGAAAACCACTCCAGTATTCTTGCCTGGAAAATCCCATGGACAGAGGAGCTTGGCAGGTTATATAGTCCATGGAGTCACAGAGTTGGACACAACTGAATGACTGAGCATGCAAGCAAGGTAAGAAGTGTTTGAATGTTTAAAAGTTTTTTTAAAAAACCTAAAATCCAATATTCTCCAAAGTTTCTCCCACAAATGGACCTATGGTTCTAAAATAAGTATTGAAAATTTGCTGGGCCAATACCACTACCATATGTATAGCTATTTCCCAAGGCAACATGAAGTCACAGGATTAATAAGAACAACTTCATTGAAACGTCTAGAAAAATAGGTTTTTCAAATAATGCAGTATTCTACAGAAAGAAACTGAGTATTCTCAATTACATGGGTCTGCTATTGCTCTAAATAAAGGGCCAGAAGAGCAACAGTGTCTGGTTTCATTTTTACTTACACTGTGGAATTCCATGTTTACTTCTGACATCATTTATATGGATGATGTACTAAATAAGAGTATTCAATTCCAATTTTTTCAATTCCCATGCACAAATGCTATCCTCCTGATAACAAAAATCACATCTCAGATGTCACACCTAAGGGAGATCTGCTACTAACCTCACACAATACTAAATAAGTTCTGGTGTATGGAATAGAAAATTTATAGATGATATTAAATGTATTAGCAATTACACTTACTTTAACATTGCTATATTAGCAATAAGCAGAGCTTAAATATCCCTGTAACTTCCATGATTATCAGTAGCAATTTCTCCTTCCAATTTTTCCTAAGACAAAGTCTTTATTAGCCAAATATTCACCATAGTGACATGCATATTCATTGTATTAAAATGATCCTTCTAGATTGTCCTTGGTCTAGGAAATGTCTAAAATAAAGCCAAAGCTAAAGCTGATTACTTAACAATAAAATGGAGTTTACATCAGGGACAAGCAGGAGGTCTCTTAGGACTCCTGAGTGGTTGTGGACAGACCGAGAAATGCTCTCACGTGCAACTCTGATAGAGAATTTGATTAAAATCCTTCATTTTGCTTCTACCCCCTACCTTGTCTACTAACTACTAAATCTACTCAGGAATTTAATTTTCATTTTCAAAGTCTCAGGAGGGTTAGAGCTCTGAATATGACTGCAAAATATAGTGCTGTTTTTTAATCTTTTATTTTATTTTCTCCCCAAAATAATTAGTTCAGCACACAAATGTTTTCAGTTTAGAAATTCATAATATAACACTCAAGATTCTACATTATCTGGTCCCAACAAATCTTTCCTTTGATAATCTGAGTTACCGACTGGGCTATAGACCAAAATGAACCATTGCATACTATTCAAACATATTATTGGCTTTCTGTCTCCCAACTTTTGCTCATGTCATTTCCTCTATCCAAAATGGCCTTTTTCCTGTCTTGGCCAGTCTTCAAGGTCTACCTCATATGCCCCTTGACATACTTCCCCAACTCCTCATCTAGCTTTTCTTTCTCTCTCCTCACTTAGCTTGAAATATTCTGCCAGCTGAACTCAGCAGAATGATTTATGCCTCTTTCATCTCATTTTTGAACCTCTATGGCACTCACTACTTTTCACATTCTGTTACAGTCATTTGTATTTAGTGTTTACAATTCACTATCTATGATTTCCTGAAGGCAAGGACCTATTGGTCTTTATATCCTTGCCCTGTACTGCGCTTACTGCAATACTACAGGGTTTTGCATGTTTGGCTTTTTGTTTGCTTTAACAAATTGCATTGTGCTGAAATTTGATCGGCAATTTGATCGACCTTGTGCCAATTCGAGGGAAATAGCTGCACACTGAGAAAATTGCTCAAGAGAACAGAAGTAAAATGCAAAACTGTCACAAAATGTAACACAAGATTACTTAAGATTTAGATTTAGGTTTCATCTAAGCACCAAATTACACACTTGTACTTAGGAGTTTGACAATTCTTAAGCACATTGATGTCTTTACATTAAATAAGCATCAGTAATTCAAAATATTATACTCTATCAAACAGGAACTTGAACTGCTGTATTCATATATAGTATTGTATTTATATTTCAATTTAGTCTTTCATCTAGAATATAAATTTTCATTAACAAATAAAATTACTAAAACAAGCTATGTATAAATTTGAGTGAAGAGTCTTCATCAAGGATATTTTTTACGATTTAAAAAATAACTCAGGTCATTAAACCTAAGCTCTATAACGTCTCTATTATTTAAACCTTGATTTTACTCCTTAATTTTAATCTCTAACTAGTACTTTAAAAAAAGACCTGATATTGCTGTTAAGCTTTCCCAAAGACTCAGTAATCTACTGTTATGAAGTGTTTTTAGCTGAATTTCTTACTTGAAAAGAAGAATGAGGGTGAGAGGTCAAAATTAAACTCACAATGACCATTACCAATAGCTCATCCTAGCTCTAAGAATGTATATAACAATGTCTGCCACTAAGTAACATTGGCAGTAGTGTGCTTAGTATATTTCAGAACTCTTAAGGTGCTTTACATGCCTTAACTCATTTGACCTTCACAATTCTTTGACACAGACACCATTACTACGTCTGTATCACACTGAGGAAACTGAAAGCCAGAAAGGTTAAGTAACTTGCCCACAATCATACAGCTGGTAAGTGGTATAGCTAAGACTTGAATCTAGTGATCATGGATGGCAGTCTGGATGCTTAACTACCATACCATACAAACAAGGAGAACTTGTAAATAATTTTCTATTGCTTTAATTCAAGAATATAAGCATTACTGGGCAGCATGCACCAGCCTAGGATTCCAGAGGAATAAGGCTTTCGGATCTTCTCTACCCACTTCCCTTCATGGCAAATAGATGGGGAAACAATGGAATCAGTGAGAGATTTTATTTTCTTGGGCCCAAAAATCACTGCAGATGGTGACTGTAGCCATGAAATTAAAAGATGCCTGCTCCCTGGAAGAAAAGCTAAAACAAGCCTAGACAGCATATTAAAAAGCAGAGACGTAATTTTGCCAACAAAGGTCCATATAGTCAAAGGTATGGTTTTTCCAATAGTCATGTATATATGTGAGACCTAGACCATAAAGAAGACTGAGCACCGAAGAATTGATACTTTTGAACTGTGGTGTTGGAGAAGACTCTTGAGAGTCCCTTGGATGGCAAGGAGATCCAACCAGTCCATCCTAAAGGAGATCAGTCCTGAATATTCATTGGAAGGACTGATGCTAAAACTCCAATACTTTGGCCACCTGATGAGAACTGATTCATTGGAAAAGACCCTGATGCTGGGAAAGATTGAAGGCAGGAGGAGAAGGGGACGACAGAGGATGAGATGGTTGGATGGCATCACCAACTCAATGGACATGAGCAAGCTCCAGGAGATGGTGAAGGACAGGGAAGCCTGGCATGCTGCAGCCCACGGGGATGCAAAGAGTCAGACACAACTGAGCAACTGAACAACAACCCACCTCCATGCTGCTTTCAGCCAGCACACTGGTATGGAAGAGAACAGAGTTGTGCATGTATGTCCAACAGCGAGATGGTTAAGGTCTACTTCCCTACTGGTTCCTACCAGTGCCCTTCCTCAGTCAGTTCAGTTCAGTCGCTCAGTCATGTCCGACTCTTTGCAACCCCATGAACTGCAGCATGCCAGGCCTCCCTAACCATCACCAACTGCCGAAGATCACTCAAACTCTTGTCCATCGAGTCAGTGATGTCATCCAACCATCTCATCCTCTGTCGTCCCCTTCTCCTCCTGCCCCCAATACTTCCCAGCATCAGAGTCTTTTCCAATGAGTCAACTCTCCATATCAGGTGGCCAAAATATTGGAGTTTCAGCTTTAGCATCAGTCCTTCCAAGAACACCCAGGGCTGATCTCCTTTAGGATGGACTGGTTGGATCTCCTTGCCGTCCAAGGGACTCTCAAGAGTCTTCTCCAACACCACAGTTCAAAAGCATCAATCCTTCGGTGCTCAGCTTTCTTTATAGTCCAACTCTCACATCCAAACGTGACCACTAGAAAAACCATAGCCTTGACTAGACAGACCGTTGTTGGCAGAGCCTAAGATAAATCCTATCCTCCCCAATTTATTCAACAGACTCCCTATATGACCCTGACCTGCTGCTGCTGCTGCTGCTAAGTTGCTTCAGTCGTGTCCGACTCTGTGCGACCCCATAGACGGCAGCCCACCAGGCTCCCCCGTCCCTGGGATTCTCCAGGCAAGAACACTGGAGTGGGTTGCCATTGCCTTCTCCAGTGCATGAAAGTGAAAAGTGAAAGTGAAGTTGCCGAGTCGTGTCCGACTCCTAGCGACCCCATGGACTGCAGCCTACAAGGCTCCTCCGTCCATGGGATTTTCCAGGCAAGAGTACTGGAGTGGGTTACCTAGCATCAAACAGTCCAAAACTTGCTACTCCTTACTTCCAAAACTTAATCCCTCTGAAATCAAAATCCCCTTCCATAATAACCTATATAGCTCAGTCGGTAAAGAATCTGCCTGCAATGCAGGAGACCTGAGTTCAATTCCTGGGTCAGGAAGATCCCCTGGAGAAGGAAATGGCAACCAACTCCAGTATGCTTGCCTAGAGAATCCCCATGGACAGAAGAGCCTGTCAGGCTACAGTATATGGGATCACAAGAGTCAGACACAACTTAAGTGACTAAACCACCCCCAAAGTGGAATTATAGAAAATTGTTCACATCCCTGTTTTGAAATGATTGTTGGGGTCCCTGCTTCTGCATGCTGCCAATATTTTTGCTCTCAAATTGAAAACTATGGCTTATAAAACATACAAGGCTGAAACTCCAATACTTTGGCCACCTCATGCGAAGAGTTGACTCATTGGAAAAGACCCTGATGCTGGGAGGGATTGGGGGCAGGAGGAGAAGGAGATGACAGAGGATGAGATGGCTGGATGGCATCACTGACTCAATGCACATGACTTTGGGTGAACTCTGGGAGTTGGTGATGGACAGAGAGGCCTGGTGTGCTGCAATTCATGGGGTCGCAAAGAGTCGGACACGACTGAGCAACTGAACTGAACTGAACTGAATTTTATTAACAGTTTATAATGCCCTAATAAAAATAATTTTATGTATTATAAAAGAAGTTAATGCAGTTATCAAAATTATATAATGCTTGATTTTATAGTTTGATCCAATCTTTAATGTCTCTAATATCAAGAGATTTACATGAGGAATAAAGAATTATATGTAACTTATCCTAAGGTTCACCAATTAATAAATTAGAACTGATAGTAGCATACCACTTTTGAAAAGTCAGTTCAAAATGTGAGCACAATTCATTATGTACATTTTCTCATAATCTTGGAAGCAGGAAACAACTCTTTCTTTTCTGTATTTCTCTCAACACCAAATACAATATTGTACAAATAATCAGCTTTCACATAATGCTCACTGAATTGAACAATTACCCAAATAGTTGTTTACAGACAGCTTACCTTTAGAAATCTTTACAATGTATAATGAAATGCATGTATAAAATGGTACCAATAAAGGCAACCATTACAAAAAGATGATGAGCAATTGTTACTGAGCAGATTTACAATCAATTTCACCATTCAAAAGGTCAAGATCATCTTGCTGTACAGGAAAAAGATTGACATTATATTAAATGTCTCTGACATTCTAACCAATATTTACTTTTTAATGTTATATATTCTGACATACCAACAGAGAAACACTTTTCTCCACCTTGTAAAAGAAATGAGACTAAGACTGTAATTTTTTCACCTTATAGAATTATTGAGATATCTTCATTTAAGTGTCACTGAAGAAAGTAACTAAAAATCTTTATGGTTTGGTTCTTTTGAAAGGTCACAAACACAGTCAAAAATCTAGCAGAATGTTGTGAAACCAATACTTAGAGGAATCCCAAAGCAATGCCAAGAAACAGAATGTACTCATAGTGACTAATACATGCAAATACTGGAAATAAATTCTAACAGATTAAACAGGTTTTGTAGCAACTAAAAGGTATATTCAAATCATTCCAAAACTAATCAAGCTTAAGAATATGGCAAACTTCCCTGCTAATAAGAATCTAAGCAGGCTAAGTAGTCTGAATAACATATAAAAAATAATAGTCAATATCAGTAGGTATAAATTTTAGTGTGCTTTTAATTAAAAAGGAGAAACTGACCCCTTAACTGAATCAAATCACTTTTAGTCTTTGATAAGTATATTCATATTTAATACAACATTTTACCTTGATGGGGCATTAAATCCTAATCAAGCTATGGAATCATGAAGACAAAACTATCTTCTGAGAAATGCTGCAACATTTTCTCTGTTTTTGTTCATTTAATATGGGATGCCTTGGCAAGTATCTGCCAGGTCCCCTAATCCTGAGGCAGAAATATGTGTAATACAAAAAAAAAAAAATTCCTTCAAAACTTGAATGTCAAACAGAGTCAAGGCTTCTTATCCAAGCATGTAACCCTGAGGATATGCTATAAAAAAACAAAGTTAAATGCATTATAACATGATAGGTGAAAATGGTTTAAAATAAATAGCAGGGTTTCAGAATAAAATGGATATATAAATCCACATTCTTTGATGTGATGATTTTCTATTCTTTGTAGTTAACATGTTTAATATAATTAAGTCTTTCATTTTGAAAATGAAAGCAATCAAAAGTAGAATATCTCTGGGTCAAAAATCTTAAACAAGCTTATACGGCACCGGATTTCTTTGTAAAAACAAAAACAAAAACAAAGAATAAAACAGATTTATTATCTGCTTTAGTCTATAAAGCAGTGCCTTAGCAGATCTCTGCATTAAGAGAACCAAAGCATCATTATGTCAATAGATCTGAAAAATAATTAAAAGGCTATGCCTTTTAAAACAATTTAGATACTGAAAGATAATTTCAAGAAAATAGCTCAGATGCTGATAAAGATAATTCTACTCATCACAGTTGGGTTGCTGTGTGGTTGCACAGTACAGTGGCAGTAACATCTATTTCTCTGCTTAAGAAATCCCAGGTAAAACAATTTAATATGTCACTATATATAAGCAGCTAGCTATGGTGTATACTTATCAGTATGAAAGATTTATGCTATTTTTATCATTCAAAAAAAAGCTGCAATTTGACTGTATTCAGGTTTAATCTGGAAAAATCTGTAGAGCCCAAAACCTTGCCCTTAATTACATACAAAGGATCTCTTTCTTTACTTCCCACATCCCCATAAAAAGCTAAAGTAAACACAAACTTAAACACACACATATTTCTAAAATTCATATTGTTTATCTGGCATCTATTACTATAAATATTACTTGTTCAAATATCCTAGGGAGAATCTAATAATAAACAATTACATTGATTATTCTAAATGAGCTAGAAAAAGCAATAACTCTACAGTCTAACAGCATCATTATAATTCATGAGGTCATACCTGATGACTTAGAGATTGAAAAGACTCACAGGTTCCAGACTGCATGACCTTTCTATTTCCAGAGATCCCTAAAGATTGCATTTCCTGTCTTACAAAAGATAATCACAGCCACCTCTATGTCTCAGCATCTTCAGGGCTAGTGAAGAAAACATCAAACAGCAGATCTGTCCATCAGTATCTGTTTAAGTCATCATGAAAATATCAGATCTCATATGCTGTTTATCATCTCCCCTTTGCAGTTATAAACACTGCGTATTAGGGAGGATGACACAGTTGTATGTGCTGAAGCTGCTAATGCTGTCTGAAAACAGTAAGCTTACTGCTTAGAGCAATTCTGCATCATCCAAACAGAGAATGAGTCACGTCTTTTAGGTTTCCCACTTCTGATACTATAAAGATTTCACGTGCCTGGGAAAGTTTGAATTTTTTGTCATTTCTTTACAAATAAGCAATGTTCTATTTAATTACCTGTCCAATGCATCTGTTGCCATGTTAAAACATTAGTTCTTAATTATTGTGCATTTTCTCCATGTATGACTAAGCTTTAATGATTTAAGAAGCAACATTGTACTCTCTCTTAAAGGACTCTTTCTTCCAAACCATGTGCATCATCACTTATCCAACCCATTAAAATTAGAAGTCCCTAAAAATGATGAATTTTTCTTCTGGCAATCTTTGATAATTGTGTATAACAGAAGATAGCTAAGAATAAGTAAGTGCATATTCACTTTTTAATTCTCAGGAACTATTTTTATTTCATATCTTTCAGACCAACACACTTCAAATCAAAATAATTTTTATACTATTAATAAAAGGCACAAAATCTCCTATAGAACTTAATATGCAAAACACAAAATGCTATTATCAAATTCCAAAACTGCATGGTTAAATCTAAATCTAGGAAATTAAACCTATGTTATTGGCATTTTTATTGTGATTTTTCATTGCATCTTATTTGTGTTCATTGAGATTCTTATAAGGCTCTCTTTTACCACAACAGAGTAGAATTAAGGAATTTTCAGATTAATAAAATAGTCTGATGATAGAAAACTGATATCCTCCAAGATTATAAATGGAAATACTTTCTCTTTACCATGTGATAAAAAATAATGTTTTAGAAATAAAACAAAGACTAAACTTATATTTAATTGAATGCAAAATTGGGACACCAAGTATAACATATTACCCTAAAAGAGTATTCACATTATATATAGCCTGAATTAATGGACACTTTCTTTATATACCTATGAATGCTTTATGTGTATACATGTGATATAAACTAAATGAAATTTAATGATAGCTAAAAGAACTATACAGAAACTGTTTTTTAAGTGTAAACTAATTACAAACCAGTATAACTTCCCTTCTCCCATTCACAGCATCTGATGAACATCTGAGCATAATTTGTACTATCATGGAGACTAATGAGTCTTAGAAATTGGGCTTCTTTAAAAGGCTGATGGGTAGAGGCACAGGGGAGATGTTGGTCAAAAGTCCAAACTTCCACTTAATGAGATGACTAAGTTCTAGGGATCAAATGCATAGGATAGTGATTACAGTTAATCATATTGTGTTATATACTTGAAAGTTACATATGGTGGTAATTTTTGCAATATGTAAGTATATCAAATTAAACTTATACAATGTTATATGTCAATTATATCTCAATAAATCTAAGGTAAATGATTATACCTTAAATAGATCTAATTTTTATTTGTAAAAAGAAAGAAATTAGTTTTCTTTAATAGTCTGATCCACATTATGCCCTTAGAGAAATTACTGCCTCTCACTGCACATGTTCATATAAAACATTTGGTAGTTTTGGCTGTATATACCCAATCACATACCTGAATGGAAAATCATATGTATTATGATTTATACATACAGTATTTACTCTCTTATTGTAATCAAAATAGGTAAGTTTTCTTTAAGAGATATCTTAACATCTATCTCCCTTTCTATATTTATGTCTTCATGTGGAAAATAATAAACATCTTCTTTGTGTCAGATGCTGTGCTACAGAATTCATGACAATATAAGATAAGCCATCACAAAAGCAGATAAGTAAACAAGTATACCATGACAGAAGATCAAGGGATATGAGACTGATTAGTAGGACAGATCCCTAACCTAAGGATCAGAAAAGGTCTTCCTAAGGAATTACTGTTAAAGCTGAGAAGATCTTGAGTAGATGATATCTGAAGGATGCTGAATACAGCATGGTGAGACCATGAACCATTAGTAGGACAGAGAGAAGAGATAAGGCTGAAAGGTAAACCAAGGTCTAATCACAGGACTCTTCAGAAACCATTTAAAGAGGACGGACTTCAGGGGAATGAGAATCCTTAAACACAATCATTTTTGCAGTTTAATATTATTCTGGCTATGGGAGAGAATCAATTGAGTAAAATAAAACTGGAAAAAGACAAGATATATAATTTGGGGCAGGGGATAATGATGGCCTGAACCAAAGTGGTGGCAGTAGGGATGGAGAGAAATTGATAAGATTCCAGATACACTTTTTAGTTAGAAAGAATGTGGTGGGAGACTAAATGTGAGAAATGAGGTAGAGAGAAGTGTCAAGATTTATTCATAACCTCCTAAATTATTATAGATTTCATTTTGACAGTTCATATACTTTCATCACATGCTCCATTGTACTGTCATTAATTTATTTCACATGTATGTGTTTAGTTTTTATAAAATAGGCAGCAAGTGTTGAGAAGGAAAGCGCATCTGACATTCATTCTGTGACTTCTCAAAATGTACTTAAATTTGAGCAAAATTATTATAAATGAATAAACAAAAAATAAACTGAAAATTGTACTTTTCTTTCATATATTTTGTCACAACACTGATGATGAGGCCAGAGTATGCTTCTTTTTTTGTTATAGTCACCACTCTGTTGTGTTTTTTAGATTCTACATATAAGTGATGTGATACAGTGTTTGTCTTTTTTGTCTGACTTTTTTCACTTAGCATAATGCCCTCCAAGTCCATCCATGTTGCTACAAATGGCAAAATTTAATTATTTTTTATATGGCTGAGTAGTATTCCATTGTGTGTATATACAACATCTTCTTTATCCATTCACCAGCAGCAGGTTGCATTTTCATTTTTTCATGGTTTCCTAAATAAAAGCTGTGAAAAGCTTTTATTTAGGCCCCAGCTGTTTAGTTTTGCTTTTATTTCTTTTACTTTAGGAGGTAGATCCAAAAATTATTGCTGTGACTTATGCTGTGTTCTGCCTATGTTTTCCTCCAGGAGTTTTTTAATATCCAGTCTTAGATTTTGGTCTTTAATCCATTTTATGTTTACTTTTATATATGGTGTTAGAGAATGTTCTAATTTCCTTCTTTTACTTGTATCTGACCAGCTTTCCTAGCAACATTTATTGAAGAGACTGTCTTTTCTCCATTGTATACTACTGCCTCCTTTGTTGTAGACTAAATGACCATAAGTGTATGGGTTTGTTTGCAGGCTCTCTATCCTGTTTCATTGATCTATGTATCTGGTTTATGCCAGAATCATATTGTTTTGATTACTATAGCTTTGTAGTAGTCTGAAGTCAGGGATCATGATTCCTCCAGCTGTGTTCATTTTTGCTCAAGATTGTTTTGGCTATGCAAGGTCTTTTGTGTTTCCATACAAACTTTAACAATAAAGAAGCAGACTCACAGATACAGAGAACAAACTAGTCATTACCAGAGGCAGGGGCAATGGAGCAGCGGAAGAGAGGGAAGTATAAACTACTGAGTGCAAGACAGGCTCAAGAATGTATTGTACAACACAGGGAACATAGCCAATATTTATTAAATGGAAAGTAATCTTTCAGTTCACGTCAGTTCAGTCGCTCAGTCGTGTCCGACTCTGCGACCCCATGAATCGCAGCACGCCAGGCCTCCCTGTCCATCACCAACTCCCAGAGTTCACTCAGACTCATGTCCATCGAATCAGTGATGCCATCCAGCCATCTCATCCTCTGTCGTCCCCTTCTCCTTCTACCCCCAATCCCTCCCAGCATCAGAGTCTTTACCAATGAGTCAACTCTTCGCATGAGGTGGCCAGAGTACTGGAGTTTCAGCTTTAGCATCATTCCTTCCAAAGAAATCCCAGGGTTGATCTCATTCAGAATGGATTGGTTGGATCTCCTTGCAGTCCAAGGGACTCTCAAGAGTCTTCTCCAACACCACAGTGCATCAATTATTCGGCACTCAGCCTTCTTCACAGTCCAACTATCACATCCATACATGACCACAGGAAAAACCATAGCCTTGACTAGACGGACCTTAGTCGGCAAAGTAATGTCTCTGCTTTTGAATATGCTATCTAGGTTGGTCATAACTTTTCTTCCAAAGAGTAAGCGTCTTTTAATTTCATGGCTGCAATCACCATCTGCAGTGATTTTGGAGCCCCCAGAAATAAAGTCTGACACTGTTTCCACTGTTTCCACTGTTTCCCCATCTATTTCCCATGAAGTGATGGGACCGGATGCCATGATCTTGGTTTTCTGAATGTTGAGCTTTAAGCCAACTTTTTCACTCTCCTCTTTCACTTTCATCAAGAGGCTTTTTAGTTCCTCTTCACTTTCTGCCATAAGGGTGGTGTCATCTGCATATCTGAGGTTATTGATATTTCTCCCAGCAATCTTGATTCCAGCTTGTGTTTCTTCTAGTCCAGCGTTTCTCATGATGTACTCTGCATAGAAGTTAAATAAGCAGGGTGACAATATACAGCCTTGACACACTCCTTTTCCTATTTGGAACCAGTCTGTTGTTCCATGTCCAGTTCTAACTGCTGCTTCCTGACCTGCATACAGGTTTCTCAAGAGGCAGGTCAGGTGGTCTGGTATTTCCATCTCTTTCAGAATTTTCCACAGTTTATTGCGATCCACACAGTCAAAGGCTTTGGCATAGTCAATAAAGCAGAAATAGATGTTTTTCTGGAACTCTCTTGCTTTGTCCATGATCCAATGGATGTTGGCAATTTGATCTCTGGTTCCTCTGCCTTTTCTAAAACCAGCTTGAACATCAGGAAGTTCACGGTTCACATATTGTTGAAGCCTGGCTTGGAGAATTTTGAGCATTACTTTACTAGCGTGTGAGATGAGTGCAACTGTGCGGTAGTTTGAGCATTCTTTGGCATTGCCTTTCTTTGGGATTGGAATGAAAACTGACCTTTTCCAGTCCTGTGGCCACTGCTGAGTTTTCCAAATTTGCTGGCATATTGAGTGCAGCACTTTCACAGCATCATCTTTCAGGATTTGAAATAGCTCTACTGGAATTCCATCACCTCCACTAGCTTTGTTCATAGTGATGCTTTCTAAGGCCCACTTGACTTCACATTCCAGGATGTCTGGCTCTAGATGAGTGATCACACCATCATGATTATCCGGGTCGTGAAGATCTTTTTTGTACAGTTCTTCTGTGTATTTAAAGTTGTATAAAAAATTAAATAATGTAAATAAATAAATAATTTTTTAAAAGGCACATACACAAAGACCAGAGGGTAAATGAGTGAAATGGAGACTAATAAAATGGAAAAGATCAAAGAAAAAAGAATGTGGAGCTGTACATCAGAAACTAGCACAATACTGTACATCAACTTTAGTTACATTTTTTTAAAGAATAAATGAACCTAACTACTGTTTATTTGAAAATATAAACAAAATCAACAAACCTTTAGCTAACTAAGAAAAAAGTAGAGGATTCTCATAAGTAAAATCAGAAATAAAATAAGAGAAGTTATAACTGATGCTATAGAAATACAAAGAATCATGAGAAACTTCTATGAAAAATTATACACCAATGAGTTGGATGCCTTAGAAGAAATGAATAAATTTCTAGAAACATACAATCTTCCAAAGCTGAATCATCAAGAAACGGAAGTCTGAATAGACTGATCACTAATAAGAAGATTAAAATGGTACTCAAAAATCTCCGCAAAACAAAAATCCAGGACCAGATGGCTTCACTGAAATTCTACAAAACATTTGAAGATTTAATACCTATCTTTCCCAAGCTCTTCTAAAAAACTGGAGAGAAACTTTACAGACACATTTTGTGAAACCAGCATTACCCTGAAACCAAAACCAGATAAGAACACCAAAAAAAAAGGGGGAGGGACTAAAGTCCAGTATTCTTGATGAACACAGATGCAAAAACCCTAATCAAAATACTAGTAAACCAAATAAAACCATACTTTAAAAGAATCATACACCATG
Organism: Ovis canadensis; assembly: GCF_042477335.2. Classification (NCBI taxonomy): domain Eukaryota; kingdom Metazoa; phylum Chordata; class Mammalia; order Artiodactyla; family Bovidae; genus Ovis; species Ovis canadensis. The sequence goes on from NC_091246.1 coordinate 153,473,124, forward strand.
ATGACCAAGTCAAATTTATTCCAGGGGCACAAGGAGAGCTCAGCACCTACAAATCAATGTGATACATCATATTAACGAAACTGAGGATAAAAATCATATAGTCATTTCAAATGCAGAAAAGTCATCTCTGACTCTCTGCGACCCCATGGACTGTAGCCCACTAGGCTTCTCTGTCCATAGAATTTTCCAGGCAAGAAAACTGGAGTTGGTTGCCATCTCCTTTTCCAGGGGATCTTCTTGACCTAGGGATTAAACCCACATCTCCCGTGTCTCCTGCATTAGCAGGCAGATTCTTTACCACTGAACCACCTGGGAAGCCCATAGAGGGAATGTACCTCAACATAATAAAAATAAAAACATATATGACAAACGAACAGTTAATGTTATTCTCAGTGGTGAAAATTTGAAATCTTTTCCTCTAAGATCAGGAAAAAAACTCTTGCCACTTCTCTTCAACAAAGAATTGGAATTCCTAGCCATAGCGATTCAGCAAGAAAAAGAAGTAGTGGGCAACCAAATTGGAAAGAAAGAAGTAAAACAGTCACTATTTGCAACTGACATGGTATTATATATAGAAAACCCTAAAGATGGAACCCTCCAAAATCTGTTAGAAATAATAAATAAATTCAGTAAAGCCAGAGGATACATCAAGATACAGAAATCTTTGGCATTTCTATTTACTCATAGTAAACTATCAGAAAGACAAACTGATGTGACATTCTCTTTTTTAAATTTTCTTTTTAATTGGAGGATAATTGATTTACAAAATTTTCTTTTTAATTAGAGGATAATTGCTTTACAAAATTGTGCTGGTTTCTGCGATGCATCAACGTGAATCAACCACCCCTCTTGGTTGCCGCACAGTACCAGGTTTGAGCTCCCTGTGTCCTACAGCAAATTCCCACTGGCTATCTGTTTTACATATGGAGATGTATATGTTTCAATGCTACTCTCTCAACTCATCCCACTCTCTTCTTTCCCCACTGTGTCCACAAGTCTGTTCTCTATATCTGCATCACCATTAGTATCAAAAAAATAAAATATCCAGGAATATTTCAAGAAAGTGAAAGAGCTGTACACCAATAACTATAAGACTGATGAAAAAAATGAAAAATACACAAATAAATAGAAATATATCCCGTGTTCATGAAATGCAGGAATTAAAATTGTTTAAAGATCCATACTACCCCACACTACCCAAAGATATCTACAGGTCCAGTGCAATTCCTATCAAAAATCCAATGGTCTGTTTCACAAAACTAGAAAAATAATTCTAAGATGTGTATGAAGAGACTTCCTTGGCGGTCCAGTGGTTAAGACTGTGCTTCCCCTCCAGGAGTCATGGGTTCTACTCCTGGTCAGGGAACTAAGATCCTGAATGCTGCATGGCATGGCCAAATAAATAAATATTTAAAATAATAATTTTTAAAAAATAAAGTAGGTGTGGAACCACAAAATATCTCAAATAGCTAAAACAACCTTGAGAAAGAAAAAAGTTGGAGGTATCATGCCCCCTGATTTCAAACTATACTACGAATCTTATGGTGTTCAAAACACTATGAGTACTGGCACAAAAAAAGAAACACAGATTAATGGAACAGAATAGAAATCTCACATGTATACGTACAATGAATTTATGATAAAGAAGCAAAAAAACATACAATAGAGAAACAATAGACCCTTTAATAAATGGTATTGGGAAAACTGGATCAGTTAAGTTCAGTTCAAAAGAGTGAAGCTAGGCCACTATCTGACAGCATACACAAAAATTAACTCAAAATGAATTAAATATTTGAATGTAAGAACTAAAACCATAAAATTCCTTGAGGAAAACACAAGCTGTAACCCAATGCACATAAGTCTTAGCAATGGTTTTGAGGATTTGACTCCAAATGCAAGGGATTAAAAGCAAACATAAACAACTGGGATTGTGCATGCTAAGTTACTTCAGTTGTGTCCGACTCTTTGAGACGCTATGGATCATAACCTGCCAGGCTTCACCATCCATGGGATTCTCCAGGGAATAACACTGGAGTGGCTTGCCATGCCTTCCTCCATGGGACCTTCCTGACCCAGGGATCAAACCGTTATCTGGCATCTACTGGCATTGGCAGATGGGTTCTTTACCACTAGCGCCACCTGGGAAGCCCCAAACAAATGGGACTACATCAAACTGAAAATCTTCTGCACAATGAAGGAAACCATCATCACAATGAAAGGCAACATACTGAATGAGAGAAGACTGCAAATCATATATCTGATAAGAAGTTAATACCCAAAAATATATAAACAACTCATACAACTCAACAACAACAACAAACAACCTGATTTGAAAACGGACCCAGTAGCTGAGCAGACATTCTTTCCAAAAAAGACATACAGCTGGCCAACAAGCACATGAAACTATGTCCAATATCATGTCATTATTAGGAAAATACAAAAACCACAATGAGCTATTACCTCACATGTGTTAGAATGGCTATCATCAAAGAGACAAGATGTGAAAAATGTTAGGAAGAATGTAAAGAAATGGAAATCCTAAACTGTTAGTGGGACTGCAAATTGGTATAGCCAGAATGGAAAAAGCATGGAGATTCCTAAAAAAAAAAAAAAAAAAAAAAATCAAGAATAGAGCAATTACATGACCCAGCTATTCCACTTCTGAGTATTTAAGTGAAAAACATGAAAATGCTAATTTGAAACTCCTGCGTTCATTGCAGCATTATTTACAATAGCCAAGATCTCGAAGCAACATAAGTGTCCATCAGTGGGTGAATTGTCAATGAAGAGGTGGTACATATACACAATGGAATACTACTCAACCATAAAAAGGATGAAATCCTATCATTTGTGACAACATGGATGGACCTAGGGGGTATTATGCTAACATTGTATGATTTCACCCAAATCTAAAAGGACAAAACAGGCAAAATAAAATAAAAAACAACCTCACAGATACAGAGAACAGATCAGTCGTTACTGGGGGAAAGGGCTTGCAGGGTGGGCAAAATAGATGAAGGAGGTGCATGGTGATGGATGGCAACTGTATTTGTGGTGGTGATCACTTTGTCCACAGATGCCAAATTATAATGTTATACCCAAGAAACTTATATAATCTAAAAAACTCACTTCAGATACAACCAGGCTACTGACCCCACAAGCCATGGTGGGTGACAACTACTAATGGGAGGGTAGCATCCTCTACAATAAACTATTTAGCGTGAAGCAAATGTATGAGACTCTGGAGCCACCCAAGGTGTGGCTGGGTGGCATGCTGGGGCTGCTCCTGTTGCTCGAAGCTGACCCTCTTCCCCCCAAAACAGCTTATTCCAGAAAATATCTCTGAAAACCTAAGTAATCTATTTTGTTTTATATAATACTGCTTTTTATTTATTTGCTTTTTAAAGTATAAATCAGTTCACTTGTCAAAGTAATTTGGCAAAATAGATTACAATTCTTAAAAACATTGAGTCCTTCCTAGTATTTTATTTGGAGAATTTACAAAAAAATTGGCAGATGAAGGTTTCTGTACAAAGATGTTTGGTGCTACATTATTAGAAGAGAAAAAATAGAAGTAATAAGAGAAAGGTTAACTAAATTATGAGACAACAAAATGGAATGCACTGGTAACCAATAAAGACGTTAATGACAAGGAAAACATGTACTGTAATAGAATATTGAATGAAAAACAAAATCCCAATATATTTATGTAGTACAATTTCAAATCAATGCAAAGAAATAGAGAAAAACAACAGAACGGGAAAGACTAGAGGTCTCTTCAAGAAAAGTAGAGATGCCAAGGCAACATTTCATGTAAAGATGGGCATAATAAAGGACAGAAATGGTATGGACCTAACAGAAGCAGAAGATATTAAGAAAAGATGGCAAGAATAAACAGAAGAACTATACAAAAAATATCTTAATGACCAAGACAACCACGATGGTGTGATCACTCACCTAGAGCCAGACATCCTGGAATGTGAAGTCAAGTGGGCCTTAGGAAGCCCCATTATGAACAAAGCTAGTGGAGGTGATGGAATTCCAGTTGAGCTATTTCAAATACTGAAAATTGATTTTGTGAAAGTGCTTCACTCAATACGCCAGCTAATTTGGAAAACTCAGCAGTGGCCACAGGACTGGAAAAGGTCAGTTTTCATTCTAACCCCAAAGAAGGTAATGCCAAAGAATGTTCAAATGACTGCACAACTGCACTCATCTCACATGCTAGCAAAGTAACACACCTCCAAGTCAGGCTTCAGCAGAACGTGAACCATAACTTCCAGATGTTCAAGCTGGATTTAGAAAAGGCATAGATCATAGAAAAAGCAAAAGAAGTCCAGAAAAACATCTGTTTCTGCTTCACTGACTACACTAAAGCCTTTGACTGTGTGGGTCACAACAAACTGTGGAAAATTCTTAAAGAGATGGGAATAACCAGACCACCTTACCTGCTTCCTGATAAACCTGTAGGCAGGTCAAGAAGAAATAGAACTGGACATGGAACAACAGACTGGTTTCAAATCAGGAAAGGACTACATGAAGGCTGTACATTATCACCCTGCTTATTTAATTTATATGTAGAGTACATCATGGGAAATGCTAGCCTCGATGAAGCACAAACTGGAATCAAGATTGCCAGGAGAAATATCAACAACCTCAATATGCAGACGATACCACCCTTATGGCAGAAAGCGAAGAACTAAACTGCCTCTTGAAGAAGATGGAAAAGGAGAGTGGAAAAGTTGGCTTAAAACTCAACATTCAGAAAATTAAGATCATGGCATCTGATCCCATCACTTCATGGCAAATAGATGGGGAAACAGTGGAAAATGTGACAACTTTATTTTCTTCGACTACAAAATCACTGCAGATGGTGACTGCAGCCATGAAATTAAAAGACGCTTGCTCCCTGGAAGTAAAGTTATGACCAACCTAGACAGCATATTAAAAAGCAGAGACATTACTTTGCTGACAAAGGTCCATATAGTCAAAACTGTGGTTTTTCCAGTAGTTATGTATGCATGTGAGAGTTGGACCATAAAGAAAGCTGAACGCCAAAGAATTGATGCTTTCAAACTATGGTGCTGGAGAAGACTCTTGAGAGTCCCTTGGACCACAAGATGAAACCAGTCAATCGTAAAGGAAATCAGTCCTGAATATTCTTTGGAAGGACTGATTCTGAAGCTCCAATACTTTGAACACCTGATGCAAGGAATTGGCTCAGTGGAAAAGACCCTTATGCTGGGAAAGATTGAAGACAGGAGAAGAAGGGGACAAGAGAGGATGGGATGGTTGGATGGCATCACCAACTCAATGGACATGAGTTTGAGCAAGCTCCAGGAGTTGGCGATGGACAGGGAAGCCTGGTGTGCTGCAGTCCAAAGGATCACCGTCAGACACGACTGAGAGACTGAACTGAACTGAACGATCTCAGCTATGGAAAATATACACTGAAAAAACAGATAAAGTTTTAAATTTTAAAAGATGGCCCCTAATGTGAAAAGAAGAGAGGCGAAAAGCAAAGGAGAAAAGGAAAGATATAAGCATCTGAATGCAGAGTTCCAAAGAATAGCAAGAAGAGATAAGAAAGCCTTCTTCAGCGATCAATGCAAAGAAATAGAGGAAAACAATAGAATGGGAAAGACTAGAGATCTCTTCAAGAAAATTAGAGATACCAAGGGAACACTTCATGCAAAGATGGGCTCGATAAAGGACAGAAATGGTATGGAGCTAACAGAAGCAGAAGATTTTAAGAAGAGGTGGCAAGAATACCCAGAAGAACTATACAAAAAAGATCTTTATGACCCAGATAATCACGATAGTGTGATCACTCATCTAGAGCCAGACATCCTGGAATGTGAAGTCAAGTGGGCCTTAGAAAGCATCACTATGAACAAAACTAGTGGAGGTGATGGAATTCCAGTTGAGCTATTACAAATCCTGAAAGATGATGCTGTGAAAGTGCTGCACTCAATATGCCAGCAAATTTGGAAAACTCAGCAGTGGCCACAGGACTGGAAAAGGTCTGTTTTCACTCTAACTCCAAAGAAAGGCAATGCCAAAGAATGTTCAAACTACCGCACAGTTGCACTAATCTCACACGCTAGTAAAGTAATGCTCAAAATTCTCCAAGTCAGGCTTCAACAATATGTGAACCGTGAACTTCCTGATGTTCAAGCTGGTTTTAGAAAAGGCAGAGGAACCAGAGATCAAATTGCCAACATCCATTGGATCATGGACAAAGCAAGAGAGTTCCAGAAAAACATCTATTTCTGCTTTATTGACTATGCCAAAGCCTTTGACTGGGTGGATGACAATCAACTGTAGAAAATTCTGAAAGAGATAGGAATACCAGACCACCTGACCTGCCTCTTGAGAAATCTGTATGCAGGTCAGGAAGCAGCAGTTAGAACTGGACATGGAACAACAGACTGGTTCCAAATAGGAAAAGGAGTGTGTCAAGGCTGTATATTGTCACCCCGCTTATTTAACTTCTATGCAGAGTACATCATGAGAAACGCTGGGCTGGAAGAAACACAAGCTGGAATCAAGATTGCTGGGAGAATTATCAATAACCTCAGATATGCAGATGACACCACGCTTATGGCAGAAAGCGGAACTCAAAAGCCTCTTGAGGAGAGTGAAAAAGTTGGCTGAAAGCTCAACATTCAGAAAACGAAGATCATGGCATCCAGTCCCATCACTTCATGGGAAATAGATGGGGAAACAGTGGAAACAATGTCAGAATTTATTTTGGGGGGCTCCAAAATCACTGCAAATGGTGACTGCAGTCATGAAATTAAAAGACGCTTACTCCTTGGAAGAAAAGTTATGACCAACCTAGATAGCATATTCAAAAGCAGAGACATTACTTTGCCGACTAAGGTCCGTCTAGTCAAGGCTATGGTTTTTCCTGTGGTCATGTATGGATGTGATAGTTGGACTGTGAAGAAGGCTGAGCACTGAAGAATTGATGCTTTTGAACTGTGGTGTTGGAGAACTCTTGAGAGTCCCTTGGACTGCAAGGAGATCCAACCAGTCCATTCTGAAGGAGATCAGCCCTGGGATTTCTTTGGAAGGAATGATCCTAAAGCTGAAGCTCCAGTACTTTGGTCACCTCATGCGAAGAGTTGACTCATTGGTAAAGACTCTGATGCTGGGAGGGATTGGGGGCAGGAGGAGAAGGGGACGACAGAGGATGAGATGGCTGGATGGCATCACTGACTCAATGGACATGAATCTGAGTGAACTCCGGGAGTTGGTGATGGACAAGGAGGCATGGCGTGCTGCGATTCATACGGTCGCAAAGAGTCGGACATGACTGAGTGACTGAACTGAACTGAATGTTACTCTATCAAATAGATGTACCACACTTCATCCAATCCCCTATTCTTAGACATTTATTTTTTTCCATTTTTCAATATTATAAATAATAGTATAATAACACCTTTGTGCATGTAGCGTTATACACATTCTCTATTTCCTCACCCAACTGAACTGAACTGAGTCACCAAATCCAGCAACCATTTTTTATCTTTGTTATTTGCAACCTATCTCAAACTACTGTGTCATTACCTAGTCAGGAACCCTCTACAAATATTCTAGTTTAGCACTTGACGACCTCCATGGTCTGACCCTGAAATAACTTTCCAATGTTATTAACAGGATCCTCCTTAAGTTGTCTGATATTGCACCTAAACTCAATAGCTCACCATTCCCAGTAATCATACTGTGCTTGAGGCCTCTAGCTTTGTTCATGCTATTACATTTTGATCTTGGTTCAGATCCTGGTGCTGCTATTTATTACTGAAGACCATTTTAAAAGTTATAAAACTTCCACAGGCCTCAGGTTCCCTATTAGTAAAGTGGAGAAAATAACAGCACCTATCTATATAGTGTTCCTGGAGGATTAGATGATAGAAAAATATAAAATGCTGACACTGAATTTAGCTTGTTTCTCCACACACACATATAGATTCATCAAAATTTAATAAAACACATCTTCCATGATTCCTCTTACCACAAACTTTCAGTCTTACCTAGCTCTCTCACAGCTCTTTAACAAATCCTCAATCATCCTTTCTGACTTCTCTGAAATATTTGTGCTTTCTTTCAGAGTTATACATGCCCTTATCTAATCTCTCTTAATTATTAAGTTCTTTAAGATAAAAATCTATATTTTACCATTTTTATATTGCACTTAATATAGTTTCCTGAACTTAAAATGTACTTGAAAATATCTATGAAATTAGTGAAAGAATGAAATCCATATCTTCCTTTCTGGGATAGTTGTTTCAAAACTGGTACTCTAATGGCAAATAGAGGAGCAGTTTCAAAGAAGATTCAATAAGGTAAGTATGATAAATGTCAGTAAATGTCACAAAATGTTTGTTGTTGAATTTTTATTCTCTTTAGTTCTATAGTTGTAGAATGCAAGAATTAGTCCATTAAGAAGCTCTACAGCTCATCAATTAATTCATTAAAGTTGAAGGATACAGAATTAATATACCAAAATCTGTTGCATTTCAATACACTAACAATGAACTATTCGAAAGAGAAGTTAAGGAAACAACTCCATTTACCATCGTATCAAAAAGAATAAGATAACCAGGAATAAACCTACATAAGGAGTAAAAGACTTGTACTCAGAAAACTACAAGACACTAATGAAAGAAATTGAAAAAGAAATAACACATGGAAAGATATACCATATTCTTAGATAGGAAGAATTAATATTATTAAAATGGTCATACCCAAGACAGTCTACAGATTCAAGGCATTCCCTAACAAAATATTCAAGGTATTTTTCACAGAATGAGAAAAAATAATCTTAATGTTTGTATGGAAACACAAAACACCCAAATAGCCAAAGAAAAGACCCAAATAGCCAGAACAATCTTGAGAAAGACTAACAGAGCTGGAGGAATCACATTCCCTGACTTTATACTATAAAGCTACAGTAATCAAAAGAGCAGAGTACTGGCACTTCCACCCTATGGAATACAATTCTGTTTGTTTAGCAAGATTTATTAGTTTAAAAGTATATGACTGTGGAGTAACTCTCTCCAATACATCACCATAGAAAGAAAAATTGTAATTAGAAAGTATTTTAGTGAGTGAGTGAGTGAGTGAAAGTTGCTCAGTCATGTCCGACTCTGTGACCCCATGACCTATATAGTCCATGGAATTCTCTAGTCCAGAATACTGGAGTGGGTAGCCTTTCTCTTCTCCAGGGACCTTCCCAACCCAGGGATCAAACCCAGGTCTCCCACATTGCTGGCAGATTTTTTACCAGCTGAGCCACAAAGGAAGCCCAAATGAAAGTACTATTGCTCAATCATGTCTGACTCTTTGGGACCCTGTGGACTATAACCCGCCAGGCTCCTCTGTCCATGGAATTCTCCAGGTAAGAATACTGGAGTGGGTAGCCATTCCCTTCTCCAGGGAATCTTCCCAACCCAGGGATCAAACCAGGGTCTCCTGCACTGCAGGTAGATTCTTTATCATCTGAGCCACCAGGGAAGTCCTGTTTTAGTGAGGATAGCATGAAACCTAGATGACTACGTTATAAAGTACAATGTTTGATTGTTTCAACACATCCCATCTATATCCATCAGTCATTTGAGGTGTTCGACAGGTCAAGGACACAGTTCCCTACACTGGATTTTATGGGTACTATCAGAATTTGCCCTAGTCCCCTTCTGTTGTCCATGTTTAGCTGCTGACTATTCCTCCTTCTAACTGGATAGTCTTTATCAGTGTTAATAGTTGAATAACTTTCTTAGATTTGAGAGTCATTTGGTCCCTTTAAATCAGTATTTCATATCTCTATGTATTATATGTTGGCTCTAAGGTTTAACTCTCATAAGGTACTTATTACCTTGTATTTAAATAATTTGGGTGCAACATGCTGAAAGAAAATTCTACCATAATGCAGACAAGGAATATTTTCCCACAATGAAATGGGTCAAATATGTTCAACATTTAAAATCGCATCCCACAATGTAAAAGGAGTGCTAAGGGGAAGGTTCATAGCAATACAGGGATACCTCAAGAAACAAGAAAAAAGTCAAATAAATAACCTAACTCTACACCTAAAGCAACTAGAAAAGGAAGAAATGAAGAACCTCAGGGTTAGTAGAAGGAAAGAAATCTTAAAAATTAGGGCAGAAATAAATGCAAAAGAAGCAAAAGAGACCATAGCAAAAATCAACAAAGCCAAAAGCTGGTTCTTTGAGAGGATAAATAAAATTGACAAACCATTAGCCAGACTAATCAAGAAACAAAGGGAGAAAAATCAAATCAATAAAATTAGAAATGAAAATGGAGAGATCACAACAGACAACACAGAAATACAAAGGATCATAAGAGACTACTATCAGCAATTATATGCCAATAAAATGGACAACGTGGAAGAAATGGACAAATTCTTAAAAAAGCACAACTTTCCAAAACTGAACCAGGAAGAAATAGAAAATCTTAACAGACTCATCACAAGCATGGCAATTGAAACTGTAATCAGAAATTTTCCAGCAAACAAAAGCCCAGGTCCAGACAGCTTCACAGCTGAATTCTACCAAAAATTTAAAGAGCTAACACCTATCCTACTCAAACTCTGCCAGAAAATTGCTGAGAAAAGTAAACTTCCAAACTCATTCTATGAGGTCACCATCACCCTAATACCAAAACCTGACAAAGATGCCACACACAAAAAATAACTACAGGCCAATATCACTGATGAACATAGATGCAAAAATCCTTAACAAAATTCTGGCAATCAGAATCCAACAACACATCAAAAAGATCATACACCATGATCAAGGGGGCTTTATCCCAGGGATACAAGGATTCTTCACTATTCGAGAATCAATCAATGTAATACACCACATTAACAAATTGAAAAATAAAAGCCATGTGATTATCTCAATAGATGCAGAGAAGGCCTTTGACAAAATTTAACATCCATTTATAATAAAAAACTCTCCAGAAAGCAGGAATAGAAGGAACATACCTCAACATAATAAAAGCTATATATGACAAACCCAAAGAAACATTATTCTCAATGGTGAAAAATTGAAAGCATTTCCCCTAAAGTCAGGAACAAGACAAGGATGCCCACTTTCACAACTACTATTCAACACAGTTTTGGAAGTTTTGGCCACAGTAATAAGAGCAGAGAAAGAAATAAAAGGAATCCAAATTGGAAAAGAAGAAGTAAAACTCTCACTGTTTGCAGATGACATGATCCTCTACATAGAAAACCCTAAAGACTCCACCAGAAAATTATTAGAACTAATCAATGAATATAGTAAAGTTGCAGGATATAAAATCAACACACAGAAATCCCTTGCATTCCTATACACTAACAATGAGAAAGTAGAAAAAGAAATTAAGGAAACAATTCCATTCACCATTGCAACAAAAACAATAAAATCCTGAGGAATATATCTACCTAAAGAAACTAAAGACCTATATATAGAAAACTATAAAACACTGGTGAAAGAAATCAAAGAGGACACTAATAGATGGAGAAATATACCGTGTTCATGGATCGGAAGAATCAATATAGTGAAAATGAGTATACTACCCAAGGCAACCTATAGATTCAATGCAATCCCTGTCAAGCTACCAATGGTATTTTGCACAGAACTAGAACGAATAATTTCAAGATTTGTATGGAAATACAAAATACCTAGAATAGCCAAAGCAATCTTGAGAAAGAAGAATGGAACTGGAGAAATCAACCTGCCTGACTTCAGGCTCTACTACAAAGCCACAGTCATTAAGACAGTATGGTACTAGCACAAAGACAGAAATATAGATCAATGGAACAAAATAGAAAGCCCAGAGATAAATCCATGCACCTATGGACACCTGATCTTTGACAAAGGAGGCAAGAATATACAATAGAGAAAAAACAATCTCTTTAACAAATGATGCTGGGAAAACTGGTCAACCACTTGTAAAAGAATGAAACTTGAACACTTTCTAACACCATACACAAAAATAAAATGGATTAAAAATCTAGACCTTTGGACTCAGAGGGAGAGGGAGAGGGTGGGATGATTTGGGAGAATGACATTCTAACATGTATACTATCATGTAAGAATTGAATCGCCAGTCTATGTCTGACGCAGGTTGCAGCATGCTTGGGGCTGGTGCATGGGGATGACCCAGAGAGATGTTATGGGGAGGGAGGTGGGAGGGGGGTTCATGTTTGGGAATGCATGTAAGAATTAAAGATATTAAAATTTATAAAATAAAAAACTAAAAAAAAATGGATTAAAAATCTAAACGTAAGATCAGAAACTATAAAACTCCTAGAGGAGAACGTAGGCAAAACACTCTCCAACATAAATCACAGCAGGATCCTCTATGACCCACCTCCCAGAATACTGGAAATAAAAGCAAAAATAAACAAATGGGACCTAATTAAAATTAAAAGCTTCTGCATAACAAAGCAAACTCTAAGCAAGGTGAAAAGACAGCCTTCAGAATGGGAGAAAATAATAGGAAATGAAGCAACTGACAAACAACTAATTTCAAAAATATACAAGCAACTCCTGCAGCTCAATTCCAGAAAAATAAACGACCCAATCAAAACATGGGCCAAAGAACTAAATAGACATTTCTCCAAAGAAGACATACAAATGGCTAACAAACACATGAAAAGATGCTCAACATCACTCATTATCAGAGAAATGCAAATCAAGACCACAATGAGGTACCATTTCACACCAGTCAGAATGGCTACTATCCAAAACTCTACAAGCAATAAATGCTGGAGAGGGTGTGGAGAAAAGGGAACCCTCTTACACTGTTGGTGGGAATGCAAACCAGTACAGCCACTATGGAGAACAGTGTGGAGATTCCTTAAAAAACTGGAAATAGAACTGCCATATGACCCAGCAATCCCACTCTTGGGCATACACACAGAGGAAACCAGAATTGAAAGAGGCACATGTACTCCAATGTTCATCGCAGAACTGTTTATAGTACTTATTCTAGAGTGTTCTACCAACAGGCTCTACTTAGTATTTTTTGCTTATTTAAGGAGAATTTAAGTCTTACCTCATAAGTGGAATTTTCTTCGATTACCCATATCTAAGTGACTATTCTTTCCTCTTTCCTCTAAAGCTCTGTGTTATGAACCTCACTTACTTGGCATTTAGCCTATATTACACTCTATTGACATCTTTCTTTTTATGCACATGAGCTCCCAAATACATAACATTTAATTTGAAAGTCTATTTAATGTAGTTTACCATTCACAGGCTTGTTTCATAATATTCATGTGTGTGTTTTATCTCCTCCTTAGCCTGTAAACTCCTCAGATAAAGGATTTTTTTATTTTAAAAATTTTTATTCAGTTTTTTTATTGATAAAATTCAAAGATTCTTCTAACAAATAAAATTTGTTACAAGGCACTTGCCAAAGAATGGGAGTCTTTTAACTGCCTATGTCTTGATGCATATGGAACCCAAGGATGCACAGTGTGTTTCAGACCATGCTCTGTACACTGCAGCAGAAGGATGGCTCTTTGGTAGGTGAGAAAGAAGATGTTGTAATAAATGACTTCAAATATGGTTAAAACTCTTTAGGCAGTTCATATGTAACTGTTCGATGGTGTAGCTGAACACATCAGAGAAAAGGCACAGCTGCAACAAGGTCTAAATAAAAACAATATTTTGAACAGTCCATCCTTACCTGTTAAGACTATTATGAATTTTTATTGGCATATAGTACTTTACAGTGTTTTGACAGTTTATTCTGTATAGCAGAGTGAATCAGCTATACACACATACATATCCCCTGTCTTTTGGAATTCCTTCCCATTTAGGTCACCACAGAGCAGAGCAGAGTTCCCTGTGCTATACAGTAGGTTCTTGTTATCTATTCTATACATAGTAGTGTGTATATGCTGCTGCTGCTGCTGCTGCTGCTGCTGCTGCTGCTGCTGCTGCTGCTGCTGCTGCTGCTGCTGCTGCTGCTAAGTCGCTCAGTCGTGTCTGACTCTGTGCGACCCCATAGACGGCAGCCCACCAGGCTCCTCTGTCCCTGGGATTCTCCAGGCAAGAATACTGGAGTGGGTTGACATTTCCTTCTCCAATGCATGAAAGTGAAAAGTGAAAGTGAGGTCGCTCAGTCGTGCCCGACTCTTAGCAAGCCCATGGACTGCAGCCCACCAGGCTCCTCCATCCATGGGATTTTCCAGGCAAGAGTACTGGAGTGGGTTGCCGTTGCCTTCTCTGAGTGTGTGTATATCAACCTCAATCTCCCATTCATCCCATCTCTTCTTTCCCTCATTGGTATCCATATGTTTATTTTCTATATCTGTGTCTCTATTTCTGCTTTGCAAATAGGTTTATCTGTACCTATATAAACATTCAATAAATATCTGCTGAACCAAAGAATAAAAGGCTATCTGATACTTCAATTAGATTATAAACTTAGTTATGGCATGAAACATTTTATGATTATTTAAAATCACAGAATGGAGTGGATAATAAGTGCTCAATAATATTTTTATTGATGAAAATATTAATTATATCTGTAGGAATACAGTCTCTAGTTTTTAAAATTAAATTCTAAACTTTCTCTTTTTAAGGCAATAAACTATTGGGCTAAATTTGCATAAATGTGCTTTTTATTCTCTTGATGTACAATAAAAGTTTATATTCTCATCTCTCTGTATAATATCTGATTGCAGACAATAAAACACAATGTGAAAGATATTTTATACAGACTCTAAGCACACACATGTATATATAGTGTATATTCACACAGAAATAAAATTAATATCTATTAATATCTATATTAATAGGACCCTCACCTCTTTAAAATTCCAGTTTAAGAAAATTGATTCTATGTTGTAGACTCCAGATCTTTTTATTACACAAACAGCACCTGCCATAGTATAAAAGGAAACCAAGTAAGCAAGGTTCTGTATGAGTAGATTTGGAAACAGACCAAGATGGACTGGGCAGGCTCACACACTGGGATTTAAGACACAGGAAAAATCCGAACAGTGCCTGAAATTCTCAGCACCAGCTGTCATTCCATATTTTACTGGATTAAGAAATTATGATACTTAAATGGAACTTTTAATTCATTTTGAAGATGAAGTATGTGTCATGAATCCACTACTTTCTTTAAAATTGAGAAAGTTTTAAGTTGTCTGGGGAAATGGGGGTACTCAGGGCAGAGCATGCCAAGTAGAATCTAGATAAAGAATCTGAATGGAAATGTCCCAAAAGAAAAGGTGAAAGGTCCAGAAATGTGTTTGTTTTACTTCACAGTTTTGCCAAGAGCCTGCCATTCTTACTGCAGAGTTGATTTGCCCACTAAAGTGTTGATTTAAATAGCAAAAAGCTTTGGTGCCCAGAAGCATAAATTAAAAATTCATTATAACATCTGTAAAGATCTTGCTTTTAAAAGACAATGATCTCTAAATCTTAAGTACTAGAAAATCAATAATGTCTGATAGCACTCTGCTTGCTTTCATAATTTTCTGTTTATTCCTTCCTGAATAGTGAAAGCAACCACTAAATTACATCAACAAATTGTGAATATACGTTATCACTTAGTTGTGAGTGGAAGACTAAAGAAAGGAGACAAAAATGCCAAAAGCGATACTTCAGTCAGTTCCTACCCAATGAAAACATCATCCCTTAACATGAAAGCAATAGTTTCAAAGAATAATTTTCAAGCCATAGTTTTGATGGTAAAAGTTTTTACCTAATAATTTTACAGAACTAACGAGTAAAACAATGTAATAGTTATCATCTTAACTATCCAATCTCAGTGAGTACTAATGCATTTCAGACGCTACACAGAAGATACATTTAGAGGCTCTATTTGAGTCAGTAACTTTATAATCATTATTCTAGGATATACTTTTCATTATTCTAAATACAAAAATGGAGAAAATATTCTTTCTTAAAGACTATAAAATTAAAAATTATAAGCAATAGCAAGAGGTCATTAAGTCAAGTGATTCTGCCTCAGTAAGGATTAACACCTAAGCCTTCTAAAGCAGATGGCTTTTCTATCCTATTTTTAGACATAATTTTTAGAATGGAGAGCTTATCCTTGATAATACTGTTTAGTGTTTACTTTAAAAACAAAATTTTAAAAAAACTTTGTTTATAAGTGGTTTTCTTACTATAATTAAGACCTTTCACTTTGATAACTGAATAAACTACAATTATACTGTTATTTTTAATGAGCAATAAAGAACCGTATTGAGAAAAAGATGATCATAGTTGACCATGTCTCTTAACATGAAGTCATTGCTTAATAAATGTCTATAAGACATTTTATTTGGAAAAAAGTATAGATTAGGGAGAAAAAAAATCAGTGAAGTTAGGAAAGGCTATATTAAACTTTTAAATTATTATAATCCACTTAATTTCATAACTGAACTGACACTAAATTAACTTATATGATCATTTTAACTTATAAATCCAAGATATTATTTTAAACTATGTCCATTTATTTTTTAATTGCTAAAATATACCTGTTTATTATGGAAAACAGAGCACAAAGAAGAAAAATTTACCTGCAGTTTTAACACAATGAACCACTGCAAACACTTTGAGGTATGTCCCTCCAATATTTAAAGGCACCCACAGAATCAGAGTACATATATGTGTTTGAGTATATATATGTATTCTGAAAAAAGAATATATATATACATATTCTGAAAAAAGTATAGATTAGGAATGTATATACACACACACACACACATATATATATGTGTATATATGTAGAATATAGGTATGTGTATATATTAGGAATGTATACACACACACACACCTTTTTTAACTTAGGAATTCATTATGGATGTGTTTTGTTACTTTCTTGAAAAGTCTTACACTCACGCAAAAAGTCTTCTACAACCCATTGCTAATGGCAGGATACCAATCTGTCACAAACACAAACCTCATCAATCAACCAACATGATTTCCATCATTTTACCGATGTAAATGATGCTACAATATAACTCCCATACAATTTTGCTCAGACTTCTGATTACGTATTTCCTTCAAATGAAGTACTAGTAGTAAATTTTCTTACAGAAGAAATGAATGCTCCCAGTACATGTTGGCAAAGGATCCTCTAAGAAACATGAGACTATTTGATCTGTGTCTATAAGAGAATGGTAGTGCCCCTTTCTCTTACCCTTGCCTCATCAACACTGGTTATTATCAAGCTTTTCATTTTTAATAAGTTGATATTTGAAAAATAGATATCATTTTTGTCATTTCTATTATTTTAGGGTTATTTGTAATTCTTTTGAGAATTGCTTGTTCTTTTTATTCTTCCACAAAGATATTAACAATGTGCTTTGTTACTTTCCTCTCTCCAAACCTAGTCTAAGAAGTTTGATTTTTATATTGTTTATAAAAATGGTATACATACTAAAAATATCACATATTTTGTATCATATATACTGTACATCTTTTTCCAAGTTAGTCACTTGGTTTTTAGTTTTATTGTTTCTTTTTAATTGTTTCTCCTTATCTTTCAGGCAACTCAGCTTCAACTGGATTATCTTTCCTCTAGCTTTTTTCTCCACCTCCATGTTGAGGGCTAACTCTTCTGCCCCCAGGACCTCATCCTTCATTATAGTACTTGTCTGTCCATCCCCACCACCAGACTATCACCTCCATGAAGTCAAGACTCCTTTCTTAATATTGTAAATTGAAACCTTTATAATTAAAAAAATATGGAGAATACATAATCTCCAGGAGATGTTTAATAAATATTTATCAGATGAATGTAATGAAAGAACGTTCCTTTGCTCTGGTTTAAGTTCCAGAGAAGGAAACTTAAGAATATAAATATTACTTGAAAAAGACAATATTCAGTGATTTCATAGCATCCTCTTCAAGCTTAAATGCAACATCTTCGCCCCTGAATTATTTTAATGTATAGTACTTCTCTCTGTAGAAATGTAGAGAGTTAAAAATTAACATTAAGCAAAATACTGATTCTTTTCTCATTTTAACCTCAATAATTATTCCTTTTATAACTTAGTAACTGGGAATCTTTGAGATAAATTCTGGGTAAATGTAATTGGTATTAAGTCAAATAACTTTGGATGATAGTTATCAGGATATAAAAAGGGGAAAAATCATTTTTGTGTAGTAGTTAAAAGCTCAGTTAAGACAAAGTGCTTGAGCTCAAATTCCAACTTCGCCTCTTTTTAGACAAATTACTTAAACCTCAAGTTTTTCATCTGTAAGATGGGATTCATGATGGTACATACATCACAGAATGGCTGTGAGGATTATATGAGATGACACAGGTAATGCACTTAACACAAGGTCTGGAACATAGTAAACATTCAATAAGTGGTAGCTATTATCAGTTTTTAACTGATCTACCTAGTGTTGCGTAAAAGAATCATTAACCACACCTGAATAAATAAATTTCTGCTGGGAATCACCCTGAGTCTAGCAAAATTGAGTTTCCCAGGTGATAAAGCTGCTCAATTGCAACTCAGTACCTGCAACCAGGCTGTCTGCCTTATGCTTTTCTATGGGGTCCATATGTGAACCTGTTGCTTATCTTCTCCTCCCACAGCATCTTAATATGTGTACCATGGGACTTCTTAGCTGGTCTCTTTTTGGACTTCAGTATCAATAGCTCTGGAAGAAGATGATTACCCATTTTTCACTACACTTTCTCTAGCCCCTGAAAGATTATGCAACAAATTCACATTTTAAGTTATATCATCCCAGGAATTTGATCTACTATTGGTGAAATCCAAAGTCCATGATGCCGAGGGAAAACGTGCAGAAACTTCATTCAATTTATTAACCTCTAATGAGCTAAGTACTTTCATTTAATTCCTGCAACAAACCTGTGAGATAGATATTATTTCTACATTTTACAGTTGAAGAAACCAAAGTTCAGATAGATCTGGTATGTTATCCAAGATCACACAGCTACCTAAGTGGCAAAATTATGTCCCTTTCTTTTTATAAAAACTCTATTTCCACACAAACATCATCATCTTATTCAAGCCCTTCTCCAACCATGAGAAAAGCATGGCCCTGCTTTCTATCTATAGCTGTAATATGTCTTTCACTGTTCTCTCCAGAGCATCTTTCCAGAAAATTTCCTGAATAAGCAGAACTAGGAAAGGAAATATGGAGAATTCAAATAGACTTCAAGCTAAGAAAAATTCACAATTACTATTCTCATGCAAAAAACAAAAGAAAAAAAGTCACAAAAAGTAAAAGGTAGAAACAATCTATTGACAGGTGAATGGATAATGGATAAACATACTGTGGTGTATACATGCAATGGAATACTATTCAGCATTATAAAGGAATGGAATTCTGAATCATGCTTGAAAACATCATGCTAAGTCAAATAGCCAAATGCAAAGGGAAAATTGTTGTATGATTCCACTTATATAGGAATGTAGAGTAATTACATTTATAGAGAAAGAAAGTAAAGTAGTATTACCAGGAATTATAAGGAGCAGGGAGAAGGCAATGGCACCCCACTCCAGTACTATTGCCTGGAAAATCCCATGGACGGAGGAGCCTGGTGGGCTGCAGTCCATGAGGTTGCTAAGAGTCGGACATGACTGAGTGACTTCACTTTCACTTCTCACTTTCATGCACTGGAGAAGGAAATGGCAACCCACTCCAGTGTTCTTGCCTGGAGAATCCCAGAGATGGGAGAGCCTGGTGGGCTGCCGTCTACAGGGTCGCACAAAGTCTGACACGACTGAAGTGACTTAGCAGCATAAGGAGCAGAGGGGAAAATGGGGAGTTCATGTTTAATGGCTACAGAATTTCAGAATTAGGTGATGAAAAAGTTCTGGAGATAGACAGTGATAATGATTACACAACAATGTGAATGTGTTTAGTGCCTCTGAACTGTACATTCAAAAGGGTTAAAATGGTAAATTTTATCACAATTTAAAAAAACCTAGATATGATTTCCACTGCTGATTGTGACTCTAGAGTTTATTGTATTTCCTGATCCTACGAGTTTTTATACATATTATTAAAGATTTTACAAAATTATAACATTTTACAAAAAATGTTTCAGTTACTTAAAAAGCATTATTCCCTTTTAAGTCTAATTATCATAATATGAATTCACTGCGGTCATTACACTTTAAAGTGCCAAAGGCAAGAAATTTAGTTAGATTAGAGATTGACAAATTTGAGAAATCTCTTCAACCAACCAATAAAGTAAAACAGAATAGGAATGATACTTGCTCCTTTAAGGAATGCTAATAAAATCTTAAAGGCTTTTCTCTACCTTAATTCTCCTTGACTTTCACAGTGAATACTATCATCCACCATCCTTTCCATTGAAACTGTCCCTTTGGCTAATTCTCTGTCTTCTACACATCCCAATCTGTGAATCATTTTCTATGTTTTCAGTACTTAACCCTCTGCTCTTCTCTTTAGATATATTCATTTATTAAACAAAAGTTTATTGAATCCTTCCTAAGTACTTAGCACTGTGCAAACAGCTAGGAATATAATGTGTGCTAAATCACTTCAGTCATCTACGACTCTTTTTGTGATCCTGTGACCTGTAACCTGTCAGGTTCCTCTGTCCGTGGGATTCTCTAAGCAAGAATACTGGAGTAGGTTGCCATTTCCTACTCCAGGGGTTCTTCCCAACCCAAGGATCAAACCCAGGTCTCCCACATTGCATTCAGATTCTTTACCAGATGAGCCACAAGGGAAGCCCAAGAATATTGTAGTGGGTAGCCTATCCCTTCGCCAGTGAATCTTCCCAACCCAGGAATCAAACTGGTGTCTCCTGCTCTGCAGGTGGATTCTTTATCAACTGAGCTATCAGGGAAGCCCTATCAGGGAAGCGCCACCTGGGAAGCCCAGGAATATAATAGAAAACCAAATACAACCCTTGACTCAAAGTTCTAGTGTGGGAAAACTCAACTATATAGGAAATTTAAAACTTTTTCTCAAATGAACCCACTTTCTATTCCCTTTGCTGCATGGTATCAGTAGTAATCTGTTGTTTGGTGGCCCCGTCAACGATGCTACTCTGTATTTACATCCTTATGTAGTCATCTCACCTTGAAGCTGAGCTAGGCCTGTGACTTGCTTTAAACAGAAAAATGCAGAATAAATTTATGTTGTGCCAATTCTGAGTCAATGTCTGCAGAAAGCCTGGCAGCTTCCACTTTTGCATTGTTGAAAACCATGAGCTGCCATGTAAAAAGTCTGTCTACCCTACAGGAGCTACAATTAGGAGAGGTTCCACGACTATATGGAGTGAGGCAAAAAACCCAGCCACCCCAAGTCTTAGCCGAGCCCAGCTTCTAGCCAACCCTAGATGAGAACTCTCAAGAACAGCCAAACAGGCATCAATATGTGCCCAGTCTAGACCGCAGAATCATGAGCAAATAAAATGACTGGTATTTAAATTTGGGGGTTGTTTGTTGTGCAGAATTAGATAAACGAAACAGCATCTCACCATACTTATATCCTGTAAACTTTCAAATACACATTAACTTCTCAATCTTAGAAACTATAAACTGAATTCATCTATCTTCCCATTCAAGTTTAATCTGGACAGCTTTCTTTTCCCTGTAGCACTTACCATTCTTACAAGTATAGAAGTCTAAAAACATCACCTGTATTTACTCCTTTTAAGGTGCATTAGTATTAATGGATATTAATTAATGTTAGAACAAAAATAATTCCACAAACAAGTAAACTTGAAAAACAATGGATTATATGAAATTATGAAATTGTTTTTACTATTAGATTTCTTAGAATCTTTGCTATCAAGTTCACTGAATTTAAGAAAGAAATATAAAATGAGTATTTTCCAAATATATTTGATTTGGAATTCTGTTTTCCACAAAGTATTTGGTGGGACTAGCTTTTTAAACACACTTTAGGAAAATGGACAAAGTAAAGACTAAGTAAATACTAAGATCAAGAAACAGTTTCCAGGTGGGTGGCAGTGTGGAAGATCCAGGTTCAATCCCTGGTGGGGAAGGTCCTCTGGAGAAGGGATGGCTCTTGGCTGGAGAACCCCATGGACAGAAGAGCATGGTAGGCTATAGTCCATGGGTTCACAAAGAGTTGGACACAGCTGAGCAACTAACACAGGGCTTCCCTGGGGGCTCAGTTGGTAAAGAATCCACCTGCAATGTGGGAGACCTGGATTCAATCCCTGGGTTGGGAAGATCCCCTGGAGGAGGGCACAGCAAGCCACTCTAGTATCTTGCCTGGAGAATCCCCCAAGGACAGAGGAGCCTGGCATGCTGCAGTCAATGGGGTCGCAAAGAGTCGGACACAACTGAGCGACTGAACTGAACTGAACTGAATTATGTTAAAAGATTTAAAATACGAGGAAAGCTTAGTACATTAGTAAGGAGTGTATTATAACAGCTATGTATGTCCTATAGACCAAACAGGCAGTCATGTGTAGGGAGGTATTAATAGAAGGTGTGTAACTGGTAAGTAGCTCCTGAAGACACGGACCCTGGTAAAGATGAAGAGCTTGTTCAGTTAGTACAGGAATAAAGGAGTAAATCTTTTAAAATTTTGGTTGAAAAAAGATCTAATCATGTTTTGGAATAAAGAATATTAGGGTGAGAAAATACATTATGATATAATTAAAAGCTTATTGGACTAAAATTCAGAAGAATAAGAAGTAACTAGCTGTATTACACTAGATAAATCAGGGAATATTTCTAGCCTCAGATTCTCACCTCAAAAATGAATATTAACTGTATAGTTATATACTATATATATATATATATATATAGTAGAAAATTCTTTCTGTTTTCAAACTTCTATGAGCCTCTGATTCAAGGTGGATTCCTGCCACACGATGATTAAGTCTTCAACACTGCATGGTTGACTTGAAGTGCTGACAGTGAGGAATTATGTGAGTCATGAGCATGATGTTCACAGCAAACTGCAGGGAAAGGAAGATTGTCAGTCCATTATGTTCCCTATGAGTGTTATAAATGGATTGGGTGGACAGTAAATGATAATAAGGATCTTAAGTAAGGGGTATCAACTTCACCCAAGATGAAGGAAAGAAAGGTGTACAATTTGATATTCATGTAAAACTGAGTAAGCCAATATCCCCAGTTTCTTACTGAATAGAAAAGAGTTGAAGAGAAATGAATTTATGTCCCAGTCTATTGTTTGGTCATATCAATATGTTCTTTAAAATATTACTTGATCTATCTCTTCCTCTGTATCCACAGGGTCATTATTGTTACTACATTCTCATCATCTCATCTTGATTACCTTGAAAAACTTATATTTGATCTCATTGACTCTAATATCTCCTCTAGTACTCCCTCTGCAGATTTCTATTAAAATAATATTCCTTAAAACTTTCTTTCATTACTTTATTCCCCTATTCAAAGGCCTCTGATGACTTCCTCTTGCTATCCGTATCAAGCCTAAAACTCTTACAGGCCTCCATAATCTGACTTAATCCCACCTCTTCAGTCTCTATTCCTCTATTCCTCAACATAAACTATACATTCAGTCCAGTAGAGGCCACTCTTCCAGACACCTCTCCATTTAATTATCCTGTTGTCCATACACATAATGTTAATTCCCACCTCCATTCTTTTCATATATGTTCCACTTCTCAAAAATACTTTACCCCATCCTGTTCATTTCTAAAAATTCTATATAGTAAGTGATTAAAATTCAAGCCAATCTACATATTTATTGACTGCCTATTAATTAGAAATGACAGCAGCCTTGCCCTCAAGAAGGTCACAGTCAACTAGAGAAAATGAATAAATGAACCAACAATTACAATACTCTGTGAGCAGAATACATGGAGTTCTGAATACATGGATCACAGAGAAGGAACATTTAAACCAGATATGGTCAATCAAACCTGGTTTCCTAGAAGTAAACTTTCATTCAAGTTTTAAAAGAATAGAAACACAAAGGAAAATATCATATGCAAAAGTATGAAATAAGATAGCAGATTCCAAAACATGGAAGTAATTCAGGGTATACAGAAAATTATTGGTATACCTGTGAGAGGTAGCAACATATGAGGCAAGAAATATTGTCCAGAGCTAGAATATGATAGAAATTTTAAGTAATTTGGTAAAGAGTTTGATTTTGCCCCCAAAATAATAGGAAACAATTGAAGAATATTAAGTAGGAGAGTGACTTCAAATGATGAGACCTAGCTTTTAGAGAGAACATTCTAATGGGAAAATAGACAAAAGGGACTTGAAATGAAGGGAGAAATACCACTCCCAAGGCAATTTCAATATAGGACACACAAACCAGCAAGTCAAAAATGTTGACCTGAAGTTACAGTAAAAGAAGCAAAGAAATTTCAGATATTCAGAAAGCAGAATTGATAGCATTTAGTAATTGATTCAATACGGGAAACTGAGGAAGAAAAGTGCTTGTAAAGTTTATCTTAAAAAACACCAATGTCAATTCCTTTTTTCCATACTACTCAGTCTATCACATACAACTCAGCGTTTACATCCCATCATGTCATTTTGGACTTTGCATTTTGTATGTATTGTTTTTATCTCCCTACACAGACTGTACAATCATTAAGAGCAAGCACTATGATTCTACTTTTACTTTTTGTATCCTTCTCAGCACTAAACACACTACTAAGTACTTAACCAGTATTCAGTTTAGTTCAGTTCAGTCACTCAGTCCTGTCCGACTCTTTGTGACCCCATGAATCGCAGCACGCCAGGCCTCGCTGTCCATCACCAACTCCCGGAGTTCACTCAAACTCACGTCCATCGAGTCGGTGATGCCATCCAGCCATCTCATCCTCTGTCGTCGCCTTCTCCTCCTGCCCCCAATCCATCCCAGCATCAAAGTCTTTTCCAATGAGTCAACTCTTCGCACGAGGTGGCCAAAGTACTGGAGCTTCAGCTTTAGCATCATTCCTTCCAAAGAACATCCAAGACTGATCTCCTTTAGAATGGACTGGTTGAATCTCCTTGCAGTCCAAGGGACTCTCAAGAGTCTTCAATACCACAGTTCAAAAGCATCAATTCTTCAGTGCTCAGCTTTCTTCACAGTCCAACTCTCACATCCATGCATGACTACTGGAAAAACCATAGCCTTGACTAGACGGACCTTAGTTGGCAAAGTAATGTCTCTGCTTTTGAATATGCTGTCTAGGTTGGTCATAACTTTCCTTCCAAGGAGTAAGCGTCTTTTAATTTCATGGCTGCAATCACCATCTGCAGTGATTTTGGAGCCCAAAAATATAAAGTCTGACACTGTTTCCACTCTTCCCCCATCTATTTCCAGTGAAGTGATGGGACCAGATACCATGAGTAAATGTCTAATTAATAAATTATTTTATGCTCCATTAACCAAAATGTGACTTTATGAGTGCGGTCTAAATACATTTGAGCACCTTGAACACAAGAAGCTTGAAATAAATATTGATATTTGTTGAACAGAAAAACAAATTAAAGATACACAAGTCTTAAATTCCTCCCCGTGCATGAACAAACTATCTATGTCACCAAAACAATCACCAGAATGGCTAAAATATGGCTACCAATACCAAGGATTAGCAAGTATGTGGAACAAATAGAATTCTCATATGTAACTGGTGGAAATGTGAAAACCACTTTGGAAAACTGTTGGGCAACAGGTACTGAAGCACTATGACCCAATAATTTTTGCCCTAGTTATATGCCCAGGAGGAAGAAGTTTATATGTCTATTAAAAAGAAATATGGGGACTTCCCTGGTGGTCCAGTGGCTAAGGTTCCAACCTCCCAATGCAGGGGGCCCAGGTTCAATCCCTGATCAGGGAACTACATCCCACATGCCACAACTAAAGATTCCACAACCAAGCCCCAGAGTAGCCAAATAAATAAATAAATATTTTTTACAAAAGAAATATTCAAGAATGTTCTTGTCAATTTTATTCATAATAGCTAAAAATTGAAACAATCCAATATTGATCAAAAGTAAAATGGGTAAAAAATAAATTGTGTGTATATTAATATAATAGAATACTGTACAGACAGAAGAGTGAAATATTACCATATGAAAGCTCATGGATGGATCTCATAGATATAATGATAATCAAAAGTAGAATTCAGGAGGCTTCCCTAGTGGCTCAGTGGTAAAGAATCTGCCTGCCAACACAAGGGACACATGTTCCATCCCTGGCCCGGGAACAGCCTACATGCCAGGGGACAACAAAGCCTGTGAGCCACAACTATTGAGCCATGAGCTATTGAGTTGTGGCTCTAGAGCCAAGAGCCACAGCTACTGAAGCCTGAGTGCCTAGAGCCCGTGCTCCACAACAAGAGAAGCCACTGCAATGAGAAGTCCACATACCACAACTAGAAAGCAGCCCCTACTTGCCACAAATGAAGGCCCACATGCAGTAACGAAGACCCAGCAAAGCCATAAATAAACAAACAAATCTTTTTTAAAGTGCTATAAGGAAAAAGAATTCATACCGTATGATTTCCATGTATAGGAAGCTCAAGAAAAGGAAAAATTAATCTATGGTGATAGACACTGGAAAAATGGTTACGTCTGTATAAGAGAGAAAATTGACTGAAAGGGGGCAAGAGAGATGATTCTTAGGTGATGAAAAAAATTGTATCTATTCACTAGAATGGCAGTTACACAGGTGTATGCATATGCAAACATCCACTTGCTGGATTAAGATATATATGTGCATTTTATCATGTGCATATTATAATTCAATACAAATTTTAAATATTTATATCATCCCTCATTTTGGCATTAATAAAAACAAACTTGCATTTTGAGGGAAAATATGAGCATCTAGCTTCATATGTATAATATTTCCTCTCTATAAACAGCAGAAATGAACTACTTTTCATGTAGGTAAAGCACTTTCTTCATCTCTTTGGAGGTATCCAGAGCTTGAATGCAATGCTGTATTCCCATTTCATACTCAATCACTTCCTAACTCCCCCAGATTCATTATCTGAATTAAGCATCCAAACTTTGTCCTCAAAGAAATTCAGCTGGAGGAATTCAGGTTATGAGAAAAATGAATCTGTCTGAAGTCAACATTTTAAAATACACAGCAAAAGAGAGAAAAGAAGAAAATGAGGTTGGTGAAGAAGAGAAAAAAGGCCTCCCTCTTTCAAAATAACACCTTTTTGCTAATCTACCTGAAGCAGTAAGTAGCTCTTAAATTTGGGGGGATTATGACCTCTTTGGGGGCCTCTCTGATGGCTCAGCAGGTAAAGAATATGCCTGCAATGCAGGAGACACAGGAAATGCTGGTTTGATCCCTGGGTCAGGAAGATCCCCTGGAGGAGGATATGGGCATCCACTCCAGTATTTTTGCCTGAAAAATCCCATGGGTAGAGGCACCTGGCAGGCTACAGTCCATACAGTCACATAGAGTCGGAGACAACTGAGTGACTGAACAGCAACATAACCTGACAACAGCTTTTTGTAATCTGACAACATCTCTCTTATCATATACACCTAAGACACATCCACAAAGTGTTGTGCCTACAATGTCAAGTGATTCATGGTACCTTGAAACGTGTCCATGCCCTCTGGCCCTCAGGTTCTACTCTAGAGGTTTAGTATAAATGGTGCTTTCCCAGCCTGCTTAATTCAAAAATGGTAATCTAATTTTGAATAAAAATCCAAAGAAAAGATATATTATTTCATTGAGGGATTCAAACACTTGTGACAGAGAATTTTAAAAATAGGCATAGAAAAGCAAAGCCAAGATATACAGTATTTATTTTGAAATAAAAATGCTAAATTAAGAGCTTATGCTTTACACATTTCTCACGGGTTTTTTTTTTTTTTTTGGTAAAAGTGAATTGCAGCAAAATATAACTATTTTATATTTAAACAGACAAAATGTAGAAATGTAAAATAATATATAAGAAAAAGAGTCCAAGAACTACAAAAGTATAGAATTCTTTGGGAGTTAGAAAAGTACTTAGAAAATATTAGAATCCTTGTATCGGATAGATGAAGGGAAAGCCAAAAAGGTGAAAAGCCTTGCCTAAAGTCACATACATAGCTAACAAGTGTAGCATATATTATGCTTTCTTCACTTTTACATCTTAATGTTTTTAATCATATAACTATCTTTCAAAATGAAAAAATGCAATGAAGCCTTTTTTTACTTTTGAAAAGATTATTATTTGAAAAAAGCTAACAGAGCAACTGATATTCTGAGCCCTCTAAGCTGGACAGACACTGTGCAGGAAGGCTTCAGGTCTATCCTCTCTCTGTCAGAAAGATATTCACCATGATGAAGGTCGTCTTTAGTATACGGTAAGGGCAATCAAATACAAAAATAGAATGAGAGGAAACTCATGAGGTTTCAAGAAGGCCTCAAGGGCACAATTAAGTCAGTGGCCAAGTGGAAGTTATCCCTCATCACATAATACAGGCTCTGGCCTTACAGGACACTGTCACACAAAGTTAATTACACCTACAGTGAGCTGGTTCGATTGCAACTTCACAATTCTAACCTTGAAATAGATTCTATTTTCTTAAGATTATTGAAATGGGATAGGTCTTCAGTGTTAAGAACTTTTTATTAAAAGTCCCATTAAGCTGCTATAACCTGAAAGGAGAAACAGGCACTAGATGCTTGCACATTTTGAGAAATGTTATGCTTGAAAGATAGATGCTTGTAAATGAAGATGTTTGGCTTCTTTTTTAATGTTTGAGTTAGCTTAACAAAAAGCCTTAGCTCTTTATGTCTGTCTCAGTAGAATGCAGACCTGTTAATAGCAAGAGTCATTTCTATCCTATTCACTGATATATCCCTAGGACATAATACAGTAGTTTGTGCCAAGTACACACTCAACAAAACTATTTACATATTTATAGAAGAAATATTTATAGTTACTATCTATTAAATATCTTCTATAATACATCACTCACTTAGTACCTACCAGGTACTAGGTACTTTAAATGTGCTATTCCTAACTTTCACAATTTTGTGAAGTAAGAATTTTATTCCATTTTACAGTTAAGAATACTAAGGTTCAAAAGCAGGAGGCATAACCTTCCCAGACTTCACACAATACTACAAAGCTGTAATAATCAAAACAGCATGATGCTGGCACAAAAATAGACTTAAGAATCAATGGAACCATCACCCCAATGCCAAAATAAGATGAAGATACTACCAGATAAGAAAATTACAGGCTAATATCACTGATGAACATAGATGCAAAAATCCTCAACAAAATTCTAGCAAATTTTGTGAAGAAAAGGGAACCCTCCTACACGTTGGTGTTCTCCATTATGGAGAACACTATGGAGATTCCTTAAAAAAACAAAAATAACTAGAAATAAATCTACCGTATGATCCAGTAATTCCACTACTGGGCATATACCCTGAGAAAATTACAATTCTAGAAGACACATGAACCCTAGTGTTCACTGCGGCACTATTTACAATAGCTAGTATGTGGAAGCAACCTAAATGTCCATCCACAGAGGAATGGATAAAGAAGATTTGGCACATATATGCAATGGGATATTACTCAACTATAGAAAAGGGTGAAGTTGAGTCAGTTCTAGTGAGGTGGATGAACGTAGAGCCTGTTATACAGAGTGAAGTAAGCCAGAAAGAGAAAAACAAATACCTGATATTATCATGTATATACGGAACCCTCCTACACTGTCGGTGAGAATGTAAATTGGTGCAGCCACTATGGAAAACAGCATGGACGTTCCTCAAGAAACTGAAAATAGAATTGCCTTATGATCCAGCAATCTCCCTCCTGGGCATATATCCAGACAAAACCATAAGTCGAAAAGAAGCACTACCATGTGTGCTGCAGCACTGTTTATACCACGGTCAAGACACAGCAGTAGGCTAAATGCCCGCCAACAGATGTGGTTACATATATACAATGGAATGCTACTCAGTCGTAGAAAAGAATGAAATAATGCCATTTACAGCAGCGTGGGTGGACCTAGAGATTATCATACTAAGTGAAGAAGAAAAAGAAATACAACAGATATCACTTATATGTGGAATCTAAAATAAGATACAAATGAACTTATCTACAAAACAGAAACAGACTCACAGATAGAACAGGAATCATGGTTGCCAAGAGGGGAGGATGATGGGGGGAGGGATGGAGTGGGAATTTGGGGTTAGAAGATAAAAATTCCTATATATGGAATGGATAAACAACAAGATCCTACTGTATAGCACCAGGAACTATATTCAATATCCTGTGATAAACCATAATGAAAAAGTATATTTTAAAAAGAATGTATACATATATAATTAAATCTCTTTGCTGTACAGCAGAAATTAACACAACATTGTAAATTAAGTATCCTTCAATTTAAAAAAAAATTAAAAGAACACTAAGGTTTAGAGAGGTCAAGATACTTCCTAAAGTCTCACACAGAGGAATATTAGATCCGGATTTCAAATTCAAACCTGCTTAATGCCACATTCCACATCATTTCAGTATACCCCATTGCCTTCTTAGGAAAATATTTAATAAATATTTATCCATTAAATGATGTTTAACCATTTCACCTGATAATAAATGTGAACATTTTATTGAAGTGTATCTATTTTTAAATATATTAATAGATTCTGTTTTTTTAAACATGTCTGATTGGAAATAGATTTTTTTCAAATAATGAACTTCTAGTCTTCATTCGGAGAAGGCAATGGCAACCTGCTCCAGTACTCTGCCTGGAAAATCCCATGGATGGAGGAGCCTGGTAGGCTGCAGTCCATGGAGTCCCTACGAGTCGGACACGACTGAGCGACTTCAATTTCACTTTCATGCATTGGAGAAGGAAATGGCAACCCACTCCAGCATTCTTGCCTGGAGAATCCCAGAGACGGCGGAGCCTGGTGGGCTGCCATCTATGGGGTCGCACAGAGTCGGACACGACTGAAGCAACTTAGCAGGAGCAGCAGCAGCAGCAGTCATTATTTAAGGAAAAAATGCACTGTTATCTAATATACCCAATTTTAAGGCAACTTTAAAAAAACATTATGTGGCATTTTAATGAAATATAGAAGCAGAGGCTGTGTTTACTTGTTTAATTTGTTTGCCAAAGTAAACCATACTCATTGGTCTCAGGGAAAATCTTACCAGGTTGCATCTTTTAGACGGTTTTGATAAAATGGTTATCCATCCCCTCCCCATTTCCAACCCTAGCAGTTTACTCAGAATTAATGCTAATTTCTCTTTTTTTTTAAACTAACATCATTGGAAACAGTAATTATTATTTCACTAGGTTATTTCTATCAAATATTTCAAAGAACACCTTGATCTGATGAAACTAACCCTCAAGACAAAACCATTACCAAGTGAAATCAAGGCAATGAACGCTGTGTTCTAAAGTGAGGAAACTGAAATCTCCAGGTCACACAGTGAGTTAGGGAAAGAGGCCAAATATAAACTCGGACATTTTCAACATCCATCCAGGAATGCTGTAGCTAATTCCATGTTGCTAATTCCATTCTTAGTTATTCCACCGCTTCAAGAGTGTTAGCTCTATAGTTTAGTGTATCAGTTATTGTACAATCCATTTCTCAGCTCCCTGCCTGAGGCAGTTTCCCAATGAGATAACACTATATTAACATACCCAGACAATATAAGCATTGGTCTGAGTCTCAGGAAACTCCAGAGTGGTTTGCATTTTTTTTTTTTTGATGACCTAAAATAACTGTCCTTATTTCTAGAGCTGCACCATTCCAAGATGTTTTTGTTTTACCTTGTATCTCTGAACAGAAATTTCTAAAATAACCATAATAATTACAGCTAAGTGAAAAAAGTCAAAAAAAATCCTTCATAGCATTCTTTATTCCTAAACAAGTATAAAATTAGACAGTCACTTTGGTATCATTTAGCACTGGAACTTAATAATGATTAAGAATGAGATCATAATTTGTATCGTAGGTTAAAGCCTGATGACCTCAGTTGTTAATACCACGATTAATTCTGCTAAATTGTGAACTGCTTGTTTATCTTGAAAGAACAAAACTCTATACACAAAAAGTTAAGTAAGTAGTACGACATAAAATGTTTTCATATTTCTAACACCCCTCAAACTAAAAGACAATACAGAATATCAATAAGGCAAAGGAACAACTCAGTTAATCAGAAAGACTGCTGCCTCTAATTCAAAACAGAGAGGGGAGGGAGATATTTGTTACTTAATTTCTCATTAGAAATGCTGGGCTTTTTTCACAACATTAAATTTTGAAAGATGCTCCTTAGATATTTTTCAAGTTTCTAAAAATGCATAAAGCAGAAAAGTTTCTTACAATAAAATTGAAATTCCCTTTTCAAACCATTCAAATCTTATTTAGCATTAAATAAAGAGTCCAGCAGGGCTGTCATGCTTAACCAGTTTGGTCCATGTTATTTCACTTCTCAAAAGCCATCAAATCTTTAATAAACTGATTCCCAACTACATCACCAGCCTCACCTCAGCACATCCCATCAAGGACCTACCTTCCTATCATGACAGTTTGCCAACATCCCCATTCTCCTTCTAACAAATTCCTTTTGGGAGTTAAAGCTCAGCTCAATTTTCTTAATAAAACATCCTCCTAATCAAAATTAAATAGTCTTTTCCCCCACACCAGTAATACCAGTTCTTAAGAATCTTTTCCTTTCGGCCTTGATTTATGCTTTCCCTCCCTTTCTGAGTTGTAAGTACCTTGAGATCAAAGATCATATTAACCTTCTACATACCCCCACAATACCTTGCATTATGATTATAATATAAAAGCTAAAAATTCCCTAAACTCTGAATTGCTATGAAAAAGATTTAACATAGTTCAATTATATTCAGACATGGAATTTACATTATATTTAACACTAAGATGTGTAATATAAAGAAACTGCCTCATGTGTCAATAAATGAAATCAACTGATATTTACTGAAGAGTATTATTATTTTACCTGCTCAGCACCAAATGTCAGAAGGAAGGATACAAAGAAATATTAAAATGGCTCCCACATTCAAAGAATGTTCAGCAACAGGCTCTCAAAGAAGGGAGATAAATTGCACTTAGAGTGATCTAAGAAGGCTTTATTGAAGAATGAGGTTTGATCTGGGATCTGGAATGTAATTACCTCACCACAGGAAACACTATATTCAAGAAGAATTAACTATGTAAGCAAAGGTGTAGAGATAAACATGCTCAAGAGAAATAATCATAATTTTTGAAAAACTAAGAAAATTAGGTTGGGCCAGACTTAAAAAAAAAAAAAATACTTGCAGACAGAGTTAATTTTCTGACCTGATTATGATCTGAAAGCAAAGTTAACAGGGGAGTAAATCAGGCAGATGTAGGATAAAATTTAGCCAAGAGCAGAAAGGACTCAAAATTTGAAAGACAAGAAGAAATGAGGGAATCAGAGTCTAGTACCCTTGCCTCCTTCACTCTGGACAGCAGAACAATTCAAAACAAGAGGCCTTCTAGACCAGCAGATTGTTCACTCTAATAGGCAGGGGAAAGGAAATAGTCTCCCCTTCATATACAATGCCTACAGCAAAGGAAATGCTCAATAAATGCCTGTGAAAGAAAAAAGGGAGGAAGGGAAAACTGGAAACAGCAACTTAAAAGGTTGGTTTCAGAAAGACAGATACTGTAACCCTAGAGTCTGAAACAATAACATTTATCACTCTGTGCCAGGCATAGTTATAAACATTTTATATGTAACAATTCATGTAATCCTTACCACAACTCAAAAAAGTAGGTACAATTATTATAACAAATTCATGGATACAAGAACTGAGGATCAAAATGACAACAAAATGCATACAGACAGTAAGCAGTGCAACCAGAATTGTAACACAGACCATTTGACTCCAGGCCCTGCACTTATAACCCTGAAAAGGAGGTCATTTTCCTCAGCCTTTGGAGAATGTATCAAACCACAGCTTCAGAATGTGTCTAGTCAGTTTCACTGAGTCACCCAGTTGAAGACCTGGATGGGAAATCAAATTATGACTCATGATACTATTTTACAGAGTGACAGCAACAATGAGCGTCTGTTGCCTCATCCTTAAAATAAAAATAAAGAGTAACATACTTTCCTCTGCCTACTCTGGATGAATAATGAGGGTTAATCACATTTTAAAGTATCAACTGGGCTTTACATTTATATATCACATGATATTCCTATTACCAATTTAATACTATAAAACGTACCTATCATATAAAAAATGAGCCCTAAATCCAAATGTGTTATTCACATTATTGTTGAGTACCTGTTGTTTAGTCATTAAGTCATGCATGACTCTTTTGTGACCCCATGAACTATAGCCTGCCAGCCTCCTCTGCCCATGGGATTTCCCAGGAAAGAATGCTAGAGTGGGTTGCCATTTTCCTCTCCAGGCGATTTCCCAACCCAGAGATCGATCGAACCTGTGTCTCCTGCATTGGAAGGCAGATTCCTTACCAATGAGCCACCAGGGAAGCCTTCGTATTAGCATTGTGTATAACAGTACCTGTGTAGCAAATTAATTGCACCAAAAGTAATCATGGCACATTTAACTGCCAAATTAATCTGCTTAGATGTGAAAAGGGGAAGTCCAAAAAACACTAATCTGTATTTTTTTTTAATATATAATCTCAAATAAGGGAAACAGATCAAGTGCCTTTTTACTTAGAGATATCTTTCAGTGTTTCTGGATAGGAAATGTTTGTCTACAAGGGCCACAAATCCTACCCAGTCCTACAATCCCAATTTGGTAACAAAGACACTGAATTGCCTTGCTTCTCCACAAAAAAAATGGGGGAAAAAATCATACTAGTGGGCCAAAAGGAGAAGGCAATGGCACCCCACTCCAGTACTATTGCCTGGAAAATCCCATGGACGGAGGAGCCTGGTAGGCTGCAGTCCAAAGGGTCGCCAAGAGTCGGGCACGACTGAGCGACTTCACTTTCACTTTTCACTTTCATACATTGGAGAAGGAAATGGCAGCCCACTCCAGTGTTCTTGCTTGGAGAATCCCAGGGACGGGGGAGCCTGGTGGGCTGCAGTCCAAAGGGTCGCCAAGAGTCGGACACGACTGAAGTGACTTAGCAGCAGTAGCAGTGGGCCAAAAACAACTGTTTCATCTGCTATAGTGGGAACTGTTTTATAGTCATATAGCTTGTATCTAGCATTTCAAATTATATTCAGATGCTCAGTTCAGTTTAGCCTCTCAGTCGTGTCCGACTTTGTGACTCCCATGGACTGCAGCACGCCAGGCCTCCCTGTCCATCACCAAATGAAAACTGACCTTTTCCAGTCCTGTGGCCACTGCTGAGTTTTCCAAATTTGCTGGCATACTGAGTGAAGCACTTTCACAGCATCATCTTTCAGGATTTGAAACAGCTCAACTGGAATTCCGTCACCACTAGCTTTGTTCATAGTGATGCTTCCTAAGGCCCACTTGACTTCGCATTCCAGGATGTCTGGCTCTAGGTGAGTGATCACACCATCTTGACTATCTGGGTCGTGAAGATCTTGTTTGTACAGTTCTTCTGTATATTCTTGTCACCTCTTCTTAATATCTTCTGCTTCTTTTAGATCCATTCAGATGCTAGTTTATCACAAATACTGACAGAAAGCAAACTTCAGCATGAAACAGAAACAAACTGATTCACTCAAAAGGGAGGAAGACTTCCACACAAAATTCCTAGCATAAATCATGAGAAACTAGAACTTGATAGCATGACACAATGCTTTAATTTAATGAAATATGGCATCTTGAAGAACATTCAAAGTGAAACAAATTGAAAGGTGAAAATGCAGCCTTATTTCTCTGTGCACAAATTTAAGATAGAGAACCAAGAATAAGGATAAATTAATGTTAGAAATCTTCTATAAAGGACTCCTCTAAAAGGGGGAGATTATGCATATCCATATTCTCTGGGGATAAAAAAAAATAAAACCAAGTAATGCATTCCAAGAGACTATATTATAACCTGACTATATTCCAAGATATGAGAATTGAAATGTATGTAAAGAATGTTTTGGATTCCCTGCACCAGTAAAGTCTATTTTGGAAAAGAAAATCTTCAGCTGTCACAGACAGAATCACAGGTTGACAAAACACTATCATCTAATATTTCAATTCCCCCTCAATATAATCAACTGATCATGTGTTCTCTACCTGAATACCTCTAGTGAGGAGGAGCTTACTGCTTCTGAAGGGGCCTTTTCCAATGAAGATAACTGTATCTCTGTATCACATATTCACTGGCTCTAGCTTTGTTCTCTAGAACACACAGAATAATCCTAATTCTTCTACATGAAAGCCCTTCAGATAATTTCAAACAATTAACATATCTTCTCTGAATTCTCTCTTATCTAGGCCAGATTTTCTTGACTCCTTCACCCATTCCTTGGTGGCATATCAAGTTTCTTCTCCTCTTTTTCAACCCCAGCTGCTCTCCTCTTCAATCCAAACCTCTAAGTATATAGACTAGAAGTGAGTGAAGTGAAAGTCACTCAGTCACATCCAACTCTTAGTGACCCCATGGACTCTATAGTCCATGGAATTCTCTAGGCAAGAATACTGGAGTGGATTGCCTTTCCCTTCTCCAGGGGATCTTCCCAACCCAGGGATTGAATCCAGGACTTCCACATTGCAGACGGATTCTTTACCAGCTGAGGCACAAGGGAAGCCCAAGAATACTGGAGTAGGTAGCCTATCCCTTCTCCAGCGGATCCTCCCGACCCAGGAATGGAAGCAGGGTCTCCTGCATCGCAGGAGGATTCTTTACTAACTGAGCTATCAGGGAATCCCTAGAAGAGGACTTATGAAAATCTGATATTCCTTATTCTAGTAGAATATTTAAAAGTTTGCAATGTCATTTAGTGTGTTAGTCACTTAGTCATGTCCAACTCTTTGTGACCCCATGGATTGTAGACCACCAGACTCCTCTGTCCATGGAATTCTCCAGGCAAGAATATTGGAGTGGGTTGCTATGCCCTTCTCCAGGGGATCTTCCCAACCCAGGGATCAAACCCGGGTCTCCTGCATTGCAGGAAGATTCTTTACCATCTGCACCCAATAAGTCATTTATTACTCAAATAATAATAATAAAAAGTTGGCTTAAAGCTCATTCAGAAAACGAAGATCATGGCATCCAGTCCCATCACTTCATGGGAAATAGATGGGGAAACAGTGGAAACAGTGTCAGACTTTATTTTTGGGGGCTCCAAAATCACTGCAGATGGTGATTGCTGCCATGAAATTAAAAGACACTTACTCCTTGGAAGAAAAGTTATGACCAACCTAGACAGTATATTCAAAAGCAGAGACATTACTTTGGCAACTAAGGTCCGTCTAGTCAAGGCTATGGTTTTTCCAGTAGTCATGTATGGATGTGAGAGTTGGACTGTGAAGAAGGCTGAGCGCCGAAGAATTGATGCTTTTGAACTGTGGTGTTGGAGAAGACTCTTGAGAGTCCCTTGGACTGCAAGGTGATCCAACCAGTCCATCCTGAAGGAGATCAGCCCTGGGAGTTCTTTGGAAGGAATAATGCTAAGGCTGAAACTCCAGTACTTTGGCCACCTCATGCGAAGAGTTGACTCATTGGAAAAGACTTTGATGCTGGGAGGGATTGGGGGCAGGAGGAGAACGGGACCACCGAGGATGAGATGGCTGGATGGCATCACTGACTCGATGGACGTGAGTCTGAGTGAACTCCAGGAGATGGTGATGAACAGGGAGGCCTGGCATGCTGCGATTCATGGGGTTGCAAAGAGTCGGACAGGACTGAGTGACTGAACCGAACTGAACTGAACAATAAGTCATTTATTACTCAAATAATACATACACACTACAACTATAAAGTTGCTGTTACTGAAGCAACATATATTAGCATTGCTGCTCCAATGTAGCACGTTTTGATAACACCCAATCCACTCCAGTATTCTTGCCAGGAGAATCCCATGGACGGAGGAGCTTGGTAGGCTACAGTCCACGGGTCGCAAAGAGTTGGACATGTCTGAGTGACTTCACTTTCACTTTTTTGAAACTGCCTTTACTTTACAGTCAGTGTACAATTATAGAAGAAAATGAAACTCACTGCCTCATAGTCACACTCTTGTTTGATTGCTGTATCTGTTATTTTATTATAATTTTTAAACAACAAAAATAACTTTGCACTCTTATTTAACTATTGTATTTGATATTTTTTGTTCTGGATAATTTCTGGATCTTTTGGAAAACCAAATCTACCCTCAAAGCATGAAAATCTGCTACTCTAAGTCAAAGCAATTTGCTCTAGGCTCTGAAAACAAGTCAAAAAAAAAAGAACAGCAAACATAGTTTGAATCAAGGCAGTATTATTTGAATGTATTTTTTTCTCAAAGTAACTGACATCAGGTTATTGTAATAGTTAGATTTTGATAAGTTAAAAACTCCATATTAGCTTATGGTTATAGATTATATTGGTGGCACTAGTGGTGGCTCAGAGGTTAAAGCATCTGCCTGCAGTGCAGGAGACCCGGGTTCGATCCCTGGGTCGGGAAGATTCCCTGGAGAAGGAAATGGCAACCCACTCCAGTTTTCTTGCCTGGAAAATCCCATGGACAGAGGAGCCTGGCAGGCTACAGTCCATCGGGTCGCAAAGAGTCGGACATGAGTAAGCGACTTCACTTCACTTCAGTGGTAAAGAACCCACCTGCCAATGCAGAAGATGTAAGTAAGAGACACAGGTTTGATCCCTTTTAGAAAGATCCCCTGGAGAAGGGAATGGCAATCCACTCCAGCATTCTTGCCTGGAGAATCTCATGGACAGAGAAGCGTGGTGGTCTACTGCCCATGGGGTCGCAAAGAGTCCGACATGACTAAAGCGACTTAGCATGCATAGATTATATTTAACATACGCTGAAATAGTAAGTAGGGATGTCACAATTTCTTCTGTTCCACTTTGTGCAATGTCAAATTAGACATTCCTTTTTACTGCTGAATTATAAATGGCTAAGTGTATGTACATAATATATTACATAGTGGGTATTGCAATTATTTGCTAACTTGTCTTTCCCATTAGAATACAAGCTCCCTGAGGGGAGAAGTATAAATTTTCATCACTGTTTCACCAGCTTCTTGAACAGAACCTGGAACACAATAATAACACTTGCTAATATTCTTAATATTTTCAAAAATTGTAAAATTAGATAACTTATCCATATATTTCACCCCTCTTTTTTTCAGTAGGTTGAAAAAATGGGAGGAAAACAGATCCTACCATCCACATGCTACCTTGAGACAGGGTGCTTAAAATTATCAGGCCTATTATATCCCCAAATAAGGTAAATGAAATGTTGCACATACATATGAATCCATAAACCATATGTCAATACAAATCAATAAAAATTATGATAAATACTCTTTCCAGTTTCAATAGTTCAAAAAGCCTATTTTTAATGAAAGGTATGTTTATTATTCACTTCATAAAACTAAAGACTTTGCAAACCAACCCAACAGTGTCAAAGTAACCAAGTCTATTTATAGACTATAACTTATAAGCAGTGAGTTTTACTATTAAATGGTTCATTGCATTTTAAAAATCATTAGCATGAACAGAAATATATTTACATAAATTACACTGTTTCTTTCAAGCTATTATTAACTAGAACATGAATTTCAATAGATGCTGGAAAGAATTATAGTATATTCAAGTAAGTATATAGCAAATCTTTAAGAACTCCTTCCATATTAAATGTTTCATATTCTTTATTATTTGTTATTTGAGAAATACTTGCTCATGAATTATTCATAATATCTAGCCAGATCTGTTACATCAGGTGTCAGATTAATCTAGGAGGTAGAAAGAGCTGAGTTTTACATGAAGTATTCATTAAACTTGGTGAACTCATTAAAGTATGTTAATTAGGTAATAGACAAAGGAACTTGGTATTTGGTAGAGATTGGGCACTGTTAATACCTTGCTTTGTGTTAATACCTTGGCTGCAGTTTTTTCCCCCTTAATGAGCACAGGGAAAAGCTGATTATTCCAAATGCAGAAAAAACATCACATGTGTTACGTGTTGGAAAAATTGCCCCAGGTGACAAAAGGAAACACATACCCAAGGAACTGGCATTCTAACAAAGAGAGTATCATTTCAAGCTTCTAAAATTTTCTTTGGTTCAATATTTGTCACGACAAAACTATCTGTTAATTTTTATATTCTCAAAAATATTTCATTGTTAGCAATTACTTTTTGACTAACACAGCTTTTTATCTCAACTTGGTTCTGCCAATAACACAAGTATATGATGCCTGTCCTTGTTTTACTATTTTGTTTTTTTTTTCTTACACTGAAATGTAAAATATCTGAGAGTTTGTGTTTTTATTTATATATAAGGACAAAAAAATCACAGTGTCACTTTAATAAAATAATCTCCTATTAAATGATAGCATTTTAAGGGTTATATACAGAGTTCTCCAAAGAAAGACTTAATTTTGAACAAACAAAGAGAAAATAGATGAATGGTCATGACATATCAACACATAAACTCTTCCTACTTTTTATCTAGCTACCTCAAATGTGACTGTTTAAATTATACAAACCAATGTTCTATATGGTTCGGTGTGATATGTGAAAGTTTGCACATAAACCTTAACTTTTATAATAAGATGGAGTTTATTCATGAAAACAAAAATAAATGTCTCTTTCCATCTGTTAAAGACCTTAGGATTTGGTTCTTTTTGAGAATAAAGGAGTTTAAAGTGTCTGGTACTATGTATTCAACCTTTAATTTAATTCCCCAGAGCCCAACATGAGTGGTGAAACCAATCTTCAAACATATTTTCTTTTTCATAGGACATAACCTATCTTGTTTTCTCCTTTTTCTTCTTTTCTGTGAAAATCATTGCCATTTTACATATAGAATTTAACTATACAAAGCAAAAGGATTCAACAAAGATTAGAACATATGTATCATATTTAGTTGGTGATAAGAGAACACCACAGCTGGCTTCATTCAAAACATAATTAAATCTAAAGACAAAACAAACAAGTAAACAAAACAAAATGGAAACAGACTCACATATACAGAGAAAAGAACAGGTGGTTGTCAGAGGGGAGGTGGGTAGAATGTTGGGCAAAACAGGCAAAAGAGATTAAGAGGTACAAACTTTCAGATATAAAATAAATAGGCCATGGGGACATAATATACAGCATAAAGAATATGGTCAATAACATTATAACTTTGCATGTGGATATATGTTTACTCAACTCATTATGATGACCATTTCATAATATACGTAAATATCAAATCACTATGTAGTGCACCTGAAATTAATATTGTGCATCAACTATATTTTTCTAAAAAATGACTCTCCATGCCATAGGCCAGGCTAGAATATTAATCTTCTACCTTTATCAGCACACAGTCTCTCAGATACATGACCCTGAAAAGTAAAATAAGATATAATAATTTCTTTGGAAAAGCTGAGATACAAAATAATTTATCACTAATTCCAAGGGTACAATACCTCATTCTAAGGAATTACTATAGTAGCAATTATCAAAAGATACTATTTTTAGATTAAACCTGTCTTTCATTGGATGATTTCAGCTATGCTACTGTAATTGTTTATAGAAATACATTCTTCAATTTCTGAAATATTTCACATATGAAATGTCATGAGACTTTTCTATGAATATATTTCAAATTTTAATTGTAGTATATTCATTAATAAATAACATTTAATATTAATAAGTATTTATAATAAATGTCAAGATATTAAATAGAATCTTTTGGTGTTGTCACTTCTTAGATTATTGCTCAAAAACCTCAAATACTCACACGAAAATAAATGTGCCCACTGGGAAAACCATATGTATATATAAAACCACACGAATATGAAAATCAGCTAAAGCGCCTAAAGATAGCACCAAGTCCTGTCTGACTCTTGAGATCCCACAAACTGTAGCCCACCAGGCTCTTCATCCATGGCATTCTCCAGGTGAGAATACTGGGGTGGGTTTCCATTTCCTTCTCCAGGGGATCTTCCCAACCCAGGGATCAAACCCAGGTCTCCCTCGTTGCAGGCAGATGCCTTACCAACTGAGCTAGGCAGGAAGCCCCAAAGTACCTAACTTTGCCCATAAAAACAACTATGGAACTATAAAACTTTCTGATGTCATATTAACTCATTCCTCTAAAAATCAGAAAAGACCAAAAACGGAAAACAATCCCCACTAAAGTTAGACATAAGATGTCACTGTTTCCCATTTATATTTTTACTCTTTTTAAATGTTTAATGCTTTATGCAGTTCATTTTTAAAAGAGCAATACTGTTGGAGAAGGATGTATTCAAAGATGAACTATAAATCTAAGTGATTTAATTTGATCTAGTAATAGACTAAAATAAATGTATCCTCTAAATGTACTAGAGGCAGTTTGTTTACATGAAGCCATTGTAATGGAATCTGTAACGGCTCCTGTGGGGTCATTATCTCTGGTTATAATTCTAAAAATGCTTTCCTGTTGGTTTACTCATCAAATATCTGATTTATCAACATTCTACAATTTACCAAGGTTTAAACACAAATGCTGTTCTATTTGCTAGCCCATGTAACTTTTAGGGATTTTTTTCAATAACACTGCACTGAAGTTTCAACTATTCTGTTCATTTTTCCATGTCAATTTTTGTGACACATTCATTGCAATAACCTGAATGTTTCTGCCCCTCCCCCCAATCCTACCCTAGATTCACATGTTAAAATGTAATCCTCAATGTCAAAGTATTTGGAAATGGCCTTTTTGGAAGTTAAGTGGGCCTTAGAAAGCATCACTACGAACAAAGCTAGTGGAGGTGATGGAATTCCAGTTGAGCTATTTCAAATACTGAAAGATGATGCTGTGAAAGTGCTGCACTCAATATGTCAGCAAATTTGGAAAACTCAGCAGTGGCCACAGGACTGGAAAAGGTCTATTTTCATTACAATCCCAAAGAAAGGCAATGCCAAAGAATGCTCAAACTACTGCACAATTGCACTCATCTCACATGCTAGTAAAGTAATGCTCAAAATTCTCCAAGCCAGGCTTCAGCAATAGGTGAACCACGAACTTCCAGATGTTCAAGCTGATTTCAGAAAAGCCAGAGGAACCAGAGATCAAATTGCCAACATCTGCTGGATCATCGAAAAAAGCAAGAGAGTTTCAGAAAAACATCTATTTCTGCTTTATTGACTATGTCAAAGCCTTTGACTGTGTGGATCACAATAAACTGTGGAAAATTCTGAAAGAGATGGGAATACCAGACCACCTGACCTGCCTCTTGAGAAACCTGTATGCAGGTCAGGAAGCAACAGTTAGAACCAGATGTGGAACAACAGACTGGTTCCAAATAGGAAAAGGAGTACGTCAAGGCTGTATATTGTCACCCTGCTTATTTAACTTCTATGCAGAGTACATCATGAGAAACACTGGGCTGGAAGAAGCACAAGAGGGAATCAAGATTGCCGGGAGAAATATCAATAACCTCGGATATGCAGATGACACCACCCTTATGGCAGAAAGTGAAGAGGAACTAAAAAGCCTCTTGATGAAAGTGAAAGAGGAGAGGGAAAAAGTTGGCTTAAAGCTCAACATTCAGAAAATGAAGATCATGACATCTGGTCCATCCTAACCAGTCCATCCTAAAGGAGATCAGTCCTGGGTGTTCATTGTTAAGTACTGATGCTGAAGCTGAAACTCCAATACTTCGGCC
Organism: Ovis canadensis; assembly: GCF_042477335.2. NCBI lineage: Eukaryota > Metazoa > Chordata > Mammalia > Artiodactyla > Bovidae > Ovis > Ovis canadensis. The sequence goes on from NC_091246.1 coordinate 153,516,827, forward strand.
ACCTCATGCAAAGGGTTGACTCATTAGAAAAGACCCTGATGCTGGGCGGGATTGGGGGTAGGAGGAGAAGGGGACAACAGAGGATGAAATGGCTGGATGGCATCACCGACTTGATGGACATGAGTTTGAGTGAACTCCGGGAGTTGGTGATGGACAGGGAGGCCTGGTGTGCTGTGATTCATGGGGTCACAAAGAGTCGGACACGACTGAGCGACTTCACTTTCACTTTCTCCAAGAGAGGAGGACGCAGCCAAAAGAGGCTCTCTGTGAACTGGGAAATGGGCTCTCACCAGACACTGAATGTGCCAACACCTTGATTTTAGACTTCCAAGCCTACAGAACTGTGAGAAATAAATTTGTTTTGTTTATAAATGCCCAGTCTGTGGCATTTTTGTTATAGCAGCTCAAATGGATTAAGTCTTAGATACTGCCAGAAAACTCTAGTGTATTTTATTAAGAAAATAGCATTACATGCAAGATCAAAAAAGGAGAATCAGAGTTAGAACCCCAGAGCTTCTTGTTTTCATTTTTCCTAGTTCAACAAACAATAGCAACAATTTAAAATATTTCCTAATTGAAGCTTAACATTTCACTAGTGCAATAAAGCAAATCTAACTGCAAAATGCTCTTTAAGATCATCATATTACTTTGCTTTAGAAATTTTTTGGTAGTTTAAAAAAGTTATAAATATCTATTAACAGAAAACTCATATAATTATGAAATACATAGCTTCCACATTTCTACGTAAATATCAAGGTCTCTTACTAAACTGGCAGCCATCAAGAAAATTCATATTATGGAATAGAAATAATTTGAAAAATAACTGTAAATAGAAATAATCTGTTTCATCAACATCTCTGGAAACAACCTGAAAGAAAAACAGTGCACAGATAAAACAAATTTTTACTACTGCTCCAACTTCGTAATACCTTGCAACAGAGATGATGCAATTGTATGTTCAAAGAGAGTTTTCTGCTTCTCCTATATTACCACCCTCACCCCTCAGATTTCTGGTCTTCACCTTCTTTAATTAAACAGTTTTAAAACTTACATTTTCCTCCACCTTATATCCTCTTTCTCCATTTCCTAAGGACTATGTCTAGATTCAAATATGTTAAAGGGGAGTTTTAGATAATATTACATTCTAATGGGATGTAATGATTACAATATCATATTAAAACTTAACAACAATCTTTAAAAGAGAAAGCAAGGATTCAGAATGAACAAAAATGGTGACAATTAGTGACCTAAAATAATTGTGTAGAGAAAAACTGAACTCCAAAACCAAGCTACCAAAGAAAAAGATGAGTAACTATAAGTACAAAATAAGCAGAGTTAAACTTATCATTCTGCACTTCAGTTTTGGGGTCTTTTGCAGGGGTTGGGGAATACTCCTATCTCCCTAAAATTGGTTTACAATGTGGGTGTTTTTCTCTAAAAACTTAGCTCCAATACAGTAAAACATTTTTTCAGTCCCTTCAGAAATGACATAGGATATAAACAGTTAAACTGACTTATAGAGAGATTCCTAAAAGGCAAATGAGGTACTGTGAGCAGTAGCAAGGTATTGTAGTTCTTCTCTACAGCAAATTATCAGATTAGCTGATAAAGCCAGGTGGCTGAGCAGAGGGAACAGTACTGTCTACCAAAACTACCAGGTTCATATCTATCTTTCCTCTTGATTAGAAGTTAAAAAGAAACATGTTTTCAGTCTAACAATCACCCTCATCACCAAGTTGCTTTTTCAAAAATATCCACTTAAAGACAAAATAGACACTTGCAAGAAGCTTTACTTAGGACATACACAGGTAACTGTTAGTTTAGGGACCAATAGGTAACTGTTACTAAGCATATGTTCAACTGGTTCAGTCCTGGGTAGAGAAACAAGAATACAGAACAAATAATTCTAAAATTTATATAAAGTCACAAAAGACCCAAAGCAATCCTGAGGAAAAAGAACAAAGCTGGAGGCATAACCCTCCCAGACTTCAGACAATACTGCAAAGCTACAGTAATCAAAAGAGTATTGACACAAAAACACACATAAGGATCAATGGAACAGAATAGAGAGCCCACAAATAAACCCACACATCTATGGTCCATTGATCTTCAACAAAGAAGGCAAGAACACACAATGAAAAAAAGACAGTCTCTTCAGCAAGTAGTATTAGAAAAGTTAGACAGCTACATGTAAATCAATGAAATTATTGATTTCTCTCATACCATCATACCATATACAAAAAAAAAAACTCAAAACAATTTAAAGACCAAAGTATAAGACATGCCACCATAAAACTTCTAGAAGAGAAAACAGGCAAACCATTCTCTGACATAAATCACAACAATATCTTCTTAGACCAGTCTCCCAAAGCAATAGAAATAAAAGCAAAACTAAACATTTTCAAACATTATCAAACCTAAAACTTTTGCAAAGCAAAGGAAATCATAAGAAAAATTAAAAGACAAATTATGAACTGACAAAATATTTACAAAGAATTCAATGAGAAGGGGTTAATTTCAAAAATCAAAATATAGCTCATATAGTGTTAGCTGCTAAGTTGTGCCCGACTCTGCAATCCCATGGACTGTAGCCGGCCAGGCTCCTCTCTCCATGGAATTCTCCAGGCAAGAACACTGGAGTGGGTAGCCATTCCCTTCTCCATGGATAGCCTGTATAACTCAATAATAAAAAACAAAACAACCCAATTTTAAAAAATGGGCAAACTCTCTACTGTTAATAGGAATATAAGTAGGTACAGCTACTGTGGAAAACAGTATGCAGATTTCTTAAAAACTAAAAATATGGTCTATCATATGATGTGATATCATATGATTATTATATCATATATCATATGATCTATCATATGATCCTGCAATCTCACTTGTTGGCATATATACAAAGAAATCCATAATTTGAAAAGATACATGCACCCTAATGTTCACTGCAGCACTATTTACAATAGCCAAGACATGGAAACAACCTAAATGCCCATTGACAGATGAATGGGTAAAGGAGATATGGTATATGTATATAATGGGATATTACTCATTCATAAAAAGAATGAAATAATGCTATTTGCAGCAACATGGATAGACCTAGAGACTATCATACTAAATGAAGTAAGTCAGAAAGGTAAAGACAAAATCATATGATATCCCTTAATATGTGTAATCTGAAAAAAAATTATACAAATGAACATATTTACAAAGCAGAAATGGACTTACAGACATAGAAAACAAACATGGTAAACAAAGGGAAAGGTGGGAGGAGGGATAAATTAGGAGTTTGGGATTAATATTTACCCATTACTATATATAAAATAGATAAGCAACAAGGACCTACTGCAACAAGGGAACTCTGCTCAATATTCTGTAATAACCTGTATAGGAAAAATTCTGAAAAAGAATAAAAATACATATATGTATAACTGAATCACTTTGCTGTACAACTGAAACTAACAAAACACTGTAAATCAACTATATTTCAATAAAATGTATTTTTTTTAAAGATGTGGTATATATACACAATGGAATATTACTCAGCCATGAAAAAGAGTAAACTAATGCCATTTGCAGAAACATGGTTGAACCTAGAGAATATCATACTAAATAAAGTAAGTCAGACAGGGAAAGACAAGTATTGTATACCACATACATATGGAATCAAGGGGAAGTCCCCAAAAAACAATACAAATAAATTTATTTACAAGACAGGAACAGACTCACAGACATAGGACACAACCTTATGGTTACCAAAGGGGAGAGGAGTGGTGGAGGATAAATTAGAAGTATGGGATTAACAGATACATACTACTACATATAAAATAGATAAACAAGAAGCATTTACTGTACAGCACAGGGAACTATACTCACTATCATGTAATGACCTATACTAGAAAAGAATATGAAAAAAATATGTGTACACGTACACACATAAATACATGTATATGTCTAACATATTTATGTCAATACATGGACATCACCAGATGGTCAATACTGAAATCGGATTGATTATATTCTTTGCAGCCAAAGATGGAGAAGCTTTACACAATCAGCCAAAACAAGACTGGGAACTGACTGTGGCTCAGATAATGAACACCTAATTGCAAAATTCAGATTTAAATTGAACAAAGTAAGGAAAATCACTAGGCCATTCAGGTATGACCTAAATCAAATCCCTCATGATTATACAGGAGAAGTGACAAATAGATTCAAGGGATTAGACTGATAGACAAAAGTGCCTAAAGAACTATGGACGGAGGTTCATGACATTGTACAGGAGGCTGTGATCAAAACCATCTCCAAGAAGAAGAAATGCAAAAAGGCAAAATGACTGTCTGATGAGACCTTACAAATAGCTGAGAAAAGAAGAGACAGAAAGGCAAAGAAGAAAAGGAAAGATATACCCATCTAAATGCAGAGTTCCAAAGAATAGTAAGGAGAGATAAGAAAGCCTTCCTAAGTAAACAATGCAAAGAAATAGAGGAAAACAATAGAATCGGAAAGACTAGAGATCTCATCAAGAAAATTAGAGATATCAAGGGAACATTTCATGTAAAGATGGGTGCAATAAAGGACAGAAATGATATGGACTAAACAGAAGCAGAAGATATTAAGAAGAGCGGCAAGAGTACATAGAAGAACTATACGAAAAAGATCGTAATGACCCAGATAACCATGATGGTGTGATCACTCATTCAGAGCCAGACATCTTGGAATGTGAAGTAAGTGGGCCTTAGGAAGAATCACCATGAATGAAGCTATTGGAGATGATGGAATTCCAGCTAAGCTATTGCAAATCCTAAAAGATGAGGCTGTTAAAGTGCTACACTCAATATACCAGAAAATTTGAAAAACTCAGCAGAGTCCACAGGACTGGAAAAGGTCAGTTTTCACTCCAATCTCAAAGAAGGGCAGTGCCAAAGAATGCTCAAACTACCACACAATTGCATTCATTTCACAACTAGCAAAGTAATGCTGAAAATTCTCCAAGCTAGGCTTCAACAGCACGTGAACCAAGAACTTCCAGATGTTCAAGCTGGATTAGAAAAGTCAAAGGAACTAGAGATCATATTGCCAACATCCATTGGATCACAGGAAAAGCAAGAGAAGTCCAGAAAAACCTCTACTTCTGCTTCATTGACTACGCTAAAGCCTTTGACTGTGTGGATCACAACAAACTATGGAAAATTCTTAAAGAGGTAGAAATACCAGATCACCCTACCTGCCTCCTGAGAAACATGTATGCAGGTTAAGAAACAACAGTTAGAACCAAACATGGAACAACAGACTGGTTCCAAATTGGGAAAGGAGTACATCAAGGCTGTATATTATCACCCCTTATTTAACTTATATGCAGAGTACATCATGCGAAATGTCAGACTGGATGAAGCACAAGCTGGAATCAAGATTGCAGGAAGAAATGTCAATAACCTCAGATATGCAGATGACACCACTCCAACGGCAGAAGTTGAAGAGGAACTAAAGAGCCTCTTGATGAAGGTGAAAGAGGGGAGTGAAAAAGCTGGCTTAAAATTCAACATTCAAATAATGAAGATCATGGATCTGGTCCCATCATTTCATGCAAATAGATAGGCAAACAATGGAAACAGAGACAGCCTTTAGTTTCTTGGGCTCCAAAATCACTGAAGATGGTGACTGCAGCCATGAAATTAAAACACACTTTCTCCTTGGAAGAATATCTATGACAAACCTAGATAGCACATTAAAAAGCAGAGACATTACTTTGCCAATAAAGGTCCATATAGTCAAACCTATGGTTTTTCCAGTCATCATGTATGAATGTGAGAGTTGGACTGTAAAGAAGGCTGAGCACCAAAGAACTGATGCTCTCAAATAGTGGTACTGGAGAAGACTCTAGAGAGTCCCTAGGACTGCATGGAGATCATGTCAGTTACTTCCAAAGAACATCAATCCTCAGTACTCACTGGAAAGACTGACTCTGAAGCTGAAGTACCAATACTTTGGCCACCTGATAAGAAGACCTGACTCATTGTAAAATACCTTGATGCTGGGAAAGATCGAAGGCCAAAGGAGAAGAAGGCAGCAGAGGATAAGATGGCTGGATAGCATCACCAACTCAGTGGACATGAACTTGGGCAAACTCTGGGAGATAGAGATAGTAAGGCCTGGTGTGCTGTAGTCCATGGGGTTACAAAGATTTGAACACGACTTAGCAATTAAACAACAACTACTATTTCAATAAGACAGAATAATTTCTAGTCACAGGGATTATTGACAGTTGATTATTTTTAAAACTGCTTCTCCTTTTTAATACAAATTAATTATGTGAAAGTCATTCAGTCTCATCCAATTCTTTGCAATCCTGTGGACTCTAGCCTGCCAGGCTCCTCTATCCATGGATTCTCCAGGCAAGATTATTGGAGTGGATTGCTATTCCCTTCTCCAGGGGATCTTCCTGACCCCAGGGTCAAACCCAGGTCTCCTGCATTATAGGTAAATTCTTAACTGTCTGAGCCCACAAGGGAAGACCCTAAACTAATTATAATAATTATATAAAAACTAAGATAAATTATAATTTCAAAGAGAATACAGTGCCATTCTGCATTTGCCTCCTCAAAACAATGAATAAAAAGGTTTGATTATTTTAGACATACTTTTAAATATGAGCAATTAAGCAATGTTTTTTATTTTTAAAAAAAATCTCTACAATATTTGACTTAATTCACCAAGACATACAGAAAGAGCCTGGGTCTCTTCAGCACTTATCTATGACATCAGGAATGTATACAGCACTTATCACACCATATTAGGTCATAGCACTGGGAAGAAAATTAAAGACTACATATATCAGGATATTATTCACTATAAAAATAGTTATTAATGAGGAGAATCTCTCCATAAAGCATATTTCTTAAGACTACTATTTATGCTTTTTAAAAGTAATGGCTATGAGGTCTTGGGCTTAGCTTATGAGTATTATTACAAGGTGAAATAAAATTCTGTTGCCTGAAGTAAAATATCCTAATTTACTAAAATATGAATTTATAGTGAAAACACATAACTTTCCGCTGAAAGCTTATGTTTCAACACTTATACCACCTACTCAGCTTTGGACAAATCACCAGAACTATGCAGTTTGAGTAATTCAATCTTCAAAATGGGAATGAAACCAGCAAACAGAAAACTTAAAAATACTGGTCTTTCCCAGTGGCTCAGTGGTAAAGAATCTGCCTGTAGTGCAGGAGCCACAGGAGACATGGGGTCAATCCCTGGATCGGGAATATCCCCTGGAGGAGGAAATGTCAACCCACTCATTGAATTCTTCAGAGAACCATAAACCACCATTACTAGGAACAAAAGAAGTACATTCTCAGAGGCTTTCTATCTCTGAGAAATTTTCATAAAGCATTTCAAACAGAAACTAAGTATCCAGACTGTCAAGAAGGCTTCTACTCTGAATACAATCAGAATAAAGACTTGCATCTATTCTATTTCACCTACATTGTCATTAAATATTATTCTTTGTTTTTAATTGGAGGTTAATTACTTTACAATATTGTATTGGTTTGTTTATAATAGCCAGGACATGGAAGCAACCTAGATGTCCATCAGCAGATGAATGGGAAAGAAAGCTGTGGTACATATACACAATGGAGTATTACTCAGCCATTAAAAAGAATACATTTGAATCAGTTCTAATGAGGTGGATGAAACTGGAGCCTATTATACAGAGTGAAGTAAGCCAGAAAGAAAAACACCAATACAGTATACTAATGCATATATATGGAATTTAGAAAGATGGTAATAATAACCCTGTATGCAAGACAGCAAAAGAGACACAGATGCATAGAACAGTCTTTTGGACTCTGAGGGAGAGGGAGAGGGTGGGATGATTTGGGAGAATGGCATTGAAACATGTATAATATCATATATGAAACAAACCGCCTGTCCAGGTTCGATTCATGATACTGGATGCTTGGGGCTGGTGCACTGGGACGACTCAGAGGGATGGTACGGGGAGAGAGGAGGGAGGGGGTTTCAGGATGGTGTACACGTGTATACCTGTGGTGGATTCATGTTGATGTATGGCAAAACCAGTACAATAAACATTATTCTTATTTGACTTTCTATGATTACACTAGCAGAGAAGTATATTAAATTAAAATATTCTAATGAGCAGCAGTGAGAAAAGAAAACTATATAATATAAATTGAAAACTGCTGAGATTATAATTTTAAATTGACAACATGTGATCTGCAGTGTTCTGAAACTGTATCCATATAATCAGTGCTTATATCTGATTTAATGGGTGCCCGAGGTAGCTCAGTGGGTAAAGAACCTGCCTGCAATGCAGGAGATGCCAGAGATACGGGTTTGAGTCCTAGGTCGGGAAGATCCCCTTGGAGGAGGGCATGGCAACCCACTCCAGTATTCTTGCCTGAAGAATCCCATCGACAGAGGAGCCTGGTGGGCTATAGTCCATGGGGTCACAAAGAGTCGGACACGACTGAAGCAACTGAGCACAGCACAGCACACACAGAAGTATTTAATGAATACACAAGGTACATTTGTCCTTTACTTTCATTCAAGCAGATTGTACACTGCTTTTGAGAAAATATAGTAAAAGTTGGACAATAATGCTCTCACATACCTCCACTGTTTCTTACTGAAAATCGTCAATACAGAATAACATTTTTCAATTCTGCATACTCAAGTTTTAGCAGATTAAACTTGCCACATAATAAAATGCTCAGAACAAAGTAAAGAGAGATAAGGAGAGCAGTATATAATTTGGCTGCATCAAAATGCTAGAATGCCATGCAACTCCATGTTCTTTACACCTTTACTGAGACATAATTACATACAATCTGCACACTTAAAGTGTACAATCCAATAGCCTTTAGTATGTTCACAGAGTTATGCAATCACAACAATTGATTTCAAAATCCTTTTATCACCCCAAAAAGAAACTCTGTGCCCATTATTAGTCGCTTTTCTCGCCCTGTCAACCCTCTTCCCTTCACCGACCCTAGGCAACCACTAATCTACTTTCTGTCTCTATGGATTTGTGTAATCTGAGCATTTCATACAAATGGAATCATGCAATATGTGAAGTTTTGTGAATGATTTCTTTCTTTCAAGTAGCATAATGTTTACAAAGTTTGTTCATGTTATGACATGTATCAGTACTTTATTCCTCTTTGTTGACACATAATATTTCATTATGTGGATATACTATATCTTATTTAACCATTTATCAGTCAATGGGGATTCAGGTTTTCGCATGTTTTGTCTATTATAAATAACATTCCTATAATTATTCTTGTACAGTTTTTTTGTGAGCATATTTTCCCCAGCAATTCCATTTTTGAATACTCATTTTTTAAAGATATATAAAATTATTAAGACATAGTAAAAATATTTTATAAGTGCCAGATACCTTTCCTTGGTGGTTATGATCATCAATTAAACATAAGTTTGCAATACTATACACAGCTCCAGTTCCCCTTACATTTTGAATTTCAGTCAAAATTGCTAAACCATTAAAATAAGTTTCAAGAGACACAAAACCAGCAATTTCTCACAAACTCCTATCTCCTGCGCTCTATCAAGTAAACTAAAAAGGCATGAACCTATTAAACAAGCAAGGCAAACATTACCATCTTTTATTCTAAATGTTTTTACTCATCTGGATTTTTCTTTAAATTGATTTTTTGTTTGTTTCTGGGCCAGGATATCTAAAATGTAATTGATTCAGTCTAAGAAACTAAACAATTCAAATGCAAAATTTTAATTCATTCACAGTAATGAATTAAAGTATTACTAATTTCAAAGTGTCAGTCAGTCAGGCAGTCCAGCCGCTCAGTCGTGTCTGACTCTTTGCGACCCCGTGAATCGCAGCACGCCAGGCCTCCCTGTCCATCACCAATTCCCGGAGTTCACCCAAACTCATGTGCATCGAGTCGGTGATGCCATCCAGCCATCTCATCCTCAGTCGTCCCCTTCTCCTCCTGCCCCCAATTCCTCCCAGCATCAGAGTCTGTTCCAATGAGTCAACTCTTCGCATGAGGTGGTCAAAGTATTGGAGTTTCAGCCTCAGCATCAGTCCTTCCAATGAACACCCAGGACTGGTCTCCTTTAAGCAGAACTTCTCAAATCATAGTGTTTGTTTGTTGGCACAATTTACAATCAGAGACACAAATTCATATAACACTTTGGTAAGCAGAAGTCTAAGCTGGCCCCCTTGATTCCCACTCCCTGGTATTTACAGCTTTGTGTTATCCCCTACCCTTGAGTGTGGGCAGGACCTATAACTGCTTCTAACCTAGAGAATAGGCAGAAGTGAAGCATGTAACCCCCCTAATTGTGTTAGGTTATGTGGCAAAAGAGAAGGGATTTTGTATATGCAATTAAGGTCCCTTAATTAATAGTAATTTAATCAAAAAGGAGGTTTTTCTGGGAGGGCTTGACCTAATCAAATGAAGCCTTTAAAAGAGGATCTAGAGATTATAGACTTAAAGTAGCAACATTACAAAAATAATCAATATCTACTCAAGTATCAACTTCAGACAATTGCTTACAGGTACATCCATGAGGACAAAATCCAAAAGCAGATGAACAAACACAGGGTTGAATTTCTAAATAGTCATCCTTATGTATTATAGTGTTAACCATTCTTTAGAGTAAAGTTGAAGATACTACCAAGCAAAGAAGCTTCATTCAGAACCTAATAGTGATCCTTCCAATATAGAACATTGACAGACTGCCTATGATTTATGCATGGTGGAGAACACGGAGTGAATGAGATGGCTTTATATCCTCCAGCAGCTTAGCATTTACTGGCAGAGTCAGAAACATACAGATAATTATCTCTACTGCATGGCAAATAGCTACAAGGAATGTAAAAACAAAATACATCAGAGTGCAAATGCTGCTAAGTCACTTCAGTCGTGTCCAACGCTGTGCGACCCCAGAGATGGCAGCCCACCAGGCTCCCCCGTCCCTGGGATTCTCCAGGCAAGAACAGTGGAGTGGGTTGCCATTTCCTTCTCCAATGCATGAAAGTGAAAAGTGAAACTGAAGTCGCTCAGTCGTGTCTGACACCTAGCGACCCCATGGACTGCAGCCCACCAGGCTCCTCTGTCCAAGGGATTTGCCAGGCAAAAGTGCTCGAGTGGGTTGCCACTGCCTTCTCCTAGAGTGCAAATGTGGTAGGCATAAATAATGACTAAAGAAACAGAACCACACAAGTTGACCAAAGGCCACGGAGCAAATTTCTAATGTTACTACGTAAAGGAAGGGGCTCACATTTACCACCTTCTATGTGCCAGGTACCCCTCTAGATTCTTCACAAACAGTGCCATATTTAATTCTCACAATCCTGTAAGGTAGTTACTGTATCTTTATTGTATAAATAAGAATATTTCTAATCAGAGAAATTAAATAGTGAGACAACAGGGGAGAAGAGACTGCCAAGATTTACACTTAGGTCTCTAAGACTCCCTAGCATAATGCTTCCTTATACTAAAATAAGGAAGCAATATAAGAAAGTAATATAGTTGTTATTATTATTTCCACTTTATAGCTATAGAAACTACCATTCAGAGGTTGGCTTGTCACTCAATTAGTGAATAAGAACTAGATCTTGGCCTTCTGATGCCTGGCCTCCTACCGTTTTCACAATATTCTTTTCCACAACACTTAAGAGAGAAGCCAAGGACAGAAAAAGAAAATAAAACATCTGTAGCTCTAATTGTAGCTGTCCTCTAATAATGAAGCCCTATTTTCATATGTTCAGTTCAGTCACTTAGTCGTGTCCGACTCTTTGCAACCCCATGGACTGCAGCATGCCAGGCTTCCCTGTCCATCACCAACTCCTGGACCTTGCTCAAACTTATGTCCTTCGAGTCAATGATGCCATCCAACCATCTCACCCTCCGTTGTCCCCTTCTCCTCCTTTCACAGCATCAGGGTCTTTTCTAAGGAGTCAGCTCTTCCCATCTGGTGGCCAAAGTATTGGAGTTTCAGCTTCAGCATCAGTCCTTCCAATAGACACCCAGGACTGATTTCCTTTAGGAAGGACTGGTTTGATCTCCTGCAGTCCAAGGGACTCTCAAGAGTCTTCTCCAACACCACAGTTCAAAAGCATCAATCAAGCACTGGGCTTCCCTGATAGCTCAATTGGTAAAGAATCCACTTGCAATGCAGGGGACTGGTTTGATTCCTGGGTCAGGAAGATTCGCTGCAGAAGAGATAGGCTACCCACTCCAGTATTCCTGGGCTTCCCTTGTGGCTCGATTGGTAAGAATTTGCCTGCAATGTTGGAGACCTGGGTTCGATCCCTGGGTTTCTACAATCAAGCATCTAGTTAACTTCCATCAATCACTAAATTCTCTCTGTTCACAGTCTATGATGTCCTTTCTTTATTTGTAATCATGAAAAAGTAGATTCACAGATACGGCGTCAACTGAAGGATCTACTGGCATATTCCTTTGCTTTCATTATTCTTTATTCTTCTCCAGTCTTCTGCAAAAATGACACAGGACAACTAACTGATCTAGTTGCTCCACTCTCCTTATTCTTTCATATGCTCTTGCTACTTCCTGCACTATCCATAGCTGACTTTAAACATTTCTTCTTCCTATTTGCTGTATGTTTCCCCCTAAATCTTCCTTCAAACGTCTTGAACCATCATCTTCTCCTTTTTACCTATAGAGATTTACATTGCTCTGTTACAGTGTCTAGTTCCAGAAGTCCTCCTTAGAACTCTAGGAATTATATTATCTGAAATACAGGACTGAAATGCTTTTTAACTCAATATTCTTTCTGAACAAAAAGAAGAAAGAAAAAGAAACCAAAAGAGGCAAATGTTTCATTATTAAAAGTTGAATGGGTTTTAGAATGTTCAAAATGAGACTTTTTTTGATGCCTAAATATCTACCAACTAAGCTTTTATCAAATTTTAATGACTTTCTAACCTTTCCTTTGTGTGCCTTACTTGGTTTCCTACTCATTGGTCCCCAAGGTAGGTGCATAATGTACAGAAGTACTACAAGCCAGGCAGCACGAGCAATGCTGAACCACCTCTTACCCAAAACGCTGCTGACTGGTTTGCCTCTGCCCTACATGATCATGCATAGAATCACTTCTGCTAACGAAGATGAGTGTTGCAATCACATAAAACCTCATGAAATACCATGCAACCCAGGAAACAGGACAAGGGGAGCACAGTGCTTGGCATTAAACAATGCAATTATATTAAAAGATACACTCCCTGTAAAAGATAAGGAATAGGATTCTCTCAAACATCAACGAAGGAAATATTCCCTTCCTAAGAAATTATTGCTCCTATACCTACAAAAAATATAAAGTAAATAATAGGTTTTTAACTAAATAAGTTAAATACAAAACTAAATACATCTTTTTATGATACTTCATCACAGCTGACATTTTAGTTATAATGTACATGGATGACTGCAGTCAAATGGAAGATGTAAAATCAAATTTTACACCTTAGATAAGAACTAACCATTTAAGTATACTTACTAGGCATAATCTAATTACAGTAATGCTATTTTCTGACACAACATTATTTCATCTTTTAAAAGTTTCAGAGTAAGATTTCAAATCTAACCCAAATTTTTGAACATGTGTTATAAATTTTATTTCTAACAAAATGGCATGGCCATCTATATACTCATTAGTGTTTTTCCTTAAAAGTTAATTATTTACCAGAAATAGAGATTCCCATAAAGCTTTAAATTTACGTGTAGTCATCCACTCAAACATTCTGAGTTAGAATAGATCTCAAGTTGAAATAGCAAACAAGCAGCAAAATAGAGCCATGGTGATTTGTTTTTAATTTTAGGTATATGTCCATGTATAGAGTCATCTCTAGTGTTGCTGAAAGGGAGTGTTTGCTATGACCAGTGTGTCTTCTTGGCAAAACTCTGTTAGCCTTTGCCCTGCTTCATTTCGTACTCCAAGGCCAAACTTCACTGTTACTCCAGGTATCACTTGACTTCCTACTTTTCCATTTCAGTCCCCTCTGATGAAAAGGACATCTTTTTTGTGTGTTAGTTCTAGAAGGTCTTATACGTCTTCATAGAATCATTCAACTTCGGCTTCTTTAGCATTAGTGGTCGGGGCATAGACCTGGATTACTGTGATACTGAATGGCTTGCCTGGGAATGAACGAGATAATTCTGTCATTTTTGAGATTGCACCCAAGTATGGCATTTTGGACTCTTTTGTTGACTATGAGAAGCCCAGAGAAGCTGAGGGCTACTCCATTTCTTCTAAGGAATTGTTGCCCACAGTAGTAGATGTAATGGTCATCTGAATTAAATTCATCCATTCCAATCCATTTTAGTTCACGATTCCTAAAATGTCGATGTTCACCCATTCCAGTTTACCTTGATTCATGAACCTAACATTCCAGGTTCCTATGCAATATTGTTCTTTATAGCATCAGACTTTATTTCCATCATCAGTCACATCCACAACTGGGTGTTGTTTTTGCGTTGGCTCAGCCTCTTCATTATTTCTGGAGCTATTTCTTCACTCCTCTCCAGTAGCACATTGGGCACCTAACAACCTGGGGAGTTCATCTTTCAGTGTCCTATCTTTTTGCCTTTTCATACTGCTTGTGTGGTTCTCAAGGCAAAAAAAAAAAAAATCACTGTATATGGTGACTGCAATTATGAAGCTAAAAGATGCTTTCTCCTTGGAAGAAAAGACAGCATATTAAAAAGCTGACACATTACTTTGTGACAGAGGTCCATCTAGCCAAAGCTATGGTTTTTCTAGTAGTCATGTATGGATATGAGAGTAGGACCATAAAAAAAGCTGAGCACTGAAGAAGTGATGCTTTTGAACTGTGGTGTTGAAGAAGACTCTTAAAGTCCCTTGGACTGCAAGGAGATCAAACAAGTCAATCCTGAAGGAAATCAGTCCTGAATATTCATTGGAAGGACTGATGCTGAAGCTGAAGCTGCAATACTTTGGCCACCTGATGGGAAGAACTGACTGAATCAAAAAGACCCTGATGCTGGGAAAGACTGAAGGCAGGAGGAAAAGGGGATGACAGAGGATGAGATGATTGGATGACATCACTGACTCGAGGGACATGAGTTTGAGCAAGCTCCAGGAGTTGATGGTAGACAGAGAAGCCTGGAGTGCTTCAGTCTAGGTTTGCAAAGAGTTGGACACAAGTGTGCAACTGAACTGAACTTGCCATTCCTTTCTCCAGTGGACCATATTTTGTCAGAACTCTCCATCATGACCCATCCATCTTGGGTGGCCCTGCATGGCATGGCTCATAGTTTCATTGGGTTAGACAAGGCTGTGATCCATGTGATCATTTTGGTTATTTTTCTTTGATTGTGGTTTTCATTCTACATGCCCTCTGATGGATAAAGATAAGAGGCTTATGGAAGCTTCCTGATGGGAGGGACTGGCTCAGGGGGAATCTGTGTCTTGCTATGATGGGTGGGGCCATGCTCAGTAAATCTTTAATCCAATTTTCTGTTGATGAGTAGGGCTATAGTTTGGCCTCAGGTTAAACTATGGTAGGGGTAATGGTGGTAGTGCTGACCTCTTCCAAAAGGACTTAGGCCAACACTTCCAGGACTGTTGTAGTCGGTGCCCCTGATCCTGCAGCAAGCCACTGTTGACCCACGCCTCCACCAGAGATTTCTGAAGACTCACAGGCAAGTCTGTTTCAGTCTCTTGTATGGTCAGCTCCTTTCTCCTGGGTCCTGGTGCACACAAGGTTTTGTTTGTGCCCTCCAAGAGGCTCTTTCCCCAGTCCTGTGGAAGTTCTGTAATCAAATCTAACTGGTCTTCAAAGTCAAATTCCCTGGGGGTTCTCAGTCCCTTTACCAGACCCACAGGTTGGGGAATCTGTTGTGGGCCCTAGAACTTTGCAACAATACAAGAACTTCTTTGATATAATTGTCCTCCAGTTTGTGGGCTGTCAGCTCAGAGGCTCTATGGTGGAGCTCATGCAGCCCTGATGAGACCCAGCCAAATCAACTTAAATTGAAAAATGTAGGGAAAACAACTAGACCATTCAGGTGCGACCTAAATCAAATCCCTTATGATTATACAGAGGAAGTGAAAAATGGATTCAAGGGATTAGATCTGATAGACAAGAGTGCCTAAAGAATTACGGACAAAAGTTTGTAACACTGTACAGGAGGCCGCAATCAAGACCATGTCGAAGGAAAAGAAATGCAAAAAGTCAAAATGGTTGTCTGAAGAGACCTTACAAATAGCTGAGAAAAGAAGAGACAGAAAGGCAAAAGGAAAGATATACCCATCTGAATGCAGGGTTCCAAAGAATAGCAAGGAGAGAGAAGACAGACTTCTTAAGTAAACGATACAAAGAAATAGAGGAAAACAATAGAATGGGAAAGATTAGAGATCTCTTCAAGAAAATTAGAGATATCAAGGGAATATTTCATGCAAAGACAGGAACAATAAAGGACAGAAATGATATGGAACTAACAGAAGCAGAAGATATTAAGAAGAGGTGGCAAGAATACACAGAAGAACTCTACAAAAAAGATCTTCACGACCCAGATGATCACAATGGTGTGATCCCTCACCTAGAACCAGACATCCTGGAATACAAAGTCAAGTGAGCCTTAGGAAGCAACACTATGAACAAAGCTAGAGGAGGTGATGGAATTCCAGCTGAGCTATTTCAAATACTACATTATGATGTTGTGAAAGTGCTACACTCAATATGCCAGCAAATTTGGAAAACTCAACAGTGGCTTCAGGACTAGAAAAGGTCAGTTTTCATTCCAATCCCAAAGAAAGGCAATG
The DNA here is from genome assembly GCF_042477335.2 of Ovis canadensis. Lineage (NCBI taxonomy): Eukaryota > Metazoa > Chordata > Mammalia > Artiodactyla > Bovidae > Ovis > Ovis canadensis. Next base: position 153,533,645 of record NC_091246.1, read on the forward strand.
CCAAAGAATGTTCAAACTACTGCACAATTGCACTCTTCTCACAAGCTGGCAAAGTAATGCTCAAAATTCTCCAAGCTAGGCTTCAACAGTATGTGAACTGAGAGCTACCAGATGTTCAAGTTGGATTTAGAAAAGGCAAAGGAACCAGAGATCAAATTGCCAACATCTGCTGGATCATAGAAAAAGCAAGAGAATCCCAGAAAAACTTTTGCTTCATTGACTACGCCAAAGCCTTGACTGTGTGGATCACAACAAACTGTGGAAAATTATTAAAGAGATGGGAACCAGACCAACTTACCTGCTTCCTGAGAAATCTGTACGCAGGTCAAGAAACAACAGTTAGAACCAGACCTGGAACAATGGATTGGTTTCAAATTTCAAAAGGACCATGTTAAGGCTATATACTGTCACCCTGCTTATTTAACTTATATGCAGAGTACATCAAGTGAAATGTCAGACTGGATGAAGCACAAGCTGGAATCAAGATTGCAAGGAGAAACATCAGTAACCTCAGATATGCAGATGACACCACCCTTTTGGCAGAAAGCAAAGAAGAACTAAAGAGCCTATCGATGAAAGTGAAAGAGGAGAATGAAAAAGCTAGCTTAAAACTAAACCATTCAAAAAACTAAGATCATGGCATCCGGTCCCATCATATCATGGCGAATAGATGGGGAAACAATGGAAACAGTGACAGACTTTAGTTTCTTGGGCTCCAAAATCACTGCAGATGGTGACTACAGCCATGAAATTAAAAGACAATTGCTCCTTGGAAGAAAAGCTATGACAAACGTAGACAGCATATTTAAAAGCAGAGACATTACTTTGCCAACAATGGTCCTTATAATCAAAGTTATGGTTTTTCTAGTAGTCGTGTATGAATGTGACAGTTGGACCATAAAGAAAGCTGAGTGTGTAGAATTGATGCTCTTGAACTGTGGTGTTGGAGAAGACTTTTGAGAGTCCCTGAGATAGCAAGGAGATCAAACCAGCCAATCATAAAGGAAATCAGTCCTGAATATTCACTGGAAGGACTGATGCTGAAGCTGAAGTTCCAATACTTTGGCCACTTGATGTGAAGAACTGACTCATTGGAAAAGACCCTGATGCTGGTAAAGACTGAAGGTGGAATAGAACAGACAACAGAGGACGTGATGGTTGGATGGCATAACCTACTCAATGGACGTGAGTTTGAGTAAGCTCTCAGAGTTGGTGATGGACAGGGAAGCCTGGTGTGCTGCAGTCCATAGGGTTACAAAGAGTTGGACATGACTGAGCAACTGGAATGACTGACTGACTGACTGCCCATATTTTCCTGCAAAGAACTATATAAAGATATATTTTTAATTCCAGTGTGGACAGGCATTGTAGAGGGACTTGCACTTCTGGTAATAGTGGATTGAGTAATTCAGACCAATCGTCCCACTGATAACTCTAAAATCCTTTAAATAAACTTAAAAAATATGTGTGAACCACAACTAAAATCTTTCTAAAAGCATAGAAGAGTTAATGAAACAGTAAGGAATTAATGGGCAAAAAACAGACTGAAAAGCAAAGAGGTGAATACAGATTTGGGGCCAGTTGCTGCTCTGACCTGATCCAATCTGGCTGAGAGGATGAACTATATCTTCTGGCAGCCTCTTTGAATTGAGGAGTAAAGTCTAGAGGAGTTGTGGTTGTGACTGAGATGTCAAAAGGCAGGAACCTAGACATAAAGATAAACTGAAAGTAAAACAGCCTTCACATTGATTTTGGCCATGCACTGAGTTATCTGAATGGCACAGAAAGATCTGACATTGAAAATGGATTAAGATGTTCCAGAATTGCTGGTTCCCTGGATGCCTGGTAGTAGCAGAGTGAAGAAAATGTCTTTTATAGCATCATCCTAGACTTTAACTTATTTCTATGAATAATTTCACAAACACAATATTCAGCACATGACCAAACCTACTCAGATAGAAAATGAGCTATAATAACATGAATAGGGACCACCATAAATAACAAACAGAAACACACTCACCACTTTCCCATCTTGGAAAAGAATTATCAGAGACAGAAGTTTGTTTTTTTAACTGTACTTATTATAGTTATAGCCACAAAAATCAGTTAAAATGTCTCTAAAGCTAAAACTATAAAAAGGAGTCTCACATGTTGATGAAAGAATCATCTAGAAAGAACTAAATATAGATCTAAAACCTATTATGAATGAAACCAAGACCTCAGTGAATGAGAGGTCAAAAAAAAATATCTAGGAAAAAAAAGGATAAAGAGTTAATCTATAGAAAATACAAGAGAAAGAGTAAGATGTCAAAGATATGGAGACAATCTAACCTAAATTGAATGAAATCCCAGGAGGATAAGAAATAAAAATAAGAGAGGCAATATTCAAAAATATAATTGCTAAGAATTAGCATAAATAATTATATATCAACAAATAAGATAATCTAAAAGAAATGTAAGCAGTTTGAGGTAGTAACCATCTCCTAAATTAACAAGTCAGTTAAAACATCTAAAAGCCAAACACTGCTTGCAGGGAAAGAAAAAATATAAGCAAGTATGGCATGAGCTCACTATAAATAAGTGAAGTCACTCAGTCGTGTCTGAATCTTTGCAACCCCATGGACCATAGCCTACCAGGCTCCTCACTCTATGGAATTTTCCAGAAAAGAGTACTGGAGTGGGTGCCATTTCCTTCTCCAGGGAATCTTCCCAACCCAGGGATTGAACCTGGGTCTCCTGCATTACAGACAGACGCTTTACTGTCTGACCCACCAGGGAGGCTCACTATAAATGGGGGGGGGGGGGGAAGGGGGGAAAGCATGTTATTAACTAAAATACTCTGTCATTTACTGTCATTGCCCAGAGGATTCCTACCACCACTTCCTAGATGGTGCTAGTGGTAAAGAACCCACCTGCCAATGAAGGAGTTATAATGGATGTTGGTTCCATCCCTGAATCAGGAAGATTCCCTGGAGGAGGGCACAGCAATCCACTCTAGTATTCTTGCCTGGAGAACCCCATGAACAGAGGAGTCTGGTAGGCTACAGTCCATAGGGACACAAAAAGTCAGACAGGACTGAAGTGACTTAGCACAAATGTACCCGTGTCTATTATAATTTCCTATTTTAGTTTTTTAAGCTAGCACTTTAATTTCATAGAAATATCTTTTTTGCCTCCTATGGTAACAATTTCCAAATTACAAAAAGAGTAGCTTTAATAAATTCATCAAATTGACCATAAATGCCTGTTATCATTTGTCAACTAAGACAAAAATAAAATATACAATGTGAGAGCTATGAGTTCAATTTTATTTGGGGCTTACTGAGGACTATATAGCCCAGGATGCAGCCTTTCAGGTAGTTCTGAGGATCTGCTCCAAAGAGGTGGTGGGGGAGGTCAGTGTATATATGATTTTGGTGAAAGGTATGAAATCAAGCATGCATTTCAGTAGAAGGTTGCTACTAGTCACAAGGAGCAGGTGTCTCCATTAATGATTTTAATGCTTATGAGAAGATATAAGAAATTGGGTTCTTAAAATTTTCTCCTGAAAATATCTAATTATCTGAATGCCTGTTCTGCCAGTTTTTCCCAGAGCACAGAGTGATTCATTTCTGATCTCTGCCCTAAACACCTTTTGGTGCATTGCTCAGTCACTAAATTGTGTCCAAACCTCTGCAACCCCATGGACTATAGCCCACCAGGCTCCTCTGTCAATGGAATATCCCAGGTAAGAATACTGGAGTGGGTTGCCACTTTCTCCTCCAGGAGATTTTCCCAACCCAAGGATCAAAGCCATGTCTCCAGCATGTTCTGCACTGGCAGGCAGATTTTTTTTTTTTTTTTACTGCTGAACCACCTGGGAAGCAAACTCCTTTCAGAGTGTGTTAAAAGTCAGCGCCTGCTGTGACTAGTGACCTAATCCTTGTAGAGCTGAATAGCGAGTGACACTCTTTAGTTGGTAGTATCTTATATAACAAAAAGTTGTTGTTATAATTTCTTCATAAAATGTGTTCTCAGCCAATTATGAACATTTGTCCCATTGGGGGGGAAAACTCCTATAAAATGTTTGTTTGTACTGATTCATTATAAATATCCATAGTGGTCTTAATAGATCAAATATAAGCAATATATTATAAATAACAATAACTCTAGAAAAAAATCTGTATCAGTGAACTATAAAACACTAATTTTTTTTTAAGTTTTATATGGTAAAGCAAAAAAGTAAGGAATTAACATTTGTGGATCTATATTTATGTGCCAGGGTTAATATTAGATGTTTCTAATATATTATCTCATTAATAACTACAAAAACCATGCAATATAGGTGTTATTAGATCTCTTTTTCAGATAAACTGAGGTTCAGAGTAAGCTAGTTAAGACAGAGTGTTTTATCTTCCCACATAGTGATCATATAATTTAATTTAAAAATTCATAGAATAACATCATTAACTCTATATGCTGCAAATTTATTAGTTTTGATTATTATAGCTTGCTACAATTAATTAGCATTAAAATCTTAATTTTAATGATGATAGACTTACTGTTTGAAGTAGAAAGAGAAATCATCAAATACTTCTCCATATCATCTGAAATGCTTTATCTTAGAATCCAGCAAATTGTATATCTTTGTAAATTTGATCACACTGTATATATTTTCATGTTCAGGACACCAATTTTTAAGCCCATACAATTCTCAATTTTCATTTTAAATGAGCTTTGGTTTTTATCATATGAAACTAAATAAAATAGACACCTATATTAAGAATACATACACATTTTACAATATATTTATAAATCAAACTATTTTTAAAAAATTCTTACAAAAGAATGTTCTAATTCTGAGGTCTATGTTCTATTGGCTTGAATATTAGCATCAAGTTAGGAATCTTTGAATGACAGGGGACCCATGAACCAAATGGTATTTTCTTTTTCAAGTTATCACTTTTACGTAAAAATATGTTATTTAATTTTATACATGTTATTAGAATGCAGTTTCAAAGATAAGAGATTTTCCAAAAATTCTGAATAAGTAATTGTTAAGTAGTGGTCACTTTTGTTTTAATATATTCTACATATAGTCACTTATTTAAAAACAAAATTTTGCAATTGATAAGCAACAATGTTTCCTATATGTCTTGTTTGCAAATATTTTTTAATTTCACAGCAACCTTTGTATACAGTGGACAAATCCTTCATTATTTAATACCCTGCTACTCCCAGGTGGCACTAGTGGTAAAGAACCTGCCTGCCAATGCAGGAGACCTAAGAGACGCAGGTTTGATCCATGGGTCAGGAAGATCCCCTGGAGGAGAATGTGACAACCCACTCCAATATTTTTGCCTGGAGAATCCCCATGGACAGAGGGGCCTGGTGGGCTACAGTCCATAGAGTCGCAGAGTCAGACTCAACTGAAGCAACTTAGCACACACACAAAATATAACTAGACAGTAATAAGTTGAAACAACTTTATAAAGAGACGTCAAAATACAAAAGAATTCTTAAAAAAATGAAATGTCCTATATCACTTTAAGTCCTAGGTATTTTCAAAGCAAAAGGTCAATATAACTGGAAATTATATATACATATAATTTCAATATAATTGGAAAAATAACTATATTTGTATGTGTTATTACTTTTTTTTTTTTTACACAAGCCATATATATCTCTGACTTCCCTGGTGGTTCAGATGGTAAAGTGTCTGCCTAAAATGCGGGAGACCTGGGATCGATCCCTGGGTTGGGAAGATCTCCTGGAGAAGGAAATGGCAACCCACTCCAGTATTCTTGCCTGGAAAATTCCATGGACGGAGGAGCCTGGTAGGCTACAGTCCATGGGGTCGCAAAGAGTCGGACACGACTGAGTGACTTCAATGTCAAAATGCCAATGTCAATATATATATCTTTTCTCTTTAATTCAACATGATCCCGCAAAACAACAATGAAAAATAGTGAGGAGCCAAACTGAAAATTTCCAATGGCCAAAGCTAAAATAATTTGAGAAAAAAATACTAACACATTATAGGTCATAATCCAATGAATAAAATAAATATGCATTGAGTCCATATTGATATAAACAAATGATTGGATACATAGATTAATGGAAGAGAAGGGATAAATCTTTCTCAGAGAAGAATTTCAAATAATATATGTAGATACTTACCCCCTTGCAGGAGGTAGAACTTCCTCTCTCTTTGAAACTGGACTGAACTTAATGACTTGCTTCCACAGAGTTTGGAAAGGATAAAACAGTAACTTTATAATGAAGAAAACCTGGCAAACATTACTTTAACCAAGTGATCAAGGTTAATTAACTTGACACTGATAAGTCAAGTTGGTATTGTGTACAACCTGATATAATGTAAAGAGAAAAGCAGTTCACCTCTGTGGTGATGTTCCCTAAACCACATAACCTCAGTTTAATTATGAGAAAAATATGAGACAAAACCAAACTGAAAGTCATGAAAAATGAGGAAACAGAAACTGTCACAGATAGAAGAGTCTAAGAAGACATGGATACTGAATGCAGTGTATCTTGGATAAGATCCCAGAACAGAATATTAGCAGAAGTGGATAAACTAGTGAAACCTGAATAGAGTTTGCAATCTAGCTGAAATGAATATGCATACATTAATTTATTCATTTTGACAAATGTACCACTTATGATGTTAATATTAGAGAAACTGGGTGAACAGTGTATGGGGACTCTGCATCTCTGCACATTTCCTATAAATCTCAATCTCAAAGTAAAATGGCTAGTTTTAAAGTCATTAGGTTTTGAATCACTACAAGAAAATCCACCCAAGTATTTGACTACTTCACAGTGAAACACTTCTATAGGAAGAATATCACAAATAAACATGTAAAATCTGCAAAATAAAATGTGTATGTAATTAACAGACAAATATTAGAATATATAAGGATTATATTGGAGAAGGGCATGGCAACCCACTTCAGTATTCTTGCCTGGAGAATCCCATGCACAGAGGAGCCTGGTGGGCTACAGTCCATGGGGTCGCAAAGAGTCGGACATGACTGAAGCAACTTAGCATAGCATAGCTATGGATTAGCTATATAAGGATTATGTAAGAATCTACAAGAAAAAGTCTTTTTCAAGTGGACTGAAGAAGAAATGGACAATCAAATCAAAAATATATTCAAAGGAAATAAATAAGATGTTTTAAAAACATTGTTTTTTATCCATTAGATTGGCAAAACAAAAATTTCATATGTTTGAAAGAAGACAAGAATTAAAAAATCTCATAGGCTACATAAAAATACTCTAAGGAAATACAAATTTTATAATTATTACAAGTTGTTTTTCATATATTAGCTTAGCAAAACCAACTTTTTATACAATATCACATTTGGGAGAAGGCATGGGTTAGCAAAGATATTTCAGAAGAGGCATAAAACTGGATCAGCCAATTTGGAGGGGAATTTTCTCAGCATCTATTAAAAATGTTACTGCAATTAAAATGCATTAAATGCAACTCTAGAGTACATGTTTTGCTATGGCATTGTTCATAAAGAAAAAGAAAATTGAAAACAGCATAAATGCCCATAATAGAAAATGGTTACACAGACCATGAAATATGAAACAGATAAACAATTAAGTAGATCAGTTATCCAATACATATAGATTCCCAAATCATACTGCTTAAATTTAAAAAAAGAAAAAGCAATTTATAAAGCAATAGTATTATGCCATTTTGTAAACACTTGCAATGTTATGTATTATCTATGGGTACATGTGGGGTCTAGAAGCACACTCACCAAACTGAAAACAGTGATTAATTCTGTGAAGAATGGAGGAGGCAAGCAATCAGGATGGTGATCAACAGAAACCTTGGCCTCTATATTTTCTTAAATGGAAATACATTAATTTTTAAGCTTTATGAATTTCTTGTTCTAAGAATATTTTAGTCCTACTTATCAATTAATAGAGTCTTAGCAAGAACAATATATTAATAAACATTACAACTCACTTCAAAGTTCTTTGAAGTACCAAGGAAGTACCAAGCATAAAGGAAAGCTGAAATCAGCTGAGCCAAGTCCTTGACATTCATTGGCACATACTGTACGTCTTCAATAAATAACTGAGTGAATAAGTGTATGAGGGAATGAAATACTACAGAAGAAAACTGTTTTGGAAAATACAGTTGCAGCCTCACCTGAGGAAATTATAAGGGAATTCTGCCATTTCACACAGCAACAGAAAAATGTTGACAAAAATTAAGATTTAAGACATGAGTTTTAGCCCTGCTTTAGAGACTAACTAGGATTTCCCTGTAGCTCAAACAGTAAAGAATCTGCCTGTGAGGCAGGAGATCAGGGTTCAATCCCTGAATTGGGAAGTTCCTCTGGAGAATGGAATGGCAATCCACTCCAGTATTCTTGCCTGGAGAATTCCATGGACAGAGAAGCCTGGTGGGCTATATAGTACTTGGGGTCACAAAGAGTTGGACATGACTGAGTGACTAACACAGTAGAGACTAACTTACTGCAAGATGGTCAAATGCCCACCTGAGCCTGAATTTGTTGATCATATATATTTTTAGGAAAATAATGCTGCCTGCCCTACTAGCCTCACAGAGATGTGACAGAGGAGGCAGGGAGACAGAATTGAGATACGGATATAATAATATTTTGAAAAATGCGTGGATGCTAGTACAAGAACTTTCGGAAATTTTTTAAAAACCAGTCATCATGCTATTTGATTAGGTTGGTATCATCGCCCTGCCCAACTGCGCTTAGTGAAGAACTGGCCCTTGACACTAGATCTACTCCTGTAACCCAAATTGTTGATTTATATGACATCTGGATGGTGAAAAGAAATTCCGTAATGTAAAAAATCCAGAAATGCGTGGGTGCTAAGTCACTTCAGTCATGTTCATGTCCAACTCTTTGCAACACTATGGGTTATAGCCCACCAGGCTCCTCTGTCCTGGAATTCTCCAGGCAAGAAGTGGAGAAGTGGAGTGGTTTGCCACACCCTCTTCCAGGTGATCTTCCCCAAACAGAAATCAAATCCCTGTTTCCTGCAGTTCCTGCACTGAGGGTGGATTTTTTATCACTGGGCCACCAAGGGAGCCCATATTCAAATTTTAAAGAAACTGACGATTCGTTTCATATATGATATTATACATGTTTCATCATGTTGATGTATGGCAAAACCAATACAATATTGTAAAGTAATTAACCTCCAATTAAAATAAATTTATATTTTTTAAAAAAAAGAAACTGAATGTAGAAAAAGAACAGTTTCCAAGAGAATTGTCATAAATTTCAATAATGCCATACTAATACTTTCATTTTAGCTCAATCAGCCTAGGTTTCCTTTTTTGCTGATAGAAACTTATTAGATAACTAATCACTCTGGTAACTATGTTGCACTCACCCCTTTTTCCAGAGCTTTTCCTTAAACAAAATAATTTATATATTTTATTCTAAGTCGGCTACAAAATTAATTTCAAATTTTGGATATCTACACTAGTTGAGAATATAAAGTAATATAAATTACTTTGTATTAAATGCTTTAAAGTGTTGATCAAACACAACATCAAAAACTCAATTATAATCATGCACATAAAAATTAGACTTGTACATTGATTTGGACATATCTTCTTGATTATCAGTGTTTCAAATTGTTCATGGTTTAATCACCTCTAATTTGGACATGAAAATAAGTGTTCCTTGACAGTAACTCTGACAGACTTTAAAACACTTGAAATTATTTTGTTCAATTGTTTGAAGAATTTACAACACTATTAAACATGATAGGCATGTAAATATAGCTAACTATGTGGTTAAAATGACATCTAAGGAACCAATTAAATTAGAGTAATCTGATTTCTCCAAATGTGAGAACAACCAGAATAGATTTTGTTAATGGTCCTCAATTAATAAGATTCTGCATAATCTTCCAGAAAAAGGATGAATGTTTAAAAGACTGTTCTAAATTTTTTGAGCATAAAAGATATGCAGTCCTACAAGAATAGTATCTATTTTAGAATTATGAATAGATGAGGAAAATCTTAGAAACTGCATTGTCATAAAATTCTACTTGCCAAAAAGAATGAAAATTCCAGAAATAATACATCAGACAAAAGCACATTCAACAAATGTGAAATGTTTTTATATCATAGTAGCTAGGCGTGCCATTAGCTTTTGTCAATATATCAAAGATAAAAATCGTGACATTGGTTATATCTAATTTTGAAACAACTAATTTAATTTACAAGGGAGAAATCATTTGCTGGTTAAAACTTCAGAGCACCATCAGTAGTGCTGATTATAAAATATATTTTTACTATTTAGACATTTGGAGATATGTTCTCTTTTGATTCCCACATAGAAATTTCAAATCAGTCAATGGTCTATATAGGAATGAATCTGAGCTGTAATGTGTAGCTATAAAGACTTCCACAGTACCTGAAATTATAGTGTGAAAATAATTTAGTCTGAAGTTTTTTGTTTTTTGCTTCACAGATCAAAACAGTTCCCATATATTTGTGATGCAAAATTTAAACTGGAAAAATGAGTTGAAGAGAAATTTTTGTATGCTGAGTCAATTTGATTTAAAGGAATTTTTAAAACAAATTTTAACAATTCAAGTTGAAGAACATCACAAATATATGTAGCCAGACTTTAATGAGATTAATCCAAGGGGTCTAAACAGAGAGTACTCTAAATTTTAATTACGAGCCATAACATACTTTACTTTATGCATTGCTACCTTGACTCTGAAAATGACTCTTTTGGAAATTTAATCAATATATCTGTTTAGCTACATTGCAAATAGATCACAGAATTCCACTGACTTTCCCAAAAAATTGTCACTAGTACTAGAAGTTAAAATTGTCAAAGAAAACATTGGGCAATTACTAAATTTTGTAGTTAGTTAACTATTATATTAAATGGAAATCTAAGATTCTGTCAAACTTTTATAAAAACTTGATTTAATTCATAGAATAGTCATATGCAGTACAGAAGCTGTCTGTAATGAATCTTAGTCTTTTCCTTTCATTCATAGGTTAAATGTTTACAAATATTAAATGGAGTTTTATATATAATTCAGGAGAACAAAAATGAACCAAGATTCAAGAAGTTTCCAAATACATTCTTAGCATTTGATAAACGTTCATTGATCTTTATTTTGACTGGCCCTCAGATTTATGTAAAATTCCTTTACCTGGTTTTCAACTTGAATGTTCTGCCAACAATAAATTCTTGGGAATATTACATTTTTTTTAAATCTTAGCTTCCCGAAAATATATCAAAGTCCAAACAATACAATGTGTTTTCTCATGCAGGCTTTTCCAAAATAATCAAAGGTGAATGCTTGTACCTTTATTTACATAAAACAAACCACTGTAACGGCTTATCAGAAAGGAATATGTAATTAGGAAGTCAGACTAACACTAAATAATCACTAATCCATTTGCGAAAAGGTAGAGAGAAAAATCACTGTGAGGCTAACGAGAACTATACATTGTCTTTCCTATACATTTCTCTTTGGTGATGTCATATAAATACATTTATACGCATTTGTGTGTGTGTGTGTGTCTATGTACTCAGTCATGTCCCACTCTTTGTGACTCCATGGACTGTAGCCCACCAGGCTCCTCTGTCCATGAAATTTCCCAGGAAAGAATATTTGAGTGGGTTGCCATTTCCTTCTCCAATATATATACATATATGCTGCTGCTGCTAAGTCGCTTTCAGTTCAGTTCAGTCGCTCAGTCTGTCCGACTCTTTGTGACCCCATGAATCGCAGCACGCCAGGCCTCCCTGTCCATCACCAACTCCCGGAGTTCACTCAGACTCACGCCCATCGAGTCCGTGATGCCATCCAGCCATCTCATCCTCGGTCGTCCCCTTCTCCTCCTGCCCCCAATCCCTCCCAGCCTCAGAGTCTTTTCCAATGAGTCAACTCTTCGCATGAGGTGGCCAAAGTACTGGAGCTTCAGCTTTAGCATCATTCCTTCCAAAGAAATCCCAGGGTTGATCTCCTTCAGAATGGACTGGTTGGATCTCCTTGCAGTCCAAGGGACTCTCAAGGGTCTTCTCCAACACCACAGTACAAAAGCATCAATTCTTCGGTGCTCAGCCTTCTTCACAGTCCAACTCTCACATCCATACATGACTACTGGAAAAACCATAGCCTTGACTAGACAGACCTTAGTTGGCAAAGTAATGTCTCTGCTTTTGAATATGTTATCTAGGTTGGTCATAACTTTTCTTCCAAGGAGTAAGCGTCTTTTAATTGCATGGCTGCAGTCACCATCTACAGTGATTTTGGAGCCCGAAAAAATAAAGTCTGACACTGTTTCCACTGTTTCTCCATCTATTTCCCATGAAGTGATGGGACCAGATGCCATGATCTTCGTTTTCTGAATGGTGAGCTTTAAGCCAACTTTTTCACTCTCCTCTTTCACTTTCAGCAAGAAGCTTTTTAGTTCCTCTTCACTTTCTGCCATAAGGGTGGTGTCATCTGCATATCTGAGGTTATTGATATTTCTCCCTGCAATCTTGATTCCAGCTTGTGTTTTTTCCAGCCCAGCATTTCTCATGATGTACTCTGCATAGAAGTTAAATAAGCAGGGTGACAATATACAGCCTTGATGTACTCCTTTTCCTATTTGGAACCAGTCTGTTGTTCCATGTCCAGTTCTAACTGTTGCTTCCTGACCTAGTTGCGTCCAACTCTGTGCGACCCCATGTACGGCAGCCCACCAGGCTCCCCTGTCCCTGGGATTCTTAGGCAAGAACACTGGAGTGGGTTACCATTTCCTTCTCCAATGCATGAAAGTGAAAAGTGAAAGTGAAGTCGCTCAGTCATGTCCAACTCCCAGTGACCCCACGGACTGCAGCCTACCAGGCTCCTCCGTCCAGGCAAAAGTACTGGAGTGGGGTGCCATAGCCTTCTCCGACACACATATATATGTATTAGTTTATATATATATATACACATATACACACACACACACATACACACACACATACATTAGCTATGAGCAAGTAATATCATGAGATTGTATAATATAAATATATTACTGATATACCTGCAATTTTTAATAAAAATTCCATCAAAGTCCATAGTTTCAGAGGAGCATATAAAACTAAGAAATAAAAAGGTATTGGGGGAATTCCCAAAATCCTTCCTACAAATGCATGTAAAGTGGATTGGTCACACCTGGCCTGATAGTTATTTTATTTTGTTTTAGAGAGAATTTATAGATTAATACAGGATATCCATTTGTTCTGTGTTTCTTAGATTCTGTATTTATCTATTTGACATCCATTCATCATCAGACCAATTATGGTAGCTGTATATATTTTCTTATTTTTTTGTACTGTTTATACTATGGCATCTGGAACCTTATAGACTGGAGGAGAGATTCCTCCTTTGAGGCCTAGCTAAATTCCACAGAAAATTAAGGATTTGTCCATAAACATGCCTTTCATATGCAAACCAACCAAACCCAAGTCTATACCTTCAACTTCCTCCTTGTTAAACTTACACAACCAAGCCAATATTTCTCCTGCCCTAAATCATCCTAGGACCAGGTAACCAGGCAACTAGAGATCACCCAATAGACAAAGCCTGCGAGAGGTATTCAAACTGGACAGTTCTAGACTGTTCACCCTACCTCGCCTTTCCGGCAGAAATCCCAATAAAGGCTCTGGCCTCAACTTTTTCCTTGTTCGTGTCTTCCGCCACCTGACTAAAACCTGGGCTTCTGCTTGACCTGGATGACCTGTCTATGGCCTGCTACTCCTGCTGCTAAATCGCGTCAGTCATGTCCAACTCTGTGCGACCCCATAGACGGCAGCCCAACAAGGCTCCTCTGTCCCTGGGATTCTCCAGGCAAGAATACTGGAGTGGGTCGCCATTTCCTTCTCCAATGCATGAAAGTGAAAAATGAAAGTGAAGTCTCTCAATCATGTCTGACTCCTAGCGACCCCATGGACTGCAGCCAACCAGGCTCCTCCGTCCATGGGATTTTCCAGGCAAGAGTACTGGACTGGGGTGCCATTGCCTTCTCCGGTCTGTGGCCTATAAGTATAATAAACGTGGTTTTCCTAAGCCTCTCCCATGTCTCTTCCACAACTGGCTGACCATTGTAAAAAATGACCTTATAAAAGAACATAGAACAAAACTCTTTTAGAGATAACCGTGTCACCTGTAATCATATTATTCCAAACACAGACATAATTTCCCTTTATATATTTATTAATACTTGATCAACTGACACACAGTTTCAATCATATCTTTTGTTCAATATTGACAAATTTCATAAAATAGTGCTCCTCCTGACCTCATTTTAATATATTTTCTGTTCCCTTTTTATAGTGGCTTTCCAGAAAGTATTTATTTTTCATAACTGAAATACTGTACCCTTTGACCAACACCTCCCATTTCCCCGTCTGCCCTGATCCTGGTTAATCACTCTCTTACTAATTGCTTCTATATGACTATTTTAGATTCCATGTATAAGTGAGATCATGCAGCATTTCTCTTTCTGCCTCTGGTTTATTCCATTTAGCGTAATGTCCTCCTTAATTGCTTCTGATTATTAAATTATTACTTTTGAAAATCAAATGGTCTCTAACTCTCACATGCCTAATCACTTATGTGAAGTGTTAGATGGATTAAGGTCCATCCATATTTATCTTACTCTAAGCTTACTGTCATTTCAAATTGTAGTACAAAAGTCCTCAAAAATTTTTCACAAATACATTTTTCTAGTTTGTGTGTTTATTTTTCTTTGAAGAATACTGGATAGTGATGAAAATTTTATTTTACTCAGCCTCTCCTGGCTGTACCTGACTGACCATCTCACAAGAAAAGCACAGAACACTGAAACTATCCACTTAAAAAGATCACTTTAATTATCTTTGAGTCTCATCTATTTGTATGGATCTTATTCTCCTTTTATCATAGGTCATCTGCACAAAGACATTGTGATCAAAGCAGTGTGAAATATTTCTTAAGGCCATGATTGGAACATTTCATAATAGCTCCCAGAGAGGTATTAATAGAATCCTTGCTGCATTTCTTAAAAGACAGTAAAGCTACTTCTTTACTCCTCCATTCTCACCTAATATAAGGGTTCCTATAATAGTAATTAATGTAAATTAATTAGTTGAAATTTCAGATTCACTAAATAATATGAGCTATTTATATATTAAGTTCAATTGCATTTTGTCAAGTGCTCTTACTTCTTGCTTTCTATATATGCAGGTACTTTTAAGATAAATATAAACGTGTTTATGAATTACTGAAACATCATCATCAAATTATTATTTTATGAAACAATCTGCGATTCAATAGACTTTTGAAGGCTTTCCATTTCTTCCTTCAAGATATTTTCTGAACCAAGAAAAACATCAGAAAAGTATATTTTTCCAAGAAGAACTGATTCTAATGTCAGAAGTTTCAATGCAACCATGAAGTTAGGTGGTAAATATTTGGTCTATATGAAATCAAGAGCTATTGAGCTAACTAGATACTGTTAGGTAACTAGACACTTTGCATCAAGACACATTATTCTGCAGAATCAAAGATACAAGCCCTTTTTTTGTCCTATGCTAGACCATGCACTCATCTGCAAAGATGGGAGAAATTTATTTAGATGAGACAGACTAGGAGTACTGAATTATATAGGTAAGAAAGATAGTTAAGGTTAAGAGTGTGAATGGAAATGAAATAAAGTTTTTCAATCAAAAAAGGGGAACAAGCAAAATTATAAGCTACTAAAACTGCATTCATGTAAGGCTGATCTTTTTAAAGCTGGGTTCAAGGCTGACTCACTATGCTTTAAATGAATATACTAGGGTTAGAATTTCCTGAATTATGAGAAAGCATCATTGATTTTTGAATGGACAAAATCAGAGTTCACCATTTCTGTGTTTTTGTCCTCATAAAGATTTGAAAAAATATTTTTTATTACCTTACATTACAGAAATGGTCTGTGTGAGATTCCAAGTACCTTTTATTAGACTGGTACTGGTATCTAAGCTTCTAATACCAAGATAAGAGAATTAATACTCAGAAATTATTATTATTAAGCTTTTATGATAACCATTTATAATGGATATTTATGTTAAAGACCTAAATAGAAAGTACTTTTTTACTAACAATGCCAAGACAAATGTGCAACAGTTACTGTTGTACAACTGTTACTAAATTTCTTGATTTAAAAAAGATTAATCCTAACCCCAGTTCTTATGAACAAATTTTTTTCAAACCACTAATAAGATAAAAAGGATTATTAAATCAGAGGACTATGCTCAGAGTCCAAATCATCATGTTTCATTTGAATAACAACATATAGTAAGGCCTAGAGATTTCACTGTTGTCAAGTTTGTCATCAGTCAGGATCTTCAAGTGCTTCTTCAGCATGATTTTGATGACATGAAAGATCCTAGATGGCTCAGATAAAAATGATAGTCTCATCATCTTAAGGACTGATAAAACTGAAACCATTATACATAAGAATCATATTAGCGGATTCATGCCAATGTATGGCAAAACCAATACAGTATTGTAAAGTAAAATAAAGTAAAAATAAAAATTAAAAAAAAGAATCATATTAACACAGCAAGTAAAATCTGAGTGTCTATATCTATTCTATAACAGACTAATCCTCCAGGGGATCTTCCCCACCCCAGGATCAAACCCGTGTCTCTTATGTCTCCTGCATTGGCAGGCAGGTTCTTTACCACTAGCACCACCTGGGAAGCCCAATAAACAGTAAGGCTGAGGAAAATGACAGGACACTGAAACACCTTATTAATTGGACTGATCTCAACTTCATTCTTTTAAAAAATTTTTTAAAAATAATGTCTGTGGTTTTTGAGAAAGTAGAGGAACCATTTCACTCTATCAGACTGAAAATTCTCATGGCCAAAATGGTACCTAGTACAGATCTGTAATGACAGGCTTGAGGCTCATACCTTCACTGCACAAAGGAGCCATGTATGAAGCAGATGTTAATAATTGACGTGTGCAGCATTTCGGTAATACCTTGAGTAAGGTGAATTAAACAGAGGGCTTTTTCAAGTAGTTCAATGTTTCCTCTTATGAAGAAACCTACCTTATAGAAAAACACTACATAAGAGTAAACAAAGTTGGAAATGGAATACAAAAGGGTACGTTGTCAAAAAATTTACCAGGCAAATTGTCAGTTTTTAAAACACTAGTGAAACTTCAAGCGAAAGTTAAAACTGGTTATATAATCTTCTCAGAAAAAAAAAAATTGGCAGTGTTTATAAATATCGTTAACAATTAGCCTAGTAGCTCCTTAAAGAAATAGTTGATTCTGGGTCTGAGGCAGGGTAAATAAAAGATGACCCTGGAAAATCTTATGGTCCCAGATACTATGGAAGTGCTCAGAAAAGAATGGGAGCATGTTGAAAGCACAAAAGTCAGATGAAAGGAGTTCTTAATCTCCAAATATAAAACCATTTGAGCAACTAAATGAATTAATTCTTAGAGTACTGGATTATGGCCCATAAAATAAAATAAATATCTTTGTGTTGTTTAATCACTTAGTCATATTCGACTCTTGTGACTCCATGGACTGCAGACTGCAAGGTTCCTCTGTCCATGGGATTTCCCAGGCAAAAATATTGGAATGAGTTGCCATTTAAGCAATTAAATAAATAAATAAATGGAGGAAAAGTGACAGCTATTCCTTACAGGAAAAAAATTTTAATTTCCAAATGCAGAAAGAATGAGAGAAATAGCAAGTCACTATTAAGCAAATAAATAAAGTAATAAATAGGTAATATGCAGGAAATATTCACTGATGAATGCTACAATTAGTAGGCAAAGGTTTTAAGAGAAACAAGATATCTGCATAGTCGCAAAGTATCTCCCCAAAATTATTACAAAGGGAAATTTTTAACTTTACAGGGGAAAATCCAACCAACACTTCTATAATCAAGGTTAATATCCCTAGAAATAGGACATCATCTATCCCCTGACATGATGCACTGGGAAGAGTTCATTTCATTTCAGTGATATTAACCAAAAAAATATGCCTGACCTCAGGATAATTAGGAGAACTGCAGACAAGCACAAACTGAGAGATATTCTACCAAAAAAAAAAATCTGTATACCTCAAGAGTGTCAAAGTTATGAAAGATAAGGGAAGACAGTACCTCACAAATTGGAGATGATTAGAGACATGATATCTAAACACAAAATGGAATCCTGGAACAGAAAAATGATATTAGTGGAAAAACAGGTGATATGCTAATAAATATTTGGTTTAGTTAACAGAATTGTCCCAATGTTAATTTCCTGGATTTAATAACTGTAGTTATGTAAGGTGTTAGCATGGCAACATAGATGAAAGGTATTCAGGAACTCTTTGTACTGTTTTTGCAATTATTCTTTAGGTATAAAATAATCTCAAAATAAAGAGCTAAAAAATAGTAAAACGAATGCTTCCTTTTGTATTTATTTTTCTATGCTTTCTAAGCTACTCTAAAATATATCAATTTTATAATTAGGAAAAATATATTTTATTATACTTCCAAGATTATATTACTGGCACACATCTTATTACTGTCAAATGAATAAAGTTATTTTATAAGGATTATTGAATCACTGATTGAATGAATTGTGCATATTAGGTATAAAAATCTTCAATATAATTATTTTCAAAGGTAAAAAATTAAGCTAATAGCAACAATAATCACTATTATCTTTGTCATTACTCAAAAATATATATATACAAGTATATATACATGGGAACATAATATGAGTGCATAATATTTATGCATGCAAATATATATGTATAGGTACACAATTATGTATGTAATTTTGTCCATAATTCATTTATTTTCACAAGCTATTATTGTTGAGACAGATGCTATTACTGTTATCATCCCTATTTTATAGATAAGTAAAGGGAGGCTTTGAACTACTAGGCAACTTGCCAATGCTGTCATACCTACAAATTAGAACAGTTAGCACTGTCTGTCTTCAGAGTTTCAGTTCTTGACAGTTGATGTCTACTGTTGTCGCTGCCTAATAACCCAAGAGACATTTAAGAAGGACTTTTCTGCACTTAGCTTTGTGAAAGCAGCACAAAAGTATCTAAAGTAGACTCTGTTTTTAAGACCCTACACTCTAATTGAGGAAACAAGTTACATGTATGTGTATTTATATATAAGTAAAAATAGTTTTACATACATATAGAAATTGCAAAGTGATATGTAATATGTACTAAATGCTAAACGAGTAAAACAAGCAGTAAGAACTTAATTTTCTAATCCATTATGACTTATTAAAAAAAAAAAGCTCTATTTTATTGCAAGCTTTTGTTTTCTACCATTCATTCCCACAGGAAAAATAATTCAAAGAATTTTTGTTTGTTTGTTTATTTAGGTAAAATTTCCCAAGCTTCCATATTCATAAGGATCACCTGTAGAGTTCTTTAAATTCCTTGTTTATTGGCACCATCCCTTTGACATTCTAAGCCTAAAGTTTGAATAAGGCCCAGAACTTGCATTTTTAATGAGTTCTCCTGATGATTCTGATGCAAGTGGTCTTTGAATTTAAGGTTTTCAATAATCCTTTTTCTTGGCAGAAAAAATACCAAAATTTTGTATCTACCAGAAGTGCTCTGTAGGATTACATAAAAATCAGATTTTTGGACAGGCATTATACTGTGAAGTTATTTGTTAATAAAACAAAGTGTACAGTATGCACTCAAATTACAATCATATTATATATTAGGTTTATATCTTGCTGTCTACATTTCTTTTTCATTTTTTAACCATATTCTTATTTCTGAGCAAATCAAAAAGAGTTTGAACAAGCTTATTACCAGAGCAGCTTAAATATCAACAAAAAATCACTATTGTATTTATGCCCACTATACTTATAAAAGAAGCAGTACAAACATAACAATAATCAAATATGCTTTATAAACAAAGCTATGTTTTACAGTAGTTGTTATATATCTAACTACTTTTTATGGCATTTGCTTTCTGGAATTTGATTAGATCATCATCTTTGATATCAAACCCTCATGTGTCAAAAAGTGAAAAAAAGCCATTAGGAAGCAATAGCAATCTCTGAATAATTTTGGTTTCTCAGGATAAGCAAGAAGCAGAAGTACAAATAAATACTGAAGGCACTCCAGCAACCTAACACATTCATTATGGAATGGGAAAATTCTTTAAAAATTTGCTTATTAGATCTTTAGACCACAATGAAAAATGAGCAAGTTTGGATGATACTGATAATATAAGGTCTTTATCATTAAATCAAAACTATACAGAATCCTTGGCTACAATACATTCTCATTCTATCACACTGAGTCCATATATTAAACTCCATTTAGGCCCTCTGAGAAAACCCCTGGAGTTCTGAACTACTTGGAATTGGGTCTAAGCTTAATATAGAAACGTCTGTACAAATGGCACCTCAGGAATTTTTATGTCATTCTTGATACAGTGCATAAAAATTCTCACAAGACAAAACTAGGAAACACTGCCACAAGAAATTAAAGATCTAAAAACTATAGAGAGAGTTCACATTTGGAAGACTCAATATTGTCAAGATAGTAATTTTCAAATTGATCTATAAATTCAAAGCAATTCCTATTAAGACCCTTGCAGGCTTTTCATAGCAGTCAACAAGCAGGCCCTAAAATTTATATGGAAATGTAAAGTATCTAGAATAGCCAAAACAACTTAGAAAAAGAACAAAAGTGAAAGATTTATACCACTTGATTTTAAATATTATTAGAAAGCTTCAATAATCAGACAGTGGTACTAAGGTGAAGATATGCAAAGGAAATGGCAACCCACTCCAGTACTCTTGTCTGGAAAATTCCATGGACGGAGGAGCCTGGTAGGCTACAGTCCATGGGGTCGCAAAGAGTCGTACACGACTGAGAGACTTCACTTCACTTATTCATGTACATCAACAGAACAGAATCAGAGTCCAAACAAATAACCTTATTATCGATTTAATTTCAACAAAGCTGCCAAGAAAATTCAGTGGAGAAAGATAATGTTTTCAACAAATGATGCTGGGGAAATTGCATAAACAAAAAGTAACAATTTTTATCTCATACCATACATAAAAATTAACTCAGAATGGATAGTCAAAAAAGAGTGTTAGTAAAAGAGTGGGAAAACCAAAACTGTAAAATGGCACAATCTCATTGAAAAATAGTCTGGAAATTTCTTTTAACATTGACTATAACCCTACCATATAGTAAGATAGTATTTTATGAAGCTAGACCAACAATGACCCTAAAAATATAAGTAAAACAAAGTGAGCTTTAATGGAAAAAAGTAGCTTCTCAGAAATTTAGTTGCTTTGATTTTCCTTATGGTGAAGTTTAAAGAGTATCAAGAGAAATTTAGAAAGGTGATTTGGATAAGAAATAACAATTTGACCCAAGTTAAATACTTCTCTTCCTCTCTTATATATTGTATGTGACATATACTTTCTTAACTCAGCTTTGAATATATATTTCAAAAGATCTCCACAGATAGTTTGCTGAAACCATGGCCAACTTCAACATTATATTCACAAAGAGAACAAATTTTATGGTACAGACTTGGGTGTATGTGTATGCATAAAGTTATTTTTAATTTTCATGAGTATCTTATTTGCCCTTTCATTGATTTGTATAAATATGAATAATACAAGCATTGTTTAAATCAATCTTCTCTCTGTTAGTGATAATGAGTAAACAATAACTTAATTATTTTGTAATTTTCTGACATAAAATTGACCATTTTGCCATGTACAATTCAGTAGTGTCCAGTACTTCCACAATGTTGTGTAATCATCACCACTAACTACTTCCAGAACACTCCCATCACTCCAAAAAGAAACCCCAGAGTTCTTAATTCTCAGTTCTCTGCTATACCCCAAGCCCAGTGCCTATTACAGACATTTCAATAAATGGAATCCTGCAATATCCAACCTACAATGCCTTACACTTTATAGCACCTTGTTTCATAGAACTTTCATTTTTGAAGATGTAGATATGAAAGCTCATTTTATAATGGGATTCTTATTTTTATTTATTTTTTAGTTCAGTTCAGTCACTCAGTCGTGTCCGACTCTTTGTGATCCCATGGACTACAGCACACCAGGCTCCCCCATCCATCACCAACTCCCAGAGCCTACTCAAAGTCATGTCCATTGAGTCGGTGATGCCATTCAACCATCTCATCCTCTGTCGTCCCCTTCTCCTCCTGCCTTCAATCTTTCCCAGCATCAGGGTCTTTTCAAATGAGTCCGCTCTTTGATGCCATCATCTTCATTTTTTGAAAGCTGAGTTTTAAGCCAGCTTTTTCACTGTCCTCTTTAACCTTCATCAAGAGGCTCTTTAGTTCCTCTTTGCTTTCTGCCAAAAGGGTGGTGTCAGCTGCATATCTAAGGTTACTGATATTTCTCCCAGCAATCTTGATTCCAGCTTGTGCTTCATTTAGCCTGGCATTTTGTATGATGTACTCTGCATATAAGTTTAATAAGCAGAGTGACAGTATACAGCCTTGATGTACTCCTTTCCCCAGTTTGAACCAGTCTTTTGTTCCATGTCTGGTTCTAACTGATGCTTCTTGACCTAGTACTAATGAATGGTCAAATCTAAAAGCCTGCAAGTATTAATTTTATGTTGAAAATATTGCGATCAGATAAAGAAGTGGGATAGTTTATGATGGAGGATTACAGAATATCTGAACCTTCAACTAGAACTCAAAAAGTCAAGAGAGCCTGGCAGAAAAATAATCATACTTCCAATGTGTCATTACTTTCTAACCTTAGGATGATGGTTATTTCAGAAGTCTAAACTGGGTATAGACTGCAGAGCATTGTAAGATGCGTCAAGTGAATGGAAACATGCAGGTGCCATTCTTAACCCATTTTCTATGCAGAGAAAATTCTACTCTTCCCTTCTCGTATCTCATAGGATACATGCCACTTGATCATTTGGCTTTTTGTGAAGATACTACTTTCAATCTATGTAGTAAACATTAGTTACATCTTATTTATTTTTATATAACTGTAAATTAAAGTTCTAGTATATCCTTCCTATTTAAAGAATTGTCTCAGATACTCCTTGAGATTTATTGCTCTTATTTAGAAAAAGGGAATAACTAATATATAATACATTTACTGTTTGAAATAAGGTATGTTTTGGTCAGAAAAAGACTGTAGCAATCAATTGGAGACTAGAATTTTAAACTAACTTAATTTACAGATGAAGCTGAACATCAAAGAGATAAGGACATGTATTTAAGGGCAGGCACTTATACTAGTTAATGGCAGAGCTTGGTCTAGAGTTCTCATTTCCTGACTCCCAGTTAATCATTCTTTCCACAGTCCTATTCTAGCATAAACAAATGAGTGCTGAATTGAAATGATGATGATAATTAGACAATCTTTGTGAAGTAATAATATTAATAGGTACTGTCTCAGGCTTCTGCTAAGCACAAACATCTCTAGTCTTTATGATTCTCTTGATAGGTTGCTAATGTTATCTAGCCTTGACGGATGAGAAACTGATGCTGAAACAGATTGAATAAGTTACCCAGACTCACATAGCTAAAACCTGAGCTAGGATTTTAAAATATTGCATCTAACTAAAAATTCATTCAATTCTTTTAAATTAAAGCCAATTAAAAATAAATTGCACTCATCTCACACTCTAGTAAAGTAATGCTCAAAATTCTCCAAGCCAGGCTTCAGCAATACATGAACCATGAACTGCCAGATGTTCAAGCTGTTTTTAGAAAAACCAGAGGAACCAGGGGTCAAATTGACAACATCCGCTGGATCACTGAAAAAGCAAGAGAATTCTGGAAAAACATCTATTTCTGCTTTATTGACTATGCCAAAGCCTTTGACTGTGTGGATCGCAATAAACTGTGGAAAATTCTGAAAGAGATGGGAATAACAGACCACCTGATCTGCCTCTTGAGAAATCTGTATGCAGGTCAGGAAGCAACAGTTAGAACTGGACATGGAACAACAGACTGGTTCCAAATAGGAAAAGGAGTACGTCAAGGCTGTATATTGTCACCCTGCTTATTTAACTTCTATGCAGAGTACATCATGAGAAATGCTGGACTGGAAGAAACACTGGACTGGAAGAAACACAAGCTGGAATCAAGATTGCCGGGAGAAATATCAATAACCTCAGATATGCAGATGACACCACCTTTATGGCAGAAAGTGAAGAGGAACTAAAGAGCCTCTTGATGAAAGTGAAAGAGGAGAGTGAAAAAGTTGGCCTAAAGCTCAACATTCAGAAAACGAAGATCATGGCATCCGGTCCCATCACTTCATGGGAAATAAATGGGGAAAAGTGGAAACAGTGTCAGACTTTATTTTGGGGGGTTCCAAAATCACTGCAGATGGTGACTGCAGCCATGAAATTAAAAGACGCTTGCTCCTTGGAAGGAAAGTTTTAACCAACCTAGACAGCATATTCAAAAGCAGAGACATTACTTTGCCAACAAAGGTCCATCTAGTCAAGGCTATGGTTTTTCCAGTAGTCATGTATGGATGTGAGAGCTGGACTATAAAGAAAGCTGAGCACCAAAGAATTGATGCTTTCGCATTATGGTAGTGGAGGATACTCTACGGAGTCCCTTAGACTGCAAGGAGATCAAACCAGTCAATCCTAAAGCAAATCAACTGTGAATATTCATTGGAAGGACTGATACTGAAGCTAAGGCTCCAACACTTACAGCTGATGTAAAGAACTGACTCATTGGAAAAGACCCTGATGCTGGGAGAGATTGAAGGCAGGAGGAGAAGCGGACAAGAGAGGATGAGATGGTTGGATGGCATAACCCACTCGATGGACATTAGTTTGAACAAGCTTCAGGAGCTGGTGAAGGACACGGAAGCCTGGTGTGCTGCACCCCATGGGGTCGCAAACAGCTGGACACAACTGAGCGACTGACCAACAACAACTCATTACCAACCTTAGCATCCTATACATATAATTTATTTCTATATTCACTCACCATGAAAGTGAGTTATGAAAGTGAAAATTCTTATAAGAAAATTAATTTCTTATACTGTATTTCTTGCTTTCTATGTATTACCATGTGTAATGAGTACATTTTCTTTAAAATCATATAATCTAAATTATAATAAAATAGAAATATCAATATAACTTAGTCAACCTGAGTTGCTCTTTAGTTCCATTTTTCTTTTCCTTAAGATAATAATATAAAATGTTTTCATAATATTTTTTCACAAATAATTCAATATACTGGGTCATTTGGAAATCTGGAATTAATATTCTAAATGGTACTAAACTCTCCCATCTATGCTATACTGCCGCTGCTGCTCCTAAGCTGCTTCAGTTGTGTCCAACTCTGTGCGACCCCATAGACAGCAGTCCACCAGGCTCCCCCATCCCTGGGATTCTTCAGGCAAGAACACTGGAGTGGGTTGCCATTTCCTTCTCCAGTGCATGAAAGTGAAAAGTGAAGGTGAAGTCGCTCAGTCATGTCCGACTTTCCATGACCCCATGGACTGCAGCCCACCAGGCTCCTCCGTCCATGGGATTTTACAGGCAAGACTACTGGAACAGGGAACCATTGCCTTCTCCACTATGCTATACTACATTACCTTTTAAAAAGCAACCTTTATTCTAGCGGCATAACTCAAGGCAGTTTTATAAGTTTAACTTAAGTTCCTTTTGGGACATCTGAATTTTAGAAGGGATCTAACGTGGACCACTACATATCATCTAAGATTAAAGGTATAAAATAGAAATATTTGTTATAAAAAGATTCACCTAGAAGCCTCGTCCATAGCCTATAATTTAAAGATTATCCAATTATTTACTCCTAAAACAAATCCAGCACTGTCAATACAAAATTGAAAGTGATGTGCAATAAACTGGTTCATACTTTTCTTTTTGGTTCATACTTTTAAAAGATTAATTCCGTCCTCTAAAGTAATGCCACCATCATTACTATTACATAGAGTTTCTATGTATACCCATATCAAAGAGCTTACAACTATGATTAAATATTTGAAGACAAAACAGCAGTTTCTCAAAAAGTTAAATGGAGTCCTATCTCTACTCTAGATTAGCTAGACTGTGAGGTCCACGTGCACAGGACATTTGTCTGTCTTGTTCATTGCTTTACTCTCACCACCAAGAACACGTTTGGCCAATAGTAGGAATTTAATGGGCTTCCCTGGTAACTCAGCTGGTAAAAAATCCACCTGCAGTGCAGGAGACCTGGGTTCGATCCCTGGGTTGGGAAGATCCCCTAAAGGAGGGTATGGCAACCCACTCCAGTATTCTTGCCTGGAGAATCCTCAAGGACAGAGGAGCCTGGTGGGCTACAGTCCATAGGGTCACAAAGAGTCGGACATGACTGAGCAACTAAGCACAGCACACAGGCATTTAAAAAGTTAATGAATCTTCTGAACCTAATTTTGTTCTATTGCTTCAGAAATAACAGTCAGGTGCTATGAAAACCAGACTCAATTCTGAGCCTATTAGAGTTTTTGAATGTCCTAACCTTAGGGTTATCTAGGGCCTACAAATGCAACAATGCCTGGTGCAACAGAAGAAAATAATCTCTGACACTCCCTTGGAAGAACTAAGAGAAAAGGGGACAGGGCAGGGCCTCCTTCACACAAAGTCTGAAGACGTACTTTATGTATACTAAGTTAAAGTAAAAGTTGGAGGCTTAAGAAGAATGTATTCTACCCTTTCACTTAAGTCAGAATTAATATATTCACTTATTTGGCATTCTTATCCATTCTTATCATTTTTCTCCCTCTCTTACTTCTCTACCTACCTCTGACTGCTGCTTTCCCATGTCTAATCTTGGCTTTTAATGCCTTTCTGCTGCAAAGTTTCCATAGCTATAACTAAAAACTCCACCTTCCACCTCCACTGTACAGTGTTTTCCAGTGTTCCATTTCCCCACTTTTCCTTCTGAGCAGATAGTACTGATAAGCCATCTGTCATAAAAGCCTTAAACCTAGAATTTGTCTCATCTATACTTCCATCAGCAATGATAATAGGAGCTTTTACTTAAAACTAAATGTCAGCCATTTCACATAGATGATTTCATTTGCTCATCACAAAACACAGAGGAAAGAACCATCACCTTCCCATTTTTCAGTTGATGAAACTAAGACTTAAATCAGTCTTCCAAGATTATATAGCATGTAAATAGCAGTTCTGGAACCTGTAAGACTGTGTTTTAAAATACTATGTCATACTGCCTTTCACATAATTATTTGCAAAGTCATCTGATTAATTTTCTAAAACACAGCCCCAAACTATTTCTTCCTTTTTCTTCCAAGTATAAAACTCCAGCCCAGCGTCTGACTATTATAGGTCTGGTTAATAATATAATATTTTTTTAAAAAGCTTTATTTTCTGAACTAGCTTTAAAAGACCTATATTCCAGTTCTGGTTTCACTACTATATGACCTTAAACATGTTTTCCAAACTACCTGTGTCTTCATTCTTTATATGCAAAATTAAGACAGTAAAATCTGCTTTATTCAACATGATTATTTGAGGCAGGGAGGTCATAAAAGCAATTGAAGAGATTGAAAATACTATTCAGATATAAAAGTAGGCCAATAATTCAACAATATTTCTAACCTCTCATGCTTATTTTCCTTATAATGAACTGCTAAGATGATTCTATCTTGCTATTAACTTTTGCAACAGTTTTGTGCTGGGTATAATCCTCATGAAATGCACTTTCAACTCTTCAAGAATGTCCACCCAACTTACTGCAGACCTTTTCTAGACAAACTTGTATTTTCTCTACTCTTTTAAGTCACAAACTGTTTGTCCATCTAGCCCAATAATGTCATCATCTTCTACATTTTTCCAGTTAATCCTCATTTGGTCCTAAACCCTTTAAATATTTCCCACCTGGGACAATTCATATTCCACATCAAACTAACTTCAGCCTGCTCTTCTAGGACAACTTCCAAACCCCTTCCCCATTAAAAAAAAAGGTTCTTCCCCTATATCTTAATCTTCCTTAAATTTCCATTCCCCAATTCCTGTGTTTAGTTCTTCTCTCTCATACAGGGTACAATTATCCTCTGACATTCTTGATACCTTTTATTCTGAATACCCACAAAAATCCTAATTTATGTATCTATTCAAGTTTGGAAATACAAAGGATAAACCTTTTAGTCTCATTTTTGTAAAATAATTCCACTTTGATCTGTAAAGATATATCTCTGTTTTTAAGCAGGCAGGCTAATTGGCAAGCTTTCATTTCTTCCCTCTCTTTGACACTCCCCCTGCCTTATATCTAAGCTCCATTCTTAGTGGTGACCCCTGCATTATTCTCATCTCCCAGCTCCCTCCCTGCCCAAGACTGGCGTCCTGAGGAGAACTGGGCATGCTCAGTAGCCACAGCCAATTCCGGGATGCAAACTGGAATCTTTTGCAGATTTTGAGCAGGAGAGGTAAGGCCCTAAATATACAGTGGCCCAGAATTTACTCACTCCCCCCGGGGAATTATTTGATTGAAAGATGCGTTCAAAGACTACGAATGGACAGAAATGGACAGCTTGCTGCCAGTTCCAAGTCTGCAAGGTGGGTCACCAACCTGAGTAACAGAGAGCTGAGAACAGACCCTCGGCCTGGTTTGGTGCAGGGAGGAGATTTCTGCTGCTCTGAGCCGTGATAGCACTGATAGATGGCTGGAAGCTAAAGCATGGCATCTCTGTTGCCTCAAGAAAACAGTATTATTGTTTTTCTTTTCTTTTTTTTCCCTTGAACACAGCAACATCAGCTGCTCTAGACTGAGAAAGGATGTTGCCTGAAGAACTACAAAGTCTGTGAGCCAGCCAGATTGTGGAGAGGAGAAGCAAATCAACTACTCACCCAGGAATCAGATCCAGGGAGGCAGCCTGTGACCTAGAGATAAACAGGCTATTTCTAAATGACAGTTCAGGGACATTTCGGATATTCAAAACTGAATCGTGTGCCTGACCCCCAAAATGCATACCTTCTTTTTATGTGAACCATGACACATTTCCCTTTGAGAGAAACTGACATCGCACACACACACACACACACACACACACACACACACACACGATCCTTCTGTTTTCCTTTTCCCTCGTTTCTGCAGAGATTAAATCTCTAGAGCTATAACAGCAGCAGATTCCCTCACCTCACTGGCAGGGGGATGAGGTATGGGGAGGAAATTTATCACAGAAGAAAAATGATTAAAAGAGGGCTTCTTTGCAGGGGCTTGACTGCACAGCCTAACAGAAAGACAGGCAGTAACAGACAGGGAAGGAGATACACAGCTGCCCCTGCTGCTAAACCTAGCCATCTCTTCAAACAGCAGCAAACATGAGACATTTCATCACCGTCGTGCATCCATATTGAGAAGGGGGAAAAAATCATGTGCTTCGTATTATGCATTTCAGTCACCCAAGATGGGAGGAGACCCCTGTCCATATGTCGTGGGAGCTATCCACCACCCCAAAAGTACACTCGCTGAACCTAGCTTGCAGCCCGCTTGCCTGACAGGTTTTGCTGCAAACGCTGTTAATCTACGTGACAGCAGGTTGTCTCTTACCGTAGGCAGCAGCGGCTCCATTTGGGCTCCCTGGTCTTTAATCTCCATGTTCTGTAACGCCTCTGGAATAAGCACCTTTCTCTGCAGTGTCTTCAGTGTCTTACACTCAGCCCGGCACTCGCTCTGCTTAGTATTCGGATCAGGTAGCTCTGAAGCAGGAGGCAATTGCACACTCCAACTCACCAGAGTCACATGGCTCCTACTCACTCGGGCTGCTGGCCAGGTTTTGCACTGAATGCCTTGGATTCCTTGGCCGGTAAGAGAGATTTCCCCAGGCCGGTATCACTGCCCACACCTGGCTACTGGCATAAAGTACAGTCTGCAATGCTGCAAGTCTGATGGACATTAAGACACTCACATAAGATGCTAACTTCTTATATAGACTAGTCCAAGGTGGACTCCAATCAGCTCAGCCAGATTTTGACGCTTTGAACCAATTCACTTTATTCCCAGAAACTGACAGGAGACAAAATTCAAATAAGATGATGTTAATAAGGTACTTGGTATCCTGCTCTGAATACCTGGGGTCACTAAAAACAGATAAGATGACATCAAAATTGATGTTAGTGAAACTAAATTATGCACTAACAAAATAATCCAGCATTTTAGGTCAATGCTGACTTAATAAGAATTTGGCAGTCAAATTCTTTCAATATTTTAATTGTGAAAACCTTAGATATCACACATTGTTACAACTAAAATATCTTTCTATTATTTCCCAACAAAAATAACAGGGCAAGAATGTATTTTTGAGTAACTAATAATTATCAAAGATTATAACTGTATAATATTGAGAAGTATAGGACAAAATACAATTATTGGAGGACAATTGCTCTACGATATCCTGTTAGCCTCTGCCACACATCAACATGAATCAGCCACAGGTATACACATGTCCCCTCCCAGCTGAACCCCCCTCTCATCTCTCTCCCTGTGTATTTTTGTATCATTGCTCCAAAAGGAAACTAAAGAACTTTGAAAAGAATGAATCTAAACCAAAGTAGCCCAAGAACATACCCTTTTGCTTTACAAGTCTCAGTGAAAGAGGGGCGGGGAATTCTCCAACTAATAAATGGAAGGAAAAAAAAGTTCAAGAAGCTCTTCTGTAGGAAAAGCGGTTGATACTGTTTTCTGAGTGACTACATATTTCCTAAAGTAATGAAGTCATATATCAGTGGACCCCAGATTGAGTAGGAGGTTACAAATGAAGAAAGGTTAAAAGATAATGACAAAATTATCAAGATAGTTTATTTTAAATAAGAAAAATTTCACCAGATTTTAAAAACTCTTCAACAGAATTGAATATTAATTATCTTCTGCAACACAAAAAGTTTCTACAATGCTCATCATAGGTGGAATTATACATATCTACTTTCCTTCCTAATGCAATTTTTATAATATAAACTATTATTTTATGATAAGAAAATATTTTATTCTTAAGCCATAATGATTAATATATTTGAGTAGCAACTTCGTGTACAGCACATTGAGATGAAACCAAGGATTTAAATAATAAGATGTCTGATTAAGAATTTGCTAATCTAGGGCTAAACTAGATTTTCTTTTTTTTTTTTAATTTTTTGTTTTATACTGGGGTATAGCCGATTAACAAACAATGTTGAGATAGTTTCAGGTGAACAGTGAAGGGACTCAGCCATTATATATATATGTATCCATTCTCTCCTAAACTTCCCTCCCATCCAAGCTGCCACAAAATATTGGGCAGAGTTCAATGTTCTATACAGTAGGTCCTTGTTGGTTATCCATTTAAAATACAGTAGTGTGTAAACGTCCAGACAAACTCCCTAACTAAACCTTCCCCCATCCTTTCCTCTGGTAACCATAAGTTCTAAACTTGACTTTCTACCATAAACTGAAGAATAAAAGCTCCCTTCTTACTCAAATGACCATAACAGATAATCATACACCACTGACTAGAAGAAAAATAACTTCTATTTAGAACAATTATTTTTATATCATTAAGAAACCCTAAGTCACCCAGTTTATATTTCTTAAAAACAGAATTTAAATATAACTAGGAAAAAGTCTGAACTCTTCTATTCCAAGAGTCAAAATAAAAAATAAGACAGTATTTTAAGTTACTTTTAATCACTGTTTTCCTACAATGTGTATTATTAAACCATATAGGTATTTTGCTGAAACAATCATTTCTTAAGTGCTTACGTATGCTAGAGCTACTATTTCTACCAGTGTAAGACTTACTCAGAATTTTGACAGCAGATGTTAGACTTCTAAAGACCAAAAAAGGCCATGTACCTAAAGGTCTCTGATCCAAGAGGTTGAATGCTAGCCTAGCAAAAACAAAGTGGAGAAAGATAAAGTAATCCTCATTTAATCTACTATCTTTGTCTTCAACCTCAGGCTTTAAAATTAAGGTTCATAACCTGAGAGAATATATCCAGATATTAAACAAGTTCCAGTGAAAGAGGTAAGTATTCATAACTTCTGGGAATAAAATCGTCACTAGGTAGCAAAATTTTTACCGGCAAAACCATCCAAATTTTTTAATATAAATGTATTTATTTTAATTGGAGGCTAATTACTTTACAATATTGTATTGGTTTTGCCATACATCAACATGAATCCACCACAAGTGTACACGTGTTCCCCATCCTGAACCTCCCTCCCTCCACCCTCCCCATCCCATCCCTCTGGGTCATCCCAGTGCACCAGCCCCAAGCACCCTGTGTCATGCATGGAACCTGGACTGGCAATTCATTTCACATATAATATTATACACATTTCAATGCCATTCTCCCAAATCATCCCACCCTCGCCCTCTCCCACAGAGTCCAAAAGACTGTTCTATATATCTGTGTCTCTTTTGCTGTTTTGCATACAGGGTTATCGTTACCATCTTTCTAAATTCCATATATATGTGTTAGTATACTGTATTGGTGTTTTTCTTTCTGGCTTACTTCACTCTGTATATAGGCTCCAGTTTCATCCACCTCATTAGAACTGATTCAAATGTATTCTTTTTAATGGCTGAGTAATACTCCATTGTGTATATGTACCACAGCTTTCTTATCCATTTGTCTGCTGATGGACAGCTAGGTTGCCTCCATGTCCTGGCTATTATAAACAGTGCTGTGATACACACTGGTGTACAAGCAACTCCTGCAGCTCAATCCCAGAAAAATAAATGACCCAATCAAAAAATGGGCCAAAGAACTAAACAGACATTTCTCCAAAGATGGCTAACAGACACATGAAAAGATGCTCAACATCACTCATTATCAGAGAAATGCAAATCAAAACCACAATGAGGCACCATTTCACACCAGTCAGAATGGCTGCGATCCAAAAGTCTACAAGCAATAAATGCTGGAGAGGGTGTGGAGGAAAGGGAACCCTCTTACACTGTTGGTGGGAATGCGAACTAGTACAGCCACTATGGAGAACAGTGTGGAGATTCCTTAAAAAACTGGAAAGAGAACTGCCATATGACCCAGCAATCCCACTGCTGGGCATACACACTGAGGAAAACCATCCAATTTAACAGATAGGCTTGTCTGTGGCCATCCACCCTGAATGCTCCTGAACTCTTCTGATCTCAGAAGCTAAGCAGGGTCAGGCCTGGTTAGTACTTGGATGGTAGTAACAGATAGGCTCATAGAGATCAACTTCTCCACTGATTTTCAAACTCAGGAGGTAAAGTGAACAGAAGGCAGGGAAGAAGAAATCCAAATTGCATGAGCTGCTTTTTTTTCAACTACATAATATCTGTGGAAATACTCCCAGGTAACTCATTTTTTTTCAAGTCCAGAGCTCTTTACACTATAGTCAAGTTTCCTTGGATCCTGGATTGTTAAAAATGCATTCCTATTTAGTCTGTTCTCATTTAGAAATCCAATAAGATTTTATTAGAACATTTTGACAGTTTCAAACACCAAATTATATACTGCGAGACTGAATTTGTCCAACAAACTGAATGTTTCAGACACTCTACTGGAATGAGACAACAGTCAGATTTTCATTCAGTCAGTCCTACTATGTGCAAGGCACTGTGCTACTGAAGCTATTTTATTATACCCAGCAATATTAAAGTGGAATTTTCCTCTCTGATGAATG
Organism: Ovis canadensis; assembly: GCF_042477335.2. Lineage (NCBI taxonomy): Eukaryota > Metazoa > Chordata > Mammalia > Artiodactyla > Bovidae > Ovis > Ovis canadensis. The sequence goes on from NC_091246.1 coordinate 153,567,340, forward strand.
AGATAAAGCAGTGATCGGCCACAAGCCAACCATACAAACAGAGAGGAATTACAGAAAGCACTAAACACAAGAGCCATCTTCCTCTCCAGCTGCTCACGTCGTGACCAGTAGGAAAGGAACACAACCACCATGGTGCGCTTCCTTCCTTGATCTGTCCCGCATCATGGGACTCTTGCTGACCTCAATTTTTTATTAATCCCCCAAGTATACAAGTCAGCATGCATCCAATATCCTTTCAGTTTCTACTTCCTTTTGCTATTTTAAGCCCTGGGGGTTAAGATATGCACATTAATGCAATGTTTATCTTAGAAAAGAAGCCATCTAATAGTATCTGTATTTGAAGAAGACACTGGATTCTAAAGAGTACTGCCAATACTAGTCTTTCAAGAGAATACCTTTTCAGTTCTGGTAATATTAGGTTTCTGGTTTAGACTTCAAAGTCCTTTGCTTCATCTCTTTTTTGTATTTGAACTTTAGGTGGGCAACAAGATCGGAAATATATTCTGAATACTAATACTATATTGGTGATTACATTCCTAGCTTAATATTTCAAAAACTGTTTTTTACATGTGTAAAAGTATCATAGCACTGTTTATATCTTTTACTTATTTTTATCCTTTTGTACTTCTATCTTTTGGAACCTGTACAAATGTTCTGAACAACTAAAACATATTATGTAGATCTGGCTGATTTACCAATCCAAAAGTATTTAGTTAAATTTAACAAACTCAAGAAATAACAAAAATTCTCTTTTTGACAGCTTAAAAATAATGATATCTAACCAACAAGGAAAAGGGTAAGAATTTCCACTCCCAAATCTGGCACACAACAAGGAACTTCATTGTGTAATAGTAGAGTTTAAAGGCATCAAATATTACTCCTTTTTACAGATGTTCTTAGCCACCAACTCGATAATCACGATTCTAGCCATCAACTATTAGAAAAGGAACATATGAAATAATTAGGAAGCTCATTACAATGTTGGGTGAATGTCCAGATTTAAGAAATCCTCCGAGTCCCATTTCTCTTACTTCATGACTGGCTTTTCCAGTACTAAAGACTGGAACAAAGACTTGATTTTCATTCTTTGACTCATACAGGGAAACCTACAGTAGGCCTGCTCTCTAAATTGAGTACTAGAGGATGCATCTTAATCCAGTTTAACTAAATTCAGTATATTTGAGTATATATCGTGCTACCAATAATACAGGGACAAACAAGAATCCTGGACTCAGAGGTCATACTTTAGAAAAGAAGAAATAAAATATTTGATAAGTGCTTAAGTAACAATATGTGCAAAAAACAGAGGTAGACCAGAAGACAAAGTGATTAACTTTTAATAGCATTTTTCTCACCTTTACTGTAGAGATTTAAAATCCTTAGGGAATTTCTTTTTGTGGGAAAAAAATTCTAATTTTTCTTTACTTGTTATGTAAACAAGAAGTATATGTATGCCTCAACTTATTACATCTCCAATTATCAGCCTTTAAGCCTAATTATCACTGTCTTTGTTAAATGGTCCTAAGTGTATCATTTCTATTCCTAACTTGAAAATAATCACTATCACACTTATTACTGAAATAATCTTATAACTAAATAATCCTGAACTTGTCCTTTTTCTATAAAGTTATACACTAAAGTAATCATTATTCACAGTGTCTCATGTGTGAATTTTACTATACATTCTCAAATTAAAACAAACAAGAAAAATATCTGTGTTTATTATTGAGTTTACACTGTCAAAAAATAAAAAAGACAAATGCCATACAGGAAAAAGGGAGGAAAAGCTATCAAAACTGTTTCTCACAGCAATTTCTAAGCTGCATCACAAGCAACCAAATTATTAGTGAAGACAGTCTTCAGATATATTTTATACATGATGTTCAGACACATTATATACATGTTCTTACATTCACTAAGAACCTGAACTTGTGTTCTAAACTTGCAATAATATTCAGAGTTCCACAATTCATATGTCTTTCCACTTATGTCTTTTCCACCTATTTATAAGCAGTTTTTTCTAATGGAGAGAAAAATCTTATCTGAACCTATAATTTGGGCTACCCATAAAATAACTTTTGTTGAACTAGTTCAACAAAAAGAATTATGAAACACCTATTTTGTAATATATGTCAGTGAAAAGGTAAATAAGATATAATCCTTGCCTCTCTAGAAAAGGAAACAGGTGATTATTTCAAAGTATTATGGTGATAAGAGAATGAGATGTCCAGAATATTAAAATAGTATGAGGTAGGGATACTCTGCTGAACTAAGGATTAACGGGGAAGATAAAGACATGAACTATAAGATGAGTGACGTTTAACCAAGCAAACCAAGATGAAATCAAAAGCCATTTCATTCCAGAATTTTTTCAATATTCAGACCAATGTATATATAAAAATGACATTCATAATCCCACCATCAAGAGATAACCACTGTTAATATTTCAGCTGCTGCTGCTGCTGCTAAGCCGCTTCAGTTGTGTCTGACTCTGTGCGACCCCATAGACGGCAGCCCATCAGGCTCCACCGTCCCTGGTATTCTCCAGGCAAGAACACTGGAGTGGGTTGTCATTTCCTTCTCCAATGCATGCAAGTGAAAAGTGAAAGTGAAGTCGCTCAGTCGTGTCTGACTCTTCACGACCCCATGGAGTGCAGCCTACCAGGCTCCTCCATCCACGGGATTTTCCAGGCAAGAGTACTGGAGTGGGGTGCCATTGCCTTCTCCAAATATTTCAGCATGTTTCATTTACATATTCCTTTTAAAACTTAGGGGGTGGGATGGGAATTACTTTTTTCCCCTAATGGGTGAATACTTTTTTAATTTTTTTAAACTGTAAAAATACTTTATATACAATTTTTAAAGGTTACTTTTCATTTTCATTTAGAGTTATTACAAAATATTGGCTACATTCCCCATGTTGTACAATACATCCTTGAGCCTATCTTACACCCAGTAGATAGTACCTGTACTCCCTGACCCCACATTGCCCCCACACTGGTAACTACTAGTTTGTTCTCTATATCTGTCAGTCAGCTTCTTTTCTGTTATATTCATTACTTTATTGTATTTTTTTAGATTCCACATGTGATATCATAATTTGTCTTTCACTAACTTGTTTCACTTAGCATAATGCCCTCCAAGTCTATCTATGTTGATATAAATTGCAAAAGTTCCTTCTTTTTCATGGCTGAGTAGTTTTCCTGTGTGTGTGTGGTGTGTGTGTATAAATCTTCTGTATTCATTCATCTGTTGATGGACACTTAAGTTGGTTCCATATCTTGGCTATTGTAAATAAAGCTGCTATGATGTTGTGATGTATGTATCTTTTCAAATTAGTGTTTTGATATTTTTCAGCTATAGAGCCAGGAGTGGAATTGCTAGGTCATATGGAAGTTTTCTTTTTAGTTTTTTGAGAAACCTCCATACCATTTTCTATAGTGGCTGCACCAATTTACATTCCCCACCCACAGTGTACAAGCTTTTCCTTTTCTCCACATCCTTGCCAACACTTGTTATTTGTGTTCTTTTTGATGATAGCCATTCTGATGAGGTGAAATCTCAATTGTGGTTTGGATTTGCATTTCCCTGATGATTAGTTATGTTGAGCATCTTTTCATGTGTTTGTTGACCATCTGCATGTTCTCTTTGGAGAAATGCCTATTCAGTTCTTCTGACTATTTTCAATTGGGTTGTCTGTTTTTTTCATGATGTTATATGAGCTGTTCATACATGTTGGATATTAATCCCTTGTTGGTCATATCATTTGCAGATATTTTCTCCCATTTAGTAAGTTGTCCTTTTGTTTTTTCTGTGGTTTTCCTTGCTGTGCAAAAGGTTTTAAATTTAATTAAGTCCCATTTGTTTATTTATGCTTTTATTTCCTTTATTGTAGGGGAGAGATCAAAAAAAATATTGCTGTGATTTATGTCAAAGAGTGTTCTGCCTATGTTTTCCTCTGGGAATTTTTATGGTATCCAGACTTATATTTAGGTCTTTAATCCATTTTGAGTTTATTTTTGAATATGGTATTGGAGAATGTTCTAATTTCATTTTTTTTACACACAGCTGTCCAATTTTCCCATAACTACTTATTAAAGAGACTGCTTTTCCTCCATTGTATATTCTTGCCTCTTTTGTCTTACATTAATTACCATAAGTGTATGGATTTTTTTCTGGGCTCTCCATATTGTACTATTGGTCTAGGTATCTGTTTGTACCAGTATCATACTGTTTTGATTACTGTAGATTTGTAGTATAGTCTGAAGTCAGGGAGTGTGATTCCTCCAGCTCTGTTTATTTTTTATTTCCACCACATTTCAAACAACAGAATTATCTATCATTAATATGAAACTGAAGTCCTGATTGAAAAATATATTACCCAAAGAACCTTTAAAGGTGATCATTTGAAACTATAAAAATATATCTATCCTATTCTTCGATGCTATATCTGTAATGGAGAAGCTTTCAAAGCCTCCACTTAAGACTGGGAAACGGTTCTACTTTCAAATACTACAAATCTATCTGAATTATCTATCATTTTCTCTCTGTCCTCCAATCCCAAACAAAGGCTCAACAACTGAAGAAAGAATACAAGGCTCTCTCTCAAGTTTACACACCAGCAATTAAAGCTCTTGCTTCTTTCCAATCCCTCCCCTCCAGAAAATTTTCTGCTATGGACAGCCTAACCCTTCATCTTTTCTTGTTGTTGTTCAGTCACTCATGCGACTCCATGGCCTGCAGCATGCCAGGCTTCCCTGTCCTTCACCGTCTCCCAGAGCTTGCTCATTAAGTCCATTGAGTCTGTGATGCTATCCAACCATCTTGTCCTCTGTTGTGCCCTTCTCCTGCCTTCAATCTTTCCCTGCATCAGGGTCTTTTCTGATGAATCAGCTCTTCCCACCGGGTGGCCAAAGTACTGGAGTTTCAGGTTCAGCATCAGTCCTTCCAATGAAAATTCAGGATTGATTTCCTTTAGGATTGACTGTTTTGATCTCCTTGCACTCCAAGGGAGTCTCAACAATCTTTTTCCAATACCACAGTTCAAAAGCATCAATTCTTCAGTGCTCATCTTTTCTTCAGTTCAGTTCAGTTCAGTCGCTCAGTTGGGTCCAACTCTTTGCAACCCCATGAATCGCAGCACGCAGGCCTCCTTGTCATTCACCAACTCCTGGAGTTCACTCAGACTCACATCCATCGAGTCCATGATGCCATCCAGCCATCTCATCCTCTGTCATCCCCTTCTCCTGCCCACAATCCCTCCCAGCATCAAAGTCTTTTCGAATGAGTCAGCTCTTCGCATGAGGTGGCCAAAGTACTGGAGCTTCAGCTTTAGCATCATTCCTTCCAAGGAAATCCCAGGGTTGATCTCCTTCAGAATGGGCTGGTTGGATCTCCTTAAACTCCGAGGGACTCTCAAGAGTCTTCTCCAACACCACAGTTCAAACACATCAATTCTTTGAAGAAGGTACTCAGCCTTCTTCACAGTCCAACTCTCACATCCATACATGACTACAGGAAAAACCATAGTCTTGACTAGATGGACCTTAGTTGGCAAAGTAATATCTCTGCTTTTGAATATGCTATCTAGGTTACAATGCTGTTATTGGGAATTATATCCACCTGGGTTTAGGCTTCTCAAACTTAAAATTGACTTTTCTATTGCATCATTCATTTCTGAGACATTAAATGCCAATATTCAAATAAGGAAACGTAAGGCAGTTAAGTAAATGTAGGGGGGAAAACAAGATTAAAAAAACTATCTTACGTCAATATTAATAAGATTAAATCGAACAACTGAAAATTCTTCTTTTATTTGTGTAAGAAAGTTAACTTTGATTAAAGTGTTTGAATTCAATGCTACTTCTCACAATCATCTCATAAATCCAGAAAAATACATTATAAATTGATTAATTCACTTAATAGACATTTACTAAGTACCTCCTATGAGCCAGTATTGTACTAGGAACTGAAAATCCAAAGTGCCTGACACAAGGAGCTCACAGTATGGAAGGAAAATAAACACCCCAGACATTTCCTATAACACTGTGACAAGTATATGAAAGAAATAGAAAGGGGACCTAATCCAGATTAGTGGAAGCAAGGGAAATTAGAGAAGACTTCCCAAAGGAGAAGTATATATGAAACATATGAAAGACTCTGCCATATTAAAAAATAAGTTAGGAGAACATTACAGTAGAGAGGCATATAAAAAAGCAAAGAAGCATTATTATGTTCATACTACATAAGTATAAATAGTAACTGTTGCTCAATGTAGATTTCAGGAGAAAGGGTAGACTGGAGTTTGCTTTCAGGTTTCTTTTTATTTTTGCGTGTGTGCCTTATTTTGGTTTTTAAAGTTGATGGTCTCTAAATCAAGATTAAATAACTAACATGGGCAAAGAAACTAAATACTCAACTTGATTTATTACAAATATTAGTTTAAATTGGACATTATAATCAGAAGCATGTTTTTCTAATAAAATTGATAATAGATTTAATAGACAAATTAATACAATTCATATGACCTTGAAATTTCACCCAGAAAATATAGATGCTATCATTTCACATACTCACAAACTAAGAGGTCTACCATTTGCGGTATTATCAATGTTAGAGGTTAAGTAGTCTCAGTAGATGGGGAAACAGTGGAAACAGTGTTAGACTTTATTTTGGGGGGCTCCAAAATCACTACAGATGGTGACTGCAGCCATGAAATTAAAAGACACTTACTCCTTGGAAGGAAAGCTATGATCAACCTAGATAGCATATTCAAAAGCAGAGACATTACTTGGCCGCCTAAGGTCTGTCTAGTCAAGGTGATGGTTTTTCCAGTAGTCATGTATGGATGTGAGAGTTGGACTGTGAAGAAGGCTGAGCGCCACAGAATTGATGCTTTTTAACTGTGGTGTTGGAGAAGACTCTTGAGAGTCCCTCGGAGTTTAAGGAGATCCAACCAGTCCATTCTGAAGGAGATCAGCCCTGGGATTTCTTTGGGATTTCTTTGGAAGGAATGATGCTAAGGCTGAAACTCCAGTACTTTGGCCACCTGATGCAAAGAGTTGACTCATTCGAAAAGACTTTGATGCTGGGAGGGATTAGGGGCAGGAGGAAAAGGGGACGACAGAGGATGAGATGGCTGGATGGCATCACTGACTCAATGGACATGAATCTCAGTGAACTCCTGGAGTTGGTGATGGACAGGGAGGCCTGGCATGCTGCGATTCATGGGGTCACAAAGAGTCAGACACGACTGAGCAACTGTACTGAACTGAACTGAATCTCAGTAGAAATAACTTCATATAAAAATGAAACTTAAATCAGTTAACAATTCTCAAGAAAGAACATACCTTATAGGTTAAGTATTTCTTAAAGCTTATCCAAGGGCAATTTACATTAGAATAAATTTGAGTGCTTCAGAAAATATGTGATTCCTAGGTCTCATCTCCAGCAAATTGGGATGATGACATGGAATCCATATTTTAACAAGAGATTCTGATACTTCTGTGAATCAGCTATTTCAAAACTGATCCCCATACTTTATCTTACTCTAACTACAGTCCTTACCGTTCCTAAAAGGAAAAAATCTTAACGTTTTCATATTATTTGTAGTCCGAGGTCAGTGGCGGCCGGGAGGAGACACCCCGCATCTGAGGTCAGGGGCGGCGGCCGAGAGGAGTTACCCGCATCCGAGGTCAGTGGCGGCCGGGAGGAGACACCCTGCGTCCGAGGTCAGGGGCAGCGGCCGAGAGGAGCTACCCACGACTGAGGTCAGTGGCAGTCGGGAGGAGACACCCGGCGTCCAAGGTAAGGGGCACCGGGAAGAGACACCCGGCATCCGAGGTAAGGGGCACCGGGAAGAGACACCAGGCATCCGAGGTCAGGGAGGGCAGCCGAGAGGAAGTACCCTGCGTGCGAGGCCAGGGACAGCGGCCAGGAGAAGCCACCTTGCACCCAAGGCCAGGGGCGGTGGCCCTGAGGAACCACCCCACGCCGGAGGCCAGGGGCGGCAGCTGGGAGGAGCTACCCACGCCAGAGGCCAGGGGCTGCAGCCCTGAGGAGCCACCCTGGGCTGGAGGCCAGGGGTGGTGGCAGGGAGGAGCAACCCTAGGAGCAGTGGCTTCAAAGGCCCAGGAGAGCGTAGAGGAGCTATCACACATTGAAGGTCAGGAACGGCAGGGGTAAGGAGATACCCCTCTTCCAAGGTAAGGAGCAGCAGCTGTGCTTTCCTGGAGCAGCCATGAAGAGATACCCCACGCCCAAGGTAAGAGAAACCCAAATAAGATGGTAGGTGTTACAAGAGGGCATCAGAGGGCAAACACTGAAACCATACTCACAGAAAACTAGTCAATCTAATCACACTAGGACCACAGCCTTGTCTAACTCAAGGAAACCAAGCCATGCCTGCGGGGCAACCCAAGACGGGCGGGGCAACCCAAGACGGGCGGGGCAACCCAAGATGGGCGGGTCATGGTGGAAAGGTCTGACAGAATGTGGTCCACTAGAGAAGGGAATGGAAAGCCACTTCAATGATAGGATACTGAAAGAGGAACTCCCCAGGTCATTAGGTGCCCAATATGCTACTGGAGGTCAGTCGAGAAATAACACCAGAAAGAATGAAGGGATGAAGCCAAAGCAAAAACAGTATCCAGCTGTGGATGTGACTGAAGATAGAAGCAAGGTCCGATGCTATAAAGAGCAATATTGCATAGGAACCTGGAATGTCAAGTCCATGAATCAAGGCAGATTGGAAGTGGTCAAACAAGAGATGGCAAGGGTGAACGTCAACATTCTAGGAATCAGCAAACAAAAATGGACTGGAATGGGTGAATTGAACTCAGATGACCATTATATCTACTACTGCGAGCAGGAATCCCTCAGAAGAAATGGAGTAGCCATGATGGTCAACAAAAGAGTCCGAAATGCAGTACTTGGATGCAGTCTCAAAAACGACAGAATGATCTCTGTTCATCTCCAAGGCAAACCATTCAATATCATAGTTATCCAAGTCTATGCCCCAGTAACGCTGAAAAAGCTGAAGTTGAACGGTTTTACGAAGACCTACAAGACACAAGAATTAACACAAAAAAAAGATGTCCTTTTCATTATAGGGGACTGGAATGCAAAAGTAGGAAGTCAAGAAACACCTGGAGTAACAGGCAAATTTGGCTTTGGAATGCAGAATGAAGCAGGGCAAAGATTAATAGAGTTTTGCCAAGAAAATGCACTGGTCGTAGCAAACACCCTCTTCCAACAACACAAGAAAAGACTCTACACATGGACATCACCAGATGGTCAACACCGAAATCAGATTGATTATATTCTTTGCAGCCAAAGATGGAGAAGCTCTATACAGTTAACAAAAACAAGACCAGGAGCTGACTGTGGCTCAGATCATGAACTCCTTATTGCCAAATTTAGACTCAAATTGAAAAAAGTAGAGAAAACTGCTAGAAAATTCAGGTATGACCTAAATCAAATCCCTTATGATTATACAGTGGAAGTGAGAAATAGATTTAAGGGCCTAGATCTGATAGATAGAGTGCCTGATGAACTATGGAATGAGGTTCATGACATTGTACAGGAGACAGGGATCAAGACCATCCCCAGGGAAAAGAAATGCAAAAAAGCAAAATGGCTGTCTGGGGAGGCCTTACAAATAGCTGTGAAAAGAAGAGAGGCGAAAAGCAAAGGAGAAAAGGAAAGATATAAGCATCTGAATGCAGAGTTTCAGAGAATAGCAAGAAGAGATAAGAAAGCCTTCTTCAGCAATCAATGCAAAGAAACAGAGGAAAAGAACATAATGGAAAAGAATAGAGATCTCTTCAAGAAAATTAGAGATACCAAGGGAACATTTCATGCGAAGATGGGCTCAATAAAGGACAGAAATGGTATGGACCTAACAGAAGCAGAAGATATTACGAAGAGGTGGCAAGAATACACAGAACTGTACAAAAAAGACCTTCACGACCCAGATAATCATGATGGTGTGATCACTAATCTAGAGCCAGACATGTTGGAATGTGAAGTCAAGTGGGCCTTTGAAAGCATCGCTATGAACAAAGCTAGTAGAGGTGATGGAATTCCAGTGGAGCTGTTTCAAATACTGAAAGATGATGCTGTCAAAGTGCTGCACTCAATATGCCAGCAAATTTGGAAAACTCAGCCGTGGTCACAGGACTGGAAAAGGTCAGTTATCATTCCAATTCCAAAGAAAGGCAATGCCAAAGAATGCTCAAAGTACTGCACAATTGCAGTCATCTCACAAGCTAGTAAAGTAATGCTCAAAATTCTCCAAGCCAGGCTTCAGCAATACGTGAACCATGAAATTCCTGATGTTCAAGCTGGTTTTAGAAAAGGCAGAGGAACCAGAGATCAAATTGCCAACATCCACTGGATCATTGAAAAAGCAAGAGAGTTCCAGAAAAACATCTATTTCTGCTTTATTGACTATGCCAAAGCCTTTGACTGTGTGGATCACAGAGTGTGGAAAACTCTGAAAGAGATGGGAATACCAGACACCTGACCTGACTCTTGAGAAATCTGTATGCAGGTCAGGAAGCAACAGTTAGAACTGGACATGGAACAACAGACTGGTTCCAAATAGGAAAAGGAGTACATCAAGGCTGTATATTGTCACCCTGCTTATTTAACTTCTATGCAGAGTACATCATGAGAAACGCTGGACTGGAAGAAACACAAGCTGGAATCAAGATTGCCAGGAGAAATATCAATAACCTCAGACATGCAGATGACACCACCCTTAAGGCAGAAAGTGAAGAGGAACTCAAAAGCCTCTTGATGAAAGTGAAAGAGGAGAGTGAAAAAGTTGGCTTAAAGCTCAACATTCAGAAAACGAAGATCATGGCATCCGGTCCCATCACTTCATGGGAAATAGATGGGGAAACAGTGGAAACAGTGTCAGACTTTATTTTGGGGGGTTCCAAAATCACTGCAGATGATGATTGCAGCCATGAAATTAAAAGACGCTTACTCTTGGAAGAAAAGTTATGACCAACCTAGATAGTATATTCAAAAGCAGAGACATTTCTTTTCTGACTAAGGTCCGTCTAGTCAAGGCTATGGTTTTTCCTGTGGTCATGTATGGATGTGAGAGTTGGACTGTGAAGAAGGCTGAGCAACGAAGAATTGATGCTTTTGAACTGTGGTGTTGGAGACGACCCTTGAGAGTCCCTTGGACTGCAAGGAGATCCAACCAGTCCATTCTGAAGGAGATCAGCCCTGGGATTTCTTTGGAAGCAATGATGCTAAAGCTGAAACTCCAGTACTTTGGCCACCTCATGTGCAGAGTTGACTCATTGGGAAGACTCTGATGCTGGGAGGGATTGTGGGCAGGAGGAGAAGGGGACGACCGAGGATGAGATGGCTGGATGGCATCACGGACTCGATGGACGTGCGTCTGAGTGAACTCCGGGAGTTGGTGATGGACAGGGAGGCCTGGCATGCTGCAATTCATGGGGTCAGAAAGTTGGACACAACTGAGCGACTGAACTGAACTTAACTGAATAGTATTAATATTTAATAGTTAAACATTTATAAAGTGAAAGTGAAGTAGCTCAGTCGTGTCCGACTCTTTGCGACCCCATGGACTGTAGCCCACCAGGCTCCTCCCTCCATGGGATTCTCCAGGCAAGAATACTGGAGTGGGTTTCCATCTCCTTCTCCAGGGGATCTTCCCAACACAGGGATCTAACCTAGGTCTCCTGCATTGCAGGTATATGCTTTAACCTCTGAGCCACCACGGAAGCCCAAACATCTATAATTATTTAGCAAACAATATATAGCACTGTAGTTATGATAGATCCTAAAGGAACTAACATGACATCCATTGTTTAAAAACAAAAACCTACCATTTATTTAGTGTTTACTACATGTCAGATACTATCAAGTATTTTGTATAATTATTTAATTTACTCCTCTTATTAATTTTGAGATATGTAAATTTAACCTCTATTTATACATGAGAATGCTGAAGCTAAGTGAAGTTAAATAACACTGAAATTCACACAGCTATTAAGCAGTATAGTCAGAATTCTAATCAAGGCCATCTGCCTTTGAAGCATTTTCTTTTTGTGTCTTGCTATAACTTATCTCTAATTTGTCCAGGTTGCCAGAGGAAAAGTTTACCTCAGTTCTAATTACCACAAAAAAGAATAAGAGCACCAAATCCAAACTCATAGTTGGTACTCAGTTCAGTTCAGTTCAGTCGCTCAGTCGTGTCCAACTCTTTGTGACCCCATGAATCACAGCATGCCAGGCCTCCCTGTCCATCACCATCTCCCGGAGTTCCCTCAGATTCACGTCCATTGAGTCCGTGATGCCATCCAGCCATCTCATCCTCGGTTGTCCCCTTCTCCTCCTGCCCACAATCCCTCCCAGCATCAGAGTGTTTTCCAGTGAGTCAGCTCTTCGCATGAGGTGGCCAAAGTACTGGAGTTTCAGCTTTAGCATCATTCCTTCCAAGGAAATCCCAGGGTTGATCTCCTTCAGAATGGACTGGTTGGATCTCCTTAAACTCCGAGGGACTCTCAAGAGTCTTCTCCAACACCACAGTTCAAAAGCATCAATTCTTTGACGCTCAGCCTTCTTCACAGTCCAACTCTCACATCCATACATGACCACAGGAAAAACCATAGCCTTGACTAGACAGACCTTAGTCGGCAAAGTAATGTTTCTGCTTTTGAATATACTGTCTAGGTCGGTCATAACTTTTCTTCCAAGGAGTAAGCGTCTTTTAATTTCATGGCTGCAGTCACCATCTGCAGTGATTTTGGAGCCCCAAAAAATAAAGTCTGACACTGTTTCCACTGTTTCCTCATCTATTTCCAGACATAAAATTTTAAGAGTAATCCTGATCAAGCCAAAAATGAAGTTTTTGTGTAACAACGATGCATACAAACTCTGCTTCATATTTAGGCTTCTTTAAGTTCATTCAGAAAAGACTGAGTAGGGAGCATGTGATCCTTTGTCTACATAAAATAACTGGAGTGATAACTACTGCGTCAGGGTGAGAATTCTTGCAGGGGGCAATGCCCAGAGCCAGGTGATTTAAGTCTTTCTTTGGCCAAGCAACACATAACATTATTTTTCCATGCTCTCTTTCATAGACCTGATAACTCACAAATTTCCAATAAATTATTTTTTAGTGTTAAAGACTATGAAATATTTATCTAATTGCTATTTTCCAAGGATAAGAAAGTTTTATTAGTTTTTAAAAAACATATATATCAAATGCCTCTTGTGTGTTAGACACTATGCTAGATCCTTGACTGGAGCAAGATATCTACCCTTTAAAATCTCATAGTCCATAGTGGGTAGAGATATGAAAAGAATTGTAGTACAGAATGACAGATCCTATAATGTAGACTCAGTGGGATCTCAGTGGAGGAGAAAGCATTATTACTACACTTTTTAAATAAAAAATGATAGGTAATATCTTCATTAGTCTTACTATGCTGCAATTTCTGAGGGCTTCACTGTATTAACTTATTTAAGCTTCACATTAGCCCTGTGATGTGGGTACCTTCCCCACTCTACACAAAATAATACTGAATTTTTCAAAATCACAGACTCAGTAAATGGCAAGGCTGGGATTTAAGTCCAGGCAAGTTTGCTCTCCTGTGCTTCTTGACCTCCACATTTTACTACATCTTAAAAGGGGCAAGGCATGGAACTGGAAATTTCTGTCTCTAAGTAGTTCTGGATCCATCTGGAGAGATTACACGCCCTAGTATTTTCTTTATTAGTTAAATAAGAGACTGGACTAAACATGTTGTTTACTAAAATAGGTAAAATTGAGGACTCTGACTCAAATTCAAGCCCAGCAACTAACTGGTTGAAACAGGTTAAGTCAGTCAGTCAACACTCTAAGTATCCAAACCATTCTGTATCCTATCACTAAAAACTTCTGGGTTTCTAAATATACCATATACTCAAAATTTTCCAAAGACCATCAAAAGAATATTCTGTGTCTTACAACGGGCAAGGTATGAAATTTAAAATCTCTGTCTCTAAGTAGTTCTGGAACCATGGACAGATTATTCACCCTAAACTCAGTTCAGTCACCCAGCTGGGTCGGACTCTGCAACCCCATAAACTGCCCATGTCATGTTTCCCTGTCCTTCACGATCTCCCAGAGCTTGCTCAAACTCATGTCCACTGAGTCAGTGATGCCATCCAACCAACTCATCCTCTGTTATCCCCTTCTCCTCCTGCCTTCAATCTTTTCCAGCATCAAGGTCTTTTCCAATGAGTCAGTTCTTCGTATTATGTGGCCAAAGTATCAGAGCTTCAGCTTCACCATCAGTCCTTCCAATTAATATTCAGGACTAATTTCCTTTACAGTTGACTGGTTTGATCTCCTTGCAGTCCAAGGGACTCTCAAGAGTCTTCAACACCACAATTCAAAAGAATCAGTTATTTAGCACTCAGCTTTCTTTATGGTCCAACTGTCATACCCATACCCACAGCTTTGACTAGATGGACCTTTGTTGGCAAAGTAATGTCTACGCTTTTTAATATGCTATCTACGTTTGTCATAGCTTTTCTTCCAAGGAGCAAGGGTCTTTTAATTTCATGGCTGCAGTCACCATCTGCAGTGATTTTGGAGTCCAAGAAAATGAAGTCTGTCACTGTTTCCATTACTTCCCCATCTATTTGGTATGAAGTGATGGGACCAGATGTCATGATCTTAGCTTTCTGAATGATGAGTTTTAAGCCAGCTTTTTCACTTCCCTCTTTCACTTTTATCAAGAGGCTCTTTAATTCCCCTTCACTTTCTGCCATAACGGTGGTGTCATCTGCATATCTGAGGTTATTGATATTTCTCCCGGCAATCTTGATTCTAGCTTTTGTTTCTTCCAGTCCAGCATTTCTCATGATGTACTCTGCATATAAGTTAAATAAGCAGGGTGACAATATACAGCCTTGACGTACTCCTTTCCCAATTTGGAACCAGTCTGTTGTTCCATGTCCAGTTCTAACTGTTGCTTCCTGACCTGCATACAGATTTCTCAAGAGGCAGGTCAGGTGGTCAGGTATTCCCATCTCTTGAAGAATTTTCCACAGTTTGTTGTGATTCACAGTCAAAGGCTTCAGTGTAGCCAATGAAGCAGAAGTAGATATTTTTCTTGAATTTTCTTGCTTTTTCGATGATCCAACGGATGTTGGCAATTTTGTCTCTGGTTCCTCTGCCTTTTCTAAATCCAACTTGAACATCTGGAAGTTCATGGTTCATGTACTGCTGAAGCCTAACTTCGAAAATTTTCAGCATTACTTTGCTAGCGGGTGAGATGAGTGCAGTTGTGTGGTAGTTTGAACATTCTTTGGCATTGCCTTTCTTTATGACTGGAATGAAAACCAGAATTTTGAAATTAATCATGCTAGTACTTTCTTTATTTTATTAACTAAATAAGAGACTGTGTGCTCAGTCACTCAGTTGTGTCTGACTCTTGACAATCCCATGAACTGTAGCCCAAAAGGCTCCTCTGTCCATGGGATTTTTCCAGGTAAGAATACTGGAGTGGATTTCCATTTTCCATTTCCTAATCCAAAAAATAAGAGACTCGACTAAACTCAAAAGAGAAACTTTTCCAACTCTGTACCTCACTGTTAACCAGCCCAATGAGATAACTGTCTCTACTAGTTTCCTCAACTACTCAGTCTTTGAAAAGTGCTCCCAAAATTGCAAAACCAAATATATACCTACTGATACTCATCTGTATATTCATCCATTCATTGACTCATGTCTTACAAATCAATACATACCTTATGTGCTATAATAAATTATAAATTACAATATGTGCTAAATAAATAAAACTGTATAAAGGTACAAAGATTATAAAGAAAATAAAGCATAAAGCAAATCCTCAGAGATCTAACTGTGGGAAACTCTGTGGGAAAGACAAAACATTCACTTAACACTCCATATGACAACTTATTATGGATTGGGTTCTAGAGGAGAAGAGAATAAAAGTATTCCAGACAAGAGGAATATCAAGTGTTCTAGAACTCAGAGAAGTTGTATATGGCTAATACGTGGAATGTATGAAAGAAAGCTGGCAGGAAAGAAGGAAGAAGCAAAGACATACATGCAATTATAAAAGGCCATTTTTGCCATTCTTAAAAAAGATTGGACTTTATCCTACAGGTAATAGGAGGCTCTTTAAGGATCTTAAGCAGAAAAGTGATATGACATATAAGCAGTTTAAAAAAAAATCTATAACATGGAAGATGCTGGGACAACACTGGTGGCAGACAGACTAGTTATCCTCAGTGATGAGAGACGATTAAGAGCCTGAATTATGATATCTGCAGTAATAATGGACAAAAGAAAACAGGTAAAAGATTATATGTATATATCTCTTTATGTACCTGAAATATATAAAAGGAAAAATACACTGACTTACTGATTTTTCTAATGCAGAAAAAGAAGAAGATAAATATGTGTAGGATTTTGGCTTGACAGATAGTGGTAACATTCAACAATATATGGAAAACAGTAAAAGAAACAGACTGAGGCAACACCTACAAAATTCTATCTTGAAAATAATAACAGTGATTAAGAACATAACTTTGTACTCAGAAGTGTCATTTAGCATTAGTATGCTTGCATGTTTAGTCACTTCAGTCCTTTTCAATGCTTTGTGACCCTACAGTCAGTAGCCTGCCAGGCTCCTCTGTCCATGGGATTCCCCAGGCAAGATTACTGGAATGGGTTGCCATGACCTTCTCCAGGAGATCTTCCTGATCCAAGGATCAAACCTGCATCTCCTATGTCTCCTGAATTGCAGGTGGATTCTTTTCCCACTGAGCCACCTGGGAAGCCCTAATACCTGTGTGAAGTGAAGTGAAGTCGCTCAGTCGTGTCCAACTCTTTGCAACCCCATGGACTGTAGCCTACCAGGCTCCTCAGTCCATGGGATTTTCCAGGCAGGAGTACTGGAGTGGGTGCCATTTCCTTCTCCAGGGGATCTTCCCAACCCAGGGGTCAAACCCAGGTCTCCCGCATTGTAGGCAGATGCTTTACCATCTGAGCTACCAGGGAAGCCCCAATATCTGTATCAGTTCAGTTCATTCAGTTCAGTCACTCAATTGTGTCCGACTCTTTGCGACCCCATGAATCACAGCATGCCAGGCCTCCCTGTCCATCACCAACTCCCGGAGTTCACTCAGACGCACGTCCATCGAGTCTGTGATGCCATCTAGCCATCTCATCCTCTGTCGTCCCCTTCTCCTCCTGCCCACAATCCCTCCCAGCATCAGAGTTTTTCCAGTAGCTCTTCGCATGAGGTGGCCAAAGTACTGGAGTTTCAGCTTTAGCATCATTCCTTCCAAAGAAATCCCAGGGCTGATCTCCTTCAGAATGGACTGGTTGGATCTCTGTATAGCCTTGGACAAATTTCTGAAAATCTCTAAAGTCTCAGTTTCCTCACCTATAAAACTAAAGTAATCAAAGAACCAACTCAAGGTTGTTCTGAGGATTAAATCAGCTATCACACATGAAGCACTTAGAATAGCAGCAAGTAAATGGTAATTCCTCAACAAATAGTTGCCATTATAATAATTCTGTTGAATTTGAGGTTGTGGGAGTCGTCTGAAGGCAGACAAATCAGAAATGAGTTGGCAATATAGGTTTGGGACCAGGAGAAAGCCTGATGATGGACTGTGTTTCTTCAAAAGGTTCAAGTCTTCCAGACTTTTCATTGATCCATTTATTACCTAAATATATGCTTCGACTACTCCTGATTCCCAGTTTGCAACTCTAGAAACCATTTTTCCAATACATCCAACCATTTCACAACCTTCAAAAGTATCTTTAAACTCAATATATTCTTAAAATTGTTTTTATTTGATTAAATCTGTTGATGTTTTATCTATTTCAGCTCCCCTGCAAAACTGTAATATCCAATAACACCCTATGCTGTGCTGTGCATTACACTTGAATAAAAAAATATAATATTCTCCCTCTCAGTAAAAACTGTGTCTACAGAAATAAACCTATTCAGACTATTTCTGACCCAATGGAAAATTATCCTAGCAGCAACAAAATTTATTCCTTTCAATGAATACTTTTAGGTGTCAGATACTTGATAATTGCTGTCCTAGGAGCTGGAGATATAGTAGGAAAATAAAAAATTCAAAAAGACTGATTAGTATAAAGGCATAGAGAAGACAAAAAGTAAATAGGTATATGAGTAAAACATACAGTATCTGAGATGATGCTAAGTACAATGAAGAAACAGAGAGCAGGAAAGAAGAATAAGGCATGTCTGGATTTTCAGCGTTAAGTAGGTAGCCATAGAAGACCTCACTAAGAAGGTGACATGTAAATGAGGACCTGAAGGAAGTGAAGTAGTGGACCATGAAGCTATAATTTGGGTGAATCAGTTTTCCAGCAAAGAGAATAAGAGTCAAGAATAGACAGGTAAGCAAAGAAGAAAGTGGAGAAACCAGGTAAGAAGCTATTGTAATAACCCAGCCAAGAAATGATAATGGCTTGAACTAGATGAGAAACGGTGGAGTTCTGGATATGCTTTGAATGTAGAGCCATCAGACTTTGGTTAAGGATGGAATGCAGAATGTAGGAGAAAAAAGAATTGAGGATGATGCCAAGGTTTTGGGCCTGAAAATTGGAAGAATGGCATTTCCATTACTCCAAACAGATGAGGAGTGAGAATTCCACTTGTATTTAACAAGAAGGAAGTTACTGAAGACCTTCACAAGAGCAATTCATAGAGTGATGGGAGGCAATTTAAGAAACTGTAAGAAGAGAGAAATTTAAATATAGACAATCATACTCCAGGAGACTAAGAAAGAAAGCAAAGAGAGCAGAAACTGGAGGGAAGGTAGGCTAAAAAAAAAAAAAGAAGAAGAAGAAGAAGAAGAAGTCAGTTATTGTTTACCTTGAAAAACTAGACGAGTAAAGTGAAAATAAACACCTAATCTTGTCTTTTCAAATTATTTCATTATATCTTATTTGTGGGGTTTGTTTTTGTTGTATTTGCTTCCTTCCCTGCAGCAAGTTAGCAAAATATTGAAGTAATTGGACTCATTCAACTCACATCACAACAATGTAACAATAATGTCTTAAACAAATTAACCTAAGAACATGTATAAAATAAGCAACAAATCTTTTTCATCAGAAGGGGAGGTAGAATATTCATTGGGAAAAGGGTTTAGTAGTTTGATCAGCGATGAATAAGAATCATTTCTTTTATTAAAATCTCTTATTACATAAAAGTGCACAAATATTTTTAAACTGTATCATGGTGTCAGTTCTCTCACCACGAAATTTTAATTCCTGTGGTCCAGTAGACAGAGATCTGCTGGAGACAGGAAGCAAAGAATGCCATTCAGCTGAATGAATGAATGAATCATTATGGTAAACTAAATAAAATTTCCAGAGTCAGGTCAGGACATCAGGGATAACAACAGTGTGACTCTCTTCATAACGGCATGGAAGTTTTTGGGTTTTTATTTTCCACTAAGAGTGAAAAAAGATACTGATTTCGAGCTTCATTCAAAATATTCTACTAGAGTCCCTTCCATGATAGTATGGAATAAATTTCTCTCATTCCCTGTTGTTTTTCCAGGATCCATCATTGCACTGCATGGCTATTATGAATTCAACAAATATTTTTAGTGAACAAGTGAATGAAAGCATGCAGTAATTAGTTAAATGAATAAATGAATGAATAGCACCATAGTTCTATGAAACTACACTAGACTATAAATTCACAGTAAGAGTCTCAACTAATAAAAACACTTCTACAGTAAAAACCACCACACATAACTCTACTGGTGCCACATATGTAGAACACTTTAAACACTGCACATTATCAATATTGATTATTGAAACCAAAAATTATTACTAACCTCACTGGTAAAGTAAAACATTAAATTGGCTTTGTTTTAGAAGCACTGGAGGCGTGCAAGAGTTACAGTTTTTAAAAGTAAGACTGTCTTTATGTCAAGAGAATAATCATGAAGAAATCTTGATGTAACCATAAATATGAATAGTGGTATTGAAGGCTCAGATGTGTGTCATTTAAACACTATAAGATTGATTAATCTTTAGCCCAACTGTGCCCTTCTAGAACAAGAGAAATATTTCCTGCATATATATTAATATCTCACACTTGATATCACATTACTAAATTACAGAGACTTTTAGGAATGTACTATTCAATATTTTTATTTTTCTTTTATTTTACTTTACAATACTGCATTGGTTTTGCCATACATTGACATGAATCCACCACGGATGTATACAGGCTCCCAATCCTGAATCCCCCTCCCACCTCCCACCCCATATCATCTCTCTGGATCATCCCCATGCACCAGCCCCAAGCATCCTGTATCCTGTATCGAACATAGACTGGCACTTCGTTTCTTACATGATAGTATACGTTTCAATGCCATTCTCCCAAATCATCCCACCCTCTCCCTCTCCCTCTCCCTCTCCCTCAGAGTCCAAAAGTCCATTCTATATATCTGTGTCTCTTGCTGTCATTACCATCTTTCTAAATTCCGTATATATGTGTCAGTATACTGTATTGGTGTTTTTCATTCTGGCTTACTTCACTCTGTATAATCGGCTCCAGTTTCATCCCTCTCGTTAGAACTGATTCAAATGTATTCTTTTTAATGGCTGAGTAATACTCCATTGTGTATATGTACCACAGCTTTCTTATCCATTCAGCTGCTGATGGACATCTAGGTTGCTTCCATGTCCTGGCTATTATAAACAGTGCTGCGCTGAACATTGGGGTACATGTGTCTCTTTCAGTTCTGGTTTCCTCGGTGTGTATGCCCAGCAGTGGGATTGCTGGGTCATAAGGCAGTTCTATTTGCAATTTTTAAAGGAATTTCCACACTGTTTTCCATAGTGGCTGTACTAGTTTGCATTCCCACCAACAGTGTAAGAGGGTTCCCTTTTCTCCACACCCTCTCCAGCATTTATTGCTTGTAGACTTTTGGATCGCAGCCATTCTGACTGGTGTGAAATGGTACCTCATTGTGGTCTTGATTTGCATTTCTCTGATAATGAGAGATGTTGAGCATCTTTTCATGTGTTTGTTAGCCATCCGTATGTCTTCTCTGGGGAAATGCCTATTTAGTTCTTTGGCCCATTTTTTGATTGGGTCGTTTATTTTTCTGGAATTGAGCTGCATAAGTTGGTTGTATATTTTTGAGATTAGTTGTTTGTTGGTTGCTTCATTTGCCATTGTTTTCTCCCATTCAGAAGGCTGTCTTTTCACCTTACTTATAATTTCCTTTGTTGTGCAGAAGCTTTTAATTTTAATTACATCCCATTTGTTTATTTTTGCTTTTATTTCTAGTATTCTGGGAGGTGGATCATAGAGGATCCTGCTGTGATTTATGTCTGAGAGTGTTTTGCCTATGTTCTCCTCTAGGAGTTTTATAGTTTCTGGTCTTACATTTAGATCTTTAATCCATTTTGAGTTTATTTTTGTGTGTGGTGTTAGAAAGTGATCTAGTTTCATTCTTTTACAAGTGGTTGACCAGTTTTCCCAGCACCACTTGTTAAAGAGATTGTCTTTACTCCATTGTATATTCTTGCCTCCTTTGTCGAAGATAAGGTGTCCACAGGTGTGTTGATTTATCTCTGGGCTTTCTATTTTGTTCCATTGATCTATATTTCTGTCTTTGTGCCAGTACCATACCATCTTAATGACTGTGGCTTTGTAGTAGAGCCTGAAGTCAGGCAGGTTGATGCCTCCAGTTCCATTCTTCTTTCTCAAGATTGCTTTGGCTAGTGGAGGTTTTTTGTATTTCCATACAAATCTTGAAATTATTTGTTCTAGTGCTGTGAAAAATATCGCTGGTAGCTTGATAGGGATTGCATTGAATCTGTAGATTGCTTTGGGCAGTATACTCATTTTCACTATATTGATTCTTCCAATCCATGAACATGGTATATTTCTCCATCTATTAGTGTCCTCTTTGATTTCTTTCGTCAGTGTTTTATAGTTTTCAATATATAGGTCTTTAGTTTCTTTAGGTAGGTATATTCCTAAGTATTTTTTTCTTTTCATTGCAATGGTGAATGGAATTGTTTCCTTAATTTCTTTTTCTACTTTCTCATTATTAGTGTATAGGAATGCAAGGGATTTCTGTGTGTTGATTTTATATCCTGCAACTTTACTATATTCATTGATTAGCTCTAGTAATTTTCTGGTAGAGTCTTTAGGGTTTTCTATGTAGAGGATCATGTCATCTGCAAACAGTGAGGGTTTTACTTCTTCTTTTCCAATTTGGATTCCTTTTATTTCTTTTTCTGCTCTGATTGCTGTGGCCAAAACTTCCAGAACTATGTTGAATAGTAGCTGTGAAAGTGGGCACCCTTGTCTTGTTCCTGACTTTAGGGGAAATGCTTTCAATTTTTCACCATTGAGGATAATGTTTGCTGTGGGTTTGTCATATATCGCTTTTATTATGTTGAGGTGTGTTCCTTCTATTCCTGATTTCTGAAGAGTTTTTATCATAAATGGATGTTGAATTTTGTCAAAGGCCTTCTCTGCATCTATTGAGATAATCATATGGCTTTTATTTTTCAGTTTGTTAATGTGGTGAATTACATTGATTTGCGGATATTGGAGAATCCTTGCATCCCTGGGATAAAGCCCACTTGGTCATGGTGTATGATCTTTTTAATGTGTTGTTGGATTCTGATTGCTAGAATTTTGTTGAGGATTTTTGCATCTATGTTCAGCAGTGATATTGGCCTGTAGTTTTCTTTTTTTGTGGCGTCTTTGTCAGGTTTTGATATTAGGGTGATGGTGGCCTCATAGAATGAGTTTGGAAGTTTACCTTCCTCTGCAATTTTCTGGAAGAGTTTCAGTAGGATAGGTGTTAGCTCTTCTCGAAATTTTTGGTAGAATTCAGCTCTGAAGCTGTCTGGACCTGGGCTTTTGTTTGCTGGAAGATTTCTGATTACAGTTTCAATTTCCATGCTTATGATGGGTCTGTTAAGATTTTCTATTTCTTCCTGGTTCAGTTTTAGAAAGTTGTACTTTTCTAAGAATTTGTCCATTCTTCCACATTGTCCATTTTATTGGCATATAATTGCTGATAGTAGTCTCTTATGATCCTTTGTATTTCTGTGTTGTCTGTTGTGATCTCTTCATTTTCATTTCTAATTTTATTGATTTGATTTTTCTTTCTTTGTTTCTTGATGAGTCTAGCTAATGGTTTGTCGATTTTATTTATCCTTTCAAAGAACCAGCTTTTTGCTTTGTTGATTTTTGATATGGTCTCTTTTGTTTCTTTTGCATTTATTTCTGCCCTAATTTTTAAGATTTCTTTCCTTCTACTAACTCTAGGGTTCTCCATTTCTTCCTTTTCCAGTTGCTTTAGGTGTAGAGTTCGGTTATTTATTTGACTTTTTTCTTGTTTCTTGAGGTATGCCTGTATTGCTATGAACTTTCCTCTAAGCACTGCTTTTATAGTGTCCCACAGGTTTTGGGTTGTTGTGTTTTCATTTTCATTCATTTCTATGTATAATTTGATTTCTTTTTTGATTTCTTCTGTGATTTGTTGGTTATTCAGAAGTGTGTTGTTCAGCCTCCATATGTTGGGATTTTTAATAGTTTTTCTCCTGTAATTGAGATCTAATCTTAGTGCATTACGGTCAGAAAAGATGCTTGGAATGATTTCAATTTTTTTGAATTTATCAAGGTTAGATTTATGGCCCAGGATGTGATCTATCCTGGAAAAGGTTCCGTGAGCACCTGAGAAAAAGGTGAAATTCATTGTTTTGGGGTGAAATGTCCTGTAGATATCAATTAGGTCTAACTGGTCTATTGTATCATTTAAAGTTTGCGTTTCTTTGTTAATTTTGTTTAGTTGATCTGTCCATAGGTGTGAGTAGGGTATTAAAGTCTCCCACTATTATTGTGTTATTGTTAATTTCCCCTTTCATGCTTGTTAGCGTTTGTCTTACATATTGCAGTGCTCCTATGTTGGGTGCATATATATTTATAATTGTTATATCTTATTCTTGGATTGATCCTTTGATCATTATGTAGTGGCCTTGTCTCTTTTCACAGCCTTTGTTTTAAAGTCTATTTTATCGGATATGAGTATTGCCACTCCTGCTTTCTTTTGGTCTCTATTTGCATGGAATATCTTTTTTCAGCCCTTCACTTTCAGTCTGTATGTGTCTGTTGTTTTGAGGTGGGTCTCTTGTAGGCAGCATATATAGAGACCTTGTTTTTGTATCCATTCAGCCAGTCTTTGCCTTTTGGTTGGGGCATTCAACCCATTTATGTTTAAGGTAATTATTGATAAGTGTGATCCCATTGCCATTTACTTCATTGTTTTGGGTTCAGGTTTATACGCCCTTTTTGTGTTTCCTGTCTAGAGAATATCCTTTAGTATTTGTTGGAGAGCTGGTTTGGTGGTGCTGAATTCTCTCAGCTTTTGCTTCTCTGTAAAGCTTTTGATTTCTCCTTCATATTTGAATGAGATTATTGCTGGGTACAGTAATCTGGGCTGTAGGTTATTTTCTTTCATCACTTTAAGTATGTCTTGCCATTCCCTCCTGGCCTGAAGAGTTTCTATTGAAAGATCTGCAGTTATCCTTATGGGAATCCCCTTGTGTGTTATTTGTTGTTTTTCCCTTGCTGCTTTTAATATTTGTTGTTTGTGTTTGGTCTTTGTTAATTTGATTAATATATGTCTTGGGGTGTTTCGCCTTGGGTTTATCCTGTTTGGAACTCTCTGGTTTTCTTGGACTTGGGTGATTATTTCCTTCCCCATTTTAGGGAAGTTTTCAACTATTATCTCCTCAAGAATTTTCTCATGGTCTTTCTTTTTGTCTTCTTCTTCTGGGACTCCTATAATTTGAATGTTGGAGCGTTTCATATTGTCCTGGAGGTCTCTGAGGTTGTCCTCATTTCTTTCGTTTTTCTTTTTTCCTCTCTGATTCATTTATTTCTACCATTCTATCTTCTATTTCACTAATCCTATCTTCTGCCTCCGTTATTCTACTATTTGTTGCCTCCAGAGTGTTTTTGATCTCATTTATTGCATTATTCATTATATATTAACTCTTTTTCATTTCTTCTAGGTCCTTGTTAAACATTTCTTGCATCTTCTCAATCCTTGTCTCCGGGCTATTTATCTGTGATTCCATTTTGATTTCAAGATTTTGGATCATTTTCACTATCAATATTCGGAATTCTTTCTCAGGTAGATTCCCTATCTCCTCCTCTTTGGTTTGGTTTGGTAGGCATTTCTCCTATTCTTTTACCTGCTGGGTATTCCTCTGTCTCTTCATCTTGGTTATATTGCTGTGTTTGGGGTGGCCTTTCTATATTCTGGGAATTTGTGGAGTTCTCTTTATTATGGAGTTTCCTCACTGTGGGTGGGGTTGTATCAGTGGCTTGTCAAGGTTTCTTGGTTAGGGAGGCTTGTGTTGGAGTTCTGGTGGGTGGAGCTGGATTTCTTCTCTCTGGAGTGCTATGAATTGTCCAGTAATGGGTTGTGAGATGTCAATGGTTTTGGAGTAGTTTTGAGCTGCCTGTATATTGAAGCTCAGGGGTGTGTTCCTGTGTTGCTGGAGAATATGCGTGATATGTCTTGCTCTGGAACTTGTTGGCCCTTGGGTGGTGCTTGGTTTCAGTGTAGGTATGGAGGCGTTTGATGAGCTCCTATTGATTAATGTTCCCTGGATTCAGGATTTCTCTGATGTTCTTAGGATTTGGACTTAAGCCTCCTGTTTCTGGTTTTCAGTTTTATTTTTACCCTAGCCTCAGGACTTCTCCATCTATACAGCACTGATGATAAAGCGTCTAGGTTAAAGATGAAAGGTTTCTCCACATTAAGGGTCACCCATAGAGGTTCACTGAGTTACACGGAGAAGAGGGAGGGGGTAGTTAGAGGTGACTGGAATGAGATGAGGTGGGCTCAAAAGAGGAGAGAGCAAGCTAGCCAGTAATCACATCCTTATGTACGCTCCACAGTCTGGACCACTCAGAGGCGTTCACGGAGTTATACAAGGAAGAGGAGAGGGAGGAAGTAGACAGAGGTGGCCAGGATAAAAGAGGGAAATGAAAGGGAGAGAGACAGATCCAACCAGTAACCAGTTCCCTGAGTGTTCTCCACCGTCTGGAACACACAGAGATTCACAGGGTTGGGTAGAGAAGAGAAGGGGGAGGGAGGAGACAGAGGACACCTGGTGGAGAAAAAGGAGAGTCCAAAGGAGGGGAGAGTGGTCAAGCCAGTAATCTCGCTCTCAGGTAAAATTGGGTACTGAAGATTGGGTTTTTACATGTACAAAATTGACAACAAATACCAAAAAGCAAAGATTAAAAATCTGGAGTAGAGACTGGATTTTCAAAAATACAATATTAAAGAAAAGAAGAAGAAGAGGGAAAAAATAAAGAAAAAACAAACAAACAAAAACAAAAAAAGCCACAAGAATTATTAAAAATAATAATTAGAGAAATCGAGTACTTAAAAATTTAAGAAAGTTAAAAAAAAGAGGAAAAACAAAAAAAAAGAAGAAAAAACAATCACGCAACCCCATCAACTCAAAAAAGAAAAAAAGAGATTGTAAAAGTAGTAAAGGTATATCTGGCCCTTTCTCTGGTGGTGTGGGTTGTGTGGGGTCACTTCCAAGGCGGTTCCCTCTGTTTAACTTCCTCTGTTTGCTAGTCTCTTCAGTGTCTGATTTCCATCTTGACACAGGGAGGGCGGTGGTGGACACACTAGGTTCACTATTCAGTCGTGCTGTGGGGAGGGAGGGATGCTGCAAACAAATATTACTGGCGTGTGCTTGCAGTGTCTGATCCACTCTGGGCTTGCCCCTGCTCGTGGTGCACACCGCTCAGGCTCTACGTAGCTCCACCAGGGAACCGTCTGAGGCCGGCCCTAGGCTTCAGGCACCGCCCCGGTCTAAGCCGCTCAGGCTCGGCGCTCAGGAAACCCTCAGAGGCGCAGATTTGGTTGGGCCTGCGTTTTGTGCCCTTCCCAGGTCCGAGTAGCTCAGGAGTTTGGTGAGCGCAATTGCTGCGACTATGGCCTTTCCCTCTTGCTCAGTTTTCTGGGTGTACCGCTGGCATTCCTTCTCAGGCGGATGATGACTGTCCAGAACCCCCAGAAGTCTTAGTTAACAAAGAAGCCTGCTTGCATTTTGGTAGGTAATGTCTCTCTTGGGCTGCGACTGCCCTCTTCCAGCCCTTAAGGCTCTGGCTGCCTGTCACCGCAGGGGGATGGTCTGCAGCCGGCTATTTCCGATAAGTCTTTTGTTCTGTGCGCGGTTCTGGCGGTGTCTTATGTTCGAGTGTTTCGCGTGGTAGCTATCCCACAGTCTGGTTTGCTAGCCCAAGTTAGTTCGCTCTGTCCACGCGCGGGGCGTTCCAGCCCGATTCTCAAAAAAGCACTGCAGCCCGCGCCTCCCACAGCCAGATTCTAAAAAGCACTGCCGGCTACGCCTCCCGCTCCTCCCTGCCCAGCCCCCACTTGCTAGTGGCGGATGCAGGCGTCTGCGCTGCTTTTCCGCTGGGGGAGTTACTGTTGGGCTCGTAATCTGTTGGTTTTAATTATTTATTTATTTTTCCTTCCTGTTATGTTGCCTCTGTGCTTCCAAAGCTCACCACAGACTCGGCTGCGAGAATGTTTCCTGGTGTTTGGAAACCTCTCTTTTTAAGAGTCTCTTACCGGGACGGGATTCCCTTCCCGGGACGGAGCTCCCTCCTTACCTCCTTTGTCTCTTTTTCGTCTTATTGTATTTTTTCCTACCTGTTTTTGAAGCCAATGATCTGCTTTGCTGGGTGCCTGATGTCCTCTGCCAGCATTCAGAAGTTGTTTTGTGGAATTTACTCAGCGTTGAAATGTTCTTTTGATGAATTTTTGAGGGAGAAAGTGGTCTCCCCGTCCTATTCCTCCGCCATCTTAGGACCGCCCCCCAATATTTTTATTCTTTGTCTGGGTAATGGAGAGTACATCACACCTGAGGGTAGAGAATTTCCCTAAAAGAAATAGGTGATTCTTTCTGTCAGTCATCATAGGGCAAGTCTTAGATTGGGCATGAAAAGGAGCTTCTCTGAAGTCCAGGATTGCTATAGACTTCTCTATGGTGAGGATTGAGCTTGCCCTGCCACATGATACCACATGGGAACAAATGGATATAGGGAAAACAGCTTTGAGAACTTCAAGACCATCTTTATTCATCAGTACATTTCTAGAATAACAATAGTTCAGTGTGTGAGCAACTAGTAGAGGGTGGAAAGAACCACCAAGACGTATCAGCAAAACACAAAAAAATTCCTTTGGTAGTCCCAGACGTTAATTCGGTAAAGGAATCTAGCAGAAAAAAAATTAACCACCCTATCTGTGGAATGCAAGTTCAGAGCCATGGTTTGGATCTTATATTGGAATTTTATTGTTTTGACTCTTTTATGGAAAATGTCCTGTTTAGCTCGAATTTATTGGTCCAGAAATGAGCATCTGACCCAATGTGAGATAACAGCATTAGTATCTTTCCCCTGGGTTCTTAAACTTGATACGGGACACATCTAGTCTCCATGCTTCTCTACTGGAGGAATGAGAGGCTCTAGAGCTAATATGAGACCACGACTTTCACCATAGGAAAGATACTTGCAGGAGAATGCCAAAATATCACAGAAAATAAGCAAGCAGAGATGTAATGAGTGACAAGTAATAATTATCCCTCAAATCTATGTACAGTCCAGCACTTCTTGTGGTTTCATTACCAAAGCCAATACCATTTTCTTCCAAAGCTAGTTTACACTGAATTTCTTTCTCTTACAATTCTAAAACCAGTGCCCCTTCACTAACCACTTGCCTTATGCTGAAATAACTATGTTGTGGGCATTTTGACATTTACTGATATATTTATAAAATATATTCAAAAGAGTCAACAGTGGATGGATTAGGAGTTCGCAGAACTAGCAAATGGGTTAATATTACATAACTCATAAAGTTTCTATTCAACATAATTTGTTAATAAAGGACTTGTAGTACAACTCACATTTGATCTGGAAGCTTTTTATTCACTGGACAAATGCTTGTTTCATGTGACAACTCTGTAAAATAAAACATGATCCCAATGTTCTATGCATATGAATCAGCTGGGAATCTTGTTAAAATACAAATTCTAGTTCAATAGGTCTGAAGTAGGGCCCAAGATCCTGCATTTCTCACAAGCACCCAGGTGATGTCAATGTTGCTGGTATGAAAATCTCATTTGAGTAGCAAAGTACTAGAAACTCTAGGAAAGTCTATTAATCATTTTTGAGAAACTTTTAGAGGAGAATGAAATAAACATTAAATGCTACCTTAGTAAAAATAAAGTGTTATCGCAACCAAGCAATATGTGCAACAGACACTGGTATACAATCTCTAAGTTAAGAAGGTTCAGTAGAGGAAAAGGATTGGTTATGGGATCAGAAATTGATTGGAAACAAGCCACAGAGTAAGGTTCATGCATAGTTAAAAGTCAGTATTGTGGAACACATTACACACATTCTAAAAAGTCTTTTAGGGACTTTCCTGACAGTCTAGTGGTTAGGACTCACATTCCACTGCAGGGGGCATGGATTTGATCCCTGGTCAGGGAACTAAGACCTGCAAGCTGCATGGCACAGTGCAAAAAAAAATTAATAAAATAAAGCACTTTTACAATTTACAAATCAAAAGGGCCACTTCAAATTGGCTATATCAAATTGTCATTTCAGAGAAAGATATTCACAAATAACTATAATATAGCCACTTACCCAATAAACATTCATTAATTTTCTACTGTATGCTAGGAGATGGTCTAGGCACTGAAGATAAAGTATAAAATAAAATACCAAGAAAAATTAGACTATAATAAGTACCAAAATCAGTACCTAGTTAGGGTTAAGAACCTTGGGTATAAATTTTATATATATATATATATATATATATATATTAGAAATCCAGAGGGAAAAGACTGACTGAGGCTATCAAGGAAGACCCATGAAGGAGATAGTAACTGGTCTTAGTTATTAGCAAGGAGTAAGATTTCCAGAAGTAGAAATAAAGAATAAGGCATTTTACATTGAGGAGATGCCCTAAGTGGAGAAAGAAAAGCAGCAGTTTAATTAAGGAATTGAAAGGAGCTCAAAAGCCAGTTCTCTGTGACGACCTAGAGGGGTGGGATGGGGTGGGAGGTGAGTGGGAGGTTCAAGAGGGAGAGGACATATGTATACCTAAGGCTGATTCATGTTGATGTGTAGCAGAAACCAACACAATATCGTAAAGCAATTATCCTCCAATTAAAAATAAATTTTAAAAAGATCTCATATTGGCTGAATAATAAGGTCATAATAAGACAACTGCTACCCACTCCAGTATTCTGGCCTGGAGAATTCCATGGACTGTATGGGTTGCAAAGAGTCGGACACGGCTGAACCACTTTCACTTTCACTTTCAATAAGGCAACTGCAAACAACGAGGTTAAAGAGACAGAATTGAAATTAATCTCAAAAATATACAAGCAGCTCATGCAGCTCAATTCCAGAAAAATAAACAACCCAATCAAAAAATGGGCCAAAGAACTAAACAGACATTTCTCCAAAGAAGACATACAGATGGCTAACAAACACATGAAAAGATGTTCAACATCACTCATTATCAGAGAAATACAAATCAAAGCCACAATGAGCTACCATCTCACACCAGTCAGAATGGCTGCTATCCAAAAGTCTACAAACAATAAATGCTGGAGAGGGTGCAGAGAAAAGGGAACCCTCTTACACTGTTGGTGGGAACACAAACTAGTACAGCCACTATGGAGAACAGTGTGGAGATTCCTTTAAAAACTGGAAACAGAACTGCCATACAACACAGCAATCCCACTGCTGGGCATACACACTGAGGAAACCAAAATTGAAAGAGACACATGTACCCCAATGTTCATCACAGCACCGTTTATAAGAGCCAGGCCATGGAGGCAACCTAGATGTCCATCAGCCAGATGATGGATAAGAAAGCTGTGGTACATATACACAGTGGAATATTACTCAGCCATTAAAAAGAATGCATTTGAATCAGTTCTAATGAGGTGGATGAAACTCTGGAGCCTATTATACAGAGTGAAGTAAGTCAGAAAGAAAAACACGAATATAGCATGCTGCTGCTGCTAAGTTGCTTCAGTCACATCCAACTCTGTGCGACCCCATAGACGGCAGCCCACCAGGCCTCTCCGTTCCCAGGATTCTCCAGGCAAGAATACTGGAGTGGGTTGCCATTTCCTACTCCAATGCATGAAAGTGAAAAGTGAAAGCAAAGTCGTTGAGTTGTATCCGATTCCTAGCAACGCCATGGACTGTAGCCTACCAGGCTCCTCTGTCCATGGGATTTTCCAGGCAAGAGTACTGGAGTGGGTTGCCATTTCCTTTTCCACCAATACAGTATATTAACACATATAAATGCAATTTAGAAAGATGGTAGACCCTATATGCGAGACAGCAAAAGAGACACAGATGTAAAGAACAGACTTTTAGACTTTGTGGGAGAAGGCAAGAGTGGGATGATCTGAGAGAATAGCATTGAAACATGTATGTTATCATATGTGAAATAGATTGCCAGTCCAGGTTCAGTGCATGAGACAGGGTGCTCAGGGCTGGTGCACTGGGATGACCCTGAGGGATGGGATGGGGAGGGAGGTGGGAAGGAGGTTCAGGATGGGGAACTCATGTATACCCATGGCTGATTCATGTGAATGTATGGCAAAAAACACTACAATATTATAATTAGGCTCCAATTAAAATAAATTAATTAATTTTAAAACAAAGAGATAGAGTTGATTCAAATCATCTATTCTAGGTGCAGCGCCTTTGCACTAGCCAGATTTTTACCCTATGCCAGAACTCTCTTCCCCTAAATCTTCAAATGACATTCTCCTCATTATTCAGATTTCAAGCTAAAAGTTCATCCTCAAGAAAATTTTCCCTGAAATCTCTTTTTGAAGAACTCAAATCTTAATTTACATTAATCATCTTTTTATTAACTATCTCCCCTAAAATATAAGCTCCAGTTTCACTTCTAGTCATTACAGAAACAGTGATTAGATTTACTCTCCTTTATAAAACCTGAACAAAATATGTGAAACACAGTTATTTAACATGGGCAATGCAGAACAGTGATCCCTAAGACAGGGAAACAAAGTGGACCGTCTGAATGCTCCAGCTTACCAAAGTTTAGAGAATGGCTGTAGTACAAGAAGGGGGACTCAAGCATAGCTTGATGGTCTCCTTACGTTGAACAGATGAAATTTAGGAGTAGAGACTACCTTCAGGGGTGGAGGGTAGGGGGCAAGGTAATTAGAGTGAGCAAGGCAGACAAAAGAAGAAAGAGATATACAGAAAGGGAGATATGTAGAGGGACCCCTCCAGTTTTCAGCTGGATAATGATTAAGCATGTAAAAAAACACATTATTCATAGGGCACTGGATAGATTACTTAGAAATGCATCGTGTCAGATGTGGGGAAAAATTAGCCCTAGTTTAAAGACTGCTTTGTTCCTTAAAAGCAAGATTTGAAAGGATAAATTGTTCCCAAGTAACTTAACTGTGTCCTTAAAAAAAACAAAAAACAAAAAAAAACACTGAAAATATTTACAGGAATTAAAAATTACCCAGTATTCAGCAGGGTAAAATTCACAGTGTTTAGCAACTAATAAAACATTATAAGGTATGTTAAAATGCAGGAAAATACAACCCATAGTGAGGATTTAAAAATCAATCAAGAAAAATAGAAATAAAACAGATAAGCAGAAATAGTAGACAAAGACAAAGTGATTATTATAACTATACTGCATACTTCAAGACATAGAAATAAGTCATTATGTTAAGGAGACATAGACTACACTACTATACTTACAGAAATGTAAAGAATTGTAAGGAAATATTATGAATATTGGAATACTATGCCAACATATTAATAACATATTAAATAGACATATTTCAAGAAAGACAAACTATTAAAATTGAAACAAGAATAGAAAATCTGAATAGACATATAACAAGTAAAACAGATTAAATTAGTAATTTAAAATCTTCCTACAAAGAAAAGCACAGATGCAAATAGCTTCACTGTGAATTTCATCAAACATTCTTTAAAAAGTTAATGTGATTACATCATATATTCTTTCAGAAACCAAAAGGGCACACTTTGCTACCACTATGGGGGAAAAACCAGCATAAAGCTTCCTCAAAAATTAGGAAGTGCCATGTGATCCAGCAATCCCACTTCATGATACATATCTGAAGGAAAAGAAATCACTATTTTAAAAAGATATTTGCACCACCATGTTCATGGCAACATTATTCACAATAGCCAAGGTATGAAAACAACCTAAATATCTATTATGGATGAGTGGCAAAGAAAATGTAGGGTATATATACAATGGAATATTATTCAGCCATAAAAATAAGGAAATGCTGCCATTTGTGACAACATGGATGAACCTTGAGGGTATTATGCTAAGTGTAATAAATAAAACAGATTAAGAAAAATACTAATTTATATATGGAATCTAAAAAACCCTAACTCATAGAAAGAGGGTAGAACAGTGACTGCCAGGTGACAGGGTGGGAAAAAATGGGGAGATACTGGTCAAAGTGTACAAACTACTAATTATAATGTTAAAAAGTCCTGAGGAACTAATAAACAGCATGTGAAGTGAAAGTCACTCAGCTGTGTCCAACTCTTTGCAACCCCATAGACTGTAGCCCTCCAGGCTCCTCTGTCCATGGGATTCTGAAGGCAAGAAAACTAGAGTGGATAGTCATTTCCTTCTCCAAGGTACTTCCCAACCCAGGGATTGAATCTGAGTCTCTAGCACTGCAGACAGATTCTTTAACATCTGAGCCATCAGGGAACATAGTGACTATATTTAACACTGTATTACATACTTGAAAGTTGCTAAGAGAATAAATCTTAAATGTTCTTACTACAAGAAAAGATAATTACATGACTTGATGAAAGCATTACCTAAGCTTAATATGGTAATCATTTTGCAATATACATGTGTATCAAATCATCACATTACATACCTTAAAATTATACGATATTATATGTCAATTATACCTTATTAAAGCTGGAAAAAGTTAAAAGTTTTTTAAAAGATTCAAGAAAGAAAATGTGCCAGTTAACTCATTATCATTTACTGACCATCCCTCTCTCTTTTTGAAATAATAACCTTTTTAAATTAATATTTAGTAAAATCTTGTATGTCCAATGGTTCTCAAACTTTTATGTGCATTAAAATCACCTGACACACTTGTTAAGCCATTAATTGTTGGGCCTCACCTTGTCTTACACATAGCCAGGTGATTCTAATGATGTTGGTCCAGCAATCACACTTTAAGAACAAGCTGCTGCTGCTGCTGCTGCTAAGTTGCTTCAGTCGTGTCCGACTCTGTGCGACCCCACAGACGGCAGCCCACCAGGCTCCACTGTCCCTGGGATTCTCCAGGCAAGAACACTGGAGTGGGATGCCGTTTCCTTCTCCAATGCATGAAAGTGAAAACTGAAAGTGAAGTCACTGAGTCGTGTCCAACTCTCAGCGACCCCATGGACTGCAGCCTACCAGGCTCCTCTGTCCATGGGATTTTCCAGGCAAGAGCACTGGAGTGGGGTGCCATTGCCTTCTCCATAAGAAAAAGCTGCTATATCCCAATTCCACTGGCATGGTGATTAAGAGCTACATCTGGGACTTAAATGCTGAATCAAATTGTACTGCCTTGGGAAAATCTATAATTCTCTATAAAGGTGTGTATCCTGATTTTAAAATGCAGATAATATAAAT
The DNA here is from genome assembly GCF_042477335.2 of Ovis canadensis. Taxonomy (NCBI): domain Eukaryota; kingdom Metazoa; phylum Chordata; class Mammalia; order Artiodactyla; family Bovidae; genus Ovis; species Ovis canadensis. The sequence continues at coordinate 153,602,188 of NC_091246.1, forward strand.
CTAAACTTGATAAATTCAAAAAAATCGAAATCATTCCAAGCATCTTTTCTGACCATAATGCATTAAGATTAGATCTCAATTACAGGAGAAAAACTATTAAAAATTCCAACATATGGAGGTTGAACAACACACTTCTGAATAACCAACAAATCACAGAAGAAATCAAAAAAGAAATCAAAATATGCATAGAAACAAATGAAAATGAAAACACAACAACCCAAAACCTGTGGGACACTATAAAAGCAGTGCTAAGAGGAAAGTTCATAGCAATACAGGCATACCTCAAGAAACAAGAAAAAAGTCAAATAAATAACCTAACTCTACAACTAAAGCGACTAGAAAAGGAAGAGTTGGAGAACCCCAGAGTTAGTAGAAGGAAAGAAATCTTAAAAATTAGGGCAGAAATAAATGCAAAAGAAACAAAAGAGACCATAGCAAAAATCAACAAAGCCAAAAGCTGGTTCTTTGAAAGGATAAATAAAATTGACAAACCATTAGCCAGACTCATCAAGAAGCAAAGAGAGAAAAATCAAATCAATAAAATTAGAAATGAAAATGGAGAGATCACAACAGACAACACAGAAATACAAAGGATCATAAGAGACTACTATCAGAAGTTGTATGCCAATAAAATGGACAACGTGGAAGAAATGGACAAATTCTTAGAAAAGTACAATTTTCCAAAACTGAACCAGGAAGAAATAGAAAATCTTAACAGACCCATCACAAGCACAGAAATTGAAACTGTAATCAGAAATCTTCCAGCAAACAAAAGCCCAGGTCCAGACGGCTTCACAGCTGAATTCTACCAAAAATTTCGAGAAGAGCTAACACCTATCCTCCTCAAACTCTTCCAGAAAATTGCAGAGGAAGGTAAACTTCCAAACTCATTCTATGAGGCCACCATCACCCTAATACCAAAACCTGACAAAGATGTCAAAAAAAAGAAAACTACAGGCCAGTATCACTGATGAACATAGATGCAAAAATCCTGAACAAAATTCTAGCAATCAGAATCCAACAACACATTAAAAAGATCATACACCATGACCAAGTGGGCTTTATCCCAGGGATGCAAGGATTCTTCAATATATGCAAATCAATCAATGTAATTCACCACATTAACAAATTGAAAAATAAAAACCATATGATTATCTCAATAGATGCAGAGAAGGCCTTTGACAAAATTCAACATCCATTTATGATTAAAACTCTCCAGAAAGCAGGAATAGAAGGAACATACCTCAACATAATCAAAGCTATATATGACAAACCCACAGCAAACATTATGCTCAATGGTGAAAAATTGAAAGCATTTCCCCTAAAGTCAGGAACAAGACAAGGGTGTCCACTTTCACCGCTACTATTCAACATAGTTCTGGAAGTTTTGGCCACAGCAATCAGAGCAGAAAAAGAAATAAAAGGAATCCAAATTGGAAAAGAAGAAGTAAAACTCTCACTGTTTGCAGATGACATGATCCTCTACATGGAAAACCCTAAAGACTCCACCAGAAAATTACTAGAGCTAATCAATGAATATAGTAAAGTTGCAGGATATAAAATCAACACACAGAAATCCCTTGCATTCTTATACACGAATAATGAGAAAGTAGAAAAAGAAATTAAGGAAACAATTCCATTCACCATTGCAACGAAAAGAATAAAATACTTAGGAATATATCTACCTAAAGAAACTAAAGACCTATATATAGAAAACTATAAAACACTGACGAAAGAAATCAAAGAGGACACTAATAGATGGAGAAATATACCATGTTCATGGATCGGAAGAATCAGTATAGTGAAAATGAGTAGACTACCCAAAGCAATTTACAAATTCAATGCAATCCCTATCAAGCTACCAGCCACATTTTTCACAGAACTAGAACAAATAATTTCAAGATTTGTATGGAAATACAAAAAACCTCGAATAGCCAAAGCAATCTTGAGAAAGAAGAATGGAACTGGAGGAATCAACTTGCCTGACTTCAGGCTCTACTACAAAGCCACAGTCATCAAGACAGTATGGTACTGGCACAAAGACAGACATATAGATCAATGGAACAAAATAGAAAGCCCAGAGATAAATCCACACACATATGGACACCTTATCTTTGACAAAGGAGGCAAGAATATACAATGGAGTAAAGACAATCTCTTTAACAAGTGGTGCTGGGAAAACTGGTCAACCACTTGTAAAAGAATGAAACTAGATCACTTTCTAACACCACACACAAAAATAAACTCAAAATGGATTAAAGATCTAAATGTAAGATCAGAAACTATAAAACTCCTAGAGGAGAACATAGGCAAAACACTCTCAGACATAAATCACAGCAGGATCCTCTATGATCCACCTCCCAGAATTCTGGAAATAAAAGCAAAAATAAACAAATGGGATCTAATTAAAATTAAAAGCTTCTGCATAACAAAGGAAAATATAAGCAAGGTGAAAAGACAGCCTTCTGAATGGGAGAAAATAATAGCAAATGAAGCAACTGACAAACAACTAATCTCAAAAATATACAAGCAACTCCTGCAGCTCAATTCCAGAAAAATAAACGACCCAATCAAAAAATGGGCCAAAGAACTAAATAGACATTTCTCCAAAGAAGACATATGAATGGCTAACAAACATGAAAAGATGCTCAACATCACTCATTATTAGAGAAATGCAAATCAAAACCACAATGAGGTACCACTTCACACCAGTCAGAATGGCTGCGATCCAAAAATCTGCAAGCAATAAATGCTGGAGAGGGTGTGGAGAAAAGGGAACCCTCCTACACTGTTGGTGGGAATGCAAACTAGTACAGCCACTATGGAGAACAGTGTGGAGATTCCTTAAAAAATTGCAAATAGAACTACCTTATGACCCAGCAATCCCACTGCTGGGCATACACACCGAGGAAACCAGAATAGAAAGAGATACATGTACCCCAATGTTCATCGCAGCACTGTTTATAATAGCCAGGACATGGAAACAACCTAGATGTCCCATCAGCAGATGAATGGATAAGAAAGCTGTGGTACATATACACAATGGAGTATTAGTCAGCCGTTGAAAAGAATTCATTTGAATCAGTTCTGATGAGATGGATGAAACTGGAGCCGATTATACAGAGTGAAGTAAGCCAGAAAGAAAAACACCAATACAGAATACTAACACATATATATGGAATTTAGGAAGATGGCAATGACGACCCTGTATGCAAGACAGGAAAAAAGACACAGATGTGTATAACAGACTTTTGGACTCAGAGGGAGAGGGAGAGGGTGGGATGATGTGGGAGAATGGCATTCTAACATGTATACTATCATGTAAGAATTGAATCGCTAGTCTATGTCTGACGCAGGATACAGCATGCTTGCGGCTGGTGCATGGGGATGACCCAGAGAGATGTTATGGGGAGGGAGGTGGGAGGGGGGTTCATGTTTGGGAACGCATGTAAGAATTAAAGATTTTAAAATTTTAAAAAATAAAAAACTAAAAAAAATAAAAATAAAATAAAATGCAGATAATAACTGTATCAATATCATTTAACTGTCGAGGATTATGTTTGATAATATGTATAATGCCTGTATAGTATTGCTGGGCAAATAATAACTTCACAGCTCTTTATTAGTGGGTGGGGGGGGGGCGCATGTGTGCTCAGTTATTCCTACTCTTTGCAACTCCGTGAACTGAAGCCCATCAGGTTCCTCTGTTCATGGGATTCTCCAAGAATACAGGAGTGGGTTGCCATTTCCTTCTTCCAAGGGGTCTTCCCAACCAATCTCCAGGGGATTGATCCCAACGGATCGAACACATTGTAACCTGCTGTTCATGCATTGGCAAGTAGATTCTTTACCACTTGAGCCACCAGGAAAGCCCCTCTTTATTAGTAGTACTGTGAGTTTGTCAGTGACTCAGATGGTACAGAATCCGCCTGTAAAGCAAGAGACCCAGGTTCAATCGCTTGGGGCGGGGTTGGGGTAGGGGAGCGGAGATTTCCTGGAGAAAGGCATGGCAACCCACACCAGTATTTTTTCCTGGAGAATCCCCATGGACAGAAGAGCCTGGAGGGCTATAGTCCATAGGGTCTCAAATACTTGCACACAACTGAGCAACTTTCACTTTCACTTTACTTATGTATTCTTCTGTTACTGAAGGTTAGATTCAGTGAACTTTCAATTCAGTTCAGTTCAGTTCAGTCGCTCAGTTGAGCCCGACTCTTTGCGACCCCATGAATTGCAGCACGCCAGGCCTCCCTGTCCATCACCATTTCCCGGAGTTCACTCAGACTCACATCCATCAAGTCAGTGATGTCATCCAGCCATCGCATCCTCGGTCATCCCCTTCTCTTCCTGCCCCCAATCCCTCCCAGCATCAGAGTCTTTTCCAATGACTCAACTCATCGCATGAGGTGGCCAAAGTACTGGAGCTTCAGCTTTAGCATCATTCCTTCCAAAGAAATCCCAGGGTTGATCTCCTTCAGAATGGACGGGTTGGATCTCCTTGCACTCTCCTCAAGAGTCTTCTCCAACACCACAGTTCACACGCATCAATTCTACGGCACTCAGCCTTCTTCACAGTCCAACTCTCACATCCATACATGACCACAGGAAAAACCATAGCCTTGACTAGACGGACCTTAGTCGGCAAAGTAATGTCTCTGCTTTTGAATATACTATCTAGGTTGGTCATAACTTTTCTTCCAAAGAGTAAGCATCTTTTAATTTCATGGCTACAGTCACCATCTACAGTGATTTTGGAGACCAGAAAAATAAAGTCTGACACTGTTTCTACTGTTTCCCCATCTATTTCCCATGAAGTGATGGGACCAGATGCCATGATCTTGGTTTTCTGAATGTTCAGCTTTAAGCCAACTTTTTCACTCTCCTCTTTCACTTTCTTCAAGAGGCTTTTGAGTTCCTCTTCACTTTCTGCCATAAGGGTGGTGTCATCTGCATATCTGAGGTTATTGATATTTCTCCCGGCAATCTTGATTCCAGCTTGTGATTCTTCCAGTCCAGCGTTTCTCATGCATAGAAGTTAAATAAGCAGGGTGACAATATACAGCCTTGATGTACTCCTTTTCCTATTTGGAACCAGTCTGTTGTTCCATGTCCAGTTCTAACTGTTGCTTCCTGACCTGCATACAGATTTCTCAAGAGTCAGGTCAGGTGTCTGGTATTCCCATCTCTTTCAGAGTTTTCCACACTCTGTGATCCACACAGTCAAAGGCTTTGGCATAGTCAATAAAGCAGAAATAGATGTTTTTCTGGAACTCTCTTGCTTTTTCAATGATCCAGTGGATGTTGGCAATTTGATCTCTGGTTCCTCTGCCTTTTCTAAAACCAGCTTGAACATCAGGAATTTCATGGTTCACGTATTGCTGAAGCCTGGCTTGGAGAATTTTGAGCATTACTTTACTAGCTTGTGAGATGACTGCAATTGTGCAGTACTTTGAGCATTCTTTGGCATTGCCTTTCTTTGGAATTGGAATGATAACTGACCTTTTCCAGTCCTGTGACCACGGCTGAGTTTTCCAAATTTGCTGGCATATTGAGTGCAGCACTTTGACAGCATCATCTTTCAGTATTTGAAACAGCTCCACTGGAATTCCATCACCTCTACTAGCTTTGTTCATAGCGATGCTTTCAAAGGCCCACTTGACTTCACATTCCAACATGTCTGGCTCTAGATTAGTGATCACACCATCATGATTATCTGGGTCGTGAAGGTCTTTTTTGTACAGTTCTGTGTATTCTTGCCACCTCTTCGTAATATCTTCTGCTTCTGTTAGGGCCATACCATTTCTGTCATTTATTGAGCCCATCTTTGCATGAAATGTTCCTTTGTTATCTCTAATTTTCTTGAAGAGATATCTATAGTCTTTCCCATTCTGTTCTTTCCCTCTATTTCTTTGCACTGATCAGTAAGGAAGGCTTTCTTATCTCTTCTTGCTATTCTCTCCAACTCTGCATTCAGATGATTATATCTTTCCTTTTCTCCTTTGCTTTTCGCCTCTCTTCTTTTCACAGCTATTTGTTAGGCCTCCCCAGACAACCATTTTACTTTTTTGCCTATCTTTTCCCTGGGGATGGTCTTGATCCCTGTCTCCTGTACAATGTCACGAACCTCATTCCATAGTTCATCAGGCACTCTATCTATCAGATCTAGGCCCTTAAATCTATTTCTCACTTCCACTGTATAATCATAAAGGGATTTGATTTAGGTCATACCTGAATGGTCTAGCGGTTTTCCCTGCTTTCTTCAATTTCAGTCTGAATTTGGTAATAAGGAGTTCATGATCTGAGCCACAGTCAGCTCCTGGTCTTGTTTTTGTTAACTGTATAGAGCTTCTCCATCTTTGGCTGCAAAGAATATAATCAATCTGATTTCGGTGTTGACCATCTGGTGATGTCCATGTGTAGAGTCTTCTCTTGTGTTGTTGGAAGAGGGTGTTTGCTATGACCAGTGCATTTTCTTGGCAAAACTCTATTAGTCTTTGCCCTGCTTCATTCCGCATTCCAAGGCCAAATTTGCCTGTTACTCCAGGTGTTTCTTGACTTCCTAACTTTGCATTCCAGTCCCCTATAACGAAAAGGACATCTTTTTGGGGTGTTAATTCTTGTGTCTTGTAGGTCTTCATAAAACCGTTCAACTTCAGCTTCTTCGGCGTTACTGGTTGGGGCATTAGACTTGGATAACTGTGATATTGAATGGTTTGCCTTGGAGACGAATAGAGATCATTCTGTCATTTTTGAGATTGCATCCAAGTACTGCATTTCGGACTCTTTTGTTGACCATGATGGCTATTCCATTTCTTCTGAGGGATTCCTGCCCGCAGTAGTAGATATAATGGTCATCTGAGTTCAATTCACCCATTCCAGTCCATTTTTGTCTGCTGATTCCTAGAATGTCGATGTTCACCCTTGTCATCTCTTGTTTGATCACTTCCAATTTGCCTTGATTCATGGACCTGACATTCCAGGTTCCTATGCAATATTGCTCTTGACAGCATTGGATCTTGCTTCTATCACCAGTCACATCCACAGTTGGGTATTGTTTTTGCTTTGGCTTCATCCCTTCATTCCTTCTTGAGTTATTTCTCCACTGATCTCCAGTAGCATATTGGGCACCTACTGACCTGGGGAGTTCCTCTTTTGGTATCCTATCATTTGCCTTTTCATCCTGTTCATGTGGTTCTCAAGGCAAGAATACTGAAGTGGTTTGCCATTCCCTTCTCCAGTGGACCACATTCTGTCAGACCCGCCCGCCCTGGGTTGCCCCGCAGGCATGGCTTGGTTTCATTGAGTTAGACAAGGCTGTGGTCCTAGAGTGATTAGATTGACTAGTTTTCTGTGAGTATGGTTTCAGTGTGTCTGCCCTCTGATGCCCTCTTGCAACACCTACCATCTTACTTGGGTTTCTCTTACCTTGGGCGTGGGGTATCTCTTCATGGCTGCTCCAGCAAAGCACAACTGCTGCTCCTTACCTTGGACAAGGGGTATCTCCTTACCCCTGCCGTTCCTGACCTTCAATGTGGGATAGCTCCTCTAGGCCCTCCTGTGCCTGCGCAGCCACCGTTCCTTGGGTTGCTCCTCCCGGCCGCTGGCCCTGGCCTCTGGCATGGGTGGCTCCCCCCAGCTGCCACCCCTGGCCTCAGGCTCGGGGTGGCGCTCAGGGTCACTGTCCCTGGCCTCGGGCGCGAGGTGGCTTCTCCCAGCCACCCGACTTCGGACATGGGGTGTCTCCTCCCAGCCGCACTGACCTCGGACGCAGGGTAGCTCCTCTCAGCCATCCTGCGCCGTCACAGCCTGGCACTCTAGGCCGCTGCCCCTGACATAAATATTTTTATACATTTTTTTCTGGTACATTTGTGCAAAAGCCTTTCTAAAGCATATTCCTACAACAGAATGTGGAATTATAAGGCTGTAAGAAGGGCTTCCCTGGTGGCTCAGCTGGTAAAGAATCTTCCTGCAGTGTGGGAGACCTGGGTTTGATCCCTCAGTTGGAAAGATCCCCTAAAGAAGGGAACACTTACCCACTCCAGTATTCTGGCCTGGAGAATTCCACGCACTATAGTCCATGGGGTCACAAAGAGTCAGGCACGACTGAACGACTTACACTAAGAAGTTCAATTTTAGTAGGTAAAGCTAAATTGTTTTCCAAAGTGATCATATCACTTTCTGGGGCCAACAGTAAAGGATGAAATTCTTGTTGTCCCATATCTTCATCAATACTTAATCTCCATTCCATTTGTTTTGCCAGTCTTGTGGATCTGAAATTTTATCTTGCAATTTTTGTTTGCATTTACTTGATTGCAAACAAGGTTGAGCAGCATTTCTATATTTATAAGCTATTTGTGTTCCATCTTTGGAGAAGTTCCTGTTTGTGTCTTTTGCTCATTTTTTTTTTTAATTAGGGTTTTCATCTTCTAGGTGTTTGTTATACCTTCTGGATACTATTCTGTCGGTATGTGTTGCAAATATTTTCATCAAGTTTAACTGAGATTATACATATGGATAGACAGTAAGCAAAGAGCAATTAGTAAATGAAGTTTTTTTCCCCCCTCTGGCAATGAAACCTTTAAAGGTAATTCATTTCTGGGTTAAGTGCCTCCACCAAAAACACCAGGGTGATATAGAGTCATATTCTTCAGTTTCTACTTTAGTTCTCTCTCCAGCTCTTATATATGTCATGTAAGATAGACAGATGATAGGCAGATAGACAGATAGATTGATTAATTTTAGATAGACAGGTATACAAATAAATACATATATATATAAGTATCTTCCACTTGCCTATTCCCACCAATCAGCTGGATCTCCATTTTATATTACAATGAAAATGGCCTAAACAAAGTGTCTTGTATTCACAAGAAGGTAGTGGGGGAGTATTTTAGCATACTTCCAGTAGGCAACCCACTCCAGTGTTCTTGCTTGGAGAATCCCAGGGACGGGGAGCCTGGTGGGCTGCCGTCTATGGAGTCGCAGAGTCGGACATGACTGAAGCGACTTAGCAGCAGCAGCAGCAGTAGTTTCCAAATTTCACTCTACTTTCAAATCACCTGGGGTCCCTAAAAAATACTTATCCCTAGTTCTCACTCCACTATATTCTGATTTAAATGGTAAGGCTGCGAACCATACAGTGGAAATTTTAAAAGCTCCGTAGGTGATTTTAAAATGCACTGAATTAGTCCTTGAAACTCAAAGTATTATATATATATCATTAGCATTGTTATTACCTGGGAACTTATTAGAAAGCAAATTCTTAAAATTCAAACTATGAGATAACACCTGAGATTTTTGAGTATATAGTAAAGTTAGAAAACATACTGGCTTGTCCACAGTCACCTTGTGCCCTACTGTGTCCTTCATTTCAACTTAAAGAACTTTCAACTATGTCTCCTTAATTCTGAAGAACAACTTTGACGAGTGTTTTGGGTGGCAGTTTTTACCTTTCAGCAGTTTGAATATATAATGGCACTTTCTTCTGGCCTGCAAAGTTTCCGCTATGAAATCCACTGATAGTCTTATGGGGATTCCCTTGTATGTGAGGAATATCTTTTCTCTTGATGCTTTTAAAATTCTCTCTGATTTTAGACAGTTTTATTATACTGTGTTTTGGAGAAGATTGTTTTGGGTCGAAAATTTGATGGAATCTGTGAACTTCATGAATTTGGATATCCAAATCTCTCCCCAGATTTTTGATGTTATGATCCATTACTCATTTAAATAAGCTCTCTACCCCCCCCCCTTTCTCTCTTCTCTTCTGGGACTCCAATAATGTATAATGCATTCAATTCAGTTCAGTCGCTCAGTCATGTCCAACTCTTTGAGACCCCATGGACAGCAGCACGCCAGGCTTCCCTGTCCATCACCATCTCGCGGAGTTGACCCAAATTCATGTCCATTGGGTTGGCGATGCCATCCAACCATCTCACCCTCTGTCATCCCCTTCTCAATCTTTCCCAGCATCAGAGTCTTTTCAAATGAGTCAGCTCTTCACATCAGGTGGCCAAAGTATTGGAGTTTCAGCTTCAATATCAGTCCTACCAATGAACACCTAGGACTGATCTCCTTTAGGGTGGACTGGTTGGATCTCCTTGCAGTCCAAGGGACTCTCAAGAGTCTTCTCCAACCCACAGTTCAAAAGCATCAACTCTTTGGTGCTCAGCTTTCTTTATAGTCCAACCTCACATCCATACATGACCACTGGAAAAACCATCGCCTTAATTAGATGGACATTTGTTGGCAAAGTAATGTCTCTGCTTTTTAATATGCTATCTAGGTTGGTCATAACTTTCCTTCCAAGGAGTAAGCATCTTTTAATTTCATGGCTGCAGTCACCATCTGCAGTGATTTGGGAGCCCCAAAAAATAAAGTCTGACACTGTTTCCCCATCTATTTCCCATGAAGTGATGGGAACAGATGCCATGATCTTAGTTTACTGAATATTGAGCCTGTATAATGCATAGACTTTCTTTTAACGAATTCCATAATGCATGTACATTTTATTTACACTTTTTCATTCTTTTCCTTTGTTCTCCTCTGACTGGGTAATTTCAAATGACCTATCTTCTATTTTAAAATTTTTTTCTTCTGCTTGATTCAGCCTGTTGTTGCTCACTCTTGCATTTTTCATTTCACTTACTGTCCTTTTGAGCTCCAAAATTCCTGTTCAATCCTTTTTATGATCTCTGTATCTATGTTAAACTTCTTGTTATTATGTATTATTTTCCTGATTTTATTAAATTGTCTTTCTGCGTTTTCTTACTAGACACTGAGCTTCCTTACAACATCTATTTTAAATTCTGTATTAGGAAAACCACAGATCTCTATATCTTTGGGGTCAGTTTCCTTGATTTTTGATGTTCCTCAAAGTCTTTCATTGCTGTTTTCACATATGAAGAAGCAATAAATTCCTTCACTCTTTACTGGCTGGCTTCAGAAGAGAAATACCTTCTGTCCACTCTGTTAGGAATTCTCAGGCTTTCTTAAAACTTTTCCTATGGATACACCTGCTCTACATGCTTTCATGGCTGCAATCACCATCTGCAAGGATTTTGGAGCCCCAAAAAATAAAGTCTGACACTGTTTCCCCGTCTATTTCCCATGAAGTGATGGGACCAGATGCCATGATCTTCATTTTCTGAATGTTGAGCTTTAAGCCAACTTTTTCACTCTCTTCTTTCATCAAGAGGCTCTTTAGCTCTTCTTCACTTCCTGCCATAAGGGTGGTGTCATCTGCATATCTGAGGTTATTGATATTTCTCCCAGCAATCTTGATTCCAGCTTCTGCTTCATCCAGCCCAGTATTTCTCATGATGTACTCTTCATATAAGTTAAATAAGCAGGGTGACAATATACAGCCTTGACGTACTTCTTTGCCGATTTGGAACCAGTCTGTTGTTCCATGTCCAGTTCTAACTGTTGCTTCCTGACCTGCATACAGATTTCTCAAGAGGCAGGTCAGGTGGTCTGGTATTCCCATCTCTTGAAGGATTTTCCACATTTTGTTGTGATCCACACAGTCAAAGGCTTTGGCATAGTCAATAAAACAGAAGTACACATTTTTCCGTATGGATTTCCCTGGTGGCTCAGATGGTAAAGCATCTGCCTACAATGTGGGAGGCCCCGGTTCAAACCCTGGGTCAAGAAGATCTCCTGGAGAGAGAAATTGCAACCCACTTCAGTATTCTTGCCTGGAAAATCCCATGGAGGGAGGAGCCTGGTAGGCTACAGTCCATGGAGTTGCAAAGAGTCGGACACGACTGAGCAATTTCACTTTCACTTTTTTTAACATATTTTTCTGGAACTCTCTTGCTTTTTTGATGATCTAATCGATGTTGGCAATTTGATCTCTGGTTCCTCTGCCTTTTCTAAAACTAACTTGAACATCTAGAAGTTCATGGTTCACATACTGTTGAAGCCTAGCTTGGAGAATTTTGAGCATTACTTTATTAGCGTGTGAGATGAGTGCAACTGTGCAGTAGTTTGAGCATTCTTTGGAATTGAGCTCTTACCCTCTTAAACACATCCAATGCCAGATTCTTTTTTGCTCCAACAGTGTGCTGGAATTTCTCCATTGGACTCCTGGACTTCTACAAAGCCTTTCCTGTCCATGGGCAATCATCTAAATTGGTAGTTTTTGAGGGAAATATAGCAGAAAACTCTTATTCCATTATGTTGAAGACTTCACTCCTGGCTAGCCATTTTCTAAATTAAAATAAAACAATACCTTATTTAATGTCTTATATCAGTATGTATTCCTGATAAAATAAAGATCCAAACTTTAGAAATAATAATAACTAAATCATATATGAATGGGAGAAAGTAAAACATGAGGAGTGAATTCTTTATAATTTTTAGGTAAAGCACATAGCACAAAAACCATAAACGCTCATACATTTGAATACATAAATATATAAAATACTATATAGTGGAAAAAATTAAATATTTGACACTTGCCTTAAAAAAAATCAGTGGTCATCACACTAAGGTAACCATCAAGTTCCAACAGGTTATTCTTTGACCTCCCTGTAAGAACTTCCAAAGTAGGTAACATCTAAAAAGACTTTTTTTTTTAAACTTTTTAATTGAAGAATAATTGCTTTACAGAATTTTGTGGTTTTCTGTCATATATCAATAAGAATCAGCCATAGGTACACCCATGTCCCCTCCCTTCTAGTTCTCCCTCACATCTCCCTCCCCATGCCCACCCTTCAGCCTGTCACAGAGCCCCTGCTTGATTTTCCTGAGTTACACAGCAAATTCCCATTGGCTATCTATTATACATACGGTATTGTAAATTTCTATGTTATTCCCTCCATACATCTCCCCTTCTCCCTCTTCTCCTCCCCCCATGTCCATAGTCTATTCTCTACTTCTGTTTCTCCATTGCTGCCCTGAAAATAAATTCATCAGTGCCATCTTTTTAGATTCCATATATATGTGGCAGTATACAATATTTACATTTCTTTCTCTGACTTACTTCACACTGTATAATAGGCTCTAGGTTCGTCCACCTCATTAGAATGGGTTCCAATGCATTCATTTTCATGGCTGAGTAGTGTTTTACTATATACATGTACCACAGTTTCTTTATCCTTTCATCTGTCAATGGACATCTAGGTTACTTCCATGTTCTAGCTATTGTAAATAGTGTTACAATGAACATCTGGGTACACATATCTTTTTCAATTTTGGTTTCCTCAGGGTATATGCATAGGAGTGGGATTGCTAGGTCATATGGTGGTTTTACTCCTAGCTTTCTAAGGAATCTCCATACCATCTTCCATAATGGTTGTATCAGTCTACATTCCAACTAGGAATGCAAGAGTGTTTCCTTTTCTCCACACCCTCTCCAGCATTTATTGTTTGTAGACTTTGATGATGGCCATTCTGATTGGTGTGAGATGGTATCTCATTGTAGTTTTGCATTTTTCTAATAATGAGCGATATTGAGCATCTTTTCCTGTGCTTGTTACATCTGTATGTCTTCTTTGGAGAAATGTCTCTTCAGGTCCCTTTCCCACTTTTTGACTGGGTTGTTTGCTTTTCTGGTGCGAGTTGTATGAGCTGCCTGTATATTTTAGAAATCAATTATTTGCCAGTTGTTTCCTTAGCTATTATTTTCTCCCATTTTCAGGGTCGTCTTTTCACCTTGTTTATAGTTTCCTTTGCTGTGCAAAAGCTTTTAAGTTTAATTAGGTCCCACTTGCTTATTTTTGTTTTTATTTCCATTACTCTAGGAGGTAGGTCATAGAAGATCTTGCTTTGGTTTATGTCATAGAGTGTTCTAAGTTTTCCTCTAAGAGTTTAATAGTTTCTGACCTTACATTTAGGTCTTTAATCCATTTTGAGTTTATCTTTGTGTATGGTGGTAGGTAGTGTTCTAATATCATTCTTTTGCACATAGCTGTCCAGTTTTCCCAGGACCACTTATTGAAGAGGCTATCTTTGTGCTATTGTATATCCTTGCTTCCTTTATCAAAAATAAGGTACCCACAGGTGTGTGGGTTTATCTCTGGGTTCTCTATCTTGTTCCATTGGTCTATATTTCTGTTTTTGTGCCAGTACCATGCTGTCTTGATGACTGTAGCTTTGTAGAATAGCCTGAAATCAGGAAGGTTGACTCCTCCAGCTTCATTTTTTTTTCTCAAGACTGCTTTGGCTATTTGGGGTCTTTTGTGTTTCCATATAAATTGTGAAAGTTTTCATTCTAGTTCTGTGGAAAATGCCATTGGTAATTTGATAGGGATCACAGTGAATCTGCAGATTGCATTTGGTAGTATAATCATTTTCACAATATTTATTCTTCCTACCCAGGAACATGGAATATCTCTTCATCTGTTTATGTCATCTTTGATTTCTTTCATCAGTGTCTTATAGTTTTCCATATATAGGTCTTTTGTCTCCTTGGGTAGGTTTATTCCTAGATATTTTACTATTTTTGTTGCAATGGTGAATGGTACTAATTCCTTAATTTCTCTTTCTGATTTTCCATTGTTAGTATATAAGAATGCAAGCGATTTCTGTGTATTGACCTTGTATCTCGCAACTTTGCCAAATTTACTAACTAGTTCTAGTAATTTTCTGATAGCTTCTTTTGGGTTTTCTATGTACAGTATCATGTCATCTGCAAACAGTGAGAGTTTTACATCTTTTCCTATCTGGATTCCTTTTACTTTTTTTTCTCTAATTGCTGTAGCTAGGACTTCCAAAACTATGTTGAATAATAGTGGTGAGAGTGGACACCCTTGTCTTGTTCCTGATTGTAGAGGAAATGCTTTCAGTTTTTCACCATTGAGAATAATGTTTGCTGTGGGCTTGAAAATACTTTTAAAAACAGAGAATCCTTCCTTTCATTTATAGCCTCCAGCTTGAACCTATGGATTTAATACTTGCAATCAGCTAGAATTTACCATTATTCTGAGTCATTCTAGATGTTTTCTCCACAACCCTCCATAGACACTTACCATTCCAAAAGTTTTCCCACACTTACCCCAATAGGTAACCCATTCTTTTATTTGTAATTCGGATGTCCCTAAGTGGTCCAACTTCCTGCATCCTTTCCATTAATATCCAAATAAAATGACTCACCCCTGCCCCAGTACACTCAAAAGTTTCTCATCGGGACTAAGAAAGCTACCTCTACTTTTAATCACATTTTACTCTGGATTATACCTTCTTCTATAATTAAATGTAAATGAATTAAACACCCTAATCAAAAGACAGAGACTGGAAAATGGATAAAAACATATGATTCAACTATATGCTTTCTACAAGAGACTCACCTGAGAACCAAAGACACAAACAGGTTGAAAGTGAAAGAATGAAAACAGATATTTCATGCAAATAGCAAACAAAAGAAAACAGGAATGGCTATAGTAATGTCAGACAAAATTTAAAAAAAAAAAAACAACAACAACCCAATCATGGTTAAGATTCTGTGCTCCCAATGCAGGGAACCTGAATTCAACCCTTGGTCAGGGAACTAAATCTCACATGCCACAACCAAGACCTGGCACAGTCAAATAAATAAGTAAACAAATGTTTTTTAAAGTGGGCAGAGGACCTAACCACATGAAAAGGTGCTCAACATCACTACTTATTAGAGAAGTGCAAATCAAAACTACAATGAAATATTACCCATACCAGTCAGAATGGCCATTATCAAAACTTTACAAATAATAAATGCTGGAGAGAGTGTAGAGAAAAGGGAACTCTTTTACATGGTTGTTGATGTTGTTCTTCAGTCGCTCAGTCGTGTCCAACTCTTTGCAACCCCATGGACTGCAGCATGCCAGGTTTTCCTGTCCTTCACCATCTCCTGGAGCTTACTCAAACTCATGTCCATTAAGCTGATGATGCCCTCCAACCATCTCATCCTCTGTTGTCCCCTTCTCCTCCTGCCCTCCGTCTTTCCCAAAATCAGGGTCTTTTTCTAATGAGTTGGCTCTTGGCATCAGGGGGCCAAAGTATCGGAGCTTACACTGTTAGTGGGGATGTAAATTGGTGCAGCCACTATGGAAGACAGTATGAACACTTCTCAAAAAACTAAAAATAGAGCTATCATTTGGTGTAGTACTACTACTCCTGAGCCTATATCTGGAAAAGATGAAAACTCTAATCTGAAAAGATATGTGCACCCCAATGTTCACAGAAGCACAATTTACAATAGCCCAGACATGAAAGCAACCTAAATGCTCATCAACAGATGGATGGATGAAGAAGGTGTGGTACATATACATAATAGGATACTACTCAGTCATAAAAAAGAACAAAATAATGTTATTTGCAGCAACATGGATAGACCTAGATATTATCATACTAAGTAAGTCAAACAAATACCATGATATCATTTTTATGTGAAATCTTAAAAATTTTACAAATAGACTTATTTACAAAACAAAAACAGACTCACAGACATAGAAAACAAATTTATGGTTATCAAAGGGGGAAGGTAGTAAGGTATAAATTAGGAATGTGGGGTTAACAGATACTACTGTATATAAAATAGATAAACCTCAAAGACCAATTGAACAGCACAGAGAATTATATTCAATACTTTGTAATAACTTAAAATGGAAAAGAATCTGAAAAAGAATATATACAGCTGAATCACTTTGCTGTACACCTAACATGAACATGACACTGTCAATGAACCACACTGCAATTCTTTTTTAATTCCAATGTTTTTGCAGAAATAGCAATGGCAACTCACTCCAGTATTCTTGCCTGGAAAAATGCCATGGACGGAGGAGCCTGGTAAGCTACAGTCCATGAGGTCACAAAGAGTCAGACACGTCTGAGTGACTTCACTCACATAGAGTAAAAAGGCAACCTAGAGAATAGTAGAAGATATTTGCAAATCATGTATCTGATAAGGGATCAATATTCAGAATACATACAGAATTCCTAAAATTTAACAAGTAAACCAAACAAGCCAATTCAGAAATGTGCAAAGGACCTGAGTAGACAGTTCTCCAAAGAAGATATACAAATGGTTGACAAGCTCATGAAAAGATGTTTAACATCACTAATCATTTGGAAAATGCAAGTCAAAACATAATGAAATATCACTTCACACACATTTTTATTGATGGCCTATCAATATGTGTGATCTGAAATGTGTATGAACTTGAGATCATTGAAGTGAAGTGAAGTCACTCAGTCATGTCCGACTCTGCGACACCATGGACTGTAGCCTACCAGGCTCCTCCGTCCATAGGATTTTCCAGGCAAGAGTACTGGAGTGGGTTGCCATTTCCCTCTCCAGGGGATCTTCCTGACCCAGGGATCAAACCCAGGTCCCTTGCATTGTAGGCAGACTCTTTACCATCTGAGCCACCAGGGAAGCCCTCATTGAGATCATTATCCTAAGTGAAATAAGCCAGTCACAAAAAGACAAATTATATATTAATTCTCTTATATCAACTACTCAGTCAAAATCATAATGATAGAAAGTATAGTGGTGGTTGCCAAGAGCTGGGGAAAGCATAGAATGGAGAGCTACTGTTTGATAGATATAGATTTCAGTTTTACATGATGAAAAGAATTACAGGGATCGATGGTGGTATTGACTACACAACAATGTAAATTTATTTATTACCATTGAAGTGTACACTTAAAAATAGTTAAGATGGTAATTGTTGTGTTATGTATATTTTAACACCATTTAAAAATAAAATAAAATAGCTAAAAAACCTAATCATATATTATATGAAAATATAAAAATGGATGTTACCCTTGTAATCAGAGTTTAATATACATTAACATTTTTATATTCTTTTCTTTACCAAGATACTGTTTGCTACAATACAAGCACTAGAACTAGAAACCAGAAGTCAACACAATTAAATTATATACAAGGGAGTTTCACTAGTTTTTCTTTAATTCAAAATATTTATTATGCTAAATATCATATATGTTAATTCTGTGAATCAGTTCCTGGTTAATGTAGTGCAAAATCCTGCTGGGCAGAAAGATATATATGATTAACTAATTATGAATGTTACAATAAACAAATAATAATGGAAGCTCAGATGAGGGAACACTACCTCTAATATAAAATAATATGTGAGCTGGTCCTTTAAGAGATCTGTGGTAAAATATCAAAAAGACTAAAATGTGGAAATGGAATCCAAGACCCAGATATAAAAAAGAAAAATAAAATTGGTGCACCCCCTTTCAAAACAAAATGGAGGAAATAATGGCCCCAAATCTCTCATCTATGGTGAAAGACATGAATGTACAGTTTCAGTAACTTAGCAATAAAATCTAAGCACAGTTAGATCAAAAACATGAAAACCAAATATAAAGAGAAGAGTACTAAAAGTAGTCAGGAAAAAAATGACAAAGTACTTCAGAGGAACAAGGACTCACATGGACACTGGCTTCTCATCAGAAATTATGGTCATCAGAAGACAGTAGAACAACATAGGAAAATTCTAAAAGGAAAAAATGCCAACCCAAAATTGTATACCCAGTGAAAATATTCTTTAAGAATAAAGCCAAAATGAAGATATCTTCAGACAAAAGAAAAACAAGAAATTTTATTGTCAAGATGCCTGAACAACAAGCAATGATAAAGGAAGTTCTTCAGTCTGAAGAGAAAGGATACCAGAGAAGAAATCAGATATTTGTAAAAGCAGTAAGAATATTAGAAATAGAAAATATCAGACTAAATATAAAGATTGCTCTTTCCTCTTAATTTCTATAAAAGAGAAGTAACAATTATAATAATAATGATAAAAGGTAGGTAAATGGATTATGTTGCAAAATTCTTATCATTCAGATGATTTAGTAAAATATTAACCCTAAAGAGACTGTAAAGTATATGTGTTGCAATTTTAGAGAAAGTAATTTTTAAAAAATAATTTTTTAATAATGAAAAGAGATACAACCAGAAGTCCAATACATGCTAGAAAAAAATTTAAATGATAAGAATATGCCTTTTTTCTGGGGAGAATATTTAAACCAGTGGAATGTTAGCAGAAAAAAAAAAATTAAGAATTTAATGCTTAGAGAAGTAACAAAACAAGTATAATTTTCTTCCCCTCCAAAATAAATTCTAATTTGTTTTTTACTGGAATGACATTGATATATCCCAGATTCAATCAAATGTATGAACATACATTTATTGGTATAACTAAATAGTCTCTAAAGATGCTTGAGCTCAGAAGTAGTATTTACTGTCAGTATTGCCACCTGTGGAAGAATAGGAGATTAACAACATACATAAGGGAGCATTCTGTCTGCAAGTATAGACTCACTTCCCTTCTGTAAAGAAAAAGGGAAAATAATCAAGAATAGGTTGCAGGGAGGTAAATCATCTTTGGTCATTTTAACAAGTTTACTTTCTGCTTTCAAATATATTCAAACAACAATAGAGTTGGTAAACTTCTAGTTCTCAAAAACAACTTGATTATCTAACGAACTTTTTATCTTTTTTTTTTTTAGCTCAAAGTACCTTTGAGCTGATCCTTTTTGCATTTTCATAAAGCCATACCCATCAAGAGACCCCTGAATCTTACAATTTAAATAGACAATATTTTATCTGTGACCTAGGCTTTAGTGCCACTTAGTGTTCAAATTATAGAATTGCAGCAAATCAAAGCCAGTGGATTTGTCACAGCAGCCTCAAAATAATTCCTTTCAATATAAAGGTCTCTAATCCCTGCCCACTTTACTCTGCCTGACACATATAAGCAAAATGCAAAACAGCATATATTAGATACCTTTAGGACTTTTATCAGAGGAAAGTGGAAAATAAAGTGCCACAGATCTTTTTTCTTCCTCTGCTTGAATCATCTAGTACTGTGCCTTGACTCCAAATATAAATCAGAACTAATTTTACTGAAAGTAGAGGGAAGACAGGTCACTTTCTCAGGGAAGGAAAAAATCCAGCTATTCAAGAACAAGACCTACCAAATCACACATTAACAGAAAATAAAAACACTGATGCAATTTTATAAACAAATGCTGAAATTAAAACATCAATTATTGAGAATTAGGTTCTATAATCTTAATTATATTTAATAATTAATGATAAAATAACCAAGTAGGCATTTTCTATTCAACAAATTTCACACCAAGTTTGCAAACTTAATCTATCACTAACAGTGAAACGTCTCCAAACTTCAATTTCCTCATCTATAACTTAAAGATAACAACAGTACCTAGCTCTCCAGATGAAATGATGAAATGATGACCTAACACATCCTGCTGCTGCTAAGTCGCTTCAGTCGTGTCCGACTCTGTGTGACCCCATAGCCCGCAGCCCACCAGGCTCCCCCGTCCCTGGGATTCTCCAGGCAAGAACACTGGAGTGGGTTGCCATTTCTTTCTCCAATGCACGAAACTGAAAAGTGAAAGTGAGGTCGCTCAGTTGTGTCCGACTCTCAGCGACCCCATGGACTGCAGCCTTTCAGGCTCCTCCGTCCATGGGATTTTCCTACATGCTTTTTTCACTCTTTGTTCATCATATGTATTGCACTCATTGTCCCCAGTTGTCAGCTGCCTTTTGATCTTGTTGATAGTGGATTTTGGCAGACAGAAACTTTAAAATTTTGTAGTAAAAGTATCACTTTTTCTCAGGATATTTGCCTTTGGTATCGTGCTTAGAAAGGCAACAGATAGAGAAGGAGTAAAGATAGTACAACTTTTTCAGGAAAGCAAAATATATCTGGCATGTGTATAGTGAATTAGATAAAATTCCAGCATTCTTCTTCTCATGCACCTCTACCAAGCATGCACAATTTTTAAGTAACTTCTTAAAAAGAAATGCACAAAAATCACAAGGCCACTCACCATACAAAAACTTCCAATGGTCATGATTTGATGAGTTCCCTGGTTTGACTGAATCTTGACCTTTGGCTTCAATAAAAGATACATAAATACATGTAAATTATAGACATACCATAGTAACTTAAGTTCCTCTTTTTAACCAGTTTCCCAGATAACTGTAAAAATTTTATAGCAAAATTAATTATTCCACAATCAAAGAACTTCCCAGAATCACCTATATGTGAGGGAATCTGGCTTGTGAGTGAAATTTTCTTCACTCCATCTTTAGCAAATATAACACAAAACTTCCAAAGTTTAAGCAAAATAAATCACTAGTAAGGCAGCAAGGTGCTGACTCATTTGAACTGGAAGAACATTTTCCATCCAGCAGAGGACAGTACACACAAGCTGAAATATCACAAACGATGAGCTGGTTCTTATACATATCTAATAAATAGCATTATTTGTCATGGTCTCATCACAGAGATAGGATTCAGTCAATTAATATTTCTGAATTAAAACTGTAAGCAGCAAAACATAATTGAAATTTATAGCAATGTCTCAAATTTAGTTTAATACTAATTCAGTTTTAATATCTAAAGAATTTATATAACAAGTAAAAAAGTACAGGTGAGTATTATATTTTCATTTATAATTCATTCAGAAATTCAAGCCAAAAAGTTTCCACTGGCTATATCAAGAGCATGTTTTTAATCATTACAAGAAACTGAATTCAAGTGAGCCACTTCAGGAACATTAACAGTAGCAATATAATATGCTAAATTTAAAAAATAAGAAGTATGTTTAAAATCTCAGTATTCTTCTTACACAGATATTTCAAGCAATTTTTGCTTCTTTCACAATTATAAAACTGTGGTTAAAATTAGAATCATTCAATCAGAAAAGGCTACTGATCTTCCCAAGGTCATAAACAAGCAGGCAATTGTATATCAGTGATAAATGTTTCTTAGTCTGCTACTCTATCCACTACAGTATGTAAGTTCTGCCATAAACATCTTAAAATATGTAAGAAGTCATAAGAATTGCTAATACTACTTTTCAGCACTGTCATATTTTGTCCGCTGAGCCAAGCATACCAGATGTCTTTAAATAAAAGATTTAGACAGCATAAAAATAAAGTGTTATTGTATACGAAATTTTTTTAAATACACCAATACATTAGGGATACCATAAGGTTTGAATATATGCTATTACAGAAGAGGGGAAACACTTATAGATACTAATAGAATATACTTAAAGACAAGAAGAAATAGTGATCATAAATGTGAATGATTAAGAAGAAAACAGTGAAAAATTAATGTTAACACTTTGCCTGATAAAGAATATCTTAACTATTTTAACAAAATGAGCTAAATCATACATTCCCATTCTTGGAGAAGATATGGATTTTTCATTTCCTAAAATTAATATGCCCCATCAGTGTACAGTTCTACTAGAATCTATGAAAGACCACTGTTTATAAGTAAACTGAAATGACTGAGGGGATAAACAAATTGTGAGGTGATTATTAGGATTAATACTGGGTGTCACTGTATTAAACACATAGTCACATACCCAGCCAGTAAAACTGAAACTGTCTGTGAGAACAGGTTTGAAACAATAGCTTCATCCTGAGCTGCATTTGTGCATCTGTTACATTTACACAAAGCACTCTAGATGTGTAAGTGAGCATTTCTCTCCCCCATTTCTAGCTACAGATGATCCTACGGGGGAAAGTAGAAAGAAAAAGAGAGAAGTCAGACTGTCAAGTCTTACATCCACATATGTAAAAGGATATTAAAGGATACATTTGAATATATATAAATATAACAAAAATCATTATTTTAAAATGCTCAGTCAAATAGCTTAAAGTATACTCTCCATTGCCTGCAGACAGTATAAAACTTCCTTAGCATGACATACCATATTAAAGGCCTCAAACCTGTATTTTTAGCCTAATATTGCACCACTCACATATATGACCCCCTCATTCTTTCCACATTGATGCTTGCCGTTTTCCTAAATCCACAGAATGTTATGCTTTTGTGCTCTTAAGCAAGCCATTTCTTTTGCCTTCATTATCTTTTTCCAGTTCACCTATAGAACTTCAACTTATCCTTCAATACTCAGTTTACTTACGAGAAGATGTTATCATTATTTGCTTATTTAGATGTCAGGCTTCGATAGACTAGTTTTTGAGCTCCTAATAGGCAAAAAGAAACCTACCTGCCTATATTCACTGCATCAATCTCACTGCCAGGCATACAGCTGACTTCTACCTGTGTGCAGAATGGTGGACGAACAAAGGCACCAGTATTCAACTGGTGCTCACACTGTTTTTAGGAGTGGCAGAATCTGATTCCCTCCACTCTTCTCAAACAGTCAAAAACACTATAAACAAACCACAGCGAAACTCTCTTCTTCTCCCCATAACTATTCCACTCTTGTTCACACAACTCCTAACTTCCTAATAAAATATTCTCTATTTTGAGGAATTAAAAGACACATTATTCCAGGAAAATAGAGTAGAGGTACTCTTCTATATTCCTACCACTGGGTACAACTAGAAATCCTGGATATGAAAATATATAAACAGTTCATACTATCCAACATTAAAAAAAAAAACTGATTAAAAAAATGGGCAGAAGACCTAAAGAGACATTCCTCCAAAGAGAACATGCAGACGGCCAACTGGCACATGAAAAGATGCTCAACATTGCTAATCATCAGAGAAATGCAAATCAAAACCACAATGAGACATCACCTCACACCTGTCAGAATGACTATCATCAAAAAGTCTAGAAATAACAAATGTTAACAAGGAAGTGGAGAAAAAGGAAACCCTATACACTGTTACTAGGAATGTAAATTGGTGCAGCCACTGTGGAAAACAGTATGGAGGGTTCTCAAAAAACTAAAAATAGAATCACCCTAGGACTCAGCAATTCTACTCCTGGGTATATATACAAAAAAAAAAAAACACACTAATTCAAGAATATACATGCACCCCAATGTTCACAGGAGCCTTATTTACAATAGCCAAGGTATGGAAGCAACCTAAGTGATCATCAACAGATTAATGGATAAAGAAAATGTGGTGTACATATATATAGAGAGAGAGAGAAAGAGAGACATACACACGCACAATGGAATGCTACTCAGCCTCAAAAATGGATGAAATTTTGCCATTTGCAGCAATGTGGATGAACTTGGAGGGTATTACAGTAGCCAGACAGATAAAAACAAACACTACATGATATAACTTACATGTGGAATATAAAAAATACACAAACCAGTGAATATAACAAAAAAGAAACAGACTCACAGATACAGAAAACAAATTAGTGGTTACCAGTGGGGAGAGGGGAGAGGCAACATAGAGGTAGGAAATTAAGTGGTACAAACTAATACGCATAAAGTAAGTTACAAGGCTATATTATAGGAGTGACAGAGTATATTATACAATATATATAATATATATCCACAAAGATATATTATACAATATAGGGAATGCAGCTAATACTTTATATAAGTGGACTATAACCTTTAAAATTGTGAACCACTAAATTGTACAATTATATAACCTTGTACATCAGTTCAGTTCAGTTCAGTCGCTCAGTCGTGTCCGACTCTTTGTGACCCCATGAATTGCAGCACGCCAGGCCTCCCTGTCCATCACCATCTCCCGGAGTTCACTCAGACTCTTGTCCATCGAGTCAGTGATGCCATCCAGCCATCTTATCCTCGGTCGTCCCCTTCTCCTCCTGCCCCCAATCCCTCCCAACATCAGAGTCTTTTCCAATGAGTCAACTCTTCGCATGACATGGCCAAAGTACTGGAGTTTCAGCTTTAGCATCATTCCCTCCAAAGAAATCCCAGTGCTGATCTCCTTCAGAATGGACTGGTTGGATCTCCTTGCAGTCCAAGGGACTCTCAAGAGTCTTCTCCAACACCACAGTTCAAAAGCATCAATTCTTTGGCGCTCAGCCTTCTTCACAGTCCAACTCTCACATCCATACATGACTACAGGAAAAACCATAGCCTTGACTAGATGGACCTTAGTCGGCAAAGTAATGCTTTTGAATATACTATCTATAAATTTAAAAATCACCCCCAAAATCCTGGCTATGTATAAAATAAACAGAAGATTGTGAAAAGCAGAGAGAAGAAAGCAGACTGGCTAAGTACATAAAAACTCAAGGAACAACATGATGGTGAGCTCCTTGGGTTTTATTTTTGCCTCATATATACCAGACTTGAAGCTGAAGAACCCAAGAACCTTGATGACATCAGCAGGTACTGACAAAATGCTGACACTCAGTCATGTCTAAGTCTTTGTGACCCTTTGGACTGTAGCCCCCCAGGTTCATCTGTCCGTGGGATTTTTCAAGCAAGAATACTAGAGTGGGTTGCCATTTCCTCCCCTGGGGATCTCCCCAACCCAAGGATCAAACCCACATCTCCTGCATTGCTGGCAGATTATTCACTGCTGAGCCATCAGGGAAGCCTACAGACAAAAAAGTCCCAATGAAACCTTGTTTTCACGAATCAAAGGGTGAACAAAAGATCAACCTAGTGAAACGGAAAAAACTTATACAATAACTTATCTACTCCAGCCAAATACCGCAATAAAAACTGTGACTTCAGATTTCCCTGGTGGTCCAGTGGCTAAGACTGTGCTCCGAATGCAGGAAGCCTGGTTTCAACCTCTGGACAGGGAACTAGATCTCACATGCTGCCACTAAGAGTTGTTTACAGGGCATAACTAAGAGTTCACACACAACTACAGATCCTGCATGCTGCAAGGAAGATCAAAAATCCCACATGGCACAACCAAGAACTGGTGCAGTCAAACTAATTAATTAATTTTAAGAAAACTGTGACTCTACTCCAAGCCATACTTGAAAAGGCTGACAGGAAAGCTTAGATTTCAACTCTCATAAGAGCTGCTCCAACACATTCACCAGAGTGCTGTCAAAGAAAGCCAAGTAGAAAGCTGAGACTTTCACCTCTGCTGGCCAGTAATGTAATCTCCTCCTCCCTACGGTATCAGTAGAAACCACATGAAGGATGGCAACTTTCTCCCCACCCCAGCAGTAATGAGCACCCTCCCTAGCACTCTGGGAGAGTATCAGAGGGGCTCTAGCGCAGAACAAGACTTGCCATCAACCAGGTGGCAAAGAGTCGGACACAATTAAGCGACTGAACTGAACTGAAAGGTAATTAGATATCTCCTACCACGGTGTCAGTGGAGACCGTGTGGGGAACCAGAATCCCCATCCCCACCCAGCAGTAAGGAGCCATTCCCACTCAAGTGTCAACATCGACTCCACCTGATATTACCAAGGTAGACTTCCTTACCTCCTTCCACTGTGGTGTCAGAGAAAGTCAACCAAAAGGGAAGGTTAAGTAAAATTCAAAGTCTCATAATACAATATGAAAATGTCCAGGTTTCAATCAAAAATCATGTACCACACTGACAAGCAGGAAGGCCTGAAACTGAATTTTTAAAAAATCAATAGCTGCCAATAAGAAATGTCAGAGGTGCTAGTATTATCTAATAAATATTTTAAAGTCACCATTACAAAGTGCTTTAATGAGCAATTACAAACATATTTGAAACAAAAAAATAGAAAGCTTCAGCAAAAAAGAAAAGATAGAATCAAATGGAAATTTTAGAAAAATACAATACTATCTTCAAGGAACTCACTCCAAATAGAACAACATAGGCCTAGTTAAAGTAAAAAGATGAGAAAACACACAATACACAAACATTAAGCAAATTTAAGCAGCAGTGGCTATATTAATATCAGGTAAAAACTCCAGTACTTTGACCACCTCACGCGAAGAGTTGACTCATTGGAAAAGACTGTGATGCTGGGAGGGATGCTGGGGGCAGGAGGAGAAGGGGACGACAGAGGATGAGATGGCTGGATGGCATAACCAACTCGATGCACATGAGTTTGAGAGAACTCCAGGAGATGGTGATGGGCAGGGAGGCCTAGCGTGCTGCAATTCATGGGGTCGCAAAGAGTCGGACACGACTGAGCGACTGAACTGAACTGAAAGTAATAGATTTCAGAACAAAGAAAATGCCCAGAACAGAAAGATACATCATAAAAGATAAAAGGGTCAATCCCCCAAGACAGAGCAATCTTAAATGTGTATCCACAAAACAGCAGAACTGAAAGAAGAAACAGATAAATACAATATTATTATACTTCCAGACTTCAATACTCCCACTGAACATTTTATAGAAGAAATAAAATATCAGCAAGGGTATAGAAGAAAAAACTCAATACCACTATCAATCAATAGAACTGAATCAACATTTAGAGAACACTCCACACAGTTAGAGTAGAATACACATTCTTTTCAAATGCCCAAGGAACATATACAAAGAGAGGCTATATCCTGAGCTGTACAACAAACCTCAACAAATCTAAAAGAATTGAAATCATGGGGAATGTTCTCTGACCATAATAGAATCAAACTGGAAATCAAAAACAGAAAGACAAGAAAATCTAAAAAAAAAAAAAAAAAGAAAAAGAAACTAGACACAAGTCTCAGGGGAAATTTTTAAAATACATAGAAATGAGTGAAAATAATAATACAACATAAAATCTGCTGGACACAGCTAAAGCAGTGCTAAAATAGAAATTTATAGCACTAAATGCAAACATTAGAAACAGAGAAAAGCAGAAAGAAGGGATAATAAAGATAAGAACAGAAATCAATTAAACAGAAAAACAATACAGGAAATCAATGAAAAAAAAAAGAGCTGGTTCTTCAAAAAGATCAGTTTAACTGCAAACTGCAGGCAAGACTGACAAGGAAAAAATGAGAGAAGACACAAATTACCAATACCAACAATGAAAGCGGAAACATCACTACAAACCCTGCAGACACCAAACAGATGAAGGAATACTATGAATAACTCTATATACAGATTTGACAACCTAGAGAAGTGAAAAGTGAAAGCTGCTCAGTCGTGTCCAACTCTTTGCAACCCTATGGAATATACAGTCCATGGAATTCTCCAGGCCATAATACTGCAGTTGGCAGCCTTTCCTCCTCCAGGGGATCTTCCCAACCCAGGGATTGAACCCAGGTCTCCCACACTGCAGGCAGATTTTTTTACCAGTTGAAGTTTTACAAGGGAAGCCCAGGAAGCTAGGAATGGGTAGCCTATCCCTCCTCCAGTGGATCTTCCCAACCCAGGAATCAAACTGGGGTCTCCTGCATTGCATGTGAATTCTTTACCAACTGAGCTATCACAGAAGCCCAGATGAAGTGAACTAATTCTCAAAAGCCCAAACTACCATAACTTGTCTCATATTAAATACATAATTTGAATATCCCTATAACTATAAAAGAAATTGAATTATCAACTTAAAAAAAGAAATCTCCAGGCCCAGATGGTTTCACTAGATAATTCTACCAAATATTTAAGGGAAAATTAACACCAATTCTACACAATTTCTCTAGAAAATAAAGAAGGAAATCTTTCCCAATTTGTTTTATGAATTAATACTAATTACATTGATACCTAAACCAAACAAAGACAGTGAAAGAAAGAAAGAAAGGGAAAACTACCAATAAATAGCCCTCATGAATTAGATATAAAATCTTATCAAAATATTTGAAAATGGAATTCAGCAATATGTTACAAAGAATTACACACCATGACCAACTGAAATTTCCTTCAGGAATTCAAGGCTAGTTCAATATTTGAACCAATCAGTGTAATCCACCATATTAACAAACTAAAGAAGAAAAATCACATGATCATATCAATCAATGCAGAAGCATTTAACAAATTCAACAACCATTCATAATTCAAAAAAAAAGCTCTGATAAATAATCATAGAAGAAACTCCCTCAGCTTGGTAAAAAGGTATCTACAAAAAATGTATACTTAACTAGCATTAAACTTAACAGTGACTTTCCACTAAAATTGAGAACAGGACAAAAATGTCTGCTTTGACCACTCTTGGTTCAACACATAGTGGGAGAAGTTCTAGCCATTGCAATAAGACAAGAAAGAAAAAAAAAGATAAAAAGATTGAAAAAGAAGAAATAAAAGTGTTCCTTATCTATATAGAAAATGCTAAGAAATCTGTACACACAAACACACACACACAACCAACCTCCTAGAGCTAATAAATTATTTCAGTGAGGTCACAGGATACAAGATTAACATACCAAAATCAGTTTTATTTCTATATGGTAGCTAAAAATATACAAACATTTATACTTAAAATATAGTGCCATTTATTATTGCTCAAAATGAAATACTTAAATATAATTCTAACAAGATATATCCATAATTACATGCTGAAAATATACAAAGATGATAAAAGAAACCAAACAATAGACATGACCATGGATGGATAGACAGACCATGATCATAGATTGGTAGATTCAATAATACTAAAAATGTCCATTATCTCCAAATTGACATATAGGTTTAATGTGATTCCTATCAAAATCCCAGTGAGATTTTTTTTTTAGATACATAGTTTATTCTAAAATTTATATGGCAAAGACAAAAAATTAGAATAGTGAAACAATCTTGAAAAAGAACAGAATGAGAAGAATCACTCTACTTGATTTCAGGACTTATTATCAAGACTGTGTGGTATTGGTAGAAGGACAGACACACAGATCAATGGAATTAAAAAAAAAAAAAACAGAGAACACAGGGGGAAACCCATACTAATTAAGCCTAACTGATTTTTAGCAAAGGTACAAAAAAAGTTAATGAAGGAAAAATAGCCTTTTCAACAAATGGTGCTGGAGCTACTGGACATCCATGCATGGGTGCTAGTCATGTCACCCATGTCCAACTCTTTATGACCCTATGGACTATAGCCCACCAGGCTCCTCTATCCAGGGGGATTCTCCAGGCAAGAATACTGGAGTGGGTTGCCATGTCTTCCTCCAGAAGATCTTCCTGATGCAGAGACTGAACTCCTGTCTCATGTCTCCAGTACTGGGAGGCAGGTTCTTTACCACTAATGCCACATACCACCTGGGAAGCTAATGGACATCCACAGGCAATAAGATAAACTTCAACATAAGCCTCACCCATTTATACAAAAAGCAGCTCAAAATGAATCATAGACGTAAATGTAAAACTTAAAACAGTAAAACATTTTTTTTTAATGGGGGAAATCTTTAGGATCTAGGAGTAGACAGAGTACTAAGACTTAACAGATTATACAGAAAGTACAGTCCATAAAAGGAAAAACTGATGAGTTGGACTTCTTCAAAATTTTCAAATTTACTCATTGAAAGACTTTGCTAAGATGATAAAAAGATAAGTTATAGACTAGGAGAAAATATTTGTGAACCACATAGCCAACAAAAGACTAGTATCTAGAATATATAAAGAACACTCCAAACTGAACAGCTTTAAAAATCAATTAGAAAACAGGCAAAAAAGCATGAAGAGACATTTCGCCAAAGAAGATACACCAATGGCAAATCAGCACATGAAAAGATGTTCAACACCATTAGTCATTAGTGAAATGCAAATTAAAATCACAATGAGATATCATACCTATCACACTGGCTAAAATAAAATATAATGAAAACACCATACACTGGTGAGGATGCAGAGAAACTGAATCACTCATATATTGATGGTAGGAAAGTAAATGGTACAGCTATTCAAAAACAATTTGGCAGTTTCTTTTAAAAACCAAACATGCAATTACCATATGACTCAGCAATTGCACTCCCAGGCATTTATCTCAAAACTATGGTCACACAAAAGCCTGAATATGTTTATAACAGCTTTATTCATAATAGAAAAAAACTGGGAACAATGTAAATGTCTTTCCATGAGCCAACTGTTAAGCAAGCTGTAGTACATCCATGCTGGGAAATGCTACTGAGCAATAAAATGTAATAAATTATTGACACATGCAACAACCTGGATACATCTCCAGAGAACTGTAATACATGAAAAAAAGTCAATCACAAGACGTTATATGCTGTATGATTCCATTTATATAACATTCTTAAAAAGGCAAAATTATAGAAATGGATAAAATACTAGGGTTATCCACGTTTAGAAATGGGTTTGGGAAGGAGTTGGGAGTTTGTATAAAAGGGCAATATGAGGGACCCCTGTTGTGATGGAAATACTCTGTATCCTGACTCCAAATTCTGTATCTTGACTCTGTAATTTGGGCTCCAAAATCTCTGCAGATGGTGACTGAAGCCATGTAATTAAAAGATGCTTGCTCCTTGGAAGAAAAGCTATGACCAACCTAGACAGCATATTCAAAAGCAGAGACATTACTTTGCCGACAAATGTTCATCTAGTCAAAGCTATGTTTTTTCCAGTGGTCATGTATGGATGTGAGAGGTGGACTATAAAGAAAGCTGAGTGCTGAAGAATTGATGCTTTTGAACTGTGGTGTTGGAGAAGACTCTTGAGAGTCCCGTGGACTGCAAGGATATCCAACCACTCCATCCTAAAGGAAATCAGTCCTGAATATTCATTGGAAGGACTGATGCTGAAGATGAAACTCCAATATTTTGACCACTTGATGCAAAGAACTGACTCACTGGAAAAGACCCTGATGCTGAGAAAGATTGAAAGCAAGAGGAGAAGAGGATGACAGAGGATGAGATGGTTGGATGGCATCACAAATTCGATGGGCATGAGTTTCAGCAAGCTCTGGGAGATGTTGAAGGACAAGGAAGCCTGGCGTGCTGCAGTCCATGGGGTCACAAAGAGTCAGACACAGCTGAGCAACACGTTGAACATCTGTATTAAATCAAATAAAGAAAGAAAGAGTAGGCGATTTCTATTGGCCTATACTTCACCTAGAGGACAGCCCTGTCTTGACCTTCTAAGTAATTAAAATCTAACTCAATATCTTTGTTTTATGTCCTCGTGAGCAATGCAAGCTTAGTATTAAAGATAAGAAGGATCCTTAGAGGTCATTCAGCCCAACTCTTTCATTTCATAAAAGAAATTGAGAATCAAAGAGATTAAATGATATGGTCACGGTTAAAGACAGAGTTAGTAGTAGAACTATACCTAACCTTCCAGGTCTAAGCTCCCATTCAACAATCCAACATCATTTCCACCATAGTACTTTGATTTGCACTTTCCCAAGACTGAACACAGTCTCTTTGATAGTATGCCTATTTGGAGAATTACATAAAGAATCTGCTGTATACCACCTGAAACAGAACTCTTACTTACTGCTCACTCTCTGAAATAGAATGGCCACTTTTATATATGATGATTGAATCCCAAACCATTACCTCTAAACTGTCAACAGCAAAAAGAAACATCAACAGCCTAGAGGCTCATCATCCCTTCTGGAAAAGCACAAAAGAGAGCCCCATAAGCAATGGGGTCCCTAAACCCTTAGACCAGGAAGAAATTTCACTTTGCCTCTTCACTCTAACTGTACTCCAATATTCTGGCCCCTACAGACATTAAGTAATCAGTACATGTCAGGCACTGTGCTATTTGCTAGAGATGGTGAATAAGACACACAATCCCAAGTCTCAAAGAGTTTGCCAACTGAGAAAAAACAAACAATTACAGGCAATCTCAATAAAGCCTGTTAAGGATTAAGAGTACATCCATAAAACCCTGACAGCTATAAGAGGAACATCATTTCCTGATGGTAGGTAGAAAGGGTAAAAAGAGGAGGAACAAGAGTTCAAAAGAGCCAGAGAGTAGAGAATTAAGTTAATCGCTTGCTCAATTTACTCAAACGAAAAAGTATCTAAATAAAATTATCATTTTGGATAATGTGTGTCTTACTTAAAGGTTTTTTAAGCACTTTCGATGTTTTTATAAACCTCATAATCACATTCTAATTTATCTTTTCGTAAAGTAAGTTTAAGAAGATTTTCACAACACTTTTAAAAGACAACTGTATCACCTCTCTCCTCCCACTCCCCAAAATCAGTTCTTTCAAAAAATTTCTTTTCATTCTATTTACTTTGTTATCCAAAAATCTAATACGTAAGTCTAACAACATGGTTTACATTCACTTCTATGACTATCTTGCCATATGCTGTCATACCCACTGATCAAATATTTTCCACTCATCTCTGTTACATGTGACACTGGCAGAAGACAATATTATAAATTGCTTTCCAATCACAGTTCCTCAAGAGATTCAAAAACACATTAACCTCAGGCAAGAAAGCTTGCTTTCATTTTACAGGAAAATAAAACACTAATTACTGTCCTGAAACCTTCGTTAAAGGTCAAAAATAAATCCATAAATACAATAAAAATTGAGAGAAAACTTAACCTAGATCTTAAAGGAATAAACTCTTGATCTTGGAGTAAACATTTAAAAACCTCACTATAATTTACCTTCTTACATGCCATGGTACCAAAACAAACGGGTTAATTAAGGACAGTAATTTTTTTGTCTGCTTTTTTTTTTTCAGTCTCATAGGTACAAGTGTAAATTACTTGTCTAGCTTAAGATACTTGTTCATATTTCAGGGCAATAGATATTTGCTTAGAAGAAAGAAATCACTTTCAACAGTGCTCTTAATTAGTAATATCTTCACTGCATTGTTATATATTCTGGCAAATTGAAATCAACAGCAAAAATGCCCCCATTTATTTCCGTAGGACTAAAGAAAATTTTAAAATTTATGTAGTACAAACAATATGTGTAAGCCACCTGTTTGCTTTTTAACTAAATGGGTTGGTATGGAATGACAGCTGCTGCAAAACCAACAACACTTCAAATACTATATATTACTTTGCCAAGAAGACTAAATTTTGGTATCATTTATTTTATCACCGTGGGACATGTTAATGGAGATTCCTGCAGAAGAGCACTGTAATGAATATTTCTAGCCACTAAGTGTCACTGTTCAGTTAAAAATTTTAGAACTGCACTGACGGGGGCATGGTGACTGTTGATTTTTTTTGAATGGGGTCAATCAGGGGGAAAGAAAAAGATTAGATTATATAACACACTCAAAGCAAAGCACAGGCAATACACCAGTGTAAACTGCAGAAGAGGAATTCCTAGAGATAGAGGTGTTGCTCTCAGTGGAATGCCAACTGATCAAATCAGACATTTTGCAAGCTTAAATAAGGTTTGAGCTGCACTAAGCCTTGTAATCTGTTTTTACCAATATAAATGCCAAAACTGAATTGCCACTATAAAGTCTGCCAAGTTTCTTTGTATTGTATGTCAGTATGCTGTTTTCCTTGATAGTGCCATCAATAAACATGTCTGGGGATCAACTGCTTGTGATCAGATACACTACTTTCATTGTTTCAAGCTGAGCTGATACTGTATGAAAAAGCCAATGCCAAAGAGGTTCCATTCAGGCTCGGGCATTTGAGAAAAGAGGTAAGACACACTTCCCTCTACCCTGGAAACAAAGATTTAAGTTAATGTTAGAATTCCCCCAAGGCTCACAAGTTGTAGACCTCATTTCCAAGACATGCATAAATTGTAGACAGCAGCATAATGCTTTGCCTCTTGCAGGTATTTTCTACATAATTCAACAGATACACACTCAAAGTTTAAAATAACTAGATTTTCAGCCATATATTCATCATATGTAAGAGTCTTGTTACCTCAAAAGAGCAAGATTTTTGTATATTTTTCTGGTTATGCCACTGTACCATTACAGGATAAAAATGTATGTTGTTGCTGGAGTTTCACTGCAAGTAAAGGATCCCTTCAAATGTCTGTGCTCAGAATTACCCAAATATCTATTCTCGCAGGACAGACTACTTCCATTTTGAAGTAACAGCTCTCTAGAGTCTACTAGTCCCATTCAGGTGAGTATGTTGTGGGGAGCGGGGAGCTTATTCATTTGGTTTGGGTTTTGTTTTTGTTTGTTCAGTCTTGGGCATTTCATGCTGGTCAATCTATAATACTAGGCAGAAAAATAAATGTGCATGCATGCTAAGTCATTTGAGTCATGTCTGACTCTTAGAGACCCCATGGCCCACAGCCCACCAGGCTCCTCTATCCACGGGATGCTCCATGCACAAATACTGGCGTGGGTTGCTCTCCCCTCCTCTAGGGGATATTCCCAACTCTGGGATCAAACCTATGTCTCATATCTCCTGCATTGGCAGGCGGATTCTTTACCACTAGTGCCACCTGGGAAGGCCAGAAAAATAAATGGTGGTGAAAAATTAACACTAAAATAAATACTTTAAAAGTTTGGAGGTGAGGGAAAAAAAAACTTTAGAACTGAAAAAAGCAAATTTGCACAGGGTAGGAATGGGTAAGTAAAACTTAGTTTTTAAAAAAAAGGTATGTTTTTTAAAAGTACACATTAATATATGGATAGAACTTAGAATTAAAAGTGAAAAGAGGACATTCATGTAGATGGAATGATGTGAGCAAAGGTGTTGAGGCAGTGCATTTTAGCAACAGTGAGCAGAGCAATTAGGATAGAGTAAGGAATCCATATGTAAATCTAGTGTGACAAGGACTAAAAGAACCTTTGGAACCAAAAACACTGGAATGAAAACCATGAAGTCAAAAGTTTTATCTCATACAAAATAAAAGACAATGGGAACCTCTAAAAGTTCTGAACACAAGAATGATATGAAAAAAAAAAAAAGTATATTTGGAAGGTTAATCAGACAGGGATGCGGAAGGTTTGGAGGTGGCAAAAAAGACAATTTTGAAATATTTTTCATGAATATGCATCCAGATATGTTTAAAGATTCTTAAAATTGTCTGAACATTTATAACTATTAAATTCTTTTATTGAAGAAACAATTCATAAAAAATTTAAATTAAGAAACAAAAATCCATGAAAGGCAAATAACAGGAATACAAAGTAACATTTCTATTAGGAAAAAAGAAAAAACAGTTCAACGTCCAAAACTGGGGAAAGTGTGACATATATTCTTAATAGAGTACAGTCAGCCCTCTGCATTTGCAGGTTCCAAATCCTTGGATTCAACCAAAAGGGTTCACAAATATTAGGGAAAAAATTCCAGGAAGTTCCAAAAAGCTAAACTTGAAATTGCTGGTATGCAGGAAACTATTTACATAGCATTTATATTGTACTTACAATTATTCACATAGCAATTACATTGCATTAAGTACTATGAGTAATCTAGAGATGATTTAAAGTATATTGGAGGATACGCATAGGTTATAGGCCAATAAAATAGGACAGCATTTTATATAAGAGAGCTGAGTATTGGTGGATTTTGGTATCTGGAGGGGGAGACCTAAAACCAATCCCCCAATATATCAAGGAATGAATGTATTACGTAGTAGTAGTTTAATAATTATGAAGACTATGCAATTACATGGAAAAATTAAAAACTGAATGATATAAACATAGAGTTTCACATAACAATTCAGAGTGCAATAAATATCCCCAAGGGGCAATGTTCCTTTGCCTAAACCACTAGTAACAAGGAGAAAGCAGTCAATCCCCCACTGCTGTAGACGTTCTTCGTCTGTGGATACTGAGAGGGCCCAAATTCTTTTAGAAATAGAGTCTAGAGGGTCCATCCCATCTGGGCACACTGGCTGTGACAGAGGAGTATTACTTCTGGGTACACACTGGCCTCAGCAGGTAGAGACTGAAGCCAGAACCTAAAGCAGGTACTCGTGCTCCTGTAACAAGCATGAGTGTTGGGGTAACACCTTGAACTGGTAATACAAATTCATCAAAAATCTCAGTTCTACTCCTAGTCAAAGAAGCAGGCTCCCAATTAAGTTGAACAGGATCTACTAGATTACAATCCTTTTCATTCCCTCCCTCAACCACTTTCACATAGTGCTACAGGTGAAGATGAGATGGGTTCTGGTGACAATTCACAGGCCTGAATAGAGGGGTTTGGGGTTTTATGAAACAGGGACTTTTATGGAATACATATGACTAAGCAGCCCCAGAATGCAGAGCAGTCTGACCCAGATAGGATATAAACATTCAAGGGTTTTATATTTCTCCATTCACTATCTTCAGATACACTAGTTTAATTCTCCCTTTCTTGTCCCTTACTGACATCTCAGAACAATTACAGAACTTTCTGGATCATTTTTCAGGTATAAAATAGCCCAATCTGATACGAAAGCGCCAACCTGGAGCTTATTTCATTCTCTCGCTTGCAGTGGTATCCAGGCTTTAAAGACCTAGCTGCTACTGCTAAGTCGCTTCAGTCGTGTTTGACTCTGTGCAACCCCATAGACGGCAGCCCACCAGGCTCCACCATCCCTGGGATTCTCCAGGCAAGAACACTGGAGTGGGTTGCCATTTCCTTCTCCAATGCATGAAAGTGAAAAGTGAAAATGAAGGCGCTCAGTCGTGTCCTACTCTTAGCAACCCCATGGACTGCAGCCCACCAGGCTCCTCTGTCCATGGGATTTTCCAGGCAAGAGTGCTGGAGTATAGTGAGAAAGAAAATGGTCTGATCTGTTACTCCTCCTCCCCAGCCCCATTGCTGGGAGCCTTTCTCGATCATGGCATCCGGTCCCATCACTCCATGGGAAATAGATGGGCAAACAGTGGAAACAGTGTCAGACTTTATTTTGGGGGGGGCTCCAAAATCACTGCAGATGGTGACTGCAGCCATGAAATTAAAAGACGCTTACTCCTTGGAAGAAAAGTTATGAGCAACCTAGATAGCATATTCAAAAGCAGAGACATTACTTTGCCAACTAAGGTCCATCTAGTCAAGGCTACGGTTTTTCCTCTGGTCATGTATGGATGTGAGAGTTGGACTGTGAAGAAGGCTGAGCACCGAAGAATTGATGCTTTTGAACTGTGGTGTTGGAGAAGACTCTTGAGAGTCCCTTGGACTGCAAGGAGATCCAACCAGTCCATTCTAAAGGAGATCAACCCAGGGATTTCTTTGGAGGGAATGATGCTAAAGCTGAAACTCCAGTACTTTGGCCACCTCATGCGAAGAGTTGACTCATTGGAAAAGACTCTGATGCTGGGAGGGATTGAGGGCAGGAAGAGAACGGGACGACCGAGGATGAGATGGCTAGATGGCATCACTGACTCGATGGACATGACTCTGAGTGAACTCTGGGAGTTGATGATGGACAGGAAGGCCTGGCATGCTGCAATTCATGGGGTCACAAAGAGTCGGACACGACTGAGCGACTGAACTGAACTGAACTGATTGTGACAAGAAGGAAAGAGCTGGAGATAAGTGGCTCTTTCTTATCTGATCCCTGTTGTTATCTTTTCTTGGCCAAAGCTGGGTATTGATGAGCGCTGTGTGGCAGGCATTCAAATGCTGGCTTCTTCACTAGGAAAACATGGTTCCATGAGGTAGAAAATCTGTCTCCAGCTTGTCCTTCCTCTTCCAATGTCCCTTCAGTTTACAGCCCTGGAGATTGCTTCATTTCACATCTTCTTTCTGCCAGGATATACTTGGTCTGGTGACAATCTCTTTGAGTAGGCTTCTGTCAAGATGGCTAAAGCCCAGCGACCATCACACTTGACTCTTCAGAAACTCACACCATCTTTTATTGGCCTAAAATCACAATGCAGTGCAGACTGCTCCACACTGCCCCTCACCCCACTCTGCACTCTCTCCAATTTCTACACTCCTGTTCTGATAGGCACTGGACAGATCAGCAAGTCTACAACTAAGCAGACATCAAACCAGAACTTTAAAATATTTCCAAGGAAACCTCTCTCACTTAGTTTATGTGGGTTGAATACCCCTTCTTCTCTTCGGTAAAAAAAAGAAAAAGAAAAGCCACATAACTCTCCCTCTAGAATAATGACTCGACTTCAGCATTTTTTCTTTCTTTCACCCTAGTTTTCTGGCTTTTTGTTTGGATAGCTAAGAGGGAGGAGAAGGAGGAAAGAGATAAGGTTGGTGCTAAGATGATGGTTAGGAGTAGTAGAACCTGCTGCTGCTGCTGCTGCTGCTGCTAAGTCGCTTCAGTCATGTCTGACTCTGTGCGACCCCATCGACAGCAGTCCACCAGTCTCCCCTGTCCCTGGGATTTTCCAGACAAGAACACTGAAGTGGATTGCCATTTCCTTCTCCAATGCATGAAAGTGAAAAGCGAAAGTGAAGTTGCCAGTCGTGTCCGACTCTTGCGACCCCATGGACTGCAGCCCACCAAGCTCCTACGTCCATGGGATTTTCCAGGCAAGAGTACTGGAGTGGGCTGCCATTGCCTTCTCTGAGTAGAACCTGTGTACCTCTTAATAAGTTCTAAACAGGTGCAGGGCCTAGCCTCTAATTGTTTCATGCTATTTAAGCCACATGAGGCCTCCCTGTCCCCAACTTTGAGCTCTAGTCAACAGGAAAAGGACAACTCAATATCTTGTCACAGAAAAAGGCTGTAAGAAGTCTCTCAACTGAGAACACAGATTCTCAAGGAAGCAAATGCTATCCAAACTCAGAAAACGTATCCAGAAGTTGAAGATCTATCCCTGAAGGAAAGGAGCTGAAACACAGAATTAGACCCTGCATCCTCTTTCTGGATATCAGAATTGTGCCCCGCTAAGTATGCTAAAGCTGAAACTCCAGTACTTTAGCCACCTCATGCAAAGAGTTGACTCACTGGAAAAGACTTTGATGCAGGGAGGGGTTGGGGACAGGAGGAGAAGGGGACGACAGAGGATGAGATGGCTGGATGGCATCACTGACTTGATGAACATGAATCTGAGTGAACTCTGGGAGTTGGTGATGGACAGGGAGGCCTGGCGTGCTGCGATTCATGGGGTCGCAAAGAGTCTGACACAACTGAGTGACTGAACTGAACTGAAAGTATGCTCAATGGAGGGAGAGTCACTTCTTAGTAAGCCCAATGCCATATGCTCCCATTTTTAGGGCCCAGCTCTGGATTCACATATACACAATATCTTTTCATTATTAAAGTGTGGACATTATTAAAACTTGTCCCCAAAGAGTTGGAATCAGTTGCTGAATGCACTAACTCAGATTCAGAACTACTGCCATCACCTCCGTTGCCTACTCACACTCTCACTTCTGTCTCGCTCTGCCCACCAGTCCCAATTACCTCTCTAACCTGCCCCAGTCAAAGATTCCTTACTCATCCCCAAAAGCTTTCCCTAACTTCAAATCACAAGGAAAGCAATGCTGGCACCTTTTTCTCTCATCTCCTCCTTGAAACGTCTCCGAGAGTCTTGAGGTGCAAAAGTCTGATCCAAGTGCAATACAGTCTTCTTAAACTCTTTCTTCAGTCACCTTCCACCCCAGAATTCAGATAGATTAATTTAAAAATAATACTCCTTTGTTTTTTAATATTTTATCTTACTACATACCATAAGATCTTTCCAAATAAAAATCATTTGTAAATGTCCCCAGTTCTCTAGAGAAGTAGTAAGTCCCCAAGTCATACCTGTGAATTCATGCCAATGGTTACAACTTCATATAAAATAATTATTTCCCTTTTGGAAATGTTTTCACCATAACCAATTCTAATTCCAGACAGGGACCACAGAATTAATGCTAAAGTTAAACTTGCCACTTTCTTTCCTTCTCCCCCAAATCCAACTACACGAAAAGTGAGAAAGCTATGTTTATGAAACGTCTAGAGCTCCTCAACTAGAAACTGATGCAGAGGACTAAGTGTAGCTGTAAAGCTTAATAGTATGCACTTACTATGAAACTGCTAATGGGGTCAAGCTTTTGTTTTTCAGGGTTGAATAGAACAGAATTTGAGAAGTGTGGGGTTTTCAGAAATAAAAATCATTAGAAACACAATCTCAAATAAAATGAGGGAAAAAAACAGAAATACATCTTTAGTAAGCATTGCAGTACTGTCTGGATAACAATCTGAGCCCAGTTCAACTTCCATGGACCATTACCACAGACTAATAGCACACATCATTAGATACTAACTTTAACAGCACAGCCTCATGGAACATATGTGCTGTCTGCATGAGAGGTCTGAGGGCTAAAGCTAGAGCATGCAGCAAAAAATGTGTGAAAAGCTGTGCACTTCTGAAATAGTTTACTGAATACTAACATCCACTAAAAACTTTCTCTGTTTGGCACACAACTTGTGACTTTTAATCATCTTTCCCCTTCCTTACTCTATAGTATCTGTTTTAAACAACTGAGATAATGAAACAATTCTCAGGTTACTCACTAAAAATAAACCTAAATGCAATTCTTCACTAAGATATATTCTAAGTACTTATGAGCTAGTGAGGCTTCCCACAAGAACCTGGAAATTAGAGAAGTAAGGTTGTTCTATGACTTTAAAACTCTGAATGCCGAAAGGCAAGTATATAACCTCAGATATGCAGATGACACCACCCTTATGGCAGAAAGTGAAGAGGAGCTAAAAAGCCTCTTGATGAAAGTGAAAGAGGAAAGCGAAAAAGTTGGCTTAAAGCTCAACATTCAGAAAATGAAGATCATGGCATCCAGTCCCATCACTTCATGCGAAATAGATGGAGAAACAGTAAAAACAGTGTCAGACTTTATTTTTGGGGGCTCCAAAATCACTGCTGATGGTGACTGCAGCCATGAAATTAAAAGACGCTTACTCCTTGGAAGGAAAGTTATGACCAACCTAGATAGTATATTCAAAAGCAGAGACATTACTTTGCCGACTAAGGTCTGTCTAGGCAAGGCTATGGTTTTTCCTGTGGTCATGTATGGATGTGAGAGTTGGACTGTGAAGAAGGCTGAGCACCGAAGAATTGATGCTTTTGAAGTGTGGTGTTGGAGAAGACTCTTGAGAGTCCCTCGGACTGCAAGGAGATCCAACCAGTCCATTCTGAAGGAGATCAACCCTGGGATTTCTTTGGAAGGAATGATGCTGAAGCTGAAACTCCAGCACTTTGGCCACCTCATGCGAAGAGTTGACTCACTGGAAAACACTCTGATGCTGGGAGGGATTGGGGGCCGGAGGAGAAGGGGACAACCAAGGATGAGATGGCTGGATGGCATCACTGACTCGATGGATGTGAGTCTGAGTGAACTCCGGGAGATGGTGATGGACAGGGAGGCCTGGCGTGCTGCGATTCATGGGGTCGCAAAGAGTCAGACACGACTGAGCGACTGAACTGAACTGAACTGAAAAGCAAATGGAAGCCAAGCCTAAAAGATTCGGCTGCTAGTTGACCAATTTTATTACCATGCTTTATTAAATACATCATAAAGAAAGGAATTGGCCAACCAAGTACATAGATAAGAAAACCTCAGAGGGCTACACTTTGGCAGTGCTGGGCCAAAACAAAACTCACTGAAAAGCCTACTAAATAAATCAAACTTTCTTTGTTCTGACTAAAGCTCAGAAAAGAACACTATGTATTTAATTCCCATGTAGGTATGCAGATTTGAGTATTCATTCTAGTTCTAATGGCAGTTACATTTTTATTTATAAATCAATAATTTGATATTTGGATTAAGATTTGGCTTCCCAAGTAATGTGACTACAAGTATCATGAGCTAATTAGACTTTAATTATGGTTTTTTAGTACCTGTTCCAGTAAAGTTCTCAGCACAAATTAGCAAATATATACTACGTGCTTGGCTACTATGACTAATCAATACTATATGGATTGAGTTTAATGACAAAATTAAGGTTCTATGTCTGCTGAGCTGAGGGCTTGATCCCAAGGTAATGAATGACAATTTGTAAAGGCTTTGATAAATAGTTTGCCATCATTCCCACATGGCAGAGATCAACTATACTACCTCCTTATGGCTGATCTACTGGAATACCTACAAGTTATTCCATAATTATTTAGTGATTTTCATGTTTAAACCATAGAAAGAGATGGTCTTTAGAAATTCAGACTTGGACACATTAAAAACACATGAGATTTCTTTACAGACAACAAAGTTGTTTTTAAATCTAGATTTAAAGGCTGTTTTCTAAAAC
The DNA here is from genome assembly GCF_042477335.2 of Ovis canadensis. Taxonomy (NCBI): domain Eukaryota; kingdom Metazoa; phylum Chordata; class Mammalia; order Artiodactyla; family Bovidae; genus Ovis; species Ovis canadensis. The sequence goes on from NC_091246.1 coordinate 153,644,808, forward strand.
ATAGTTCATTAGTGCCCATCCCATATGTTTGGCGCTTTGAAGCACAGGTGAGGTATTTTAAATAGGCATGTGTGCATGTTCAGTTGCTTCAGTCATATCTGACTCTTTGCGACCCTGTGGATGGTAGCCCATGAGGCTCCTTTGTCCATGGGATTCTGTAAAGCAAGAATACTGGAGTGGGTTGCCATGCCCTCCTCTAGGGGATCTTCCCAAACCAAGGATTGAACCCACATCTTCTGTGTCTCTTGCATCACAGGTAGACTTTTTACCACTAAGCCACCCAGGAAGCCCTCAAAAAGGTATATATGTCACTATTTTTCCATCGCTGCTCTTGGCAGACATCACAACACCCTTTCCTCTGAACCTAGATGCAACTTCAGAACCACTCTTAACATAATCTTCTAAGCTCATCAATCAAAACTGACATTAAATGAGAGTTATTTGCCATCTCTGGCAGACTTTAGGTTGTTTGAGATTGATAGTTCATATTCTTTTCATATATCAAACATGTCATTTTGAGTTGAAGATATATCTGGTAAAGTGTATTGTGATAAAATTCAGAGTAAAAAAATCTTTTTGTTTCAGAAACATTAATAGTTAAAACATGTTATGCTAAACATGTTATGCTACTCACATTTGTCTTGAGTTTAAACATTTGAAAGAGTAAATTATATTTTGATCTTAAATTATTTGAGTTCCCCAGTAGTAAGACTCATCTTCTAATTTTTGTCCAACCTTCCAAAGATTTGTCCCATAGTTCTGCATCCTATTCAATCTTCCATATTCTAAAGAAGTTCACACCAATGATACAGTGTGGCTACTTCGGAGATTAAAGGCACTAAGCCAGCTGGCATAAAGCTTGAAACAAAACAGAAGAGAGCAATTAAAGCTTAGCCAAGAACCAGAGAGGTAGTAATCATGCTTTATTAATTGCATCTTAATTACCCATAGAAAACATATATTATCTTACTGATGGTAAGAACAGTGATATTTTAGCAGCAGTCTTAAAATATAAGAAATTTTTTCATACTTATAAGGACTATTTGTCTACTTCCACCGAAAAACAAACAATATGATTTAGGTTTAAGCTGCCTGATGAAGGACTAAAACTAAATACTAGGGAATTTTCCTCATTTATAAAACTGCAATTCAGAAGGGAAAGCATGGCCCTCAGTAAGTATGCCAAAAGACAGCATATTTTGATACAGATGAATGCTAAGAAGATGGGTGAAAAAGACCTAGTAGAAGAGGCTGTCCAGGCCTAACGGGGGCATAGAAGGAGCTTTGCAGAAGTTGAAAAAATTGCTAAATATATTCTAAATTAAGTCAGAAATAAAGCTGCATAGCTAAATAAATTGTATCAGAAATTTTATCCAATTCAATCAAATAAAAAATAAATAAAAATTAGAAAGAAAGAAAATTATTTTCAAATAACAAGGTAACATCACTGGAAAACCCAAGAAAATCAACGGGAAAACTACAACAATAGTTAATTCTATAAGATACCAGGAGAGAAAATTAACCCATAAATCAACAGCTTTCATATATAATACAAATTAAAACCAACTAGAATAGAAAACCTCTTCACTGAAAAACAAATATGCAAACCTATATGTAGAAGACTATGAAACGCTCATTAAATAAAATAAAAAATAGATGTGAACAACAGAAAGGTATACAAGCTCCTGAGATGATCAGTTCTCCTAAAGTTTAATTTAACACAGTCTCAAAAAGAACCAAGAAATTCTTGGATCTAGATATGTTGATTCTAAAGTTTACACATAAAGAAAGTAATATGGATGGGAATGGCTAGCCTCATCAGATCCTAAAAACATCACAAAGCCTCTATAATTTACTGACACATAAATAGACCAATGGAACAGACTACTATAAAGTCTAGAAATAGAACCATGTACATAGCAAATTTTAGTATATCATTAAAGTGGCATCGCAAATGATTGGGGAAAGGGACTTTTTAATAAATGATGCTGGGACAATTGGATAACCATTTGGAAGAAGATAAAATTGGATTAGTACAGAATAAACTCCAAATGGCTCAGAAGTCTAAATATAAAAATTGAAAGCATGTAAGTACTAGAAGAAATTATGGTTGGATACCTTTATAACCTGGGAATGGGAAAGTCTTTCTAACTATGATTTAAAATTCAGAAACCATAAAATAAAATAAAAGATTGACAAGTTTGACTTTATAAATACAAAATAAATTTGCATGGCAAAAATATATACATATGTATGTGTGCATATAGATATCTACAAAGAGAGCCTTGAAAAACAAAGAAAATGACCAAAATCTAACAGAAAAACAGGAAAAATTGCTAATAGCCCTTAAACAAGTTAAAATATGTTCTACCACCTCATAAGAAAAATACAAAAAGCTATACTGAGATCCATTTTTTTCAACCTATAATATTGGCAAAAATCCAAAATTTTGACAATACATTCTGTTGCCAAGGCTATAAAGAAACAGGCACTCTCAAACATTTGTGGCCAGAATACAAAATGATGTGAGCTCTATTGAGAAATTGGTGATATCAAAAAAATTACAGATGTGTCTACCATTTAACCCAGCAATCCCACTTCTCACAATCTTCTCTGAAGATAAACTTCAGGAAATACAAAACAACACAGCAGAAGGTTATTCAATGAAATATTATTTGTCATACCATAACAACTGAAAACAATTCAAACATCCTTTAGAAGTGACAGGTTAACTAAACTATCGTACATCCATAAAATGTACAGATAGCAATCAGTCACAAGAAAATACTGAAGAGATCTCGCTGTACTGCCATGATGTGACCTCCAGGATATGTTACGTGAAAAAAGCAAGACACAAAACATGCTACCCTTTTCATAAAAAAGGAAGAGACACAAGAATGCGTGTGTGTGTTTATGTATTTGCCTAATTTGCAAAATAAATCCTGGAAAAATAAACTAGAAACTAATACAAATCATAAACAAATGTGAAAGGCTGATGGCGGGGGGGGGAGTCATGTAACAGTAATTTTGCCTGTTTTACAGTTTTACTTAGAACCAGCACACAAGCACGTGGGCATACAATCTCTCTATCTGTTTGTTTTGCTAATATAATATTCTGCAGTGCCCTGACAGAATTAGAAATTGAGAGCCACCATAAAGTCTAATGTGTCTGTTTTAGAGACCCTTAGGAACAAATACGCTTCATATTTTGTGACAATGAATTACTTATGTCTAGTTATGAATGAAATTGGTACCATATAAGAATTGTGTGGCTTCTCTGAACTGTGCCTCATATTAAGTCAATAGATAGAATTTCGATTTTATATAGTACCTAGGTCACTTCTGAAGATTTCTGTAATGACGCTGGGTCTGTATATTATAGGAAAAACAAACTTCATCACATTATCTTGGAATTACATTCATAAATTTGTAAAACCATACTATCTCTATAACATGTCCTGTAAATATCCTTAATGAAACAGTAATAAAAGACTAAAAAATACTCTCTTTACTGTTAGCTCCTACATAAATTTCATCCTAAAGATCTATATGATGAATTCTAAAGTATTATATGAAATGAAATCTATACCAAGTTTCACTTCAATAACCATTAGAAGGTTTAAGTTAGGTACGGCCTCTCAGATATCATGCCATTTTAGATGGCTTGGCAAAAAGAAACAAGGAAATGCATATTAGGCTATCCAGATGGAGAAACAGAACTAAACATTCTTTTTTTTAACAAAGGAAGACCTATTAAAAATAGAGCCATCTCAGCTCTTTAGCTATTAAACTACTTTCAACATCAAGAAAAAAGCAATTTAAAGGTAAGAATATTATTTTTCATTATCAGTGAATAAATATTCATACATAAGAATGTAACCTAACATTCACAGTAAGTATTTCATAAATATTTCTTATTTTTACTAGGAAATATTTTATACATGATACATACAAAATAATACATGAATCCAATATATGTTTTTAAAATAAGAAAATTATCAGTAGGATTAAAACTCTGTGTTCTTCTCTGATCCTACTTCTCTGCCTCCCTTAAAGTAATCACTATCCTGAATGTCATCACCCCTTTGTTTAAAAAATAGTTTTATCCACGTGTATATGGATCCCTAAACCATGTATTCTTTAGTTTTGCCTTAAAAAAAATTACAAACTGTTTTTAAATAGCATTAGGGTGCTGACAACACTACTCATCCACCGTATACTGTCCCTCCCATTTTCAAAGAGAACCTCTGTGATATGACTTTAGCACCACTCAAGTGTCCAGCTCATTTTCAACCATTCATCTAACAGTTTTAACACCAATTAATACTCATTGCCTGAAATAATAATTTCATTAGGAATTGTGAAATGGTAATTTTCTAATTCTAGCTTTTTTCCTATGCTTATGCCACTGCTTATGACAAAATAGAGCTTTCTCTAACTGTGGCATTATTTTTTAAAATAGGGCTTTCCCTTTCAGTGGCCCTGAAATATAGTTCATATAGGAAAGATGGAATAAATATTTAAGCATTGCTCTCCAGTTAACAATTTTCAAAGTAATTCTTTGGTTTAATATCAATCTCTTGTGTCCTTTTTTAAAATAGACTTTTTAGAACAGTTTTAGTTTTATAGAAACCCTGTCAACCCAAGATCCTATACTCAGTTATGATATCCTTCAGGGATGAAGGGAATTTGGGGATGTAAAAAAGTAAGATAATTTATTTCCAGAAGATCTACTCAAAAAAAATAGCTAAGAGAAACTCTTCAAACGGACAGGAAATGATAAAAGAAGGGAACTCAATACATGGCATTAAGAAAGAATGAAATGTAGAAAGAGCAAAAATAGGGGTAGACCTAACAGACTACCCTTCTCCTCTTGGGTTTTCCAGATTATGTTTGTTAGGTAGTTTAAGTAAAAATTATAATACTGTGTAATGCAATGCTCAATGTATAAGAAGGAAAATATTAAGGACAGCGGTCATAAACATAGTGTGTTAGAAAGCAGAGATATTACTTTGCCAACAAAAGTCCGTATAGTCAAAGCTATGGTTTTTCCAGTGGTCAATTATGGATGTGAGAGTTGGACTAGAAAGAAGGCTGAATGCCAAAGAATTGATGCTTCTGAGCTGTGGTGTTGGAGAAGACTCTTTAGAGTCCCTTGGACTGCAAGATCAAACCAGTCGATAATAAAGGAAATCAATCCTGAATATTCACTAGAAGGACTGATGCTGAAGCTGAAGCTGCAATACTTTGGCCATCTGGTGTGAACAGCCAACTCATTAGAAAAGAACCTGATGCTGGGAAAAAAATGAAGGCAGGGGGAGAAGGGGTCGACAGAGGATGAGATGGCTGGATGGCATCACTGACTCAATGGCATGAGTTTAAGCAAGCTCTGGGAGATGGCGAAGAACAGGGAAGCCTGGCCTGCTGCAGTCCATGGGGTCGCAAAGAGCCAAACATGACTGAGCAACTGAACAACAAAGTTATAAAGGGGAGCATAAAGGGACCTGAAAGTGAAAGTGTTAGTCCCTCAGTCGTGTCTGACTCTTTGCGATCCCACAGACTGCAGCTCTTCAGGCTCCTCTGTCCACGGAATTCTCCAGGCAAGAATACTGGAGTGGGTTGCCATTTCCTTCTCCAAGGGATCTTCCTGACCCAGGGATCAAGCCTGGATCTCCTGCTTTGCAGGCAGATTTTCTACCATCTAAGCCACCAAAGGCATTTCAAGGGACATAAATGGAAGTAAATGTTGATACCAGTAAGACTGCAATAAGTTTTGTGCACATAATGTAATGCTTAGAACAACTATTTTAAAATATATACAGAGAAACACATTTTAAAATTCTAAAGATTAGTTAAAATGAAATTCTAAATAATTCAAGTAACAAACATAAAAAACAAGAAAAATGAAACAATATAATGAGAAAAGAACAAGCAACAAAACAGCAGATTATATCAATAACTACATTAAGTGTGCCTGCATGCTCAGTTGCTCAGTCATGCCAAACTCTTTGCAACCCATCGACTGGAGCCCACCAGGCTCTTCTATCCACAGAATTTTTCAGGCAAGAATACTGGTATGGGTTGCCATTTCCTATACCAGGGGATCTTCCCTACCAAGGGACTGAACCCGTGTCTCTTGCATCTCCTGCACTGGCAGATGGACTCTTTACCACTTGCATCCCCTGGAAAGCCCTACATTAAGTGTAAATGATCCAAATGCACCATGAGAAAATTAGCTAATGAATTTTAAAACATGGCCCAGAGTGATGTCACGGAAGATGGCCAAGTAGGAAACTCCAGGAATCAATCTCTCCATGAAGACAACCATTTAGCTGGCAAAAGCTGGCAAAATCAACTACAAGGAAACTCCAGAGTCTAGGCAAACACTTGTAGTGTTCAGGGGAGTGCTTGATGAAGAAAGAGGCTGATAAAGTTTGTGAATTTCAGTGTTCTGCACAGCAGCTTCTATTACCCATCAGTCTACCATATAATAGGTAGCCATAGGAATAGAAGCCCAATTCTTGGTGTAGCTAGATATTGCCAAGTTAGGCAATAGGGACCCTGACCACCAAAAATTGTGGTAAGTGTTCTTATCTGCCTGGTAGTACCCTTCCAGGGACTAGCCCAGAGGCTGGAGATTATTTCAACCCACCAACCTAACGCAGCTTCCCAAGAAGTGTTTGTCAAAATAATTAAAGGTGAGAACATATTTTTATTTCTTTTCTTATTGGATCCAAGCTTTGAAGGAAGTCTCTTCTAGATCACTGACTGACCGTGGAGATAAAGAAACACAGACTTCAAGACTGTGCATGACGGTATCTTGCATGATACTCTGTTTTGCAAAAATGCCTTGGAAAAGTCATTAAGGAGATGGTTGCAGCCTTCCAAAAGCAATAACAGCAATCCCAAGAGAGGAAGGGGATTTTTAATTCCAGAGTCACAATATCACAATATTCAAAATGTTCAGGATTAAAAGCATACATATAAAAAGGAAAGTATGGCCCACTCACAGGGAAAAAAAAAAACTGAAAGAAACCATCTCTGAGGAAACACAGATACCAAACATACTATTAATGTACAATAATTTTGAGTTAACTGTTTTACTTATCAGTTCAGTTCAGTCACTCTGTCATGTCCAACTCTTTGTGAACCCATGGACTATAGCACGCCAAGCTTCCCTGTCCATCACCAACTCCTGGAGTTTACTCAAACTCTAGTCCATTGAGTCAATGATGCCATCCAACCATCTCATCCTCTATCATCGCCTTCTCCTCTGCCTTCAACCTTTCCCAGCATCAGGGTCTTCAAAGGAGTCAGTTCTTCACATCAGGGGGCCAAAGTATTGGAGTTTCAGCTTCAACATCAGTCCTTCCAGTGAATATTCAAGATTGATTTCCTTTAGGATTTCCTTTAGGATAGGTTGGATATTCTTGCTGTCGAAGGGACTCTCAAGAGTCTCCTCCAACACCACAGTTCAAAAGCATCAACTCTTCAGCGCTCAGCTTTCTTTACAGTCCAACTCTCACATCTATACATGACTACTGGAGAAACCATAGCTTTGACTAGATGGAACTTTGTTGGCAAAGTAATGACTCTGCTTTTTAATATGCTGTCTAGGTTGGTCATAACGTTTTCACTGAATAGCTAAAGGAAACATAGAATAAAAAAACTAAAAGAAATCAGGAGAATGATATATGATTCAGAAGTGAATATCAAAAAAGGGATAAAAATTATAAAAAGGAATCAAATAGAAATTCTAGAGCTGTAAAAGTACAATAGTTAAACAATACATACAATATTGTGCTGAAAAGTACAACAGCTCCTCTAATTGAACTTAAGGAAAGTTCAACAGCAGATTTGAACAGGTAGAAGGAAGAATCAGAGAGCCTGAAGATGGGGCAATTTAAATTACACTCTGAGAAGCAGAAACTAAAAGAAATAGAGCAAAAGAACAGCCTAAAGACATACGGGGTACCATAAAGCATACCAGCATATACACAAACGGCAGTGTCAGAAGGAGAGAAGAAAAATAATATTTTAAGAAATAATGGCTGAAAACTTAACAAATTTGATGAAAGACATGAATCTACTTTCAAGAAGCTCAATGAACTCCAAATAACATAAACTCAAAGAGGTCCATACAAAGACATATTATTATCAAACTGTAAGATGATGAAATGGAGAGAATATCTTGAAGGTATCAAGACAGAAGCAACTTGCCATTATATAAGGAAACCTCAGTAAGATTAAGAGCCAATTTCTTCATCCAAAAACATGGAGGCCAGGTGGCAGTGAGAAGATCTACTTAAAGTGGTGAAGGGCTCAAAATGGATTAAAGATCTAAACGTAAGACCAGAAACTATAAAACTCCTAGAGGAGAACATAGGCAAAACACTCTCCGACATAAATCACAGCAGGATCCTCTATGATCCACCTCCCAGAATACTGGAAATAAAAGTAAAAATAAACAAATGGGATCTAATTAAAATTAAAAGCTTCTGCACAACAAAGGAAACTATAAGTAAGGTGAAAAGACAGCCTTCTGAATGGGAGAAACCAATAGCAAATGAAGCAACTGACAAACAACTCATCTCAAAAATATACAAGCAACTTATGCAGCTCAACTCCAGAAAAATAAGCAACCCAATCAAAAAATGGGCCAAAGAACTAAATAGGCATTTCCCCAAAGAAGACATACGGATGGCTAACAAACACATGAAAAGATGCTCAACATCACTCATTATCAGAGAAATGCAAATCAAGACCACAATGAGGTACCATTTCACACCAGTCAGAATGGCTGTGATCCAAAAGTCTACAAGCAATAAATGCTGGAGAGGATGTGGAGAAAAGGGAACCCTCTTACACTGTTGGTGGGAATGCAAACTAGTACAGCCACTATGGAAAACAGTGTGGAGATTCCTTTAAAAATTGCAAATAGAGCTGCCTTATGACCCAGCAATCCCACTGCTGGGCATACACACCGAGGAAACCAGAATTGAAAGAGAAATGTGTACCCCGATGTTCATCGCAGCACTGTTTATAATAGCCAGGACATGGAAACAACCTAGATGTCCATCAGCAGATGAATGGATAAGAAAGCTGTGGTATATATACACAATGGAGTATTACTCAGCCATTAAAAATAATACATTTGAATCAGTTCTAATGAGGTGGATGAAACTGGAGCCGATTATACAGAGTGAAGTAAGCCAGAAAGAAAAACACCAATACAGTATACTAACACATATATACGGAATTTAGAAAGATGGTAATGATGACCCTGTATGTGAGACAGCAAAAGAGACACAGATGTATAGAAAGGACTTTGGACTCTGAGGGAGAGGGAGAGGGTGGGATGATTTGGGAGAATGGCATTGAAACATGTATACTATCATGTAAGAAACGAATCACTAGTCTAGGTTCGATACAGGATACAGGATGCTTGGGGCTGGTGCATGGGGATGATCCAGAGAGATGATATGGGGTGGGAGGTGGGAGGGGGATTCAGGATTGGGAGCTTGTATACACCCATGGTGGATTCATGTCAATGTATGGCAAAACCAATACAGTACTGTAAAGTAAAATTAAGTAAAAAAATAAATAAATAAAATTTTAAAAATTAAATAAAAAAAATTTTAAAAATAATAAGAAAAAATAAATAAATAAATAAAGTGGTGAAGGGAAAAACAAAAACCTGTTAACCACAATTCTATACCTGGCAAAAAACTCCTTCAAAAATAAAGAAGAAATTAAAGCATTTCCAGATGAGAGTCCATTCCTAAAGACCAGTCCCAGAAATGTTGAAAGGGAGTCTTTTAGGCTTAAATGAAAGAACACTGAACAGTTCCTTAAAACCATATGAAGAAATAAGAACACTGGCAAAAGCACCTATAGAGATAAACCTAAAATCTAGTGGTATTGCATTTTTGGTTTGTAATATAATTTTTAAAAGAAATGGATATTACTGTTTTTCTTTCCAATATAATTTAAAAGAGAAATGCACACAACAATAATTACAAATCCATGTTAATAGACACATAATGTAGAGGCATATGACAATGCAAACATGAATTGGGATAAAGCTGTATAATAGTAGAGTTTCTGTGTACTACTGAAAATAAGTTGGTAATAATTCAAACAAAATTGTTATAAGTTTTAATCCCCATGGCAACCACTAAGAAAACGACTAAAAAATACAGAAAAAGAAGAAAGGAAACAAAACAGTATACCATTTAAAAAATTCAATTAAACACAAAAGAAGGTGACAATGGAGAAACTGAGAAACAAAAAATATGACACACAGAAAACAAATGTTTAAGAAGTAATGACAGAAGCCAAACATAAAAGGCCCTATGCTGCATGGTTCCATTTATACGAAATACCTAGAATGGGCAAATCCATGACAGATTAGTGGTTGTCAGAGTTTATGGGAAGAGAGAAATGGGGAGTGTCTGTGGAATGGGTCTGGAGTTTCTTTTTCGGGTGATGAAAATATTCTGAAATTAGCGAGTAATGATAGTTGTACATCATTGTGAATGTACTAAATATAACTTAACTGGATCCTAAAATGCTTAAAATGCCAATTTTTATACTATTTATTTGTCAAAATATATAGAGAGAAAAATGTTCAATGACCATGTTCAAGCGACAGTAAGTTAGTAAGACCATCTTTGCTTACTTTATTTCTTATTTCTAGAAATAAGAAAATTGGTAATCCTATATAAGATTTCAAAGTTAGTACAAAGTACTAAACTTATTGCCAAGACTCTGAGGGGAGGACCTTTTCTTTCATGGCAATGATGAATTTATTAATTTGAAAAAAAAAGCATATTACAACAGTGAGTGCATGCTAAGTGGTTTCAGTTGTGCCCAACTCCTTGTAATCCTGTGGACCGTAGCCCACCAGACTCCTCTGTCCAGGCAAGAATACTGGAGTGGGTTGCCATTCCCTTCTCCAGGGGATCTTCCCAACCCAGGGATCGAACCTGGGTCTCTCACATTTCAGGCAGATTCTTTACCATCTGAGCCCCCAGGGAAACCCATTACAACAGTAAGAGGTAGCAAAAATGAAATTCATTACTCCCAAGGAAGTACAAACTGATCATGTAAACAACTTCAAAATTATTTAAAGTATAATATGATAACCATAATGACTTAAGAAAATCTGCAGTGTTTTAAATCTAACTTTTTCCACTTTTATTTTCTATTGGAGTATAAATGGATTTATAATCTACAATATATTTATTAAAAACCCTTATACAACTTAACAGAAAAGCAAACAACCCAATTAAAAATGAGGAGAGACCCTGAATAGACATTTTTCCAAAGAAGACATAGAAATGGCCAACAGGTACAGGAAAAGGTGCTCAACATCACTAATCATCAGTTCAGTTCAGTTCAATTGCTCAGTCATGTCCGACTCTTTGCGACCCCATGAACCGCAGCACATGAGGCCTCATCTGCATATCTGAGGTTATTGATATTTCTCCCAGCAATCTTGATTCCAGCTTGTGCTTCTTCCAGCCCAGCGTTTCTCATGATGTACTCTGCATATAAGTTAAATAAGTAGGGTGACAATATACAGCCTTGACATACTCCTTTTCCTATTTGGAACCAGTCTGTTGTTCCATGTCCATTTCTAACTGTTGCTTCCTGACATGCATACAGACTTCTCAAGAGGCAGGTCAGGTGGTCTGGTATTCCCAACTCTTGAAGAATTTTCCAGTTTATTGTGATCCACACAGTCAAAGGCTTTGGCATAGTCAATAAAGCAGAAATAGATGTTTTTCTGAAACTCTCTTGCTTTTTCCATGATCCAGCGGATGTCGGCAATTTGATCTCTGGTTCCTCTGCCTTTTCTAAAACCAGCTTGAACATCTGGAAGTTCACGATTCATGTTTTGCTGAAGCCTGGCTTGGAGAATTTTGAGCATTACTTTACTAGTGTGTGAGATGAGTGCAATCATCAGGGAAATGCAAATCAAAACTACGATAAAATATCACCTCACATCTGTAAGAATGGCTATTACCAAAAAAACAAGAAATAACAGATGTTGGCAAGAACACAGAGAAAGGGGATCCCTTATGTTCTGCTGGTACGTGTCTGTGCGTGTGTGTTCATTGCTCAGTCGTATCCATCTCTTTGCAACCCCACAGACTGTAGCCCACAAGGTTCCTTTGGTCATGGAATTCTCCAAGCAAGAAAACTGGAGTGGATTGTCATTCCCTTCTCCAGGGGATCTGGCTGACCCAGGAATCAAAACCAAGTCTCCCACACAGCTATCAGATTCTTTACCATCCGAGAGCCACCAGGGAAGCCCCGTACTGCTGGAGGGAATGTCAACTAGTGCAGATATTAAGAAAAACAGTACGAAGATTCCTCAAAAAATTAAAACTAGAACTATCATATAACCCAACAGTTCCTTTGGTATTTACCCAAAGGAAACAAAGTCACTATCTTGAAAATATATCTGCACTTCAGTGTTCAAAGAAGCATTTTTTACAACTGGCAAGATATGGAAACAAGAGATCATTAAGAGAGGTGTTTTTTTTTAAATGTGGCATGTATACAACTGAATATTATTCAATAATAAAAAGAAGGAAATCCTTCCATTTGTGACAACATGATTATACTAAGTGAAGTCAGACAGAGAAAGACATATACCAATACTCACTTACAAACGGACTTCGAAAAAAGAAAAAAAAAAAAGATGAAACCAAAGCCACAGATAACAGAGAAGAATCTAATGGCTGCCAGAGGCAGTTGCTGAAACGTGTGAAGGAGGCCAAAAGCTACAAATTTCCAATTATAAAATAATTAACTCATGGGGATATAAGATACAGAATGGTGATCATAGTTCATATTTCTTGATATGAAAGTTGCTGAGAGAGGTTTTTTTTAACGAGTCATCTTTTATTGGCTGTTAAATCTCCACTAGGCTATGAAAGGATTCAGGGGTGCCCAGCAAAGAATGCAGAATGTGCCCTCTTCAGTGGTACTCATTTGGCTGCTCTTGTTTAAGTTCCTTGTAAGAATGCCAAACAGTTGAAAAACATGTAAGCTGCCAGCACCATAGAAAGCCCGGCAACGCTCCCTTTCTCGTGTTTAACTTGTTGTAATACTGGCAATAACTTCTCTGAAATGCTCCAGCAATGCCTTTAGGGATGAAATCTTACATTAGTATCCAGCTTAACAGCTCCCTTAATTTGATATCCAGGTGTTTCTTTTCCTTAAATGGTACAACTGATGCCATCTTGGAGTCCTGGCAGTCTGCTCCAATATGAACTCTTCTGTGTTGAGCAAGGTTTGAGGCACAACAAAAAGCCTTCCCACATTCTTCATAGGGTTTCTCACCACTGTGAATGATCTGATGCAGAAAAAGAGATGAATGTTTCCCAGATACAAATATTTTTCTATTGCTGATTATTTTATAACTTGAATCCAAATCTGTATTCCAGCTTCTTGTTTCTTCCTTCACAACCATCCAAGGGTCTCTTTCTTCCTCCAATAACACAATGATGTCTGGCTTAGAAATGAAATGGCCAATTGAGACCACGTTACTATAATTCTCCATCATCACAATGCAATACAATTTCTTTTGAAGAGGGTTGAGAAATTCCCACTCATGCAGAAAGAACTCTATGACCACATCCCTGAATGTTATTGGTCCCCGGGCCATGGTTTTAGACCTGCAAAAACTGATTGGTCCTCAGGGTTCCTTTATCAGAAAAACAAGAGTCCAGAAAACCACACCGTTCCTTGCCAGCTTGTATTCCCCTTGCACAGTCGTGTCCGTGGCAACCTAATGGTTTCTCGCTTGGATGGATGCCATTCACAAGCTGTTGACTTCAAGGAGCAAGGGAAAAACCCAAGGTAGAAGTAAGCTGCTTCATCGTTGGAGGTGTCCTATGGTGTTGTAAAGTTATCAGTTCAAAGCGGCCCAACCCCAAATCTAAATTTTTGAGACTGATATAAGGGAAAGAAAGCCTTCCTACCTATAACATATCCTTTGATTCTACTAGTAGAAATTAAATAGAGAGCAAGAAAAATTGTGGGCCAACTCCATACAGTTTCTATATTCTTAATTCACTATACCTTTACAAGTTCAATGTGTCTTCACCATCTATTTTATCTCAAGCCTGTCTACAAAATATTTCATTGGCAGATGTGGCTGGTGGTAGGTTTCCATTTTTAACAAAAGTTAGTTTCTTGTCTTGAGGACTGAATTTGTTTGAAAATCTTTCTGTATTTTTTTCTAGTTATGTTGGTACATCCTCTAGAATTCTGTTTTCATAACAACTAGTATTCACGGATGTCTATTTTTGTTTTATATGAAAGGAAAACTGTAATTTAGAAACACAATGGCACATTTTTAAAATATTCATTTATAAATGGGCTAGCTTTGAACCAATGAGATAGCTTTGGGGGAAAAAATGTTTACATTTTTGTTTCTTTTTAAAATTATTCAAAATCATTTATTTACTGTTAGTTTCAGAAAGCTTGCATCTGGTGGTGATACAGGTATCATGCCAATGATTAAGCTCTTGGATTAGGAGTGCTAATAATAATTTGTACACAGATGTTAACAAAAATAACCTCTTCTTATTCTAGTTATGCTTATTTTTATGTAACACACAAAATTGGGGTGGGGATAGCTTAAGTAAACAAATGACACGTACATTTCAAACCCAAATAAGTAAGTTTCTGGCTCAACTCCTTGAAATCTACCCTCTGTAGTTATGTATCCTTTTCACATCAACTACTACATTGACTGTAAGGAAGTTTTGCGCCAGATCACTAAACTTGTCAGAATACCCCAGGAAAAAAGAATGACAGTCTCTATAGATAAATTTAAACAGTACAGATGAAATATTTGTTGTTGTTGTTTTGGCATACATCAATTCATTCACTCCTTAAGATAAGACTTTCTTTACTTCTGCTTGTCAGGCACTAGGCAAGGCATTAAATGATGTAACAGAGCACAAATACAGTTCCAGTTCTCAAGGAGGTTACTCGTCTTGTTGAGGGTACTGAATATACAACTATTCAAACAACTAAATAATTTTGGAAAAGGTCATGGCATCCCCCTTTTCAGGTGATTTTTTTAAAAACAGATTTTTCAAATAGTTTAAATTTTGCTTTGTAAGACTATTATTAAGAAACATTAGAGATAAACCAAAGTTTTTTAAGAGTAAAGTTTAATGCTTGAAAATGTTGATAGGTACTGTATTAAGTGGTATAAACATCAGTAATATTTATGTGAGCCTGGGGAGTTGGAGAGTGTTCAGCAAAACTATATTATGGCCTTTCATGTTGCAGGGAATATAGATGTGCCCATATGAGACATATTTACTGCAAAAATACATGAGAAGAATGAAAACTCAGGAAACTGACTCAGCCACTGTACAACCAGACAACATGGAGAAGTGCAAAAATAGTTCCTTGTTGTTCAGAATACAACAGCAGTTTTAAAGCCTGCAAAGCAGCTCTTGTAACCAACTAGCTGCCCTGATAATGTGCTCATCTAGTGACCTCCTCTGCCTCAAGTATGTATTGCCTGTCTTATAGTAATTCTGCCATTTTTAAGCCATCCTTCAGTCTTCTCTTTTTATACACAACAACAAAATCATTAGCATACCCTGCTGCTCTAAATTCAAAATACAACCTGTGTACAAAAACTTCTTGTGACCTCCACAGCTAATGCTTTCTCACCACGCTCTCACCTTTCTCACCACCTTTCTCACGCTCTCACGCTTTCTCACCACCACGCTCTCTTGTCAACTACTGCAAGCCCCTCCTAACCTATCATCCTATTTCCACTTTCTTCCCTCAGTCAGTTCGCCCCCACAGCAGCCCAAGTTCTTCTTAAAGTGCTTATCATATCACGTCATTTTCCTGTTCAAAATTGCCTGTTGGCTTCCCATCACATTTAAAATAAAACAAAAGTGCTTCACCATGGTTTGTAAGGCTTTATATAATTTTATCCCTGGATACTTCCCAATCTCATTAGCTACCAATCTCATACTCTATCTCTCACTGCTCCAATAACATTTGCCTTCTTGCTATTCCTTACCCATGACAAACATACTCCTGCCTCAAAGCTTCTACGTTTTATCTTGTCTGTCTATAAATACTTACCCCAGATGCTCTCATGGCTCTCTCCTTCATGTCACCTAGATTTCTCTCTATTCAACTACTGTCATACCTTGGTAGTTTCAAGGGATTGATTCCAGGATCCCTTTGGATGCCAAAAACTGCAGGTGAACTCCTTTAAATAAAATACTGCATTTGCATATAATCTATGAACATAATCCCTTATAAATCATCTCTAGATTACTTATAATACCTAATATAACGAAATGCCATGTAAATAGTTACTGACCATGCAGCAAATTTAACTTTGGCTTTGGAACTTTCTGGAATTTTTTTCTGAATATTTTCCAGAAGCAGTTGGTTGACTCCAAGAATGTGGAGCCAATAGATACGGTAGGCCAACTATACCTCCTAAGATAGGCCTTCCTTGACCACCCTAAAAGAAATCTATTCCTTTCTCTGATTCAATTTGCTTTCTGGACTTCAGTTCAGTTCAGTTCAGTCGCTCAGTTGTGTCCGACTCTTTGCGACCCCATGAATTGCAGCACGCCAGGCTTCCCTGTCCATCACCAACTCCCGGAGTTCACTCAGAGTCATGTCCATCGAGTCAGTGATGCCATCCAGCCATCTCATCCTCTGTCGTCCCCTTCTCCTCCTGTCCTCAATCCCTCCCAGCGTCAGAGTCTTTTCCAATGAGTCAACTATTCAGATGAGGTGGCCAAAGTACTGGAGTTTCAGCTTCAGCATCATTCCCTCCAAAGAAATCCCAGGGCTGATCTCCTTCAGAATGGACTGGTTGGATCTCCTTGCAGTCCAAGGGACTCTCAAGAGTCTTCTCCAACACCACAGTTCAAAAGCATCAATTCTTTGGCACTCAGATTTTTTCACAGTCCAACTCTCACATCCATACATGACTACTAGAAAAACCATAGCCTTGACTAGACAGACCTTTATTGGCAAAGTAATGTCTCTGCTTTTGAATATGCTATCTAGGTTGGTCATAACTTTCCTTCCAAGGAGTAAGTGTCTTTTAATTTCATGGCTGCAGTCACCATCTGCAGTGATTTTGGAGCCCAAAAAACTAAAGTCTGACACTGTTTCCACTCTTTCACCATCTATTTCCCATGAAGTGATGGGACCAGATGCCATGATCTTCGTTTTCTGAATGTTGAGCTTTAAGACAACTTTTTCGCTCTCCTCTTTCACTTTCATCAAGAGGCTTTTTAGTTCCTCTTCACTTTCTGCCATAAGGGTGGTGTCATCTGCATATCTGGGGTTATTGATATTTCTCCCGGCAATCTTGATTCCAGCTTGTGCTTCTTCCAGCCCAGCATTTTTCATGATGTACTCTACATAGAAGTTAAATAAGCAGGGTGACAATATACAGCCTTGACATACTCCTTTTCCTATTTGGAACCAGTCTGTTGTTCCATGTCTATTTCTAACTGTTGCTTCCTGACCTGCATACAGGTTTCTCAAGAGGCAGGTCAGGTGGTCTAGTATTCCCATCTTTCAGAATTTTCCACAGTTTATTGCGATCCACACAGTCAAAGGCTTTGGCATAGTCAATAAAGCAGAAATAGATGGTTTTCTGGAACTCTCTTGCTCTTTCCATGATCCAGCGGATGTTGGTAGTTTGATCTCTGGTTCCTCTGCCTTTTCTAAAACCAGCTTGAACATCTGAAAGCTCACAGTTCACGTATTGCTGAAGCCTGGCTTGGAGAATTTTGAGCATTACTAGTGTGTGAGATGAGTGCAATTGTGTGGTAGTTTGAGCATTCTTTGGCATTGCCTTTCTTTGGGATTGGAATGAAAACTGACCTTTTCCAGTCCTGTGGCCACTGCTGAGTTTTCCAAATTTGCTGGCATATTGAGTGCAGCACTTTCACAGCATCATCTTTCAGGATTTGAAATAGTTCAACTGGAATTCCATCACCTCCACTAGTTTTGTTCATAGTGATGCTTTTTAAGGCCCACTTGACTTCACATTCCAGGATGTCTGGCTCTAGGTGAGTGATCACACCATCGTGATTATCTTGGTCGTGAAGATCTTTTTTGTACAGTTCTTCTGTGTATTCTTGCCATCTCTTCTTAATATCTTCTGCTTCTGTTAGGTCCATACCATTTCTGTCCTTTATCTGTCCTTTTTCTTTATTGGCTTTATTCTGTCCTTTTTCTGGACTTAACACTATCCAAAATAATATTACATAATTCTTCTTTACTCATTTTTCTTTATTGTCTTTATTCTGTCCTTTTTCTGGACTTAACACTACCCAAAATAATATTACATAATTATTCTTTACTCATTGTCAGTCTCCCCAACCAGAATGTAAGCCCATGTCCCGGGGGCCAGCATGAGGAACTCCACCCATGGCAAAGGTCATGAGGAAGGAGGTTTGGCATACGCAAAGGTGTGATCAAGCCTCAGGAAACCCCCTGTTCCCAAGCATCTAACTCCAAAACCAGAGTCTGTTTCATGCTCTCACCTATACCTCTGACTTTACGGGGGGCTCTCCCCCATAACCGTTTCTCTCAGAGAAGGAGTAAACGTGCAGCTCCAAGGCAATAAAAATTCCTGGGCATTACAAGAGTGTTTCAGCTTACGGACTCCTCTGAAGGTTATCTAGCCCGCCTGTATAGGTTCGTCCAGCCACATGTGACTGTTTACAGCCTCCCAATCTGAGAGGCACGAGATGTTTTAGACTTACTAAATGCAAATTCTTTTGGGGAGTTAGAAATTATTAGTATAGTGGGTTGGTTAGGAATTATATTGGTGAAGGGTTTTTCATTTGTTGTGTCAATAACTGCTGCTAATTCCCTGCTCTGGGTGGGACAAGGGTGTCTCAGGTCAAACCTCTCTGCTGACAGACTAGCTTGTGTGACAGGATTATCCATACTCCTGCCACATGATTGTTTACTACCTCTCAACCATAAACAGCACAGAGAGTTCTGGAGTATTTTGAGAGTCTTAATTAGCATAGGGCTTTTTCTTCTTCTTGAGTCAATGATTGCCGCCAGGCCTCCATATCCTTAGGCACCTGGGAATATATTACTCAATGTATTTGGACTATAGAAAAGGAAATATAGTAGTTTTTAAGGTTAGCAATACTAGACTTTTTGAGTTAATGGATTTTCTCTTTTGTAACAGATCACTGTACTTTGTTATAAATCACTGTGTCCTTGTTATATAAAAATGTAACTTTATCACTATCTTAAGACTAAATAGATCTTAAGGGGAACATTGGTGAAAGGATTTTCATTTGTTGGGCTGATGTTTGCTGCTAAATCTCCATATTCCCTGCCCTTATAATGAATATAACTAACATATAGGAGAAATAAGTATTAACCTTTAAGATTAATCATGTTAACCTTGGGTTAAATAAATTCCTTTCTTGATTGTAACTCACTACACCCTCACCCTATAGGAATGTAACTTTATTTGGAGGGTGGTGCCTGGTTTAAGAAAAAACACCTTTGAAAGAAATAAGTTTTTTGGTTATCAGAAAGAAAGGATGATAAAATGTCAGCAGGTCTCACTCATGGCCAGAAGATGATGTAATATCCCTAAGACCTTTTTTCTATACATTTATGTGAAGCACCTGATTTTGATAAAGGTCAGGACTGCTGACTTCCGCGTGACTCTGTATTCATCCCTTTGTGTAACAAAAGGTATATAAGCAAAACCAAAAATAAAGAAATCGGATCAGTTTCCGGAAAGACTGATTCCCCCATGTTGCTTCTTTCTTGTCCCTGGTTTTCTGGCTGATTTCCCATCTGGAGCATGGATGCTATTCCACGTAATCCAAGTTATTCAGCCTCTTTTTCTCCACTAATCTTCCTACTACACTATCCGTTTCTAATCCCTCTTTATATCTGTAATTAAATATGTATTTTTCCAAAGATGCCGACGCCATCCCCCCACCTTCGAATCACCCTGGATCCACCGGGGCTGGACCCCAGCAACCATGAAGGTAAACTTTGGCTCACTACTGCATCTTGGGCCCTTTAGAGCAGTGTCAGGCACACAGAGAATATTCAGTTTTTGTTCAATGAACTGACTACTTCTTATGACTCAGTGTCTGCCTACCTTTCCCTCTACTGACTCTGTTTCTGTTTTTCAGGAATTCAAAACCCTTGAGACAGACAATCCTTGCTGATCTAATCACCACTCAACAGTGAGTGTCTATTCCAGTCAGGCCACCCAACAGATAGTTAGATGGGTGTCTTGGCAATAACACCAATCCCCCGGTTACAAGTCTTATGACCAGAGTGTCAGGTCACATGATATAAAACATGAAGCCTTATTCACAAAATCTACGTGGCCATTTCCCTCAGATTGTATGAAAACACAATAGGCACTTAGCTTCTTGGATTCTTCTCTAATATAAAAATAACAAAGTAGATCTTTCTCTTTATTTTTTTTCACTCCTTTTCTTCCCATTACTGACAACAAATTTTCATACCACATACCTAAGGTAACAAATAGGCCTCCTCCTCCTAGGCAATTCCTTTCTCCTCCTCCCAAAAAACACTTAAGCTATCTTATCTCTCCCTCCCTCTGACCAAATCTCTAACCTCACCCTCATTATTTCCCTTCAGTTTTTATGGGGTAAAATTTCTGTATAAACCAGTGTGCTATTATGTGTTATAGATAATTTATTACCTTTTTCTGACTTTTTTCATTTTAATAAGAAATGCTATATAAAACAGCATCTTAACAGCAAGAACCTCAAATATGCAATTTTAGACAATATATAAAGATCATGGGGATAATGAATTGGAACAGAATGGCCTTCCTAAAATCCCTCAAATGACTTCACTTGCATGATTCTTGCTGGCCTTTTTTATAAGATTACCCATTGTGTGCAATTCTCATTCATTCACACATTTGTTCAATAAACATTATTGAGTGCCTACTTTCTTAAGGCACCAGGCAGGCCTCGTGAGTACAAATATGCTCCCCACAGGAGAATGGACTTTAATTTCAGCAGAAAGCTATCCTTCCTAACATTTTATTTTTAGATGTTTCTGGGAATAAATACATTGCTGAAGCATGTTTTATCAGCAATAATTAGTGTGGATCACTCAAGCATCTTAAAATGGAGCACCTGTTTATAGGCAGTACAGGTATATTATGAAATTATTAAATTTATGGGAGAAACTTTCTAATATATAAATCCCTGTGCTAGGATATCACTGCCAATTTAGCCAACATAATTGCATTTTCTTCTACACTCTACCCAACTTGCTCAACAATCTGTTTACTTTTTATTAGGCCAGGCTATCCAAATAAACGCTTACTGAAAGAGTAGAGTACAATACTTAGGCCTCTATTATTGATACAGATTTGCTCAAAACAGGTATAATCACTTCACTTAGGTTTCTACAAAAATGATATCCACTCATTTTGTTAATATAGTCAAAATGTATTTTATTTCATAAATGAGTTAACAATTCCTAATTTTGATAAAAGGGTAATATTCACTCTTTATAAAGATAACTTGAAAAATGTTCATTTCCATCAGCTTTATAATTGTCTGTTTAGCTAGTTTTAATGTACCCTACAATATAGCCACACTATATTACATTACCATCTGCACTAAAAGCTATCCTCCCACTCTGCCTTATTATTCTTACACCTAATCCTCTTTGTAACCCTTACACCTCCCACACTATCTACCCTAACTTCATAATTGTCAAAAAGGAAATGATCATTTCATCTCACACATCATCATTTTCAGCAAATTTTCTCATCATGGTGATGTGGCCTTTAGTTCCAGCCAGCAGACTGCATAAGACCTTTCTTCTCATGCCATCAGTGGGATGACATTGATAAACTCTGTACCTCAACTCCTCCAAATAAATGATTGCTATGTTTTGCTTTAATTCTTAGACATACTGGACACATATACAACATTCTAATAGCCTCATGTTCACAGACATTTTCATATCTCCAAAGTTTTACCTTTTCCTGAAATGATATTTTAGGATCAAATATCTAAGCCACTTAACTGAGAAACATTATGCTAATTAAGATAAGGATGTGGGTTCAAGTGCTATAATAACCAATTAGCTGGGGAAAAAGGTCAAATTTTGCTTTAGGGTTATAGACTATATCTCAATGATGGATAAAAGGCCCACCATTTCATCAACATCAGAAAAGGTGACCAAGGTGTATAGACTACTAAAGAGTAACACACCATATTTGCAAAAGCAGTTCACTCACAGATATGTCCTACTATTGACACAAGGTGAGCAGTATCAACTCTGCATGCTCAGGACAATATGTTACATGTATATAATTATTATATACTATTGATTTTACAGGCATAATTAATTTGCATACTCCTATCCACAAATACTTATATTTAAGGTGATGGGACAGATCTAATCCTATAGAATTGATTTGTAGCATAGCCTACTGCAAAGACCACTGGGCTAGGAGTTAAGAGACATAACCTGGTTATTGACTTTCAGTCCCAAATGGTAACAATTTAAACTGAATTGTAAAAGAAGTTGGAGAAGGCCAAAAGGAGAATGATTCTCTAAAGTACTTCTGTTTGGGGGGATAAAAACCTACTATGTCTAAATAGTGGCAAGAAGAAACATTAGAAAGCTCCCAATAAACTGAAAGTCCAAAATAATCTGACAAAAAATAAGTAGTTGCCCAATAAAATTAATAGTCAACGTTAATAAAGAGAATCATGAAGGGATTTGTTCCCTTGTAGCTATTAAATATTTACTATATTTTGGATATTATGCCAGATTGAGGCTACAGAAACAAGCATAATAATGTCAGAGAGTCTAAACATATATTTTCTATGACTTTAAGAAGTTTTCTATATCTCCATTTCCATGTTTTTTTAAAACTATTTTCAGCATTTTACCTATAATCTAAACGCAAGCCTTCTAATAATACTACAAAGTAATTTTGGTGTCCATGTTGGTTTTTCTCATCACAAATATATTAGCTCCTGCTGCTGCTGCTAACTCGCTTCAGTCGTGTCCAACTCTGTGCAACCCCATAGATGGCAGCCCACCAGGTTCCTCCATCCATGGGATTTTCCAGGCAAGAGTACTGGGGTGTCATCGCCTTCTCCCATATTAGCTCCTAATAATCCCTTAATATGACAACACTGGGCTTCCCTGGTGGCTCAGATGGTAAAGAATCTGCCTGCAATGCAGGAGACATGTGTTCGATCCCTGGATTGGGAAGATTCTCTGGAGAAGGGAATGGCAACCCACTCCAGTATTCTTGCCTGGAGAATGCCCATTGACAGAGGAGCCTGGCAGACTACAGTCCATGGGGTCACAAAGAGTCAGACACAACTGAGTGACTAACACAGGACAACATTAAACTTTTAAGGCACTCTCCAACAAGGAATGTTTCAAATGTGAATATTAATCAGTTTTTCAAATACAATTACTTTAGAATGTTTGTCATTCTTTCTCTCCCATTCCACCCAAAGTATTCGCTGCCTTAAATGTACTTTAAGGGTTTCCAGGTTTTGCTATGTTGATGGTAGCCACCATGAAATGACTGCTGTGTCTGTCAAAGGTGCTACTATCCAATGATTCTAGAGCACCAATTTCTAAGTTGTCAGAGATAACCTTGTTCCCACTCTGCCATGTGGGACCCTCAAGCCCAAGTAATGCTACTTGTGCCCATAAACCCAAAGAGTCTCGTGAAAACTTCTTCAATTACTACATGAAGCCTTTCTCTCCCCAGAACTGGATGAGTCCACTGAGCCAAGACATGGAACTAATGCTGGAAACAGACAATACACTATTGCATTCACATGCCAGCTTTGCACTAACTCAAAAATACTCCTTTCTCCAGGAAAAAATTTTAAAAGCAAAATGACTTCTGGTGCGCCTCTGATCCAGTTCATAGGGCATGCTGGAACATTTCTGAATACTGGCTGAAGTTCTAGCTGACATAAATTGCCTCATTCTAATCCCCACTACCCAAAATCTTATTATTAAGCCATTCTTGGAGGAGCAGGAAGATAACTTGAAGGAAGAAATAAGAGAGGCACAAAGAATTCAGAAAAACTTAATTGTTCAAAGGAAAAGGGTAGTCTCATTACAGGTTTCCAAACTCACCTTTCTTAATTATGAGTGATTTCTGCAGTGAATAGTACCCTCTAAGCAAAATTTGGAAAAAAAAAAAAAGCATTTCACTTCACTGTAAGAACTGGAACAAAGATGGCACTCTTTGATAGTCTTCTAATAGAATATATCACTCAGAGAATGGAGGGATTATCCACCCGATTAACTACCATTCAGCTCTCTGGAGAAGCCACAACTAGAACATCTCAGAGAGAGTACTCTTCATGAATAGAGTATCATGCTTCAGATACAATACTTGACTATTAATAGATCAAAGACCATTATACAGAACAATATACATAACAATGTCCCCAAAAGAAAAAAGTATATGGCCTGGCAACTAAAAGGTAGAAGCAAGTGTGGCTCTATTTACCATTACTACTAATGGCCCATGGGAGGACTTTGTGCTTCCCATCACTGCAGCTTTTGGAATCTAGAGTTAGAGGTCCTGATCCTCAAAGCAGGCACGCTTTTACCAAGTGATACAGCAAGAATCCCACTGTATTATAAGCTATGGATGTAACCTAGGCAACTTTGGAATCATTATTCCAGTAGGCAAGAAGAAAAATCATCTTGGAAGGGGTAATGACCCTGGTCATCAGAAGGAGGCAGGACTACTGTTACACACTGGGGTAGGGAGGAACATGAGTGGAACACAGAACATGAGTGGGCCCCTCTTAATACTCTCTTGCCAGACTTTGACTATAAATACACAGTTACAGCAACCTTGACCTAAGTAGAGGCTGGCTCACAACACTAAATGAGTCCTCGAGGCCAATAGAGTAGCCAGTGAGAGTAGAGAAATCTAAGCTGGATAATGGAGGAAAAAAACAATGAGCATCATTCGCATCACAGAGTGCCACTATAGTGACAGATACTGTGGCTTGTCCTCCTAATCTCCCTTTTCTAAGTTTCTCCTCAGGAAGAAAGAACCATCAGAATCTTGATGGAGCTACTTCCCAAACATATGGGAAAGTAAATCTGAACAGTACTATGGGTGAATTGTTGACAATATAGGCCTCCACATGGGATAAGACTTTATTTGATCTCCATGAGCAGGTGGACTTCTTCCTCCGCACAATCCTACTCCCTCCCCTTTACTTTCACAGGTATCCAGTTCAGTTCAGTCGCTCAGTCATGTCCAACTCTTTGCGACCCCATGGACTGCAGCACGCCAGGCCTCCCTGTCTAGCACCAACTCCCAGAGTCACAGGTGTTAACTCACAGGTGTTAACCCCTAATAAACATTTTATACTCAAAACTCTGCCTGCTTCCTGAGAACTCAACCTACAACAAAGCTCAACCTACAGCCTACTATTTCTGCTCTCCCACTAATTTTGTGAGCTTAATAATTCCTTCCTACTTAAACTTAATAAAGTGGATTCCATTGCCAGCAACTATGAACTTTGACCAATACAAGAGTCAACATGACATTCAAATGAAAACACAACAAACCAAAACCTATAGGACTCAGTAAAAGCAGTGCTAAGGGTAAGGTTCATAGAAATACAAGCCTACCTCAATAAACAGGAGAAAAATCAAATAAACAGCATAACTCTACACCTAAAGCAACTAGAAAAAGAAGAAATGAAGAACCCTAGGGTTAGCAGAAGGAAAGAAATCATAAAAATGAGGACAGAAATAAATGCAAACGAATCAAAGGAGACCATAGCAAAAATCAACAAAGCTTTAAAAAGATAAATAAAATAGGCAAACCATTAGCCAGAATCATCAAGAAAAATAGGGAGAAGGATCAAATCAACAAAATTACAAATGAAAGTGGAGAAATCACAACAGACAACACAGAAATACAAAGGATCATAAGAGACTACTATCAGCAACTATATGCCAATAAAATGGACAACTTGGAAGAAATGGACAAATTCTTAGAAAAGTATAACTTTCCAAAACTGAACCAGGAAGAAACAGAAAATCTTAACAGACCCATCACAAGCACAGAAATCAAAACTGTAATCAGGAATCTTCCAGCAAACAAAAGCCCAGGACCAGATGGCTTCACAGCTGAATTCTACCAAAAATTTAGAGAAGAGCTAACACCTAACCTACTCAAACTCTTCCAGAAAACTGCAGAGGAAGGCAAACTTCCAAGCTCATTCTATGAGGCCACCATCACCCTAATACCAAAACCTGACAAAGACGCCACAAAAAAAGAAAACTACAGGCCAATATCACTGATGAACATAGATGCAAAAATCCTTAACATAATTCTAGCAAACAAAATCCAACAACATATTAAAAAGATCATACACCATGACCAAGTGGGCTTTATCCCAGGGATGCAAGGATTCTTCAATATTCACAAATCAATCAATGTAATTCACCACATTAACAAATTGAAAGATAAAAACCATATGATTATCTCAATAGATGCAGATAAAGCCTTTGACAAAATTCAACATCCATTTATGATTTTTAAAAACCCTCAAGAAAGCAAAAATAGAAGGAACATACCTCAACATAATAAAAGCCATATATGATAAACCCACAGCAAACATTATCCTCAACGGTGAAAAATTGAAAGCATTTCCCCTAAAGTCAGGAACAAGACAAGGATGCCCACTCTCACCACTACTATTCAACTTAGTTTTGGCCACAGCAATCAGAGCAGAAAAAGAAATAAAAGGAATCCAGATTGGAAAAGAAGTAAAACTCTCACTGTTTGCAGATGACATGATCCTCTACATAGAAAACCCTAAAGACTCCACCAGAAAATTACTAGAGCTAATCAATGATTATAGTAAAGTTGCAGGATATAAAATTAACACTCAGAAATCCCTTGCATTCCTATACACTAACAATGAGAAAACAGAAAGAGAAATTAGGGAAACAATTCCATTCGCCATTACAATGAAAAGAATAAAATACTTAGGAGTAAATCTAACTAAAGAAACAAAAGACCTATATATAGAAAACTATAAAACACTTGTGAAAGAAATCAAAAAGGACACAAATACATGCAGAAATATATCATGTTCATGGATCAGAAGAATCAATATAGTGAAAATGACTATACTGCCCAAAGCAATCTATAGATTCAATGTAATCCCTATCAAGCTACCAACAGTATTTTTCACAGAACTAGAACAAATAATTTCACAATTTGTATGGAAATACAAAAAACCTCGAATAGCCAAAGCAATCTTGAGAAAGAAGAATGGAACTGGAGGAATCAACCTGCCTGACTTCAGACTATACTATAAAGTTGCAGTCATCAAGACAGTACGGTATTGGCACAAAGACAGAAATATAGATCAATGGAAAAAAAATAGGAAGCCCAGAGATAAATCCACGCACCTATGGACACCTTATCTTTGACAAAGGAGGCAAGAATATACAATGGATAAAAGACAATCTGTTTAACAAATGATGCTGGGAAAACTGGTCAACCATCCATAAAAGAATGAAACTAGAACACTTTCTAACACTATACACAAAAATAAACTCAAAATGGATTAAAGATCTAAACGTAAGACCAGAAACTATAAAACTCCAGAGGAAAACATAGGCAAAACACGCTCTGACATAAATCACAGCAGGATCCTCTATGACCCACCTCCCAGAATATTGGCAATAAATGCAAAAATAAACAAATGGGATCTAACTAAACTTAAAAGCTTTTGCACAATGAAGGAAACTATAAGCAAGGTGAAAAGACAGCCTTCAGTCAGAATAGGAGAAAATAACAGCAAATGTAGCAACTGACAGTTAATCTCAAAAATATACAAGCAGCTCATGCAGCTCAATATCAGAAAGATGAATGACCCAATCAAAAACTGGGCCAAAGAACTAAACAGACATTTCTCCAAAGACATACAGATGGCTAACAGACACATGAAAAGATGCTCAACATCATTCATTATCAGAGAAATGCAAATCAAAACCACAATGAGGTACCATCTCACACCAGTCAGAAAGGTTGCTATCAAAAAATCTACAAACAATAAATGCTAGAGAGGGCGCAGATAAAAAGGAACCCTCTTACACTGTTGGTGGGAATGCAAACTAGTACAGCAACTATGGCGAACAGTGTAGAGATTCCTTCAAAAACTAGAAATAGAACTGCCATACAACCTAGCAATCCCACTGCTGGGCATACACACCATGGAAACCAGAACTGAAAGAGACATGTGTACCCCAATGTTCATTGCGGCACTGTTTACAATAGCCAGGACATGGAAGCAACCTAGATGTCCATCAGCAGATGAATGGATAAGAAAGCTGTGGTACATATACACAATGGAATATTACTCAGCTATTAAAAAGAATGCATTTGAATCAGTTCTAATGAGGTGGATGAAACTGGAGCCGATTATACAGAGCAAAGTAAGCCAGAAAGAAAAACACCAATACAGTATATTAATGCATATATATGGAATTTAGAAAGATGGTGATGATGACCCTAAATGCGAGACAGCAAGAGAGACACAGATGTAAAGAAAGTCTTTAGGACTCTGTGGGAGAAGGCAAGGGTGGGATGATTTGAGAGGATAGCATTGAAACGTGTATATTATCATACGTGAAGTGGATCACCAGACCAGGTTCAATGCATGAGACAGGGTGCTCAGGGCTGGTGCACTGGGATGACCCTGGGGATGGGATGGGGAGGGAGGTGGGAGGGGGCTTCTCAATGGGGAACACATGGGCACCTATGGCTGATTCATGTCGATGTATGGCAAAAACCACCACAATATTGTAAAGTGATTAGCCTCCAATTAAAATAAATTAATTAAGAAAAAACAAATACAAAGATAACAGGCATCTTCAAATACTAAAGAACACAGATAGTACAAAAGCTATAACACTATCTTGCTAATCAGTCACTTAAGAGATTAACCAAACAAAACATAAAAATATAAAATAGACAAGGCTTGTGGTAAACAATGAAGTCATTTATATACAGAACTAATAAAGAACAGCAGAATAACTGCAGATTTGGTTAACAGATTATGGATATTATAAACATAGACAATGTAGCAATGATGATATAACATAAAAGTTGGAGGGTGGCAAGTCACAAGGATGTAATAGACCTGTTATTCTCACTCTTCATAGTAGAATGTCAGCTCCACATAAAATTAAAACATTCATTTAACAAAACAAAATTATCCAACTTTTTAGTTTTTTCACAATACTTTTTAATCATAAGAGAATCTTAAAAGAAATAAATCCTGTGATAAAGAGGCATTTATTTGAAGTTTAAAATGGCTTAACTTTAAGTTCAATCTCTTTTACTTCTAATAAATGCAAATAAAATAAAATTTAACCATTTTTAAAAATAGAATCTATTAATTCAAAATGATCCACTTTCATTAAATAATTTTTATATCTGCCATCTTACATTATTTCTTTTTACCTACACTTCTGCTTATATGTAAAACATATTTGTATGGAAGTGTATATACACATGTATATATAGCTTTGCATTTAGAAGAAAAGATATCTGCACAAGTTCTGAATAAAGAAAGCTATCTAGAATAATATTTTATTTTCTGAATAGTGGAATTTAGGCTATTTTTTAATTTGTGTACCTTCCCATAGTCTTAAAATTATTTACAGTGAGCATATATAATTTTCCAAAAGCAATGAAAAGAAGGAAAGGCCAGATATTTAAAATTTTGTATGCTATGCTAAAACTATAGATTTTTACTAAATTTGTGAAGATCGAAGGTCTTGAGCTATTTTAAGATGGAAATTAAAGCCACAGGAATAGATCAGATTTCCCAAGAAGATTACAAAAAGAAGACAGTCAAATATATATCATTTTTTATTCCTAAGGAGCACGAACAAAGAGAAGAGAAATCATCAAAAAAAATTCAGAAGTCAGAGTGGTGAGAAGAAAGTAAAGATTAATCTGCCTGTAGGGCAGGAGACCTGGGTTTGATTCCTGGGTAGGAAAGATGCCCTGGAGAAGGAAATGGCAACCCACTCCAGTATTCTTGCCTAGAGAATCCCATGGACAGAGGAGCTTGGCGGGCTACATACAGTCCATGGGGTTGCAAGAGTCGGACAAGATTTAGCAACTAAACCACCACCAAGCATCATGAAAACTAACACAGGACACAGTGGTCAGCATTGTCAATATGCTACAGAGAGATCATATACGATATTAATTGAAAATCATAAGCCAGAATTACTAGTCATCAAAATAAGAATCCTTTCAAAACTGTGATTAAACCTGAAAGCCAGATTGTGGTGTTTCATGAGTGAATGATTATTAAAGAAGCATATACAATTCATTTCAGGAGCTTCAATAAGAAATAAAGAAAATACCTTGAGCTGCCACAGTTTAGAGAGAAAATATAGCTAATGTCTAGCTTTACAGAGGATATCTGGATTGTCATAAACGCTTTTACATTCTGTCTACAAATTCCATAAAACAGAAAATAAACAGGCAATAGTCTGATCACTATGTAATACCACTGGAAATTAACAAATCAGAAAATAGACTCTTTCCCCTGGAAAATTTTTAACTCTCTGCACAATAACTTTTTTCTTTGTCAGGTCAAAGAAAAAAA
The DNA here is from genome assembly GCF_042477335.2 of Ovis canadensis. Classification (NCBI taxonomy): domain Eukaryota; kingdom Metazoa; phylum Chordata; class Mammalia; order Artiodactyla; family Bovidae; genus Ovis; species Ovis canadensis. The sequence continues at coordinate 153,675,551 of NC_091246.1, forward strand.
CTAAAATAGCAAAAGTTTTAGAGAACAAATATTCAAAGATGATTTGAAAAATTCAACATCCATTTATGAAAACTCTCAACAAAGTGGATATAGAAGGAGCATAACTCAGTATACTAAAGGTCACGATGATAAACCCACAACCAACATCATACTCAATGGTAAAAAGATGAAAGCATTTTCTCTGAGATCAGGAGCAAGACAAGGATGCCACTTTCACCACTCTTAGTCAACAGCAATCAGACAAGGACAAAAAAAATAAAATGAAACCAGAGCTGGAAAGGAAGTAACAAAACAGCCACCATACGTAGATGACATGATACTATATACAGAAACACGAAAGTCTTCAGCAGAAAACTATTAGTTCTAACAACTGAATTCAGTAAAGTTGCAAGATACAAAACTAATATTTATAAATCTGTTGCATTTCTATTCATTAGTAACAAACTCTGAGAAAGAGAAATTAAGAAACAAAGCAACCCATGGACTGTACAGTCCATGGAATTCTCCAGGCCAGAATACCGGAGTGGGTGGCCTTTCCCTTCTCCAGGGGATCTTCCCAACCCAGGGATCGAACCCAGGTCTCCTGCATTGCAGGCGAAAATCTCATTTACAGTTACATTGAAAAGAATAAAATACCTAGGAATACATCTAATCAAAAAGTTAAAAGAATTGTACTCTGAAAACTATGACACTGATGAAAAAAATTGAAAACAACAGAAATAAGTGGAAAGATATATCATGCTCATTTAGAAGAATTAATATCATTAAAACAATCATATAACCCAAAGTAATCTAATGATTCAATGCAATCCCTACCAAAATACCAAAAGCATTTTTTTCAGAGTACTAGGACAAATAATTGCAAAATATGTATGGGAATACAAAAGATCCTGAATAGTCAAAGCAATCTTGAGAAAGAACAAAGCTGGAGGGATCAGGAACCTTGATTTCAAACTATACTACAAAGCAACAGTAATTGTAACAGTATGGTACTAACACAAACACAAACACATAGATCAACGGAGCAGAATAGAGAGCCCAGAAATGAACTCACACTTATGAGGTTCACTAATGGGCAACTAATCCATGAAAAAGGAGGCAAGACAATGCAACAAGAAAAAAACCATCTCTTCAATAAATGGTGCTGGAAAAACTGGACAGCTACATGCAAAGGGATCAACGGTACTACTTTCTCATGCCATATACAAAAATGAATTCAAAACAGATTAAAAACTTAAGTGTAAGTCCTAAAGCCATAAAAATCCTAGAAGAAAACACAGGGCATATATTCTTTGACACTGGTTTTAGCAATATTTGTTTTAGATCTGTCTCCCCAGTTAAGGGAAACAAAAGCAAAAATAAACAAGTGGGACTACATCAATCTAAAAAGGCTGTGCACAGGGAAGAAAATTATCAACAAACTAAAAAGGCAGCCTACTGAACAGGAAAAGGTATTTACAAACAGTATATCCAATAATGGGTTAATATTCAAAATATATAAAGAATTCATACAACTTAACCTAAAAAACAAACAATTCAATTAAAAGATGGGCAGAGGACCTGAAGACACATTTTTCGAAAGATATACAGACGGTGAGCAGACATTAAAAGATGCTCAATATCACTAATCATCAGGTAAACGCACATGAAAACCACAACCTCGAATCTGTCAGAATGGCAAAGAGACAACAACAAAAGTAGGCAACAATGTGGAGAAAAGGAACTCCTCATGCACTCTTCATGGAGCTATAAATTGGTGCAGCTACTCAGAGAACATTATGAAGTTTCCTCAAAAAATTAAAACGGAAGTGCCACGTGATCCAGTAATTTCATGGGGGGGGGTGGGTATTTACTAAAGAAAATAAAACATTATTTCAAAAAGGTATATGCACCTCAATGTTCACTGCAGCATTGTTTACAATAGCAAAGATAGTGAGGCAACCCAAGTGTCCATCAACAGAAGAATGGATAAAGAAGATGTAGTGTATAGACACAATCAAGTATTAGCCATTAAAAAATGAAATCTTATCATTTATGACAACATGGATGGATCTAGAGGGTACTATGCTAAGTGAAATTAAGTCAAATACCATGTAATCTTACTTACACGTGGAATCTAAAATAAGAAATGAAAACATATTACTAGATACAGAGAACACAGGGGTTTCTGCCAGAGAGGAGAGGGGTGGAAGTAGGGTAAAATAGGTAAAGGAGATCAACAGATTTCAACACAAAATAAATAAGCCATGGGGATAAAACAGTGTAATGAATATGGTTAGTGAAGTGAAAGTCACTCAGTCATGTCCAACTCTTTGTGACCCCATGGACTACACATTCCATGGAATTTTCCAGGCCAGAATACTGGAATGGGTAGCCTTTCCCTTCTCCAGGGGATCTTCCCAATCCAGGGATCAAACCCAGGTCTCCCACATTGCAAACAGATTCTTTACCAGCTGAGCCACAAGGGAAGCCCAATATGGTTAATTACATTGTAAAAACTGCATGGGAACATATGGCTATTAGATTTATGGTGATCATTTCATAATGTACACAAATGTCAAGTCACCATGTAGTATATCTGAAATTAATATGACTATATTTCAATTTACATTTCAAAATATATTCAAATATATTTAATATATTTCAACTATATTTCAATTAAAATAAATAAAATTGACCATGATTTTAAATCCACAAGCCATACTAGTAAAATGACTCAAAATCCAGAAGCCACAGGAGAAATTAAAATAAAAAGTCAGTCTTCCAAGTAGTACCAAAAAAAAATAGGTAAAGTCATTAGGCAATTAGGTATTGTGTTTAGTCGCTCAGTTGCATCCAACTCTTTGAAACTGAAAAAACAAACATACCAAATAGCAAAAAGAGCAAAAGATAGGATCAATTAAGTCCCAGGAAAAGAAATGCAGATAGTTTTCAAACACAGGAGAAGATTCTCAACCTCACTCAAAGCAAAATGAACCTATTAAATAAACTAAAACTGTGCTCAGATACCATTTGCACTATCAGATTTTTTAAAAATTCCAAGACTGTAATAAAACCATTATTAGAGAGTCTGCAGGAAAACAGATAACCTCAGGTAACAATGGTAGAAGAATAAATTTAATTTAGCAATATAATTTAAGAGTATAATTTAGCAATATTTATCAGAATTACAAATACAAATACCTTTGACCCAACAATTCCACTTCTGGGTATACAGCCTACATATAAACTTAAGACATGTGTAAAATAATTTATGTACAAGTTGACATTACAGCATTGATGTAACAGCAAAAGATAGGGAACAACTCAAATCTCCTTCAGTAAAGAACTAGTTTTTAAAAAGTATGGTACATCTACATAATGGAATCTCACCTGAAAGAGAAAGAATGAGAAAGCTTTCTACTTCTGTGGAAAGATTTCAATGTCTACTATTTTTTTAGTACAAGAAAGTGAATATAGTATATTACTTGTGTTTTTTTAAAGAAGGTAAACAAGACTACACACACATACTGATTATACTTGTATATAAGTAACTCTGAAATGAAATACAAAAACCAATTTAAGTGGTTAAAAATGATGGCGAGAGATCACTGGAGAAATGAGGTAGAAGATTTCATACTCCATACCATTTTTGAACCATATGACCACATTATCTCTTCAAATTAAATTTTAACATAAGATTTTTTTATATCCACATTTTTCAAAATTAAAAATGCCATGGAAGTTTCCTTTTTAAGTTATCCTCAAATCCATTTCTCAAATATCTTCTTTGGTAAAAAAATGTACCATACAGTAGCAATATTCAGTAGCAATTTTCCAAAGCCAGGCATTCTCTTCTATAGGACCTTACTGAATTTATTTTTATGGATAAAATATGGCATTGGCTACAATTTCTCAAAAATTTCCAGGCTTATATTATTGTGATTTTGCTACATGGGGCATGAATGTTCCCTTTGTCTCTACACTGGAGAAAATCATAATCATTTTTAAAAGTGGATTCTTGGCCATGCCTCTGAGTACTCCCACAGCTTGCTTTGCACCGGGGGTGGCCTTCTAGTCAGCCGAGCGTCTATATTAGGCAACTCAAATTTCACAAGAGGATATCAATCCTACTCCCAATTCAACTGTCTGTTAAAGCATATGGGTCTTTATTTAATTGGCAACATAGACTAGCAGCACTCCAGGTAGTTGTCAGCAAATACAATCTTGAACTCATGCTGTCCAATACCGATCAAAATCTTGGCCAAGATAAACAATATTTAAGGAGGACTGCTTGAAAGACAGAGTGGACATTTGCTATTTCTGTCAGCTTAACATACAAATGCCTATCTTATATTGGGGAAATCCCAAGAGACAGGGTCTTGCTTGCCCCTGCAAACACCAAAGAGTACTCTTTAGAAGCTAGAAGTATACATGGTATTTAGGCTTGACTGAATGGACAATCTGTTACCCTGGGACTTTGACATGACATCATCACAAAGGGAAGCAAAGATGCAGAGACAATCAGATTTTTTGCCACAGTGGCAGCAGCAGAAATGAGAATCACGGAATGGGGGCAAGAGTCTATTTAAGTGCAGCAACATAATTTTCCTTAGCAGATTACTCCTATGACAGGGTCTTTTCTGGGTCCTGCCTTTCTTGATTCCCACCCTTTTTTTCAAGCTTTGTTATCCAAATTTTTATTAATTCTACTTGTTATCTTTCCAACAATTTTTTCTGCATCTAAATTAGAGTTGCTTTTTTCATTTGCAACCAAGAATGTATGCGTGTGTGTGTTGTGTGCACGCTTAGTCATGTCTGACTCTTTGTGACCCCATGGACTGTAGCCCACCATGCTCCTCTGTTTATGGAATTCTCCAGACAAGAATACTGGAATAAGTTGCCATTTCCTCCTCCAGGGTCAACCACAAATGTGGAATGATAAAAAAAAAAGATTGTTCCATGGGTTAAATTAGGTAAACTGACTAATACCATAATGTGTCTCGGTCATATTATGCTGCCCCCCGTTGACCATCTTTACAGAGACAAATTTACATATGATGTTGATTGTATGCTGTGATACAGTTCTAAAACACTCTTTTTACAATATTTTCAGTACATCATAAGCTATTCACTACGTGAATTTTGGGAGCAACTTTTGTCTTGACATTACCATGAAAACTTGGGTTTCACTAAAGAATTGGTTGGATTTACAGTATAAACAAAAATAAGTGTGTGATATTATTAACAACATCATGCACTATTCTAGTATTTTCAATACCAATATTCATGGCTGTTATTTTTTCCAGAATACCTTTTGTTGGAACAGAGAAGACAGGTTGTTGGACTGTTTCTGATTTGAGGTTGTGAAGACTGGATATGGTGAAATGACAAACAGCAAGAGAGGTGAAAGTATTGACAAGAGAGCTGAATTTGCATACCCTAATATACCATATGCCTAGGCTAGATAATAATATTAGAAGGGTGTTAATACTTTGCAAGAAGATGGAGCGTCAAAGATTCTTAAGTATCAACAAGAAACAAAGAAGCATAAAAATGTAGAGAACTAATAAAACAGGAAATTAGTGTAAAAGAATAAGACTGGAAGTTTAAGATTTCAGATATGGACAGTTCAATTTTCATATATGACCAGAGGAAATGCTTTTGGATCTGGAGGGCATAAAACATCACTGAACTTGAGAACATTGGGGTGGGTCATTGATACTCAAGTTTCCAGAATGATGACAAGACTTAAGGGTATAGACAAAATACTAATTCAAGTATCAAAATTCTAAATTGTATTGGCGTAGGGAACCAGGACTACAGAAATAACCACTTTCTCTTTCTCTTCCATGTTCTTGCCTTGGCCTATGAGATGAAACATTTGACCTCTCAGAAATATTGGGAAAGAGGCACCTGTCTTTTCTTCATTTCTCACTAGTATTTATCTGGAAATATGATGAGCCTTATATCACAGAGCCTACGTTTGTCTTTTGAGCATGATTAATATAACACATATATACATATAGTACGGACACTACCTTTCTACTTCAGAACTACCTTCCCAGTGTGTGTTCTTTCTGATCCTGTCTCATCAATGTGATCAACCACTCAGGCATGCCTCACTCTTCTTGGGATGAAAGTCCTACTCAGCTGAATTTCAATGCATAAATAAGAGAGAATATACTGAGAGGACAAGAGCAGAGAAAAGAATACCAGGCAGAAGCAACAGTAGTTAGAAAAGTAGTGCTGCTTAAGAAAATAATTTGCATGTGGAATCCCAAACAGAATGCCTTGAACACAGGATGTCATCTTTGTATTTGTGAAGATGACAAGAGGAGTTAATAAAATGACAAGGACACTAAATATCATGCCAAAAATTCTGGACTTTATCTTGGCATGACAAGCCTGACAGATTACCAGTTAATACATCAATAACCCACAAGAGAAAACATTGTTAGCCCTCCTTCTCTTCATGGGTTTACTATACTACTCTAAGTATCTCAAAAGTTGTAAGCCCTGAGAGTAAATAAAAATAAAATTTTTTAAATTAACAACACATTTAAGGGGATTCAAATACCTCATGAACAAATAAAAACAAAAAATTAAGAAAAAGAAGTTGCTAATGAAATAGAAATACTAAAGATAAATAACTCTAACAAAAATTAAAGGAACAGACGAGATTCAATTATAGCATTCAAAAAGACTTTAGAATTAAGCATGATTTTTCCAATTCCAAAATTCAGTAGCTGAATTAAAAGAAAGGGTGATCATTACAAAAGATTAAGTGAGAAGCCCAAGAAGAAATAATCTCAAAGCCAGAGCAAAATATAAAGAGACAGTCTTCAGCTTCAATCCACAAAGGAATAACTGCTCTGGGACTTACCCTTATGCCATAAACAGACACAAAAAACAAAATACATAAAACAACTAATTTCAGACATCAGACAATGGTAGCATAAGACAATAATTCCTGAGAGAAGAGAGACAACCAAATTGGCCCCCCACAGTAGCATCCCTGTGGTACAGGGAAATAAAATCAAAACAGAGCCCAGCAGTGCCACTGAGTTGAGAAGGCAGAGCCTAGAGTTCAGGCAAACTGAGATGAACAGAAGTTGTAAGATAATCCATAGAGGAGTGAATATTCATTGGAAGGACTATTGCTGAAGCAGAAGCTCCAATACTTTGGATTAATATGTTTATATATATATATATATTTATATATATGTTTTTATATATATATATTTATATATGTGTGTGTTTTTATATATAAGTATTATATAAGATATATACACATATATCAATATAAGTATTTATATTGATCATATATCCAAAAGAATTAAACTTATACTTAAATCAATGTAAGCATTTTATTGCTATGTTCACAGCAGCAGTATTCACAACAGCCAAGTTGTAGAAGCAACCCAAATGTCCATCAGTGGATGAACGGATAAACAAATGTGGTACTACATACAATGGAATACTATTCAGTCTTAGAAAAGGAGGAAACCCTGACACACAATACAACATGGATGAAATCTGAGGACATTATGCTAAGTTAAATAAGCCTATTATGAGAGATAAATACTGCTTGGTTCCACTTATATGACCTACCTATGCTGTGCTGTGCCTAGTTGCTCAGGTGGGTCCAACTCTTTGCAAACCCATGGGCTGTAACCCGCCAGGCTCCTCTGTCCATGGGGATTCTCCAAGCAAGAACAATGGAGTGGGTTGCCATGCCCTCCTCCAGGGGATCTTCTCAATCCAGGGATCGAACCCAGGTCTCCCGCATTGCAGGCAGATTCTTTATCATCTGAGCCACCAGGAAAGCCCATGAATACTGAAATGGGTAGCCTATTGTGTCTTGAGGGGACCTTCCCAACTTAGGAATGGAACCAGGGTCCCCTACATTGCAGGCAGATTCTTTACCAGATGTGCTACCAGGGAAGCCCATACTACCTACCTAGAGTAGTCAGATTAACAGAAATGGAGAGATGGAGAAATGGGGAGTTGTTGTTTCATGGGTACAGAATTCCAATTTTCCAAGATGAAAAAGGTGAGAGATTTGTTACCTACCAGTGTGAATATATTTAACACTACTAACCTGTTCACTTCGAAGTAATCAAGATGGTAAATTTTACTTGTTACGTGTTTTCCTTTTTCTTGTTTTTCCCACCACTGCTGCCCCCCAGCTCTACCTCTGCTCCCCAGCCTGGCCCCACAGCAGTGCACTTCACCCACTCCCCCAACATGTTCCTGTTATGCTCTTCTACCACAAAAAAAAATTTTTTTTAATTTAAAAAATAGGAAAATCATAAAAAGTGATCAAAACTGGAACAAGCAACCTTCAAGAAAGTGAACTTCTTGACTACAATTACAAAATAAATTCCATCTTTCTGACCAGAATAATAAGAACAGGAACTGCTTTAGGGACAAAGAGACTGAGGTGACTGCCAGAAAAGACAGATGGGAAGAAAAGAAGACCCAGCTATGTACTATCAGAAAAAAAAAAAATCACTTTAAATATAAACAGGTAGGTAGATTAAAAGTAAGGGGTAAAAAACAGCTTACAATGTTAACCCAAAGATGGCTAGAGTGGCTATATTAATATCATATAAAGTAGGATTCAGAACAAGAAATATTACCAAGGATAAACAGGGATACTGTGTAATGATAAAAGTGTCAATTTGCTAAGATACAAAAATTCTAGATGAGTATGTAGCAACAACAGAACTTTAAAATATATGAAGCAGAAACTGATAGAATTTGAAGGGGAAAAAGGCAAATTTAAAATAATAAAGATGCCAAACTCCTCTTAACAATCAATTGAAAATGTAGAAAGAAAATTAGTATATAGAAGATCTTATTCTAATTGACATTTATAGAATTCTCAACTCAAAATTCCTGTAACATTTACCAAGACAGACCATATCCTGGCCCACAAAACAAATCTTCAAAAATTCAGTTCAGTTTAGTTCAGTCACTCAGTTGTGTCCGACTCATTGCAACCCAATGAACCGCAGTACGCCAGGCCTCCCTGTGCATCACCAACTCCCGGAGTCTGCCCAAACCCATGAACACTGTGTTGGTGATGCCACCCAACCATCTCACCCTCTGTCGTCCCCTTCTCCCCCTGCCCTCAATCTTTCCCAGCATCAGGGTCTTTTCAAATGAGTCAACTCTCTGCTTCAGGTGGCCAAAGTTAGAAAGAACTAAATCACACAAAGGATGACCTCTGACCATAACAGAATTAATCTAGGGGGAAAAGAAAGATAAACAGGAAATTCTTAAATATTTGGAAATTAAATAATACACTTCTAAATAAATCTATAAAAAAAGAGTCATGGGAAAATTATAAGTTATTTTGAGTTGAATAAAAGTGACAGAAAAAAATTAAGGCGATATGCCTGAATTTTCTTCTAAAACTGATGGAAGATATAAACTGGTAGGTCCTAGAATGTCAATGAAAACAAACAAAGCAAAACAAACACAAAGAAAATTACCAAGTACATCATAATCAAATTGTTGAAAACAAATTTTTAAAAAATCTTTAAAACATACAGAAAAAAAGACACTATTTACAAAAGAACCATGTTAAGAAATTCATAACTCTTGTCAGAACTATGTGAGCTAGACATGCTGGGAAAAAATTAAACCAGGAATTCTGTAGACAGAAAATAAAATTCAAAGTATAAAAAAGTACATAATAATGTAATGAAATAGAAAATGGGAAAATAACAGAAAAATTCAATGAAATCAAAAGCTGGATTTTTGAAAAATTAATTAAATTGATAAATCAATGCCAAGACAGAAGTAATACAAATTACCAATATCAGAAATTAAAGAAGGTACATTATTATGGATATTACAGACATTAAAAGGATGATAATAGGATACCATAAACAAATTCCTGACAACAAATTTGACAACTTAATTGAGGAGGACAAAGTCTGAAAGAAACAAATTACCAAAACTGACACAACAATCAATTGAAAAATCTGAATAGCCCTGTATACGTTTTAAATTTTTAGTTTATAACTAAAAACCTCCCACAAAAATAATTCGAGGCCCACATGTCTTCATTGGTAAATACTATGAAACACTTGAGGAGGAAAAACTACCAATCTTAAACTTTTTCAGAAAACGGAGAAGAAAGGAGTACTTCTCAAGTTGTTTCAGAAGGTTAGCATTCCTCCAGTATCAAAATCAGATAAAAACATTACAAGAAAATAAAAATAATAATAATTCTGTATTACAAAAATAATAATTTTTATATTACTTTATAAAAGTTATAAATCATTGCTCTCTATAAATGTTTTTAAGACATACAACAAAGTAAAAAAGACTCTATATTCCTAATAAGCAAGGGCAGCTACTATAATCATGCTTGCTTTATTATTTCATCTAAGTTTGCTATGATATTTTCCTAAGTAGTTGGACAACATTATTAAAGACTCCTCATGGCCATTTAAAATATTACAAAAAAACTACAAACTAACATCATTTATGATAATAGACACAAAAATACACTGGAAACATATTAGCAAACTGAACCTGTGACTAAAATAAAAATAACAAAGCATGATTATCACTCGGAGTTTATTTCAGGGACATAAGGTTGGTTTAATATTCAAGAATAAATACTAAATGAATGTAATGCAAAATTTAGCAGAATAAAAAAGAAAAAGGACAGATATTCTCAGTATCTCTAGGAAAATTATTTGGCAAAATTCAAGTCTCAGCCAACTAGAAGAGGAAAATTTCATCATCTGAATGATAAAGAACATCTACAAAATGCCTACTACTGATATCAGATTTAATGGTAAAAGAGTGAATGTTCTTTCCCCAAGATCAGGAACAAAGCAAAGCTATCTACTTGCACTACTTTTGATACAGTACTAAGATCCTAGCAAGTTCAATATGACATGAAAAGAAGTAAAGGCAAACAGATTATAAAGGAAGAGGAGAGGGAACAGGGAAGAAAAAAGTGAAATGAGTAAAGGAGATCAATTATATGGTGATAGATGGAAACAAACTTTTGACAGCAAGCATGCTGTAAGGAATACAGAAGTATAAATATAATATCATACACATGAAATATATAATGCTATAAACCAGTTACATAAATAAAAACCAATCTTAGAGTAATTTTAAAATCAATTACCTTTACAACAGAAAAAGTATGTAAGGATAAATTTAACAATATCTACAGAAGACTTCTACTCTGAAACTATAAAACATATCTAATAGAAATTAAAGGAGGCCAGGATTTCACTGGTGGATCAGTGGCCAATTCTCCACTCCCCCAATGCACGGGGCCTGGGTTCAGTTCCTGGTCAGAGAGCTAGATCTCACATGCCAAAACTAAAGATCCCACAAGATGCAATGAAGATTGAAGATCCCACATGCTGCAACAAAAACCCAGTGCAGCCAGATAAATAAAAATAAATTTTAAAAAAAGAAATCAAAGGAGGCCAATAAATAGAGACATATACCATCATCATGGATTGAAACACTAAAGATTGTTATATTAACATATTTATCCATAGATTCATAAAAGGCTTTTTTATAGAAATTGACAAGCTGATTCTAAAATTCAAGTGGAAATGTAAAGAACTAAAAAGAGCCAACCAATCTCGAACAAGAATAAAGCTAGAGGACTTACACTCCTGACTTTAAGACTTATTAATAGAGCTACAGTAATTAAAACAGTATAGAATTCATGTAAACTATTTTTTAAAATTCTTTTAATTTAAATTTATTTATTTTAATTGGAGGCTAATTACTTTACAATATTGTATTGGTTCTGCCACACATCAACATGAATCCGCCACAGGCGTACACGTGTTCCCCAACCTGAACCCCCCTCCCACCTCCTTCCCAGTACCATCCCTCCGGGTCATCCCAGTGTACCAGCCCCAAGCAAGATACCTAAATGAAACAAAATACTGAAAATTCTGAAACAGAGCCATGCTGCTATGACCAACTCATTTTCAATAAAGTTACCAAAGCAACTTCCAAAGTGGCTGTACCATCTTATATTCCCACTACTTTGGAAATTGGTCTGGCAGTTTTTCATAAAGTTAAGTATGTGCCTACCTATGACCTAACAATTCTACATATTTACCCAAGAGAAATAAAAACACGTACACAAAACTCTCTCACAATGATGTTCACAGGGATTTTATAACAATATAAAAATGGAAATAAACTAAATATGCAAAATCAGGAGAAATTGTAACAAAAATTGTCATATATCCATACAGAACACAACTAAGCAATAAAAAGAAACAAACTACTGATATATGTAATACCCACAAGTGAACCTCAAAACACATCACGCTCAGTAAAAGAAGCCAGACCCTATGATTCTAGTTACATTCCGTTCTAATACAGGCAAAACTAATTGATGATGAAGGAAATCAGAAGGGTGCTTGCCTAGTGAGGTGGACTGGAAATGTCTGGGAAGGGGCATGAGGGATGTTTCTAGAATGATAAAAATGTTCTGTATCTTGAGAAGACGTGGGTTACATGGATATACACCTATGTCAAAACTTAGAAGTCTGAACACTTAAAATCTGTACATTTCACTGTATGCAAATTATATCTCAATTTATTTTTGAAAATTCAGAAAGAGCTTATTGTTTGACTTAGGGAAAAAATACCAAAAAAGAAAAAAAGAGTCTTGAGAGAAAAGTTTAGAACACTGGGGAACAGATCCAAGGCACCTAAAAGGTGAGTAACAAAAACCCTAGAAGAAACTGGAGAGTAGAAGAGGGGTAATAATTCATGAAATAAAAGAAGGAAACTCACTCTGGAATAAAGAAGAGAAATCAAGCCTACAACTGAAAGAGTTCACTGATGAAGGAAGGGAGAGAGGGAGGGAGGAAGGAAAAAAGGGAATATACCTAGACATGCTGCTGCTGCTGCTGCTGCTGCTGCTGCTGCTGCTAAGTCGCTTCAGTCGTGGCCGACTCTGTGCGACTCCATAGACGGCAGCCCACCAGGCTCCCCCGTCCCTGGGATTCTCCAGGCAAGAACACTGGAGTGGGTTGCCATTTCCTTCTCCAATGCATGAAAGTGAAAAGTGAAAGTGAAGTCACTCAGTCGTGTCCGTTTCTTTGCAATCCCATGGACTGCAGCCTACCAGGCTCCTCATATCCTAGTAAAATTTTCAAGTCTCACAGATAAAAAGAACTATATAACAAGCTTCAGAGTTAAATGTTATTTATAGTGGAAAAAACTCAGATTGGCATCAATAACACTGGAAAATAGAAAAAATACATGGACACAATACTGAGAGGGAATGCAATTCAAAAATCCTATACCAAGCCAAGATAGCATTCAAAAGCAAGTTATTGACAATGGAAAAATTGTATCATTCACTTGCCAAGCATAATAAAAATACTTGCAGATATATAAGAATCCAGAGAATATATTATCAACCTAAGCCAACCATCCAAGTAAAAAATCAAGGTAGCAATCATTCAAACACCACATGCAACAGAATAACTACCTTTAAGTATAAGAAAATGAAGAAAACAGAAAGAGAGGTAAGCAATGAACCTTATAATACTCTCAAGGTTTCTCAGTTTGGGCATATGTATCAGGTCATTATTCATTTCAGGAGTGAGAGGGTGACTTGTACATTGTGGGATGCTCAGCACGACTCTGGCTTCTACCCTCTAAATACCAATAGCATCTCCCTTCCCTAGTCATGAAACCAGACATTACCAAATGTTCCCTAGGGGTGCAAAATTGGCCCCAGGTTGAAAATCAACACAATTTATAATTATTCATTTAGATAATGACAAATTGACAAGAAGTTGTATGTAAGTGCTAAATAAGAGTTTAGGAAATAGAAGAGGCATACTAGTATGAAACATTAATAATAATCTGAAACTAAATTAGAGTATATTTCAGCAAAATATGGGCATTAGGTGAAGACTGTGAATAAGAAAAAAAATTAAATAACTGGTAAAGACAAGATAAGACAATCCTTTTGTTGATAATGCAATTATATATCTATAAAGCATATGAGATTCTAGTGAAAATAAAACACTAGAATTAATAAGAAAATGTGGTATGGCTTTTTAATACCACATTTAAGTAGAAACATATAAAAATTAGTGACACTTCTCTATACCCCTTAAACCATCCAGAAATGGAAATGAGGAGGGAGGAGCTATTTACAGTTGTGACAATAAAATATAGAATATTTAAAACACATTTAACAAGGACCTTACAGGATCTGTATGAAGAAAACTTTAAAATCTTACTAAAGGACAGAGGCAGATTTACTGTGAAATGGAAAAAAAAAACCTCCTTAGTTCCAGGACTCTTCACTTATCCTGTGATATGCTGAATAATTCCCCTCCTCCAAAGATATCCATGACCTAATCCCCAGAATTTATGTCTATGTTACCTTATATGGTAAAATGAACTATAGCTATCTTGGGGCCTAATGTTCACAGAAGTCAGAAAGAGTCCAACACGACTTACCAATCGAACAACAACGTAACTACATGGACTCATGAAAAGGAGGCAGAATGATGAGAATCAAAAAGGAAAACTTGAATGCTATGTCACTGGCTTTGAAGATGGAAGAAGGGGACCAGGAGTCAAGAATACATAACACCTCTAGAAGCTAAAAGCAGCAAAGAAATAGATTCTGCCATAGAGCCTCCAAAAGAAATACAGTCCAGCTGATACCTTGATGGTAAACCAGTGTAACCCATTTCAGTCTTCTGACCTCCAGAATCATAAAATCATAAATTTGTGTTGGTTTAAGCAACCAAGTTTGTGGTAATTTGTTACTGCAGCAGTATGAAACTAATACAAATCTCTTCCAAATTCCTGGAACAGGTTTTAGCAATGGATTCACATGGAAATAAGATTTTGTAAAATGTGCAAAAGTAATGTATTTTAACCACAATTGCTTAAGATCAGTGTCTCTTTTCACTCCAAATTCTCCTTCACCACATGCTGAGCAGTGTTCAAAAGGCAGGTTACACGCATACTGAAGATCATGCTAATTGGAAGTTGTACCAAGGACATTTACTTTTGGCTTAATTGGATATATATGTGGTAATTTCCACGACTTATTGCTAGCCACCCCATGATACAAATGGCTTCTTAGACATACTTCTACTTCACATTGTTCTGACTTACTCACTGAAGGCACAGACCCCATCATGCAGAGGTTACACGGTATGCTAATATATCCCACACTGGAAATACCTGAGGAATAGAGGGAGAAAGTGTCTGCTGCTTATGTATGGAGCCTGAAGTTAGTCTAATGGAAAAATCTCTCCAATTGTCAGACATGAAATTTCAAGGGAAGACTCCATTCCCACTGATTCAGTCAAAACTATCAATAATTTTTTTTAATGTTCAATTAACCATGCTAATAGTGAAGAGTCAGATGCCATCTTCTAATGAACAATCAATCTTCCCTTGTACCAAAACCCGGAATTATAAGCATGATTAGTATATTTTGCATTACATACGAACTACTTGTACCAAAACCTGCAACTACATGTAATGGCAACAAAAGCAGGAGTCTTAACACCTCCAAGCTTTTGGTTATCAGAGATGGGTATTTTAGTTACGGGGAAACACCACCACATATTGTCGCTGATCCCTTTCTGTCTGCAAGCCAGCAAGGATATGCTGATTTCCCTCTCACTTCACATCACTCCAGCATACTGCTCTGTTTCTTCCACTGTTAAGGACCCTTGTAATTACACTGGACCCACTTGGATGAGGCAAGGAAACTTCCCCATCTCAGGCTCTTAACTTAATCACACCTGTAACATCTCTTTTGTCATGTAAGACAACATACTCATAGGTTCTAGATTTTAGGACACAAACACCTTAGGAAGGCCACTGTTTTGCCTACCACACCACTTGATGCGGTAAAGCATTAAAAAAGGAACATTCCACCTGACTTTAAAAAGTAGTGATTGGACACACTTAACAGGATATAGTCTAAGAATGTAAAGAACTGTAATGGAATCTTAGATTGTTTTCACTGATCATATTGCTGGTAGTGCTGTTGGTATTTTTATTATGAGATTTGTGAGTATATTGTAAGGGGGAAGCAAAAAATTAGATTAATAATGTAGAGAACAGATATTTCAGTATGAGAGGGAATAGAGATTTTCAACGTAAGGGAAAGCCATTACAAGTTTAAAATTAAAGATGCTTATATAAAAATGTTAGAATCCTTCATTGAAACTGAAGTATTAGTACAAACGCATGTCTTATTTTATAATCTTACTCTGTGTATAGCACAGACTTTTGAAAAGATGAATCCAGTAGAAATGAGCACATTTAGCATTCAGACTGTGGTTTCTAATTTCCATTTCACACTAAAATGAACTGTAGGTCATTAAGGAACTAATTGACTCCAGAGACCTGGGTTCGATCCCTGAGTCGGGAAGATCTGCTGGAGAAGGAAATGGCAATCCACTCCAGTACTATTGCCTGGAAAATCCCACGGACAGAGGAGCCTGGCAGGCTACAGTCCATGGGGTCGCAAAGAGTCGGACACGACTGAGCGACTTCACTTTCACTACTTTTCAAGGGGTGGATAGCATATTAAAAAGCAGAGACATTACTTTGGCAACAAAGGTCCATCTAGTCAAGGCTATGGTTTTTCAGTGGTCATGTATGGATGTGAGAGTTGGACTGTGAAGAAAGCTGAGCGCCCAAGAATAGATACTTTTGAACTGTGGTGTTGGAGAAGACTCTTGAGAGTCCCTTGGACTGCAAGGAGATCCAACCAGTCCATCCTAAAGGTCTTGGGTGTTCACTGGAAGGACTGATGCTAAAGCTGAAACTCCAATATGTTGGCCACCTCATGCGAAGAGTTGACTCACTGGAAAGACCCTGATGCTGGGAGGGATTGGGGGCAGAAGGAGAAGGCGACGACAGAGGATGAGATGGCTGGATGGCATCGTGGACTCAATGGACATGAGTCTGGGTAAACTCCAGGAGTTGGTGATGGACAGGGAGGCCTGGCGTGCTGCGATTCATGGGGTCGCAAAGTGCTGGACATAACTAAGCGACTGAACTGAACTGAAATGAACTGAAGAGATGGGAAATAGAATTTAGATGAACCATTTAAAATTCAAGATGAAAAATAAAATAAAATAAAATAAAATTCAAGATGAAACTAAAATATCTCGCTATACAAGAATGGAAAAGATGTTATCTGAGGCTACAGGAGTTCTTTCAAAAGCACTCAAAAATTATACTGAATAAGCCATTCATGGACCAAAGATGGGACAAACTGATAGTAACTAGAATGGACTATAACACATCAACAAGTTTAAATCCATGTGTTTATAATGATAAAACAACTCCCTGGTCACCTTTGGAAAATACTGATGAATCAATTCATTTTTTCCTTTTTTTAAACTTTTTATTTCGTACTGGGGTATAGCTGATTAACAAACAATGCTGTAATAGTTTCAGCTAAACAGGTAAGGGACTCAGCCAAAGTAAATGAAGAAGATTCATTTACCTTGTTCTAACCAAACAAGAAGAAGGGAACGACAGAGGATGAGATGGTTGGATGGCATCACCAACTCAATGGACGTGAGTTTGAGCAAGCCCAAGGAGTTGGTGATGGACAGGAAAGCCTGGCATGCTGCAGTCCATGGGGTCGGAAAGAGTTGGACATGACTAAGCAACTGAACTGAACCAAACAAGCGAGAGTAATACTTTAATATGTATTTGATGTAATAAATGAAAGAATGATAAGAATTTTTAAATCTCATTGTGTAAACTCTAATGAATTAGTCCCTTAGACTGCTTGGAAATCAAATCAGTCAATCCTAAAGGAGAACAATCGTGAATATTCATTGGAAGGACTGATGATAAAGCTGAAGCTCCAACAGTCTGGCCACCTGCATTGAGTCAACTTCCTGGAAAAGACCCTGATGCTGGGAAAGACTGAGGAAAAAGGAAAAGGGAATAGGATAGGATGAGATGGTTAGATGGCATCACCAACTCAATGGACATGAATATGAGAAAACTTCAGGAGATAGTGGAGGAAAGAGGAGCATAGCATGCTATAATCCATGGGGTCGCAAATAGCTGGACACAACTTAGCAACTGAACAACAACAACAATGAATTAATGGTTCTAGGCAATAATCATTTTGCCTTATAGACACAAAAAAAGACATCTCTTCTGACTAACAGAAGAGAGACAAACAGACATTACTGATGTACGCAATATCACATTTAAAATACTAGTCTTAGGATTTCCCTGAT
Organism: Ovis canadensis; assembly: GCF_042477335.2. Taxonomy (NCBI): domain Eukaryota; kingdom Metazoa; phylum Chordata; class Mammalia; order Artiodactyla; family Bovidae; genus Ovis; species Ovis canadensis. Next base: position 153,693,814 of record NC_091246.1, read on the forward strand.
GGTCCGGTGGCTAAGATCTTGTGCTCCCAAAGGATGGAATTCGGGTTCAATCCCTGGTCAGAGAACTATCTAGTATCCCATATGCCATGCAACTAAAAAATCATGCGTGCCACAACTAAGACCTGGCACAGCCAAATAAGTATTTTAAAAAGACAATATACACATTTTAAACTTTTTTCTAATTTAAAAAAAAGTACTAGTCTTAACACAAAACTCCAACCTGAATCTGTTAAAGCCTCTAGATCAATCAGTAGATATATGAAAATTTATTACATATTACCTTATATTTGAAATATTTGGAATTTTCCATAACAAAACATTTTAAATGTTTAGAATATTTTTAAGAGAAAAGTAATAAAGAAAAATAAAATATTTCATAATAAATGAATGTGTTATTTCATCCCTTTTAAATTTTTTGAGGTTCTTAAGAATACATTTTTTACCATATGAGAAATGTTCCCATAAAATTTCTAAGATAAACATTAAGCATTGCTATACAGAATCAAAACAGAACACCATTACTATATAGAGATTTGGAGAAAGCTCCCTGTCTGCCAAAAAATCATAAGAGTTCAAAGCAAGACCTTTGTTTTCAGTAACCATTATGGTTCTCATACTATATCTGTCTTTTAGGATCAGAAAAGGAAAATGTGTATTAAAGTAGGTAGACAATGAAGTGGAGCTGACTATAAAGAGGCGACAGAACAGACATGGAAGAATACTGAAAACTTTCTTTCTAGTTTCTAACCCCTCACTATAACTGACTAGAATAGCTGAGAACTAGGGCACCTAGCTCGTCTGATACAATGTCTGGACAGAAGTCGTCTTGCATCTTTAGGTTTCTGCAGTGCTTGCTTTAGTTTTACAGAAAGGGTAAGATGGTATAACAGAAAAGGAATGAAATAATGATGAACTCTCTGGAGTTTCTTAAAAACATAAGAGGTAAGCAGCTAAAATGCAATGAAAGGATATGAGTGGGAAGTTTGTGACCCATGAAGTTGATACTGCTGGAAGCCTGAATGAAAAGTTGAAAGGCTTTATGATTAGGCCAGACTAGATAGATAGTGAGGCAATTAGAATTATTCACTGCTGCCAAGGCATCAGGCCAACGTGAATTACAACCCAAACTGAATGAAGCAGAATAGAAAATAGAAAAGCCTTTAATGAAAATGTTGGAGAACTCACAAGGGATGGGGAAAGTGCCAAATAACTGGAAGATGGCTAAGTAAACTAAAAGGTCTATTCTCCCATCAGTGCATAAGGGATTTACAAGTTTAACTCTCATTGCTGTTAATAGGAATTCTATGTGTGATCCAAGGGTGTACTCATGGAGAAAATGCATCTATTAGTGTCTCGATTGGCCTCTCTTGAGCCAACACTGGCAAACGCTCCAAATTGTGTGGTAGTTTGGTGACAGGGACTAACAGAGGTTAGAATGAAAACCACCAGCTTAGCTTCACCTTGTAATCCTCTGATAGTACAAGATCCCTTGTGAGCAAGGAGTAAAATATATGCTATGCAATCTTTCATAGTATTTTATTTGAAAACCTTTCAAAATTATCTTACAGCAAATTAAAGTAAAAGAAGAAGTAAAAAAGCAGAAATTCCTATTCAATTGAAAAGTCTGCCTTTGAAAAAGAAAAGCACATCTTTAGATTATTTTCTACCTGAAAAGAATCCTTTCGCTAGCTTATCAGTAACAGCTAATATAGCCCCTGCTATGTCCAGAGATTATATCAGATGCTTTACCAAAGATGCTACTTATTCATGAAGTAAACAGTATTATCCCCTTTTCACAAATGAAGAAAATGAAACGGAAACATTAAGAAATTTCCCCAAGATCATCTATCTTGAAAGTGGCAGATTCAAATCCAGATCTGTCCACCTTCAAAACCCATGATCTTTCCTTGTTACTTCTCTCCACCTACTATAACACAGTAATGAGTGCTCTACTAGGTCACTCCGACTTAACTTAATTCACTTTCCAATCCAATGGGAATTTTCAAAAGTACTGAATCTTCCCTTAAATGTGTATTTGCATAACTTCAGAGATAATAAAATTATGTTTTCTAATAGAATTCTTCCAAAAAATAAAGAAGTATAGATATAATGATTTTTAAAGTAATTAACATTTTTATTCTAGATATATAAGAAAAATACTCATTGAGTGAACATTTATTGAACCTATTATGTGCCAAGGGCTATATTAGACTCAATACAAAGACAAATACAGAACCTTCCCTCAAGATCAGTTAAGCCTCATAGGAGAATTAGACATAAGCGACTCATTAAAATACGTCTTCAAAATTATGCAGAAAAGGTAATATAAAGTACTTTGGGGGCACAATACACCATTTGTGACTGCTGATTTGTCACTAATATTAACAATTTTTATTGCTCGAATTCATTACCTTTATTACCCATTTTATTAAAACATTTCAACAAAGACTTACTGAATTTTAATATATCTATAGCAAAATCTTCCTTCTCCAAATCTCTCTAAAGTATGTACAGGGCAATCATTATTACACCCAAACTACTAGTGGAGAAATGGCGACTCAACAAAATTAAATGACTTACAGAACTCAGAATTCCCAATACCTTACTTCCCCAACATATAATTTATTTTTCTACAAAAATCTTACTTAATCCAAAGTAATACAGACTTTAAAGATACCTCAAATGGGTTTAATTCCTCAAGAACCAGTCTGAAAGGGTTCCATCAGATAGTCTGAACAATCTTAGTTCAACCAAACAGCAAAACAATTTCCAAAACCATAGGTAGGTGATGGATACCGCTTTCATTTCAGTTAATTAAAAATATTTGATCCACTATGGTGCATCTCAGTGTAAGATCTTTAAAAGACAAAAATTGATTAATCCATGCAAGTTTCAGACAACACCTAATCTAAATGCCAGAGCCTGTGCTCAGATTTAATCAAGCTCTGAATGTTTATTGATCTACCCAAAAAAGGTGTTTTTTTGTTTTCCCTCTACAAAGGTACTTGAGTAACGGGTAAGCTATCAAAACTAGCATTAATTCCTATTATATAATGCACTGATTTTTTGCAAATACTAGGTAGGAAGAGACTAAGTCAGAATAGTTTATGCTATTCAAAATGTCAAAGTAAGAGAATTATTAGCTCTTAGGAGCAGGTATAGACAAATTTTACTTCTCATTTTCCTAACACCATCTACTTGGGGATGATAAAGACAAATGAAGCAAATTCTACAGACACACACTTCTACTCAGCCTCTCCTCACTGGGTTACCAAGTATACCATGGTTAGCTTTATGGATAAGCTCACGAAGCACTCTCCATGTAAATGTGAGTTTAAGCATACAGGAAAAGCACCCATGCCCAAAATATCTTCTTTTCATCCTGATGACTCCTGAAACAAATACTTCATCATTTCATGTAATGGCTAATTCCTGAGCAAAATAAATTTTATTTTTCAAAAAAGAATTAAGATTTTATTTCAGGTATATAATATTCATTATTTATTCCAAATGGAATAATAGGATAGCATATCATTTATGACTTTGCCTGGCTAATTATTAGAATTATCTGGGATGCTTCTTAAAAATGTTGATGCACTAGGCATCTGTTTTTTGCTTATCTGTTTGTAAAAATGACACAGATTCTTACTTTAGCCTGGGTATTTGGTATTTTGGGGGAAGGGGTGCAATGCAGGGAAAAATGGTAGAAATGTTAGGTGATTCTAATGGGTAGCCATGATTGAGAACCACTGGGAGAGAATTTGAGCAAATTTGAATAGATACAGGAGAAAGCAAGAGCATATGAGGTAACTGAGGAAAGAGAAAAATAATATATAAAACAGAGACACAGTTTGGGGAGGGCAGTCCAAAACAAGGGTTACAATTTTGTCTTGCCCAACAAAGTAAACCTAGGACTTGTTCAGAAGGACAGTGTTGGGGTGGGAAGAGAGGGAGAAATGTGTCTGGGAAGAAAATGTATAACAATCTAGTTTCAGATCATTTATCACTACAGACACAGAAATGAGTTTTGTAGAGTTTGTCTTCACAAACAGGGTCAATGATTTTTTCCATAATAAGGTATGGATTAAATTATTGAAAATAATTTCTAATGCAGAAGTAGTCACTCCGTTTTATAGCCTTATTTAAAAGTTTAGACCATAAAATAAAAGTACATTCATAAAAACACACATTTTTAAACTATGAGAGAAAAATTATTTCACAATTTGCACACAGGTAACCAATACTCAAAATAAGCCACATAAGTAGAAAAGAAATACTTTCATTACTATTTTTTCTCTTTTACATGTCCTATCTCTTTCCCTTTTTGTGGAAATTGCTCCTTTCTGAGAAAAACAAAAGATTTATATTTTGAAGTTAATAATAAAACAAAGCATATAAAATAGCCTGAATGGGAGGGGAATTTGAGGAAGAATGGATACGTGTATATGTCTGGCTGAGTTTCTCTGCTGTGCATCTGAAACTATCACAACATTGCTAACTACGATGTTAATATACCTTAGAACAAATGTCATACTCCAATATAAAATAAAAAGTTCTTAAAAAATAAAATAGAAGATGTCCAACTTGTTACCAAAAAAACAAAAACAAACCCAAAACTTGATCTCTAAGTGTAAATACCCAATGATTAGATCTACCATGTACTCTACATAAGAATTTTAGTAAATGTTGCACTCTAAACAAACATCAAAAAAAGCTATTAAAACTTTTCATTTTAGCAATCTCATTCAAAGGTTCTAACCATTATTACTGGCCAAATGAGAGACTAATTCTTTAGAAATTCGCTGCTGCTGCTAAGTCACTTCAGTCGTGTCCGACTCTGTGCCACCCCAGAGACGGCAGCCCAGCAAGTTTCTAATAAATTCTACAAATACTGTCTTTCTTTTTAAATGTACATTTTATTGGTGAAAATGTTTTTTCTAATTCAAAATAATTTTACTTTACCAGATATATTGCATTTCTGTTGTCTGAAAAACCCATATAACAAAAATACAACTGAAACATTGTTAATTTGGAACAAAAGCTGAAATCCTTTCAGTTCATGATGTATAAAACAAGGTTACATAGCTAAAACTGTTTATAATTCTACTTATTAGAAATTGGTCTACTTACTAGAAACTATAAAAAATCATGAGAGACTAACAAAGAGGAAAATCTTAGCCAATTCACAAACATACTATCTTATTATTCCATTTGGAATAAATAATGAATATTATATTCCTGAAATAAAATATTATTTCTTGAAAAATGAAAATTATTTTGCTCATATTTATATCCTTAAATTAACTACAGTTCTAAAGGACCCATTGAAGATTTCCTTTCCTTATTGAGTTCTTAACTTTTATTTGATACAATTTTTTTCTTCATACTGCTTTTGTAGTAGTTGAAAAAGAGATCAGTTACCGTATCATTTATTTTAAAACATTGCTAATAACAGTCTTTATTCTGAAACCAGATTACCTGAGTTCAAATCCTAACTCAGCTACTGTTTACAATGTCTTTAGGCAAATGACTCTATTCTTCATCTGAAAAAAGAGGAAAAGTATCTTACTGGATTGTTTTGAGAATTGAATTAGTTAATATACATTATACATAGTTAATATACCTTAGAACAAATGTCATAAATCAAGCATTCAGTAAGTATTTATTATCACTATAATATTTTTAGTATTTTTTAAAATCATCTTTCTTCCAGAGTTGCCTTGGTGTCTGAAATACTAGTTTTGCTTGTTTTTTAAAGATCTGAATATTAGTTGACTCTTAAATATTTGACTTGAGTTTCTAACCCATATAATAATAAACTGAATCCAAGGGTATTTATTTGAGGTAAGGGCTAGAGGCATGATAATAATAATTTATACAGAGGCAGATTTTAGAAATATAAAATCAAAACACTGAAAAGATTCTAAAGGGTTCTGCGTTTCTTCCCTCTCTTCCCAGTCTCCGCCCCTACCATCTCACACCTGTATCAGGCAGCTTCCTTCTTCCAAGACCAAATGACTCTATACTGGACTTTTAAATACTCCAATAAACCTGGAGGAGGAAAGGCAACCCATCAACCCATCCCAGTTTTCTTGCCTGGAGAATTCCATGGACAGAGGACCCTGGCGGCCTACAGTCCACAGGGTCGCGAAGAGTCAGACACGGCTGAAGCGACTTAGTGTGCGTGCACATGTCCTCCTGATGAAAACTTTGAGGCATCCAATAATGCAATGAAGAATACATGGTTTCAGGCAAGGCAAATCTGAGGTTAAATTCTCACTCTAACATTTACCAGTCATATACCCATGGGGAAGATAACAAACTTGTGCTTCAATCCATCTGTAAAATGAAGCCAATCCTCATCTTGCAGGATTGTTGTAGAGTAGTTTATAAGCTTTATAAATTATTAGGAATAATACAGCTTAACATCATAGCTGTAAATAAAGATGTACACAGATGACAATATTTTTCAGAAATGTTATATAATCATAACAGTGAAATACGTATTTTTTGAGAAAACACATGACAAAAAAACTAATTTGAGGAGTTTAGAATGCCATAAATTTAGAATTAAAAAGAAACTGGTGATATGATTTATTTACAAAAATATTTTTAAGATACATCTATATATTGATTTCTAAATGTAATAGATAAATATTTGGTTTTGAGTTTTATTTTCATTTCAAATTAAATATTTTGTGATGAGCATATTTGTTAAAGCCAATATTTGCAATTTGCTTATCAGACATCTTCATTACAGATAGGCAGATGGTAATTAGTATATAGAGGTAGTCCATGAAATTTTACAAAGGTTTTTAGATTATTAGCAGCTAAGAAAGATTGTATTAAAACAAAAGTAAATAGGGAATTATCTACTTGCTTATTTTAAGTCCCTGAGATTTATTCCAGTGAGACCAATAAATAGGATAAAATAAAAAAGGCAGAAGGCCAAAGTGTCATAAATGCTGTTAAAGTATTCGATAAAAACTATCCACTGGAGGTTCACTGCAGCACATTGGAAAAAAATGGTCTTCCCATATTTAGACACAAGTGATAGCAAGCCAAACACTCTGAGAAAGATGTGATACTGTTATGTAACAACACACAGAATCATATTTAATTTATTATTGCTACCTATGTGGCCTATAGTGTTAGTAAGATATGATGTACATGATATAGTGTTTGGAAGCTGCTCTGATTATTCTACCCTAATTAGCAAGATGTCTGGTAAAAGTCAGCAAACAACATAATCCCTCGGTTTGGTACTAAAAACTAAGTCTTAAATCTCCATAATATTTTTAAAACAAACAAACTAGAACATGAATTTTTTTTCCTAGACTCATCCTTTTCAAAAATTTTTAAGATCCTTCCAGTCAATATTTAAGATAGGGCACATACTGTCAAGAATAAGTTGTTAAAGTGAACATGAAACGTGCTTCTCAAAATGTCGTGCACACATTTACCAGAAGGTAAAATAAACATGTAAATTGTTATCAAGAATACAGTAAGTTTGCGTTAAAATCTTATGCAATAAAGGAATGGTATAAAAATTATCACATATTGTATTACTTGTTCACTTAATAGTTTATTAGCATTTCATAAATATTTTCTTTAAGAAAAATGTGACTTAGTCAAAGGATTCATATAATGCTAATCAGAACTGAAAATGCTATGAACCTGATTAGAAAATGCAGAATAGTCAACTTTCTCTAACTCATTCATTAGTCAAAGGTAAAAAGATCATTTTTTAAAATGTTAACTAAATCCAAAAGGTAACACAGTTAACTTAATACCTTTGCAAACCATGGCATTAAGTAAGAAAGCTGACTTGATGGCCATGTACACTGTTTATACTGAGAGTTATCTAGAATATTTCAGGTTATACAGAGTCCTCTGCTCACTGTCACTATCTACCATAAAAATTTAAAGTATTTATCAAAGAATGCTGACAAAAAAGAAAACTCTCTGTATAGTTTCTGTCTTTTCAGTTCAATCCGGGTTCATATTTCATGGACAAAGTTTTTGAATGTCAATAGGAACACTTTGGAGAAGGCAATGGCACCCCACTCCAGTACTCTTGCCTGGCAAATCCCATGGACGGAGAAGCCTGGTGGGCTGCAGTCCAGGGGGTCTCGAACAGTCAGACACGACTGAGCGACTTCACTTTCACTTTTCACTTTCATGCACTGGAGAAGGAAATGCAACCCACTCCAGTGTTCTTCCCTGGAGAATCCCAGGGACGGGGGAGCCTGGTGGGCTGCCATCTATGGGGTCGCACAAAGTCGGACACGACTGAAGCGACTTAGCAGCAGCAGCAGGAACACTTTATGACACTTCCAATCTCCTTTGGGGTTTAATAAATTTTAATGCACAGCACTGGCATTAGTGAGTTTAATTATCTGCCACAAATCTCCTGCTATGTTGACAGATGTCATATATCTGCAGCATGTTGATTGATAAAGAAGGGGTATTATTATAAGACAATACTTTAAGGCAGAATTTTTGGAATAAATCCACCTTTAAAATGAATCAATAAGTTAACCGTCAAAGCTTACTTAACATATCTCAGAAATACATGATTATTTAAAGGAGACTGCTATAAAATTTAAGGAACTTTTTTTTAAACTTTTCCATCAAAATAACTATTTTGATTTAGGAGAGCCCAGAAGTCAGGATAAGAGCCCAAAGCATCCAGCCCAATTATAAAATTTCCCTGAAGATTCATGTTCTACAAGAAATCCATAGAGAAAGGTCAATGAATCATAACAGGGAAGTTCTTTGAGGGTCGCAAAGGTAGTTTGTTTTATTAACAATGGTTACCTAGCTCATGCAAACAATATAATAAGATGAAATTCAAAGACCTGTCTTGCTTCAGCCAAGAAAGATGGAACCTAAAACCTGGGGCTTTTAGAGTTTCATAGGATAAGTTTAGAACTTATTTGCAATACAGAATAATCCATTGAGTAATCTGTGGGCTTTCACCTAGTGGCTCCTAAAAAGCAAAAGCACCAAAATTGCCTAGGAGAGTACTGTTCCTGCACTATGTTCCCAACAATCTAGACATGCTGGAGATAACTGCAGGAGTCACTGGAGGAAATAAGGAAGAGAGGCCTGGTGACCAGAAATCCACGGACCTCACCTTGCTCCAAAAGAACACTGCCACTTTTATACTTTATATTCTGCGCTTTGAAAAAGAGTTGTGCTGCTAAAGAATTTTGAAGTCCTCCTAGAGAAACTCAGAGTGACTGAAAAGTCCGTATCTTTTCTTAGCTTCTTTCTATTGAATGTGATATTTTAAATATGAATTAGCCTCTGTCCCCTTCAATTCATCTACCAGTCATGGGAGCAGTGTAGATTATGAGGTAGCAATCAGAAAATCATTTGATATCTGCAAGTTTAGAGTGACTTTTTCATTAAAAGAAAAATGTGTAAGAAATAAGTAAAATTAGTTCAGGTAATGTAATAGTTTGCCTACAAACTGAAAAACAAAGAGAGAAGCAGGTGTTTATAACTAAATTCTACTCTATGACACTTTTGATTTGTGTATGAAACTATTCTACTAGAACATTTGACGAAATGAACAATTTGCCATTCCTTTTCCTTATATACTGATGGTTTGATTGAGCAATGAAAGGAGATTTTTATGTCCTGTAACAGGTTGCTGACTAACACACTAATAAAATTTGTACAGCACTCCAATATGAAAAAGATGCTATCATAAACATTAATAATGAAACATTATAAATATTCATTTTATTAATTAAAAAATCATATAAATACCAAATTCTACCTTTAAAACATTCAGCTTGTTTTAAAACAAAAATAATATATTTTCCTCCCAAAACTTAAACTAACAACCTAGAAAGGCACATATTATTCCTACAAATTTTCTCTTAAACTGTCATGGCATCCCTTATCCCAGGATTACACATCCTCCAAATTTACATTTTCTGTAGCTAGTGGATACCTCCCTGTTTTAGATGTCAATTTTTAATTTCATCAATACAGTCAATTTTTTAATTATGTCGACTGACACAGTTGGAATTGATAAGTGGGTGAGGAAACAAAATCTCATATACCCATGGAGTAACTGTAAATTGGAACAGCCTTTAGCCCAGAAATTCCACTTTTAGAAACTTACCAAATAGATATCTAACATAAAGTTCAGAGATAAACGTATAATGTAGCACTTTTTACAATTAAAAAACCCCGTAACAACTACATATGTATCAGTAAGTACTAGTTAAGCCAGATATAATTTACCTATATAATATTAACAGTAAAGATGTTAGGAGAATGCAATCATGTGCTGATTTAGAAATATAGACTTAAAATATTAAACGAACAATTTAAGTTGCACAACATGGTTTCTTCTAATGGAATTCATAGTAAAAAGTCAGTTAAATTTAATAAAATCTAGTTATTTTCATTTAACAGAAGCCCTGTTTGTCTTAACCTACGACTCAAGGTGTTGCATCAAGATGATCCATTTTATGGCATCGGGTCTTTCCAAACTTTCCATTCTATTACCTTCTCTATACTTATGTCCTAAGCATCAAATCTATCACCTATTACCCAAGTAGGCTTCTGCTTCTCTACCTCCTACACTGGCCTAGACTTTTTTTTTCCCTTTCCAGAATGTCTTTCCAGCTCCTGACTTCTGCAAATCCAAGCTCAACAAGTAACACACCCAAAAAGCCTCTCATGACTCCCTCAGCTAGATGTGTAACCACATTTTCTCCTATGGTCCCAGAGGATTCTACCTGTGCTTCTCTTCTAGAATTCATCACTCACCACTTTTTACCATGCAATATAGTATTTCACAAGTCACAGATAACCCATATTTGATTCATCCTACATTTTCCATGATGCCTATATCTAAGCCTCTCTCATAATAAGCAATCAACAAGGGCTTGCTATGTTAAAGTACTCAGATCAACATAAAAAGTTCTTATTGCATCAGTTTTACCTTAACTGAAGGGCCCCCAGTCCTTCTGTGGAGAGGAGCTACTTATCATCTCAAAGTTGTGAACACAAAAGGGTGGTAGAAGAGAAAGAAACTTTATCTAAACTCTAGTAACCGTACACAGAGACATGGGGGTGTACCACTGTTCATAACTCATAATGGAAATGAGGGTGTACCATTATCCATTATAATTCATCTTTCAACTGGCAATCTATAGGGAAAAAGAGGAGTATTCAGACAGCTGGTCTGGAGATCTATTAGGGAGGCTTTTGAAATAATGGTAGAGAAATCCTGAGCTTTGGTTCAGGCATTCATGTTAAAGAGTTCACAACTCTTGAAGTACCTATTCACTAGAGTTTTTATGAAATGAACTATTACAATGTTGCTTTCCGTCTGCAATAAAAATAAACTAAAACCTTTAATTGTAGTTTAAGACTGCAAAAGGAGCAAGAATAAATAAAATCCATTAGTCTGAAGATTTAATCTTAGAAATATTTGTATCCTCCTTCTTGCCAAATTGCATTCACTGATAAACAGATTTCATTTTTTACCATAAACTTCCCTTTTTCGTTATCGAGTAAAAATAAGGAGCAAAAGTAATCAAAAGACTGGCAGATGGAAGCAAGTGAGAAGCAATGTACACAGATAATTCAGAAATAGGAAATGTCTGAATTTTTTAAAATTGACTATATATCATTTCTAGAAAGTATGCCAATTAAACAAAAGAAATATATCTATACAAATAAAACCTTCAGATCTCAAAAAATTCTAACACAATTTTACCTCACTCTCTTAAAAAGCTCAATACAGTCTGATAAGGATAATAGAATCTAGCTTCAAAAAATATATAAGATCCAAAACAAGGAGTACACTAAAAACTGTGCATTTGTTCTCTATTCCCCTTACCATTTTTCAATCTGGAAACACTTCTAAATTTAGGAGTGAGCTATAATAAGGCATGGTCAGATGACTGCCTAGTTCTTGAACATTAATAAATACTTAATTCTAGCACAGATGAAATATTGCATTTGGAGAGGTGGGTAGTAAGCAGTGTAAAAAAATAAGTAGAATCAGTAACTTTAACTTTCCTCATTGCTGTGGTTCTCTTTTATTTTTAAATTCCAGAACCTGAAGACTTCTAAAGACTGAACAAACTGCATTGTTTGTATATAACAAAAACTATAATTTTTCTAATACTTTAAGTTTAGGAAACCCAAAATACATTTAATCAAGCTTTTTCCTTTTAACCTTCTGAGTTTTAACTATTTTTAGTCCTAGAATTTATATATGAATTTATATATCCTAAATTACATTTCTCAGCAAATGAACAGATTTCATTTCATCTTATCTGCTAGTTATGATATAGTGCTCCAATATATAAATATTATGTAAACCCAAACAGGTCAATTCAAACTTACTATTCCTAAAGACAATAACAGAAAATAATAACCTTCCATACTTTCGTGGATTCTGAATCTGAATGAAACAAAAATACAAAATTTAGGTAACATTTCTATTGCAATATACAGAATACAACTTCTCAAATATGTAAATTAACTTATGACTCAGTTTTCTGGGTGATGTTCTCATCATGACTCAAATGGATGCAACCACTTAAAAATGAATGACTTGGGAGGGTGCCATGAACTATGAAGCTATCTGAGTAAGCTGCTTGTATCTGGCCTATATTAAGGGTAAGAAATTTTTCCATCTAGTACATTTTGGAGGTAATCCCTCTGTAACTGAACAGAAATATGATAAATGGCTGGCATGGCTTGTACTGAATTCCTCCCCTCGAATCCTGCATTTGTTCCACGGATTAGAACTATTCTAGATACTGTGGCATTTATTCTTTTGAGAATGACATCAGATGTCAAACATGCAGTACTTCCAGATAACCTTCCGATTTCAGTATATCTGGAGAAAAGCTACCTTATGGATGTCTGTAGAGGTTCCAGAGACAGCACTGATCACCACGCTTTAATCATGATAAGCTGGAGGAGAAGTACAAATGCTTCTTCTACACAGAAATTGAGAAGACCTTATTCTCCAGGTTGCTCTTTTCTTATAGTCAAGGTGAAAAACTGCCTGTTCTAAAACATGACCATACCATCATTGTTTTATTTAAAAAAAGGAAGTTATTTGAAAATAGTTATTTTTAAATCTTATGAACTTATTTCTATTTTTAGGAAAGTTGCCATCACCAGAGTCTCTAGGCATGAAATTACAATGGACAGATAGTTTGCCACTGTGGTTAATAGCTGTTAAATTTAAAAAAGAAAAAATGCTCTACCTTTTCTTTCATTTTAATAAAAACAGACAAACAAAAAATCCTACAGGAGTGGTTCCAGGTTTTGCTGCATATTGGAATCACCAAGCAATCTTTTAAAAACACTGCTGCCACCAAACACTCATACTCTGATTTATTTGGGATGGAGTGCAAACCCAGAAAACAGAATTTCTAAAAGTTCCCTTGATGATTCAAATGTGAAAACACTGATGTAAAGGTATGAGATGCTGATAGCCTCCTCCTCCACTCATGTCAAAAAAGGGCAAGAGGTAGTCCCTACAAAGAACCACATCAGCAGATACGGGCCTGTTTATTTCAAAGACTAGAAGTGACTTTGATTTCAATAAATCAATATGCTTACAGTAAGTATGTTTGTGTATTGGCATGCTTGTGAAGTTACTCAGTCGTGTCTAACTCTCTGCAGCCCAACAGACTATAGACTGCCAGGCTCCTCCATCCATGGAATTTTCCAGGCAAGAATACTGGAGTGGGGTGCCATTTCCTTCTCCATTGTGTACTGGAGAGAGAGAATTGTTAAATGCCAAAAAATTTAAAAAGTTTAAATAAAAGTTTAGCAATCTCAAAGAGGAAGACCTTAATTTTTTTAATTGCAGATCATAACGGAAAGAATATTATAAATGCCAAGTCTCTTGATTTTTATATCAAAACATCCTTTATAACATACATTCAAGTAGGTTATTAAACAAAAACTGATTTTATTTTGCTAATATATATAATCTGCCATTCTAGAAATGAAATATTAAAATAGATATAAGAGGAAACAGGACATTACACGCTAGTAAAGTTAACATTATCACTAAGGCAATGTTTCTCAAACCTCAAGTCACTATAAAATTTACTAGGTCATAACCAAAGTTCCTTTTCAGTAAAGTTGAACATAAAAGAAAAAATATCGGAGTATTGAATGTGGTAAAGGAAAATGTTTTGTGAAACTTGTGTGAGTATTTATTTATTACCGTGGTGATGGTTTAGTCGCCAAGTCACGTTGACTCTAGCGACTCCATGGACTATGGCCCTCCAGGCTTCTCTGTCCACGGGATTTTCCAGGCAAGAATATCGGAGTGAGCTGCCATTTCCTACTGCAGGATACCTTCCCAACCCAGGGATGACACTGGGGTCTCCTCAGTTGCAAGCAGATTCTTTACCTACTGAGCCACCAGGGAAGACCCATGTATTACTGTGACTCACAGTTTAAAAACTTTAAAAGCCACTGCTCTAGAGATTGTTCTACTGTAGCTTAGAACATGCGAACTCAAACTGCATAGAAAATCAGAGGTCCACAAAAAAGCTAAGTTCTTTATATAACTGGAAGATACTTACAGATTTGCTTATCACTTCATTTTACAAATGAGGATACTGAAAATCATAAAAATAAAATGTCTTGTGTCTGGTGTTTTCTACTATACCTTAGGAGTCAGGTTCCTCTGAAACCTATATTTACAAAACAAATTTAAGGCAGTATTTCACATACTAAATTGCCTTGGCAACAACTACAGATTTTCAATCATGTTATGTGAACATTCCATTGATATGGTGATATTCACGCAAACTTTGTACTCAAATGCAAAGTATACTGTGTGCAAATTAAGTAATAAATTTAAAGGCTCTTGACTCTAGTGCTCAGTTATAAAATTATTTTCATGGATAGGAGATTAAGTATTCAGTTTCCAATAAGAGATCCTCAAAAAAGCACACAATTATGACAGTATCTAGGACTGCAGGATGAAAGGACTGTCAGAAATTCCCACTCACTATTCTCAATTTTACATTCTTGTTCTCTAGTTTCATTATGGTGTCATACACAGACACACAGAGACTAACACATTTATATTTTTAAAGATTACTGTAAAGAATCTCTAAAAAGAATTGAAAAGGAAATTTAAAATCTATGTAACTTTAAACTCTGGAGCAAAGAGTTTCCTAAAAAGTGGTTATGCAAGTAGAACTGTTTCTCATGATCTATAAAGCCTGAACCTCTTTGGTTTGGTACTTTATTTCTTGTAACTATGCAGAGAAAGGGCTGATAGTGATGTCATTAATAAGATATAGTACACATAGTTCTATAGTCATTTTTTTTTAAAAAGCCTTCCTCCTTAATGGTTCTGGCACATACACTTCACGTTCCCATCTCCTTAATGGGCTATGTTAATATCAACTAAGAAAAATTAAATCTTTTAAATACATTTTAATCTTCATCCCATTCAACTTAAGGGCAAGAGAACATGAGTCTATATCAGATGGTTCAGGAAAGGACAAATAGAAAGATTTAGAATGTCAATTAAAATGTATCAGGCTACATGAAATAAGAAACCATGAAGTAGGGGAAGGTTGTTGGGCAATGGGTAGAAGGTATATATTAGAAAACTAGTACTAGATCTTTTTCCCACCTCATTCTGCCATAACACATGTCCAGCAAGTTTCCTTAGAAGAGGTATTTGAAGGCACATCCTGTGAAGAGCAAACCTATAGAAACCTAGGAACTGCATAAATAAACAAGCAAGCATAGAGACCCATGAAAAAAAAGCTGGAGGAAGGAAGGGAAAGTGAAGGAGTTGCAGAATCTGTGGTTCTTAATCACCCAAAGGGCTAATTATGATTTTTAAACAACTAAGACAATAAAGATTAGTCTGTAACAAGGTCATTACATTTGGTTAAGGGCACACCGGTAAATGTAGAAAGAAAGATTTTAATGTCTGTGCAAATGAGGAAGCTGAATTGAAAAGGATCAAAGAAAGCATTGAAAGATGGGTCCGAAGTACAAAAGAAAGCAGAGGAAAATGGAGTGCCTCACATAGCTAAGAATGTCAAGATAAAGAACACAGAAATACCAATAAAAGAAAAATATTGTCCTTTCACAAAAAAAGGCCAGATAATAAATCGAATATTGAGAGAAGTGATTAGAAATAAATAGACAAAAAAGCACAAAATTAAAAAAACAAAAAACCCCAATAGGGGAGAAGTTAAATAAAAAGACAAATTGTATCTGATATTTGTCCTGAAAACTTCACAACTGCTTTTGGGGAAAGCATAAAAATTCTGATCTGAAATAAACTCTGATGAATCAGGCATAGATTTTATCAAGATTCAGGTTTAGGGTGGTAGTGTGAGAAGGAAGATTAAGTTTTTTTAAAAAAGTTGTTGGCAAGAGAGTCAACAAGGGCAAAATGAGTGTCAGAAAGACAGAAGAGTTGGAGGAGGAAAGAACAAATTTGTTGAGGAGGAAGTCAGTATGTTTCTTTGACTTTCTTCACAGGAACAAAGCAGAATATGAGTATAAACTAAAAATCAATCCCAAAGGTGAGTGAGCTCTAAAAATTATTTAGAATGCAGTCATTAATGTATATACATATACGCATACATATATATTAAACACATATATACATAGCAAATCAAGGCAGAGGTAGGAAAAAGTTTCATTTGAACAAAATATATAGCATTCTGTGGCAGGTAAATAAACTGCGAAAGGAAAGGGTGAGTCCTAATTACAGCTTCTATTTTCTCAGGATGGTGCTGAGTAGTAAACATTGCTATTATCTGACAAAATTACATCCAAAATCATAAAATTTTAGGTAAATAAATCAGGCTATAAAAGTACTAACCACCTTTGAAACATTTTTTATTTGAAATAACAGTTTCATCTTTTGTAAATTCCTAAGTGAGCTATTCAGAATAATAGAAATCTATATAACAACTGAGAAGCTCTCATAAAATATCACTGATGATTGCAGATGGCCTAAACTGTATCTATATAACACGTACTTCATCCATTGAAGTTCAAGGATGTTAAAATATATATGTGTGATAGCCTAATATTGTAAACAGAAAGATTAAACTATTAAGAAGTTATAATTACACAGAATAGTCTATAATTTGACTATATTACAAAGTGGGAGAGATGATTTTGCTAATTCGTTTTAGATACAAAGAAAAGAGCTCCCAATGCAGAGTGAGAAAAACATCCTGGAGCCTATAAAGAATAACCTTTTGTTGATAGAAGACGGTAAATGTTTGAATGCTCACAAGTGTGCATATCACTATTCAAAAAGGATATTTAAAACACACAAACACAGTTGAGACACACATATCTGAAATATCAGTTCCTTCTATCAACTTTCAAAGGCTGCCTTACTTGTACCCACAAATGGCAGCCCAGTAGGCAGTGACATCAAACCTGGAAATGATGTGGCCTGTACAGAATGCAGTGAAGTGCAGTGCTCTACTTGTTTGCAATAGTTTTATTTTTCGACTAGTTTTTATCACACTTGGCATGAACAAGGGAACATGTGCTTTGCTAAATTTGAACTTTTAAGATGAGACTGAATTAACCGAGAACCAAAAAATTGCTTCTGAATTATCCTAAGATTGAAAAATGCCTTCCCCTTCATACTAGGAATGACAAAATAAAAGACAAATACATCTTAAAAGTTGAAATGTGAGCTAGGAAGATCCTTTCAACCAGAAAGTTCCATTAATTTGCCATTTCTTGAAACTTAAGTGTGTATCTGAATACATATATAACACACATATATAAGACATGTTTTTGTTGTTATTCAGTCACTGTCATGTCCAACTCTTTCGCAACCCCATGGACTGGAGCCCACTAAGCTCCTCTGTCCATGAGATTTCCCAGGCAAGACATATATGTACTAAATAAGTATAACTCCTGCCCCAAAACTTAATCTTATATTTTTTTCCTACTATAGTTGAACAAAATAACTATATTACCTAAAATAACCAGAGATACAGCCCTAGAGATACTCTCCCTTCATAAATTCCCTCTTCTTCCTTAAAAGGTTTGCCAAGATAAACAAGTATAAATGATTTATATATATAATGAGTACCTTGTCATATAGGTATTTTGAGTTAAAATCCAAAATAATTTTAATATAAGTACCAGTTATAAATCACAGCATATGTTTATAAGGAATCTAGTGATAAGTAATATGTCAAACAACCTGAAAGAATCAGCTTGTGGTACAAGCTTCATCGCATTAATAATGTCACAGTTTGTATGTTTATTAAATTAAATATTACCAGCAAGGGTCTTATAAATGCTATGTTCCTAATATTAGATTACATATTTATTTCAGAGTTAGCATAGTAAGAGGGGGAGCTATCACTAGAAGGTCTATTAAGCCATGGTGGTTTGTTTTTTTTTTTCATTGCTTTAATGGAACTATTCAAATCAAATTTTTCACGCTATGCCTTGAACACTGCTGCAAACCATACTGTGGGTGTAAAATACATGCAAGGCAGATATAATCATCTCAGATGAAACCAGTGACTTGTACACCATCAAGTTTACTTTATTGTGAAAGCAATGGGGTTTTCTTTCAAGTGAATATATTTTTAAATATGCTGCAACCTAATTTACAAGCTTAAGACCAGAACCAGGAAGACACAAATCTCAAAGCAACAGAATTAAATCAAGTATAATGCAATGTCTAAAATCCTGCCTACTTTGTCTCTGTCTTCCTTGAGAAACGTATCTTGTTCTGGCAAAAGAAAATCTAACTGCCCAAAAGTAAATCTTGCACTCAGATTATAAATTCAACAAATAATACAGATTCAACTTGCTTAAAAATTCTCAGCCACCTTTTAAAAGATTGATTCTACTGATATTAAGAACACTTACTCTTTAAAATATTAAAATCAACCAAGCAATTGCCCACACACCAGAGTAAAGTAAATATCTTAAAAATTGAATTATCATTGGTCTTTAAAGCTGCTAACTTCTTCAAAGTAAGGTTTTTTTGGTTTTAATTCTAAAAATAAAAATAGTTGTTACTGTTTCCTTTGGGGGACCTAGACTGGTCTGTTTTCACACAAGATCATAAGCTCTGTGATTTTTCCTATCTTCATGGCTAAAACATATACATGATAAAAGAACTCATACACAGACAGAAAAGGTGCTGCATCAGAGGACAAGCAGAGTATTTTATAAAATTACTATGGACACAAGTACTTGCCCAAATATTGCTACAATGCATTTTACATTCTCCAGGAATGTAAGGACATCTATTTAACAAGGCTTTTTTTCCAAGCCTGCACCCCAAACAGAAAGTACAACATCCCTGAAGGCTTCAGTACTAAAAGAATAGATACTTAACATCACCAAAAAAAAAAAGTGGGTCCTAAGTAAACCAGTTTAACAGCAGGATTTATAAGAAAATGTAAGTGCAGGAGGGAAGATGGTTCATAAAGTTGTCTGTAGATCCTAAATTACAACATTTTAAGAGCTCGGGGGGTGTAAGTCAGTCCTAAAGAGTCAGAAACGGCCTGATTTTTTGAAACAAACCCAGTAAATTTCCCCTAGGCCTAAAAAGGCTTTCATGTCCTAAATCCTAGTAGGTTGCCTGGCTTGGTTCTGGCGGAGCCACATGCTCAGGAGGGCCGCACCCAAGGCTAGAGGCGAGGCTGGGAGACACGCTGGACCAGGCTCTTGAAGGAACAGGAGAACCGCCTGGACTCCAGGTCTGGACCTTCGCTGGGCCCCCTGTCTAGACCCGCGGCCTGGATCCCTGTCTGGACTCGCGGCCTGGAACCCGCGGCCGGAACAGCCAGAAGAGAGCAGCGCGCCCACCCAACGGCGAAGCCAGAGAGCCCGGGCCCAGGCTCAGCGGCGGGCCCAGGCCTTCGGAGCCGCCGCACGGCCGCCCGAGCTCGTGCGGACGTCCGTCCCCGCCGGCCTGGGCTTCCGAATGCCCTCGATCACAGCGCGCTCAGTGCCCGCCAGTCGGCTGCCCTGACCCCGCGGCTTCGGCCCCAAGGTGAGGCACCTAGGGCGCAGCATCCCTGGGCTCCAGCGGCGCCGGCCCGCCGCGCTCGGCCCCAAGCTGCTGGTGGCCAAGGAGTTAAGATGGCGCGCGACGCGAGTGGCGGGAAGGCTTGAGACTGAATAAAAAGCCGCACGCTCGTCTTTTTTTCTTCCTTTCTCTTTTTGAAAAGCCACTTTTGAAAACAGAAAATCTGCAGTTTACGGGGAGGATTCGTCATCCTTCTCCGTCCCTACCCTGACTCCTACCCTCAGGGAGATAAAAAGGCAACTCGAAATCTAACCCGGGACGCGAACTCTGGTTCCCGCAGGCCCTCCCCCAAAACACTCTGATTTCCTTGAAACAGCAGCAGCTTCTCAGACACACTGACAGTGTCACTTCACTAGACACCCAAGACTCCTTGGAAGCCAGGAGAAACGATCATGCTTGAAAGGGACAGGAAAGCACACTGCCTCCGAGAGGAGCGCGGAGCTGCAAATTTACCTCACGCTGACTCAGTCCACACAGCAGATGGTGCCGAGCTGCAAGGGAAACGACCTCCCCAATTTTTTTAAGTACTTCCTAATAGCAGCTAAGTGCGTCTTTCAGTACAAGGCACTACGTTCCTGTGAAATCTATCCTCGGCTTCTAAGAGCTTCGTTTCCGCACATGACACCGACTCCTTTGCTCGCGGTGACTCTGGCCCGAGCGTGGCGGGCCTGGCCCGGCGCCGCGCTTCGACCCCCAGGCTCACTCCCCGGAACCCTTGGCGGCTCCGCAGCCCCTCGCCCTCGGCCTGGGCGCCCCCGGGCCTCCCGACTGCACGTGCGCCTCCTGCTCGCTGGCACCGAGGTCGCAGGAGCGCAAGGCCACGGGATGATTACAAGAATACACCGTTCCACTTCACTCGCCACGCAGGCCCCCTGTTCTGTACTTTTTGTCCTCTTGTTTAGTTCTTAGGTGTGATCCGGGAGAAACAAACACAAAGGAAAATCAGTCATCGCTTTTCTATGTGGCAGACAAAACTCGGCGGAACGCCGTCTAGTGGCCAGATTACCCCAGGAAGGCAAATCGGTTTTGTTCCCCCCTCCAGTGTTCATTTTAATTGGTACTTTGAAGCCTCTTTGCATCTGTCAAATTGCAAAGGGGATACAGGACCATCTCTGGGTGGTGGTAAATTTCACCCCATAACCTGAGACTGGCCTAGGCCAAACAAGGATGCTGGACCATTTTCCACCTTTCTTGGATCTCCTTCTCTGGAGACAAGAGCAAAAGAGAGCTCAATGGACCCCTTGACTAAGACGCAACTAGCTTCCTCCCAGCTGGAATATCCACATTTCTGCATTTTTTCTCAAGGGATGGTGACCTGGCTTGGGCAGGATGGGCGCTGGAACTTCTCTGTAGAAGAGATGGAGTGGTGCCCCACAGATACCTCCTAAAGCAAGTTTTAAGCTCACTGGTTAAATATCGACCTTTCATGAGTTTGCTCTATGATTACTTTCCCTACTCCAACCCCTCCCTATCCCCCCAAAATAATCCACTCAAGAAATGTAGGCCATTCTGTGTTTTCATTTACGGATTCACCACTCAACTCCAAGGCCTTGTATTTAAAGACCAGAATTTTCAACATCAGACTAAAGCTGTGGTCAACAGCCTATTTTGACAAGCATTTAAATTACACTCTTCTCTTGCCCAAAGCCTCCCTCTTGACTTTGTGAAATTTCAAGAAATACTTAATTTCTTATTAAAGACCCTCCATTTCCTGCTCATGTTATTTCCTACTTACAGATATAAGAAAGCGTGTACATTTTCCTGAAGGGAAAAAAAAAAAAAAACAAGTGTAACAAAGTGAACTCGACTTACAGGGAACTAAGTAGGTGTAAATAAGACAGAAAAAAGTAATTACTGGTAGTGGTATACTAACAAATTTAAGAGGAAAATGGGATGTAGTTCCCACTACACAGACTGCCCCATATTGGAGTAGAGACAGGCTATTCTTCCTCAGCCCTTAAAAATATTCACCTCTAATTAAATTTTCAAACTGTAAACTGCTTTCAAACACCATAGAGTTTTACCAGATTTATTTTACTTGTTATACACAGACAATACAAACGAGCAAAAAACAAAACGTTTCTCAATGGAGTGTGTCCTTGTATAAATTATTCAGTTCACAGACAAAACGAAACAAATATAAAAATCACAACATTAGATTTACAGAAGAGCCAAAATATACACACGTTTAGACCCTGAATTCCTATTAGGAAAAAAAATCCCCCCAATGGACTGGAATCTAGATTGAGTATTGTGTATGATGCATATTTCACATTAATTTTAAAATACAAAAAAAAAGTATAGGTTTGCTACACAACATTAGAAATTCTACTAATCTATTTTCAGGGGGATCAGTGCTCCTTATCAAATATAACAAGACTTAGAGGGGGGAATAAACAGTCTTACTTGCATTAATGCTAGTGTTTTCCCAAGGAAGTCAAATTTCAGCTGTTTCTAGGTGGCGGGGAAATCATTTTCAAAACTAAAATGCAGTAAAATATACAACTCACACAATTCATCTTCACTAGACTACACTATAGTTAACCAACAATTCAGTCATCTATATCATTAGTAGAATATTCATTACAAAGATTTACAGCATATAAAGGTGGAGGGGGGAACTGAAAGATATTCAGAAACAGTTTGTCAGCATATTTGGCACCTGCACAGACCAGTAATGGATTTGGCACTTTGGGGAAAAACAAATAAGGCAAAATAATATTGCTGATGTCGAGCTATTCTATTTAGAAGGAAGGGGGGGAAAAAACATGTAACTCGTTAACTTTGCTTTGCAGGCATCATGCCACTTAATCGACTTGCCTATGAACAGACACCTATCCTTTACAGGTGTTTGGTCAGATTCTCCTTAGCTATTTGTGTGCAGTAGGGCACAGGGTAGTTATTTCATGCAGTGGATTGAGAAGTGAGAAACTCTTCATTATCTAGTCTTTCGAGTTTCCAAGCCTCTTAGAATACTGTTAATAATCTCACAAGAAAACATTTTCAGGGACGGGAGGAGTTGGAGAAAAAGGAAAAGAAATGAATGAGAAAGTTTAAGCATGAACTGGTTTTGTGCCTTGACAATGTGAATAAAAACTAGCCATTCGTTACAATAAATTAACACTATATACAGTCATTTCACAGGCTTTGTTCCACTAGAATTATTAACATCCCTACCATCCATCCATCCATCCACTCGGGGATAAGAAAGGACGCGCTGGGTGGGTCCAGGTTCTACAGTCAACATCCTACGGTTAATGGGGAGGCCGAGGCTTGGCGGGTCGGAATCGTTGCTGCCTGACAGGACTGCCCAGGTCTCCTAAAGGTGAAGAGTTTCATGAGGAGAAAGACAAGGAGAGGGTGAGAAAAAGACGAGGGGGAGGGGAACCGTTAAGATAACTTCACAGAAGGAGAGTAAGTAGGCAAACCAAAAAGGTTTACAGCCAAGTTGAAGGTCGGTGCGCTAACTGCAGAAACTGCTGTGCAAAAAAAAAAAAAAGGTTAAAATCACACTCAGGAGACCTGTACTAATTCGCTGCAGACGGTGTTCGAGGGTCAGATAAACTGAGGGAGTGCGCGAGGTGGGGCGTGAGCAGGAGGCGCAGGGGGAGAGGCGCGAGGAGCCGGCAGGGGCCGGGCCGCGGCGGGGCGCGGGGCCGGGGCGGGCAGGGCCGGCCTAGCTGTGCGAGTAGAAGCCGTAGTAGCCGCCTATGTCCTTGGCGCAGTTCTTCTCGCAGTCCCGCTGGGCCAGCACCTCGCTCTTGAGCGGGGACGAGCTCTCGGACACCGGCGTGTCGGCGGGCGAGATCCGCCTCCGTTTGGCCTGCTCGTAAATCCCCGAGTCGCTCGAGTCGATGGACTTGATGGAGGAGGGCGTCTCGATCCAGCTGGAGTCGGACAGGTCCTTGGGCTTGGCGTCCTCGGCGGCGCCCGGCGGCAGCGGCGAGCGCTCGGCGGCCAGGCCCTCGGCCTCCTCGCCCAGGTAGGGGTTGGCGCCGGCCATGCGCGCGGCGGCCGCGGCGCTGTTGGGCCAGCAGGGCAGCACCGAGCCCGACTTGGCGCCGCAGTACTGCGGTGGGCTGCGCGCTCCCCAGCCCGACGGGTCGGCGTAGTAGCCGAGCGGGCGGCCCGTGCAGCCAGCCGCCTGCAGCGGCAGCGCCTTCACGCCCGCCGCCGCGTACGAGAGCAGCGTGGCCGCGTTGCCCGCGAAGTCCGTGGCCGTGTCGTAGGCCGAGGCGGCGAAGTCCAGCCGGTTGTTGGCCGGAGTCACAAACCAGCGCTGCGGCGACGGCGCGCCCGGGTCCTCGGCCTGCTGCGGCGACAGCAGCCCGTTGGTGTGCGGCACGCTGCGGTCCGTGCCCGGCCCGGGGCCGGCGCCCGCGCCCGGGTGGAAACGGGCCTTGGCGTAGTTGCTCACGAACTGGTCCTGCAGGAAAGAGCCGGCCATGGCGTAGCGGGCCCCGGGCACGATCTGCGAGCGCGGGGAGTCGTTGGGCGAAGGGGTCAGACGGTCCATGTCGCAGCCGGTGTAGATCCTGCGAGGGAGGGAGAGAGAGAGAACCGAAGGGTGGCGCAAGGTCCTTTCGGGGGCGCTAAAGAGAAGACCACCCCTGGTCGCCCACCCCCACACTCTCCACGTGTAACCTGCCGTCCAGGATAAAGACAGACAAAAGGTCACAGACTTTCATCCTCTCCAAATCGTGAAATTATAAAGGAACCGATTTGTCCATTCAGAGACCTAAAGCTGATACAGATGAAGAGGAAGGCTTCGCTCCTCTCTTGAGCTCTCTCACCAAGTGCACAGAGGGCCGAGAGAAGAGCACAGCAGGGGATGCTCACCCACTTCTCCAATATATGTGCACACATTGAGGCAGATCTGCCCAGGGGCTCAGGTGTCATTTTCCCAGTGGGCCTTTCTTCTGCGGTGACAGTTTCTGAGTGAAATTTCTAAACCGGTTACCCACTCCATCCTTTTAAGACCACTTTCTTCCATCTGACACACACGCGGGGACCCCCCCTGGTAGTGAGCGTCAGACTGGCCTTGGACAGTCTTCTGAGACCCGAGGGTTACTGCTGGAAGCCTCCATGGCACTTACTATTGTTTTCCCCTGTGTGTTCCTTTAACCACCCCTCCAACCATACAAACTAGAATTACTATGTGGAAATAAAGTCATCAATCAATAAAATTATTTTACAGAGGAAAAGTATTCTTTGAGCTTCTCTCCCCAGCTTTTGATTTGTTACTGGTTTAAAAAAAAGAAAGAAAAAAAAAATGTGGGCAAACTCTTAAAAGTACAATTATCAACCTCTGCCAAGAATCTCCCACTGGTAACAGCTCATCCTTATACAACTTGACTATGTTCCAGGCACCCTTGTCTAGGGCTGTACAGATCATTATTTAACCATCACAATTTTCCAAGTTAGGTACCATTATTATCCTATCTTACAGATGAAGAAATTGAGTCAAAGGAAAGTTAAATAACTTGCCCAACCATAGACAGTGATTGTGTTACTGGGAATTACCTTAGATAAGATAATCAAAGGTTCACTCTAGGCCCCACAGTAGCCTATAAGATCCCATTAGAATTGAGAAGGAACCAGAGACTGGATCAAGACTGGTAGACCTATTTTCTCATATACATCACACACATGCCTCCCTTTTTTAGCTCACACATAAATGTTTTTATCTTTAATCAACAGACTGTTTTGAAAGAGAAACTTGTCATACCTCAGTACTTTGGGGAGGAGATTCCCTAGTGAGTGGCCAAGCAAACACCCTGGTCCCCCTGAACTCTTTATTGCTTTCTCTGTTTCTCCAACAGTGAGCCAGGCCCAAATAACCAAAGTAAGGTGGAAAGAGAGTGTCCAAAACCATTCTACTCTAAGCCATAAATCTCTAAGACAGCCATCTGTATAGCTAAAGAAGCTTTTTATGATAAATATATAGTGACTTAAGAATCAAACAGAAGTGGCTTTTCCAACAGAAGTCAGCCAGAAGAGGGACAGATGAGGGTTATGCCGTGGCTGCTCATATGCAGTTTGCTGACTGAACAAAATCTCCCTCCTGAAACTTAATTCCAGTCTCAAATAAGAACAAGTAGAGGGAGGCAGGAAGGGAACATAACCAGCAAGGTGCAAATATCTTCTCTGTTTACCACCACATTTAAAAGGAAAAGAAAAAAAAAAAAACCAATCTGCAAAAGATATAGTTTATATGCCCATCCAGGTTCCAACCCACTTGGGATTACCGAATTGATTTGTGCAAAATAAAATGCTTTGGAACAGATGTTCACAGCAGAATTACAAGCTCAAAATCTACAAGACCCCCCTAGTACAGAGACCAGTATCTCTGGTCTCCTGGGCCACACGCTTTCCACCGTGCTGAGCCCACCTTTTTAGATTGTGAGGAAGGACTAGAGTAGCCAAGTTTTTCTTTCCTTCTTTCTTTCCTGGGGAATCATACTGATGAGGCTTGCTTCCTTTGGATCACTTTTGAGGGATACACTTGACAGCTACAGTGTATAACTGTACAGTTTTCGTGTGTAACTATATGGTTGCAGTGTAGAGCTATTGGTGATTCTCTTCAATTTGTTAGAAAAATATCAGGAGGGGAGTTCGGTATCTACCTGGAGAGAGCCACTTGTCTTCTCCACAAATTTAATCTATTCCTAATCAAAGATAGCTTCAACTCTGTAGTTCTAGCCCCAGCACTTAATGCAAGCCATGAAATTAAAATTAATGTATCCTTTCCTTCTATGGTCAGAGAAAAGTGAAGGGATCCCCAGAGTCCAGATTTAGATCTTGCCCTATAACTCTTTGTGAACTCCTCAGCACTGTACCTGGGCTCTGAGCCTCTGATTGAGAGAACACCAGAACAAGCCCAGGAAAGGTTCAGTTTACACCTACTGTTGCCCCCAGAGGACAGCATTTTGATAGGCAAGAAATCAAGATAGATAAGGGAGGCCTGGAGAAAAGGAAACCAGCACATTTAATTAAAACACACCTAGATACAAATGATTAAAGAGGAAATATTTTTCTTTCAAAGCATAAATAATACACTGCAACAGCACCTGGGTCCTTCCCAAAGCCTGAAATGACTGCACCATCAGCTGTGCTCGTGAACTTGCCTGTAGTGGGTGCACATTTCTATTCAGTCCATGGTAAACTTGCACAGGAAAAGCTATTACACAAAACTTGGAAATGGGTAAATAAAAGTCACATATGCCAAGGAGACTGTAACAACTGCCAGAGCCACATGCACTTTCAGGCAGAATCCGGCGGTTTCAGACACAGACAATCTGAGCTGAGCATCTGCAGCACCACACACAACTCCCGAACCTGGGAACCAGGGCAGCTTCCGCAGCCAGCCAGCCAGCCCCAGGGTTCGCGCCAGCAACTTTGTAATTCATATGAAAGCTAAATATAGGTGGAGGAAACCTTTGACCCAAAACACAGAAGTACCAAGCCAGGTCGCCCTAGAGAAGAGGACCGTCAAAAAAGAAAGGGAAAACCCCGAAAACAACTTTGTCTTCACACTTTCTAGCTTCCAAAAACCTTGTACAAAACAATCTACCTTTGACCCAAAGCCCAATTCCACAAATTTGAGAAGAAAGGTACAAAACTACTTACGTATCATAATTATCCCGAAATCCTTTAGCAAAAGGGTTGTGATCTATTTTCAGTTGTGTAATCTGGAAAAAGAGAAAAAAAGATTAATATAATTTTATTTTTTATACAAAGCAGATTGGGTGTTTAAGAATATGTCATCTGCCACTTTTGACAGGGGCTAAAGGCCTACAATTTCACTAAATAGCAAGGTTTCCCTAACTGAAATTTTTGAGGGAATGGGTGGAAAGGTGAAAAAAGTATGATGAAAGTTATGTTTAAATTAATGGTGACTAAAACTAAAGTATAGCTTTCCATTAGCTCTCCCATGTGTCCTAAACTGGTTCAAAATTCTCATTTAAAAAAATGCTTGTTATGTAAATACACTTACTCAGGCAAAAATTTTTAAGGGGCACTTGAATTCATTCCTAAAAAATGTTGCCTATCTTAAATGCTTTATCATATTTGTTAGTTGCTTCTAATACACAACTTGAAGAACCCACAAGTTGCATCTTGAAATCAGTTTTGATTGAAAAATGCATATCTTTCATTTATTATATTTTCCTGTTTTAAAAGAAACACTATCACTTCTAGTAGTCAAATCAACAGTAGTAAAAAAAAGTTTTTGCAAACTTGCAAATGAGTGCTAGGAAGCTCACTCCATAGTCCCCAGTAATTTGATTTATTTTAGTTTTAAAATCATGAATGTGCATTTCTTTCGATCACCCAGAAACTGATGTTTGAAAACTAAATCAAAATTCCCAAGAGGCTCTAGAAATCCTGGTCACCTTGAAGGTGGCCCGGTGACCCGCGTCGGAGACGAATAAGCAGCGTTTTCCGACCGGTTAGGTATACAGGGAAGGTGCCCAGCAGGCCCCTAGCCCTACTCTTAAAAGGTACAGCAGAGCCAGCTGTGGCGGCTGTTGGTGCCCGAGCCGGGGATGGCCCCCGGTACCGCCGCGGGCCGCGGGAAGCCTGCGCCGCCCGCCGCGCGCCCAGCCCCCAGGCCTCCTTACATCGGTGTTCTGGTAGGCAGTGACGGCGATGAACTGAGTCTCGGGAAAAGTGAACGTCTGCACGCGCCCGGGCTGGCTGGTGTCCTCTGTGCCGTCCTCGTTCACTTCCACTACATGCAGGCGGGGCTGGTACTTGTGCAAGGACTGCAAAACCACCATCTGTCCGTCGGGAAGAAAGGGAAGCGCCCGGCGGCACGTTAGTGCGGTCTGCCCGCACGGGGCTGTGAGCCTCGGGCCGTGTGGAGTCTGCCAGGAGCCCGCCGCCCCGGGAAACTGACCGCGGGCCTCGCCCAGCTGGTGACTGGCTGGCGGAAGCAGACCTGCCCCCGTTTCGCCGGAGCACGCAACGCCCGAGCACCAGAGGAAAACCGAACCCGACCGCCCAATTCTCAGGGCCCTTCTCCCAGATCTCCTTTAAGGAGCAACAAAGATTTTCACAACCTGCAGATTCTGCGCGTTTCCTTCTCAAAATCAACCAAATATTTGTACTTGTGAAGGTTGGGAACTCGATAATTGGGCGAGGGAGGGGGGCAGGGGGGACAAGAACAACTTTGTAGCTTAATATAATTTGGGAGGACGGAAATAGAATTTTTAAAAAGTCTTTTTAATGAAGCAAAGACACATGTGTCGTTCCTCATGTTAAAGTGATGAACTGGATCTTAGGCAGGAACGAGTGTGTATAAGTGAGTGTGTGTGTGTGAGAGAGAGAAATGAGCGCTTGAGCCACTGACCTGCCCATTGTTGTTTGACGCTCCTTTGTTGTTTGTAAGTTTTAATTTTCCAAAAGAGATTTCTTGACGCATCCAGTGAGCCCCCGTGTTGGGGGAATCCGGGTGCATATAGACCCGATTTCCTAGAGAAAGAGACAAGTTGTTTACATGTGCCCGCGGCACTGCCCAGTCCCAACTCCTCACCACGTAGGACAGACACACACACACACAGACACACACCCCTTATTCCACTGTAAGGCCCGTTAGCTGGGGCTTTTTTAAGGCCGCGCTTTCTTCCTATTAACTGGGAATGATTAAAATAGCTTTTGCATAATCCTCCCCCTTCTCGTCGCTGAGTCTCTCCCCCTATCCTCCTAGTTTCCTTTTAGAAGTCATTGGCCGATCGTTTTAAAAGTCGCTCGAGCCAGTCCACAAAGGCTTTAATTAATCATTCTCACCTAAATAAGTGTCAAGAAGACGTGTTAATTGGAAGGACTTGCCTTGCACATTGGTGTCCGCTTTGCCGCAAGGAACCCATTTGCCTCCTTGAAACCTCCAGTGATTGGGATCCGCCAAAATCACATCCACAAAAATATTGTAATGAGCCGTGGGATCGAGACCAGAAATGTTAAAACTTAAAAAAGGAAACATGCGCCTATTTAAATTAGGGAGGGGGGAGACAACAAGGGGAAAAAAAAAAAAACATAAATGTTAAAGATTAAATGCAAGAAGCGCGGCGCCAGATAGCAAAGCAAAACTTATTTTCTCAGCATCGATGAGCGAACGTTTGCTGGATTGGAAATAGGGTGGTGGGGGAGAAAAAGAAGAGGGACTGAAGTCTGGGAGATCGGCGGATGAACTGGAATGGGAAGTCGGCAGGTATCACTGCCCAGGTAGAAAGCGAGGTTGGCGACCCGAATCTCCACCTGTCGGTGTATCGGGCATTGATGCCTCCCTCCCATCTCCCGGCCACAGGCCAGGACTCTCCCCCTCTCTCTCTCTCCTTTCTCCGGCCACTGACTGGCTCTCCGACCACCTTTCTAGAGCGGGAACCCCCACCCCCCCGCCCCGCTCCCCGACATCACCGCAGTGGTTATACCTTCCACTTTCCGTTTTTCCAACACCAGCCAACTCTAGGACGCGCCGGAGCGCCTTCCACTCCGCTCCCGACCCCAAATCCTCGCTGCCGCGGCGGTCACAGCCCGGGTACACATGCCCCCCGGCCGCGCCTGGAGCAGCGGCAGCCAAGAATGTAGCATTACCTTCCCTGTTTGGTGATGATCATCTCCGTTTGGTGCCGGTGAAATTTCAGCCAAAGGGGCCTGTTGCACAGGTACACCTGCGCTTTGCCAGGCACCAGCCCGGGCTGTGTGGAGGAGAACTGGTAGAACGGGGCTCCTTGGTAGGAGTGGCCGTACTGCTGCGGGTAGGGGTAGCCGGCGGTGGGGTAGCCCTGCGGTGAGGAGTTGGACAGGAGGCTGTTGTAGGCTCCGTTGGTGATGACCGGGTGGTGGGCCATGTAGCGGCTGGGGCTGCCGATGGAGAAGGCGGGGTGAGCCGGTCCGTGCTGGCCGGGGTACGGGAACATGGCACTGGGAGCAGTGGCCGCAGACTGTGGCTGGCTGGACTGAGAGAGGAGGTAGCGATCTGCAGCAGAGCCATCGAAACTGTGACGAAGCTCAGAGACCCCGTCCAAGACAGGAGAGAGTTTACTTCTCTGGACGTCCCCTGGTGAGTCCTTGGAGTCAGGAAAATTGTCTGTATCTGACTGATTCGTCATCCCCCTGGTAATTTTTTTCAAAGGTGAACTTCTCTCCAGGTTGTCAGTGGTCGAGATAATGGGATGATCGTGCAAGACAAGCTCAGATCCGCCTGAATGTGGGTAGCTGCTGCTCACATTGAGAAATTTCTTGGAGAGCATGATAGAAGGAGAAAGGCAGTGCTCCAGCTGCATAGCTCTAGAACCTGAACACTCGCCCTCCTGTCCCTGGTTTTTAAAGTCCTATTTATCATAAACTAGAAATCCACAGACCCCCTCACTAGACAGAAAGCACTTCAACCAGCAAATGCTTCTCAAAGGTTTGATTTACTTTTTTTTTTTTCCCCTGGGAGAAGAGATTGGCCAATTGACACTATGCAGCAATCAGAAAAGGCTCACTTTTGATCTTGCTGCTTGTGCAGCCGATGAAACGGCTCCTGCCATTGGTTAACTGCTGACAGTAATTTAATTAGATAGACATTAATTAGGATAATCACCTGGCTCCTGGTCGCAGCGATCATGGCAAATTGAAGGGGATGATTTTATTGTTGGTTTAGGGGGGTGGGGAATGTGTGTTGGTTTTACGTGAGCGCTGTTGTGTCACCTTTAAGCTTTGTGACCACTGCTTTAGGAAGATTCAAAGATGTGCA
Organism: Ovis canadensis; assembly: GCF_042477335.2. NCBI lineage: Eukaryota > Metazoa > Chordata > Mammalia > Artiodactyla > Bovidae > Ovis > Ovis canadensis. The sequence goes on from NC_091246.1 coordinate 153,725,637, forward strand.
ATTTACTAAACATTTCCTACCTTCCCCCTCCCCCTCCTTTGGAGCTGAGGGGCGGAGGAGGGAATTCGACGATGCTAGGAGACTTTTCGGATCTGAATGAGCCAAATATTCAGTTGAATGTAACGATTTCAAGTGCAAAGTATACAAAGCGCGAGCCGGTGGCCTCTTCTCGCCCTGTAAAAGTTCCAGAGTCTGTCTTTTCCAGTTAATACAGAAGCACAAGACACCTGAGCCAGTCCTTTGTGATCAGGTCCTGCGTGTCCTCAACGAACACCCCCACCAACGCACACCCTTTTAACTCCATACAGAAATAAATAAATCACTGCTACTGAGCGCCACAGCCATGAAAGTGAGCGGGAAGGGGGAGTCGTGGGGGAGAAAAGCAATTCAGCCACCCCATCCACCCACCTCGGGAAGATTCGGTTTCTTGGTTGAGCACAGAAACAGTGACAATCAATGATCTCCTTTTTAAGTTTTGAAATAATCATAAGCTGTCGGGTTGAAGTGCCTTAATGTATTTGCAGTGATGTTTACGAGGTCTTTCCTAAATATTTAATCAGCGAGCTTGGTCGCAGAGTATCTGAAGAGCATCTAACTGGGGGGCAGGCGCCATGCATCCCTCACGTCCCACTGCACTTCCTTCTCTCCGAGGTACGGCCTTGGCGACAGGTTCAAAAGCCTCGCCAGGAAAAGAAAGAGCCTAGTCCTCGCGCAAATGGGTTCGCTAGAAGCGCTGATCTGGGGAGACAGAGTGGAAGTGGTGTCAACGCAGTGATCTTTATGGAAGACTCGTGTGTGTGTGTGTGTGTGTGTGTGTGTGTGTGTGTGTGTAATGTTTATATAATCTGGAGGGGAGAAAAAGAATCCATGCCAATAATTTTAAAATGAGAAAGAATTTAAAGAGGGATAGAGAAAAGAACCAGTTTAAAAGGATGTTGGCACAAATAGATAGCACGAGGCCCAAAGCAACCCCGAGGTGTAAGAAGAGATCTCATGGTACTGGTTCCACGGAGCAACTCAGTCTCCGCCCGAACCAGAGAGCCAAGAGCAGCAGAGGGTTCACCGCCCAAAACTGCTTCGCGTGGCGGGCACCAGCCAGCCCGCCCTCCTGTGGCTTTCCTGGGACGGCCGAGCCGCGCGGAAACCAGGAGGAGCGCAGCGCCGGAGCTCGGCTCGGTCCCGCGAGCTGGCTGGCAGGCCGGCTCCAGGCGGGGCACCGCGGGAGCCGGCGGCGGGAGAAGCCACCCCCGCGCTCGGTGCTCGGCCCTACGCCAGCCGCCTTGCTCGGCTCCATTGTCTAAGGTCTCTAAGCGGCCCGAGAGTAGGCTCCCCAGCACCCGGGCGATCACGAGGGGGAGCCGCCCGGATACCCAGGGAGCGCGGAGGCTGGCGCGTAACCCAGGGGGACACACTCTTTCCGTGCCGGAGGCTTGGCCTGGGCGCCTCCGCCCGGTGGAGCTCGTGCCTTCCTCCGAGTGTATCTGCCTTCCCCTCGCCCCCGCCGCTCCCAGAGGGAAAGGACGCCCGGGACACTGGGTGGGTCCTGCGCTTGATAGCGAGGCGGGTTGCCAGACTCGACCTGTGCCTACGCGGGCGCATTTGGAGAGCGCCGCCTGGGTGGGCCCAGCGGTCAGCGTCCAGCCCGGACTGCGCCCGGCTGGCGGTTCGGGCGGCTCGGCCGCAGAGGGCATCAGCTGTGGCCTCCACCACCGCGCTGCAAGCAAGATCCGACGCGGGCGGCCCAGGGCTGGAAGGGTTGATGACCAGATGTCCCAGACTCAAGCCGAGATAGTTTTCTGGGAGAAAAATACAGCCAGACCCCATTTTCCTTCAAAAAGCCTCAGAAACAAGCAGGGGCTTAATTACTAAGGTGTTGTGAGGTGGGGGAAGGGACCGTGGCAATGACATTATTGATGCTTTTTTTTCCTCTTACCTCTATCGCCATTTCTCCTGAGAGCCTTTTGCCCTGTTTGGCCTACTGTTGCTTTCATTAACTTCTTTGTCCCTGAATGCCTTTCCACGGTTTCCAAGGTTGCCCACCTCCCACTCCCTGAGTGGGACAGCCTTAAGTGTGTAGCAAAAAAGGAGAAACTACCTGGGCTCTTTGTCAGGTTTTTTTATTCCTAGTACCCTGAGTTGGGTTTTTTAAAAAATGAAGAATGCTAAAATGACATGTTAAAGTTCAGAAGAGGGAGAGTGCACCTTCCTCAGTTCTTAAGGCATTGGATTAGAAGATGAACAGGAACACTCACTCAGATCATCAGGACTGCATTCAGTGATTCCTCAATACAGGTTTATGCCTTTAATATGCATCCTCAAGAAGGAAAATTAAGGTTTTTCTCAGGATCAGCACATCTGCTCTTGACTCATACTTCTGTAGAGCTGGGCTTCCCAAACTTTAAAAGTGCATATGACCCTCACCAGGATTCTGGATTCTGATTCAGTAGGTCTGTATGTATGGTGAGCTCCCAGAAGACCCAGGTGCTCCTTGTCCAAGCAGATCACACTGAATAGTGAGGCTGGAGTTTTCCATGCCCCCGTACTAGTCTAAGAGGAAAGCAGGACATCTGAGGCAAGTTTTGGTTCTAGTGCAGCAAAATCAATAAATGTGCTCATATAAGCACTCAGGTAAACACACACATCTGAAGTGGCTTATAGAGCTTGTGGTTAAATAAGTTGCTTGAATGCCCGCCTAGGCTATCAGGCCGCTGCTGCTAGCTAAAATAGCTGTGCACTCCAAGACAAAGGTGTTCACAGAGCCTCTTCTTTGGGCATCCTCCTTTTGATGGGCTTCAAATCTATAAAAATCTAGGTTTTTTGCTAGAAGGGATTTTGGTAAGGTTTTGAAATTGGGAATGTCTCCAGCATGAACCAAGTGGGAGAACGTGGTATGTGACTGTGTGAAGTCCAGGAAGATGAGGTGATCAAGTAAGAACAAAAGGCAGGCCTTGTATAAGCCTTCTCAGTCATTTTATTGTGAGGAGCTATTTTTCAGGGGACTAAAGTGAAAGAAAAAAAAGTTTCAAATGGAATGTTGAGAACAGCCCTTCGATTACTGAGACCTTCTTCTGAGGGCATATTGTACCAAAAAAATCTTTACTAGCTCTCATGAACAGTATCTGTGAGAAAAGTCACAGAACCTTATCTATGTATGGGGGAAAATCATGTATTAAAAAAAACCCAGCTTGCACACAAGTTTAAAGCAGGCAAAAGGAAAACTTCTACTAACTTCAACTTATATTTTAATTGTAAATGGTTGGCTGTTATAATCCCAACAATTAGTACATATTACATGTCCTACATAAAATATACCATCACTGTCTTTAAAAGAAGAAACCACAGGACAATCAAGAAATACTCAAAACACCTCTCATTCCACCAAAAATGAGGCTGTGAAACATACTAGGAGTTTAAGCCAATTCCACTTAAGTTTCTAGCAACTTTTCATTAGGCTACCAAGGAAAGCCTAGGATTATTCAAATAGGACAGTAATTTGGTTCATCATATTATTCATACCACCTTCAGCAGAGGCTAAGTCTCAATTCTAAATCCCCAAGTAAACTCCCCTTTAATGAAGCCTTAGAAACATTTTTACCCTATTTTCACAAAGGGAGAGACAGAATTAAATGTTATTTGTCTCCACACTTTTTGCACATTTTTTGGAGGCCCTGGTAGGGTACTGTCCAATGAATAAGTACTAATGAGAACAATTACTTACGTACATCAAGTTAGAAACAGGTTGAAATATCTCTGAAAACTGCCATCAGTCAAATTTTTGTCTTTAACAGGAAACTGGGTCCTGTTCTCAGTTAATTTAAAATGAGAGAAAACAATGACAAACTTATTGCTTATGTACTCAAGATATTAAATTCACATTATGGCTCCATTTCTCATTTTGCTTTGAAGACATTACACACCTTCTACAGCTGCCTCAGCTAAAGTCTAGTGAAGCAAGCAGTAAGCAACTAACTCCCAGACAATCTCAACATTGTTGGTGGAAATGTACCCTTTAAAAAAAATCACAAAAATCTAAATTTAAATTGCCTCCCTTTTCTTCTTATATTACTTATCTTATCTGAAATACTGGAAGTATAATGTGTTAACAAGATATTGAGTATACAATATTAACTTGTGACAAATACTTTTAATATGTCAACATTTTTCTGGGTTACTCACTAATGAGGTAGCCACTCATTAATGGCAGTCATTTTACATTTGTGAAGTTTTGTTATCATACTGATGTTTTGTGTTATCTTAAATTCCAAAGGGAAACATATCGTTGTGTGAGATTTCTAGAGCACTGTCAAATGTTATTCTGTCAATTCCACCCAGTGCCAAAAAGACCTCAGGAGACATAGATTGTAAATGTATTTTATTTTGTAAGCAACAATCAAAATATATTTGTGTTACTGATTTCTTCAAATATTAAACGGGATCTTAACAAAATTTGTCCACTTTGATGTATTCTTATACAACTTTGGAATCTGCAAAGACCCTGACTAAAGGAATAGAAGTAATTGCACAATGGAGAGTGAAGGTGTTACAGTGCTGCAAATGATGCCAGATGTCTTACTTTTAGCCAAATGCACCTTCAGAGGTCCCTTGATTTTGAGCATTAGGAACAACAGAGGACTATACACTGAAAGTATCACTAAAAGCTTTTTCCATTACTTTATTTAAATACAACAGTATCCAACATAGCTGCTAAACACTGGACAATATTTGAAGTCATAAGTACATCCACATGTTCCTCCAAATGACGTTTGGGGTCCTAAAGGAAAAAAAGAATAAGGAAAGGAAAAAAAAAACAAGAACCATATTACTGGTAGACGAATTGCTTAGATTTTTTTTTTCAGTAGCTGATGAAATCGGTAAAGAAAGCCAAACTTAAATGTATATATGTATTTTAAAATTTTGTTTTCCTAATATACTATTACATTTTCAGGATTACTAAATCTGTTAAAATATTAAGGAGCTGATAAAATAAATGAAAGGTCGATTTACACAATGTTATGATTGCAGCAGAAATTATAAACAGTCACAAGGAATTCTATACAGTTTGAAATCATCTGATAAAAAAAAGTTAAGAGCATTTTATATGTATGTATAAACCTGATTATAGGTGTATATTTTCTGCCATTCACATATATTCAATGTCTGAGAGGGTACTTTGCTCAAAACAGACATATATCAATAGACAAGAGTTCAATGTGAATCTCACCACTTCCTCTATAATTTTAATTTAATTTCTATATGATTTTAATATTTCACGAATAGTACTTTAAATCAGAAATACTCTTGGATCAAAAGTCACTATTAGTAACTTAAAAATTTAAATACAATTTGGATCAATTCTAAAATGTTAAGAATATTTCATGTAGCTATTTTGAAAAAATGTATCACAGAAAAGAATATAGATACAATCTGTTAATTTAAACCTGATCAAATCTGTATTTGAAATATAAGTTTAAAATAAGGTTTAAAGTTGCACTGTAATAAAAGGAAGTTAAATTAAAATGCTTAATATACATTTATGTTTAAGGCTGAGCTGATTAAAATATTTCAGCTAAAAACTTGAAAGCTTTGATATAAAGGGTATACACTGTACAAAATAAAAAATTCTCAATTAAAGCATTATTTTCTTATATGAATTGCTAAAATACCAAGAATCCTAACTTTAAAAAAATGTTCACCACTGAAATTACTTCTTGGCTGTTGCTTTCTGAACTACAATTTCAATACGTTGATTTCTTTAAAACACCCAGAGATACAACACGCTACAGATAATTTCAAATAACTAGACCATAATATTAAATTTTCTTAAGTTAAAAAAAAAAAAACAAGCCTTAGAGCATTTTAGGTGAATGAGTCTAACACTGGCGAGAGAAAAAGACACTGGTCTGATTCCATTATAGCCAGTTTTGCCTTTGCCACGCAGTAGGCCAAACCAGTGAAGTACGATATTTTAAAAAATGATTCTGATGATTATTAAACTTTGCAATCATATATTTTTTCAGTTTCACTTTTAATTTACTCCTTTTATTTGCTGCTAACTGTTAAACTGAATCTACATAAAGAAACTACAGCATCAGAGTTATTTATTCAAGAAATAGTTACTGAATGCTAGGATCCAAGTTGGTGATCTAATATTACATATTATAATAAAATATGTAGTGGGAAAAGACAACAAGGGTGACTGTATCATACCGGATGAAAGAATAAGATGAATTATATCTCATTTGGTTTTGGAGGGTTTCTACTGTTATTTAAACCATAATATTCAGAATGCAGTGGGATTTGACTTCATCAATTATGATATTTAAGTTAGAACCTTTGCCCCTACTGCTCTACTGGAGTAACTGGCTTTGCAGCAAATTGGTAACACACTTCCCGCAGTTATCTACATTACTTCTTGTGGCAGCTGGGTGATTCTTAGAGATTTCCCATCCAAGAATGGTCCTGGCCCAAACCTACATAGCTTGTGAGATGTGATGGGATCAGAGCATATGGTAGGATGGCTGAAAGCAAAGACAGCTTAGTGTCTTGCATCTGAAATATCAAGATTCTGCCAACATCAGCAATATGATAACCATGTTCCATGAAATGAAAAAATGTAATCAACATTCTTTAAAAAACAGTCTAATTAATCTGTAGATTCTTTTAATTGGTTGATGTGTTCCCCCCCAACCTTCAGAAAAATAGGAACTAAAATATATATTTCATCTTGGTAAAGTGAAAGAGCAAATACTTGAAACCCTTTCTCTTCACTCAGTAAAATCCAACAGGGCTTTAAGCTTTCTCAAGAATATTACCTATAAATTTAAGTCTACATATTGATAGATTATATATCATTTTAAAAACTGTTATGTATGAAATAAACCCACCATTCTATTATCTTCAAGGATAATATTATTTCAGATAAAAATAATACTTGGAAAAGTAACTCAGGATGCAAATTTCCTAATTTATTTCTATTATTTTCACTAAAGATAGTATCTCATAGGTATATATTTGTGATTTACTTCTCTATAGCTGGCAAAAAGACTCGGACATCAAATAATTCAGTGACTTTTAAATAGCATCACATTTACATGACAGAAGAAAAATGTAGAGTGAACACAGGAGAAAAAAAAATCACACAGGCTCCAAAATAGTTTTAACTCTCAAGAACATGTTATTATGTGACTATATAACCTATTATAGTACACCTCACCTGCTTGCCAACATTCTTTATTGCCAGTTGTTCAGGGGTCATCTTATCTTCTTCTTCTACAGCCTGTGATTGAAACACAAAGGACAGAGTTTCAAAGTCTAAATGTGCTTTTCCTACTGCAAAATAATCAAAGATGATGATCATCATTAATTTTCATTCACAGTATCTTTTATTCAAGCAATTTATTGGGCAAAAAAGCAATTCTGCTAATCCTTCAGGGTAATAAAAACTATCACCACCTTCATTTTGAAAACAGACTTAAGAAATTTGTCCAAAAAAATCCCCCAAAACTGAAAATATCAAATTGGATCACCAAATGGAACTGTTAACCATTTGAAAACTGTTACGGAATTATCTGATGGATGGCTACACTGGAAGAAGGAAGAACGTAAGGCAGCTGCTTGTGGCACTGGGGCACTAATTAGTTTATTTTGTCTTCTTTTCCTACTTTCTGTATGTTTCTCCCACAATTTCCTATTATTTTTGTCTCCTTTTTCTTGTCAGCCAAACCCATGCATACCCATTATCTATTAGGAGGCTTCCCAGGTGGCACTAGTGGTAAAGAACCCATCTGCCAAGGCAGGAGACCTAAGACACACAAGTTCAATCCCTGGGTGGGGAAGATCCCCTGGAGGAGGGCATGGCAACCCACTCCAGTATTCTCGCCTGGATAATCCCATGGACAGAGGAGCCTGGCAGGCTACAGTCCAAGGGTTCACAAAGAGTCAGACATGACTGAGCAACTAAGCACAGCACAGCAAGACACTTAGGATCAAGGACCTGCTGCTGACTTTTGATCCACACCTAAAAGATCATATAGTATCTTCCCTTAATACTTTCACATATTTAAATCTCTAAAAGTAAAATATGTATTCAGAAAAATTCCTCATTTCTCCATATGATTTTTCATAATCATGAAGAAATAGAGTAATCTGAGGTTTTCAACACCAAAAAATTACTTGAATTAAATGCCAAATCAAGTAAAAATTAAGTCAATCAAACCATATAAACAAATCACTTTCTACTATTTTCAGAGTCAGCTACAAAGTTTATGTGTAAGATCATAAATTTTCTAGCAGAATAATTTGAAATAATTACAGCATTTATATTAGCTACCACTCTTGCCCTCTACCCTAATAATGGCACCACCACATAAACTCTTTATTGAGAATTCTAAGTTTAAGGAACCTCCTTCTTAACAGTTTTGAGTATGCCACTGCCTGAAACTAGGACTCTGCATCAGGTGAACTCCGAGTCTATGATTTATTCATAGCATTTTAATAAATGGAAAATGAAGAAAATTTAAGTATCATCAATCTTAAGAAATAATACCACAGCACTTAATATGGTTACAAAGAGTAGGGGGTGGGTGGTGAGAAGGTAGGGGTAGAAAGCGGGAAACCAAAATCCCAGTGAGGGTTAGATTTGGATACTCTAAACTTAATAATCTCACAGCTGCCAAATTTCTTCATGTGTGAACAATGAACATGTAGGAAATGCAATCATCAGACATTTCCCATAAACTGGGAAGTTTGGCTGCATTTCACACCTTCTTAATAGTTTTGTAAACAGAGAACTTGAAAATGAGCAAAGATGGCAAGTATCTAATTTTATAAATGGACAAACTATCTGGAGAATTTTCCCCAGTAGAACCAGCCTAAAGAGAAAAGATGGTGAATAAGTATTGTATCTATCTACTGATTATTAAAGGATCCTTATTTACAACACATCATTAGGAAATATATTTATGACTCATAAGACTGAAAGAAGAGAAAATAAGTTAATAACACTCCAAATCCAGAATTCCCTAGACAGAGAATATGTTCATTTTCAGAGTCAGATGTCACTCATTATTCTTAGCTAGTTATAACAAGGATCTCCAAAATTGTGTCTCCCATTATCTTAGTGTCTTACATACATGTAAGCACTGGCAACATATAAAAAGTTTGTCTTTCTAAATTACCTTTACAAATCATGACACTGTATCTTACCAATCTGAAAACATTAGATGAATGGAACAATTCACACGAGTTTGTACTCTATATCCATTCAGTGTTAGCTGTTCCATGCTCATGCCAACAATAGTACTTTACAGTATTGGAAGGAGGTAAGGGTTTTGGAATTTGGCTCAAATACCAATCCATGTACAAAACAGTTATTATGCAGTATTCTGGAGTGTTGCAAATATCAAAGATGGCAGACATGCAAAGATGAAAGTAAAAAAACCACATAAAGCACTGATCTTATTTGAAAGGTTAAACAAAATATAAAAATAAAAAGAATATAAAAAGCTCTCACTCGGTTTTTAAAATCTTTTATATCATTTAACCACTTTACCAATTAGTTTTTCCATTTCCAATAATTAAAAGAGAGAGTTCACAAACTCTTTGAGAAGTGCAGATGGTAAAAAGTACTCCCAGCCATAGATGCCATCTGGAAAATGAGGAGCAGCTGTAGATTTAGGCATATACGAAGGTTGCAAACCCCCATGACAAAAGAGTAAGCACATCTCTTACATTCTGAGATAGACCAGATCATCACAGCAAACCCCTAAATATTTTCTCCATCTACCTAAGTTACCTTTATCACTTTACCACTCTGGGCAAGACCAGTTCGTCTTCATTCTGGCTAGTCACCAGGAAAAATTAAGAAATGGTACCAGCAGAAACAAATGAAATTCAGGCACAGGCAATGTCCTCACTAGGGGAACTTCTGTGTTTATGGCAACTTCTGTGATTTGGCATCAAATTTTGCTTTTGCATTCGTGCTCTTCGGTTTACTCAACCAACAAAAAAGCACTGAAAATGTTTGTGGCTATTCACACGAGAAACGTTTTTAACAGTTTATCAACAAAGACCCCCAGATGGCTATCCCATCATGCACGGTCTGCACAGTTCTAAGAAATTCCTGGAATTTTGTCTGTTATGTTATCACAATCCCCTCAGATGTACCCCTTTTCTTAAAGAGGCTTTTACCAAACCCATTAATCTCACTGTCTTTTTTCTGGTAATGGTCAGATTTCTCAAATGGAAAACCTCTGTTTTAAATTTGACCATTTTTTTTCCCTTTGACAAACATGGATTGGATCCTTGGCACTTCATTAATATGATTTTAAGGATCTTGCCACCTTGTAAATTCCAATAGATTCCGTTTCCCTGGACTTTTTGAAGACCTTTTCTAATACACCCTTTTCTTCTTTAATTCTTTCCTCTGCTTTTATGACATCATGTCTCTTATTTCACTTTACTGTTGTTCAGTCACTAAGTCGTGTCTGATTCTTTGCAACCCCATGGACTGGAGCATGCCAGGATTCCCTGCTTTCACTATCTCCCAGAGTTTGCTCAAACTCATGTCCATTAAGTTGGTGATACCAAGCAATCATTCTACCCAAGCCCATTTCTTGGGCTTCTTTTTTTCCCTTGGACATGTTTGCTGTATTCACTCTATAACATGCCATGCTCCCAATCAAGCACATGCTTTATAAAAATCACGTGTATGGTATATTATTTCATTACTTAACAATCTCTGCATAACTGCCAATGTAACATAGGCATTTTATTTTTTTTTTGATTTTTATACAGTCAATGAATTGACTACTTAACTGAAAATCACATTATGGGTTATGAGGATTGAGAGTAAGTTTAAAGAAATGGCTTTTATAAAACATACTTGGGAAAGCAAAATTAACAAACATGAAACAACTAGAAAACTCTCAGAAAGTATGACAGGTGTGAATATGGAGAACAAAAAAATGGGTTTCCTACAATCACTAGCAATTAAACGTTAACATATACATAGTAATTTACAGAATCCTTAAAACATTCCAGTGAAATAGTTAATCTACATTTTTACATAAAGAAATTAGGCACTATCTCCTTCCTATATGTTAATTACATCAATATTTATACTATAAATTTTCTTTCTAACTCTCCTTTTGAAAGTGCTTATAACACTCCAGTACATTTCATGCATGTCCTCAAGAGTAGAATTTTCATTATTTTATATATTAGTAAGTAACTACTAAGTACTCACTACAAGTAAGACAGTTCTTCAAGAAGGTCACATTTGAGGTTTACTTTACCTGCCTATAAATCACAAATTATAATACAGTATGAAACAAACAAACAAGGAGTATACTCAATGAATAATGGGGACACACAGCCAATAATAAGTCACAATAAAATTGTGACTTAAATATAGTCCTATCTATCTCCAAAGACCTCAAAGCAACATTCATGGCAATTTGGGAAATAATTTGTTTTTAATGACACATTCAGGGAAGCCGAATAAAGCAAACCCATGGTTTATTAAGTGACCCTGAACAGTGTAAATTCTAAAAATACTAAAAGGAATCCAACTTTAAAATGTAATTATATAAAACATATAAAATAAACAGCATATGTGTGTGCCCATACAAGTGTTGTATGCATAACAGAAACTGTAGTTTAGCTTGTAGAAAAAGTTCCTATGGCAGAGTCTACTACTAGTTACATACCCAATATACGTCTTTTCCTTCTTTTGTAATATAGCCTTGATTTTATTAAACGCAGCTATGCTCCCAGATAAAAGACTGTATTATAGAGCCTTTCTCAAAGCAAAGTATGTCCACTTGATTAAGTTCTGCCAATGAGATATAATCAGAAGTGCTGTGTGGGACTTATAGAAAGGATCCTGAAAAGGAACTGATTTATCTGAGGAGTATCCTTTTTTGCCCCTGCATTGAAACTCAGATGGGATGGCTAAAGCTTTAGCAACCACCAGGAATCACGAGGAAATACAAAGGACAAAAGCCAATACAGGGAAAGTGGGGCAAAAGATGGAGATATCTGGGGTGTGCAGTAATTTCAAAGTTTCACATGGCCTTGAACTGAAAGAGATATACACTCCTATCTTGTTTAAGCCATTGTTACTTCAAGCTAACACAATCTTGGTTATAAATAAAACATACTTGGTGCAAAAACTGAAAAACATCCAGGATTTACATGAAGTATAAAATTCCCCTACCATCCACCTTGGAGGTAACACTGTTAACAGCATAATACATTGAGTTATATGAGAGATAGGTTATCACTGGAAAATGGAGGGAAGGTAACATAGCAGGAACTTTTAATATTGCTACACAATTTCATCTTATATACATAAGTTTAAAATATTTCTTTAAGTTAGTACTTATAGAATTTCATTCTTCATAATAAACCCTTAAAAGAGAACATGTTAGCTTAAAGAGCTACATGCATGTAAAAGTGAAAGATAAAATGGGAGATGGCCTTAAAAAATGTCATATATCAATCTTTATTTTCCCACTAGTGGCACATTCTCCCAAACCACTTTTTTTCTATTTGAAAAGAAAAAAGAAACTACTTATATTATTAACTTTTTCTTTGAATACTTTATAATAAAGTTGAACTTTTTTTCATGTTTATATGCCACTTGTCTTCAGTGAGTTTTCCAGTTTTGTTATCAATTTATTATTGTTTTTTAAATTATTTTGTAGGAATTATGTGTCTATTATGTACTCTTTGGATACTAGCCTTTTCTGCATTATAGGTATAAATATTTTCTGCTGGCTGGACTTCTAACAAGCATCCAATAAATGTCATTTTTATTGCAGACAAACTTTATTGCTAATCAAATATTTAAAAGCTCACTGATATTTTTACTAATAGTAAAGTAACCTTTGGGAAGCTTGACCGCATCTTTACAAATATTGAGTCTTCCCTTACAGAAACAAGGGAATCTATTCACAAATGCTTTTTTTTAAAAACTGTATTTCAAAGAAGTCATACATATTTATACATTTACATTTTTATGGTAGTTATTCCTAAGTATTTTGTAATTTTGGACGCTACTGTGAATTGATTTGCCTTTTATAACTCATTTCACCATATGTAACTGCGTGGTTACTGTAACCTATATAATTCTCAATCGTAATAGTTCTAATAGTATTCTAGTTTAGTTTCATGTATTTCTATGTTTGATTGCAAACATATCTTATCATACTTAAATAATGATAATCTGGCCTGATTTCATAATATTTATATATTATTTTGTTTTTCTTATCTTATTGCACTAGCATAAAACAAGACTTTCTTATTTAATACAGCTACTTTAGTAAACCAAATGTAATCATGTAATTACTTATTTTATGTTACATAAAAGTTGTATCCAAACTTTCTTTCAGGTTACTGAGCAGGAAGTTTTTCTACCCAAAATGTAAACTATCAAATCTCTGAATTTACAGGGCCACATGTTTGAAAGCAAAGTGGATTTTTATGTTTTTATGCTATTCTTAAAGATGTCTTCTACAATTCCTTTTTTCACTGGCGTACTTATTTACAAATATCTGATCAAATATTATCAGTCTTGAAATACTGATGCATCTTGGCATGAATAAACTAGTAGATTTGAAATAAAAGAGTTGTGGGTGTTGAAGTTCAGTAATTATAGAGAAATCAACAATTAACAGTCAAGCAGAATCTCAGCGTGGACTTCAGACCTGAAATCAAAAAGTTGATATAAAAGAATTTAATTAATTTTCTAACCTTCTTTCACTTTCAGAGCTAACTGGCACCTAACTATAATTACCTTAGTTTAAAACGCCAACCAATTAAAAAGAATACTATGAGGAACTAGTTGTATGGGCCTTTCTTTTTATATTTTAAGTGTTACTAAAAACTCCACCACATTCTCTTTCAATCACAGAGGGAATTACAGCCCCAAATTTGGACTCCTTCATATCACAGCTTACACATTGTTTTCATTTTATAACCAAACCTTACAAGTTTTTGAGTACTACAGAGATTTTTTAAAACTGTAAAATAGGAAAAACTTCTGTGGATGGGCAGCAGTAACCATAAATAGGTTATTTCCTGGCAGTGATACCAATAAGAATTTATTTAAACTTGTAATGTTACAGAGAAATGAAAACCATTCCTACAGTCTGCTGAATAATAACTTGTCTTAACTTTTTAATTTATAAAAGTTAACTGTTTTAAATATGATAAACAATTTCTTTAATCTCTACAACATATACTAGAAACATTATATATATATTTCCCTATAATCTAGAACCAATGGAGATTTCTAGCTGGAACACTATATATAAATCAGGGCAATGCTCTTCAAGTGAAAAGTGAAAGTGAAGTCGCTCAGTCGTGTCCGACTCTTTGCGACCCCATGGGCTGCAGCCTACCAGGCTCCTCTGTCCATGGGATTTTCCAAGCAATAGTACTGGAGTGGATTGCCATTTCCTTCTCCAGCGGATCTTCCCGACCCAGGGATCAAACCCAGGTCTCCCGCATTGTAGACAGACGCTTTACCGTCTAAGCCACCAAGGAAGTCTGCTAGATTTTAGCTTGTATGGGCCCATAAGCATTTTTTGCAAAGCTCTCCATTCTCTCAAAAGACTGGTTGTTAACTCTTGGCAAATCTTATACACTATCTCTTGGCTAATATTTTGTAAGATGTCTTTAAATTAAAAAGAAAAAAAAATTTTTTTTTAGTTGCTGTGACAACTAATATCAATTTTAACTGTCTCCAAAAGCTCTAACCCTTGCTGTCAATTTTTAGTCCCACTTAGTGAACTGCTTATTTAAACTCTATTTTTCTTTTTTGCCACACTGTGGCTTGTGGGATCTTAGTTCCCTGACCAGGGACTAAATCTGTACCCTCAGCAGTTAAAGTGTGGAATCCTAACTAATGGACTGCCAGAGAATTCCTTACTTGTTCAATCTCTTTCCATCCTTTCCCAATCTTTCAGTGCATGCATGTGTGCTAAGTAGCTTCAGCTGTGTCTGACTCTGTGCGACCTTATGAACTATAGCCCACCAGGCTCCTCTGTCCATGAGATTCTCCAGGCAAGAATACTGGAGTGTTTTGCCATGCTCTCCTCCAGGGGATCCTCCCGACCCAAGGATCAAACCTGCATCTCCTTCACTGCAGGCAGATTCTTCCCCAGGGAAGCCCCTCAATCTTTCTACTTCTACTTAAATTGGAAATGTTAACAGTGTTAACATACTTCAAGTTACCTAGGCAGGGGAACTTTAATTCATCTTTGAGTCCTTCTTCTTTCACCTTATCTATCCAACTGGCACATTTTATTTTACTAATCTGTTGATACCTCTGTTCCTACTACCACTGCTATAATCCACACAGACACGTACTACCTTTTGTTTGGGTAACAGGAAGTTCCTCCTAAGAAGAATTTCCATTTCAAATCTCCTCTTAGAATACTTTCTTCTATACTCTTGTTAAATTATGTTTCTAAAGTCAGGTTCTGGGTATACCATGACCCTAATCAAAAAATAAACTATCCAGACTGTTACTTGACTTCAGTAATTTAAAAATCTCTATTCCCCACTATTTACCCTTTTATGTATACGCTTCTTAAGTATTCTACCCAAACACAGCTTCCTAAAGATGCCCTTGCCTATTTTGTCTCCGAGTCTTTGCTCATGACATTCAGCTGGCTTGGGGTAACATTTCTTTGTATTTCCAAATCTTACTCATGCTTTAAGGTCTAGTTCAAACATTATTATTTTCTAAAACAGCATCCTGGGTCCTTCCCAGCTGAAAGGAAAAAGCTTTGAACCACAGGACTTCACCTGCACTTCTCTATGGCAGTGTTCTCTACGTTCTAACTTGAATGGGTATACAAATTTCTTGGAAATCTTGTTAAAATGTAGATTCTGATTTAGCAGGTCAAAGAGCCTGCATTTCTAACAAGATTACAAGTGAAACTGACGCAGCTGGTCTGTGGAAAATTTGAATACGAAGGTGTTATCAAACACACCAGTTATGGTCTAGTACTCTGGTACTGCACTTTTCTTACTGCTCTTATTTTCCTAAAAATGAAGGAAGAATCCCTGTTTTCACTGAAAATTGTTCAGAAGATATTTGATAAATATTTGTAACCATAACACTGTACATACAGTATGTATATATGTTTTACAAATCACAGATTTTCGACCCTTTAATAGATCACAAGCTATATGTCCATGTACATAGTATGTATATATGTAACTGAAACAGAATGAAATCAAGTCAAATGAGAAAGAAAATAGAATATATCATTTGTAAAAGGGTAAATATTGTTTCATAGAACTTCTGTTGTAATCCCTGGAAAAGGGAAAGGCTACCCACTCCAGTATTCTAGCCTGGAGAATTCCATGAACCGTATAGTCCCATGGGCTTGCAGAGAGTCAGACACAACTGAGTGACTTTCACTTCACTTTACTTCTGTTGTAATATATACACATACGTACAAATACATTGCATGTACTGGGTTGAAATGTAAAATCTATTCTTTATATGGATTTTTGTCAAAAAAGTAGAAAAACACGTTATGAGTTGAACCATGTCCGCCCTAAAAGGATATATTGAAATCATAACCTTGGTTATAGCTTAGAATTATGCTGCCACAAGCCAAAGAATACCTGGGGACCAAGAGAAGCTGGAAAAGGAAAAGAAGGACGCTCCCCTGCTAGAGGCTGCACAAGGAGTAAGGCCCTCCCAATACCTTGATTTTGGACTTCGAGCTTCAGATTGTAAAAGAACAGAAATCTGTGAATAAAACATTATCGTGACCACGTATACTTGTGTGTGTGTGCGCATGTGATCAGTCTTTCAATCACATCTGACTTTTTGCAACCCTATGGACTGTACCCTGCCAGGCTCTTCTGACCATGAGATTTCCCAGGCAAGAATACTGGAGTGGTTTGCCATTTCCTATTCCAGGGGATCTTCCCGAACCAGGAATCGAATCCAGGTCTTCTATGTCTCCTACATTGGCAGGCGGATTCTTTACCACTGAGCCACCTACACTTTAGCGTACAATAAACATTTTTAGGAGATTCTCAAAAGTATCACTTTTCTTACATCCTCATATGAAGTGGTCTCCCCTTGCTCTTCTCCTTTATATCATCCTGTTCACTGTCTTCACAGCACTAATTATAATGTATTGTGTTGTGTTTATTTGTTGACTTTCTGTTTCCTCTGCCAGAAAATAAATTCCACGAGGATAGGTCTTATTTCTTACTATACCCCCAGAGCCTGACATCTATCTAACTGGTTTCCAATAAATACTTATTTAATGAAAAACAGGAAACTTCACGTTACGTGTTATGAAGTGTTAAATGCTGCTGTTGTTCACATCTCCTTGTTCCTCCTTCCCTTTCAAGAAAAAGTCCTCTGAGTAATGGAGAGATTTCAAATGTACAAGACCATTTTACACGGTCTACAACCGGGGCTGGCTAACTACAGGCCATGAGTCAAATCTCGCTGGATGCCGATTTTACTAAGACACAGCTTCACAAATTCCTTTGTGTATTTACTGTCTGTGGCTACTTTTACTCTGTAACCGCAGAGTTGAGTAGTTGCAACAGACTGGATGGCTGGGATGGCCTGTACAGCCTAAAATATTTACTGTTTGATCTATGAAATAGGCCACTCTGCTTTTAACTGTTTATATAATGCCTGATATCTAACTGCACATATTCTAAAGGTTATAAGAAATAAACGCTGAAAATAAGTTTTTACCTTATTGTAATTTTTTGCTAATTCCAACATCTCTTTTACCACTGATTCATTATGTTTACAGTGTTCACTGTAGTCCTGAAGTGTCAAACCTTCCATCCAACTCTTCTTATGCAAATTTAATAACATCTAAAAAACACAAAGAAAAATTAATTATGCTTCTATACTGAAGAAATTTCCTTTATGTCTTGAAAAACAACTTCACAAACAACTTTTGGAATTAATGAATTTAAATTTAATTTTATTAATTTAAATAAACCCTAAAGAGTATCCTCCTAAATCTATATTAACAAAACTCTAAGGAATACTCCAACCCCATGGCCTTTGCAGTCCCTCTGCCTCAAAGGCTGTTTTCTTTATCTTTCTATAGCTTACTTTTCTCACTTCCTTAGAGATAGATGCCACTTCTCACCACCTTATAAAAAAGCCACTCCACACTATCCTAAACATCTTTCTTTCCTTAACCTGTTTATTATTTTTATAACACTATAAACAGCTGAAACTTGTGTTTTCCTGTTTAGTGCATTTCTTTCTCACTAAAGAGAAATCAACAGGGCAAGGACTTTAATTCAAGATCACCAAGATCTAGATTCTAGAATCTAGATCATACTCTAATCATAGAATATAATCAATAAGTATATACTGAGTGAATGAAACTACTATGTTATGCATAGGATTTCTAACAGTTCATATAGCCCAGCTTTCAAATACCAAGATAAGGAGGTAAATGCTCCTATTTACTGAATGACTTTGTGTCAGTCTTTCTGAGCCTTTGTTTACAGTATCTATGAATTGAAGGCTTATAGATAATCTCCAAGTTTCCTTCAAATTTTAATATTCTGTCTATAACTTCTTAAATTTAAATTTTATATCAAAATGAAAAGTCATAAAACTGGGAAGAAAATCAGATTCATCCAGTTTGCAATCACATCAGCAAACTAGGATCAGATCCTATTAATGATCACGGAACTAAACACCTTAGCTCATTATTTCTTAAATTGGACTCGTAGTTCTGAGGACATATTCTTGGAAATTCATCAGTTTTCAAGTTCAAATTCCTAAGACAGTTTTTCTTAAAGTCCTATTCTATAAATAATGTCCTTCAGTTGAGGACTACCAGTGAAGAAGAAAAGTTTTCTAAATGATAAAATTACACAAGATCAAAAAAATGGTGGCTACAGAATGATTGATGTTTTCTTGCTATGAAAACCAGTATACTTTATTTAACTTTTTATTTTATATTGGGGTGTACCGATTAGATTCAGGGGAACAGCAAATGGACTCAGCCATATGTATACATATAACCATTCTCCCCCAAAGTCCCCTCCCATCCAGGCTGTCATATACCATTAAACAGAGTTCCCTGTGCAATACAGTAGGTCCTAGAAGCAGTATACTTTAAGTGAGATCCACAAGGCATGAGGCTCTAAAGACATAGTCAGAAGTGAGTTTAGTTTAAAAGAACTGTTTGCAGCTAAAATCAGTACAAAGTTTTCCTTATGCTGAAGAATAAGCTACAAGTCAAAATCATCTATGAGAACTTTCAAGACACAAAAGCTCCAAATTCCCTGATTGCTCCCCTAGGGCTCATGGAGGCAAGAGTAGTTTGAAAACACCTGGAAAACTCCCGAACATGTAGCCCAATTTCTTTGCTTCCCATCTACACCATGGATAATGTTTTAGAAAATACATCTTCAGGAAGTTTTGGTGCAGCTGCAACTACCAATGTTATAAGAAAGTGAAAGTGTTATTCGCTCAGTTGTGTCCAGCTCTTTGTGACCCCATGGACTGTAGCCCACCAGGTTCCTCTGTCCATGGAATTCTCCAAGCAAGAATACTAGAGTGAGTTGCCATTTCCTTCTCCAGAGGATCTTCCCAACCCAGGGAATGCTATAAAGCTATAAATGCTATATAGCTATATATACCAATGTTATAAAGCTACCTATGATTATTGAGAACAGGCTTTTTGTACACATCAAAAGCAAACCAAAAAATTTCCCAATGAGCAGAATATCCCACCCTGCCTGGACAAGGATTGCACTGGGCCCCTCAGGTAAGACTTGGAGTTAAGTATACAGGTTGGTGGGACAAGAATAAAGGCAGGGGCTTTTGACATTAAGAAAGCACATGAACTGAGCTATGCTAGGAATATAAATATACTATTAATTAATTATTTATATGTGTGCTTTTTTTATATCAAGGATGGTAGCTAAGGTATCAAGAATGGATACTATAAAAGAAAGAAGAAAAAGAAAGTCTGATGTAATTAGATGGATATTTCCAAACAGTTGGGTCTCAGATATAAGACTGACAATATATGTATAATATATTTATGTATCTGAATGAATTTTTCAGTTTGTGTCTGAGTGGTACCCTTCTACCCATGGCCTGCACCTAGTCTACATAAAATTAAAACAAGTGTTGAAAGTGTACTTTCAGTTATCAACTAAATCTACCAAAGCTGGTATGAACTTTGGAACAAAAGCAAACAGATGGAAGAGAGCTTTACGGCTCTGTGTCTCCCTCAGGTCAAGGAAGAACTGGCCCCCTGCAGCACCCCACTCAAAACCATGCTCAAGCACCTAGGACCTATGAGGGAGTTTATTGGTGGCTTAGAAGTTTTAAATCAATAGTTTATCAAACTTCAGAAAATCTTACATGGCACATGCTCCCCACAAAATATAAATGAGCCAGAAAACGGAAGTGATTTGGTTGAAAGAGGGAGTATTATAGGGAGCCCTCTTATTTCACCTCCCACACACCATATGCACTAGAATCCCTTCTAAGGTAACTCTGTGGGGAACACTTTCAACTAGTAAGAAGATCTTGTTTACTACTGATTACTTATCATGTTTGAACTTCAGAGTGCATGTAGCATTCAAAGCTTATTGCTGTCAACAGTACTCATGCTCTTTAAGACTTTTTAAAGTCTTTCTCAGAAACGCAAGAAGCCTATTTGGAGGATGACCAATTGCAGTAATAAAGAAAGAAAACAGCAATTCAGATTATAATTTTAAAAAGCAATAGGCAGAATATTTCTAACTAGTTGAGAGAAAAATGTACTCAAGATAACTCTAAATTAGTAGAAGCTAAAGAATGCTAATTTACCAAGATCCTAGGTAATTTGTAAAGTATCAAATTTTACCCCCAAAAGATGTCATTTTCATTATAGGGGACTGGAATGCAAAAGTAGGAAGTCAAGAAACACCTGGAGTAACAGGAAAATTTGGCCTTGGAATACAGAATGAAGGACGCCAAAGGCTAACAGAGTTTCCAAGAAAACGCACTGGTCATAGCAAACACCCTCTTCCAACAACACAAGAGAAGACTCTACACATGGACATTACCAGGTGGTCAACACCGAAATCAGATTGATTATATTCTTTGCAGCCAAAGATGGAGAAGCTCTATACACTCAGCAAAAACATGATCAGGACCTGACTGTGGGTCAGATCATGAACTTTTTATTGCCAAATTCAGACTTATATTGAAGAAAATGGGGAAAACCACTGACCATTCAGGTATGACCTAAATCAAATCCCTTAGGATTATACAGTGGAAGTGAGAAATAGATTTAAGGGACTAGATCTGATAGAGTGCCTGATGAACTATGGATGGAGGTTCGTGACATTGTACAGGAGACAGGGATCAAGACCATCTCCATAAAAAGAAATGCAAAAAGGCAAAATGGCTGTCCAAGGAGGCCTTACAAATAGCTGTGAAAAAGAAAAGGAAACACATAAGCATCTGAATGCAGAGTTCCAAAACATAGCAAGGAGAGATAAGAAAGGCTTCCTCAGTGATCAATGCAAAGAAATAGAGAAAAGCAATAGAATGGAAAAGACTAGAGATCTCTTCAAGAAAATTAGAGATACCAAGGGAACATTTCATGGAAAAGATGGGCTCAATAAAGGACAGAAATGGTATGGACCTAACAGAAGCAGAAGATATTAAGAAGAGGTGGCAAGAAGACACAGGAGAACTATACAAAAAAGATCTTCACGACCCAGATAATCACGATGGTGTGATTACTCACCTAGAGCCAGACATCTTGGAGTGTGAAATCAAGTGGGCCTTAGGAAGCATCACTACAAACAAAGCTAGTGGAGGTGATGGAATTCTGGTAGAGCTATTTCAAATCTTAAAAGATGATGCTACGAAAGTGCTGCGGTCAGTATGTCAGCAAATCTGGAAAACTCAGCAGTGGCCACAGGACTGGAAAAGGTCAGTTTTCATTCCAATCCCAAAGAAAGGCAATTCGAAAGAATGCTCAAACTACCTCACAATCGCACTCATCTCACACACTAGTAAAGTAATGCTCAAAATTCTCCGGGCCAGGCTTCAGCAATACGTGAACCATGAACTTCCAGATGTTCAAGCTGGTTTTAGAAAAGGCAGAGGAACCAGAGATCAAATTGCCAACATCTACTGGATCATCCAAAAAGCAAGAGAGTTCCAGAAAAACATCTATTTCTGCTTTACTGACTATGCCAAAACCTTTGACTGTGTGGATCACAACAAAATGTGGAAAATCCTTCAAGAGATGGGAATACCAGACCACCTGACCTGCCTCTTCAGAAATCTGTACGCAGGTCAGGAAGCAACAGTTAGAACTGGACATGGAACAACAGACTGGTCCAAATAGCAAAAGGAGGACGTCAAGGCTGTATATTGTCACCCTGCTTATTTAACTTATATGCAGAGTACATCATGAGAAACACTGGACTGGAAGAAACACAAGCTGGAATCAAGATTGCTGGGAGAAATATCAATAACCTCAGATACGCAGATGACACCACCCTTATAGCAGAAAGTGAAGAACTGAAGAACCTCTTGATGAAAGTGAAAAAGGAGAGTGAAAAAGCTGGCTTAAAGCTCAACATTCAGAAAACGAAGATCATGGCATCCGGTCCCATCACTTCCTGGCAAATAGATGGGGAAACAGTGGAAACAGTGGCTGACTTTATTTTTTGGGGCTCCAAAATCACTACAGATGGTGATTGCAGCCATGAAATTAAAAGACACTTACTCCTTGGAAGTAAGTTATCACCAACCTAGACAGCACATTAAAAAGCAGAGACATTACTTTGCCAACAAAGGTCCGTCTAGTCAAGACTACGGTTTTTCCAGTAGTCAAGTATGGATGTGAGAGTTGGACTATAAAGAAAGCTCAGCGCTGAAGAATTGATGCTTTTGAAGAAGCTTTTGGAGAAGATTCTTGAGCGTTCCTTGGACTGCAAGGAGATCTAACGAATCCATCCTAAAGGAGATTAGTTCTGGATGTTCATTGGTAGGACTGATGTTGAAGCTGAGACTCCAATACTTTGGCCACCTGATGCAAAGAGCTGATTCATTGGAAAAGACCCTAATGCTGGGAAAGATTCAGGGCAAGATGAGTAGGGGATGACAAAGGATGATATGGTTGGATGGCATCACCGACTCAATGGACATGAGTTTGGGTAAACTCAGGTAGTTGGTGATGGACATGGAGGCCTGGTTTGCTGCAGTTTATGGGGTTGCAAAGAGTCAGACACGACTGAGCGACTAAACTGAACTGAAAAAATGCTAATTCATCAAGATGCTAGGTAATTTTTCAAGTATCAAATTTTACTACTATAAAAAGGTGTACAAATTTAGATCTGAATATCTGAAAATCCTTAAAATGCATTTCCCTTTTGACTCACTCATCCTAAGTAACCATGATACTTTTTAAAAAACACAATACAGTTACAATCTAATTTATTCCTTTCAAATTTGGAAAGTTATCTATTTAGCAATTTAGTGACAAAAGGTCATTTTTATGGAGAAGATAAATTAATCAGAAAATCACAGACCTAGAAGAAAGATTTTTATAATTTATCATAAAACCAAGGTGGAATTTTTGTTTCCTACTTCTTCTAACTTCTTCCTTCTTCTAACATAGCAAGAAGTTAAAACTGTCTTTCACTTTTTCCAGTAAAATATTCCTTTATTTTATGCTGCAATTCAAGAGGAATGAAAAAACTTTTGAATACAATGAAAGAGGTCAATAATTTAAATTCAAATAAACCAGGTAATAGTTCAACTGTTTGAAATAGACATTTTTCCTTCTCAAAGGTAAAAAATTTAAGCTCACCTTCTGTTCCAATTCATTTTTCCGATAGTTAATAGTAATGGAGTAATAATGTCTGTTTAGTCCATGAATTAATGCCTATATAGATAAATGATTAGAAAAAGGACAAATCAGTATTTTTCATCTAATAAAATAAATACAGCTGTTTGAAAATATTGACATATCCAGTAGACAATACCTTTATATCTTCTAAACATGACTTTTTATCCAAAATAAATATTAAACTATTTTTTTCTCAGCTAAAGTTTAGGAGTGAGGTTCTGAGGTATGGGGCACACATTCTTTAAGGCATGAAATAGCAGCATAGATTCAACAGTTTTAGTAGCCTTGCTCAGAGTTAGATACAGTTTGACTTTATCATTATCTAACTTAGAAATTAACTATTCATAATTTAGAAATAGCACATAATTTATTAAGTCTAATTTTATGATCATCTAGGCAGTGGCTCTTTCTTACTTAGAAAAAAGCCTAAAAAGCTGTAACAAAATAATTGTTCCTTCACCCACAACATTAATCTGGAGTTTCCCTTTTTAATTCATTTCTAATATTTGAAAAGTAACTGTCTGCACATGTCTCTAAATTAATAAAATGGAATCTGTTCTGTACTGGATCTAGTGACAGGCAATCTCACTCAGCAGTACTTGTAGATATCACTTGGGCTAAATTTATATTTCTTTGTTAGTGTCCCTGTTAATCTTTCATACTCCCTGTGTTAGTTTTACTACTTTTATCCAAATACCGTAATTGAAAATCAAGTAGGTAGTGCCTTCAAGTTCAAAAGTGGGAATTTCAGCAGAAAAGTTGAATCTCTAAAATATGGACCTGTCTGTTTCCCTATTTGGCTAATGGAAACTTCTTTCCACTGTACTTGATCACCAAGAAAAACAGGGAAACCATAATAAAAACTTAAGCTAATGGCATGGTTTTATTAAGAAACAATAACGCTGCATGTGCTAGAAATGCTTCACAACTGCTTAAATAACTTAGCAGCAGAGGTTCAAATGAGGTCCAGAACAGTTTCTATGGACTCCTTAATCAGCCTTCCAAGACATTAAAGCACAGAAATATACATTGGATACATTTTCAAGTACAAAAACAAAAAGGGCTTTGGGGTTAACTCTCAGGAATCTAAAGATAAACTATAATTAGATTTTTATAGTGTAGTCTTAAGGTGTTGAGGCAAAAAAAGGGGGTAGAAAGAAAACATTTGATGAGCACCTGGCATCTGCTTTACAAAATAAGTCTTCTAATCTTCACAACAACCCAGTAAGGTAGGCTGGCTCCGTGTGTATTTCTGACAGATGAGGTAATAAGACACTAATCTCAATTTGTACTAGTTTCTACCTAATAAAAGGCAAAGCTGGGGTCTGAGCCTAAGACTTTTTGACTCCAAAGCCCATGTTTTTTTCTACCATACTATGATGCTACAGTATATCTCAGAAATTCTTAAATTCTTTGTACTTTAAAAATGAGAATGAAAACAAAGCATAGTCTTATTATTAAATTTTGCTAGCAAAATCACCCCACCAAATACTAACCCATTTTAGATTATGTACTGCAAAAATCCATTCTCATATTTCTAACATCTGCTATAATAAAACGGTTGACATGTGAAATTAAAGTACTAAGAGAATCTATTAAATCCTTATTCATTTCAACAATCAAGAACAGTGAGCTAAATTTCAGTGCATAGATATGTGTACTACTGAGGATCAAACAGTGGGGCTAATCAGTGCCTCCTTTAAATGGTACTCAACTTTATGCAAATTAGGAAGTACATCCTCTGGGTGGAAGAATTTAAAGAAAAGGTGCCCAAGTGCTCCAACTGTGTGATTTTACATAGTGGCCATAAAGCTAGTAATGGTATAGCCAACAGATACAGAAGTCAGCCAAATGGGTACCTACACACGTCCGCATTTTGGAGATAAACTGTACTGCTGAAATACACAGTTGAGAACTTGAAGGCACTACCTACTTGATTTTCAATTACGTTATTCAGATAAAAGTAGTAAAACTAACACAGGTAGTATGAAAAATTAGCAGGAACAATAATAAATATAAATTTAATCCAAATGATATCCTCAAACTATTTTCTAACTTCACTTACTCACCTGCTGCATGCCCCCATTACATTCATCCCAAATCATAAGTAAACTGGCCCCTCGGAGTCCTTCTTCCATATAAACCCAAAAGGCGCAGGCTCTTTTATTTAACTTAGTGAAAAATAAACTTTCTGAGATTCACCAATCTAGTTGACACTGAATTACAAGTTGTGGCAGCATACACCAAATATAAGATTAGCTCTACCAAGGAGGAGACTAGCCTCTTGAAAGGGCCAAGTTGAAAATGCCATAGTATATCAGGCCAACAAAGAAGTTACATAACCAGGAAATTTTGGAGAACATCAATACCTAGTTTTTAAATCTACACTTAACAAAACACATGATGGATTTAGGAAAATTTAGGCAATTCTTCAGTAAAACAGAATTTTGTCCTGAAGCTCATTCATTAATTATTTGAAAACTCCAACAATTTCTCATAGAAGCACTATTAAAAAGCAAGGTTCTGTTCTATACTGTTTATATTTCGGGCTGTCAGCTATCAGTGGCTGATCTGGGAAGCTAAATCACCTTTTAGAGCACTGTTTCTAGGACAATACATTTTAGAATTACTCAAATGGGACTTAGCTTATTTGCTTCGTGGATATGCTGACCCTTGTTTTCTTTGCTCAAAAGCTGTCAAAAACTTTCAAAGAAGGGAGTTCTTCCTAGGTTGAGACTCAATATCACGTGTAAGATGCTATTTATTTTAGACAAAGAGTAATCTGGAGAAGTAACTAGACAAAGAGGAGTTTTGAGATCCCACTGATTTGACTTTCAGGTTATTTCTATATTTAAGTTCATCTTTAGAGTAGAGCTTTATAATTTTGTTGGTATGACAGATCTGAAGAAAAGTACACCAATAATCATTATGGTGAAATCATACTTTCTGGCAATGTCTAGACTACTCAGGAGAAATGAGAAGTTCTAACTTCATTTGCTCACTGTGTGGAAAACAGGCATATTATAAAACACACAGTTTATGAAAGGTGTAATAACGTATTTATAGGTTCTTGATAGGTTAAAAAAAAGTTTCATGCTCTTAAGGCGTATTTATTTAGATCTAAAGATAATCTGTTTGCCTTATTTTACACTGATAAACTGAAACTGTGCTGCTAAATATCATCCATTAAATCATACTTTAAAAGGAAGCTTTCTTTATATAAATAAAATAACTGAAAAGAAACAAAACATGTGTTTTGTTCCCTTTTGGGTGGAGGACTAGGCTCCAAATGGCAAATGCAGAAGGGATAACTTTTGCTAAATACTTTTTCATAAGTTTTGAATTTTGAGCTGTATATATATATTATCTATGCCAAAATTAATGAATTAGTGAATCTTCTAACTATAGTATAAAAGGAGAAGCTCTGCTTAGAGTTCCTACAACTCACTAGGTAACCTAGGCAAATCACAAATATGCTGGGCTCAAGTCTCCTCATCTACAAAATGCCCACAATGGTTCTTTCTAGAGCAACTGACTCACAACTGCTTAACAACTACTGAAAATAATGTTTTTTGAAGAGTTTAACTCTGTTAGACAATAAAGTTGTACTCAGAGCTACACTTAAGGGGCTCACAATCCTAGTACAATGCATCTATGCATCAATAGTTAGTAAATTTCCATGCAGCTGACAACCTTCAAACAAACTGTGACCTTTAAGGACTTGAAATGATGAACAATTTTTAGTGAAACAGGTTTAATAAAATAAATGTTTGCTAATCCTCAATTCTATACATTTGACAGTACTGGTCAAATGTTCCACATACAAAATAGTATTACAGTTACGAACATTAACAGGAAACTCTACAGTATAGGCATTACACTTTTCACTCTATTGGAAATGACTCTATTAATGACTTCTCTTATTTAAAACATGAAAGTTCATATAAACCTTGTCTATTAGCTTTGTTTTGTTGTCGATGCTTCAACATTGCTATTAGTGCTTAAAAGTAACATCTTCTAAAAGCAGTATGTTTCACTGCAAAAAGTTTAAGAAATAAAGAGAAGGAAAAACAAGAAAAAAATCCATAATCCTATTACCCAAAGGCAATCAATACTAACATTGTGGTGTAAATACACACACACAGTTTTTAATATATATTTTTTCAAAGAGGAGAACTTGTATATGTGATTTTATCATCTTTACCTTAACGTATTTTGAACTTTCCTCAATATATTAAATAGTAGTTTACAATATAACCCTAATATTATAGTAAAAAAATCAGCAAAGCATTAGCAAACACCAGCATGAGGGCTGATGGACCTATTCCTACTACCTGTAAGTTGGTTTAGGAATAAGATCCCTCTAAACACAAACTAATTTTCCTCCAAAATAAGAGGTATGGCCTTTCTGAAAGGTTTCTGATCCCTGAGGTACAGATTCTGCCAACACATCTTAAAATTCTATTATGAATAACACCATTCACTTCAAGTTCTTCTAGGCTGCTTTCTTTCTACCTCGTCTTAGAAAACTAAGAAGTTGTATTAAGGTGTGCCCTTGTTCTGTCAGTTTTTCACTTGACCCCATTTGAGTGTTTTAGTACTGGAATTGTCTCAAAACTGCAAAGCATTCAGATAGATATCTTCCTGATGGGCGCTATATAAACTGTAAAATAAATATATTTACAGATTTTAATTGGAAGGCAAAACAAGCTAAGAAGAAATGAAAAACAATGATGCTATAGCTGTTATATACACAGGTCCCTTTAACTTCAGTTTGGAAAGCTTCACAAGGTTCATCTTAAATTACAGTTTATCAGGTAAAAAATACAAACTGGATTGATGCAAAAAGAACCAGATTTTAATTATTTAATTACACTCAATTTTTAAGGTTAAACAGCAGTATTTAAATTTAAAAGACAATATCTGCAACAGGTGGCTGTTGACTTGCAATTAGTAGAAACTTCTGGCAGAAACATACCATGCAGTAATCACAATGATCTTAGACTGTGAGATGCTACTTAACCTTTTGCAAAAAAATAATGAAGCAGTATGATGCTATGGGGGTTTACAAGAAAGGTCATTATCACAGGCTAAACTCGTCCAGTAATATATTCTCTTGGAACATGCAAGCATGGGCTTGTCTGTACCCAATCAAAAGCGCTAGTAGCTTACTTCATACTCATTGTACTTTGTAGTTTTCTCTGATGTCTGAAATAATTTTTTCAAAAGCAACACACCTCAATCCTTTGGGAAAAAAATTTTTTCACTTTGATGAAGGCTTCAGATGAGTGATTGCTGAAAAACTAAGCATCTGAAAGTATAAAGTTATCAAAGTATAGCCAAGCTTAACCATGGCTAACTGTCAAAGCCACAACTCCCTAAAGACAACCACAGGACAGAGCAAGGTTTCAGAAGCAGAGCAGCAGTAGCTACTATAATGCCTCTGTCCTGTGTGTTCTATTTAACCGAACATGGTATTCCTGTCCTTTTAATTAATCTTCAGAGAAGCAATTAACTATACAGACACAGGTTGTGGTGCATTTAAAAACATATTAAAATAATTTTTGCAGACAATAAAGATTTGTGTAAAAACAATGAGGTATGTGAATGATACAAAGAAAACACTAATCACTCAGGAGGATATTAAGTGTCTAAATAACTTTAATAATATGCCTGACATTACTAGAAAGAACAAGATACAAACTAATCAAAAGCAGTATGTAGCTGTGTCTTGTATGAATTGTTTTAAAAGAAGGGATTAAGCAAAATAAATTTAAAAAATATTTAAGTACTATTTAGGAACTGCTTCTGGGAACCCCTTAAAGTATACAGCAATTTACCATTAGGTATTAAAAGTCTACTAACCAATCAATAATGATACTATGATACCTAACACACTCCACTTAAACCCCTATCAGTCCTTTACTACATTGTTAACCAACAAAACTGTAAGGTACTCTCAAGATTAAGGATCTACTATGCCCCCCAAAAGGATGTCCTCAAACTGTTAGCGAAGTTTAAAGACATCACTAAAAGCAGACTCATATACAACAAATCTAACTTTGCAAAACTATTTTCATAATCTCCTTTTAAAGCACAAGAAAAATTAACTGCAAAACAAATTAAAAGACTAAGTATTGGATCATAAACTGGTCATTTATAACAGGCTTTTAATATGTAAAACAGTTTCAACATATAATCAAATACAGGCATTACCTGAATAGACGGCTTGTTTAGGTGACCCAGATTTGAGGTTGTTTGTCTTGGTTCATGTCCTAAGACCATCATATTAGCATTGATCAATCTGAAGGCATCAATAACAACCTGTAAAAACAAGGTGTCAGGTCATTTCTTTTTTAAAAAGCAAGTGATGATGTCAAGCAACAGTGGACAAGGCATGATCAACTTGCATCTGTTTCTGGCCTATTTCCAGAAAATCATTTAATTATAATATTAATAAAAAAGAACCCCTGCTGACTGTGCCATCAGCACACCACCCTCTATCTTGTAATGTAAGGTGACACCAATTATTGCAATTTTCATGAAGCAGTAAAGGAAAATATTAACTTTGCATCTTCATTATTGAAACACGTCATTACTAAACTTACACCAAACAGCCCTCATTGGTGTGCATGCCTGTCACCTAAATTCTACCTAATCAAAATGAATGGCAAAGAGAAACTAAAACTGAAAGTGAGCACAAGCTAAGGGACCACATCTAAAGCCCAGCCCTGTCACATCAATTATACTACCACAATACTTGAAATGACAACAAAATTACAACCAGCAAGGCAGTCACTCCACGTATTCTCTTCTAGTCAGATACCTTTTACTTCTTGTGACTATAAAAAACTTTATACCTTGTCTGATGGCCTTACATGTCCAAACCACTCTCAAGAATAAGAGGCACAATACAAGAAAACCAAGGTCATCTACGCTTTAAGTTAGGAACATGGTATAGAATGATACAGTTCTAAGTTCAAAGTAAACAAATAATGATAGGTATTCTCTTTTTGCTGGGTGTATTCAATATTTTTGTAGAGAAAAACTTCAAATCCTTTTATGATACAAATCATCAATTAGCTCTTATATAGTAAGAGATTTAACAAGAATCACCTATTATCTGAATGCTTTTCTCTGTTCATTATCATGGATTTGAAAGAACTTGTTAAAGGTTTTAAATGTTAAGTTTTATGCAAAGAACCTGGGATCTCAAGACACATGTCTCTTTTAGAGAATGTAAATCAATCACCTAGAGAAAAAACTCAATACATTCTTCATATAAAAATATCTTAAAGCAGGATACAATAATACTTCTAGGTTTGCCTTTCAAAGAGATTTATCAGTGTTTCAAAAGCTGCTGTCAACTAGACTGTTTCTCATTTGTATAATTATTGAGGATACTAAGTTAAAAAAAAAAATCCAAAATAAGTCAATTGGAATGTAATAAAAGTCTGAAACATCAAGGAAGTATATTACTAAATGCTATACGCCAAGAACAAGACTGAAAGAAAGAGTCACTCTTTCTAAAAAGCTGCCATGAAGGTATGAATGTACACAAACTTAGATCAAAGCACTATGACAAGTGACACAATCTAAGGCCTCTGTCTATTCCAGCAGCCAGATAAATAAATAAATAAATAATCAACCTTGCCTTTTGCTTTTATTTCTAACAGTTTGAATTTCCCCAAAGATTCTTCTTGCCTTAAAATAAAACCAAGTATCCCCAGAACATGCATGATTTAAAAGTTTGTGAAAACTTTTTTCTTTTTATACAATAACTGTAATTCAGCCTTAATTTTCACATTTATGTATAAATAAATATGACCTAGGATTACACCTCTTGCTTACACTTATTTTTTTTCATATTTTTCATAAAGCAATAATAAAAATATGTACTACTATCAAACATGCTTTAATCAGATATTATCAGACAGTTGTTTAAAAACATATCAAAGTAAAATTTCCTAACATTTTCTACTAAAAAGCACATAAAAATAAGGTAACATTTAGGCCAAAGAAGGGGAAAAGAGACTATTCTGATAGACAGAAGTACAACTTAAATAAATATAAAATTAAGAATTGATTCCCTAACCAAAAGCAGTAAATGTTTAAGAGCAAAGCATCACTTTGGTCCAATTGTTTTTTAAAATAGTTTGATTCCGAATAGATTTCAGTACAACTTACAGAAAAAAGAACACTCCTGCAAAACTATGAAAATACCATTATATATCACAAGATGTATTTTTATATAGAATGCCTTCAAACCAAAGCAGCAAACCAGCTATTTTACAGGAAAAAGTCTCTCATATTTCTCTGGAATATTATAAACAGGTATGAAACTACATTAGAAGGAAGTGGAAATATCAGTTAAATAGATATTGTGACCAGTTAAAAACAAACTGAAATTTAAATTTTTAATTCTTTTTAAAATTAAGAGAAAAATTCAAGAATTTAATATGCTGTTCCAACCTATGTGAAATTAAATGCTTAGACTGACAATTTCTGACTGACAATATGATAGCCAACAGAAAATGAATAACTACACCAAGATCAAAGGAATTTGCGTCCATCACTATAGCAACTGTCTTAAGGAAACTAACATGTTCAACAACCTGCAGACTAAAATTAGATTTAGCATGCAATAAAAATATAAATATGGCAATATAGTCTACATTTTAATTTCTATACAATTTTATAATTGCTTTTTGCACTGTGAAAATAAGTAACTTTCTCCTTCAGAACAACTATCAAAATAGACTCATTAATGTCCAGTGCACTAATGAGCAATGGGTGCAGAAGGTGTTAATTATGCCACACTAAGATTCAAGAAAAAGCCCTAGTGAGCACTTGGAGGTGTGTACAAGCTGAAGGCATTTCTCCATGTTTATGTATTTACAGCATGAGGCAACAGAATGACAGCAAAGTGGTCACTCCATGGATGAGGATGGAAATCTTAGATACAATATACTGAACAAAGAACCCCCTAGGATTAATTAAGGTATGGGAGGGGGGCAGGGGCAAAATCCATTTTTTCGAGCTATCTGATTTTCTGAATGGTATCTTTTAATGCATATATACATTAAACCAGTTCAGCCTATGTCATAAGCTTATAAATCCAAAAAGTAATTTAGCCAAAAAACTTTGCCCAAAAAACTCTCTCCTTAATATGTACCAACAAAAACTTCCAACCTAAAGTACGACAAATATCTTTAGGAATATGAGGCTAGACTTTTATAATTCCTTTCCGTGCTACAGTCCTACTCACCACGTTGAATCTCTGTTCACCAGCCTGACCACTTAATTTTTTCTGGTACAAGTGCCTTGAGACTTTTCAGAGGTCACTGCGACAGTAGACAGCTTATAACAAAACCATTAGCAGTTTGGCTAGCTTAGGGAAACCTCTTACTTTCCTTTTTTGTTTATTATCACTGCATGAATCTGCAGCATATGATAGTTTATAATTT
The DNA here is from genome assembly GCF_042477335.2 of Ovis canadensis. Classification (NCBI taxonomy): domain Eukaryota; kingdom Metazoa; phylum Chordata; class Mammalia; order Artiodactyla; family Bovidae; genus Ovis; species Ovis canadensis. The sequence continues at coordinate 153,759,004 of NC_091246.1, forward strand.
CTCAGGCTTGTTAAATTCATGTTAAAGGTCTGTTTTCTTGTTGAATAAATTTTGTTCATATAATGCTGCCTATTTCATACACTCAGTCTTTAATAGCACCTTTGGTCTATGCGCAACTCACAGATCAAAACAGAGGACTAAAATAGGGGTTGATGATGCTATTTACATGTGTGATTCCTGCTGTCTTCTTGTTAGTAGCTTTAATATAATAGAAGACCTTGTCTGTTTTGTAATTAACACATCTTTACTGGAGAGATATTTGGAAGTGATTGCTGTGAATATACTGGTTAGTAAAATAAACACAATCACACACCACTTTCTGTTATCAGACAAATTTGTGAATTGTACACATTATACTCCAGATCAACAAACTGTGATATAACAGCCAAGTAGAAGACACATATTTATATAACCCTTTATTTTTCTGAAAATATGTATTCACTCTGACCTTGCAAATATAATTAGCTTGTGGGATGTGCAGATTTCAGTACCATGGTAGCTTTACTAATTGCAACTCTTGGAAATAGACACTAAATATTTGGAAGCTGCCAATACAAAATAAAAACTGCATCTTTTTTGTACATCTGTCTTAGCTTATAAAAGCAAAATAGTTTTAAAAACAATACTGTGTTCCATATTTATTCCAAGCACACCCAAGGGTCAAGGACCTATCATTTCATTTTTAAAACGAATCTGGTTTAGGATACAAAACTGTAATTATTTTCAGATTCAGTTTAATCCATAATTTTTTGGCTTCTTTCATGAGTATAGTACAGTTTAGCCAATATGCTATTTATTTTTAAATTCACGTTTTCATATCAACTACTAGGTCACTGAAAGACTAAATTTCTAAAGCATCAATCTATAGTTTCCCAATTTTTACATTCAAAGGAGACTATTTTTTAAGTAAAGCTTGTAAAATTAATTTAATACAAAGGTGTCTGAAAGAAAAATGCATAAGTACTTCTGGCAGTAGATACTATAATTCACAATTTCTCTCCTTCTCTCTTGTTTTTTCAACAGTAGCTGCATTTGGCATTCCCAACTGCCCTTATTTTGAAGTCAATGACTATGGGAAGTGTTTATATATAAAATGAGCCAGGGGAAAAAAAGCTTGAAAAAAAAATTTCAGACCTCAAAATCAATGTCAAACATCAAGAAAAGAGAAGAGTTACAATTCAATTATCAGTTAGGTTACATATTTAAACACATATAAACCCACCATCATGTGAAGTAGGTCTCTAAATGGCTATAAAAATGCTAGGTGTGGAAAGAAAAGCAACACCCCATATCAAATATCCTTTATCACCTAGAAATGACCTGTTATCAACTGCTTAGGTTGTTTCTAGATTCTTTAAAAATTAAGGATGCATGTGACCTGGGAAGTACTGCTGGGGTTTGTGACCATTTCGTTACTTCTGCTGCCATGCACTGCCAGACATCTACAAGAGAAAAACATCTTATGTCTCTTGTAAGCCCACAGCATAAAAAATTCAAAGAAATCTTACTTTTTATGCCATTTCCAATGAAAAGCACTAAGAACTAAAACTGACTCATGCCAAATGCATATCACTGAATTGCTGTGATTTCTTAGTCTCAACTTTGCAACACGGAAATTATTTATAAAACGTCAATTTTAGTTCTGGAAAAGAAATTCCTGTGTGTATGTACATTTTCTTTCTTCATCCTTGGAGAATTGCTTATTGTAGCTAGAGATTTGTAGTACAACTTCAATATATTGGGAGAAAAGGGGGATGGAGTGTAACTAGCATAATGTACTTTTTTTTGACAAGTGAAGACATGCATCAAAATTCAAACAGTAAAGCCACAGCTCTGAATATATATACTTTAATGAAAACAAATCGATCTCTGGAAACTAGTATGGTGAAAGGTAATTAGACGTTTTTAGATTCATGAAACTTTCTAAAAAGAATACAGTTAAGTCACGAAATAAAGTTTAGCAGAATTTTTATAGTCTGTGCCTGTACTCAGTATGGTATAGGTATTTAAATGCTTAAGACACTCTGTGGAGTCACAATCCTGCCTAAGTTAGAATTCTGGTTCTATCACCTGTGAGTTCAGTTAGCTAAGTTAACTGCTATTTGACTTTTCAATGTCACCATGTGCTCATGAATGATACCATTTGATGATAAAATTATATAAAACAGTATTTGTGTACTTCCCTGGCGGCTCAGAGGTTAAAGCGTCTGCCTCCAATGTGGGAGATCCAGGTTTGATCCCTGGGTCGGGAAGATCCCCTGGAGAAGGAAATGGCAACCCACTCCAGTATTCTTGCCTGGAGAATCCCATGGACGGAGGAGCCTGGTGGATTTCAGTCCACAGGGTCGCAAAGAGTCGGACACGACTGAGCGACTTCACTTTCACTTCCACCACTGTGGTTCTTAGTGTTACTAACTGTAGCAGTCATGGACTTGCCCAGCTTGGATCTCCTTTCAGTAGAACCTACTGCAGACATAGCTGACTCGCAGACTTCAGATGCTACACTTTTGGATCCTCTGGGGGTTCCCCAGGACACATCTCCCTAGGGCTATTCCCAGTCAATGACTGGGCACACCAAGGGTACTACAAACAGCCATTCCTACCAAATAAGGGGTTCTTCTGAAGGACAACAGTCCCAAGGACTCCCCAACAGCCTGGCTGAAACTTTCTTAGGAATATACTGCAGTATGAGGGTCTTCTTACTCAATCCTACCTTCCCTTTCTCCATCCACACAGTCAGACTTGTACTGCTATCTGAAGAGTCTCCCCTTTATCCATTAAAGGTGCTTCCCCAAATAAATCTCTTGCATAGACCAAATCCTATTTTGGCATTTGATTCTTGGAGCACTCAAACTGACACAGTAAACTAAGCAGAATATTGCTACTGCAGTACAGTGTTAAAGTTTAAGACATACTCCCCCTAGGAAAATTTCTAAATCAAATAAAAAATGTAACAGCTATACTGATTTTTTTTTTCAAAGACAATATGCCTAGAATTTTGGTATTCCTCTATGATAGGTATTTCTAGAATTAGAGGTGACTAATAAACAGTGAACTTAAAAACTGAATTCCTCAGGGACTATTAATGAGCTACAAGAGACCAGCATCCCTGGGTCACCGGTTGGGTAACGAACTTAACATTATCAAATCTGTCAGTGGCTACCCTGACAGTCAACACAAAAAGGACAAGTGACTTCAGACTCCTGTTTAGTAGACAAAGAAAACAATACAGTTAGTTTGTTTATTGACAGTTCCACATAAAGTAAAGGAATAAAAGGCTCCAGAGACTAAACACTAGGGCTCACTCACGTTAGAAAGGTAGTAGGGAAGGGATAAGGGAAATAAAGGATTTACATACATTTCTTGTGCTTTAACATCACCTTCCAAAAAAATATACAAATATATCCTTCAAACTGCCATTTCTCAAAAGGCACAGTCATTTTCATAGGAGAAAAAATGTAAAGCTCAATTACTTTGGTATGTATCCTTTTTATATATTTTTACTGGGCTTATTAATTAAATACTGCATAGAAATTACACTAATACTCAACAACCAAGAGGTAGGCATTAATATTCTTAATTTATGGATAAGGAAACTGAGGCTCCAAGGACTTGAATAAATTAAATGAGATGACAACCAGTAAGTGACACCACTATCATCTGTACATACACAGGATGCCAAAGCCAGTAGTTTTCATCACCACGTTATCTGATGGAACAGTTATCCTAACACAAAAGCAAAGAAAAAAGACCACTCTTAGATTCAGTTACATCCCAGCAAGGTTTGTGTCTTATGTGCCACCAAATATCCATTCCCCAGCAGAGCACTTGGGACCCCTAATACATATACTACAGAAAAGGTTTAATAGATTATCTATTAAACTGAAAAGCTCCAAGAAAACATTTTTGGTTATTGGTTTTTTGATTGTTTTATTTGTTTGTTTGTTTGTTTTTGGCCACACTGCATGGCACCCTGCAATGGAAGCATTGAGTTTTAACCACTAGACCACCAGGAAAGTCCCTTCTTTCCCCTTTGATTTGTGTTTAATTAGGAATAAAAACTGCATATAGAAAAGTTACTTGGCATATAAAAAGTGGCAGCAGGCATTAATTGAAAAACTTACTAGTAGTCTAAGAAAAACCTCTGATTATTATTAGAATAATGATCAACTATGACTTAGAAGAAAATCTACAACCATAGTCAATTCTACCCTCCTGAGGAAATTACAGAGATAACAACAGGCTAAAGCAGACAAACTTAAGTCCTAGGCTCAGAAACATCCTCACAATTACCAAGGATTAATGTCAAATCATTTGAGTATGATCTTAAGCAACTAATATATATAGGCTATGAAAAGACCTTTTATATAAAGTTACAGGTTCCATTTTCCGGTACAACACTGGCATTAAAACAGGGAGTAGATCCTAGTGCCCTGTGTGTCCACTGCATGCCTGGCACACAGTATGATCGATAAATGTCTGCTGAATGAATGACCAGGGTTCATTAGATTGAAGATAGAAAAGTATTCAAGAGGCAAAAGAGTCAATAAATAATATTTTTATAGATAATGGGACATTGTTTTAAAGGTTTTCCTACATCTTTACAGCAACAGTTGAATTCAAACCAATTTGAAGCAGATTTCTATCACTCAAATGCATAGAAATTACTAAACAACAATAAATTTGCCCACAAATTGTATTATTAATAGAGAAGTTTGAAATTAAAAGAATGACACTTAAGAACTGTTAGTTGTATATCAGATTTATACTTAGAATTTTAAACATAAAATTGTTTTAACATTCTTAGCTGACAATTTCTGATTATATAGATAAATTAGTGTTCTAAACTATTAAGTCTAGCAGGAATAGTATATGCACATTAACACCTAAAATATTTTCTTAGACATCCTCACAGATTATATCTGAATGTTATAAAACTTCAAATTGATACTAAGAGTGAAAAACAGGGCACAAACAAAAGATAATATAGAAACTAAACTTGTTCCAAGAGTTGGATGAGTATGCTCACAAAGCTATATTAGGAATAGAAATAGAATTTTTATGTGTCCTATTTTCTATTTTTCTCTCTCAGCCTGGAAAACTAGGCAAAGAAAAGGTGTGTGTGTATACAAAATTCGAGATAAGGACTATTCAGCCCTTAAATTAACTTTTATGGGATACTGATGAAAAGAAAATCTTATGAATAGTAGCTAAATATATTCCACTAGCTTTAAAAGACAAATGACATGACAAACTCGAACTCTAGCTCTGATTACAGAAAATTCAGATTTATCAAGGCTAATGTCTATGAAACACTGGCTCACTGACCTTGTCAATCTCATGTTTCACTCATTTAAAATAAGACTCTATCATCACTAACATATACAAATTACTTACTAAACCTCACAAAATTAGCTGCAGTTTTCTTACATGTTAAGTCAGAACTGGTAATAACTGACCACTGACACACTCATTCCTTGATTTTATTTTATAACCACTTATGAAAAAAACTATTTTTTACAGACCCTGCATGAATTTCAGGATAAGGAAAAATTTCTCCCTTAAAAGAAGCTCCAGTCTTGTGGGGGAGACAATATTTAGGTATATGTGTGTGTGTGTCTTGTGGAGGAGACAATATTTAGATATGTGTTTGTGCGTGCGTGTGTCTTGTGGGAGAGACAATATTTAGATGTGTGTGCATGTGCGTGTGTCTTGTGGGGGAGACAATATTTAGATGTGTGTGTGTGTGTGTGAAGTCATTTCAGTTGTGTTTGACTCTTTGCGACCCTACAGACTATACCCACCAGGCTCCGTTTTCCCTGGGATTCTCCAGGCAAGAATACTGGAGTGGGCTGCCATGCCCTCCTCCAGGGGACCTTCTCAACTGAGGGACCGAACCCCATCTCCTGCAGCTCCTGCCCTGCAGGCAAATTCTTTACCACTGAGCCACTGCGGAAGCCCATAGACAGATGAATAAAACACAAAATGATTTTAATTACATCAATTATCTTAAAGGCCAGAATTTTAACATAATATATTCACATTCTTTTTCATCAGCATGCCCCAGAGAAATATGCTGGAAAAACAATAAGTGTCCAATAAAAAAATCAGCTGACTATTCCTAAATTAGTCTGAGAGTACAAAATATAAAAAGGGAACTTTTTCTTTTGTAGCTGTTACCTTCACCTTCCTAAAGTGAGCAAATTAGTAATTAATTTATACACTTATTCTTAAATTTTTCAAAAATATTCAGATTCTATTTTTAAAAACATGATAGTCATTTTTCCTTGTATCAATTATTTTAATCTTTAGAATAGTGAAGTTTATTGCACATCTTCAACATGCATGTGCACAGAATATATACATCACTTCACAATATTCATAACACCATGAGATAGTTACTAAAATCCTTGTTTTACAGATGAGAAAACTGAAGCACAAGAATATTAGATAACTTACTCAAGGTTATGCTGTAAAGAAGAGTTAAAAACTGGATTCTAATGCAGACTTGACCCCAAAGCCTGCGTTCTTTACTTATTCTCAGCCTTTATGAAATATAATTTTTAATAACAAAAAAGTGCTAACACAAAACTATTACGGAATAGTTTAAAATCTCTACCATCTTAAAACTAATAGAAAATTTCTTGGATAAGTAAACTATTTCCCCCCCTTACCTTGAAAAAGACATAACCTTCTAGATATCTGAAAATAAAAAGTAAGCTATTATTCATTCCCTAATTCTTTCCTCCTTTGTTTGTTTCTACTCTTCAAAGCCCTACCTTTTTTGTAAAACACTGATTAAAAAACAACAACAATAACTACTCATTTTATATTCTAATATACCTGTGAAAAAAGAATGAACAAAAGAACCACTCTGAATGGTATCATTTCTACATTTTCCTCATAAAGTATAAGCTCCTTTTTTCTAAGTAACATCCTTAAAACTTGGTCCAAGCTTCATCTACTCTGTGCAGCTTACACTGATTTCTGCCTACATTTAATTTAATCTGCATTTACTATGTTTGCTACACAAGTACTACTTCATTGCATGTCAACACATAAAAGTTTATAAGTAAGTATTGGTTGAATTATTTGTTACTAGCAACTAATTCAATACTTAGTTACAGAAACAAACCTGTATAGTATAGTTAGTTTGTATCATATCAGTATGCAGTGTAGGATTACCAGCATATAATTGGCAGAATGTTACCTGACTCACTAGTGACACTAAACATGTATGACTTCTCAAAGAGGCTAAGACCATTTTTTTTTTAATTTCATACCCCAAAATCATTAGCAAATAAGCATATCAGGTACAGTTAAGAAGTATCTGATAATGAGTTGATCTGAAACCAGATAAACAGCACATTTTCAGAAGCCCATTGGATATGTCCAATCAAAGAAAACAAAAAATCTTCAAGAAAGTCCAGCCAGTGTGAAGATTTATTTGGGATAAAGGGGTTTCAGTGATTTTTTTTAATATGCTTTCAAAATAGAGAATAGATACAAAGATTGTTTGGAGTCAACAGGTAACATCTGAACATTTTATTGATAAGAATCCTGTCAAGAAAATTAGTTCTCAAAAAAAGTAGTAATAGTTGTAACCTAGTTTTGACTTTGCACAAAGTGACTGTTCTTTTGCCCTAATGAAGAAGTACAGTCATATTACAAGCTGAATTTACTTCTAAATTCATCGCTGGATAGAGTCCAGTTGTGGGCTGAATATACAGGATAACAAAACATTAAGCAAGAGGCTGCCACCATGCCTCTTGAAAACTGAAGTTTAAAACATTTTCATTTGTGTTTTCATTATAAGTAAACTAAAAGAGAATCCTAAAAGCTATTTCACTGGTAAATTTAGAGAGGAACCCACTGGTAATTGCTATAAGCTTACACTCCATTTAAATTACAAATGTTATTATCACTGATTTTTCACCTGTATCATTTTAAAATACTTATAGGCTTATATAATATACAGAGATATGGATTATTTATCATATAGTACATTTTATTGTTTATGCTGGTTAGGGATGTCACAAAAGCTGACAGACATGAGTCTGCCTAAATTGTTTTTAATTAATAGAAAAAGACTATATCAGAAAATCAATTAATATATAATATCTACTAAAAATAGCACATAGAACTATTGAGAACTCTGAGAAAATGTACAGTTCCTTCCTCTGACTTATGCTGAAGAGAATGACATCTACCAATGTAAGTTAAGAAAAGGCCCTGCAATGACTTTGGTACTAATTTTCCATTCCCAAGTGATTCTAATTGCATTGTTCATATTAAAGAGTCAGTAAACAGCTTGAGTTCTTAACTTTTATAGACCTAGATTCTTATTCTTATTCTGCTGCTTATTACATATTAGGATGATTTGGGACAAAGTGATCTGACTCTATAAATTTTTTTACCCTTATTGACAAACAGAATAATAGAGTCTATTTCCAGAATTACCAAAAAGAACAAATGAGTTAAGTTCATACAGTTATTACCACAATACCTGGCACACAGCAAGAAATTCATATAGAGTCAAGTCAAGGAAAAAAGTGAAATAATAAAAGGAAATCAAACTTTATGGATTGAGATTACAAAGAAAGAATCCATTTTTATCTAATCACTCAAATTCAGGGGGATAAGACTAGGACTTACAAAAATGAAAAGATAAAGATATACAGGAAAGAAGTATTAAAAGAACAGAGACCCAACTTAAATCATTTATACATAGACTGTCATTTTTTAACTGTTGATCTAATCATTTTAACAGCTTTGCTAAATCATGTACAGAGATTGGGAAGGGCGAGTCCTATGCTATTATTCTTTTCTTTTTTACAGTTTATACTCTTAAATTTAATGATTTAACTAGAACACTCTGGCCATGGATTTACTAAAACTTAATTTAATTCATAGTTTTGAGACATTGAGAGAACTATAAATGATAACCAAACTCAGGTACCTTATAAATGAGGTTAAATTATTGACAAAGAACTAGACAGATTCTTATTTGAGGTAATATAATTGCATGAATATATATGTTAGGTACAATAAGTGAGGTGAATCAATGATAGATGCTTATATTAATTTTCCAAAAATATTTTTCAAGATGTATAAAACTAGACAGTGATACATGTAATTCCATAGTTTTTGATATATATTTTAAAATACTACATTTTACCACATTATAACTGTCATGTGATACAAGTGTATTTTTTAATGAATGCACTCTTTTAACATGAATCATGCTTAATTAGAAACAAACACTGCAAACTCCACTATTATATAATACCTAAACTAGGTTTGGAAACTAAAACTACCAGTTAAAATACTATAAACGATAACCAAAACACATATTCACTTACTTACATTCTATTTTGAAAATGCTTTCTTTCACTGTATTTAACTTTATATTTTTCCTTTACAAACTAGCCACTATCACCAGTTAAGTATCATAAAAAGTCACACTAAAACTACAAAACAGAATTCTAATTATATTTAAATTTAAGTTTCAATTATTATTTGTAAGAGTTGTGGGGAGGGAATTTAATCAGATAGTTATATTTCTAAAATAATTATTACTTAAATTAGTTACTTATGGGTTACTTTTTTAAAAGGTATCTTAATTATCAGAGAATTAAACTTAAGAAATACTATACCATACTATAATTCATAAAACTAACAAAATTCAAGGATTTTCAATTCCTTTTATCTGTATCAGTTAAAAAAACAACACATTTAGTAAAAAGAAAGTAAATTAATTGAAATATAGGTATATAGCAAGCCTCAGAAGTTATCCATTCAGATCTGCCTAGTATCAGTTTCTATTATTATTTTTGTGGCTAGTTTCCGCCTCTGAAAAGCTAAATCACATCTAACAGTATCATGATTTAGAGAAGACCTCAATTTTTATTCATCATAGTAATATAATGTCAAAAAGTGTTCAACTTCAAATTCATGACAGCTAAAGGCTCCATGTTTTAACAGCCATATTTAGTTTGTTTGAGCTGGTGAGCAGATGTAAATGTAATCTGCATTACCATCAAACTCCAGGTCTGATAGATAGCAAGCTAATATTTATTTTTAAGTGCTCCAAAAATTATTTGTAAAAGCTGCATAAAAAGGATTCCATAAATGTATTGTGATTTTATTTTAACAATTATTCTACACTACAATGGAAGTACATGCTCAAACAAGACACCTCAGCAGTATTTTAAAGCAGTAACCACCTAGCCAATTTCTGTATGTTCTGTAGTTTTTCTAATCCACTCTCCCTGTGGTTGAGCAAAATCGAATTGCCTCTCACATTTGCAGACAGCTCTGTGAAGGTGATAATAGAGCTGCTCCCTGCTGTCATGAGGCAGGAAATAGGAAAATGGCATATGGGGCTAGTAAGAAAGAAAAAGAAGGAGAAAAAAAAGAGAAAAGAACGAACGAACAGAAAAAAGAAGGAAAAAAGAAAATAAAGAAGGAAAAAAGAACTAAACAAGAACAAAAGATTTCAACAAGAACAAATATAACCCAATATGCTTTGCAAGTTAATCTCTTTTCAGAATCATTTAGCATATCTAATCATTCATCTCTGTCCTCACTCCAAAAATGCAAACGGTTGATACCAAGTGTTTGGGACAAGTCTTCATTGTCTAAAATATTTGGAACATACAACTCCAGAATATGCCCTGTACAATGTCTGCAAAACGGAGCTATTTAACTAGATTTGGTAAACACTGTGCCAATCCCAAATTTACCATTTTAAAATAAAAGGTAGAGAAATGTTTATGAAAATATTAATAAATTGTGAAAAGCAGGTTTTCAGTATGATTTAACATTCTTAAATCTATGAAATAAAATTATTTAAAGATAAAAACGTATGATTAGACTGATTAAAGAAGAAACAAATCTCTAAACAGTTAAATTGCTAATAATAATACCAAGACACATTTATTGACTTGTAAGTTTTTTGGTTGTTTTTTTAAGTAAAGAGACCAGGGTTTCAGTGTGTAATTAAGAAAAGCTTTAAACAAAATAGACTTTTATTTAATGTATCTGTAAACAGAATGTGGCAGGAGATGCTAATAAAGACAGAATCCACTCTACCTTTCCTTTTACACTCTGAATGGGATCCACAACCACTGCCACAGCTCTCTCCGACAAGGCTTCAAAGCTCTGCTGAGTGTTGATATCCACACCAGAAAGCCAACAACCAAAGCCAGGGTGACTGTGATACCAACCAACAACCATCTCAGGCCTGAAACAAAGAGGGCATTTAGCCGTTCAGAAGAGACCAAGTATTACATTTATGATATGAAAAAAAATAACACACTAACAGGGTATAAATTAAGAAGAGATGAAAAACACACAGGTGTGAAAAAACACCATTAGAAACACTGAAATCATACACCATATTACCCAGAAAACATGGAAATGAATAAGTGTGACAAAGGAGTGCTATCATTAAGAGATGCACATTAGCAGTGGTAGATAAGGCTTTCAGTTTTTCACCTTGTTACCACACTTTCTCAGAGCCAGTTTTTACCCTTTCAGCATTCAAGTAAATATCTACTCTTTAACTCCTTAGCTCTGGGAGTTGAATTTTTCAGGCAGAGTACATTTTTAACAATGGACACCAGGATCCACTGTTGTGAAAGGATTAAATATCAATTAAACCAGCAAGAGAACTAGGAACTCAGTCAAAAACCAATTTGCACTGTTCTGCCCAGCTGCTGAGCCTTTTGCTAACATTAATTTTGAAGTTTTTTCCACAGTACAAGAATTTGAGCAAGAGAATGACAACTATTGAGAGATTTAATCTGGGGTAAAAAACCTGAACAATATTTGAATTCTACTTTCTCTGTCTGTAAAACTTGATATGACTACAAATATAATTCAATATTCAGAATTTTATTTAGCTGCAACTCTTGAATTTTGGAACATACAAGCTCTTTCAATTATAAGTGACTAGAGAGTAACTCCATATGCTAAACAGAGGGAAGTTACAGTCCAAGTTTACTATGTAATGGTTGAGAATTTTAACATGAGGCATTTTTCTGACTGGCAAATTTCTTTGATTCTACAGGAAAGAGACACTAGATAGGTAACACTATCACATTAACAACATAGTTTTTTTTTTCCCTAAGAATGATATTCATAAACATCTAAAATTCTGAGACATATTGCTGAAAATATTTCCCATTATTCCATTATATGATCACTTGAAATATTCACCTTCCTGTCTGCTTCAACATATCCAACATTTTAGCTTGGAACACTGGATCAACTGCCTCCACACTGACGCCCTGGTTTAGGAAGAAAATAAAAATGATTAGCTTCTACAACAATGAAAAAAAATTGTATTATAAGATAATGAACAAAAAGTTACTGTCAAGAAACCTATGTACATTTGGAGATACCAAAATAATTTAATAGATTTTGATACCCATATTTGATACCCATATCATTCAATTATAATCCATATATTAATAAAACTTTTTACATTGCCAAGTACCAAAAAACTGCCAAGTACCAAACTGCTGTTAATGAGTTAAGGTAATTTTTAGGATGTTTTATAAGCGTTTACAGTCATGACTAATGTGTACACACACAAATACACACCCACAAAAGAAATACCATATTAGTGAATCAATAACTTCTTATTTAGATCTATCTAGTCAAGCATACTTCCTAAAATCATCCTCTGAAAACTGACAGGCAGTAAGTCTCTTCCATCTCATTCAAAGTTCTATGACTATTTGGCTATTGTTATAACCAACAGTTCAAGTCTTTTCCTTTTTTTTTTTTCTTCAGTATGTAAAGACCCTGGAAGGAAAATAATTTAACAATTTAAAGAGTTGTTTTTGCTTGTTTTTTTGGGTGGCTGAGCTGGGAGGGGAGGAAGTTCGGTGCTTTTATTAGGACTTCTTGGTAGATCAGGCAATAGGAAGGAAATACACACATTTGAAATATTACCTCAAATATAAAAGCATTTTCAAAAAATTTCCCACATGAGACAATCTGTAACCAAGTCTTTTAAATGCTCCATTATTTTGCTAGTTCAATCAAAAGAAAATTTTAGGACATGTAAGAATTAAAGGCATTCATATCATCTCTCCAGTGATAGATTACTGCCATTATAGCTCCCTCAAGGCTTCCCTCTAACATCAGGAATTTAAGTCTAATCTACTTAAACAAACCAGTTAACATAAGCACTTCTTCCCACCAAAACAAACAGTATTTTGAATTCTAATTGAGAGTGCATCCTCAAGAACAGGGGTATGCAATCTGCTGCCTACAGGCTAAGAATGTTTTTTTACATTTTTAAAGGGTGGTTTAAAAAAAAAAACAAGAATATGAGACAGAGACATATGTCTTTACAGAAAAAGTTTGCTAACTCTTGGGCTAGAAGAGAAACTTTCCAATTCTACTACACAGAGTGAACACAGAGATCAAATATTCTATTTTATATGATCAAACAAACATTTACAAGAAAATAAAGGATATTAAAACTTAAGAACCTTTTACTATAACAGATATAGACATAAGGACATTCATCAGATAAATGTACATATTTTCTTAGGCAAATGGATGAGAAGAATATGTGTGTTATTTTTTGGAAGGTCAGTAAATGGTTATTGGTTTTGGCCAGTTTTTAAAAATCTAAATACACACCTGTCTATAAGCCCAATGCATTAAACAAAACAGAAAAAAAAAAAAACCCACAAGAAAAAAACTCCCATGGGTAGATGGGTAGAGGACTTTCACAATCAGTATGCAGTATGTTAGTCTATGACAAATTACCACACCCAGGCAAAAAGAACTAAAGTCTGTCATGGTTTCTGTTTTTTTTAAACTTAACATTTTGAATAGGAAAAGCTTAAGTCATTTATCACCATATATAGAACATTTTTAAATGGGTGCTATTTCAAAACAATAAAAACAAAACATGAGGACTAGACAACGTACATGAATTAAAACTTTAATTGAGTCTCTGAAATCTTTTGAACCAAGTATTCAAACTAATATCCTACTCTATTAAAATAACTAACATAAATCCAGGACACTATGCTAGTTTACAGCTCAAAGAACAAGTAAAGGGATTAAATTTTAGCATCAGTCTATAGACCCATAGGGAATTCATAATTCATCTAAAAGATTTAACTCAATACAGTCTAAAAATTATTTTTATTAATCTTTTATAATCAATTTTTCTATCAAGAAAATAACAATATGATAAGAGTTATTTTGCATAGGAAAAGAAAAAAGAAACACATTTACTTGCAGCAGGCAACCATAAAAGTACTCACTGTTCCTGATTGTGGCATAGCAAACACATCAATCACTCTGACGGTGTAATCATCCACAAATTCTCCAAGCATAAGACCCATAACTTCCATTGGAACTCCAGCTCGACCATGTTTTAACATCTGTAAAGAGGACGATACACAGACACAAAGCCCTTGAGATCTTCAAACACCCCTCCTTTTAATTAATAACCTAATTGTATTTCAGTGAAAATAAAACCATTCTATTTTATACATGCACCTAAAACAAGTTTATGTATGAGAGGGTTAACATGAAAAATATTTCAATGTAAAAGATACAGAGAAAGCAGCAGAGCTCAGTAAAACCAGTAACTCCATTCAACACTTACTTTTAACAGTGCCAGGGAAGAGATATAGACTTGTTCTGCTGTGTCCACTGCAGGAGCATCTGTAGGTGGCCCCTAGAAACAAGCAGAGAAATCATTATAAACACAGAGAAGTTATGAGTTCAAAATTAAAGTCCCACATTATTTAAACATGATTATTTTTAAAGACTTTAGAGAAAATATGTTAAGTATCCTTTTATTCAGCTACAACATAAACAATCAAAACAAGCTTGTAAATATCAAACCTGTAGAAAATATCAAACTTAGCATTCAGGCAAGTTTCCAATGGATGTAATGCATGAATCTTTTTGCAATGCTAGCTCACCCCCACTACAAAATAGATAACAATGCACCAATTAGCTATGTCTCTTACCTCAATGTGAATGTAAACTACTGTTGGACTAGCATGATTAACTGAAGAACCAACACAAACAATAAATTCTGCGAGCATGATTTTCAGCTAAAGACAGCATGTAGATTGGGGCTTTGGGATCTCTGCCGATACTTCAGTATGGGGATGAAGTGGTGGGGGCGGAGAAGACTTCTAATCCCTAGGTGAAAGAGCTGTGAAAACAACATGCTCTGCGCTTCACCTGAAGTTGTTCCCTTCCCCTACACAACATCAAATTTAACACAAGTGGCCCAGATGTGAGCAAACTGGCTGAGACTGGTGTAGCCAATGGAAAAGACTTCCAAATCCTAACAACTACCTTTAAAGAAAACATTACTATTAATCTTACTACAGCCTAAGAAGATATTATGTTTCTCCATAAAGATTGTCTTCTTCATCAAAAGCACCAAATCTTCTTTTTACTATAACATTCTGCTGCTCAAAGTAATTTACATATAGTTCTTACCCTCAATATGACTACAGTCTTATAAAATTAATTCTGACCCAATTAGTGCATATAGAAAGCTTGTTTTTTTAATACTGAGGATTCTGGGAAAATAAAATGACATGTACTTTTAACTGCCAGGTCCTGTTTTGCTTAAAGTCCCCTTTCCTTAATAATAACATAAATTATATAATGAATATGTTAGTTATCTAAACTATAAGTCAGTGCTTTAACTTGCTTTTATGGACTTGATTACTAAAATTAAACAATTGCTTTACTCATTACATTTCACACTTATAGGTCTCTGTGTACTTTATGCTTCTTCTTGTCTATTTATATGCCAAATACTGTGATTTTCTGTTTTGTTTTGTTTAAAAGCTCGCAATATTTACTGGAAGCACTGAGTATAAAAAGTTCCAGAATAAGTTTTCTCTAAATATAAGCAACACATACAAAAATTACCTCTATTTGCTTATATCCAAAGTGGTGAGAAAAATAAAATCTTTCAAATATTATGTTTAAAAATAAATACATTTTTAAAAATACCAAATTCTTCAATCTATTATCACCTAATGCAGCTTTACTGCTTGCCTTTCAAATAGTTATGAAAACTCTAAGGTAAACTAAAGTGCTATAATGCCAAAACATTTGTTGAGGTCATCATATAAAACATGATAATTTTATTGATATGACCATTTTATTCATCTAAGAAAGTTAAGAAAGTTTAAGAAAAAAGAGAAGATAGTAGTAAATTAGTCATCACAAGAAGTTTTGGGAGAAATAATACTTTAAGGTCAGGATAATGAACATTATATTTATAAAAATTATTTTCTGATTCAGAGCAACTTAAAAAATGCTCACAGCAAAAGAATTTAAACTGGTATTTAGGTTATAGTTATTAATATAGCCTTTCTCAATTTGCCAGAAAATACTAAGAAAAAGAAAAATAGGGAAATAAAACATTACATCATCACCAAAATGCATTGCCAACAAAATTCAGAAACTATTTCTACTGTCAATGAAAGAACACTGTTCTGTTCAACAGTATATAATATCCAGTACCTAGAGAAGTGCCTGGCACATGGAACTCAGTAAGAAATGGTTGGGAAAAAAACAAAAGAATGAACAAATTAAGGTAGCACCAAGTCAAAAGAACAGAAAGGAAAAATACCCAAGAGTTACCCTGGGCGTGAGAACAAGCCATATGAAGTACATGTAAAGATCCTTAGCTTCTCTCTATGGTCTTCTGATTCAGAAACATACTAACCGAAAACCACACAGCTGGTTTCTCTATTGTACAGGTGTTGTGTTTTGAGACTGCAGCCAGTGATATTTTCTACTGCCCCCTCTATTGCTATTCTGTTTCTTGCTCTAGTTAGAATAGATTGCCCCCAAAACAATTTGGCAAGACACTGCCTATGTAACAGATGTGTTAAGGACCTCCAGTGGCAGAGAGTATCTGCTATCATTTTTCTATCGTTATGCTCACTTGTTCGGAATAGCACACAACCAGGAAATGAAGGTGAAGAAAACCCCATTAAGGACTCTGGAAACTAAGCTAAGACAATTATGTAAGAGCCAGTACAGCTGTAGGTCAAAGATGACCTGAGATGAGAAAAATGTGGAGCTATGGACAACTTACCTACATTGCCTTTCGGCAAATACTCATGAGGAATACCATTCAGACAATTTAAGGAGAGGAAAGTCATTTAAAAGTAGGAATCATAAACAAATTTCTAGAAAACTGTTTAGCATCGGTAGATTACAACATGATTTCTTATCTTTGGAATAGAATATTGTAGGACAGACCAAGGTTAAAGCATGAAAAATAATGCAGAATTAAAATTACACTGGAGGAAACAAGGATACAAATAACACTATCACACATTTAATACAAACTTTGCAAAATGTCTTAGAATGTAGAGTAAAAAGTTAGAGATGAAAACTATCAGAAACATAATGATACTTAAAGAGAAAGTAAGGAGACACAAGCTATGAAATACAGTTGATCTTAAGGAGAAAATAAGAAATGGAAAGCATCAATTAAGACAAAGCAAAAGAAAAATTTCTTGAATTAAAAAAAACCCTCAACTTTTGTACTACTAGATGTCAATGGCAATAAAAAATGAAGAAAAGTGTTTGTAAAATTTTAGGTAAATCTTAACTGCATAGATAAAGCATAATTTCTAAAACCATATAAATAGGAAAACTCAATAACCTGAAGAAAAAAATGCAACTCAGGTTGACTTTGGATTTCTTTGCAACATTAAATGGCATAGTTTCAGACTTTTTTAAGAGAGAAACCTTGTGAAGTCAAATACATTATACTTGGTCAAAAAAAAAAAAGTCTGAAAGCCTACAAATATATTACTAAATATACAAGGACTCAGAAAATGATTCCAGTAATCTTCCTTCAAAGAACTTCTTGAAAATGATCCAGTTGAGACCCCACAAATCAAAATTACAAAGTGAAAAATGGAAAAGCCATTATATAAAACAATCTGTTAAGACTAGTGAAAGACAGTTAAAAACAGAGACAGACCTAAATAAATAACCAGGGTTCAAAACTACAGATATTGCCCAATAACTATATAGAGCAATGGAGAGAAATAAAGTATACAAAACTCTATCTGACATACAGAAGGGGAAAAAAGAGATTTGTGTTGACTTAGACTAGTATATCGGAGAAGGCAATGGCACCCCACTCCAGTACTCTTGCCTGGAAAATCCCATGGATGGAGGAGCCTGGTGGGCTGCAGTCCATGGGGTCGCTAAGAGTTGGACACGACTGAGCAACTTCACTTTCACTTTTCACTTTCATGCATTGGAGAAGGAAATGGCAACCCACTCCAGTGTTCTTGCCTGGAGAATCCCAGGGACGGGGGAGCCTAGGGGGCTGCCGTCTATGGGGTCGCACAGAGTCGGACACGACTGAAGTGACTTAGCAGCAGCAGCAGCAGACTAGTATATAAATATGGATCTAACAGTCTTTTGAACAACTTTAAAATAACCATGATAACCATTAAAGTTGATTATAGACCTTACCAAACCACTGGAGAAGAAAAAGCTAAGACAAACTGACAATAAAAATCAGAGTACCAAGAAGGGAACAAAACAAAAATAGCAAACAACCTAAATTAAGACCAAATATATTGGTAATGAAAAAATATAAACGAAGTAAAGTCTCTTGTAAAAGTCTCTCATGTGTGATTTAAAATGGAAATTCATGTATATGTTTCTTTTTATAAAACAAGCCACAATGGCCACTGTGTTTTACCCACCTTGCTTTTCTTCAGGGATGAATTACATCATTAGATTTCCTAGTAGTAAATCACCTTTATATTTCCAGGATAAATTGTTCAAGTTTGATTTATTATTATGTTAACATTTTAAAATATATTTATTTATATTATTTTATATATAAGTATATTATTTTTACATAAGTTAGACTGACCAGGCATTTTATTTTTTCTGTTAAATTTATCAGGTTTTGATATCACTATACTCAATTTATTAAATGTTTGGAAAGTTTACAACTTCCCATTTTCTATGTTCTAATAAAATGTATGTATACTAAATTATGTATGTCTTAAAATTTAAATTTGGACAAGCTCATTAATAAAATATTTAGCTCTGAAGCTGATTTTAGAGCTTATTTTTATGAAAGTTCCAGTGGTATTAATAAATTCAGGTTACCTGTCTTGAAACTAGATGGACTATTATATTGTTCCACAAAGTTTCATTTCATTTAGGTTCAATGTTATCCCCACAGAATCAGTCTATTTTATCTCTTTTTTTAAACTGTCCAATATGGATAACATTTCACATTAAATTTCTTTCTCCATATCACATTACTACTACCCAGAGAACTGATTTACATTTAAAAACAAATCCAATCATAACCAAAACCATGATAAAAATATTGGTTAAGGGAACACTTCCTAATTCATTCTGTGAGGTCAACACACCCCAATACCAAAACCAGACAAAACCACTACAAGATAAGAAAACTACAGACAGACCAGTATCTCTTATAAACATCAGTGAAAACATCCTTAACAAAATACTAATAGAACACAGGAGCATATTCAAAAGACTATCTATATACATGACTGAGTGGGATTAAAATGTGCAATGCAGGGATGGTTCAACAAACAGAAACTGGCCAATGTAATATACCACATTAAGCAAATGAAGGGAGGGGATAAATGATCATTTCTATGCAGAAAAAGCATCTGAAAAAATTCAACACTCTTTCATGATAAAAACACTTGACAAACTAGGTACAGAAGAAAACTACCTCAACACAATAAAAGTCATAGATGAAAATCCACAGTGAACATAATGTCCCATGTTAGTGAAAAATTGAAAACTGTTCCTCCAAGATGAAGAACAAGGCAAAGATGCCTGCTTTCACCCTTGCTTCACTGGTGGCTCCATCAGTAAAGAGTTGGCCTGCAATGAAGGAGACATGGGTTTGATCCCTGTGTCAGGAAGATCCCCTGGAGAATGGAATGACAGCCCACTCCTGTATGCTTGCCTGGGAAATCCCATGGACAGAGGAACCTGATGGGCTACATATAGTCCATGGGGCTGTAAGAGTTGGACATGACTTAGCAACTAAACCACCACCACCACTTAACGTAGTACTGGAAGTTCTAGTGAGAGCAATTAGGCAAGGAAAAAAAAAATAAAAAGGCAAGCAAACTAGAAAGGAAAAACTAAAATTATCTATTTGAGATAATATAATCTTATACATAGAAAATCCTGCAAGTATGTTAGTTAGTCATTTCTGACTCTTTGCCACCCCATGGAGCCAGCAGGCTTCTCTGTCCATGGAATTCTTCAGGCAAGAATACTTGAGTTGAGCTGCCATTCCCTGAAAACTCCACCAAAAAACCCCTGAAGTCTCCATGAAAAGGATATTAGATCTAATAGGTAAATTCAGTAAAGTAGCAGGATACAAAGTCAACACTAAAAAACACTGCATTTCATTAACAAATAATGAACAATCTGAAAAATAAATTACAAAAATAATTTCATTTACAATGTCATAAAAAAGAATGAGATATTTAGGAATTAAGTTAACCAAGGAAATGAAAGACTTGTACAATGAAAACCACATATACTACTTCAAGAAATTAGAGAAGATATAAATAAATGGAAACACATCCCATGTTCATGGACTGGAAAATTTAATATTGTTAAAATGTCAAGACTACTCAAAGTGATCTACAGATTCAAAGCAATCTGTCAAAATTTCAATGAAAAATTTTGCAGAAACAGAATACCTATTCTAAAATCATATGAAATCTCAAGGGACCCTGAAGAGCCAAACAATCTTCAAAAGAAAACAAAATTAATAGACTCACACTTTCTGATTTCAAAATTACTACAAAGACAGTAAAAACAAAAAAATACAGCACTACACATAGGGACAGACATAAAAACCAGTGGAACTGAACAGAGAGAAAAAAATAAACCCTGGTGTATACAGTCAAATGATTTTTAACAAGAATGCCAAGGATGCCAAAACAATAACTGTAAATTATATATCCAAAATACAAAGAGAACTCCTGAAACAACAAAAAACCTGATTAAAAATGGGCAAAGAACTTGAACAGATATATCTCCAAAGAAGATATATATGAAATACCACCTATTAGTATGGCTACTAACAAAACACACACACAAAAAAACAGAAAAAAAGTACTGGTGAGAATGTGAGTAAACAGAAAACCCTGCGACCGTTGGTAGGAATACAAAATAGGACAGCCACTGTGAAAAACAGCACGGTAGTTTCTCAAAAATTAAAAGCAGAATACTGTAAGATCTGGTAATTCTGTATCTGGGTATATAACATGCCAAAAATGAAGGCAGGTTCTCAAAAAGATGTCTGTACACCAGTGCTCACAGCAACATTATTCACAAGAGCTAAAGAGCGGAAGCTAGCCAAATGTCCACCAATGAATGAATGGATAAGCAAAATGTGGTATACACACACATGGTGGAATATTACTCAGTCTTTAAAAAGAAATTCTGCAATATGCTACAATACGGGTGAACTTTGAAGAAGTTATTTCAAGTGGAATAAGCCAATCAAAAATGACAAGGACTATATGATTCTACTTCCATGATGAAGTACTTACACAGAGCAGTCAAAATCATAAAGACAGACAACATAATGATGGCTGTTAGGGGCTACAGGAAGAGGAGTATGGAAAATTAATGTTTATTGATGGATATTTTAGTTTAAACCAGTTAATTAATTAGAGCTAGGCAAGGAAACACATTCTGGGTACAAACTCAACTGAACAAATAAAACAATATAAAACTAACAATATAACATAAAATTGCTGAATATATGCATACATTGGAAGCACTGTGAGTTCAATTCAAGACCACTCCAATAAAGTAAATGTTACAATAATTCAAGCCATATAAATATTCTGGTTTTCAAGTACATATAAAAGTTATGTTTATACTATACTGTAGTCTGTTAAGTGTGCAATAGCACTGTGTCTAAAAAAATGTACATACTTTAATTTAAAAATACTTTATTGCTAAAAAATGTTAACCGTCATCTCAGGCTTCAGTGAATCATAATCTTTTTGCTGGTGGAGGGTTTGAAATATTGAGAACTACCTGAACATGACACAGAGACACGAAGTAAATAAATGCTGTTAGAAAAACAGCACAATAGACGTTCTCAATGAAGGGTTACCACAAATGCTCAATTTGTGGGAAAAAAAAATTATCTGCAAAGGACAATAAAGTGAAACTAGGTAAAATGAGGTATGCCTCCACTAAAAAAGAAAAAACCTTGAAAAAATAGTTGCCACATTTATAACAAGTCAATACCCAAGTTAACAAAATACTAAAATCTTACTGGAAAATTGGGCAAAGAATATAAAGCAACTAATTACATAAGAAATAATGAAATAAATATGAAAAATGTTCAACCTCACTAGTTGACCTCCTTTAATTAAGAAATGCCAATTAACACATTAAGACATTGTTGTTCCTGTTGTTCCTATCAAACAAGCTTTACAATGCCCAATTTTGGAGCAGGTATGATAAAAGACACACTCTCAGCACTATTGGTGGGAAAGTGAATTAGTACAATCTATCGGAAAAGCAACTGAGCAATGTACATCAAGAGCCTTCAGTTTAGTTCAGTTCAGTTGCTCAGTCGTGTCCGACTCTTTGCGACCCCACGAATCGCAGCACGCCAGGCCGCCCTGTCCATTACCAACTCCCGGAGTTCACTCAGACTCATGTCCATCGAGTCCATGATGCCATCCAGCCATCTCATCCTCGGTCGTCCCCTTCTCCTGCTGCCCCCAATCCCTCCCAGCATCAGAGTCTTTTCCAGTGAGTCAACTCTTCGCAGGAGGTGGCCAAAGTACTGGAGTTTCCACTTTAGCATCATTCCCTCCAAAGAAATCCCAGGGCTGATCTCCTTCAGAATGGATCTCCTTGCAATCCAAGGGACTCTCAAGAGTCTTCTCCAACACTACAGTTCAAAAGCATCAATTCTCAAGAGCCTTACAACTGCACAACTTTTTAACCTGCTTTTGCACTACTAGAAATTATTTAAGTAAATAAACAGAGATGTTGGCATGAACCAGAACATTCATGATAAACCTTTTAATAATGCAGATAAACCTAAGAACAAAATAATAACTAATAATTTAAAAATACTGTTTAAAACTCCTTTCTCTGTGATCTCAGATGACTCTAGCCATCTTAATTATCAATATTACTTTAAGTTAAAACTACCCTAGCCTGCTGCTATATTGAATGAATACTTTTAACTTACAATATTGAAGGAACTAATAAAAAGGAGTATGGCTGTTCAGTACATTCACTGGAGGCAGAGTTCTGTCCCATCCTGGTGGCTCAGGATAACAGAGGTAAATTACAAGCAAATCACTCAAGCTTCTACATTTAACAATGCAAAGTACTTAAGAACACTGAAGGATGAGGTCTTTTTTTGACTGGCTTTGACTATATGTAAGGGATTCCACTTCAGAGTTCTTCACTCTCAGAATCTGTGCTACCAATATGGAAAAGAG
The DNA here is from genome assembly GCF_042477335.2 of Ovis canadensis. NCBI lineage: Eukaryota > Metazoa > Chordata > Mammalia > Artiodactyla > Bovidae > Ovis > Ovis canadensis. Next base: position 153,782,559 of record NC_091246.1, read on the forward strand.
ACTTAATATCATAATATATAGGAAATATCCAAAAGAACTTGATAAAGCTTGGAAAAGAGAAGGTACAAAACAGCTATCTTCAAAGATATGAAGAGTTGTTAGACAAAGTTCAGACTAACAGCTCTTAAAGTGCAGTCCCTAAATCAAGATACATCAGCACCACCTGGTAATTTGTTATAAATGCACATTCCTACTGAATCAGAAATTCTGGGAGGAAAGTCCAGAAATCTTGGTTTTTAGAAAGCCCTCCAGGTGATTCTGATGCCTGCTAAAACTTGAGAACCACTGACTTAGACCACATAGTTTGTAGAACTACAGGTAAATGGAATGAAGCTTATGGGGAGACTGAATTTGGGCTCCATATAAGAAAAAGCTTCTACTGGTCCAAACTATCTAAAGAGTTCCAGTTAATGAGTTCCCTGTAATTCCAGTTATTCAAACATAATTGATTCAAGTGGGGAAAATGTTACAGAGGGGTTCAAATATTTGATGACTAATTAAATATTTGGGGGGTTTGTTTCTAACTTAGTATACTACCAATTATCATACTGTTTCCCAAGGGAGCCATCTCAAATTCAACATCTTCAAAAATCAAACTTATAACTGTTTCTCTACAAACTAACCTTCCCATCTTATTTTAATCTTAAGTCTCAAACTAGAAACCTAGGCAAAATTTTCACTGACTCTCCTTTGGTCCTTATAGTCAATACATCACCAAGTTTTATCAATTCTTTTGTTATTCTGCAGTATGACAGAGATATATTTTTAAATATTCATTTTTGGGAAAACAGTTTCAAGAAAATATCATCCATAATAGTTCATTCCTAGTTACGTAAGTCTAGGATATCATGAATATCCACTCTACCCCTCAAATTCATGTCTAAGAAAAATCCTGGAGTGGAAAAAAATCTGTTTATCTTTGTTTAACCTGAAGTTTTCCAATTCATTCCATGGTCCACATGGTCCTCTCAGAGAAAATCTGGACTTTCCTTTTCAGGCTGTGAAACAATTTCTCATTTTCTCAAATGTGAGGCAGAGGTCAAGCTCAGGTTCCAAATAATATTTAAGTATTTACCATGGGTCTAGCACTAAAGCTTCAAGAAGCTTATATTGTAGTTGGAAAGACAGAGTAAACACACATTGGCAGAGATTATCAGAAATAAAATGCAATTTTTGACTTCTGGCAGTGTGTTCTTTCCACTATAGCATACCATCCCATTTTCAGATGGCCAAATCTACTTATTCTGGAGGCTTAGTTCTTTTCCTTTGTTTACAATTTTAGAATACTCTGCCACCTGGAGCCATTTCTTATTAAAGAAAACAGAAACAAGTCTTGAGAATAAATAGATGTTCTTTCTACCTGAAAGTTAGTATGCCCACTGAGAACAGGGAACATCTCTGGGCTCCCCTTTATTTACTGAAATCTAGATGGACACAGGGGGCTTAGCAGAGCAAAAGGCACTACTGAATTTACTTATAACACAGTATGTACACTATCATGAAAACAAAAATATGCCTTTTTATTAAAACATATTGTAAGAAACAAGTCACACATAACATTTAGGGCTGTTTTTTTAATCACAGCATTACAAAGGGCTTCCCTGGTGGCTCAGATGGTAATGAATCTGCCTGCAATGCAAGAGACGCAGGTTCAAGCCCTGGATCAAGAAGATCCCCTATAGAAGGAAATGGCAACCCACTCCAGTATTCTGGCCTGGAAAACTCCATGGGCAGAGGAGCCTGGTGGGCTACAGTCCATGGGCTTGCAAAGAACCAGTCGCAACTGAGCAACCAACCCTTACACAAATGGTAGACAAATAATAAAGCAAGCACAGTTCATAAACATACCACCTTATTCAAGGTAATATCACCTTATTCATATATATGCCTACAAAATTACTTGAGTATTACTTTAATATATTTTAAAGAAGTGAGTAAATATACTCAACAAAATAGGACTCCAATTCTTACAGAAGTAGAGATATCAAGTAAGTTTTCAAGATACTTGAGGTGCTAGATGGCTATACCCTAGGCAAATAGAGATATCCAGGTATAGCTCTATTTCAAGCATTAAATAACTGAAGGAAAAAACAGTGTGAGTTCAGGGATTCAAAGAGGAGAAATACACATGAAGTGGTAATGGGCAAAGAGGGACTTCTGGGATTGGGAAGTGCCATCCAGGAAAAGAGACATAGGATGGTTTTCATTCCTCAACCACAGAAAGTTTCCGAGTCCTTTTACCCCATCCTCCTGTCTCGAATTTACGACCCTATAACTTTAGTCAGAAACAAAAGATTTCACAATCAGAAACTGATACAAACTTTAATGTTAGATTTAAATCACCTGTTAGGCTATGTTTACGTTCAACTGAACATCATAGTGACCGCATATAATGACAAATTATGTATCTTCCATTCAAAGGATGAAAAATATCTGAATAAATGTACAGAATTTAAATTACTTCAATTATCTTTCACTTTACTGAGAATTTATTATGTTTATAAAGAATTAGGCAAAATGCTAGCTAAAGTAAAAAAATGTTAAATGATATAAATGATACAATGATATAAATCAAATGAAAATCTTGGCCCCAATATTTTTTGAATTTCAAAAATTGGCTTAGGATATTATTATTACAAAAATAAACAATGAAGAAAATGTTTCTTTCTGGTGCTTAATCAACAGCATAACTCTAAAACTGCCAACTTAGATGGTATGTGAACTATTTTACTCTGTTGACCTTATAACAACTCTCTAACCACCATAATAAACAAGTACAGAAAGTCATTATTTTTTAAAGATTGAATATGATATAACAAACTTCAAGATGCTTTAAAAAACTATTAGAATTACTAAAGGCATTTTAATAACTAAAGTGGTATTAAGCAAAAGAAAAAAAACTAAATTGGTCTGTACTTCACACAACAAATACATACATAATTCACAACAGATAAGCAAAATAAGAAATATCTGAATATTCTACAACCTTATAGTCTATTGTTAAAACTTAAATGGATGCTAACAATTTGAAAACTGGCAAAAAACTAGAGAATGATTTAGTCACATACTGCTATAAAAAGACATGGAACTAAAATGCACATACCCCTCATACAAATAGGGCTTCCCTTGTGGCTCAGCTGGTTTAAAGAATCCACCTGCAATGTGGGAGACCTAGGTTCAATCTCTGGGTTGGGAAGATCCCCTGGAGAAGGGAAAGGCTACCCATTGCAGTATTCTGGCCTGGAGAATTCTATGGACTGTATAGTCCATGGGGCTGCAAACAGTCAGACGTGACAGTGACTTTCACTTTCAATCATACAAATAAGAAATTGGAATAATTGCTTTTGCTGTATAAATCCATAATACTCAAATCCTACAGGCACAACATTAAAATCACTTTAAGTAAGCCTGACTCTTTTTTTGCCACTTCATTTTTTTAATTGAAGGACATTTGCTTTACAGAATTTTGTGGTTTTCTGTCATACATCAACAAGAATCAGCTGTAGGGACACCCATGTTCCCTCCCTCCTGAACCTTCCTCCCATCTTCCTCCTCATCCCACCTGACTTCTTATAGTTAAGTTTGTTTAGAATGAGGCAGGGTGAATTCACACCTTTAAACTGACTAAGAGTATAAGTCAGCTATCTAACAGAATTGCAAGGTAAAACAGGTAAGCCACAGGCACAAATAGTGTGACTGACCTTTTATACATACATGAAGATCTACCTGACCAGTGATACAATACCTATCAGGAACTCCACAAGGGCATCAAACTCTGTACAACTGAATTTTAATGTTACATTTTGATCTGTTTTGATATGGTACATTTAGTAAAACAAACCGTCATCCAGGTCCACAAATTTTAAATGTGGTTAAATTAAAAGAGACATGAGTTGTTTTTGTGGGACTTTCCCACCTGCCTTCATTAGAAGGTTAAAATCTGATCCAGCATAAAAAGCCATGACTTTTCCTTGGGCAGCCCTTGTTGACTAAGTGCTTAAAAAAAAAAATAGGCATTTACCATTATAACAGGATAAAAACTAACACTTCAAAGTGTTACCTACTCAGGCCTTTTAACAAATTTGTTAACACTCTTAGTTATATTACTCCACCTTTCTCTTAGTGTGAACTGGTATCAATTATTTAGCCAATTCTATAATGTTATTAAAATACCTGCTGATTAAACATGAATCAAAGTGTCACTTAAAAAGAAATGTAAAATAAGTAACATCACTGAATTGCAACAGTCCAAAAACATCTAAAAATATAAGTTACCTTGGGCAATGATGTAAAACATTTCTAGACTTATTTAAAAGCTGTTTTAGGATTAAAATATTATATGGATTTATTTTTATAATGGCTATTTTAAAGTATATATTTGGTCCTGCATTATAGAATTATCTTTGAAGTCTGTTAAAATGTTTTTCAACAACAACAAAAACATTTTTTAACAAATGAAGGTGACTATTCTAAAAAATAAAATAAAACCTAAGCATATATTAAATAGCTGACAGGAAATAATTCTTAATTTCTGGCATTGCAATACAGCCCTTTGAAACCACCATCTTCAGTTTCCTCAGTTAAAAACCCCTAGGCAGGGGGTACCTGAACAGAAACGAAGAAAATTTAAACATATACAAATAACTACCACTGTACTATTTATCTCTTACCGAGCAAGGTAAGAAAGAACCTTTTAATACTTTAATTTTGTGAGTATTAAACAACTAGTGTGAAAAACAAGCTGCATGTAAACTATTTCTACTGCCTGAGCTTCAATGACTAGCTGAGGCAACCTGTTATAGGAGGTGTTAATTGGCAATAGGAGTACAAGTCAGAAGCATGTTCCCCATAGTCCTAACCCAGCAAGGCTAGGTCATTAAAGTGGAAATGAATTCTTTCATGTCGACTTAACCCTTTCAATGCATGCTTTCAGCTGTTTTCTCTCAATTAATTTTAAAAACTTGTTACTTTTTAGAGTTAAAAAAAAAATGTTCCAAAAAAAGGTCCTTTGGCTGACAGTTCCAATGTCTACATTATTCAGAAGAGAAGAACAGAGCAAGTTAATTGCATTGTAATATTGCAACGCTCCTCTCTGAAAAACATATAAACTAAACATATTTGCTTATTTTAACACTGAAAAAAGATACAGGATATAGCGTTTAAAATTAGCTCAGAACCATTTAGTCACATAGGGCTTTGATTTACAATTCTGTTTAAGATACATGGGCTATCTCATAATAATAACTTGGGACAGAGTAGTAATAATTTTTTAATTTCCACAATGTTCATACAAGAATCTCCATTACGAAAATGTTTTGAAACAGATATAAGTTAAACACCTTTCTAATTAAGTTTCATTATTCTGATAAGGTGCAGAGTCAAAGCATATCCTGATGACTGGTTGCCAAAAAGCCAAAATTCCTTTTATGGCATGATCTCAGAGGTTTCCAGATGGCACATTAATTCTTTAAAAAAAAAAAAAAAAGACAAAAAGAAGGAAAGAAGAATAAGAATAGGAATGTTAAAATAATGATGCATTGCTTTTGAAATGCCATATGTATAAATACTAATATTCCCATATAATAAGCATTATAGCCATTTAAAACTCAATTACATAAATAATATTCTAAATATTATGATTAAAAAATTAACACACATATGCTACATCTTTCACCACTGAACAATCTTGGAGGTATTTTCCTCAATAAAAATATTATCAGAGTAAGAACTAAACACTAGTAAATCTATAATGCCTAAACTATGACTTGTGATAAATCAATAAAAAATTACCAGCATGACAAAAGAGACATAATTTCATCTACTGTTGTACAGTGGAGCTCTCAAGTAACTCTTAACCAACAATACACTTAACTAAAAACTTGATCAGCAAGGGTTGAGATAATAGTAGGCAACTTAATGGTGTGAAGATGTCAAAAAATGAGAATTATACATGCTATATTCCTATACCCTAATATTTATTCTTTTCCTCCCTTTTATCATTCATCTCCTTCTTTCAAGTCTTTTCATCATTGACAAACTCAGTTCCTGCCTCTCTGGAAACTGACATTTTCCCTTAGGTCCACTGAGCTCCTCCAATATAGAAAACCTAAGGAACTATACTGGAGTCAATATTTTGAGAATATGAAAATTTCAGTGGGGAACAGGCAGTGGGGTGAGGCAAGGTAGCAGTCGGGGAAAAGGGAAGATAACACCGTTATTTGTTTATAAACACACCTTATCAAGGAACACAGGGACTGGTGGCCTAGCGAATAATACCCAACTGTGACATTTCTCTTTAAGACCACTCCTGATACTCACTTTGAAACAGTTTTCACCTACTTAAAAAAGTGTGTGTAAAATATGCCATAAGCACCAACCACTTTAGCCATTTATGAAATTTGTCTTATTAGAACAGGGACCAACTGTCTCCCATTCTGGGTGACTTTCACTCTGCCCCATAGCAATGAGGAAGGAACAAGTACAATGCTTAACTACCTCTGTTATAAAGAAGCAAAATTCATAGAGAACTGCTTAGTTAAACTTTTAATTTCCACAATGACCATACAAGAATCCCTATTATGAAAATGTTTTGAAACATATATGAGCTAAACACCTTTGTAATTAAGTTTCATTATTTTGATAGGGTGCACTGTCAAAGCATATCCTGATGACTGGTTGCCAAAAAGCCAAAATTCCTTTTATGGCATGATTTCAGAAGCTATAACTTCACATGTTTAGGAGTGGCTAAAACATGCTATCTTTTATAACTGGACATAGGGTCCCAGAATCAAGAAGAATCTCAAAAGTCCTACAACAGAGCATTAAGGTATTAGAACTGTTCCAAAACAGACCCTACAATTGGCTTTGACTTTAAAGCTTTTATAAGCGCTAATGGCCCTTTTTCCTTTTATACTATTCAACTATTTATGTATTTAAATTACAAAACATGTAAAATATAGACAGCCACAAACAAACTGGTTATTTTGGGAAGCATTCATAATTAAGTAGCTGCTCATCTTCTATAGTATGCAAAGTCATGTATGGAATGTTATACACACATACAGAGTGCATGTTTTATTTATTTACTCAGCCACCACAGACCTGAGAGCCCAATGCCATGTACTGGTTATACAAAGGTAAACAGGTCCCTGCCCTTAAAAGGTTTACAAACCAGAAGGCAGGCAAGAAAAACTAAAAAAGCACCACAAAAGCATGTATTGTGGATACAGAAGTCAGAGATCAATGCAAGTTCAATCCCTGGGTCAAGAAGATCCCTTGGAGAAGGGCATGGCAACCCATTCCAGTATTCTTGCCTGGAGAATCCCATGGACAGAATAGCTTGGTGGGCTACAGTCCATAGGGTCACAAAGAGTGGGACTCAACTGAAGTGACTTAGCACACACACACGGATGCCCTGAATAGGTTTACAAACCAGAAGGCAAGCAAGAAAAACTATAAAAGCACCACACAAGCATATATAGTGGACACAGAAGTCAGAGTTATGTCCTTGATACAATCTTCCCTTATGCTAAGAACTGAAAAATATGTAGAACTTATCCAAGCAAAACAAAAAGGAGAAGAGTGGCAAGGAAAGGCCTTCCAAGGAAAGAAAATAACACATTTAAAGGCACAGAAACACAAAAAAGCCATTATCCTGCACATTACCATTCAAAACTTTTTTAAAAAATAAAGTGGGCTGAAGATCAAACCAGTCAATCCTAAAGGAAATCAACCCTGAATATTCATTGAAAAAGGCTGATGCTGAAGCCGAAGCTCCAAGACTTTGGCCACCTAATATGAAGAGCCAACTCACTGGAAAATACACTGATGCGGGGAAAGATCTGAGGACAAGAGAAGGGCGAGACAGAGGATGAAATGGTTGGATGGTATCAATGACTCAATGGACATGAGTCTGAGAAAACTCCAGGAGATAGTGAAGGACAGGGAAGCCTGGCATGCTGCAATCCACAGGGTCTCAGAGTCAGACACAACTCAGCAACTGAACAACAAATGGATTCTTACGCAGCCAAACATGAGTTAATACTGCTTCCATTTCAATGGGTATTTTACTGAGGATATGACTTTTTTCAAAGACCATTTTTAAAAAGAAGTGCCTTTTCTTATCCACATTTTTGCCTTTTATGAAAAATGTTCAGCACTTCAGAATACATATCAATTTGGAGTTCTCTGATATGCTTAAAAGACACAGTTGTTAAGACAAGAGAGAAGACGATGTGCTTTCCATACAAAATGCTGTCATACAGTTAAGTACTATGTAGTATCTCTTTGGTTTATGGAATTTGCACAAATATTCTATCTGACTCAATCTTGAGGCCAAGGGCTATTTCTGTTTAACATATCAAGCTCTCCAAATAAAATTTTTTTTCAGTAAGTATTTATAAAAAGTTGACTGTGTGATATCCAAGCATGGGTACCCCTGGAAGAGAAGACAGTTCAAGACTGTGATTAGCTGGATCACTGATCAGAGGAGCCGAGGGTTAAATGGATGCTACTGTGATCAGCTGTTAGAGCCACTAAGCAGTTCATAAGAGCCAGGCTCTAGAGGTGTTAACACAGAATACTAATAACCTTGCCTGTTTGGGTATATCCTGTTCTATATTTTTTCAAATATGTGATTTATCTTATCTAATGAAAGAAGAAAAAGACCAAGGGAAGATATAGAAGAAAAAGCACCATACATACAGAGGAGAGGGAATTCAAAAAACTTGTCTGAGTGAATAGGAGAGGGGAAAAAAAAGGACTTGTAAAACTCTGTGTGCTAGGAACTATGACAGGCGCTAGATATATGATGAACCAATTCCATGCTGTGCTAGTCTTTAAAATGGAGGTAGGAGACAGGACAATTACACAAGTAAATAAACCTCAGGCCACATCCCAACTCTCCAGAATCTGACTGTCTCTTACCACCCACATAATAGCACTCTGGTGATAACTATAAACATTACATGGACATAAAATCCATCTATATCTCCCCTTTAACTAATTTTGTTTTTATTCTTATTAGAAATTATTTGAGATCTTCTTCCCTTCCTATTACCTTGTTTAATCAAGACCTGATATTACTATACAAAGTGGAAATTCAAACCAATGCAGCTATAGTAACACTATATGTATGTAGTCTGTCTACATGGCAGGTTACACCCTGGCCAAAGAACAACAATATAAGACTACCAAAAGCCATTACAGCAATCAGTTATTCACTGAAAATTAAGCATCCTAACATTTTAGTCTCAGTGGGACTGGTTTTCTTCTCAGTATAAGCCACTGAAATTCATACTCAAGTAGAGCTGCAAAATAAACTATTAGTTAAATCTGGATTTAGATAAATGAATACTTTTTAATATGTACATCCCATGCAATATTTAGGACATACTTAAATTTTTAAAATATTTACTGTTTACCTGAAATTCAAACTTAACTGGGCATCCAGTATTTTTCTTTGTGAACTACGACAACTCTATTCCCAAGTAACAAGTAGTTTCTGTTCTAAGTCCATATTCTAACTCTCCCCCATTTCATTTGTTCTGTGTAGCTTAAGCCAGAGGCAACTTTATAGTATTACACACACCAATAGCTTTTTCAAAATGAACTGTTACCTCTTTGTCTTCAATTAAGTAATAAAGTGCTCTTGCCAAATGGCCACTCAGTTTCCTCTTATTAAAAAAAAAAGCACACATGAAATTTATATCTTAATGATACACAAATCATATTTTTATTCTTATTGGAAATCAGCATCTACATTGAAATGTCTTTCTCTAAATGTTAAAATAATCATTCATTAAAGGACAAATATGCTTTTTACTTCAGGTAAGAAAATATAGTTCTGAGCACATTGTGCACATGGCCCTGTTGGTGGACTCAGTTGCTGACACTGGACTCACCAAGCATACCCAGAGCCACACTCCTTAGAGCCACTAGATTTTCCCTGCTACACACTCTTCTCATTGTGTTATGACGTCCCCATTAAGCAAAACACTGTGTAAGGGCTTGGGATTCACTTGTTTGTAACTTTGTGCAGCACTGGGTCAGTACTCTGCATACTGCTATTGGTTGTTGACAGACTACCTAATAGAAAAGGCTACTATCATAACAGAGAATTCCACACTAGAGAAACAGTATCCTGTACATACAAAAAGATGCTCAATAAATAACTCCTCAATCTCTTTATAAATAAATGCAGTTTCGGTTTTCATTTTTTTGATCACTATCTCACCCACAAACATGCCAAGAAAGGCGTTCTGATGCCTCTGTGAGCCAAGCAGACATGAAAATGCCAAAGGCGATCCTATGCTTGTGTGGTCTCCAGTAAGAGTAGATCCCGTCTCTCGGGAGAAGTGTATCCACAAGGCCGAATAAATGAGAGGCTAGAGAAAAGGAAGCTAACAACTCAATGGACATGAATTTGAGCAAACTGAGAGACAGTGAAAGACAGGGAAGCCTGGCTTGTAGAAGGTCACGAGGTCGAAAGAGCTGGACACGACCTAGCAACTGAACAACAAAACATACTTAGAAAGAGACTAAGAAACTGAGATAGATGACCAATTAGGCCGCAGACTGGACACAAGGCTTACTATTATTTAGGGAACTAAATCTGCTTTAGGCCTAAGAGTAGAAAGCTGCCTCCCTAGGCAAAAGACAGGCCAGTGAGGCAGTGAGGCGAGCAGCTGAGAGGGGATGACAGCAAAGTGACAGCTATCCACAGAGCACACTACTGTTTTTTTCTAACCACTGTTAGTTCCTTTTAAAACTGATTGAGGAGTCACAGAAGACTGTAGTACACTCACTAAACAGCTTATGGAATAATACATCACTGAAAGTTAGGCTGAAGCTTCTGCATCATCCTCCTGACTGACGGCACCCTCTCCTTAACCTCTGTTGTAGCCACTATTCTAATTTTTGGTGATTATCATGCATTTCCTCATACTTTCACTATGTAAGCAGATACAGATAATATACAATATTATAATATTTGCATGTTTTAAAATTATACATTAAAACTTAGAACATATTTATTCCTCTACTTGCCTTTTCCTCTAGTATGTTAATATGGATTAATCATGCAGATATGTGAAGATCACTGACTTTACAAAAGCCCCACTGTTAAGCAAAGTTATGTATTTTCCTCCTGATGGACAATTAGGTTGTTTTCAATTTTTCTGATATTATAAACTACAGATCAGCAAACTGGGGCCTGTGGAAGAGCCAGCTGACTGTTTTTGAAAATGAAGTTTTGTTGGAATATAGCCAGGCACATTCATTTTGTATTATGTATGGCTGCTTTAACACTACAATGGCAGGATGAAACTGAGTGGTTGCAACAGAAACCATTTGGTCCACAAGTTAAAATATTTATGACCCAGACCTTTAAGAAAGGAGTACCAAGGGGTTACAAACAATGCTGTTACGAATGTCCCTGCATCCACATGGGACACTTTCCCTGGGGACTATAATTAGGAAAAGATCTCTCAAGATGCAGGGTAAGCAAATCTTTACCATTACTAGACTTTACCAAAATGCACAAGACGGCTGTACACTACTACTAGCTTATACAAATGGTTTATAAACCATTTGTGTTCTTTCTTCTAATATTCCTATCTTTTGCCCATTTAAAAATATCGTTTTCTTACTGATTTATAGAAACAAAATACATATATTCATGACTAGTGTTTTGTCCATTATACGTTAGATATATATATCTTTCCCAATCTGTGGCTCACCACTTTGCTTTTTACATTTCTTCATGCCTCAGTTTTATCTGAAAAAAAAAAATGAAGATTGTAACAATAACCCAACTTCATATAATCGCTGAAAAGACTGAATGAGTTAATATATTTAAAATACTTAGAACAGTGCCTGGCACATATAAGTGTTCCACAAATATTAACTACTTAATATTATCTACTTATTTTATCATATCATAAAGGGAAAAAAATTTTAAGTTTCAATGTAAATTTATCACTGTCCCTCTAGTATTCATGCTATCATATTTAAGAAATTCTGCCCTACACATTTAATTTTATGTGTTCAAAAAGCAATAACCTTGTTTATTTAGTACCTCTGAAAGCTAAGAAAGAATAGCACTTTCTGTTAATTTGATTTCAATTATTATTCACTGTCAGAATATTTTCTTAAAATCTAAGTACAATTCTAATACTGATCTCTTTAAAGTTCCAGTAGAAAGGAGAACCCCCTCCAGAATCTCCAGTCCCACAACATTTTTCTTATTAAAAAGTAAATAAAAGAGGCATCTGCTTACGTTCAAGAGAGAGTAATAAAGGACTATATTTACATTCCTAACAGAAAGAAATAAAAAATAGACAAAACTATATAAAAGAAAAGCTTGTAAGATATTGTTGATGAGGCAACAAAAGACGGTGAGCTCTGAGAACTTGGAAAACAAAGGAGGTAAACCCTGCTACTACCCTAGTTTGTTGCTTTGAGAGTTTCCAAGCTGCAGTGCAGGGGGAAGGAAACCAGGTAGTCTACTGAAATCGCTGAACTGAGATGTTAAGAGCTGAGATTACTGGGAGACCAAAGCAGCAAGAGTTATCGTCAAAGGGTACCAGAGAGAAAATAGCCACAAAGAGAAAAAAACCTTGGGATCTTCTGAGGCTCCTCCTTGAATAATCAACTGAGTACTGATCAGTTCAAGTGTAGGAGGACACCGCATGAGGGCGGGGAAAGGGCGGGGAAAGAAGAGCAAAAAGATCAGAGAGAGGAGGACCTACCTCTCACACAGCACTGGTGATAACGCTCATTCCCGTCAGCCAAACAGAAAAACATCAGAATGCACAAGGCATTGATTAGACAGAAAGGTCCTGCCTCAATAGTGGAAAAACACGAGTCTAGGACTAAGCACTGCTCCAGTCTCACCTAACAAGTTATAAAAGCAAAACTAGAAAGAATCAAACAGCTTCCAAATAATTTAACTGCATCCCATAACAAATATCAAGAATATTTCATAAGAATAAAAACCAGCCAACATACAAGGCAAAACTCACAAGTTCAGGCCCTAGTTAAAAAAATTACCAGGCATGCACAATTAGGAGATAAATCAATTTAATTAAAACCAATCTAGAATAAAAGTAATCTTATTATAACTGTCAAAAAGTTAAGTAGAGACATGAAAGACCTAAAAACGACCCAAATCAAACTTCTTCTAATGAATGCCACAATTCATCAGTGGCAACAGGATAAAGTATGCAGTGAATCTAGAGACACTTGGGGAGCTTTATTTTTAGGGTGTCCACAGATGGTCAAAAAGTGAAAAAAAAAAAAGCTGTAAGATGAAAAATATATTGGATAGGATTAATGGAAGATCAGACATTGCACAGGGGGTAAAAAAATGAGTGAATTTGAAGACACAGCAATAGAAAATGAAACCAAAGAATTGGAAATAAAATTAACAGAGCCATCAAAAACAATGGGACTACTACAAAAACAAAAATATACACGTCACTATGATTCTTGAAAGGGTGGGAAAGATAGTAGAACAGAGAAAATATTTTTAAAAAATTTCAAACTTTGTTGAAACTTGGAGAAAAAAATAAACCTACAGATACGGGAAGCTCAGCAAAACATTAAGCACAAGAAATATGAAGAAACCTACATCACTACCCATCACAACTAAAAACAAGCGATAAGAAAAATCTATAAAGTATTGCAGAATAGGGAGAGATACAGAGACAATGAAATAGATTTGAAAGTTCAGAAATAAATTCTAACATTTATGATCAATAAATCTTTGATAAAGGAGCCAAGACAACTCAACAGGGAAAGTCTTTTCAAAAGATGGTGTTGAGACAACTAGACATCTACATGAAAAAGCAAGATCCCCACCTCACATCACCCACAAAGTGGATCACAGAACTAAATGTAAGAGTTAAAATCATAAAGCTCTTAGAAGAAAACAGAGGAGTAAATCTTCATGAACTCTGGCTAAACACTGATTTTTCAATACAACATCAAAGCACAAGTCACAGGACTTGCCTGGCTTCCACTCTAAGGGTCACAGGTTAGATCCCTGGTCTGAGAACTAAGATCTCGCATACCACACAGTGCAGCCAAAGGGGAAAAAAAAAAAAAAGCACAGGTCATAAAAGAAGACTGATCATCATCAAGAAAGTGAAAAGACCAGAAACTGTAAAACTCTTATAGGAAAACATAGGCAGAACTCTCTCTGACATAAATCACTGTAAGATCCTCTAGGACCCACCTTCCAGAGTAATGGAAATAAAAAACAAAAATAAACAAATGGGACCCAATTAGATTTAAAAGCTTTTGCACAATGAAGGAAACTATAAGCAAGGTGAAAGGTAGCCATAAGAATCGGAGAAAATAATAGCAAATGAAACAACTGACAATTAATCTCCAAAATATACAAGCAGATCATGCCACTCGATACCAGAAAAATAAACGACCTAATCAAAAAGCGGGCCAAAGAACTAAACAGGCATTTCTCCAAAGACATACAGATGGTTAACAGACACATGAAGAGATGCTCAACATCACTCATTATCAGAGAAATGCAAATCAAAACCACAAAGAAGTATCATCTCATGCCGGTCAGAATGGCTGCCATCAAAGTCTACAAACAATAAATGCTGGAGAGGGTGCAGAGAACAGGGAACCCTCTTACATTGTTGGTGGGAATGCAAACTAGTACAGTCACTATGGAGAACAGTGTAGAGATTCCTTTAAAAACTAGAAACAGAACTGCCATATGACCCAGCAATCCCACTGCTGGGCATACCACCAAGGAAACCAGAACTGAAAGACACATATGTACCCCAATATTCATTGAAGCACTGTTTACAATAGCTAGGACATGGAAGCAACCTAGATATCCATTGACAGATGAATGGGTAAATAAGTTGTGGTACATACACAAAATGGAATATTACTCAGGTATAAAAAAGAATGCATTTGAGTCAATTCTAATGAGATGGATGAAACTGGAGCCTATTATACAGAGTGAAGTAAGAGAAACACCAATAGGGTATACTAACACATATATATGGAATTTAGAAAGATGGTAACAATAACCCTATACGCGAGACAGCAGAAGAGACACAGATGTAAAGAACAGACTTTTGGACTCTGTGGGACAAGGCGAGGCTGGGATGATTTGCGAGAATAGCACTGAAACATGCATATTCCCATATGTGAAATAGGTGGCCAGTGCAAGTTCAATGCATGAAGTGGAGCACTGAAAGCCAGTGCTCTGGGACAACCCAGAGGGATGGGGTGCGGACGGAGGTGGCTTCAGGATGGGGGGACACATGTGCACCTGTGGCTGGTCCACGTCAGTGTATGCCAAAAACCACCAAAATATGGTAAAGTAATTAGCCCCCAATTAAAATAAAGAAATTAAATTTTTAAAAGTGAAAAGAGAACCTATAGACTGGAAGAAAATATTTGCAAATCATATAAGGAGGCTTCTGTCCACAATATGTAAAGAACTTTAACAGCTCAATATTAAAAGAAAAACAGTCCTTTTTTTTTTTTTTTTTGTTAGTGGGCAGCAGACCTGCATTACAAAACATATTAAGTCCTTCAGGCAAACAGAAAATACCAGATAAAATATACATCCACACAAAAGACAGAACACAGAAAACTATAAGGACATATGTAAACATATGATTTTTTTTCTTCTTATTTAAATCTCTTTAAAAGACAATACACTGCTGTGAAAAATACTACAGCAGTTCCTCAAACACTTAAAAACAGAATTAATTAATTAACTAATCCAGCAACACCACTTCTGGGTATATACCCAAAAGAATTAAACTCATTGATTAGAACAGGTATTTGTACACCAATGTTCACAGCAGCATTATTCACAATAGTCAAAAGGTTTAAACAACCCAAACATCCAACAGCAGATGAATAAACAAAACATGGTATATCATACACGGAATATTATTCAGCCTTAAAAAGGAAGGAAATTCTGACACATGGTACAACATGGATGAACCCTGAAGATATTAGGCTAAACAAAACAAGCCAGTCACAAAAGGGCAAATACTATATCAGTTCAGTTCAGTTCAGTCACTCAGTCGTGTCTGACTCTTTGTGACCCCATGAACCACAGCACGCCAGGCCTCCCTGTCCATCACCAACTCCTAGAACCCACCCAAACTCATGTCCATTGAGTCAATGATGCCATCCAACCATCTCATCCTCTGTCATCCCCGTCTCCTCCTGCCCTCAATCTTTCCCAGCATCAGGGTCTTTTTCAATGAGTCAGCTCTTCGCATGAGGTGGCCAAAGTACTGGAGTTTCAGCTTCAACATCAGACCTTCCAATGAACACCCAAGACTGATTTCCTTTAGGATGGACAGGTTGGATCTCCTTGCAGTCCAAGGGACTCTCAAGAGTCTTCCCCAACACCACAGTTCAAAAGCATCAATTCTTCAGCGCTCAGCTTTCTTTATGGTCCGACTCTCACATCCATACATGACCACTGGAAAAACCATAGCCTTGACAAGATGGACCTTTGTCTGATTCCACTTATATGAGGCACCGAGAGTAGAAACAGAAAGTAAAATGGTGGTTGTCAGGGGTTGGAAGAGAAGGGAATGATGAATTATTGCTTAGTAAGAGATACAGAGTTTCTGTATGTATGTGTGTGTGTTAGTTGCTCAGTCGTGTCCAACTCTTTGTAACCCCGTGGACTGTACTGTCTGCCCATGGAATTCTCCAAGCAAAAATACTGGAGTGGGTTGCCATTTCCTGCTCCAGGGGATCTTCCTGGTCCAGAGATCCCACATTGCAGGCAGATTCTTCACTGTCTGAGTCACCAGGGAAGCCCTCTTTTTCTGTATGTTTCTGCATGGGAAGATGAAAAAGTTCTGGAGTAGAATGGGGGTGTTAAGTGCACAACAGTGTGAATGTGCCTAATGTCTGAACTGTACACTTAAGAATCATTAAATTGGCAAATTTTGTTAACAAATATTTTAGTACAGTAAAAGACTACTCAATCTAAAATAATAAAAATAAACTACAGACTTTATAACAAGTAAGACTAAAAATTATAACAGCAATGTACCAATGCATGCTCAGTCAGTAAGTTGCATCCAACTCTTTGCCACCACAAGGACTAAAGCCTACCAACCTCCTCTGTCCATGGAATTTTCCAGGCAAGAACAGTACAGTGGGTTGCCATTTCCTACTCCAGGGGATCTCCCTGATCCAAGGATCAAACCTGAGTCTCCTGAACTGGCATGCAGATTCTTTACCACTGAGCCACCTGGGAAGCCCAACAAGCAACCATAAGATACAAAATATATTATTTTAACATTCATTTGCTCTAAGTGAGGTAATATAATATGACCTGAGGGAGGCAGAAAAAACAACAAAAGAACAAATGAGAAAAATACTATGAGAATAGTAATATAATAGACTGAAACTTTATTTTCTTGGGCTCCAAAATCACTGTGGACGGTTACTGCAGCCATGAATTAAAAGACACTTGCTCCTTGGAAAAAAAGCTATGACAAAACTAGAAAACATATTAAAAAGCAGTCACATCACTGTGCTGACAAAGTCCATATAGTCAAAAGTTATGGATTTTGCAGTAGTCATTGTACAGATGTGAGAGTTGGATCGTAAAGAAGGCTGAGAGCCAAAGAACTGATGCTTTTGAACTGTGGTGTTGGAGAAGACTCTTGAGAGTCCCTTGGACTGCAATCAATCAAACCAGTCAATCCTAAAGGAAATCAACCCTGAATACTCATTGGAAGGACTGATGCTGAAGTTTGGCCAATACTTTGGCCACCTGATAGGAAGAGCCGATTCACTGGAAAAGACCCTGAGGCTAGGAAAGACTGAAGGCAGGAGGAAAAGAGGGCAACACAGGATGAGATTGTTGGATGGCATCACCGACTCAATGGACATGAGTTTGAGCAAACTCTAGGAAAAAGTGAAGGACAGGGAAGCCTGGCGTGCTGCAGTCCATGGGGTTGCGAAGAGTCAGACACAACTCAGGGACTGAACAGCAACAGACTAAAACTTAATTATATAAATAATTGCATTAAATGCAAATAATCTTAAAATCTCAATTTAAAAAGCCAAGATTATCAGAGTGGATTAAAAACAAACAAGACCTACGTATATACTGCTTACAAGAAAGGTACTTCAAATAGGTTGAATAAAGACCTGAATATATTAACAGGAAAAAGACAGGAAAAGATATACCACATTAATAGCAATCAAAAGAAAGTTGGGATGCTATCAAACAGTTTCAGATCACAGAACACTGCAAGAGTTTAAAAAAAAATCATATATATCAATCAAGTCAATATGATGATCTCAAAAAATGCAGAATATGAATTTTAAAAACATCCAACATCCATTCCTGATGAAAACTCAGTAGAAAGTAAAAATAGTAAGTAGAGAACTTCTGTAATCTGATAAAGAACATCTATTTAAAATGTACAGCTAATACCACACTTGATGGTGAAATAATAAATGTTTTCCCCCTAAGATCAGGAACAAGACAGGAATGTCTACTTTTACCACTTCTATTCAACATTTTACTGACATTTATAGTCAGTCCAATAAGGAAAGAAATAAAAGGCATCCAGATTGGAAAGGAAAAAGTAAAACTGCCTTTTTTATAGACAAGAAAATCAAAGAAATAAAAATGCTGTTTATAGTATTATCAAAGATATGAAATACTTGGACATAAACATGACAAGATATAAAAATTCTGTACACTGAAATCTACAAAAAATTACTGAGAAAAATTAAAGAAGATCTAAATAAATAGAGAGATAACCTGTGTTCATGGTTGGAAGACTCAATATGGGTAAGACGTCAGTACTCCCCGAACTGATGTATAGATCTGATACACAATCAGTCGAAACCCCGGTATATTTTTATTTATTGAAACTGACGTACTTTATTTTTAAGCGTATGTGAAGATATAATGGGCCCTAAAATGGCCAATAACAACATTTAACAATGGCTGTTAAAAAACAAACCTGGAGGACTAATACAACCTGATTTCAACAATGTGTTATAGAGTTCCAGTATTTAAGACCGTGCAATACTGGCTTAAAAAGATAAATATAATGGAACGGAATGGAGATTCCAGATACAGGACTACACATATAGGGAGAACTGATTTCCAATAACAGTACAATGCAAAGGTAGAGAAAAAAAAATCAACAATTGATGCTACAACAATTGGATATTCACATGCAAAGTTGTTTTAAAAAACTAAACATGATCCATATCTTGCATCATATACAAAAATTAATTTGAACTGGATCACAGAGCTAAATGTAAAACATTAAACTATAAAACTTCTTGAAGAAAAGAGGATATCTTTGTGACCTTAAAGTGGCATAAATGTCTTAGATATCACACTGAAGTACGATTTATAACAGAAAATTTTTATAGACTCCAAAGTTAAGAACTCTGCTCTTTGAAAAACACTAACAGAGTAAAAAAATAAGCCAAAGATTGTGAGAAAATATCTGCAAATCACATATTTTATAAAGGACTTATAAAGGAATATATAAGGAACTCACAAATTTCATTAATAGCCCAGTAAAAACTGGGCAGCAAACCTGAATAAAGATCTCACTAAAAAAGATATATAAATGGCAAATTAGCACATGAAAAAATGTTCAATATCATTAATCATTAAGAAAACGCAAACTACAAGTATAATGGGATGCTATCACCTTTTGGAATGGTTAAAATGAAAAAGATTAACCATAACACATACCAAATGTTTGCAAGGATGAGAAGGGACTGGAATTCTCACACTTTAACGGGAATGGAAAACAGTAAATCATTTTTGAAAAGTTTGGCAGTTTTCAGTTAAGTTAAACACACACTCACCATATGATCCAGCCATTCCACATCTAGGTATTTATCCAACAGAAATGAAACGTACACTGCGGAAAATGCTGAAAGAGATGGGAATACCAGACCACCTGACCTGCCTCTTGAGAAACCTATATGCAGGTCAGAAAACAACAGTTAGAACTGGACATGGAACAACAGACTGGTTCCATATAGGAAAAGGAGTACGTCAAGGCTGTATATTGTCACCCGGCTTATTTAACTTCTAGGCAGAGTACATCATGAGAAACGCTGGGCTGGAAGAAGCACAAGGTGGAATCAAGATCGCTGGGAGAAATATCAATAACCTCAGATATGCAGATGAACCCACCCTTATGGCAGAAAGTGAAGAGGAACTAAAAAGCTTCTTGATGAAAGTGAAAGAGGAGAGAGGAAAAGTTGGCTTAAAGCTCAACATTCAGAAAACTAAGATCATGGCATCTGGTCCCATCATTTCATGGAAAATAGATGGTGAAAGAGTGGAAACAGTGTCAGACTTTATTTTGGGGGGCTCCAAAATCACTGCAGACGGTGACTGCAGCCATGAAATTAAAAGACACTCCTTGGAAGGAAAGTTATGACCAACCTAGATAGCATATTCAAAAGCAGAGACATTACTTTGCCAACAAAAGTCCGTCCAGTCAAGGTTATGGTTTTTCCTGTGGTCATGTATGGATGTGAGAGTTGGACTGTGAAGAAAGCTGAGCATGAAGAATTGATGCTTTTGAATTTTGCTGGAGATGACTCCTAAGAGTCCGTTGGACTGCAAGGAGATCCAACCAGTCCATTCTAAAGGAGCTCAGTCCTGCGTGTTCTTTGGAAGGACTGGTGCTGAAGCTGAAACTCCAGTACTTTGGCCACCTCATGCGAAGAGTTGACTCACTGGAAAAGACTCTGATGCTGGGAGAGACTGGGGGCAGGAATAGGGGACAACAGAGGATGAAATGGCTGGATGGCATCACCGACTCAATGGACATGAGTCTGAGTGCACTCCGGGAGCTGGTGATGGACAGGGAGGCCTGGCGTGCTGCGACTCATGGGGTCGCAAAGAGTCGGACACGACTGAGCGACTGAACTGAACTGACTGACTGATACAATGTTCACAGCAGTTTTATCTGTAACAGCCCCAAATCAGAAAACACTAGAATACTTATGAACAGGTGAATAGATAAAGTGTGTTATGTCTAGCCAATGAAATACTACTACTTAGTAATAAAGGAGAACAAGCTACTGATAACCACTCAGAGAAGAATCTCAGAATACTTATGGTAATGAAAACCAGACGAAAAAGAGTATCTACTCTATAATTCCACTTTCTTAACAGTCTAGAAAATTAAATCTAATGTATAATGAATGGTTGCCTGAGGAAGAGTAAAAGGAGAGGGATTACAAAATGTCTAAATAAATTTGAGTGGGGGGGGGGGGTTGGTGGATGTTCACCATCATGATTGTAATGACGGTTTCATAAGTGTATGTATACATCTCAAAACTTACCAAATTATATACTTTAAGTATGTACTGTTTAGTATATGCTAATTATATCTTAGTAAATAAAACAAAAATAAAAGGCTTATAAATACTTTAACTTTTTATAATTCACCCTTCTTAGTACCTTCTCTTACAATCATTCTTAAATATATGACTACAAAATAAAACTCTTTTGTAAGCATAAAACTGAAAAAAGATCTACAAACAGGGTAGATAATAAGATGTTACAGCTATTCAGCAAATTCAGGCATCATGTCAAAAAATAGCACTCATTCAGAGATGCCAATTAAAACTTTCTAAGAGGAGCTTTTCTTTCAGAAAAACATATCAATTTCTGCTTATATCTACAGTGTAACTGAATTATAGCACCTGTGTTTACTTGCGCGCGCACACACACACACACACACACCCCTTCCCCCACTTTCTCTCTGCAGTTTCCAAATCTCCTATCTCATAATTTGCAGTTCCAAAGGCAGCTCCAAAAGTTAAGGGAAATTATGGTGTAAGGAGACAAATCTGGTTTAGGGATGCTTCATCAAGGCTTGACAACTCACCACAATGTTATGTGCTTGGAGTTAGCCAATATTTTAAAGTATTTGCTGAGTGCTGTATGACTTTACAAAACATTTTAAAATCCTCTCATTGTTTTATTTTTAATTGATCCTTAAATCAATGAAGCAGTCAGAGATATGATCACACTTCTATAGAACATACAGATAGGAACAGATACACAGGAAAATAAACATAGATACTTTAAATAACTGTGCAATCTACATGTCAGGAATATTCAGAACCAAATCTCTTGGCCCACAGTTCAATCCCTTTGATTCAGTGTATCATTTCAATGATACAAATACTAAAAATATTATTACTTGCTGCTCAAAATCATATGCTGAGGCAGTCCTGAGACCTTCACCATGAACAAAAAATAACCATTTGCACCACGGAATTCCTATAAAGTCAGTAAATAAGGAAGATGATAATGCTTATGAACAATCTGATGAACACCCTCCCAAACTATTTTGGAATTAGAAAACGAAATATGAGGTTTATGCCTCACTGCACAGTTTAAAACTCAGGTTCACTTTCTCTTGTGAGATGGGGCAAATCATACCCACAGTCCTGGTTACTATGAGGATTAAATGGCATAAACATGTACTGCATATATGCAGTACCTGGCACACAGCTGCTACCATTCCACCTACTAGTTTTAATGATAAATTTATAATATTTAAATTACCAATGTCTATCAAAAAATAGCAATTCTAATTTTAATACTATATGTATATATGCTTTAGAAATAAATGTTAATACTAAAGCTAACTAAATTTAGATCTAACAAGGCTAATACTTTGTTTTTCCTTTAACTGAGTTTCACTCACACACATGCCATTTTAGGTACTCAGATTAAACACAGTAACAAAAAAACCCCAGCACATATCCTTCATAGTACACAGACAAAGAACATGCCTGAAATTGGTTCTTAATCTGTATACCTGTTAACATTTTGATTATTAACTTTAAAAAATTAATCTAACTTTTCTGTAAAGAACTTTGAATAAGAAAACAATCCTTATGACAGTGCAAAGTGTTACAACAGATCTTAAATTTCATGAAAAGTGAAGTCAAGAAAAACTTAAAACACACTTATCAATAGTTGCCAGTGTAATAGCTGCCAGTGTATTAAGAACGTAAAAATCATCTGTGATCAAGAACTCATACTGCAAAAAAGTTTACTTTTTCAATATACTTCAAAAGATTTCATTTATAAGCAATATCACTGAAAATACTAAAGAAAAAAATTATATCTAAACTCATAATTATGCTTCCTAATCCATGTAATTTTAGGGCTGCTTCTAAATAGTATCAGCATTTTTATTTTCCTGTTTTCCACCAATATTCAAATATATTATAAAATATTCAAGCACAGGCAATGTTGTATTAAGACTGTGATCTTGCTTAAATTTAACCATTGGCTGACAGGCAAGGCACCATGTTAAGAGCTTGAAATGTACAATTTTGCCAGCTGATATACAAAAGTTCTAAATTAGCATATGAAAAGTAATCCACAGATGGCTATGTACAATTCACAGAAGGGAATAAAAGGTAGAGATTGTCTGTACTTACAAACCTGAAATGAGCTAAGCAAAGCCTTCTGAATGTTCTGCCACAATTTAACATTAAACATCAGCCTCTGGAGTTGTTACGGTTTCATTATTAAAACAGTAAGTAACAGTAAGGCTATTATCTACTACACCTAATTTGAGCTCCTAATACCATTCTTGAATCTTTTACATAAATTACTTCTAATAATCACATAATCCTACGATCCACAGTAGTGGATACTACAGTGCCTGCCATGTAAAAATGAGGAAGCCGAGGCTCAAAGTCAATCAATGTGTCCAAGGTGATCAAGGTAAGTGGTGAAGCCTAAATTCAAAGCTGCCAATGATGTAGTAAATATCCTTGTGAAAACATTAAGACAGAAAACAAAGTATATATCATGGTTCAGACATAAAATGGAATAGCAAACAACCATTTAAAGAAAAGGAGCCACTTATATACGTATGTATCAATATACACAAGGAGCCAATCTCCAGAATGTACTCTTAAGTACGAGGTTGGCCAAAAATCTCCTTTGGTTTTTAAGTAAAAGACAAATTTTCATTTCATCATGCTGAACACTGCTTTGTTTCACTACCTTTTGCCATTTTTCAGACAATTTCATAATTTTATCTTCCCAAGACTTTTTGTCTTTTTGAGCAAAGAACTGTTCCAGGTGCCTTTTACAGTCTTCCAAGGACCTGAAGTTTTTCCATTAAGAGAATTTGGTAAAGAACGGAAATCTGAAGGGACAATGTCTGGTGAATATAGTGGGTCAATCAGAACTCCCCAGCAGTTTATGCCTAGCCATCAAAGAAATAAGAGGTCTGTGTTATCCTGATGGAAGAATGCATTTTCTTCTGACTAACACTTTTTGTTGAGTGCTGCTTTCATTTGGCCTAACTGGTAGCAGTACTTGTTGGATCATTTGGTTTTCCAGAAGGAGTTCCTAATAGAGGACTCCTTACAATCTTTCCATTTACACAACATCACGTTCTTGGATGAAGACTGGCCTTTGGTGTGGTTGGTAGTTCATCTAGCTTGCTCCACTATCTCTTCTGCTTCACATTATTGTACAGTAGCCACTTTTTATCATCCATCACAATTTGTTTTAAAAACGAACATTTTCATTACATTTAAGTGGAGAATCACATGTCAAGAAGGTTTTTTTCACTTAACTTACATGGAACCCAAACATCAAAGCGATTAACATAACCAAGCTAGTATAAATTATTTTCGACACTTGATTTGTATATTTTAAGTATGTTGACTCTCTCCTGCATGGTATAACATTAATTATTCTCAATTAAAGCCTCAGTCTGATCACTATCAATCTCAACTGGTCAACCTGACCGTGGAGCATCGTCCAACAAGACATCTCCAGCTCAAAACTTCACAAACGATTTTTGACACCTTCAATCAGTCATAGCACCCTCTCCAAACACTGCACAAATCTTTGTTTTCTTTGCATTTCAGTTACATTTTTTACCTTTCTTGAAATAATAAGACATAAGATGCCTAAAATGTTGCTTTTTCTTCGATCTTCAATATTAAAATGGCTACACAAAAATTCACCCATTTTGATAAGCTTTTCTTTAAACTGCAGGCTGATATGACAGCTGTTACAATACAATCTAACAAAATTGTTTCAAATGAAATTGAAGACAACTAAGCGCTACTAGAGCCATCTTATAGGGAAAAAAAAATGAAGTTTTTGGCCAACCCAAATATATATACAACACTGTTTAATACAGTAGCCATTGGCCATATGCAGGTACTTAAACTTTAAACTATTTAAAATCAAATTTAAAATTTACTTCTTCAGTCATACCACTCACACTTAAAGGGCTTAATAGCCACACGGCTCATGGCTACCATACTAGGCAGCTAGATATAACACATTTCTGTGCTCAAGGAATGTTCTATTGGACCTCACTGATATAGAATATTTTTGGAAGAACAGAAATAAATTAGTAACAGTTCCTAGGGAAGGGACAGAAAAGGCATGGACACATTTCACATACGCATAGTTAACTTGTTAACTCTGTAACATGTCAAATATCACCTATTTTAAAACAATGATTTAGCTTTCCTAAAATACCTTGTTTGGTTCTCAAAAGAACCAAACAAGTAGCATGATTTATGCTACTCAGAAGCATAAAAGGCTCAGAAGTTTTAAGGCATAACAGCTGGAGCCTAAGGGACAGAAACCCTCTCTCCTGGACTGCCTAGAAATGCTCCTGCCCACTACCCTAACTGTACGAACTGTTCTTCTATTCACAATACTATTTGAGACGCCATGCAAAAAATTACAGAGCTGCTATTTCTGAGGAATTAAGGAACAGGGACAGAAAAAAACATCAGGGAAAAAATGCTTACAAGGTATGAAAGAGTAACTATGGTCAAAGGGCACAGGAGAAAGTTCTAGTCTTTGGGGAAGAAAGGCACCGGTAATACTGTCACATCTCTTCTCTTCTTACACTTCTGTTTAAAGCTCTATAGAAGAGCACTTAACAGCGACAGTCTCGGTTCTACTTTGAAGTCACTTTCCCCCCCAAATGTCGAATTTCTTCAAATGACACAGCACACTGAACAACTGAATTGTTACATGCCTCAATTTCCTCACCTGTAAAACAGAAACCTGTTGCCTGATCAATGTCATTGACTTACTACTGGACATTTTTGCCTAGGAGAGGGAACAGTCAAACCTTTGAGAACAAAAAGGCACAGTGGTCAGATACTCCCAAGTAACAAACAACCAAACATTAGAATTGATACTTTTCTCTCATCAGGAGACAGAGGATCAACTCAGGGAAGCTGAAGGACCTGGGGATGATTCAAATATATGAAAATCTACCCTGGAAGAAAAATAAATAGGAACAAGATCCCAAACCATCCACTTTCTTGCACACTGACACAGCATTCTTTTTTTTTTTTTTAAACTTGGCAATTTTTATTTATTTATTTTTAATATAAATTTATTTTAACTGAAGGCTAATTACTTTACAATATTGTACTGGTTTTGCCATACATCAACATGAATCCGCCATGGGGGTACTTATTCTCTTCCTCTTCCATAGAGCTCAGCCATTGCTGGATCTAGCCTCGGTCCAGAGCATGCCTTTCATCATTGCCCAAAACATACTGCCTTTCACAATGAGTTTAGGCAGGTCAGAGATCTGTGCCAGGGTAAACAGAAGGGCAAGCTGGTGTCCACAAAGGGAAAAGGGCATAAATTTGTCCTCACACAGACTGGTGACCAGGAAGTCTGCCCAAATTTCAGGAATCTGGGTTTACAGGGAAAGAAAAGCAAGACACAGTCCTACGAGACAGGAAAATCATTTAGGGACTCCAACAGCTAATCATATCCACAAGCACTCAAGGAAGTCAACTTACTAACGAAAACATCCTATAAAACCTAAGACCAAGCAAGGAAGACACAGCATTGTAAAGAAGGATACATGACAATTATTTTCAGAAATTTATATTTCTAAGTTATTATTAAATTTTTAAATATAAGAATTATCAATATGTAAGTTAAATTCTTTAAAAATATATAGGACAGATGTTAAATTCACTTCATATGATTACCACATAGAAACACTTAATGTGGCCTTAGACTACTATACATTTACTTAGGGGAGTAAAGATCTGAAAATGAGTTTGTATTAATGGAAAAGTGCAAAGAAACTTGTCAACATGTGCCAGTTCCATGGCCCACAGGCAATGAGCACCGCCTGCCTGTGCCAGTCAGATCACCAACCAACATTACTGTGAAGGCCATGAAAGAAGCTGTTAATACTCTGGTTTAATCTCAGCACAGGCCAGAGCAGCAGATTAAGCAGAACTTTACATCAGTGGCAGGTCTCCCAAGTTCTCTTGATGCCACAGAATTCATAAGTGGGATCCGTATGTTCTAAAAAAACATGGTACTGCAAAGGGAAAAAAAGGTTCCACAGCATCAAGCAGTGTAATACTTGAAACCTCATCATCAAAGTGACAGTTTTCAAGTGCCATTTATGATGCCCTAGTCTGGAAACATCCCAGCTAACCCATCTGATCAACAATTTCACAGATGGAAGCACTTGATGGCTAATTGGCAAGTCTATTATTCAAATAAAACAGCTCTCTGTACCTCTTCTTTCATTATTACAAGTCAAGGTACAACAAGATTGGTCATTCAAATTAGCTTAATAGAAACCTCTTTCCCAAAATAAAATTTTTAATGAAACCACACACTGACAACTAGCTTAGAGTACTAATCAGTTTCTGAACAGTAAGGAAAATGTTTTATAAACTTAAAAGGAGTAAGAAACGTAAATCTTCTCTAAAAAGTTGTACTGTTTGTTTCCTTGATCTTTATCAATGTCAAGATATAGTCATAAGGATTAAAATGAATGAAATAGTTACTCATTCCTTAAATATTTTAAAAACATAGGCCATGTAACAAACGTTATCATAAAGAAAAATCCTCTCAAATATTTTAGGTTTCCTAAAAAAATTGTAAAGCAGGCATCTTCTCTTTGCCTACATTTTGCCCAATAAAAATTCCAGACTGTTAAGGCTTTCTAATTTATGCAGCAAGCAGCCTAATGTTATATGAAGCAAGTATCTAACATCATAGATATTATCTACCTAAGGACACAGTGTTGATGCAGAATAGGCTTTGGCCTCAGAAAGACTTGTGTTCCACCTCTAGCTCCACTTCCTGTTAGTTCTAAGGCCTGGCCCAATAATATGGAAATAATCATCCCTATCCATAGAGGATTGCTGTATGAAGAGGTTCTATACACAGAACACTCACATTAAATCATGCAAACCCTCAGCATTCGTCCATTTAGCTCTCATCCCTTTCTCCACCCTACTTCTATAAATTCCAGAAAAGAATCCTGACACAGCTGTCAAAATATGTGCATTCTCTTTACAGGTCCATACATTTGCTCCAAATCCCACTGAAACGTACATTCCCTATTCAGATAATCTGGCTATCTCCCTATATTCCTACAATTTTCAGACCCCAAGCAAAGCCCCAAGGAAGAACCTTGTAGAAAGACTGAGCTATAAAGTATTTGAAGACCTCATTTTCTACCTATAAATCAGAAACTAGGAAATGCATATAGTAATCAGAACCTGCAAGGGGGAAGGCAATAGTAGCCAGAAACTCTGGAATGAATTACAAACTGAAGTAAAATCACAATTATCTCCTTATAGTGATACAGCAACATAATAGTAACAAAAAAGTATTTTTCTAGGTAATAAAACAATAATTTCCCATGAAGTAAAAGGACATCTTTACTATAAAACAGAAAGGGGTGTTTTTCCAAAATTATATTTTATCATGTTGTCTACTTTTGATAAGCATTTTGCTTCTAATTACTCAGGTTCTTGTGTTTAGAACACTAAAAAGAACTGACAGTTAACAGAGAGATACCACAGGCAGGTAAAAATGTACTCAAGTAAAAAGATAGGAAACGTATATACAATGAAACAGAGAAAAGTACAATTATCCCAGTCATCACTTAACTTTTATTGTCCCTAAGCTTTCCCACTGTGCCCAACACAGGCATTCATTCAGTCTCCTCGAGGGAAGGGCCTGTGAAATCACTGACAACAGTTTGAAAAGCAGCACCGGGAGGCTGCCCAGTAGAGACCATCGCCCTGCTTTTGGGGGCATACTTCCAGGATGTTCAACCCAGATAATAACTCATGAAGAACCACCTTGAACGTATGTTCTGGGATAGAACACTGGCCATGACTATCCAGATTTTAAGTGAGCATGATACCTAAAGAACTGTCCAAATGATAATATGAACTAAAAAATTAGAAATCATGTTAGGCAAGTTTAAGATTGGAAGCCCAAAGATCAGTGTACCAAATGAGCAAAGTGACCAGTATATCAAACATGTAAAATGATGTTGAGGGTAAGGAAGGAAAAGTTATAAACTGAATTTTTATGATCATAACATCCCACACATTTAGAATATTTAGATATTACTATAATATCTTAGTTTCCTATACTAGACAAAAGTACCTTATTTCTCACTCCATATACCCTTTAAAGCTACCAAAAGCACTATCAGTTGTCATGGATCCATCATATCCCTGACTTTAAAAATCTTAACATTTTGTTTTTCCCCAGAATTTTGACTTTTTATTTCATCAGAATGTGATCAATTCTGGAAGACAATTTCACTGTAATTGAAAACACATCACTGCTCCCCTTATGTTCTAAAGAATTCAAGAAAAGTCATTTATGGTAATTTCATATTAAAATAGAAATTTAACATTCACAAATGTCAAAGACCTTTCCCCTTGAAAGACCAGTCACAACTAGAAAGTTCAAACAGAACACCACAGATTAACCACAGTGCAACTACCAGAAATTTGTTTCCCTTTTACTTGAGGACACCCAAGAACAGATTTGAGACTTCTCAGGAGCATCACATTTTTCATAGGGTTTAATATCTATGCAGAAGAATTACATTACAATGACACCTAAAAAGAGTATGTTCTAATTAGCTTGCTTTTGACCTGACCTCTTTCTTAATTTTCTATAGTAGAAACATCAGCTCAAGTACATGAATAAAATAATTAGGAATTACACTTTTTAAATAATAAAATTATTACATCAAGAGCAGCAAATGAAGAGAAGTACATGCATTTTATATTTTTACTTTGTTTCTAAAGCAAAATCACTATTTATTTGTAGTTAAGCATAGAAATAAAACAATTCAAATTTCTTGACCCCTTAGCTCAAATGGTAAAGAATCTGTCTGCAATGCGAGAGACCTAGGTTCAATCCCTGGGTCAGGAAGCTCCGCTGAAGAAGGACATGGCAACCCATTCCAGTATTCTTGCCTGGAGAATTCCACGGACAGAGGAGCCTGGTGGGCTACAGTCCATCAGGTCACAAAGAGTCAGACATGATGAGTGACTAATACTTTCACACTTTGCTGCTGCTGCTGCTAAGTCGCTTCTTACCTACTTCTTAATAGGAAGAAAAATGACCAAATTAATCTATCAATGTTTAGAAAGGCTCTTTGTAAACGTTCAGAGGATCACATCAGGATAGACACTCAAAGAATCAAATGGGGAAAAAACGTAACCAGAAGCATCCATCAGTATATAAAAACTGTCAATACAGATAGGTTAAAGAGCTCAGGAACATAAAGAACTCATAAAAAGCTTTTTGTAAACACCTGCTCATTTTCAAGCTACTGCACCAGCAATAAACAAAAGTTTTGTTTCAAATGTGAAAACAGGTGTAAACATCAACTGTACACATTAATCTACGTTGGCTGAAGCCACACTAGAATCTCTCTAGTAGATAAACAATAAAAATAAAACATCATAATCTATAATTTATTTCAATACAGTATAGTAGCTTCTTGTCTCTGCTTTCATTCCTGCCTTAAGTCTCATCTCCAAGAGTATCCCGGTTCTTTAAAAATGGAAGTATGATGAGCAAAACTCCTGTGCTTAGACACCTCTAACAACTTCCCAAGTCACTTGGAAGAGAATTTCCTACAAGGCCCTACATGATCTTGTCTCTGGCAAGATCTAAAGTGTTACCCTCTTCAACTCCAAGATTAAGAGAGAATATGGAACATCTAAGTAAGGCATGAAAATAAAATTAAAATGAATTTCTGATTTTGTTTTACTTGGCAGCTTTTAAAAGAAGTTTAACTAAAGGAAAATGTTATTTAATGTTATTCACTAAGCTGTTCTTTTTCTTTATTGTTGTTCTTATTAAAAAGAGAGAACACTACTTACGAAGTAGAAATTCCTTTTGTCTCCCTCCCTTCTCATGAACTTGATGTGGGTTATTCAGACCTGTGGTATACAACATGGTAGCCACTAAGCTACACATGATTACTCAAATTTAAGTAGAATTAAAAACTCAGTTCTTCAGGTCATACTGGTACATATCGTGGACTCAACATGCAGCTGTAGAATGTAAGTGAATTAAAAATCAGTAAAATTAAAAATTCAGTTGTTCCAGTCACATTTCAAAGACTTAATAACAGCCGTGTGTGCATGCTAAGCCACTTCAGTTGTGTCTGCTCTTTGCAACCCTGGGGACCATAGCCTGCCAGGCTCCTCTATCCATGGAATTCTCTAAGTAAGAATACTGGAGTGGGTTGCCATGCCCTCCTCCAGGGGATCTTCCCAACCCAGGGATCGAACCTGCAACTCTTACATCTCTTGCATTGGCAGGCGGTTCTTTACCGCTAGTGCCACCCGTGAAGTCTTTGATAATAGCCACATATGGCTAATAGCTATTGTATTAGCACATACAGAACATTTCCTTCACAGTATAAAGTTCTATTGGACAGAGATGCTTTAGAACTTGTAATACTTTTACCTTTAAAAAAAGTTATTGTTTTAAGAATTAGCATTAATGCTTTCATAGTGTATGTATATACCTACAACCCGAAATTTTCTCTTAAAATGTTTGTATTATGCATACTGAGATATAGAACCTAGTTCACTTTAACTGCTATATAATATTCCATCATAACACATTTTGACACTTACGTACTTTGTAATTTTTCAATAATCCAAACTGTCACACCCAGACCAACCCTAAGGAAAAAGGCTTCTATGAGAATTGTTGCTTCCTAAGTCTTCAGTAACACTTCACAACAAGTGTTTGTTTAAAAAAAATTAATCTAAAACTTGTTTCATTTTCATAACATAAAATTTACCATTTTAACCACTGTTAAGTACACAATTTCATGGCATTAATACATTCACACTGTTGTGGGAAGGCAATGGCACCCCACTCCAGTACTCTTGCCTGGAAAATTCCATGGACAGAGAAGCCTGGTGGGCTCCAGTCCATGGGGTTGCTAAGAGTCGGACACGACTGAGCGGCTTCACTTTCACTTTTCACTTTCATGCATTAGAGAAGGAAATGGCAACCCACTCCAGTGTTCTTGCCTGGAGAATCCCAGGGATGGGGGAGCCTCGTGGGTTGCCGTCTATGGGGTCACACAGAGTCGTAGACGACTGAAGTGACTTAGCAGCAGCAGTAGTACAATCATCACCACCGTCTACAGAACTTTCGTCTTCCCAACCTGAAACTCTGTACCATTAAACACCAACTCTTCATTCCACTACAACCCCCGACTCCTGGCAACCACCATCCTACTTTTTGCCTCTATGAATCAGATTAGTAACTCATTTAACCAAGATCATAAAATATTCGTCCTTTTGTGACTGGTTAATTCCATTCAGAATAATGTCTTCAAAGTTCACCCATGTTGAGGCATGTGTCAGCACTTTTTAGGTTGAATAATAATCCACAGTATTAATATACCACATTTTGTTTATCCACTAAGCCATCAATAAATACAAGCTGCGTCTACCTTTTGGCTATTACAAATGCTGCTGCTATAAAGCAGCTGTACAAATATCTATTTGAGCCCCTAATTTCAATTATTTGGGTTATATACCCAGATATGGAATTGCTGGATCATATAATTCTATTTAATTTTTTGAGGACCCACCATACCATTTTCCACAGAGGTCACACAATTTTACATTCCTACCAGCAACGCACAAGGGTTTCTCTATACTCTCACCAATATTTGCTACATTTTCTGGATAATAACTATCCTAATAGGTGTGTCTTCCAAAATTATAAAGTTTAATTTTCATAGGTAGATCTTTAATCCATTTGCTATAGATTTTTGTGTTCAGAATTAGGTAGGAATTTAGTATTAGTTTTCCTTCCCATAAAGAAAGCCACCTGCTTCAGCATCATTTAATGAACAGGCCTCTCTTTCCCCACTTGTTTTTAATACCATCTCTACTATAAATCAAGTTTCCATATATACATGAGTCTATTTCTGGACTTTCTATTTGATTATACCAATCTACCTATCTCTATCTTGGGCAAACTCCAGGAGATGGTGAGGGACAGGGAAGACTGGCGTGCTATAGTCCACGGAGTTGCAAAGAATCGGACATAACTTGGTGACTGAACAATACCACCACCGATCTCTATACCAATAAAACATACTTGAGTCACACAATACTTGAGTACCAATACTTGAGTCACACAGCATTAAAATATATTTTGATATTTGGTAAAACAAAATTTCTTTTTCCTTTCTAAGAATCTCTTTGCTATTCTTGGGGTTTTTTTTTTTTTCTCCTATATAAATTTTATAATCAGTTTTCTAATTCCATGAAAATTCTGGTTGGTATTTTTATTGGAACTGCACTGAATTTATGATTAACTGGAGAGAACTGGCATGTGATACTGAAACTCATCATTCATGAAAATGGTGTTACTTCTGCATTTATTCCAGTCATTTCCCCCATTACTATATTATATTAATCCCTTCTATAAAATGTTACATTAAAACCTGTAAGATAAATAATTGAAAGAACATTCCTACTCTAAGACTCAACAGAAACCAAAAAATAGTTATTGGTTTTAAATACAAAATCCATACACTGTGGATTTGGGAGTTGTAACAAATAAAGCAGATTATATTCAATTTGTGAAGCCTTTTTTTTTTTAAGTCTAGTCACCTGGAATAACCCTTCAAAATGTAGCTTACATCTCACCACTTTCAGAAAGCTTTTTCTGACCACCCCCTCCTATAGTATTTTCCCTTATTTTTGCACCAGAAGTTACTGAAGTCAGTGTTAGAAAGATACAATCTGGTAACTTACAGGTAAAACATATGTTTTTAGT
This sequence comes from Ovis canadensis, assembly GCF_042477335.2. Taxonomy (NCBI): domain Eukaryota; kingdom Metazoa; phylum Chordata; class Mammalia; order Artiodactyla; family Bovidae; genus Ovis; species Ovis canadensis. Next base: position 153,816,739 of record NC_091246.1, read on the forward strand.
TTGTGTTTAGTTTGGCCTATATCATGTTTCTTAAAAACTAGAGACTAAAAAAATTCAGCAATTTCACACAAAAATCATAGGATTTCTGACTTATAGGTTGTTATGTTGCTCTCTCTCAGAGAGATTCCATTCAGAGAGATTCCATTTCTTGGGTTACCAGGGCAGGCAAATCACACACTGATTCTTAAAGTTTCTGTCTAAAAGTGACCTGTCAATTTCCAAGTCAAATTCCACTGGCCAAAGCAAAACCACAAGCAGGCTAAGTTCAAAAATGATGGAAAGGCATAATCCTACTATGTTCCTAGAAGGTTAAAAGTCAAAAATATTTCATATAATTGATGACTTTACCTTTAAACTCTTTCCTCCTACCTATTCTCCAAACTACCACTAGAATTACTTTTCAAAAACACAGGTGGAATTATCTTACAACTCTGATAAAAAAATAAAAAGTCTTCATCAAAGTACAACAATTGGAGAAAAAGTAAAAAGCACTAAGAATGGCATTCAATACCTGCTGAATGCCTATATCTAATCTATTCCAAACTCCCTTACCAGCTTCTTTTTCCATTATTTCCCCTCATATCACATATTCTCCTGGCTTTTCTCAGTTTGTCTGGGTTATAATCCAAAATTTAGTTCAAGCATCATTTCCTCAATTCAGTCTCACTTTCCCTTTTTGCATAAAAAATTAAATATCATATCCTATAAAAATCACATTATTTATAAAAAGCACTGCTGCTGCTGCTGCTGCTGCTGCTGCTGCTGCTGCTGCTGCTGCTAAGTCGCTCAGTCGTGTCCAACTCTGTGCGACCCCATAGACGGCAGCCCACCAGGCTCCTCTGTCCCTGGGAGTCTCCAGGCAAGAATACTAGAGTGGGTTGCCATTTCCTTCTCCAATGCATGAAAGTGAAAAGTGAAAGTGAAATCGCTCAGTCCTGTCTGACTCTTAGCGACCTTATGGACTGCAGCCTACCAGGCTCCTCCATCCATGGGATTTTCCAGGCAAGAGTACTGGAGTGGGGTGCCACTGCCTTCTCCAGGACTAGCATTTGCTAATTCGAAGTAGTGCCAGGCCCTTAAAACATAACTGCTGTATGTCTACTAGATTGTTAGGTCCCTAAATAATGATAACAACCAACATATTAAAAAAGTCAAAACACTGGTCTAAAGAATTCAAATACAAGATAATGCCAAAGACATTTTACTCCAGTTTCATTCACTTTTAAGCTTATCTCAACTCTTCTAAAGTTAAAATTGACCAAGAGACTTAAACTAAAACTTCTATTTAAATTTAATATGTATTTATTGGACTGCACCAAGTGTCAGCTGTGGCATGCAGAATCTTTCAGTTGTGGCATGAACACTTAGCTGAGGCATGTGGGATCTAGTTTCCTGACCAGGGATTGAACCCAGGCACCCTGCATTGGGAGTGCAGTCTTAGCCACTAGATCAGAAGGGAAGTCCCTAAACTTGTGGATGGAATTCCCTGGTGGTCCAGTGGTTAGGACTCTGAGCTTCCACTTCAGGAAACACAAGTTCAATCCACCATCAGAGAACTAAGATCTGTAAGTCACGTGCCAAGGCCAAAATATAAATACATAAAATAAAGTAAGTATTATTAAATTATTTTAAAAGAAACTTTTAGAGACTGCTGACTATGCTTTGGCTATGCCCATCTCTTGGGTTTAGTCTTGACTGCTTTTGGAAATAGCTTAGTTGCCAAGATCTAAGTTGGGATAGTTATAAAGAAAATCAAGCAGTCTAACGAGAGCAATAAATGCTTTTAATATAATTATCTCATATCTTTCAGTAATTTCAAGTTCATAAGCACTGTAGCAAAGTAAATAAAAACATATTTGAAACAAAAAGCTATTCATTTACAAACTGTTAATAGTTCTAATAAAACATCTGTTTTTGCTTCACTACTGATAAGTTATACTGAAGTAGGGTATTATGGACAGATTTAATGATTTTAGCCTGCTACTGTTCAAATAATAACATTTAAAAATGTAATATTAAAAAAAAAACTTTAAGTCATCTTATAGGGTATGCATACCATGATGAAGAACTAGGAAAAAGTAACAGAAAAAAGCTAATGGAAGAAAGATTCAAGAAAGACACTGTGAACAATGTGATATATTAAAACAGTGAAAGAGAACTAACAGTGAGCCAACAGACCTGACAATCTGAACAATTCTAGTACAGTAATGGAGGAGGCCAGAATATAATCTCATCAGTCAATGGAAGTAAGGAGGCAGGATATGTGAGTCTCAGTTATTATTACAGGAATTCTGGAAACGAAATGTTTAATGGCAGGATGCAGGGAAGTTTGGGGGGGATATAGGACATTTAAATATCTGTAACAGAGAAAAAGGACAGTGGAGATGAGTAAGGTTTCAAGACAGGATGGGATCAGAGAATAAGTGAAAGGATTAGCCATGGAAAAGAGAAATGTCATTTCTAGTCAAAGAAAGCTGAGTCAGTAGGATGGATGGAAAACTTTATTCTGCTACAATTTCAATGTTTTAAAAGGGCCATCGAAAAGTTAACAGCAAGTAATCTGCCCCTATTTATGAAGAAATTCTGACTTTTCCATTATATGGTAAGATAGTAACATTTCCCACTTATATTTGGAGGGATAAAACAACTTCTATCTCCTTTTCTACTTTTATTGGCTGCTACACATTATCAAATGGAAATAGCTATTATCAACCCAAAGATCTTTGACTTTTTAATTGAAACTAAATAATGCACTTGGGACTTTCCCTGGCACTCCAGTGGTTAAGACGCCCTCCTTCCACTGCAGAGGCATAGGTTTGATCCCTGGTCAGAGAACTAAGATCCTGTGTGCCACGGATGCACAGCCAAAAAAAATTTTTAATAAACAATACACTTAACTTTTTTACTCCTTATAACAAAGTAATACACACAACTTTTCATTTTAAAGAAGTAACATCATATCTGTTTGTCAATTTAGGTTAGAACAAGAGCATAATAAAATTTTAAGAAAAAATATAATTATTGAACACCTAGTATTTGATAAATAAGGTTATCACAGAAATAAGAACCCCATATATCATTCTTTTGAAAGTCTGTCATCTAATCAGAAAAATGAAACACATGAAGTAACAGACTCTCAGACAACATATTTTTAAGTTCAAATAAGAATACAAATTAAGGAGGAACACGTGCCGATGAAATTATCCAAAACCAAGGCCAGGTTACTGAACCAACACTTGGTTTTCCGCTCAATGCAAAGGTTTGCAGTGGTCACTGAGGTATGATGTCAATCAATTTGTAGTCAATCAAACCATCATTTCATGTCCAGCATTTCCAGGCATGGATTTCTGGCATGGATATATAACTTACTGTATCTACTACTTAAGGGAAAAGTTATTTTGGTATTTAAATTTGAAGCAACTTCTCTTAAGAATTCCAGTAAGGTAATACCTTGACCTGTAATTTGCAGGTAAATGTGAAGTATCTATACACCACCTCAGTTCACTTTTGACACTTTTTATACCTAAACAATATTACTGGTGATTTTAGAGTGAATCAGAAAATTCTAGAAACAATCTATAATGTGTGCAAAAGTATGAAAGCAGCTTTAGGGGCCAAGTTCAGAGAAATTTAGACCTCTTAAGCAAACGTATTGCAAAGATTTTAGAAAAATGAAGAATCATAAAGAAACATGCTTACAGAAAAGGAACGAGAAACAGTCAAAACTAACAAATGGTCTATGCAAGGGTATAATATAGAATCATAAAATGCCTTCAACATCCTAAAAGGAAAAGGTTTATTAGTCATCAAGCACAACGGACCTAATACAGAATTCTTGTAAAAGTGCCTAAGAAACATTGAAACTTTCATGAAATCTCAAACACAACTACTTCCCACACAAAATATTAGACTACTATGAATAAAGGAAGACAAAGTCATTGACAGTGATATGGAAATACGGGAAAGCTGATCACTAAAAGGGTTCTAAATGTGGGTTAGAAAAATACTCCCAAAATGTCAACATAAAATAATATATTACATAAAAGTCTCACATAATCATCTTTTTTGTGACTGGAAGATTGGGAAGACAATCACTGAAGAATTCAAAAATGGCAGAAATTTCTTCTTCAGCTGAAAGCAGACAGAATATCCTAAGACAGAAGTGTATCTGGAGGCCATTTGCCTCAACTGTGCAGAACAAGATAAATGATAATATTAAAAATAACTGAAAATTAATTTAATTTTAATAAGAATATGAAAGAAATCATATATATCAAATTTAAAGGAAAAAGAGGTATTACTTATTCATCCATGGATCATAATTACTGGAAGGAATTTATCAGTGTTAAGGTTGTCCATACAGACATTCTATGGCTTTTCCGGATTTGCCAATAGTATGCACGGTTTACTTTTTCATGTGTTACTTTTAAAGTCTACATTGTAAACCCAGAAATACCATATTATGAGTCTCTCTTTGTTTCACCAAAAGGCAAGTTTGATTATCTTGCATATCTCAAAAGTTTAAATCAAAGCAGAGAAAATTCTTATTCTTAGGAGAAAATTAAATTAATAGAACATATTCTCACAAGTTATCTAGTGTTGGTACACAACAACCAGCAGTAAGGGACGCTTCTTACCATAAGGTTATCTGTGAGGAGAATTTCTTGGGAGTGATTTCTTTCTGTTTGGATAACTAGTGAAAGGCTTGTATTTAACACACAAAAAAATAGTTAGTCCATATACTAACCTGGCCCAGTCCAGGCATACCTCCTCCAAGTCTAAGAAGTCTGTCCATATTTCTAGAAAACAGAAACAAAGAAAAACGATCCTAAGCACAAAAGTGTTTACTCAATTGCTATCTATGTAATTCACCTTCAGTCACTCAGTATGTCAAAAATATTGGTGGTAATTACAACACAACATCAGACTTCCTGTTAATTAACACCACATATTAATTCAAGAAGCTGTCTTCCATGCTAATTAACAGACCTTATTTTACTGCTTTGGTTTTGGGTTTTCCCTAGTTCTAAAGACAAGCAATCTTAGCATACTTTCAAAACTTTGCTATCATTAAGTTAATTATATTTTCTTATTGTTATCTAATAAAGTACCTGAATGAGGAAAAAGTGCCTGAAATGCTTATCATTTGTATGATTGAATTTCCTTCAATTTGTCCAGAGTGTACAAATAAAAATCCTCACTTTTAAATTAAATTTTAACATCCTCATTAGTAAGTTCTGTGCTAATTAACTTACAGCTTGTCAGTTATCATCAAAACTACATGTGAAAGACATTGTGAGCAGATTATGGATCTCTGAATTAGCATCAAAGGCTTTAAAACGCACTCATTATACTAAACAAAATATTATAAAGTAAACATTAAGTGCATTAGGATAGTGTTCTAGAATCCACACAGATAGTTTGCGTTATTTCAGATAATGTGAAGATATACACCATTTTCACTAAGGAAATTCGGCTTCTGGCCTCAATTTTAGAGTAAATCAATACAAAGAAGATTAACTTTGAAATGTCGATCTGATTTTTTTTCATTTCTGGAGTAACCACAGAAGATACTCTTATAAGCTCAAAAATTTCACAGAAGAAATCAAAGGGAAAAATAGCAAGGGTACTAATATGGCCACAAATGCACAAAAAAGAGTAATCAAATTATAAAAATTAATATTAGTACAACTAAATAAACATAATAATGAAGCAATTTTTTCTACTTGAAAACTGCTGCTGCTAAGTCACTTCTACTATGTCTTAAAATTCCTCTTCTTCCTACATGTATGCTTTAGAAAATGGCATTACTACAAATTATATTTGAAACTAAATAAACACTAACAGATTAATTTTGTCACTTGTCCAAGTTGTTTTACTAGTTAGAACAGCTTTACTAACTCTACTAACTTATAATCATTATACTGTTACCTAATCATGTTTGCTGAATATTGCTAACAATTTAATCCTGTGAATATTTAACATTGTTAATACTGCAAACTTCATTCAAATCCTAATTTAGAAAAGTGCCCAAATGATACAACCATGGAATCTGTACAAAGTGAACATACCACCATAACCACCACCTAGATGAAGAAAGAGAACCTTACCAGCACCTAAGACTCTTTTATGCTCCTTCCTAGTCTCCAACCCCCTGCAAAGGCAGAATTCCAAGGTCTAACAGCATACCTTCTCAGGGTTTTTGAATTTTATATAAACAAAATAATATGTTTTGGGTCTGGCATCCTTCACTCCACAAGTTTGTGAGACTGATAATAAACTCTCTTTAAAAAACGAAAAGGCACATAAGGAAACTTGATAGTCTAAACAAAATTTCCACTTCACAGTATTAACTAACCCTCCTAACAGCAACATTTACAAATAAATTCTCCATTAAATTCTCATTAAAATTCCATAACTCAAATATGGCATTCCATACACAGTACTTTTTAAAGGCTGTTGACTGAAAACAAAACAAAATAAACTCCTGTGTATTTAAAATATAAAAGACATTTATTCCTCTACAAGATATTATTCCAAGAAAAAAAAAATTCTCTTGGATCAGTGCAAGCTTACTAAAATAAAGAACAAATGGGGGGAAAAATTTTAGACATTTTATATATTCCAAGCCAAAGTAAATTCCCAGCTGTGTTCAGTTTATCTATTCCCCCTGTGTTGTTTCTGATGACTTTACACAGACTCCAGATGCTGTGAATATACATGAGCTAAGTGGGGAGCAGAGGGAAAGAAAATCTGGCAGGTCAAACTTGTGTTTTTAGCAAAATGAGATGTCTCAGCAAACAGAAAAAAATATTTATCAAACTAAAACATTTAAGATAAGATAATAAGGTTTAATAAAAAACCAACATTTGGAAATGAAATATATTGTTAAGTGTTCTAAATTACACTACTTTTAAGAAGTTTATAGAAAGCAGACAAGAACAAAAAGGCTACTTGTGACTTTCAAGAGCTCTTAAATCTGGGCTTTTGATCTGTGTTAAAAGTAACACATTTTCATAATATTGTTATAACAATATCCTGAAAGAATAAATAAAAGTAAAATACATTCTTAATTCTTACCTGGTCAGTAGCTACAGCTATTGTGGTATTAAGCTTCAATTTGCTGAGTTTGAAAAATTTCTTTAAATTCAAGCTCTTGTTAATATTGGCAGGTATAATTTTTCCCAAGGCTTTTTTTCCCCTTTCTCTCTCTCCTACAAAAATATAATGATAATAATAATAATTAAATAAGATAATTATTTTGAGAACTAAGGAGGGAAATAAGCAAAATTTCTAAAAACAAAAGAGAAATCAAAATTGATTTTTAATTATCATTTCCTGAGAGTACAGAATGAAATACCACCCAAGGGAGCTATAGAGCATAGTGATTACCTCTGTATCCAAATTTTTTGATCCTAAAGATTTTTTTGCGTTGTTCTAATTATATGTAAAGATTGCTATCTCATGACTTTCAGTCTTTCTAGAGGAGTTTTAAAGAACAAAGATTTATTCATTTTTAAATAGAACAAAATTACCATATAGGTTCACTGCACATTATTAGAAATCTGTAATATATTATGGAATCTTAGTGGTTAATTTCCGTATATCTTTAAAGTTTGTTATTTCATTATCCTAGGAATTACTCTAGGAGAAGGCAATGGCACCCCACTCCAGCACTCTTGCCTGGGAAATCCCATGGACGGAGGAGCCTGGTAGGCTGCAGTCCATGGGGTCGCGAAGAGTTGGACATGACTGAGCGACTTCATTTTCACTTTTCACTTTCATGCACTGGAGAAGGAAATGGCAACCCACTCCAGTGTTCTTGCCTGGAGAATCCCAGGGATGGGGAAGCCTGGTGGGCTGCTGTCTCTGGGGTCGCACAGAGTCGGATATGACTGAAGCGACTTAGCAGCAGGAATTACTCTGACATGTCCTAATCAATTATTCTAAACTATGCCAAAGAAGACTAAACTAAGGAGAAAATGCAAGATTACCCCAAATAATGCAACAGTGAAATACATTATAGCCACTGCATCATCTTTCAGTTTTTATGGTGCTGCCCAAAGCACTGCTTCATCTTTCAAAAAGATACAAAACACTAGAGATACCATCTTTGTAGTCATTTTTGTTAGCTTTCACTGAACAAGTACTTCAGAATCCCTCATATTCCTCCCCTAACAGCAAAGAGGGAACTGACAGAGAAAAAGTTTCACAATTATTAGAGAATCACGAGATGAACGCTAAAAAAAAAAAGTAACAGCACTCTAGTGATGACAATAAAGCTGACATGAGCCAAGGTTTCTTTGGCACTTCTGACATTCAGAACCAAGTAACTTTTTTGCTGTAGAGGGCTGTCTTGTGCACTACAGGATGTTTAGCAGCTTCCCTGGCCTCTACTCACTAGACCCTATAGCAAGTACAGCTGTGATAATCACAACTGTCTCCAAAAAAGGGAACCTTCCTGCCCTGTTGTTGGGGATGTAAACCGGTGCAGCTATTATGAAAAATAATAGGGAGGTTTCCTTAAAAACTAAAAATAGAACTACCATATGATCCAGCAATCCCACTCCTGGGCATATATCTGGAAAAGATGACAATTAGCAAAGATACATGTATCCCAATGTTTATAGCTGCACTATTTACAAAAGTCAAGACGTGGAGGCAACCCAAGTGCCCATCAACAGATGATTGGTTCAAGAATATTTCACACACACACACACACACACACACACACACACACACACACACGGGAATATTACTCAGCCATAAAAAATAGAATGAACCATTGCCACTTGCAGCAACATAGACGGACCTAGAGATTTTCATACTAAGCAAAGCCAGACAGAGAGGATAAAAATTATATCGCTTATATGTGGAATCTAAAAAATAATACAAATACATCTATATGCAAGACAAAAACAAACTCACAGACATAGAAAAGAAACAGTCACCAAAGGGGAGAGGGGGTGAAGAAGGGATAAACTAGGAGGAAGGGATTAACAGTGCAAACTACTATTCAGAAAATAGAGAAGTAACAAGGATTTGCTGTATAACATGGTGAACAATGTTCAATATCTTGTAATAACATATAATGGAAAATAACCTAATATATGTGTGTGTGTGTATATATATATATAACTTTGAATCACTTTGCTATCCCCCTGAAACTAACACAATACTGCAAATCAACTTTACTTAAAAAAAAAAAAAATGTCTCCAGACATTGCCAAATGTCCTCTGGAAGGGTAAAATCATTCAGATGAAATCACCCTGATATAAACAACATCTCACACCACTGACAATATCCTAGATATTTTCTAAAACTTAAAATCCAGTGAGTGTTGGAAACACTTGGGAGTTCTTCAAAAAGTTCAACACAGAATTACCACAGGACCCAGAAATTCTACTCCCAGCTATATATCCAAAAGAACTGAAAACGGGTATTCAAAACAAGTACATGTACATGCATGAACAGCGAAAAGGTGGAAACAGCCCAAATGTTCATAAAAGGAGGAAAAGATAAACAAATTCTATATATACATACAATGGAACATATGGAATGTTATACAACTATAAAAAGGTATTAAATATTGATAAATGTTACAGAGTGGATGAATCCCAAAACATGCTCTTTGAAAGAAGTCATGTGTAAAAGGTCATATATTGAATGACTCCATTTATATGAAATATCCAAAATATATAAATCTATAGAGACAAAATGCACACTGGTATTGCCAGGGGCTAGGGAAAGAAATAAAATGGAGAAACTGCTTTGTGAATAGGGGATTTTACTTCAGAAGAATGTAAATGTTACAGAACTATTAATAAATATAGAGAGTAGTTGTACAACATTATGAATCTACTAGATGATTGGAAAAGGTCAGTTTTCATTCCAATCCCAAAGAAAGGCAATGCCAAAGAATGCTCAAACTACCGCACAATTGCACTCATCTCACATGCTAGTAAAGTAATGCTCAAAATTCTCCAAGCCAGGCTTCAGCAATACGTGAACTGTGAACTTCCAGATGTTCAAGCTTCTTTTAGACAAGGCAGAGGAACCAGAGATCAAATTGGCAACATCCACTGGATCATCGAAAAAGCAAGAGTTCCAGAAAAACATCTATATCTGCTTTATAGACTATGCCAAAGCCTTTGACTGTGTGGATCACAACAAAATGTGGAAAATTCTGAAAGAGATGGGAATACCAGACCACCTAACCTGCCTCTTGAGAAACCTATATGCAGGTCAGGAAGCAACAGTTAGAACTGGACATGGAACAACAGACTGGTTCCAAATGAATAAAGGTATAAATCAAGGCTGTATATTGTCACCCTGCTTATTTAACTTATATGCAGAGTACATCATGTGAAATGCTGGGATGGAAGAAGCACAAGTTGGAATCAAGATTGCTGGGAGAAATATCAGTAACTTCAGACATGCAGATGACACCACCCTTATGGCAGAAAGCGAAGAACTAAAGAGCCTCTTGATGAAAGTGAAAGTGGAGAGTGAAAAAGTTGGCTTAAAGCTCAACATTCAGAAAACTAAGATCATGGCATCTGGTCCCATCTGTTCAGGGCAAATAGATGAGGAAACAGTGTCAGACTTTATTTTTGGGGGCTCCAAAATCACTGCAGGTGGTGGCTGCAGCCATGAAATTAAAAGACGCTTACTCCTTGGAAGGAAAGTTATGACCAACCTAGACAGCATATTCAAAAGCAGAAACATTACTTTGTCAACAAAGGTCCATCTAGTCAAGGCTATGGTTTTTCCAGTAGTCATGTATGGATGTGAGAGTTGGACTATAAAGAAAGTTGAGAGCAGAACTGATGCTTTTGACCCACGGTGTTGGAGAAGACTCTTGAGAGTCCCTTGGACTACAAGGAGATCCAACCAGTCAATCCTAAAGGAAATCAGTCCTGGGTGTTCACTGGAAGGACTGATGTTGAAGCTGAAACTCCAATACTCTGGTCACCTGATGCGAAGAGCTGACTGATCTGAAAAGACCCTAATCCTGGGAGAGTTTGGGGGACTCTGGGAGGTGGTGATGGACAGGGAGGCCTCACGTGCTGCGGTTCATGGGGTCACAAAGAGTTGGACATGACTGAGCGACTGAACTGAACTGAAATGATATTAAACTGTTCACTTTAAAATGGATAGTTTTGAAAAGAATATAAGAATGCATATATGTGTATAACTGAGTCACTCTGCTGTATAGCCAACTGGTACAAATTACCAATCAACTATACGTTAATTTTAAAAAAGAAATAACTTAAAAAAAATTTTAAGTTAATTTTGTGCTATGTGAATTTTACTTCAAAAATTATTTTTTAAACGATCAATGAGTTGGACAATGAATTTCTAAGATCAAAAAGGAAATATGAAATATCTAGTTAATATTCAACAAAAAGGACTCCTTACACAGTTTGACAACAAGAACCTGTTTTGCAAAAGAGGCAACATATTGTTATCATTTATGATGTTGATATAGTTCAAATGTGGACAAATGCTGATGTGTACACGAAGGTGAGTAAAAAGAAAGAACACAAATTAAAAAAAAAAATCACTGGACTAACTGGTGTTCTTAAATCTAAAAGTAAGAATGTCTTATGAGCAAAGATGATGGCTATCCCTACTTCAGCAAAACCATAAGCTTACTTTAAAAACTATCTTATACAATTAAAAATTATTGCATCAGGGAAGATGAAAGAGTTCTAGGGATGGATGGTAGTGATGATTACACAATGTGAATGTACTTAAATGCCGCTGAACTGTAGGCCTAACAAAGGTTAAAATGGTAAATTTTATTACATGCATATTTTAACACACATACACACGCACAAAGTATTGCAAGCACAAGTAGAACCAGAAGAAAAGATAAGCTAGGGCCTCTTAAGAGACGTTATTAAAAAAATGTAGGTTCGTGTATGATGGATGATGGACAGCTATTTACATTTAAATGATGTTATCCATTTCAGGTACATATGCCTTCAAAACCAGGAAAATGCAGAACAAAAATTTGCATGTGCTATGTTTAAATATCATTAACATTTCTAAATATACTTTTTTTTACTATTCTTTTATTTTTACTTCTATAAATTATTCAAAAACTGAATAAGGTGTAAGAAATTTTAAAAGATCTACTGGACCCAGGTGGTAAATAGTGATGACTGTTTTTCTTGGTATATTAAGGTTAAGAGCTTAAGAGTCTAGAGTCTCAGTGCCAGGACTCAAATCCTGATTCCAACACGTTTTAGCTCTGTGTCCTTGGGCCAATTACCTCTCTCAGGCTCAGTTTTCTCATCTGTAAAATGGGGATAATGATAATATCTATCTCACAGAATTGTTTAGAATATTAAAGAAGACAATGAACAAAAATAACATTTAATAATGCTTGGCACATAGGAAGTAAACAATGAATGCTAGCTGCTGTCATCAGCTGCTCATCCTGTGAGCATAGCTAGTGCTCATTCAACACAGGTTCTTCTTCCCAAAGAGTTTGACATTTAGTGAATTTCAAAACACTGGGCATATTTCACAGTAAAAAATGAATCAATCACGCTGAAGAGGAGGGACTTGTTTTTTTGCAGAATTTAGCAAAGGGGTTCATAAAATTTAAGTTGTTACACTAGAACATAAAAGAATACTTACAAAAAAAGAATATTTCAAATACTCAGAAATAAAAGCAATGCAAAATGTCTATGGATCAAAACTAAGTTTTTACATCTATCAAAAAGAAAAGGACTCAAGAGCTCATTCATGATATTATTAGCTAAAAAATTATCCGATAATATGAATAAAGTGTTTATGCCTAACGTGTCATATATAATGTCTAGAACTCTGGTAAAAAAGGAAAAAAAAAAACAGTACAAAATAAGTATCAGTACTTTAAAAATCCTCATGATTTTCCACTTTTTCATCTCCCAAACTGAGCTAACAAAATCATAAAGCCCTTATTTGTTCGAGTTTTTCTTCTGTTTTCCAGCTCATTTTTACCTCTCAACCCATGCTGCACTTACATACTATTCTCAAACTGATGATAAATTCTTTATTCTGTATTTGTGATCTCACTGTATTTCTAATTCCTCTACTCTCTGATTTGTGTAATTAGGAATTTCTTCCTCTCATTTTCTTCAGTGAAAGAAACAGAAACAGTCAACATTAATTTAATTGTATAAATAAGATTTGAAAAGCAAGATCCCCCCCCCATTTAGAATAGTAAGGATAGAATTATTTTAAGTATCTTGTGCTATCTCCTAATTACAGCACTAAAACAAAACATTTATTAAATAGTTCCTAGTATATATATAGGGCTTCCCTGGTGGCTCAGAGATAAAGAATTTGTCTGCCAATGCAGGAGACCTGAGGTTCAGTCCCTGAGTCGGGAAGATCCCCGGGAGAAGGAAATGGCAACCCACTCCAGGGAAATCCCACAGACAGAGGAGCCTGGCAGGCTACAAAAAGTGGGACACAACTTACTAACAAATTAGGGCTTCATGATTGTTGTATATAAGATGATACAAAAATAGAGTCACTAATGAATTTAGTCACTTTCACCAAAAGAATTTACCATCCACCTGAGAGGAATGATACAAACCCAAGAAAAAAGCATAAAGTAAAAAGATTCAGCTGGAAAGGCTCTGGAGGAAATCAGACCTAGATTTGAATCCTAGCGTCTTCACCTACCGTCTCTATATATGATGTGAACAAGTTCCCTTCTTCTAGACTCTAGATCTAGAGTCTAGACCTCATCTTAAAATGAGAGTGGTATCTTTCTTGCAAGTCTGCTGTAAGAAAAAAAAAAAATACAAGCACCTAACACAGTGCCTGAGATATTCACAGATACTCAGTAACTGTTATTAGTATTCTCTTAGAGCCAGAAGAGGGGTAAAGCATCTGCCTGTGATGCGGAAGACCCAGGTTCGATCCCTGGGTTGGGAAGATCCCCTGGAGAAGGAAATGGCAACCCACTCCAGTATTCTTGCCTGGAGAATCCCATGGACAGAGGAGCCTGGTGGCCTACAGTCCATGGGGTTGCAAAGAGTCAGACATGACTGAGCGACTACACTTACTTAGAGCCAGAAGAGATTATTTAATCCAATTCTCACTTTACAGACGGGGACATCAAAATATCATAAAACATGAGTGTCAAATGAGTACGACAAACTGGGTAGAAGACAAGTTCACAAGTAAAAATCACAAGTGTTTAGGTAAGGCTTTCACAGGTGGACAACAACTAAGGAAACAAACATTGCTATAAAACTAAAAACAAATTTTAAGCACAACTGCTTCGTGTTACTGATTTTCAAACAAGGGTTCTGAAACTAGATATTAAACACAAGGTTGACAGACAGATATAAAAGTAAATTAAACCCATGTCAGGCAGGTTAAAAACTCAGCTTTTCAATTAGAACAACAATATAATATTTATCAAGCATCCTAGGGGGGGAAAAAAATCTCCCAAACTCAACAGGTGGGGCTACACTGAAAGATCATGACTTCAGAACTTTCTCCTGTTGGCCACATGTAACTTTGTTCTAAAACAAAATCAAGATAATATTCAGGTCTCTCATGAAATACCACTTCACTAAATGCATCCCGTAGTTAATTCTCAGCCACCACGTATCTTAATCTCTTCAAATGCACAATAATCCACTTAAGTCTGTATGTTTAAAACATACCCAATTCAAACTTTAAATGAACCAGTTGGCAGTTTCATAGGACAAGACTAGAGGGGTATAGTCCTCTGCATTACAACTGTACTCAGTGCTTTCTCTGTTATTTCACCATTATCACTGGCTGTCTTCTTGCTTACTCACAAACATCAAGTCAGCAGCGCTAAGTAATTTTATGGGCAGTGGGAAAAAAAAAAAAATCTTCACCCTAGAAGGACATTTCTTGCTCATTTTTAAAACCTCCTCCTTGCCTTTCCCATTAAATCTTTTACCAACCATTTTAATTTCAAGAATCTTGCCTTCGATCACTGGATTTATTTTCAAACTTTTTCAAGACGTTTACATTTTTCTTCCTTGACTGACACAACGTATTGTTCCCAGGAAAATTGAGTTTTACCGAAAACAAGAAATGTAATCAACTCATCAACAACTACTCTATTAGGACAAACTGAAAGTACGTTCAAAGGCAGAGCAGAAATAATCGCACTTTGTTTTTAAGAGTTTCAAGTTTAAAAACCAGTGCACCTCTGGGTTTTTTTTTGTTTGTTTGTTTTTTTGAAGGGAGATAAAAACCTAAAAGAAAATGGGTCAAGGCCTATCCTTGGGAGAAGTGATAAACATGCATTCAACAGTAAAGTTCCTTTTATTCTCTCGCCCTTGTTTCCTGTCTGGTACGAAGTTTTTCAACATAGGGCTAACTTTCCACAGAACACAAACAGTGGCCAAAACCAAGGATTCTCCCAGTATAGGGAGGAGAGGTTCCCAAAGTGCGGTGAATTCAGCGAAGCAGAAACGCCCGGAAGGAAAGTACATCCAGACCTAACTTAATCAGAGACCCGGGAAGCCAGAGAGGAGGACGAAGGAACCTGGACTCCACCCTCACCGCCCGGGGCCGTGGCAACTCTGCTGGGCAACGTGACTCAGGAAAGCACGGGGCTAGCAGAGGCCTAGCGCGGCTGCCTCCGCGGACGTCTGAGGCCTGCCTTCACAGGCTTACCTGAAGGCGGGCGGAGCGGGAGGTCGCGGTCTGGACCCTTGTCTTCCAGGAGCGATGACGCGGCGGCGGCGACAACGACAGCAGCAGCTCGGACTGGGCCCGGCTCTGGCTAGGCGAACCGGCGATGAATCAGCCCGATTCCATTCAAAAGAGTCGCCCGGGCCTCCGCTGCGAAGCACTTCCGGGTTCACTGCTCCTCTTCAGCTTCCGTTCCTCCGACGGCCAATTGGAGACGACTCGGGAGTCGAGCAGGCGTCCCAGGAGTAGCGCCCGCGACCGACGGAGCGGGCCAGCTTCTTGACTCCAGGCTCGGAGGGCGAGGCGGAAGTTAGCGCCGGACATCCTCGGACATCCTCGCTGCTCCGCCTTCACGTCTGCCTTCCCCGCTTCTCCGCGCTCGGCCAGCGCCGAGATCCGAGACGCTGGCCTACGCACCCTGGGAGGTGACTCAATAGGAAAGGGAAGTGTAGTAATGCGAAGTCCAGAACTCCTTTCGTTTTGGTGTTCATCGCGGCCCTACTTCAAAACGAAAAGGTTCAGTTGAACTAAACTTAACGTGGCTATCTGAGAAGCAAGAGAGAAAAGGGAGACGTGTGAAAACAGTGGAAATCGGTCGGTCTGATGTTTTTTTCCATAGTGCAGTCTACTCACCTTGTCTTCACCAATTTGCGAAGATTGAATTTCAAGGAAAACAAGTATTTCCCTAATTGCGAAACCATCTATTTTAAGCCCAACTTAATTTACAAAACTTAAGAAATCATTTACTCACATTTCTCCAAGTAATTATCAGCAATAACGTTTTACCCAGTAGCTCCCCTGCTAGGTGTTGAGAGAGCAAAACTGCCCAAGAAATGACTATTGACCAGTTTATATCACAATTCAGTACAGGCTCTGTTTAGGGCAGTACTTTTACCAAGCCCCTCTCACTTTGTCAGATGTGTTCTAAATAACTAGCATCTTTAAAGCATTCCTAAATCAAGAAAGGTGATCAATCTACTGGATAGAGGGAAAGGAAGGAATCCAAAGCTGTTTGAGTGGCACAATTATACAGAATTTCCCACTCAAAATTTTCCCACTCAAAAATCGCTGTCTACGGTATGCTGCTGCTGCTAAGTTGCTTCCGTCGTGTCCGACTCTATGCTACCCCATAGACGGAAGCCCACCAGGCACCCCCGTCCCTGGGATTCTCCAGGCAAGAATACTGGAGTGGGTTGCCATTTCCTTCTCCAATGCATGAAAGTGAAAAGTGAAAGGGAAGTTGCTCAGTCGTGTACGACTCTTAGCGACCCCATGGACTACAGCCCACCAGGCTCCTCCATCCATGGGATTTTCTAGGCAAGAGTACTGGAGTGGGGTGCCATTGCCTAGCAATCGGTATAGATCATTTTATTTACAAAGCAGAAATAGCAGCACAGATGTAGAGAACAAAAGGATGAATACTAAGGTGGAAAGGGGAGAACAGAAAGGATTGAGAGATTAGGTTTGACATGTATATATTATTGATACTATGTGATGACACTTAATGGTCACAAACTTTCCAATTTATTAATCCACATATCCATGAAGCTTAATAAAGTCTAAGTGGGATAAATTCAAAGAAATACACACCTGGACACATTATAATTAACCTGTTGAAAACCAAAGTCAAGAAGTGAATCTTGAAAGTGTCAAGAAAGAAGCCACTCGTCACATAATCCTAAATAAGATTTACAACCAAAACTACGGAAGCAGAAAGTAGTGGGATGACATGTTGAAAATGCTGAAAAACTGTCAGCTAAAGACTTCTGTATCCAGGAAAACGATCCTTCAAAAATGAAAGAGAAATTAGTACATTCCCCAAGTGCATGTATAAACAAAAATAACAAGAATTTGTCACTAGGAAACTTGCCATACAAGAAATTCTAAAGGGAGTCTTTCAGGTTGAAATGAAAAACTAGACAATAACTCAAACCCATATAAAAGAAACTTGTAAATACATATTTATAAAAAGTATAAATGTATTTTTTGTTTATAATTCTTTTTTCTCCCATTTAAAATACAGCTGCATAGTAATTATAAATCTTTGTTGATAAGCATATTATGTATAAGGATTTAATTTCTATCATAATTATAATACAAAGGAAGCAAGAGGGAATGAAGCTATATAGTAGCTAAGTTTTTGTATACTATTGAAATTAAACTGGTATTAATCCAAGCTGTATTGTTCTAAACTGGTAATTGTAATCCCCAGTTCAGTTGCTCAGTTGGGTCTGACTCTTTGGGACCCCATGGACTGCAGCACACCAGGCTTCCCTGTCGATCACCAACTCCTGGAGCCTGCTCAAACTCAAGTCCATTGAATTGGTGATGCCATCCAACCATGTCATCCTCTGTTGTCCCCTTCTCCTCCTGCCCTAGAAGCAACCACTAAGACGCCGTTTTAACAATCAGCTGCCCTGCAAGGTGTTCAGAGAACAAAACTGAGTAATACCTAGAACAACCACTAAGAAGATACTCAAAAAATACATCATAAAAGAAATGACAAGGTAATTCAGTTCAGTTTAGTTCAGTCGCTCAGTCGTGTCCGACTCTGTGACGCCATGAGCTGCAGCACGCCAGGCTTCCCTGTCCATCACCAACTCCCAGAGTTTACCCAAACTCATGTCCATTGAGTCGGTGATGCCATCTAACCATCTCATCCTCTGTCGTCCCCTTCTCCTCCTGCCTTCAGTCTTTCCCAACATCAGGGCTTTTGCAAATGAGTCAGCTTTTGTATCAGGTGGCCAAAATAGTGGAGTTTCAGCTTTAACATCAGTCCTTCCAATGAACACCCAGGACTGATTTCCTTTAGAACAGACTGGTAATTAAAGGTACAAAGTAATTAAAGGTACAAAGGTAATTAAAAGGTACAAATAAGTATTTAACATAAAAGGCGAGAGTAACGGAATAGAAGAACAGACAAATATATGACATTAAGAAAACAGCAAAATGGCAGACATAAAAACTATCTTATCAGTAATTACACTAAATGTAACTAAATAAATGTGTCACAAATGGGTTAAATATTCTAGTTAAAAGAGATTTGTAAGATGGGTTAAAAAAAACTATATGCAAGCCACAAGAGACACATTTTAGATGTAAAGACAAAACATTTTGAAACTAAGAGGATGAAAAGTATATTTACCATGCAAACAGTAACTTAAATGGTTTGACCACTTTGAAAATTGTTCTGGCATTGTTGGATTTTGGGGGGAGGGAGAGGTGGCAGCAGGCTACACGGAGACCTAGGCAGTGAAAGAACAGAGTTCTAACAACTCTACCTCCAGGGAATTCCCATTCTGGCTTTTTTTTTTTTTTTTAATGAAGTTAAAAAATACAATTAACCAGAGAATTCCTTGGTGGTCCAGTGGTTAGCACTCAGTACTTTCACTTCTGTGGCCCAGGCTCAATCCCTGTTCAGGGAACTAACATCCTGCAAGGTTAAGAAAAAAAATACAATTACCATTTGACCCAGTAACTCCACTTTATATATTTACCAAAAGTAAATAAAAACATTTGTCCATACCAAGACTTAAACATAATAGTTCATAGCAGTTTTATTCATAATAGCCCCAAACTGGAAATAATCCAAATGTTTCCCAACTGGTAAGTGGATAAAGTGTGGTATGTCCTTACAACACAATAATGTTCAGCAGTAAAAAGAAAACCACTTATATATGCAACAACATGGATGACTTTTGAAAATATCTTACTGATGAAAAAGAGACACAAAAGAGTACATATTGTAAAATACAATTTTAATGAACTTTAAACAAATGGAGTAACAGACTGGTTCCAAATAGGAAAAGAAGTACATCTGGCTGTATATTGTCACCCTGCTTATTTTACTTATATGCAGAGTACATCATGAGAAACACTGGACTGGAAGAAACACAAGCTGGAATCAAGATTGCCAGGAAAAATATCAATAACCTCAGATATGCAGATGACACCACCCTTATGGCAGAAAGTGAAGAGGAACTGAAAAGCCTCTTGATAAAAGTGAAAGTGGAGAGTGAAAAAGTTGGCTTAAAGCTCAACATTCAGAAAACGAAGATCATGGCATCTGGTCCCATCACTTCATGGGAAATAGATGGGCAAACAGTGGAAACAGTGTCAGACTTTATTTTGGGGGGCTCCAAAATCACTGCTGATGGTCACTGTAGCCATGAAATTAAAAGATGCTTACTCCTTGGAAGAAAAGTTATGACCAACCTAGATAGCATATTCAAAAGCAGAGACATTACTTTGCCAACAAAGGTCCATCTAGTCAAGGCTATGGTTTTTCCAGTGGTCATGTATGGATGTGAGAGTTGGACTGTGAAGAAAGCTGAGTGCTGAAGAATCGATGCTTTTGAACTGTGGTGTTGGAGAAGACTCTTGAGAGTCCCCTGGACTGCAAGGAGATCCAACCAGTCCATTCTGAAGGAGATCAGTCCTGGGATTTCTTTGGAAGGACTGATGCTAAAGCTGAAGCTCCAGTACTTTGGCCACCTCATGCGAAGAGTTGACTCATTGGAAAAGACTCTGATGCTGGGAGGGATTGGGGGCAGGAGGAGAAGGGGACGACCGAGGATGAGATGGCTGGATGGCATCACTGACTCAATGGATGTGAGTCTGAGTGAACAGGGGGAATTGGTGATGGACAGGGAGGCCTGGCGTGCTGCAATTCATGGGGTCACAAAGAGTCGGACACGACTGAGCAACTGAACTGAACTGAACTGAAACAAATGGAATCAAATACATAGTGACAGAAAGCAGATCAGTGCTTCTCTTGGGGGTTCAATGTGGAGTTAGGTGGGAGGATTGACTGCATGGAGTGGGAAAGAACTTTTGGGGTTGTCAGAAATATTCTATCTCTTTGTGGTGGTTTATCAGAACTCATCAAACTGTACACTTAAGTACATTTTATTGTATATAGTTTATACTACAATATAGTTGATATAAAAGAGAAGAAAATTCTCAAATTTGTTATTTAGTCCTTTCCTTAGTCATACCAAAGTATGACTTCTGCCTAAAATGTCCTTTCTTCCATCTCCCATCCCCATACTTTACCCCAGTGGTTGAAGTATGGTCAGTAAATAACAGTCACATTGCTTACCCTACAGTCTTACTCTATCATCCTTGTTTTACTTGTCTGCCTTGGCATCTAAATTTTAAGCTTCTTGAGAGCAGTGGGTAGGGCCTAGCCATCATAGATACTTAGATACATACATACATGATACATAGATACATCATAGATACATAGAATATTTATTCAAGTAGTTTGCTTGCTAAGAATACTCAAAAGGATCAGAAATATCTAAAATCTAATAGCCCCTCTTGAAATTATCAATTCTTTAAAGTTAAATCAACAACAGAATTTATAGAATTCAGGCCACATAGCTGATACAAATATTACATCTAATGCTTAAAGCATTCATTGTTTGGGTTAGTCCCAGTGTTGCTTTGGAGAACACTATATGCACAAAATTGTGAATTGTTTGATATGTTTCCTAAAATCATATATTGCAGAAGTATACCTTATTAGATATATAAAATACCTGTGTCAGAGAGAAACTTTTCCTTCTCATTTGGTATCTTCTGAACCTGACAGGTTTGTCAAATGAATGAATAACTCTGGCTATTAGCATTACTACATACATTCAAAATGTGTGAACCTTATTATAAAAATTCCTTCCTTTTTGTAAAGAGCACTACATGCATATACATATAACTCCTTTCATATACAAAGTCTAACTATGTGTCTAACAAGAAGTTGTAACAGTAGGTTTTCAGATAGCCTAAATTTACAATCATGAATATCAGAAAAGAGCTATTGCAAAATGAATTTTTAAGAAATGTTTGGAAGAATTTAAGAAACATTTTGTGTTCAAAATTCAAAATCAATTTTAATTGTTATACCTAATTATAGTGTTTGAATTATACAGTTTTGAATATTATAAATAGATCTAGCACAAGAAAAAGGAAAAATAGGAAAATATTTACTTTTCGAAGTACAGTGATTTAATGTATAAAGCCAATAGAATAATTGTTACTTCTGCCAGATGGTATTTTACATTTTGATAAAAAGATATATTCTTAATCATATATGTCAAGAAAAAGGGACCATATGTTGTTAAACACTTCCAATTTGTCATTTAATTTAAAAGGCACTACTGATATTGCCATAATTTTTTTTGGTGACGTGGCCTAAGTATCCTTGGTGTCAATAAAATTTAATTTTCTCAACTAATTTCCTTATTGTTCTTTGTTTGAGCAAATAACAAAGATTATTTTTTAGCACCTACAAAGAAAAGATGCCATAAAATGGATAAATCAGAATTCAGAGTATGTATTCAAGTTACTACTGGGTAAAAAAGCATAACCTCTGTTTCCAAGAAGCCTCTAAAATTTAACTTACTGCATTCTAGCAAAGTAAGTAAAATACACAGGATAACTCAAATGATTCCAAATTGACATCCTTTAATTTCAGAAACCCAACATATTGTTAAGATTTTTAAAAAGCGGGGAGGAATTCCTTCGGGGTT
Source organism: Ovis canadensis (assembly GCF_042477335.2). Classification (NCBI taxonomy): domain Eukaryota; kingdom Metazoa; phylum Chordata; class Mammalia; order Artiodactyla; family Bovidae; genus Ovis; species Ovis canadensis. Next base: position 153,838,960 of record NC_091246.1, read on the forward strand.
CAGTAGTTCGGACTTCACCCTTCCACTGCTGGGGGCACAGGTTTGATTCCTTGGTCAGGAAATTGAGATCCAGCAAGCCCTGCACGTTGTTGCTGCATGTGTTAGTCGCTAAGTGGTGTCCAATTCTTTGTGACCCTATGGGCTGTAGCCTGCCAGGCTCCTCTGTCCATGGGATACTCTGGGCAAGAATATTGTAGTGGGTAGCCATTTCCTTCTCCAGGGTATCTTCCCAACCCGGAAACGAACCCAAGTCTCCTGCATTGCAAGCAGATTCTTTACCACATGAGTCACTAGGGAAGCCAGTGTAGCAAAAAATAATAATAAAGAGTAATAATTTGTATTACAAAGTAATTTTGATCAATACAAAAGGGTTTCTGATGAAAGAAACCGTATGGAAGACACAAAAAATAACATTTTATCTATAACGGGTAAAGGAAATTGATACTAGATGAGTATTAAAATAAAGGTTTTGTATAGATTTTTTTATCTGCCTTTTGAAAAGGAAATTTGTTGGTCCTTTTTCCTCTGCCATTTTCCATCCAATTCTCTGTTCATTCTATAGGGCTTTATGTACTGATTTATTCTGGCTGAAAGTTTTAATTACCATGTACATTCTGAAGACTTGTAAATTTCTATTGTCTTTTCCAGGTTTTTCTTTGTTGTATTACAGGATGATAGAAGATGACATAGTTGGATGGCATCACTGACAAGATGGACATAACTTTGAGTAGGCTCCGGGAGTTGGTGATGGACAGGGAAGCCTGGCATGCTGCCACGGGGTCCATGGGGTCGCAAAGAGTTGGACATGACTGAGTGACTGAAATGAACTGAACTGATTACTATATCACCATTTATCATTCTCCAGTTGATGGGCATTTGGATTGTTTCTAGTTTTTTTGTTTTTTGCTATTATGAATACTATAAACATTCTCTATATTCCCTGGTCTATCTAAGCAAGAGATTCTCAAGACTATACCTACAAGTAAAATTGCTGGGTTCAAAGGCATGCATGTTGTCAATTTTAACTTGATAATGTCAAATTGTAATCCCATTTAACATTCAAACTTTCTTATTGCTCTACATCATCACTAGCATTTTATTTTGTTGGACTTCTTAATTTTTGCCAAGCTAATGAAAGTACAATGATGTATCATTTGCTTTAATTTACATATTCCTGATTACTAATAAAGTTGAATATCTTTCAAGTGTTAGTTGACCATTTATATTTACTCTTTTCTGAAATGCCAAGTCATGACTCTGGCACATTCTCTATTATGGAGTTATTATTATTATTGTTTTGTATACTTTCAAACTCTTCATTTTTCACTTCAGTAAAATGAAACCCAAAGAGGATACCTTACATGAGAAAGGTCATGTTGCTAGTTAGTAGCAGAATTAAAATTCATAGTAACCAGTGATTATTTTTTTAATTTGGTGGAAAAGCAACTGATATGCAATTAATGTCACTTCCTTCTATGTTATCATTTTATTTTTCTAAAGTGTTAACCGGTATAATTTTAGATGTCTGTGACACTTCAGAATGTATGTGACTACCTAGCAGTCCACTGAGATTGGAATGCTGCTCCAAGGAGACGACACTCAACAGGGAAATTTGAAAAGTCATAGATCTGTTCATAATATTGGCAAATAATAGAGGAAATTGGTGAACAACTATCTAGGAAATCTTGGGGATAGAGTGAGGGAAATGTTCAGTTCAGTTCAGTTCAGTTGTTCAGTCGTGTCTGGCTCTTTGCGACCCCATGAATTGCAGCACGCCAGGCCTCCCTGTCCATCACCAACTGCCAGAGTTCACCCAAACCCATGTCCATTGAGTCGGTGATGCCATCCAGCCAACTCATCCTCTGTCGTTCCCGTCTCCTCCTGGCCCCAATCCCTCCCAGAATCAGAGTCTTTTCCAGTGAGTCAATTCTTTGCATGAGGTGGCCAAAGTATTGGAGTTTCAGCTTTAGCATCAGTCCTTCCAATGAACACCCAGGACTGATCTCCTTCAGAATGGACTGGTTGGATCTCCTGGCAGTCCAAGGGACTCTCAAAAGTCTTCTCCAACACCATAGTTCAAAAGCATCAATTCTTCAGTGTTCAGCTTTCTTTATAGTCCAACTCTCACATCCGTACATGACCACTGGCAAAACCATAGCCTTGACTAGATGGACCTTTGTTGGCAAAGTAATGTCTCTGCTTTTCAATATGCTGTCTAGGTTGGTCATAACTTTCCTTTCAGAGAGTAAGCATCTTTTAATTTCATGGCTGCAATTATCATGTAATTAATTCTCACAGATGAGTCTGGTCTTTCTTTTCACTGTGATCTCTACTCATTGTGATTAATTGATTAAGAGGCAAAATCAAAATACCATGTATTTCTCAGTGTTTTTCATGAATACCATGGGTGGTACATAAGATGATTTTGGACATCCGTGCACATCTTTTATATTAATGGATACATACTTATTTTGATGTATACTAAAAGAATATATAAAAAACATATCAGACCTTTAATTTAATGACTATTATTGCTTAAGATAACAATTTCTTCTAAAACCATCTATTTAAGGAAAAATATTAAGTAAACAATGATACAAATAATAAGCAGATATGGGAAAAAATGTGAAAATGGCACAAATATAACCAAAATTTGGGAAACCCGGGATGATGATTATGATCATAGATAAATCTGGGTTGAAAAATTAACTCCATTACGTCCTATGTGTATGAATCTGGGAAGTTATTTACTTTCCTTGGCTGTACTGATTGGTATATGAGTTGCTTTAGCAAAGACCAAAATAGTAATGGCTTAAACAGTTATCCAAAATCACTTCGATGGTGACTGCAGCCATGAAATTAAAAGATGCTTGCTCCTTGGAAGAAAATCTATGACCAATCTAGACAGTATATTAAAAAGCATAGACATTACTTTGCCTACAAATTTCCGTATAGTCAAAGCTTTGGTTTTTCCAATAATCATGTATGGACATGAGAGTTGGAGCATAAAGAATGCTGAGTGTTGAAGAATTGATGCTTTTGAACTGTGGTGTCAGAGAAAACTCTTGAGGGTCCCCTGGAGAGCAAGGAGATCAAAACAGTATCCTAAAGGAAATCAATCCTGAATATTCATTGGAAGGACTGATGATAAAGCTGAAGCTCCAAAACTTTGGCCACCTGATGTGAAGAACCAACTCATTGGAAAAGACCCTGATGCTGGGAAAGATTGAAGGCAGGAAGAGAAGGGGATTACAGAGGATGAGATCGTTGGATGGCATCACCGATTCAATGGACATGAGTTTGAGCAAGCTCTGGGAGATAGTGAAAGACAGGGAAGCCCGGCATGGTGCACTCCATGGTGCCCCGAAGAGTCGAACACGACTGAGCAACTGAACGACAACAAAACAAGTTATCAGGTTTCTTTCTATCTCACCTGAAGATCACAGTAGTGAGGGGGTCAGAGTGGCACTGCTCCAATGAGGCTCTCAGAAGCCTGGGGTCTGTCTCCCAGCTGTGCTATCATCCTCTCAGACTATGGCATGTGGGAAAGGGAAGGAGGAATCAGGGGCAAGCAGCTTTTAGCTAAGAGCTTGAACTAGAACTTACGCATAATCACTTCCGTTTACACTCTAACGGCTAACTGCTAGAGAGACTGTCATCTCTAGTGGGAAGGAAGAAGACAATGGACATCAAGCATCAAAGGACAATGAGGGGAAGTCCCCGGTGGTCCAGTGGTTAGGACTCTGTGCTTTCATTGCTGAGGGCCTGGGTTCAATCCCTGGTTGGGGAACTAAGATTCCATAAACACATGGTGCAGCCAGAAAAAAAAAAAAAAAGACAGTGAACCCTGAGAGATGGAAAACAAGTGAACAGAGTACTCTAGTTCTTCCAGTTGTTCCAGTTTACTGCCTGGAGAAAATGTCCAAGCCTCAACACAGGAAGAAAAGAACTCAGGTGAGCCCAGAGGCCGACCAGAACTGGAGAGACAGAGGTGGGAGTCTGCGGAAGCCAGGCTGCTAGAGTTCATCAGGCAGAGAACTAGAGAGGAGGGAGATACACAGGCAGAATACCGGAGGTCTGCAGAGGGACCACCCTGAATATTCAGCTGACTGGTAATCAGCGCATGCATGTGGCTGGGGAGAGAACCATTGAAAGAATTAGAGGGTGGAGTGGTTCTTAAGGGCCGGGAATAATCATAATAATAAAAACTAGCCTTAGGAAAAAAACCTTACAATTAAAACAGCATCAGTAAGAGCACTAAGAATAGTGTGTTTCAGTAACGTGAAAAGCAGGTTTGGTACTACTTAAAGAGCTTAAAAGTAGGACCCCAAAGGATCAAAATATGTCTAAGTAACGGAATCAGATTTAATGCTGGGTTATCAATTCTCCCTAAGCTGATTCTTAAATTCATATGGAAATGTAAAGGACTTAAAATAACCAAAACAACTGTGGGAAAAAAAGAAAATAAAGGTAAATAATTTATACTACTTGACTCCAAGACTTATTACATAGCTTCAATAATCCAGACTGTGATATCTGACAGTTCTAGAATCAAATCTTGGTTCCATCTTTTACTTACCTTGGGCAAGTCACCTAATCTCTGTAAGCTTGAGTCTTCATCTCTATAAAATCAAAATAATATTAACAACCTGGTAGGATTATGTGACTAAATGAAGTAGTGCATATGATGTACTTAGCATAGTACTGGGCCTCTAAAAATAATGTCAGCTTTTACTATCACTCAGCCTCAACCTCTATAAGACAGGGACTGTGTCTTGATTATCACTGTATCCTTTGGGGCCTTATAAGGAATCGAGGTTCAACTATCTCAGGCAAAGAGTTAACAAGAAAATAGTTGACCATGTGCTTAAAAGTCCAACACCATCATTTTTCAAATGATGAGCATGAAATTGAGAAAATCCAAGTTTCAAGCCCAGGGGCTTCCCAGGTGGCACCAGTGGTAAAGAACTCACCAGCCAATGCAGGAGACGTAAGAGACAGGGGTTTGATCCCTGGGTTGGGAAGATCCCCTGGAGGAGAGATGGCAACCCATTCCAGTATTCTTTCCCAGAGAAACCCATGTACAGAGGAGTCTGGTGGACTACAGTCCATAGGGTTGCAAAGAGTTAGACATGACTAAAGCGACTTAGCATATGGCACACAAGTTTCAAGCCCAGGTCAATCTTTTCTAGTGATTCACACCTTCTCTCTTCTCAAATACTTTGGCTTTAGAATACCTTAATAATTATTTATATATTTACATAGGACTTTAAAAGCAGATTTTTGTCTAGGATAGTATTTAGAATGAAGCATATTCAGCTTGAAAAATATGGATAACCATAGAGTATGGTATGATAGGTAGAATTATCCAATAGTTTAAACTTCATTTCTAATAATCCCAAATTCAAGGAATAGATAGTATTAACAATAAGAAAAAGCTCTGGTTTCAGAATAGTATATTTAGAATAGCCATGGTGGCCTATAAGCTGAATATACAAATGTAAGCAAATGATATATGATATTGAGTCATTTTTTTGTCTATAAGAATTTCAATATTAAATATCTAGTGACCACTATTTCACATCTCCAGAGTCTACCCATTTCACTTTGTAGCAAAACAAACAAACAAACAAAAAATATCAAATCCTGCTTATCATACTTTAAATCCCAACACAAATGCCCCCAAGCAAATCCTTAAAATCACTACCCAATCCATCTGACCCTCTTCTAATGGTTTTACATATTCCCGAGTCTATTCTTACGATCTCTTCACTGTTTTTTCAGAGAAGGCAGTGTCACCCCACTCCAGTACTCTTGCCTGGAAAATCCCATGGATGGAGGAGCCTGCAAGGCTGCAGTCCATGGGGTCGTGAAGGGTTGGACACGACTGAGAGACTTCACATTCACTTTTCACTTTCACACATTGGAGAAGGAAATGGCAACCCACTCCAGCATTCTTGCCGGGAGAATCCCAGGGATAGGGGAGCCTGGTAGGCTGCCGTCTATGGGGTCGCACAGGGTCGGACACGAATGAAGTGACTTAGCTGCAGCAGCATTGTTTTTTGTTTCAAAATATGCATGTTTTGTTATTAACCTTGCATTAACATTCCCAAATTTTGACTTTCTTCAGTGAGTTGGAACTGGCATGTAATGTAATTCTGCTAGCATCCACAGGAAAAATGACTGTGGTAATAATCCACAGTTAAAAGCTGACTTCATCACACATGATGGCTGATAAATACATTTAATTTTAATCTTAAAAAATTATTTTCTATTTTGGTGGATGACTAATCTTCATCATATTTTCTCTCCCCATCCCTCCAAGGCTGCCTGCCCCTTTCATACAGTGTTATGCTTCTGGCCATTTTCACAGGCACACTCAGTGCTTTTAGGATACATATCGCTCTCCTTACCAAGACCTACAGTTACAAAGTTCACCAAAATCTCCATCTTTCTCATTTGTATACTTCTTAAACTCCCCCTCTCCTTTCTTGTTCAAGAAAGCATATGCAAGGATGTAATTTCTTCCTATTTTTGCCATTGACTAGGCCCCTTTTAGAATCCTATATCTAGCTTTTATCACATTTTAAGAAAAAGAACAACCAACAATAGTAATTGTTTTAATAATAGAAAGCATGAATAAGGATGAGAGTAATTTGGGGGTTTTAACCTAGAAAATAAAACTAACAAGTGAATTCAATTGAATGTTATTTCGAGAAAAATACCGAATATTCTATATTCCACATAAGATATAGCACGACAGTTTTGAAGAGCTTCATTAGCTATGATCAAAGAAGGCAAGGATAGCATCAAATATTTCATTTCTTGAGAGCTTTAAAATAACAGGCACAGGGAGACACCCCAATTTTTGACTGATAATGTCCTATCTTCCATTTACTACCTGGGGAGTTTCTAAGTGAACAAAACTAAAGTATCTTTCCTAAAATTGTTAGGGTAGAGAGTGCCCAAAAGAAAGTAGAAGAGTGAAGACAGTGTCTCTAGATTATGGCTTCTTTTTACTTTTTAATTTTAAGTGGTCACTTAGAGATGCTATTTATGTGTATTCTCACTTAAGGCAATTGGCTGTATCAGATCACCACTAAAAATGTAACTGCTTTTCTACCCCAGGATTCAAAGAAATAAAATACTGTCATTTATTATTTGTTTCAATATGCACAGTATTGTTTGCATAAAATCCAGTCTCCTCTTAAGAATTGGAAAAAAAATTTTTTTCTTAATTTTATAAAATCCTGAAACTTACACTTAGCTCCTGTTTTAACAGAAAAATATTAGTGAACCACTGGTTAGGACTTACATAAAATTTGAACCTTTTATAAAATAAATTTGATCCACTTAGAAATAGGAAAATTAAATTAGAAATGTGTTAAGTATCAGAAAATACTGCTCTATTTAAACTTCAAAAGCTTTCTTAGCCTCTAATGAGGTAGCTTAAATAAGATTATCTTTGTTGGATGATATTAATTGGATCTATAAAAAGTCTTATTATTAGGTATAACTATTTTTGTAATGAACTTATTTGATTTGTGGATTAGTTCACTATAAACCCTGTTAATCTTTTTTCCTTAGCATTTTGTGATAGCTTTGTATAATTATTGTATATTTAATAAATTAAACAATAACCTTAATGCTTTAAAATGTTAGTGTAAATACATGAATTCCAAACAATTTGGGAGAAAATAAACTAATTCATGAAGAGGATTTAATGTTCATGAATGACGAGTTCTCTGTAGGTAGATGGTAACATTCACAATAAATCTCAGCCATTGAGTACAATGTTCAAAGTACAAATAATTTGATTAAGAATTAAATAAACACAGATTACTTTTCCCTACTGAGAAAGAATTTTTTATTTCATGTTTCAAAACATGATTGGACCATCAATACTTATAAGAGCAACTGAACTATTAATCATTCTCATAAAAAATTAATATTCACATGCAATGCAATGTCAAATCATGTATGTACACATATGTATAAATGCTAATTTATGTACATTTATAAGAAGTAACTTTATGAGACTAGCATGTTAAAAAGGCTTGCTAGAGTTGTGATACCAACCAAGGTATCTGTGCTATGCAATTGCCTTGAAGGTGACATCTTTATAATAAGATACTTTGGACATTTGGCATTATGCCAAATTTCATTAGGCTGTGTGTCGCTAATGAATTTTTTTTTAAGGTTTATTTATTTATTTTCATTGTTCACTTTCTGACGCTAGCAGTTCTTTACTGCTGAGTGCTGGCTTTCGCTAGTTACAGCAAGTGTGGGCTACTCTCAAGTTGTGGTTCGCAGGCTTCTCATCTCAGTGTCTTTTCTTGTTGAGGAGCACAAGCTTCTTCCCTGTTGAGAAGCACAGGCTTTAGGCATGCAGGCTTGGCTCAGACAGTGAAGTGTCTGTCTACAATGCCGAGACCTGGGTTCGATCCCTGGGTCAGGAAGATCCCCTGGAGAAGGAAATGGCAACCCACTCCAGTACTCTTGCCTAGAAAATCCCATGGATGGAGGAGCTTGGTGCAGGCTACCGTCCATGGGGTCGCAAAGGGTCGGGCACAACTGAGTGACTTCACTTTCTTTCTTCAGTAGTTGCAGCTTGTGGGCTCAGTAGTTGTGGTACACAGACTTAGTTGCTCCACGGCATGTGGGATCCTCCCAGACCAAGGATCAAATGTGTGTCCCCTGCATTGCAAGGAGGATTCTTAACCACTGGACCATCAAGTAAGGTCTCTAATGAATTTTTTTTTAATGAAATGTGTTTATTAGGAGGATAAACTCCAAATAAACACAAGAAGTTTTCTTGCGCACTTGACAATTGCATAAGAAAAAGATACCTTAACAGAGTCCACAGGACTTTGCTTACCCTATAAAAGGAGTTTTAAGGCAGTTCTAATGAATTTTTAATTGTTTGGAAGAATTTTTAAATAACTCTAAAAGAAACACACCCATTGTACGTTACTTTGCGAAGTCCATTCCATTTTTCCTAACCTACATATTTTTAGACATTGCTAATAAGTAACTAAATAATCAATAATGGGACACATGAAAAAGATTCAAAACTACTAAGGGCTAAGCAAACTGAAAAAATCAATAGGCTCTTTTATTACAGAAAAAGAGGATTTATTTTAATGGCAATACAGTGTTTTTTAATCTTAACAAAGGGATAATAACAAAAACCAAAACAAATAACAAAATAGCACAAGTCTAGAGCAGATTGTGACTTTGTGACTTTAACTGCTCTGGGCCTTAGTCTGCACAACTAGAGAGTGTTTTTCAACTTCTTCCTCTTCTTTACCTTATTCTAGTACAAGAACATTTTCTCAGACAGAACCTTACATGGAGCATCAGTACATAAAACAGAATAACGCCAAACTGCTCTGTTGATATGGTGGGTGAGAAAACTTGGCGCCCTCTGTAAATTTGTTTACGTTATTTTTTACTGCATAAAACTTTCAAAGAAAGCTTGCTGATTTTGCTTTTGCTTCTGGGTTGCATATACTCAACCCCCCAAAAAAAGGATTTCACAGCATAAAAAAATTTAAACAATCATTCTTCCTTCTTCAAACACTTTTACATCTAAATTGTGGATCAATCTGGATTTCATTTTTGCGTAAGGAGTCAAGTAGGTCTCTAAATTCTCATTTCTTTCAAGATGACGACCTAACGGTTCTTCACGTTATTAAGTAATCTGTCTTTATCTGTCTGATTTGAAATGCCACACTCCTGCACTAAGTTCTCACATGTCACATCTACTGGCTTCCCTGGTGGCTCGGTCGGTAAAGAATCCCCTTGCAACGTAGGAGACATGGGTTTGATCCCTTTGTGGGGAAGATCAGGGAAGACCCCCTAGAGAAGTAAATGACAACTCACTCTAGTATTCTTGCCTGGAAAATCATGGACAGAGGAGCCTGGCAGGCGACAGTTCACGGGGTCACAAAGAGTCTGACACAACTTAGCGACTAAACCACCACCATTTCTATTTTCTAGTACTTTAGCTTTAGGGATGATTCTATCTCCACCGACTGCCAAAAGCAAGTGCTTTTTTTTTTTCTAAACTATGAAGATTTTCCTGGTGACTCAGATGGTAAAGCATCTGCCTACCATGCGGGAGACCCAGGTTTGATCTCTGGGTTGGGAAGATCCTCTGGAGAAGGAAATGGCAACCCACTCCAGTACTCTTGCCTGGAAAATCCCATGGATGGAGGAGTGTTGTAGGCTACAGTCCATGGGGTCGCAAAGAGTCAGACACAACAGCGATTTCACTTTCACTTTCATGAAGATTTTTCAGTTTCATATACTAATTGTTAACATTTTGTATATCTTTTCATGCCACATTTACTATTGTTTATTGCTACCTGTATAAAACATGCTGATATCTATTGCAATGGTAATCAAATAAAGACATATATAAAATGTTAGCATTAGGGGTTAATAGCATGAATTCTAGAGCCAGAATGTGAACAATTATGCTACTTGTTAAATAGGGTTGTTATGAGGATTAAATGGCTCAATATTTGTAAAGCATTTAGTAAACATTATGTGTTATTATTATAGTTATTGCATATGACCTGTAAGTCAATTGACTTTGTATATGATATTCAATCTTTTTCATTTGCTACTCTTAAATTTTAACATGATAATTTAACTTATCAATGTCTACATTTAGTCTTTTCCAACACTACATCTCTAACTCTCTGACACAATCTGAGTGTCCTACAATTCAATACTATTCTGATACTAACTACCCTCACTACCCAGAGTCAGTGTTGGACTTCACAAGTTTAAGGACTCAGTCTCATAATACTGCTCTCACTCAAACATCAGGCCTAAGTACCAAGTCCCTGGTACCAGACAGTCCACATCTGTCTAACTTGGCTACAAATTCCAGAGTTCCTATTACCTCTTCTCCCTCCAAGGTTTGATAATTTGCTAGAATGACTCATAGAACTCAAGAAAATGCTATGCCTATAACTCCAGTTTATTATGAAAGACACAAAGGAACAGGCAGATGGAAAAGGACATAGGGTAGGGAAGGCACAGGGCTTCCTTGTCTTCTCCAGGTGTGCCACCCTCCCACCAACCTGACCTGTTCATCACTCTGGAAGCTCTCTAAGTTTCAAAAAGTTCAATATCCAGCCCCTCTCCCCTCCTGGAAGTCAGTGGGTGGGGGTGCAAGTTCCTACCCTCTAATCGCCTGGTCTTTCTGGTGACCAGTCCCATCCTGAGGCTATCTAGGGACCTTATTCTAAGTTATCTCATTAGCATAAACTTAAGTGTGATATAAAGGGGCTGATTATGAATGACAAAGGTCGCTCCTAGCACTCGAAAAGTTAAAATGGAACCCTGTGCTGGGAACCACGATCTAAAGCCAAAGATATTGCTTATTATGGGGCTTCCCAGGTGGCTTAGTGAGAAAGAATCTGCCGCCAGTGCAGGAGACACAGGAAATGCGGCTTCAATCCCTGGGTTGGGAAGATCCCCTGGAGGAGGAAATGGCAACCCACTCCAGTATTCTTGCTTGGGAAATCCCATGGACAGAGGAGCCTGATGGGCTACAGTTCATGGGGTTGCAAAAAGTCAAACAGGACTTAGCGACTGCGCATGCACATATTGCTTATTATTCCACAATAGTAGGTATTCTACGTCCTTTTTCCTTCCTGAGCTCACACAGGACTAAAGTTCCCAGCCCCTTAGGAGTTGGCCAGGGAGATCTGATACTTCAGATCAATCAACTATGAGAAGTGATGTGTTTTGCTTCTCGGGCTGAGGCGGTAAAAAGCCACTGTGCAATTTTCCAGTTCCCTTTCCCCCCGCAGCAGCAAATGTGGGTGTCTTGTGGTAAGAAACCGGAGCCAGAAAATCAAAGAAGATGAGATTGCTAAGTGACACATGAATGATAGCTGCCTTGAAGAATTACATCAAGGATAGTGACCTTTGAGTGACAGAGAAATAATCTTCTATGTGTTAAACCACTAAGATTTTAGTTCTTGTTTGTTACCACAATATAAACATAGCCTCTTCTGCCTAATCTCTCTTTTTTTAGTGTATATTCCTTTTCTATAATCTTCCTGGGACTGTGACTGGAAGCCTTATATCAGAATTCCAGCAGGAAACAGAGGCACATTCAAAAGATAGTTTAATTAAAGATCTGGGCATGTTTAAAGGAATTCAACTGAAGTACCTGCCAACATGAAGGTATTACTCTCCCTAGACTTGAGGGGCAAAGGGAGGTAGTAGTAACCAAAGCTGAAATGAGAGTGTTGCTATGGGGGATGGGCCACCTGACAGGAGCTCTGGCCTCAGTAGAATTCAGACAGTCTTAAGCTAAGACCAGCTTCCAGATGATTCGGTCTTTAGGAACCAGTCTCCTAGGGCAGAGAGCAGGGTGAAGAGGATGAACAGCAGAAAATATTCAGCACACTTCATCAAGTCACTCCAAATCTTGCTGTAGAATACTGAATTAACAAATGACATCTAAGGAGGACTTTCACGGCCAAACTGCATCTTGACAATCACCCTGAAAATCATAAGGATCGAGAAAAATGCACTGACATTAGGGACTGTCCTGGGATATGGTTCTTTTGTTCTTCAACCAAAAGAACTATGGACACTCTCCCTTTGATTAGTGCATGAGGATCTGAAAATTAACACTTTTAGAAATAAAAACATTGAACGGATATATTTATCAATAAACTGAGTAAAATTCAAAATAATTTTGGATACCCAGCAAATGTTTTACCCTAGTTTATTATGTATTCTTTCAGTTCAGGAATCTAATCTTATCAGTCTTTATAACCCTAATATTGAGTACAGTTTTCCCTATTGCCTATCATATCGATATAAAGTAAAATCTTTAAGAGAGAATTTCTTGCATGATTCTAATCACATTCTTGTGTTATTTCTTTTTACTTTCCACATTGACCTCTACATTTACACGGATCTCTACATCATTAATACAACATGTTAACTTTCAATTTTATGCTCCTATTTTATATGCCTTTTTGCTACTTCTTTGTCATTTTATACCTATGACTCTGTTCCAGATCTTACTCAAAACATCTTATATCTTCCCTTATCTAATCATACCCCATCTAAAACATTCCCCTTCAGTACTTGTTCAGTTTTCACAACAACTATTCTTGATTATCTGTATTAAAGATTAAAAGAATTAAAAGAACTAAATATCTACCATGGCCCGACAATGTTACATATGGTTTCATACAATTGACATTATTAATTCTTTGTATAAGAAAACATTATGTTTATGTTTGAACATGCCAGTGTAAGAAATTATTGGTCCAATCATGTCAGACCAAGTAATGAGCACACATAATAAACTTTTAATACAGATGATTTCTCTTGAGCTGGTACAAAGCACCAGAATAAGCAAGTATGGTCTTTCTTGAGCTTTGTTTATACAGTGGTTATATGTTTGTAATTTAAATTAATTTTCTTACTAAATCTTTTTTGGAATTAATCTCTTGTCATGTCAGCTATAGTTTGTTAGATTATAGAGACTATATATTTTTTCAATCACATTCATTCCCCAGAACCTAGTTATGTGGAATACCTACTTAATAAACATTTACTGGTTAATTATAAATAATCAGAAAGTCCAATTTTCCTTACAGTGGACTAATTTTTTGAATACATAGTGATATAACCTGTTTCATCAGAGAAAAGAGAATTCCACTATATATTAATAATTTTTAAAATGAGCTCTGAACATAAGAAGACCATTCTTCATAAAATGTGTGTATACAGTAAATATCTATAAAAATATTCAATTAAGTTTTTTCTTAAATTCTATTTGCATTGATTTTCCATTTCATATCACCCATATCTTTACAATATATGGTGATATTACCTTCATCATTTTCAACCTCTTCCTCACTCTGTGATGTTCATTAATATAAATTATTTTGAAATTCAGTAAATGCTTTTCAATTTAATCTCTACAATTTAAAATGATGTTTTTTTAAGCCTTTAACAAAACCTGTAAATGTAGCCAGTTTCATATTGTTCTTATCCAATGAGAAAACAATTACCCCCAAACTACCGCCCTTTGCCACTAGATGGCGCCTATGTCTAAGTAACAATCTCTATTCTTTAAGTTAAACTATTTGGAAAAACCCCTGTCTTCCTTTGAGGTAAATCCCGTGAGTGAATTTTCAGGTTTGGTGAAATTTATCTCCTTAAGATTTAAAGAAAAGTTCATTTTAAACAATACAGATTAAGATCTTTCTAAAATGAGCCTTCAATTATGTCCATTGAGTTGGTGATGCCATCCAGTCATCTCATCCTCTGTTGTCCCCTTCTCTTGCCTTTGGTTCTCCCCAGCATCAGGGTCTTTTCCAATGAGTCGGCTCTTTGCATCAGATGGCCAAAGTATTGGAGCTTCAGCTTCAGCATCAGTGCTTCCAATGAATATTCAGGGTTGATTTCCTTTAGGATTGACTGGTTTGATCTCCTTGCCGTCCAAGGAACTCTCAAGAGTCTTCTCCAACATCACAGTTCAAAGGCGTCAATTTTTCAGTGCCCAGTCTTTTTAATTGTCCAGATCTCACATTCATACATGACTACTGGAGAAACTATAGCTTTGACTATACAGACATTTGTAGGCAAAGTAATGTCTCTGCTTTTTAATACACTGTCTAGGTTTGTCGTCGTTTTTCTTCCAAGGAGCCAACATCTTTTAATTTCACTGAGAAATGCCGTGAGCAGGATTCTAACCTGAGCGGGCAGACCCCATTGGATTTTGAATCCAATGCCTTGACCACCCAGCCATCACAGCTCTATTTCCAGACACCACTTCTTAAAAGCACCTGCTAGCAGCAAATATTTCCTTTCCCCCAACTTTGTTTTAAAATACACCTACTTCTAATGTTAAATAATCAAATAAAGCAGGCAGATAGAATTATTAGAATTGGGTCAAATCCTTCTGATGAATTGCATAGACCTTCACATGTTTTATAGAATTTATAGCATGTCATACTTTATGACATTTGTTTTGAGTACTAAATTTTAATAATCGACACAGTTTCAGTTCAGTTAAGCTCAATCACTCAGTCGTGTCTGACTCTTTGCTACCCCATGGACTGCAGCACACCAGGCCTCCCTGTCCATCGCCAACTCCCAGAGTTTACTCAAACTCATGTCCATTGAGTCGGTGGTGCCATCCAGCCATCTCATCCTCTCTTGACCCCTTTTTCTTCTGCCTTCAATCTTTCCCAGCATCAGGGTTTTTTTCCAAGGAGTCAGTTCTTCACATCAGGTGGACAAAGTATTGGAGTTTCAGCTTTGAAACAGCTTAATAAATGATATAGTTTAATATATAAACTATATTTATAATTAACAGTTAAGTTCTAGAGCATTCAAAAATTTGTATACTATTTAGTATATTAAGACTTCCCTTGAGTTCTTTCTCCTTTTAATTTTAGCACTAATAATATTATTGATACCATTAAGGTGATTCCAGGCCTAAGGACTTACTTCATAAAAGTAATTTCAGGTCTAATTTTTACACTTTGGAAAAGTATTTTCCTGTGTCTATTAAAAAATAAATTTTGTTTATGAAAAGGAAATATTTGATGAAAATAATCAGTTCAGTTCAGTTGCTCAGTCGTATCCGACTCTTTGCGACCCCAAGGCCTTCCTGTCCATCACCAACTCCCAGAGTTTACCCAGACTCATGCCCATTAAGTCAGAGATGCCATCCAACCATCTCACCCTCTGTCAAACCCTTCTCCTCACGCCTTCAATCTTTGCCAGCATCAGGGTCTTTTCCAAGGAGTCAGTTCTTCACATCAGGTGGCCAAAGTATTGGAGTTTCAGCTTCACCATCAGTCCTTCCAATGAACACTTAGGACTAATCTCCTTTAGGGTGGACTGGTTGGATCTCCTTGCAATCAAAGGGACTCTCAAGAGTCTTCTCCAACACCACAGTTCAAAAGCATCAATTCTTCAGCACTCAGCTTTCTTTATAGTCCAACTAATAAATATTTACTAACAATAAAGTCATTCTTAAACTTTAGTATGGTTCCAAATCAACTAGAGGTTTTGCTGCAATTGTATAGAGATGCCAAGATTTCACATGCAGAGATTGTATTTCACTTGCTATGAGGTGGAGACCAGGACACTGTATTTTAAATAAACATCCAAATTAATTCTTTTATCTCTCTGTGTTTCTCAAAATTCTCAGTTGGCACTAAAGAATAAATTCTCATCTGAATGGAGTTTCATTTGAGTGTTCAACATAAAGTTGAGTGTTTCATTTATGGTTCAAAATTAAGGCATGTTATACAACTGTAACTTATAGGAAAGAAAATAGTTTTCACCTCAAAGCCTTTCCCAAAGTACAGAAATATTGGAAATTCCATTTAATACTTATTTTCTCGATAAATAATGTTTGAAGGCATCTCTTCATAGTCCAAGTCACATATAAAGATCTAAACTAAATCTAAACTAAGATCTAAACTAAAATCACTTCCGCTTATTATTAGTAATATTTTCTAATATGCAGTTATGAAAAATCAATTAAAATTAAGAGATTAATCTGTTTTTTAAAATAAAACAACGCTGATCTTTACTTTTAAAAAAAATGCTCTTTCTAAAAATCAACTTTTGCCTTTCTTACCTTGTAGTAACACTTTTCCATGTCTTTTAAGTGACCCTGTTTTGAGCAGTGTTAACACTTTAGAAAAATCTCCAGATATGTGTCATGTATCTTTTGGTCTACTTTAATAACTAAACAGAGTCTCCTTGTTATCCTCACTTGTTCAACCAATGTACATTCTTGCCCCTGTGTTTATACAGTACATTCATTAGTGGTTTTTACTTGTCTAGTCTTTTGGGCCATAAAACTAGAGTTTATTATCCTCCAGGTGATGAATCTTCTTATTTACAAATTAATTGCAGATCATGTGTGGGCAGCATGATTGCTGATCCTGCCTAACGAATACATTTAGTGCTTATTTTTTTTTCTGTTGCTATTTTCTCATTTGAAGTGGGTAGACCAAAACCAATTAATTCTATTCCAGTTTTTCAGTACTTTGTTGCATGCTTCTTCTGTCACTACAGATGCTTATGATTCTTAATGTATGGCTTTAAATAACATTGATATTAGAGATGTGCTAATATTAAACTACATGCTCCTGATAACTGCATCTTTCAGGTAAACCAGAGCTGCTAATTACTCTAAGAAATTTTAGGTTACATATTCATAATTTGAATTACTTTATCTTCAACAAACTGCTTATATTTAGATTGCTTTAGTAATAATCAAAATCATAGAACTAGAAATTTTTTAGGAATATTTAAAAACAGCTCAGAGTCTATAATTGTTAGTTTAATGCAATTTTATCAGAGCATAGTTTTGTGGGTTTTTTAAAATATCTGAATATGAAATTAAGAAATAGAGATATTCTAGATGTAGAATTTAGTAGGTTTTTGTACTCAATATCTAATTAATCAAAATATATAAATGAAAGAAAGAAAAAACAACCATGAATTTTTGAAGACAAGCATAATTGAGGTATTATAAAATTTCTGGTGATTTTAAAATTTGTGATGAGATTTTAGAACAAGTGGAGTGAGTAGGAAGGTAAAATAAAATTTGAACAGGTAAATATTTATGTAAACATATCATGACATGAGGATGAAATGGTTGGATGGCATCACTGATTCAATGGACGTGAACTTGGGCAAACTCCGGGAGGTGGTGAGGGACAGGGAAGTTTGGCATGCCGCAGTTCAAGGGGGTCTCGAAAAACTGGACACGACTTGGCAACTGAACAACAACATGACACAGCTATTACTCTAACACCACAAGAATCTAATTATAAGTATCTTTATTTTTTTATGTTAAAAATATTGTGACCCAGTTCTATATCATAATGTTAGTCTAATTATACTTCAGTGACCCTAACCTTAACGTAGTAACAGACAACCAGCTAGTATGTGTTGCTCAGTCATGTCTGACTCTTTGCGACCCCATGGAGTGTAGCTTACCAAGCTTCTCTGTCCATATGATTTTCCAGGCAAGACTACTGGAGTGGGTTGCCGTTTCCTTCAGGGTCTCCCACATTGCTGGTAGATTCTTTACTGTCTGAGCCACCAGGGAAGCCCAAAATAATAACAGACGACCAGGTAACTCCCCTCAAATTATGTGACATTAATAAGCACTAGATATTTGAAACATAAAGAGTAGTAAGTGTGATATAAATTTTTAGTAAGCATTATATTTTTAGTTCTGTGCTAGGCCTGATCATATAGTTTGTTTCATTTAAACCTCAATTGTATACATCTTTTACAGATGAAGAAATTGTAATTTAATCCTGACTTCTTAGCTTTCCTGTTCTCAATTATATATGCTCCAGCAGAAGTAAGCATTATCATCACTAGAAATATTAATACTAAGACTGTATAAGTACTTAAATGAGATTCAGGCATCAAAGGGGTGCTTAAACTGGATGAATTCAAAATTCACCCAGTTCTATGATTCTATAAACTTAGGTAACATTGCTGTGTTTTAGCCTTACAAACCATACAGCAGGGAAAAAAACCCCACCAGGATAGTACAAATATGAGGCATAAACCACGTACTGATGCTCATAGAGAGGCCACATTCATGACAATCTGTCGTAGTGAGTTTGGAACTGATTACTTACACAAAATTAATTATTTGTCCTTAAATAATTGTCTACTTCATAGTAAAGTAATCACCTAATACATAAAACATGAGAAAGAATTGGGTTGAAAGGACTCCCCCTACAGCAATTTTTTAAGCAGTCAGCTTTATACTCTCACCTACAGAATGAGCAGAGGTTAGAACATTCTAATTCTATTTCTCTGTAGGACACCAAAAATAGAAGCAGTTTGCGTTGAAATAGTACTGTGACTAAGCCTAGCCTCACTGTTGCATGTTTCTAATTGCATGCACTTCAAGGTTTGAGTTTTTTTAGAAAGCTATTAAAAGTTAGGAAAGTAGGCTCTACAGTATGACTTAGAGTTTACTTTTAAAAAATTCAACTACTTAAAATTCATTAGTATTTAAGGCAGTGTTATTTTTCACTACTTTAACTTCATTCCTTTTCATTTTTATAAATAGCCATACAAATAAGTTATATGCTCATGTGCATTGACTTAAAAAAATAACCTAGAAAAAAAAGATAGCCAATTGCAAAAAAATACAGAGCGGAACTAAAGAATATTTGATAAACTTTGTCTTACTTTACTATTATCACTTGGTGATTTTACACGATAATCTGTGTTTGAATCAACTCCAAAGGCAAAGAATGCTTGTGTTTGCTTTAATGAATTGAAAAGAAAGTTTGGTGTTCTTGTTTTCACATACACTTATATCTTTTCTGCAGTGAAATCACATTTTTTGTTGGGCAAGTAGGTTCTTAGAGTCAGTCTCTAATTTCTCATCAGAGACAATTTTAACCTCTATTTTTTTATTGTGGTAAAATACACAAAACATAAAATTCACCATTTTAGTCATTTTAAGTGCCTAGTTCACTAGCATTAAGTAAATTCACACTGTTGAACAATTATCACCATCATCCATCTCTACCACCCATCCTTTTCTTTTTAACCCTTATTGCTACAGATACAGAATTAGACAATTGCTACAGCTTTTCTGACCCCCATTTTACCTTTCTTAGCAGGTTTCCACAAGACAAATTTGCCAATGTCCTTTTAACCTAAATGCTATTTGTCTGTATTTGCTATCAACAGATACTAGTGGCATGAGGTAGCTAAAGAAAACAATCGCATTAGCAAGTATGGGCCAACACAAATTTCAAGCAGTCATAAGAATGTTTATAGGCTCAAGGATGTTCTGAATTTTCTGCAAAATTACAATCATATTTGAAATAAATAATTTTTAAAAGAATCTCTAAAAGCTAAACTTTAAATCTGTGAAATCCTGTAGCACAAACTTCTTCTGCTAGAATAGGAAATATAGCACACAAGATATGAACTTATAGGATATTGCAGATAAAATCTATGAAAATATCAATTCTTTATACATTAATTATTTGTATATTTGAACATATTACCATAGATACTGAGTTTCCAAAATAGCTCCATACAGCTGTTTTAAAACATGTGTGTAAGATAAGACCAAACTCACATTTCCAGTATATCTATTAATTCCATAATTTAGTCATCAATTGAGCCTGAACATACATCACGTGAAAATAAGATGACTGAGATCTGTCAGTATTGATGTACATGTAGGTGGTTTCTTTATTATAATTTGTGAAATGCTTGCTAGCTCTCCCGGTAAGGGATTTCACAAGGAGAGAGATAAGAAAGTTACAAGATGGCAAAGATCAGTCAAGTTGTGCAGTCTCTCGAAGGGATCATGTATAATAGGTTTTAAACAAACAAGGCAAATTGGCCTATTCAAAGACGAGGTGCTATAGTATAGCATTTGAGTGCAAATTATTTGATATCTGAAAAGCTATTTCTTGCTATTTCTTTTCAGTCTAAAGTGACTGACAACACTTCTGAAATCACTTGCTTCCATTGAGTGGCATTTCATTAAAAATCCCAAGCTAGGATCCCTCTTATTCCTTTATTAAGTACTGCAGTCTAACATCAAAACTGTCTACAACCATGAGTTGTTTGTGTATATGCCTTTACATTAACTGCCTTCCGATTATATTGAGAAAACCACTTTTGTTTTTCAATTACTTATTAGATTCTAAAAGAAACAGTTGTCAGAAATAAGTTTACAGTAGTGAATGGCTGCCTCAATAGGTGTAAAATCAATTTTGCAATTTTTATTTAAGAAAAGGGACCTGCCATACTACCCACTGTTCCTTTGCTTATCGATTTTTGGTAGTGATGGTACACCTAATTCCAAAGAGAAAATTTTGTTTTTTAAAAAACAAGATAATGTACTTTACTACGAAGTCAAGCATAGCATGAGATACGTTGACATTTTTCAGGAAATGAGTTTCTTTCAGCCTTCTTTCTTTATATGTCTTAATTTTCTCCCTGAAATGATATACTCATCTCTTCATCCTACAAGTAAATCTATTTCAGAATCAAACTTCACAGTGGGAAACCAATGATTGAACATATTTAGTGTGAAGATGGAGAAATGACAAAGGCTAGAGAGAAAACGAAAAGTCCATCGATGCAAGTAGATGTTATCCTAAAATAAAGTTTATAATTTCGAGTGTTTATACCCTTTACATCTCTCTTAAGGTCAACTTCTGCACTTCAAAATTAACGACTAAAATAGCTTGAGCAAAAACACTAGGTAGATACCGTTGTCTGATAGGGTTATACTGATGTCAATCCTCATTTGAAGTAAAAGAACCATATATACTGATGTCAATCCTCATTTGAAGTAAAAGAACCATTCCTGATTTGCAAATATTAAAGCAAGGCCACAGAAGCCACTTAGGTTCTCGCTTAAACTCATCAGGCATTGCAATGAATTTGCCACTTGGAAGATTTTGACGTAAATAATGACTGGAGAAATACAGTGCTAGCAAATACTCAGAAAATAATTTACAATTACGAAAGGCAAAGGATGAACGGCCTGCCTTTGAAAAACAAAACTGTTGCATTGAAGTGTAGCCAACTAGGCAAAAACAAACGGTTGCGGGGAACCCCGTCAAGTGGGTAAGTTATTTTGGGTCTACCTGAGGCGGGACAAAGATGAGAGAAGCCATTTCGGAGCAGTTCTGTTTCTGCCTCTTTTGTTCTTGCCAGGGTGCCCATTTTTAAAGTATTCAAACAAAGAACCACAAACCGCCAGTCACACCATAATACCAGCTTGTGTTTACATTTTCAGCTCTCCGGATCGTGATCCTATTCAGTGCACACAGAGCGAGTGCTCGTGTACACGCGCCCGTCCGCCATCAGGAGGACTGAAACTGTAAACACAAGCTGGTATTTTGGTGTGATCACGCTAATATGGCGGCTTGTGAGGTCAAGGGGTGGAAGGTGAATTATGGATCCAGAATTTCCTTGCTTTTGTCAGTTTAAGTCAGGCTGCTTACGCAGTAGCTGCTTTTCCAATTTGAATAATTCAGCTCTTTTAAAGAAATGAAGACCTACCTTAACTAATTAGAGGGACTACACTGGAGAACTGTCTTCCCAGGAAAGTAATGGAAGCTCCATTCCCCAGAAGCTATAAAATTAGACCATGAAAGGCATGTAACAGTCTGGTTCAGAACATAACCATCTGTTGGTCATGGCAAAAAGTGTTGGGTAAAGTAATCCAGTGTCTCGATAGAACTTCCTATCTCAAAAGAAAACCATTTAGGTAGCTTGTTCTACTATGAAAAGTTCATTTAACCAAGAAAACTAGGGGAAGAAAGTTGTTTAATTGTTCAGTGTACCCTATAGAAAAATGAACCAAGTTTAGATGTAACTCAGAATATCTCTTTTCCCATCTTGCTGTTAAACATAAATTAATTTTTGCAGTCTAGTTACAGTTAGATAATATATCCTTAACCAAAGTAATGCTAGATGGGATCTTCAAGATTATTTGGATTTTGAAGTATGACAGGAATATCACCAGTACAAAAAATATCAGGAGGATATCCCAACTCAACCCAACAAGGACAAGAAAAAGATCAGTTAACAGCAGATTTGTTGGAGTTCAATTCCTATAGAAACATAGGCTAGCTAATAAATAGATAAAACCATTTTTATAGTTTCATTAATTTCTTCACACTGGTACAAGGAAACAATCCTTTCAGTCTAAGCTTTTTTAAAATATAAATTTACTAAAATCATCAATGTTAGAAAGATAAATGGTGGTTTCAGTAAATGGGATGCATTTATCTTGCTCTTGGCTCTTTTGAGTGAAGTTTACATGAGGACTGGTTGTATTTCTAGTAAATACAAACCAGTGATTTCTAGTGAAATCTCCATTCCTGGGGACTTCCCGAGTGGTCCAGTGGTTAGGAATCCTCCTGCCAATGCAGGGGACATGGGTTTGATCCCTGGTCCAAGAACTAAGATTCCACATGCCTCACGGCAACTATGCCCAATAAGAAGTAGTGAAGCCCACAAGCCTAGAGCCGGTGCTCTGCAACAAAAGAAGCCACGACAAACAAGAAGCCCATGTACTGCAACTAAAGAGTAGCCTCCAAAAATAAAATAAAATAAAAATAAATTAAAAAAAAAAGAGTAGCCTCCACTCACTGCAACTAGAGACCATCCACTCAGCAATGATGATCCAGTGCACCCAAAAACAAATAAATAAATAGATAAAAATATATTAAACAATCTCCCTTCCTGCTGACAACAGACATTTGTTTCAATGTCTAGTACTTAGATTTGTGTGAAAAATAGTCCTAAAGTAGAATTCGGTTATCAAACTATGTTATTGTGCATATTTGTTGTTCTGAAATGAAAACAAAAATGGAAAACAGAAAGAAAATTTTCCTCTTTATATGGGAAGTTATTTCTAGTTCATTAGAAACAAAGCTCAAAGAAGGGAAGTGTCTCATCTTAAGGTGAACAGGCCAATAACAATTGTATATAATAATTTTTATATGTTTTCCAGTTGTTCCATAGAGAACAATCATTCCTGTGACAACAATGAAATTTCTAGAATTGAAAATTTCAAGGTGGGACTTCTCTAGCAGTCCAATTGTTAAGACTCTGTGCTTCCCCTGGAGGGGGCGCAGGTTCAATCCCTGGTCAGAGATCCTGAGCTTTTCAGGTAATCCCTCAGTCCATTATAATCTTAAAGTTTTCTACAAGCATGAAATTATCAGTCAACCATATGTTGAGATATGTGAAATTCCCTTCTCTTAAAAGCCATATCTGACTAGTACAGAACAATTGACCATTTCCTCTCTTTCATGTGCATGAGTTCATATGCAATAATATATATAATGGATGTATACAAGTATCTAATAAGAAAACATATAAATAACTAGAAAAACTGAATAGCCCATGTTATAGTTTATTTTAGGTGAATTCATTTTGAATTTATCCTGGTGTCTATCCTATTACACCATCAACTGTTTTAAAATCTGAGCTACATTTAAATGACAGTTGCAGTTCCCACGGCATCATTTATTCTGCTGGCCTCAGTCAGTAATGACAGCAGTGCTGATGAAAAATGGAGGTGGAGGGAGGTGTGATCATAGAACGTAAGGAGAGGCCAATGTCCTGAAGAACTGTAAAGACCCCAGTAGGAGTTTCCTTATTTTTACACATCATTAGCATATTTCTTATTACTTGGTCTACAAAAATATCTTCATTTTCCATTGATTTTATAAAGTCAGCTCTTTTTGAAGGAAAGAGCAGTAGATTTAAAGAATAAAGGAAATAATGAGTGAGGAGAAACAAACAAGAAGCCACACTATTTCTTGCTGTATTTTTTTCTGCTTTAAGTGTTTTACCCGCCTCTTTCTTCCTTGGAGTGTTTCAGTAGAAAAATGAAGGTAACTTTATTTTCTACTTACTTAGTTAAAATGTTTCTCTTCTTGGAAAAATGCTTGGCTGTTTCTGTATTTGAATAGGTAGAGCAGAAGAGGGTAGCTATCATTAGATTTTTTATCATCTTATTAGTTTAATGCCTTTTAATTTAAAATACAATGATAAGTTGTATGAAATGATTATTTGGTTAGTAGTTTTTCTACTGACTAGGTCAGATTCTGTAGAAGCTAAAATGGGCTGCTGCTGCTGCTGCTAAGTTGCTTCAGTCATGTCTGACTCTGCGACCCCATAGACGGCAGCCCACCAGGCTCCACCATCCCTGGGGTTCTCCAGGCAAAAACACTGGAGTGGGTTGCCCTTTCCTTCTCCAACGCATAATAGGTGATGCTTCAATTTTCTTCTTAATAATCTTATGTTAGAAGTCAGCTCAAAATGTCACTGAATGAGACAATGTCAGACCTCAATCATAAAAAATTTCCTCTTTTCAAGAAAAACATCTGTTCAGATTGTTAGACTTCAGAGAAAATAATGGGAGGTTTGGTTTAGACTTTAGAAGCTTTGAAAAGTGGAGATCAAAACCTGTAGCAGAAATCTAAGTGAGCGTTTACATTCAGCAAGCATAAGTTTAAGCACTTACAACATTTAAAAATTTAACTTCAGGCTTCCCTGGTTGTCCAGTGTTTAAGAATCCATGTTGCAATGCAAATGACACCGGTTCGATCCCTAGTCCAGGAAGATTCCACATGCCAAGGAGCAATGAAGCCTGTGCACCATTACTATTGAGCCTGTTCTCCAGAGTCTGGGAACCACAACTACTGAGCCCACGTGCTTAGAGCCCATGCTCCACAGCAAAAGAAGCCACTGCAATGAGAAGGCTGAGTGGTGCAACTAGACAGTAGCCCCCACTCACTGCAACTAGAGAAAGCCGATGTGCAGCAACAGAGGCCCACCACAGTCAAAACATAAACAGCTGTTTTAAGAAATAAACATTATAAAAATATATAAAAATAAAAATGTACCTTTTTTAGAAGGCAACTTCTCATTATATGTCAGAATTTCTCTTTCCTATTCATTACTTAAAATATTTCTCATAATATAGAAACAAGAAAATAATTTTATAAGAAAACATTAGATTGTATACAAGTATATGTAAAAGTAGAGATTAAGAAAGTGATAAGTAATGCTTTTCTATTTGTCTTTGAACTACAAAGGCATGGATAAGACTTAATTCCAACAATAAATAATGTCATGTGTGAGGCAGGCAAATATACAGGAAATACTATATCACAATGGAATATAAATTAACAAATTTTAATACCTACTGGGATTAAAGCAATGTAAGATGGATTTAAAGAAAAATATAATACTGTGAGAAATTAATTAATATAAGACAATCAGATAAAATCCTAAATGATATATATCTACTCATTCAAGGAAATATTTAAGAACTATTATATCTTTAAATCTTCGTAGGAATGATCAGCTGCATTTCCCTCAAGTTTATCAGGGGGGACCAACACTCCAGATTCTCTGGTAGTTTTAATATTTCATGATGGATTAAACAGAAATTTGTTATTTTGTCTCTAAACAAAGAGAGGGACATAATCTGTGCAAAGCTTCTTCTAGGCATATCTTTATTTTTTTTTCTTTTTTTATTTTTTAAGAGATTTTTGTTTACTCTTTGTAGCCTTGTAATGGGTGGGATGTGTGAAGAGGAATGTCAGAAAAGAAAGAGATGTAGAGAATAGCTGTAAATATTTTAAATTATACTTTAACCATTGCTTACCAAGGAGAAGTTTCTTGGTATGAAAAAGTATTATTTTAAAAAAATCTACAGGTTTTATTTAATTATTGAATACATAAATGCATGCTCATTGTTAAAAATAAAACAATACACCAATAAAGTAAAAAATGAAAGCACTTCTCAGCGTCTTTTAAATGTATCATTTATTATCACTATACCTCCCTATCCTAGAGGTGATAAGATTTAAAGTGTGGTGCCTCTCAATTCAGAACATATTCTTATGCATTTACATCACATAAATTGTTTGGAGTTTTGTTTGGTTGGTTTTTTAACTCTCAACAATATATCTTGTATATTTTTCTCTATACTTATATATAGCTATACCTCTTTCTTTTATTATTTATTTATTTTTGGCCATGCTATGTGGCTTGTGGGATCTTGGTTTGCTGATCAGGGATTGAACATGGGTCATTGGCCAAATCCTAACCACTGGACCACCAGGGAATCCTTCTTTTAAAACTGCTGCATAATGTTCCAAAGCATAGATGTACCCCACTTTATTTAACTGTGCCACTGCTTATGGCAGGTTATTTCAGTTCTTTCAAGTATTTTCTGTTGAAAACAATGATGCAATGAGTAGTCTCTTTTACCTATCTTTGAGGGTATGTTTGAGTATTTTATAGAATAGGTGCAAAGAACTGGAAATGCTGGATCAAATGCATGTGTATTAAATTTTATAAACACTGCCAAATTGTTGATCATAATGAATGAAAATGCCAGCTAAACACTTTAAACTGTAGCTTTAGAAACAACAATTATGTAGAGATTCAAAGAATCAAAGGGCCCATTTTGACCATTATATTGCAGGGTTAATCCATCCAAGCAATAAATATGGATTGAGTGCTTCCGCACCTCAAGTGCAGGTTAGTGGTGGGACAGTAAGTTTCAAGGTAGAATAAACATTGTCTTCACCCTTAAGATCATAGTTCTGACATCGGGGTCCTATGATATAATTTTCTCTTTGTCTTACAAAAAAGGAAAGAATGTTTGAATAAAATAGAAAATATTACAAAACTAAATTTATTTTTCAAATTGAAGTAGGCATCTTGCATTATTTCCAGCTTACGCTTATATGTGCGTGGGTGCTAAGTTCCATCAGTTGTGTCCGACTCTTTGTGGCCCTATGGACCATAGCCCGCCAAGATCCTCTGTCCATGGGATTCTCCAGGTAAGAAAACTGGAGTGGGTTGCCCTGCCCTCCTCCAGGGGATCTTCCCCACCAGGGATCAAAACTGTGTTTCTTAGTGTCTTGCATTGGCAGGTGGGTTCTTTACGACCAGCACCACCTGGGAAGTCCCACTTATATGTGCATGTATTGGCAATTCTACGCCCAAGAGAGCAAGGAGGCCACTTTTGAACATAAAGTGAAAGTGAAAATGAAGTCGCTCACTCATGTCCTACTCTTTGCGACCCCATGGGCTGTAGCCTACCAGACTCCTCCATCCATAGCATTTTCCAGGCAAGAATATTGGAGTCGGTTGCCATTTCTTTCTCTAGAGGATCTTCCCGAGGCAGGGATCAAACCCAGATCTCCTGCATTGCAGCAGACGCTTTACCATCTGAGCCACTTTTGAAAATACTATCCTCCAAATGGGTTAATCTCTCTAGATCCAATGCAAAGAAAGTTAAAGGGATATTCAAAACAAACAGACATCAACACATTTTGATAGCCTATTAGTTATGCACATTCAGAGTTATCAGTAGGTAGAAAAATGCAATGAAAACAAAACATGGAGCCCACTTGAAAGCTTTAAAGGAGTGAAGGTTGTTTAATCAGATCAGTTCAGTTCAGTCGCTCAGTCGTGTCTGACTCTTTGCGACCCCATGAATCGCAGCACGCCAGGCCTCCCTGTCCATCACCAACTCCCGGAGTGCACTCAGACTCACATCCGTCAAGTCAGTGATGCCATCCAGCCATCTCATCCTCGGTTGTCCCCTTCTCCTCTTGCCCCTAATCCCTCCCCGCATCAGAGTCTTTTCCAATGAGTCAACTCTTCGCATGAGGTGGCCAAAGGACTGGAGCTTCAGCTGTAGCATCATTCCTTCCAAAGAAATCCCAGGGCTGATCTCCTTCAGAATGGACTGGTTGGATCTCCTTGCAGTCCAAGGGACTCTCAAGAGTCTTCTCCAACACCACAGTTCAAAAGCATCAATTCTTCGGCGCTCAGCCTTCTTCACAGTCCTACTCTCACATCCATACGTGACCACAGGAAAAACCATAGGCTTGACTAGACGGACCTTTGTTGGCAAAGTAATGTCTTTGCTTTTGAATATACTATCTAGGTTGGTCATAACTTTTCTTCCAAGGAGTAAGCATCTTTCAATTTCATGGCTGCAGTCACCATCTGCAGTGAGTTTGGAGCCCAGAAAAATAAAGTCTGACACTGTTTCCACTGTTTCCCCATCGATTTCCCATGAACTGATGGGACCAGATGCCATGATCTTCATTTTCTGAATGTTGAGCTTTAAGCCAACTTTTCCTCTCTCCTCTTTCACTTTCATCAAGAGGCTTTTTAGCTCCTCTTCACTTTCTGCCATAAGGGTGGTGTCATCTGCATATCTGAGATTATTGATATTTTTCCTGGCAATCTTGATTCCAGCTTGTGTTTCTTCCAGTCCAGTGTTTCTCATGATATACTCTGCATATAAGTTAAATAAGCAGGGTGACAATATACAGCCTTGACGTACTCTTTTACCTATTTGGAACCAGTCTGTTGTTCCATGTCCAGTTCTAACTGTTGCTTCGTGACCTGCATACAGATTTCTCAAGAGGCAGGTCAGGTGGTCTGGTATTCCCATCTCTTTCAGAATTTTCCACAGTTTATTGTGATCCACACAGTCAAAGGCTTTGGCATAATCAATAAAACAGAAATAGATGTTTTTCTGGAACTCTCTTGTTTTTCCATGATCCAGCAGATGTTGGCAATTTGATCTCTGGTTCCTCTGCCTTTCTAAAACCAGCTTGAATATCAAGGAGTTCACGGTTCACGTATTGCTGAAGCCTGGCTTGGAGAATTTTGAGCATTACTTTACTAGCATGTGAGATGAGTGCAATTGTGCAGTAGTTTGAGCATTCTTTGGCATTGCCTTTCTTTGGGATTGGAATGAAAACTGACCTTTTCCAGTCCTGTGGCCACTGCTGAGTTTTCCAACTTTACTGGCATATTGAGTGAAGCACTTTCACAGCATCATCTTTCAGGATTTGAAACAGCTCCACTGGAATTCCATTATCTCCACTAGCTTTGTTCGTAGTGATGCTTTCTAAGGCCCACTTGACTTCACATTCCAAGATGTCTGGCTCTAGATTGGTGATCACATCATCATGATTATCTGGGTCGTGAAGGTCTTTTTTGTACAGTTCCTCTGTGTATTCTTGCCACCTCTTCTTGATATCTTCTGCTTCTGTTAGGTCCAGACCATTTCTGTCCTTTATTGAGCCCATTTTTGCATGAAATGTTCCCTTGGTATCTCTAATTTTCTTGAAGAGATCTCTAGTCTTTCCCATTCTGTTGTTTTGCTCTATTTCTTTGCATTGATCGCTGAAGAAGCCTTTCTTATCTCTTCTGGCTATTCTTTGGAACTCTGGATTCAGATGCTTATATCTTTCCTTTTCTCCTTTACTTTTTGCCTCTCTTCTTTTCACAGCTATTTGTAAGGCCTCCCCAGACAGCCATTTTGCTTTTTTGCATTTCTTTTCCATGGGGATGGTCTTGATCCCTGTCTCCTGTACAATGTCACGAATCTCATTCCATAGTTCATCAGGCACTCTGTCTATCAGATCTAGGCCCTTAAATCTATTTCTCACTTCCACTGTATAATCATAAGGGATTTGATTTAGGCCATACCTTAATGGTTTAATCAGAGAGAGATAAGTAAAGCAGTGAAACCTGAGAACAGACCTTCACTTGCACCAAAATAAAATCATGGCAAATAATATTAGCAGTTTGGCAAGAATATTTTTTAAAAATTGAGCACAATTAATTTACCCATTTATAATATGCAAATGCACTGCTTTCTTACATAAAGGTTACACCACTGAGCTAAGACTAGGGAATAAACTAATGTGGCTCTCCACATATGTATATACACATTTATCAGGATCATTCACAGATGATTAAACAAAAACAAAACCACTTCACTTCATTCTTGCTTTCTACCAAAACACATTTCTTATGACTGGATCTAAATTAATTGACAGATTTGTGTTATATTTTTGAAAAGTGACATTTATTCTTTTTCAAAAATTCTCAGGGCTTCCCTAGTGGTCTGGTGGTTAAGAATCTCCCTTGCAATGCAGGGGACAGGGCTTCAATCCCTGGTCTGGGAAGATCCCGCATGCCACAGAGCAACTAAGCCCATGGACCACAGCTGTTGAGCTTGTGATCTAGAGCCCAAGAGCCGCAACTACCGTGCCCACGCGCTGCAACTGCTGAAGCCCGTGAGCCTAGAGCCTGTGCTCCGAACAAGAGAACCCACTGCAATGAGAAGCATGTGCGCTGAAAAGAGAAGTTGCTCCCACTCTCTGCTGCAACTAGGGAAAAACCCTTGTGCAGCAACAAAGATCCAGCACAACCAAAACTAAATAAATCTTCAAAAAAATTCTCATCTCATATATATACGTATATATATATGAGATGCACGTACACACACACACAACAGTCAGTGCCTCATAATACTAAAAGCGAAGTTTTTAGTCTCAGCTCTTCCCAATTGCCCATTTACTAAAAACTTCTTATGTTTTTATATTACAGACTCCTTTTTAAAAAAGCTTTGAAGATGCCCCCTTTCAAAATTCAGTTTTTCAGAACTAGTAAATAACAATGAAGACGACATTTTATTTTTAAAACTTGAGTTTTTGGAGGACAACTTTGAATATATGGCTCTAAAATTAATCCTCAAAGTGATGCTTAAAAGTATATTTAAAACTCTGAATTTCTATATTTTAATAAAAAAATGAACGAGTATAATTTTAGTGATATTTTATTGTATGCTTGTAATAGCCCAAAATGGTGCACACAGCATAACTGATGTATTTCTAATATATTAATTGCTATTTATTAAGAGGAAATAAGAGTAAATTACACAACTATTTGGTTTTATGTTCAAATGTACATAAATGTGTCAGTACCATATAATAAATATTTGCATTAACTCATTAATGAATAATACAGATTAAAGTGTTAGGCAACTTATCCTGAGATAAATTCATAGGCTCACGGTGTTGGAAGCACTCATCAGGTCTGTCACTGATGTACAAATGACAGTTTTAACCAGACTCATAATTACCTACTCTCGTACTTATAAAGTAGAATGTTTGCATTTCTAGAAACAGAAATTTTTAAATCTTTCTTGGTATTCATCTGTATTGTTTCCTTGACCTAACAAAAACTACTTCTTCATAAAAGTCACATAAAATTGTCTGTTTTAATAAACATCATTTTATTATTTAGACATGAAGAACCCCTGGTCAGCATCTTTTCTCTGAATATAATACAACTGAATACCAATCAAGTCACACCGTAGCCTTTTAAGACTGGTTAATGGCAATTCCTTAGCTTTTCTCAAGGACCTGAAATACATCTTTAGCTTTATTTTTCTTCTTTCAACTCTCATAAATTTCTCCACATCCTATAAAAATGTGATCCAAAACAGGAAGTCATTTTCAAACAAAAGTAAAATTAATATTTGACAAGAGGAGACACTGTCCTTTGCTGATCTAAGGTTATTCAGGAAATCATAAAAAATGTTTGTTTTCTCCCACATCGTTGACCATTTGGACTTTGTCAACAAACCTTAAAGATTTTTTTCTGTCTTTTTTGCCTAGACACTCTTGTCTAAACCTATACGGCACTGAACAGTTATGAGCATTTGCTTCTTCAAAGCATCATTTTTTATATGATCATTATCCTAAATTGAATTTTATTTTGGGGGGACTCTAGTCACTGCAACTACTTTAATATCATCTGAAAAGTTGTACAGTATAGTTTTGACTCTTTAGAATAAACAGAAAATATGTTGACTATTATGGGGCCCAAAAATAATCCCTCAGCCCTCTCTTGGTAAGGCCTTGAAACAACTTGCTCATCATTCTAAAAGTAGTATGATTGAGAATATATTTTCCTCGGTTATTAATGAGAAGAATATATGTGATGGGATCAAATGTCTATGTATTTATTTGGGAAAAAAAGGTAGAAAATAGAAAAATCCTGTAAAAGAAAGAGTGATAGGGTAGGAGCTATTATACTTTCCCACATATTAAAGTATTATATGCTGCAAAGCTACAGTAAGTATGCTGTGGAGAAGCAAATATACATTTTTTTGAATTACCAGATGCCAGGTTCAATGTGTTTGGCATTTATCATCTATCTTATTGAATCTTTACAATAATCACATTTTAATAGCGAGGAACCAGAGACTTAAAAAATATAACTAGCCAATGTAGTAGACAGTACCATTTATTTACAAGTCTTCATTTTCCCCAAGTTCTTGACCCGTGAAGGCAATATACTTTTCTTCTTAAAATTTTTTTAAATTTATATTTATTTATTTGACTGCATCGTGTACTAGTTGTAGCATGCAGGATCTTCAGTTGCAGCATATGAACTTAGTTGCAGCATTCGAGATCTGGTTCCCTCACCAGGGATAGAACCAGGGCCCCCTACATTGGGAGCGTGCAGTCTTAGCCACTGAACCACCAGGAAAATCCCAATATATTTTCCTTTTCTATTCACTTAGGGCTTGGCCAGGTGATTTTTCTCAAACCAGTTCCGTTGGAAGATTTAAGAAGTGTGACTAAGTTTTCACCAGCCATCTTGAACTCCTGCCATTTATCATGAGAAGAATATGTTCTAGGGAGCTGTTACTACTTCAGCTTGAAAAGAGAGGCAACTGAAACCATCATAAACTTGACCTGGTGCCCAGAGCAAAGTCCATTTATGTTCAGCAGAACACTGCAGTGTTACAGTTGACCCAGATGCCTATGAGGGAGGAATAAATGTTTGTTGTAAGTCACAGAGATTTGGGGGGAGTGTTTGTTACACATCACTATTGCAGCCTAGCCAGAGCAATATTCTCAGAATCTCACTAATAACGATCATGATAATACAGATGAATGAAACAGAAGATAAAATCTAGACCTAGATTCCAAGATATCCAGTAACTTAGTGAAGAAAATCTAAGTTGCTCAAAAGTGGTGTAGAGACATTAACAAATGATTTGAGGAAAAATACGGCTAGATCTCTACTTACATCTTAAAAACAAAGTTCAAATAGGTTAAAGATTTAAATGCAAAATATGAAAACATAACTATAGTTAGAGTAAAAGAGCAGAATTTTTATTACTAATATCACAGAAAATGTCTTTCTAATAATGATACTAAAGACTTTGAATTCAGTGATATCTTGTAAATTTGATTGCATACAAAACTGTATAACAATCAGCTGAGCCACCAGGGAAGCCCAAAAAATGACACAAAAAAGGTAAAAAGACTAAAGACATACTGAAAGACATACATATCACAAACAAAATCATCATATTTTCAATCTTTAAAGAACCATTTATAAGTCAAAAACAATAAGATATATACTCAAAAAAGAGGAAGAATCAGATAGAATAGGTAATTCACAAACACAGATAACAAAATAAGAGCATAACACATGAGAACCTGATAAAAATAAATCAAAAACATAAAAGAGTGGTGGATTCATGTCAATGTATGGCAAAACCAATACAGTAAAAAGATTGAAAAAAAAAAGAAAGAAATAGAAACACTAATGGTGCCACTCTACTGATATCAGTGTCATAACTTGTGCTTATCATGAAATAAGCTTCAAAATGACCTCACTTTGACATGTCAGTTTTGTAAATTAGACACTTCAGAATAATTTTTTAGTAAGTCATATCTTTAAATTTTAGATTTACATGAAAAGAATAAATATAATGGAACTTAAAAAAAAATATGAGAACATGATAAACTTCAGTTGTCGCTTAGCTGTGTCTGACTCTTTGCGACCCCATGGACTGCAGCACACCAGGCCTCCCTGTCCATCACCAGCTCCGGAGTTTACCCAAACTCATGTCCATTGAGTCGGTGATGCCATCCAACCATCTCATCCTCTCTCGTCCCCTTCTCCTCCTGCCTTCAATCTTTGCCAGCATCAGGGTCTTTTCCAAGGAGTCAGTTCTTCACATCAGGTGGCCAAAATATTGGAGTTTCAGCTTCAACATCAGTTCTTCCAATGAACACTCAGGACTGATCTCCTTTAGAATGGACTGGCTGGATCTCCTTGTAGCCCAAGGGACTCCCAAAAGTCTTCTCCAATACCATAGCTCAAAAGCATCAATTCTTTGGCACTCAGCTTTCCTTATAATCCAACTCTCACATCCATACATGACTACTGGAAAAACCATAACCTTGATTAGATGGACCTTTGTTGGCAAAGTAACGTCTCTGCTTTTTAATATGCTATCTAGGTTGGCCATAACTTTCCTTCCAAGGAGTAAGCATCTTTTAATTTCATGGCTGCAGTCACCATCTGCAGTGATTTTGGAGCCCCCCAAAATAAAGTCTGACACTATTTCCCCATCTATTTGCCATGAAGTGATGGGACTGGATGCCATGATTTTTGTTTTCTGAATGTTGAGCTTTAAGCCAACTTTTCGCTCTCCTCTTTCACTTTCATCAAGAGGCTCTTTAGTTCTTCCTCACTTTTTGCCATAAGGGTGGTGTCATCTGCATATCTGATGTTATTGATATTTCTCCCAGCAATCTTAATTCCAGCTTGTGCTGCCTCCAGCCCAGTGTTTCTCATGATGTACTCTGCCTAGAAGTTAAATAAGTAGGGTGACAATATACAGCCCTGACATACTCCTTTTCCTATTTGGAACCAATCTGTTGTTCCATGTCCAGTTCTAACTGTTGCTTCCTGACCTGCATACAGGCTTCTCAAGAGGCAGGTCAGGTGGTCTGGTATTTCCATCTCTCTCAGAATTTTCCACAGTTTATTGTGATCCACACAGTCAAAGGCTTTGGCATAGTCAATAAAGCAGAAATAGATGTTTTTCTGGAACTCCCTTGCTTTTTTGATGATCTAGTGGAATTTGGCAATTTGATCTCTGGTTCCTCTGCCTTTTCTAAAACCAGCTTGAACATCTGGAAGTTCTCCGTTCACATACTATTGAAGCCTCAGTTGGATAATTTTGAGCAGTACTCTGCTAGCGTGTGAAACGAGTACAATTGTGTGGTAGTTGAACATTCTTTGGCATTGCTTTTCTTGGGATTGGAATGAAAACTGACCTTTTCCAGTCCTGTGGCCACTGCTGAGTTTTCAAAATTTGCTGGCATATTGAGTGTAGCACTTTCACAGCATCATCTTTTAGGATTTGAAATAGCTCAACTGGAATTCCATCACCTCCACTAGCTTTGTTTGTAGTGATGCTTCCTAAGACCCACTTGACTTCACATTCCAGGATGTCTGACTCTAGGTGAGTGATCACACCACTGTGATTATCTGGGTCATGAAGATCTTTTTTGTACAGTTCTTTTGTGTATTCTTGCCACCTCTTCTTAATATATACTGCTTCTGCTAATCAGATCACTGCTAATCAAATTCTGGAAGTTAAAAGAACAATAAAATACCATTTCCTACCTATCAGATTATAAAAGATTTTAAAAATAATATTAACACATAGTATTGGGAAGGCTTGAGAATAAAATCACTATGACTTTTTGGAAGACAGAGAGGCAGTGTGTATCAAAAGTCTTATGCAGACTTGTTGGTCTATCATTTCTATTTCTTAAGAAAATAATGTGTCAAATGTAAAAAGATGTTTTAGAATATTCATTGTAAAATACTGAAAACTAAATATTGATCAAGGAACTTCCATGGAGGTCCAATGGCTGAGACTCCATACTCACAATGCAGGGGACCTGGGTTTGATCCTTGTTCAGGGTACTAGATCCCACATGTTGCAACTAAGAGTTCGCAGGTTGCAACGAAAAGATCCTGCATGCTGCAAGGAAGATCAAAGATCCTGCATGCTGCAACTAAGTCCTGGAGCAGCCAAATAAATAAGTAAATTAAAAATAAATATTAAAAAATGTTGATGAATGGAGGACTGATCACATAAATTATGGGACATTTTGAAACAAAATATACATTTCAATGGCAAGCACTAGGAATTATGAAGATCTGCATTTATGGACATAAAAATACAGCAGTGATTATAGATTTAAAAAAAAGCAGGCTATAAAACAGTAAGTATAGTGTGATCTCATTTATAAATATATGAATTAATTCTTGAAGTTAGGCAAAATGTGAATAGTTGTTTTTTTTTTTTTCTGGATGATAGGGTAATGGCTGATCTTTAAAAAAGAAAGTATTTTTTTCTATAATATTTGAATACTTTTTACAGTGAGAATATTATTTAGTCAGGAATATAATACGTTCCTTTTGAAAAGAAAAAATGTAAAAAATAGGAGTATCTTCTACTACAAATGCAGCGAAAAGTCTACAGAACTCCAAATATGTCATATCTATTGTTTCTTCCTTGTCTAGGTCCTCATAAATTATAGAAATTCTATCTATACTAACAATTATTTTTTCATTACTCCTTTAAATTTCTTTTCAGAACATGATAGGTATTATATTTATATTCTATAGTCATTTTTATTTTAGAGGATCTTCACAATTTCTATTTTCTTAAACCATGTTTATATGACTAAAAAAAGTCATACAAATTAAAAAATTATATTAAGTAAAATTAGAATATTTCTACCTAAATCAATAACTTTTGATGAACTTGAACTGACTTTAGGATTATCTTTAAAGTCAAGAAAGTTAAAAATCAGCCATTTCTTTCAGTTATTTAAAGAAAAAACAATTAGGAAATAGTCTTCAATTAGACAAATTAACTTTACAAACAACAGCAATTGTGCAATATATCCATTTATGAAATATAACTTTACATGTTTGTATATCAGTCTATAGCTATAGCTATATAATTAACATATAACTATAAATATATAAAATCCAGGGGTAAGCTAATAAATTACAGTGCTTGTATAGTACCCATATCTGAAGAACATTACAATACTCTACCAAGGAACATATATTTTTTTGAAAAGTGTTATTATATGGGAAAATGGCAATATTAGAAGGGTATCCCACTTCATTATAAATTTAATGTTGTTCTGTTTAGAATTTCAGGAATATTTTAAAATTCAAACTGCCTAAAGAAGACTATGTTTTAGTAAAACAGAAAAAAAGTTCTCTTTCCCACAGTGTCCGTACCTATTTCCCAAAGACAATCATTGTTAATAATTTTTTTGTTTATTCTTCCTGAAATTTTGTATGTATATGTAAGGCATGTGAGCTTCCCCAATGGCTCAGCGATAAAGAATCTGCCAGAAATCCAGATGTGGGTTCTGTCCCTGGGTCAGGAAGACCGCCTGGAGGAGGAAATGGTAACCCACTCTAGTATTCTTGCCTGAGAAATTCCATGGACAGAGGAGATGGGCGGACTACAGTTCATGGGATCACAAAAGGAACTGGATACAATGACCGAACAACAACAATATGGCACGTAGTCACTCACACATGGGCAAGCACACATACTTACATGCTGACTTTTTTTTTCCCTAGGAGTGATAATATTATACACACTGTTCTACAACTTGCTTTTTTCACTTAATATATCCTGGGCATTTTTCCATAGTAAAACATATGTTCTCAAGTGAATTTTTTAACTTAATAAAGTAATTCTGAAGAAGATAATAATTTAGCAAGAATAACAAAGAAAACTTTCAGAAAAAAACTACTTTAGAGGGACCTGCAACACCAAATGTAAAAGTGTATAATCAAAATACTGTGGGAATTCCCTGGTGGTGCAGTGGTTAAGGCTCCTCACTTTCATTGCCGAGGATGCGGGTTCAATCCCTGGTTAGAGAATTAGATCCCACAAACTGCAGTCATGACCAAAAAAATATATAAAGAAATAATATAAAGAAACATACTATTAAATATATCCATAGATCAATGTGGACCCTCAGATAAAACAATCAAACAACATACACACAAAATGATAAATAAAAAGAATTTTTTTAATAAATATTGTGCTAGAAGTGAAAGAGGTATCAGTGGAGCAGAAATTAGTCTAAGGACAGGACCCTGGAACATAAAAGCTATCAACTTGATTAAAAAAATCTTTGTAAATCAGTCAATAGGGAAGAAGTATATTATTCAATGAATATTCAGAGGCAATTGCTTAACAACTGGAAAAAATGATCAAATTCTCACTTCACATGATATACTAAAGTAAACTACAAATTGATTAAAATGCATGAAATGAAAACAAAAAACAAAACATAAATAAAACAAAGTCATCAAATGTATAGGAGAAAAATATAAGTGAATAATCTTGGTGAGGAATATTTTTAAAATGTGATAAGCAAGGATAGAAAATTTAATAACATTCAAGTAATTAATAATTTTAAAATGAAGTCAATAACAAAATATGATGTTAGATTGGAAAAATACTTGTGAAACGTATGGCACAGAGTCAGTATTCTTCTTATTAATATACGAAGAACTATCATAAATTAACTTAAAAATAGAAACATCCCAAGAGAAAAAGGGTGAGGCATAGGAAAAAGTAAGCCATAATGAAACAATATAAATAGCAAATGAATGCATGAAATATATTGTTTTTCAAATAACCAAAGTAACAAAAACTAAAAGAACAAAAATCTTTTTCATATATCGAATTGTGTGTGCTTAGTTGCCCAGTCATGTCCAACTTTTTGTGACCCCATGGGCTGTAGCCCACTGGGCTTCTCTGTCCATGGGGATTCTCCAGGCAAGAACACTGGAGTGAGTTGCTATGCCCTCCTCCAAGGGATCCTCCCAACCCAGGGATCAAACCCAGGTCTCCTGCACTGCAGGCGGATTCTTTACAGTCTTAGCCACCAGGAAAGCCCGTACATTGAATTGTGCGTACGTGCTAAGTCACTTCAGTTGTGTCTAACTCTTTGTGATGCTGGACTGTAGTCTGCCAGGCTCCTCTGTCCATGGGATTCTCCAGGCAACAATACTGGAGTGAGTTAAAAAAAAAAAAAAAGAATACTGGAGTGGGTTCCCATGCCCTCCTTCACGGGATCTTCCTGATCCAGGGATCCAGCCCATGTCTCATGTCTCCTGCATTGGCAGGCAGGTTCTTTACCACTAGCGCCACCTGAGAAGCCCACACTGAATTAAAGAAGATTAAAAACCTAACAACATTTGAGGTTGGTGAAGGTATGGATAAACAGACACTCTCATACATTTCCATTTTGGAAGACACTTTGACCTTAAGTATCAAAAATTGCAAAAAAAAACAACAACCCCAAACTAACAGCTTTTGACCTTGAAATTCTCCTTTGGAAATTCATCTGGAGGAAACATGAAGTGAAGTGAAGTGAAGTCGCTCAGTCGTGTCCGACTCATTGCAACCCCGTGGACTGTAGCCCACCAGGCTCCTCCGTCCATGGGATTCTCCAGGCAGGAATACTGGAGTGGGTTGCCATTTCCTTCTCCAGGGGATCTTCCCGACCCAGGGATCGAACCCAGGTCTCCTGCATTGCGGGCAGACACTTTAACCTCTGAGCCAGATGTATACAATTATTGTCTATAGAGATGTTCATCATAGCATTGTTTATAATGAAGAAAAATTAGAAACCATCAAATAGTCTTTGAGAATTTGTTAGGCAAATTATGGTGTACTATATAGGCATTCAAAATAAGTCTGTTAACAAATATTTAATGATATGGGAAAGATTTATGATATATTTTAAGTGAAAAGTATAGTTCATGTATTAGTTATTTTTAATTTGTATTAGTGCTATAAGTGTATACTCTGAAAAATTAACTGGTTCTCTCTCTAACTGGATAGGTTATGTGTGATTTTATTTCATTATATTATTTTCATAACTGCCAAAATAAACACACTTTATAACCAAAAATAATGTTATAAAAATAAAATACGTTAAACAATTATTTCAGATGTAGATATTAAAACGTATGTTTTTTCTCAAGGGACTGGTAGCTTGGCATTGCTTAATGTTGTTTAGGCATGATTTGAGGCCAGTTTCTAGGCATTTCACTGTAAAAAATAAATCAGTAAAATAAAATTATATGTTTTTTTTTTCAAATAATAGCAATCTTTTTTCCACAGAGCTAGAATATATTTTCAATTTTTAAAATGAAACAAATTAGTATAATTAAAGCCTTCAATTAGCATTACATGTCTTTAAAAAAAGATTAAATAGCTCTTCATCAAAATATATTATGTAATTCAGTTTCATTTTTTAATGTGGGACACAAACAGGTATAATTTTATAACTTGACACTCAGCAACAGATCATTTTTTAAAACAAAAATTTCTAAATATTTTCTCATATACTATGCCTAGAGACTAAATCATACCATAAAATATGGCATATAACTTCCAGGAAAAGTCTTCATTTGTCCTTTCTAGAAAATACTGACACTGATTTTGTGACAAGCATATGTACATATATTATACTGAAAATAAAATTAACGTAAACTTAACAAAATATTGAAATTATGACGTGCAAAGCAGCTAGTTAAAAGGACTCATTCTTGCTCATATGCCCATCATTTTCCATTTATATTAATAAAACAACTTTGCACAATCCTCAAAGGGCAAAATAATATAAAATATTAAAAGACTCCCAAGTAGCAAATACTGTATATGATCTTCTAGGATCTGATTTTTAGGTATGACTAATTAGTCTGGCAGTATGATAAGAAACAACCTGTATAACAGGTAAACAGGAGGGGGTAAATTCCAAGCATTGTCTGAATAAGAAGTGCAACTCATTTTCCTTAACCCAGACTTTTTTTTTACACATCAGCGCACTCTCCATCTGAAACTTGGTGATGGTCCCAAAGGAGAAAACACTGCCCTCCAGTGGTCTTCACTGGAGAAATGGAAATAGTTTCAGGTACCATGACTGCAGCATTTATGCAAAACATTGCGAGTATTTACCTAGTCTTATTGCTGGCTATGTTTCTTAAGCTGAAACCTGTATCTACAACTGAGTAACTGAGTATAAGGATAGAACCTCCAGAGTAAATTCTAATATACAGGTAGTTACTCTAGTTAAATAGAAATATTAACTAGGAGGAATGATTATGGCATCTGACCGCCTAAGCTGACCATCTATTAGACTATGACAATTGGATTATGTTAGCCACCTATAGCTTCTTACTTCCCAGAGAAGGGAGAAGAAATTTCATCTCTATGTTTCCCTTGTTGGCCAATTTTTTAGCTAAAAGACATTTAAAATTGTACAGCAGGCAGAACCCCAGGGGACTGAACAGTATTCCAACATCCTTAAAGCCTTCCCATCACTTGAAAAACCAAATTCTCCCTCCTGCTTCTTAAACTAACCAAAGTAGGCAAAAGCAATTTTAAAAAGTCTTTGTGTCTAGCATTGGAACTTTCTCATATTTCACACCATTATATAAATGTCACTCTAACCTATATGTATCACAAATGCTACGCTAAATTAGGGCCAAATTTGCAACCTAGTTTAACTGGGTTTCCTCTTTTTGCAAATGCAGTTTTTGTGTCTGCATTTAGCAATGCATACAAAACTGTCCGTGTAGCTAACTGCTTCGAATTGCTAAATTTGAGGATGGGTGTGTAGATCGCCTGAGTCTTCTTCATGCATGTGCCAAAGCAGTGCTGTTCCTAGTCATATGAAGTCTTCCCAATCAAAGGAACCCGGACTACACTGCAAAATTCTGGAACTGTTTCATTGACTCTCTCTGATTTTGTAAAGGAAAAATGAAATGTTAAGAGGGTAGAAATGGTTTGCCAACCTCCAGGCCTCTGTCCTTTAGATATCAGAATGGAAATGCCTTATATGATAAGAGTGAGGTCTTGAGGGTTCCACAGCCACAGGGGCTTGTCCACTACTAGCTAATAGACTTATCCTCATTTTCTTCATCAGTAAAATAATAATGCTGGTCTCACAAGGACATTATTATGACTGAATGAGGGAATGTATGTAAAGTGCCTGGCCAGAACCAAGAATTATTATTACTCTATCACCATCATTTTCTAGACTAGTAATCCAACGGCCAAGTAGATTTCCTAGAAGCATGATTTTCTAAAAATACTATTCTTTTATCACATTAAGTAAAGGCTCTTCATTCAGCTTACTACATAGAGTCCTCCAGATAAATTCTTCAAAACGAATACCTTGTGCTAAGACAAAACATTTTAACATCATATTGCTTAAATACAGCACCTTTAAAGACAAATCAAGGGTTTCTTCTTTTCACTCCCACAGAAGGTGGTATCTATTATATATTCACCTGGATTCACAAAGCACTTTAGAGTTTAAAAAAAGTCAGAGATAAAAATCATAATTATCATGGACATGGTGGAAGGATGAGACATATTTGGGTGTATTGCAGTGAATTATAAAGTTTCTGGGTTTGAGAATACAGAGTTCCACAACCACACCCATTCCGGTTATTTAATTCAACTTAGAAAATGTACACTTCAGGGAGAAATATTGCTTTCTTCCAGAGATGAATGCACTTTTCTTTAAGATGAAGAAAAACTTACAGACACATTCTAATGAGACGTGATTTCCCCTTCTCGTGATGGTTGTGAAGAGTTTTTCCTGAGCCACGAGGCCCACATCTTCATCTCCTCCCACTGTGCACACCTGCAGCATTAGAAAGCAGAGTTTCTATCTGCAGAAGTTAACTGTTGTGCTCTCTGTCTGTGACATCTCACCACTCATCTCAGGATGCTGTCTGTCATACAGCATAGAATTTTCGTTACTCAAAATAGCTTTTATAATGCAAAATTGTTTATGATTTAAAATAGTAGGATATATTGAACTGAGAAATGATGATTTAATAAATATCTCATTATTTATCAAACTGAGAAATTTTTGAGATGAAGTTTCATTTACAGATGGTGCAAAGTAAGTACAGCTAGATAGTGCAATAGTGTATATGTGTAAAATTGAAGCCCATTTATAAGCATGATCTATGTATCAATAAATGCAAAGAAAATAAACTTGGGTTAGAACACTTATAGCTAATCTAAGTTAACTCGAAATTTGACAATGAAACAAATGAATTTGTGACAAACATTCTGAAATTTAAAAAATGCATCATATTTGTAACAGTACCAAAATAATCTAAAGTCAGAACACTTTCTTCTGGGTATAATTATATTATTATAATTCTCTACCTTAACAGATGACAATTTTAGAAAACTCTAAGTACAATTTCTAGTATATGTACTAAAATAAAATGTAACAGATAGACAACTCATCATAGTATAAGTAACACATTCAAATTTAGTAATTTATTTTCCAGGTGGAAACCAGGCTTCTTGGAAGACTTCAAACTATGCCAAATGGTCTGATTTTACCATAGAGGTAGGCACTAAAGGACTAAATTTACTTCTGTGTAATTTTTGTTAACTACATTTTACAT
This sequence comes from Ovis canadensis, assembly GCF_042477335.2. Taxonomy (NCBI): domain Eukaryota; kingdom Metazoa; phylum Chordata; class Mammalia; order Artiodactyla; family Bovidae; genus Ovis; species Ovis canadensis. The sequence continues at coordinate 153,882,730 of NC_091246.1, forward strand.
GCAAATGTCTATACAACCATGTTAATGAAGTTATAGAGAAGGAAAGTTGGCATTCCCATTGTTCTGTTTTATTGAAAAGCAACTTTTCCATTGACTTGCTATATGATATTTTAAATCAGTTTTCATTAGCCATAAGAAAAGTCTAACTGCATTCTAACTGGATCACAAATCAAGAAAAATAATACTTAAGAATAAAATATAGGCTTGATAATTTTCTTCTTACTTTATAATCTTCAGAACATAGGCTACTTTTATTGGAATCAGACCAAAAGAGTTCTGTTAATCATAAATATTTAGAGAAGTGTAATCTACTGACCCAGAGGATAGGATTTTTGTGCTTTTTACTAAAGGCTGACATCTTTCTGTACCCCAAATGGGACTGGTTGTTTAATTGACAGTTATCAAATTTTTTTCCAAATAATATAAACAAACATTTAACTCTACATGGGTGAAGTTCTTATTAAAAATTTAATATTCAAAATTCAAAGCCAATATTAGTAATGAAAATGTACAGTATGCTTTCAGCTGGAATGTTAATAATCCAAAACTTGTCTCAGATTATAAAAGAAGTGTTCCTAGGGGGTAAGAATAAGAATATTTTTAAGCTAAATGCCCACTTGATTTGCCATAAAACTGAAACTACTAATGCCAGACGTGTAGGTGATCAAAGGAGAAAAAGACAGAAATAATGGTCACAATTATGCAATTATGATATATGGTACAGTCAGGAGTGACCCAATCTCACTGTGAAACATCCAGAAAATAAAGCAAAATAAAACCTACTTCATCCTTACACACTGAAGGGAATCAGGACACTGACCCAAATTTCAAACTCCTGGAACTTGGAAATGTCTATAAAACCTTCAACACCAACACTTCTGAAACCTGCTACATACCAGAAACAGGCAGATCTTCAACCATGGAAATATGACTATTAAGAATTCACAGAATATCTGAAACATTTGCTAATCACTCCACCCCCATGCTAGAGAGAGAGAGAGAGAGAGAGAGAGAGAGGAAGACTCAATACATTGGGAAAAGGCTGCTGTGAAAATGCCAGGCCCTTCTTGGGGTTTAGGTTGTCAACCTAATCCCAGCCACAACCATCGTATGACTGTATCAGGGGAAACAGTATACTCGTGTGTGAGAATTGGGGTGAGGTGGGGGGCCAGGATGTTAAGAAATTTAACAAATTCATATGATTTTTTTTTCCCTTAAACATTTGAGCGTGTTGTGTTTATTCATGCTGGGCAACATAAACCATAAATCTTGCTGGATTTCTGCAAACTGCTGCGTGAAGCCTACAAACTGCATTTCTGTCAACGGGAGGAAGAGACAGACAGAAATCAAGACACAGACAGGCAGCACCCCCAGGACGTGAAGCTTGCTCCTATTGCAAGCTGTAGTGGAAAAAGATGATGACATCCAGAACAAAATGTCTTTTTCACGAGGATGCGAGAGCACTTGCTTTGTGTTCTCTGTGCAGAGAAAGAATGATCAGTGGAAAGGGCTTAATTTCCATATTTCTGGAATCAAAATATAAGGAATTTTAGTTATTTTTAAACTTCTTCCTTTGAGTCCATTATTGTGTTCCATAAAACAGACAAAACTCAGCAAGACAACAAAGACTTGATCTGTAGGAGAGAAGGTAATAAAGAGCAAGTCCTCTCCAGAGGGTAATTAATCATTAGTCACTCATCCTAGAAGTCCCAGTTACACTTAAGGTTAATGTTCAGGTAGCTTCTTTCTATTTTCTTAAAAAAATTTTTTAAACATTCTTTTTTTGCAGAATGTTATACTATTAATTGCCAATTTGCATATGTGTGCAGCTGCTGTTTTGGCTCTGAACTCAATCCGATAAGCTTGCTGGAGGTATCGCAGAGCACTTGGCAGCTTTCCTATTTGAAAAGAAAGCCTCTCCCCACTACAGAACAGCTGATCGTCTATCAGCGATAGACCCTGATGGCGTGAATTACAATTACACTACTTTTCACACTAAATCTGGGTGATAGCTACTTGGAAAGAAGTTTCATCATTTTTTACCACAAACTGGAAAAAGAATTACATGGTCATGCTGTGCTTTTAAAGGCAGTTTGGTTCACTTTTGTCTATTTAACACCTAATTCCAAGAAGTCCATAGGCATCCAGAGATCTGAATGGCGCGTAATGAATTCACTGTTTAGATTGAAGATTTAAAAAATCTACCTCAAATTACATTTATTAACAAGGCGACCAGGAAGTGTTAAAGTTGTTAGACGCTTCATTTATTAAATAATTTGTGGGTATTTTCAGTTGTCATATCTAGAGTCATGGGGTTTGCTTATTTTTTTTAATTAGCAATCCAAAACAATGTTACTGCAATTTAACAATTCATCACATAATCTTGGGCTCTTTAGTTCAGCTGTTAATGTTAGATAATTCAGATTGTTATTTTGATCTGTTTATAAGTGATTTAGGTTGCATTGTGCTATGAGGAGGCTGCTGCAGCCAGGCCCATCTTTCTCATCCTCCCTGCATTGCTCAGGCTAGCTGAGGGGCATTCCCAAAATGTGCTTGGGGAGTTTAGTGTCTAGCAGGAGGAAACTGGGGATGGGGGCAGGGGACACAAAAATAACCTGGTTTATTATCCTTACTAAGTTAACTTCTTTATCAATTTACATTCCCTGTGTGCCTGGAGAACTAAGGAAAGTCCTCTTTGCCAAAGTACCTCTTATTAGATGCAAAGTGCATCTCTCTGGTTCCCTGGGATGTTAGCAAGTACTTTCTTTTCTCTTCTTGCAAGAACTGCCCAATCATCAGAAAAATGTAAGAAGCCCCCCAACATCCCTCTTCTTCTCACTCTTCCCTCAAACCCCTTCCCCTCCCATGTTGACCTTTAACTCTATTTGTTAACAAACAAACAAAAAAATTAAACCCACCTCAAGCAGCAGAAGTGGAACACACTCATCCTGACGTAGTGAACCTAAGAGAAAAATAGATTTTGTTTTCCTTTTTTAGTCGCTAGTTTTATTAGATTTCTCACTCTCACAGATTATCCGAAGACTACCCCATTGATTGATCGCCCGTAGAGCTGCATTTGGTGTAAAGAAAAAACTCACAGCTTTATTGGCTCCCAGGAGACAAAACAAACAGAACAAGATATTCATATTAATGCAAACAATGCAACAAATGAGGGGAGGACTCGCCCGGCTGTAGCGAGGCGCCGAGCGGCCGGGCGGGCGGAGAAGGGCCCGGGCCGAGGGTTCCGGCCTCCGGGACCCCCGGGCGCTCCGAGCCGTCGGTACCCGCGCCGCCCGCCGCCCACAGGGGCCGCGGGCCCAGGCGGCCCAGCTCTCGACCTCGCGGGGCCGGGTTGGGCGGCCGGCCGGCAGGCAGGCCCGGGCTGCAGGAGAAGGCCTCCAGGCCACCAGGCCGGGCCGCAGGAAGGGCCTGCTCGGGCCCTCACCCCTTCCCAGAGCGGGGCTGGGAGGACCTAGCGCTCCTGCGTCCTCTCCCTTTCCTTGCCCACGCTTCCAGGGGCCCAACTGCCCAGTCTCAGCTTCCCTTGGCACCTGGGTCCCAGGTGGGAGTGGAGAACTCCCGCTGCGTCTCCTCGCCCACCTGGGCAGCCTGGAAGCAGAGTCTAGCCAGGCGCCAGGGAAGCCTGTGGAAGGGTGGAAGCCAGGTGATAAGGTCTTTCTCCCTTTGAAAAAGCTCACATTATCCTAGAGGAGACTAGATAAATACACACACGTTTCAATACAACGCAAAACCTTGTATAATCAAAAGCAAGGAGAGTAGCGTGTAGAGCAGAGGCTGAGAGATGCTTAAGAGGCACTGAGACTTCCCCTGCGGAATGAGAAAGGAAGAAAGAAAATTCCAAGCACAAAGGCATATCTGATCTGCACCTGATCCCCACCCCCACCCCCAAATTCACAAAAAGTAAAAAACTAGAGAAATATCTGTTAAGAGTGGATTTCACATCTTTTTAGTCAACAAGATATTAAAAAAAGGAGTGCCAACATTGCACAGGGCATTTTTACAGCAAAAAAAAAAAAATTATTTATTAGTTATCTGAAACAGAGATTTAACTGGGCATCCTGTACTTTCATTTACTAAACCAGGCAATCCTAACTAAAAAATACTAGATTGAGGAAGCAAGGGTCATTCTCTGATGTATACTAATTGGGATATTCGAGACATTTTTAGCGGGGGTTTGCCTTGGAAAGGAAATGAGTTACCCCCTCAGCACACTTTCCCAAGCATATTGTAGGCTGAACCAGGAAGAAAAGACTGAAATGTTTGGAAATGTCTTTATGTTTTGGCAGAAGTGGCAGAGTTTTTTGACTCTTGTTGACTCTTGACTAGACAATGGCCCAGAGCTCCCTCTCTGTGGCCAGTTTCCTTCCAAGCCAGTCCAGGGTACTATAGCACCCTCTCAAAGTGGAGTGTCATTTACAGTGGTACTTCCAAATTGGGATCATGTGTTTTTTTCTAACTCTTGCTATAGAGCCACACTACTCCTTGATATTAATTGTATTTCAGAATAAACTAAGTTGGGACTTGATAACTTTAAAGATGGAAAGGTGGAGCAAAATCTGCTTTAAAATTCACCAGGTGCCCTAACCTACAAATAGATCTCATCCTGGTCTTCCCTTATAGACGCTGAAGGAAGAGACTTTCAAAATGCCAGTAATAAAACCTCAGAATATTGGAGTGAGTGAGTATGTGTGTGTGTGTGTGTGTGTGTGTGAGAGAGAGAGAGAGAGTGTGTGTGTGTGTGTGTGCGTATGTATGTGTGAGTGTGTCACAAAGCTGCTTTAGCAGAGGAAGCCTGCTGCTTGCATTTCTTCCTCAGTCCTGGTTAGAGAGAGCTTTTTCCAGCAAGCTTTATCACCCTTACTGATACCTCAGATTCCTAGTGAGCTTGCCTTCCTTTTAAACCAATTGCTTGAAGTTGTATGAATACACTCACACAGGATGCCCCTTTCTTACTGGCGATTAGTGCCATTTAACAACTGCAAATGGAGAAACTATTTGTCTAATGAGAGCTGTTTTCAGAGTTGATTCACCAACACTCTAGGGAAGAGAATATAAAGCTGAGACCTCCTCCTGAGTCTCAAGTCCAAAGAGACAAGCAAAGGCCGGTTCTTGAAGCAAATGAAGTGTTTGTTTGGTTTAGAAAAATGTTTTAGTTCCAGATTAATAGTTTTAGAAAATACATAGGCTCACTTCCAGTTCATACTGGTTGACTTTTTTCTTTTAATTTCCTATACAAACTATAACCTTTGATTTAGAATTTGGACTATTAAACAATTAGCATTGTGGTTTGGGTGTCATGGTGAGGTTTAACTCCATGCTTTAGAGGTACAAATCCTTTTTACCTTTTCTCCTACCTCACGTTGTGTCTCACGCTACAAAATACATTCCAACACTTGTTGTTTGCTCATCGGAGGAGGTATGGGGAATCTCACACTCAGTATACTATGAGATGCTTCTCCCAGCAGACAAGTTCTGGGACCCTGTGTTAGGGTGGTGATAAATCGATAATCACCCCAATAGCCACCCTGTCTCATGGTCAGGGAATGCCAGGCTCTCTAATGTCTCCGTGGTTTAGCATATTAGTTAGTTTCTTTGGGTACAAAAGATTCCAGATATAAAGTGATTTAAGCTTCCTGTGAAGGCAAGTACAAAGACAGTGAAAAAGTTATTTCTATCTCGAGGTGAAGGATTATTATAGAAAAAATAGTGGATTGAAAGGCAGGAGAGCTTGAGATGGGTTCTTGAGTAGGTTTGAAGGACTCATTCATTCTCTTTAGACACAGTCTTTTTGTTTTTTTTTTTTTTTTTGAGTTTTTTAATGTTTTTTGTCCACACAAAAGGAAGGCAATCTTTAAGATTTGGTTATTTCTAAAACAATCATTCCTTGAATTAATAAGTGATAACTCCTCTTTTGTACAGTGCTTCCAAAGGGTACAAGCAGGATATTTTGTAAATGTGTTCATGATATAGACCTAAACAGCAAAGGAAGCATGGGCATACTCCAGGTTATCAGGCATTTCAGATCCCGAGGAGATGTTCAAATGAGAGAGAACAGTTAGGCAGCAAGGGCTCCCATAATCAGGTGCAAAGACTCCGGAAAAGTGAGACTGACTTAAAGACAAACGACCCTATACAGATAAGACAAGGGGATAACATGTTTGAGAACTTATATTTCAGTCCTGTTTGGGAATCTCGATCTCAGAAAGAAGAGAACTGCAATAAAGCAGAAATTAAAGTTACTTGGTAAATATTTGCAGCACTACCATTGCGAATATTCTGCTGTTTGCTGCACTTTAATTCACTCGGAGGCTGGAGGAATTTAGCAGTCTTACTGTAACTGGTTCTGGAAACAACCTGAGACACTTTTCTCCCTTATATATTATCAGTGTCATAATGTGATATGTCTTTTAATCTGAGGCCCTCCTTGAACTGAAAGCTCCAACAAGCTTTCGCTAACCAGACTTCATTCACATTCTGAATCTGGTTTTTGTCTCACACATATTAAATTTTACAAAACAGAAAGAAACAATAGAGCTTATTAGGAAAAACTCGTTTTGAATAGTAAATTAAGCATAATGGAAATAGGCACATGTTTTAGCACGGTTTTCCCCCCTTTTTTACCAGTTGAACATTTACATCTTTTTCAAAGTGCTGTGATTTTCCCCTTAAGCTGGCACCACACACTTTCAATAAATGAGACTTGCATCACTTGTATTTACTGAGAGAAATCATTGTAATACTGTAGATTCCAAATGCACAGCTTTCTGTAAAAAAGTAGTTTTAAGTAGTCACCCCTAATTGTATTAATCAAGTCATGTGGCATTCTAAGAATCCAAAGAACTACCTAATTTCAAAGACAGTGTAAAATCAACTGTCGGTTCTGACTAATTTCAAATGATGCCCTGTTCTTGAGACTGGACACCTGTACATTTAAAGGTGCACCTGACTGCATGGTTTGTTTTTGAGAGATGTTCCCCAGGTGGAGGCATCTACAAAGTCAATATATTTTCTTTATAACTGGTGTCAAGTTGATGTATATATTAAAAAATCTTGGAAAATGATCTCAAAAAGGAAGTAACAGCCCAATGAGCCATATGTTCAGGGAACCTAACAGGTTTCCATTGGGACCAAATTTCACTTCACCTTTTTGTCCTTATGTGCAAATAAAAACTTATCTGCAAATACACCATTAAAACAATCATGCAAATTTGCAAAGTATATAGACTGAGAAGAAATTACAGTAAATCCACAATAACCAAGTTGTTAGTAAAGAATTTGATTATGTATTAGAAATACATAACACAACATAGAATTGAACTAAATATTTTAACTCTAAAGGTTTACTGCATCAGAGAGAGACTCTTGGCTTACACAGAGCTAGTTAATGAAGAAAAGGCTGATGAATAGTTAATAAACTGCTTAATTTTGATACTGATGGAGCATCTGAATTTCCAAGCTTACATTAAGAAATGTAAGGTTATTATTTTTTTTCTCTGTTAGATAGGTTGCTATTTTAACAGATTCAGATGCCAGGGAATTTTCTAAATGCCAGATAATACTGTAGGACTAAAAAGTCCGTGATGTACTAAGGGCAGAGAGGCCTGCTTAGTGGTTTTCAGAGTGGAAAAAAAAGCATTAACATTTATCTACACACAATTCTTTATATGAGTCTTTTAAGAAATCTCAATTTTAAAACTTTTAAACATTCTGTATAATTTGGATAGATTCTAACAATTCTGCTTTCAGCTATTGTATTGGTATGCCTGGGCACATTCTAAAAGGAAAAATTATTCATTCTGTGTGTTCGTGTAGTTTTTCATAGGACTAGATCAGGGATGAAGATCAATAATATCAAAATTTACTCAGGTCATTTTATTTTTTGTGTTGTACTTTTTAAATGAAACATTACAAATAGAGAAGGGTAGAGAGAATACTATAAACGCTCATGTATATATATATGACAATTTTTTCAAACTTTCACATTTTATGTTGATTTTTTAAACAAACAATTGTGTGTGTAAAGTTATGCAGTGGTAAAGTTCAGCAGAACAAAAATTATACTGTATGGATTATCTTTCAACTGTTTTCCTTTTCCATTTATGACTGGGGGAAGAAAGTATTTTATGTTAGACACCTGGTTAGCTAAGTAGTTACAGAACTCGTTAGAAAGGAATTGCATTCTCCTTCAAATCTAAATACCTGTCAGTTCTCCGTAGCTGCGTTTCGCTTAACCTACTTAAGAACGTCAGTGTTTCAATGTGTTTCAATCTCTAAGGGTAGTTTATGTAAATCTGTAATAGCAAAAACGTACGAATAAAAGTGTATTTTGGGCAAAAGCTTAAAGCTCAACAATGGGCTTTTAAATTAAAAAAGTAGGAAGAAACTCAGGTCCCAGGCCAGCCTCAACAGGTCTAAGGCGACCTTTTCCATCAGAAAGGTTCCGGTGGTCTCCGTCCAGGGGCAGGCACGGCCCTGCGGTTTCGACCAGCTTCCCCGAGGCTAGAGCGCCGGCGGGGAGCTGTGCTGAGAGATGGCCCGGACCCCTCCGGCCTCTGGTCACTGCGGCGGAGGGCGGGGGACGGTTTCTTAAAGGCGTTCTTTCCCCGGCAACAATGGAATAGTGTATCTCTAGGGGTCCGGAGGCCCCTAAGCCGGGCCTTGGGGTCAGGAGGTCAAGCCTTAGGCAGCACAACTAACGCTCAGGCCCTTTATTTGCTTTCCTCGCAGAGGTGCATATTCAACCATGTCCGTTTAGTTCTGGCCGGGCTGGCGAGGGGAGGTCGACCGCGGGGGAGACTCTACCCGGGGGAGACTCTGCTCAGGGGTTGGGGGCGGCTCCAGGGCCGCGTCGAGGGGCCTGCCGTCGGTCCGGGGAAACTTTTCCGCCTTCCTGGCCCCGACTGTTTTCCCAGCCCAGGCTGCCCCTCGCCCTACTTGACTTCGCTTGTCTTTCCCACTCGCTGTCCACCGCAGAAGGCAGGTTCCCCGGCCTCTCCTCCGAGACCCACTCTCCCGAAGTGGCGCGCGGGGAGCGGGCCGGCCCTCGGAGCCCCGCGCAGGGCAGCGCTCGCGTGCGGCCCGGGCCCGGGAGGGCGCCCGCGGGGAACAGCGTGGAGGCTCCTGGGCCGCGTAGGGGCACGGCGGCCCGGCCCGGGCTCCACTCGCCAGCGGCGGGAAGGACGCGCGGGAAAGCGAGGGAGCAGGAAGCGGGTGGCGGCGGCGGCGGGCCCGCTGGAAAGGAGGGAGCGCCGCAGGCGGGAGGGGGAGCGCGGAGGAGGGAGGCTGGGAGGAAGGAGGGAGCGCGGCAGGCAGGCGGAGGGAGGGCTGATTAGCATGCAGCAGCGCTCGCGCGCCCGGCTCCATTGTTTTAACACCTCCCCTCTCCTCCGCGCCAATCTGTCACCGTTCAGCAGGCGAACGCTGCTGCCTCAAATGCTGCTCTTCTCAAATGAGACGGATAATTAGTTGCCCCGCACGAATGCCGCACTCTTCTCACCCCTGATTGCTATCACCTTCTTGCTCCTGGCAGTTTTGACACCTCGTAATCAGCCTGCTGCTTTTCTCTTTTCTTCCCGACTTCTGCTTCCCTTCCCCCCTTTCCTTCCTAGTTTATTTACTTATTTATTATTATTATTTTAAATGCAATCCTGGTTCCTATTTGGACGAGGCCTGTGCCGAGTTAACCTTCTGCGTATACATGTGTGCATATAGATGTATATGTAAAATAGTGTGCGTGTGCGTGAGTCGGGGGCGGGCTGGCAGTTTTGCGGAAAACACTGCTTCCACGCGGAGAGAATTCTCTTTCCCTAAAGATATTTTTGGGAAGGGAGGAGTTGGGGAGAGGGACGGGAGGGGAGAGTTGGGGAGACCTCAATTAATGCTTTAAAGATCTCTTAGAAATTAACAAACTGGGGAGTCTCGGAATCTGCTGTCAGAAGCGTGTTTCCCCCTCTCTCCTCTTAACAAGCACTGACAGTCTAATTACTGTAGCTACAAGCAGCTGTCGAGGCAGCAGCCCGGGAGAAAAGTCGCCACAGGCTGAGCGCACCCGGCCGGCCCCTGCGCGCGGCAAGGCCGCCGAAACCCGGGCCACCTCCGGGGAGGCTGGAGAGGAGGGCAAGGCCCCGCACCCGAGAGCCCCGCGAGCAGAAGGCGGGCCTGGGAGCCAGGACACGCTGATCGTTTCATATTTATAAAGTCTTTACCTTGAAGGTTAAAAGATGTGAAGAAAAAAGGAGGGGACGTGGGGAGGGGGAAGAACATCTCCCGAGCTTCGATCCACCCTTTTTCTACCTCCTCGAACTCTCCCTCCCCCGGTGTTGGTAAAATAACCACGCAACCCGGGGCTGAGGGGGCGGGGTGAGCCAGGCTGGAGTGTAAGAAAGCAGATGTCCCCGCTGGCAGCAGCCTCAGCCTCCAGGGAAAGCTGCACGGGTTGGGGGGGGGGGGGGGCTGGTGAGGTGGGGGACGGGGGCCCTCCCGAGGACATTCACCTCCCACTTCTCAGGCATCCCGCTCACAACTGCCTCGCCTCGGCGGGGGTGGTTTTTTCAGACTCAGCGTTTCGCGTGTGAAGCTTTTTTACCTGGGAGCTGTTCTTACCCGGCCACGCGTAGCAGATGCCAAGAGGCAGCCCCTACACGACTCAGGATTAAGAGAGGAAACCCGGTGGGTGCCCGCTCCACTTATCAGGCTGCAGACAGCGCCACCTCTGCAGTGCGGGCTTGGAGCCTGGGTTTCCAGGCGGCCTGTCCCTTGGCCCGGGAGGGCCTCTGGCCCTTACAAGTTGGAGCTTGGGGTAGCACTGGAACCTAGCAGAAAACAAGAGCTCCCCGCTTTCTAGCAGTGATGAAGGTGGGAAAAGGGTGGACCGAAGGAGTCAGTGATACACTGAGTCCCTTTCTGGGCCATAATCTCCTTCCATTGTCAATAGGCTAGTAGATGTCAACTGTGAGAGAGGAACACTTGCTCACCTAGGAAAAGAGAAGGAAAAAGAATCCCCTTTCACTAGATAGATGCAGTAGTATATTCTGGCTGGAATACGTTGGGAAGTTTTTTTTTTTTAATTTTGCGTGTGTGTGGGAGGAGTGAGAGGGGAGGTTGGGTGGGCGGGAGGTAGGGGGGAAGGGAAGAGACTTGGATAATTGTCTAGGCATTTCCATTCAGCTCCAGTGGCAATGAAAGAAAGATGTACATGCCTCAGAACCCTTCACAGTGAATGCCTAATAATCACTGTCACCTTGGTGAGGAAGATGTCAATGTGATGTGCTTGGCACCCTAAGAAGTCGAGGCACCACTCTCATTCTTCCACAAGCTAAGGCCCTTCACCGTGGCACAGGTGAAATATGAACAAACTGCCCCAACCCCTTATCAGAAACCCTCTCTCCAGCTTTCTAAAACACTTGCTCCCAAGAAGGCCTAAATTTCTGTTTTGAGAGTTGCAAATCAGTGTTTACTTCATAAAAGAGAAGCCATGCCTCAAACATTTAAAAAAATTGAGAGTGGGGTGGGGGAGGGAAGAGAAACCTAAATGACAAGAATCATAGGGAAGTCTCATTTTAAACAGAATTCTGCAGTCTTCTGAATTTGGTATCCTCTCTCTTAAATATCCTTCACTGGCCATCAATCAGGCTGCTAACAATGAATTAACAATTTCTCAACAAGAATGTGGATATTTCTAATGTAAATTAGTAAATATGAATAATCCTTACAAGGTTTTAGATTTGCTCCCATTAAAGACAAATGTGTTCCTTTAGAAAGTTTACCCTGAAAAATAATTTTAAATTTCAAAGTGATCTATTAGTTGTAATAAAATGTCACCAGATCTGGTATTACCCTTCTTTCAGATTACTGGAAAGAAACATGAATTTTATGAATTTCCCCCAAATGTGATTTATTTTTTTACTCAGGAACAAAGAACACATTAACTATCACAACATAAGTAACTCTTAATATTTAACTAACTTCATCATGTAGCTATACATACAGAAAAAATTAAACCTATGTCTTTTATTAAAGAAAAAAAAAAAACACTAAAGGTTTTAAATAATCCCAACAGTGATTTTTATCACTGAGCAACAAATGTCTTAAGTTTGGTATTTACTCAGATATTTATCTTGTCTGCTATTCTCTATTATAGGTTTATTCAAAAAGAACACCCAATGCATAAATAATCTAAATTTTAAAATGAAAACAAATTTTAAAAACCCTATAAACATCTGACTTCACCACATTCAATAGTTCTAACTAGAAACCCAAGCAATAAGCTTAGACATTTGAAAAAACATAAATTATTGTTACACAATTGCATAATCCCATATATAATAAACACTGTAAACATGAATACAATGAATTATAGCTTTGTACAAAACAATCTTTTAAAAGGCAATACAAGACAGTTACAATATTAAGTTTAGAAATTCAAATAGCAGTGACTGGATTTTTCAGTAAATGATCTTGAGCTAAGTTTGCAATCAAGTATTAATATATAATATTACAAACCCAAAATCATCACGTAGAACTTGACATGTCTGTTTTCAAATGCATCTTAAGTCTCCCCATTAAAGTGTGAATTAAGATGCCGGAGGAAATCCCCCCTGGATGTAATGGATGGTGGGAAAACTGCTTGACAGAATTCACATACGCGAGGTATACGCAGTTCGGAGCCTGTGCCACTTAGTACCAATAAGTCACTGTCTTGATTAGGAAAGGGCTTCCAAATGGGCTGCAGGAAACAAATAAAAACATCTTCTGTTATTTGTATTTAAAATCAACTTGCCCTGAATTTCTAATTCAAATTTTTTGAATGGGATATATACATATATATGAAATTCCCTAATATGAAAGCAAATTACCTTTCATAGAATTAGCATGAGGACATGACTCAATTCTTTTTCATAAAGGGTATAGCTTAACTTAAAGAATCACTTAAAATACACATTCACACACTTTATCTTCACAAACTAAAAAGCTTCCAGTTTTAACACAAGCATGTTTTAATACCCATTATCACAGTGATAACAGTTCTGAAGCAACAGTCAATACTGAGACTTTAAAAAAATTAAAATCTATCTTTTTAATTTTAATTGGGAACTTTCAGATATAGGACCTTTATTAATACACAACACACTAGACCTGATGTGTGTGAACATGCATTTTGATCAAGAGTAATTTGAATTTTACTACTATTTACCAGCAAATCCACAATGAATAAATCATAGAAATAAGTACTTTAATTTTTGAAAATAATTTTTTAAGTATGAAATGAATTCTATTGATCAATTCTCTTTTGAAACCTCAAATATTTAATCATTCAACAAAATCCAACATTGGGTGCATTCTGCTGACTTCTTATTTTGCTTCTGTTATACAGTGCATACTTTGGCCTTCTTACCCTTTTTTGTGGCTAAATAAAGTGAAGCCTGTCAACAGTTGCCCAATTAAATTATGGAAAAGCATAATTCAACAGCACTACCTCCAGTATAATAAGCAGCACATACATACCCTTAACTGCATTTACTATTACAAAAAATACTTAGAAGGGCAAGAGAAAGCATCTAGTTCAAGAGTAGGTGTTCTGTAAATGTTTGTTGACTAGAATATCTTATTTTCCTGAAATGCTATAAGCCAAATTATTTCTAAAATTTGCTTTCTTATCTTAAAACATCTAAACTCTGGCACTTTGAGGAAAATCACCTCAAAAAGCCAACTTAAAGAGACCCCTTTGTGCTCCTATTACTAATTTGCTTTTAAAATAACAACCTAATCCAACTCTTGACACAGTGTTAGTTTTCATTCCCTTAACCAATCTCTTTCATCCTGGTTAACCAATCATTACGTAAACAGTATATTACTAACTGAAGCATTTGGGTTTTACGTCATCACTGTCTTCTTATAAACATTTTACTGGACAGCTGTGTACAGTTGGTGTAAATATACAAAGTCTGTCTAAGCACCCAGATACATTCAAGTATCAGTACAGAGGGCTTATAACATTGACTCAAATCCTTTTGTGAGAAGTGGCAATTTTATAACAAAAAACAGTAATATTTAAAATACATATTTGAAATTTGGGGTGAAATCATTTCCTTTCTCCCATGATAAAAGAAAAGCAGTACTAACTGTGAGACTATAAGAGTTAACTAGACTTAAATTTTAGTGTTGGCAGTTTAACCAAAAACTACAATTAATAGTACCATTCTAATGGGAAATTGATATGGATATAAATGAAAGATTAATAAGTTAAAGATACTTTTAATTAAAATCTGTAAAATAGTAACAGGCTCAGGAGCAAACATTTGATAAACCAATCTTCTACTACCAATTTATTTTCAAAGTTCATACTTATCCTTCTCTGTTAGGAGCTATTAGTTCAGATTTGATCTTTTCACAGAATTTGGTTGGGACCCCCAATGACTGACTCAGCAAAAGTAGGAAGAAAAGAAAATCACATAGAGCAAAATAAACAGATATGTTTCAGACTTTATTATGATAGCTGAATGTATAAAAAAGGTGTTAAGTAGTAATGATATAAAAGTAAAAATCTGAATTATGAAAACCAAAATTTCACTTCCTTTTGTTATCAACAACTCAAGAATTCTGTATTCCTCATAGAAGCTTTACTAAAGCAAATAAAACAACAAAATGTTTTAAAAAACCCATTTTAAGAAATATCCTTTGAGTCCTAAACTGTAACACAGCATTCAAAACAGATGAATTTCTCTGCCTCTTCTGCCAAAATATCAATTATCTAACCTTATGCCCCATGTCTTGTGACAGCTCAACACCAATTCTCCTGCATTTTTTAAGCTGAATACTTTTCCATCAAGTTGTAATCACATACCAGCTGTTTCCCTTGCTGTAGCATAGAAAGCAAATGCACAATGCAGGGTGCCATCTACTGAAACATGACTGCACAGACTAGTAAAAGAACAAGCAAGAGATATGATGGAGAAAAAAGTAACAAGCATTAGAACGGATGCACTTCACAGCTCCACAGGAATTCTACTTGCAATAAATGAAACTGTTTAATTTGTTTCATTAAGTAGTAACTATAACTGTGACTATGATGTAAAATAAGGTACAATGTAGAACATAAGTGAGTCAATAATTAAAGCTTATTGTCAGAGCTGCCTCCTTTTCTCCACTGCTAAACTATACCACAGCTTGACTATTGCCTTCTTTGTATGTGGATTTAAAAGTCTATAACCTACAAAAATACTGACGAAACCAAAGAGTATTAATCAAGTCGTTGGTGTGTTTTGGTTTTCAGTACATATCTCAAGGCAAAGGGAAATCAAACAAATGTCCTCAATTTGTTTTAGACACTTGTAGCAATCTGGATTTTTTTAAACAAGCTTCTGTTTATTTTAACAACTGTATATTTTTCAGTTGTCTTCAGGCATTAAACAACCCCCCCCCATTTTTTTTAAACTTAAAGAAGCATTTTGTAATAGCACCTGAATAAAAGGGAGGGTAGGAGGGGACTGGGGTGGCATTAAGGATGGGCTGTAAATAGTCTGCAAGCTTTAGAAACATTAAAGAATTTGATAAAAATTATACATATGTAGAGACTATTTAAAAAATATATTAGGCTGCATTTTCAGGGCCAGATTAGAAACCAAAACCAAACCCTCCAGATTCTAAGTACTGTATAAATGAGACTGCACAAAAGTATTATTTGAAAGACAGTTCACTTATTTTCAGAAATAGAAACATACAATGTGATTATTTACTTATTAAAAAATGATGCATTCTTATAAAGGTAAGTATGATATATACAACTTTTTGATAAAAAATGGCATCTGCTTCACAGAATGACATTTAATAAAGAATCTTATAACAATGATACCGAATAAAAATCTGAGTCAGGGACTAGGTAAGATAATGAAACACACTAGATATAGATAAGGTTTTACATGTATTTCTAAATGTGCCATAAATTTTAAGGTACTTTATAACAGACCTTTGCCATAATCATCTTTTAAATTTCATGTCATTTATTACAAGACCTGGATTTTGTTAGTTGAAAGCTTAACTTTGGCTAGTCAGTAGTTTAAAAAGATGTCTGATAACCTGAAAGAGATGCGTATCTGTGCATGCATGGCAAAATGTGTGTTCACACATAATATATTTGTTAATGCAAAACAGTTACCTGCTGTGGTCCTCGGATAGCTTTTCCTGGGGAATCCAGTGAAGGAAAAGGTGCATCAGATGGGTCCTGAAGTGGGAATGTATTTACAAATAATGCATTATGGTCTCCAGGTGGCAAACACGGAGCTCTATCCAGAGATGTCCTAATACAAGTATTTGAGGGTTTTGTTTTGTCAGTTGTTTTAAGGTTTTGTATAGCTGAAGCTATGGGGTCAATTCCCTGAATTTCAAATAAAGTTTCTCCTGTTTTGACAAAGTTTCCTGGATTGTTTCTGGGCTCCATATTAAATTGATCCTGGCACACAGTCTCAGATGTGACAGAACCAAGGACATCAGGTCTTTCTGGAGTGCTATGTAAGAAAGTAGAGTCATTGTCCGTAGGTGGAAACTTGACATTCAATTTAGAAAGTGATTCAAAAGATGTGTCTTCCTCATCTTGGCCCAGTCCTCTTGGTGTGACAGATGTGACGCACGGTGCACCTCTATTTATATCATCTTTTGCCTGAGGCTTAAACAGCACTTCTTGTTTATCTGTTTTATCCGTACACTGTATAGGCATAGAGCACTGTGTCTCTGCAGGGAAAAAAAAACACAAAAGGAAAACAGTCGCATTTCAATCATTCTTAAAAATCTGAATGTTCAATTAGCTTTGGATAGATGAGTATTATTTTTTCTATTGGTTTTTATAGTAACTGAAGACAACTGGCATTTTTTTTTTTAACATTTGCAACCATCTTACACAGAAATATTAGCAGTCTCCAGTGGGTGAACTGGGATATAACTTACTAGTGCAAGTTTAACTACTTTGTCTTTCCCTAGGTCTTGTGCTGTTGTAAGCCTTGAGTCTTGTTCAGTTATTCTGCTCTACACTTAAAAACATTTGCTTATAGTATACACATTTCAACATTTTGTCAGTAATGGAAGCTGCAACTGTGAGCTTGCTTAGATGAGTAAGTTATTAAAAGGGAAACTCCTTACCAGTCATATATATATTAATATACTGTACAGGTTAAGAATCTGTATGAATTAGGTCATTTACTCCCCTATAACATGTCTTGTGACAAATATTAATATACCACCAATCAGCTTAGCTACTGTCTACTCTATGTGAGGGAGTGGTGGTGGTGGGTGTTAGGGGGAGAAAAGATTGGAAGCAAAAGAAGGATGAAATTTTAGGATGCATGTTCAGAAAACTCTACGTGAATATAGGATTTTCTCATTTAGAAAAGGCCTCTCTAGATAAGGTAGTTGCTACTGCTACTGCTGCTGCTAGGTCACTTCAGTCGTGTCCGACTCTGTGCGACCCCACAGACGGTAGCCCACCAGGCTCCCCCGTCCCTGGGATTCTCCAGGCAAGAACACTGGAGTGGGTTGCCATTTCCTTCTCCAATGCAAGAAAGTGAGAAGTGAAAGTGAAGTCGCTCAGTCGGGTCCGATTCTTAGCAACCCCATGGACTGCAGCCCACCAGGTTCCACTGTCCATGGGATTTTCCAGGCAAGAGTACAAGTTATCAGGTATATATTAGAAACTCCAAAGCTCCTTTATCTAGAAGATACTTTTCCAACAAATACAGCTCTCAAGGACATAGGCAAAAGCTAGAAAATAAGAAAATAGTGCTTTTGAGGGGTCAGGTTTAGAGCCACAAGGCCCACAGATGAATTTTGCTCTTATTCTCATTTTAGATTCATTCTAACAAGCTTGATGATGCCTGCCTAGTTCATGGCTGGTTAGAAGCAGCAAACTACAAGGCATGGACCTGAGCTGTTGAAAGCAGATGCAGTTATCAGTAAGAGCTGAAGGCATGAGTCAAGAAAAACAAAAAAGCAGAACTCAGAGAACACTACAGCTCAGTGTGGGGCCAACGAGGGCTATGGTTTTCAATGCAAGAAAAAAAATGATCAAAGCACTCTCCATGTTGATGATATTGGGAGATTAGAAGAAGCTAAATTATGCCCCACAATGTTACTTCTAGAAGACAGTGAAATTGGAGGCTGCTAATATGTATATTTTCATTAAGCGGACAAATGGTAAAAAAAAAAAAAATTTTTAAGTGAAAGTGAAGTCGCTCAGTTGTGTCCAACTCTGTAACCCCACGGACTGTAGCCCACCAGGCTCCTCCATCCATGGAATTTTCCAGGCAAGAGTACTAGAGTGGGTTGCCATTTCCTTCGTCACTGGATCTTCCTGACCCAGGGAATGGACTCAGGTCTCCTGCATTGCAGACAGATGCTTTATCATCTGAGCCACCAGGGAAGCCTGGTGATTTTTTTTTTAATCAGCACGCTAAAAAGGTAGCCATCAGTGAAGCTGTACCTTAACCAATGATGCCAATTTAAGCAGACAGGGTATAGAGAGCACTGTGCGATACAGCGTTTGCCCAGATCAGTAAGCACTTAAATGTCATTCTTTTCCTTTCCTTTTGATGTTTACAGTCTCATAACACCTTTCTCTTCTTTGCCAAGATACATTCCAACAGAAGATGTTTACTGTTTGGACATGATTGTAGTCCAAATGCCATGATGCCAACAGCTTCTTTAGTTCATCCTGTTACATACCTCTGCCTCTCTTTAGTATGTACTATCTTCTCTTACTGGATTAACTACAGCAGCCCTTGAACTGCTTCCTTGCATCTAAATTTTTCTCATATTCACTCCACTATCTACACTGCTTTCCCCTACCCTGCCTTAGTTTTTCTAAAATATGTGTTTGGTCAGGTTATTTTCTTAATAAAACCTTTTCATGGCTCTCCAAGACCTTCAGCCCTAAAATTCGTATAAAACTGTGCATGACTGATGCTTGATCACCTCTCCCTGCTGTCATCTTTCACCACATCTGCTCTACTCACTCCTTACTCCAGCTTTAATGAACTTTGGTACAGCTGTCCAAAAGGCCATACTCTCTTGTCTCTGGGCCTTCACACATGCTGTGCAGACTATCTGAACTGCCGCTTTCTGTTACTCTTTGCCTCACTCTTATATGCTCTTCATTTCTTGGCTTAGGCATTCACTTCTCTGGATGGCTGGCTCTGGCTTCCCAAGACTGGTTTAGTCATGACTCGTGGGTGCCCTGAGGACTAAACACTCTGCATTTTATTTGCAAATTACCTCTTTCTCCCATTAAGGTAGATATCTTGAGTTCCTAAACTGTTTTGTTTCCCACTTTCTCCAGTACCCTGCTCAGAACTTGCATATAGTCTGCCTTCAACAAACGAATTCTAAATGAATCTGTATTCTCTTTTGCATGGAGCTTAGTATAATAATCTACATTTGCTAGATGATCCGTCTGTAACTAGGAGTGAAAGTCAAAGTGCAAGTCTCTCAGTGGTGTCCCACTCTCTGCGACTCCATGGACCTCACAGTCCATGGGATTCTCCAGGCCAGAATACTGGAGTGGGTAGCCTTTCCCTTCTCCAGGGGATCTTCCCAACTCAGGGATCGAACCCACGTCTCCCACATTTCAGGCAGATTCTTTACCAGCTGAGCCACAAGGGAAGTGGTACAGTAATTAAGATCAAGCACAACTGGTTGGCAGGATTTCTCTGTCCTCTGAGGTTCTTAAAGTCCATTAACTCTCAAGTAGTCATTTTTCCTCGTAGTAGACTTAAAAAATGGTAGGAAATTCTAGGAAATAGTACTTTCTTTGTAGATTACACTTACTAATCGCAAATAATAAATCAGGAAAACCACCTCTTGAGGCAACTAAATTTTGTTAACACCTCAGAAGGAGGAAACACTTATCTAAATGTTCTTCAGTAGGAGAACAGGGTGAATGCAAGAGAATCTGCTGCTGCTGCTAATGACAACTATTAATACTAACAGAACTTCTACGTGCCACACACTTACAACCATTGTATGTGTGTTAATTCAGGGGTTAATTCCAGGGCTACACAGCTAATGAATGAGTGGTAGATCTGGAACTGGAACTCAAGCAGCCTAACTCTAGAGCCTGTGTTCTGAATCATTATGACACATTGAACGTGCTACTTTCT
This sequence comes from Ovis canadensis, assembly GCF_042477335.2. Taxonomy (NCBI): domain Eukaryota; kingdom Metazoa; phylum Chordata; class Mammalia; order Artiodactyla; family Bovidae; genus Ovis; species Ovis canadensis. The sequence goes on from NC_091246.1 coordinate 153,902,892, forward strand.
ACATTATAGAAAAGAATCTCCAAAATGATAGAAATGTGCTCGAAATTTCTTTTCCAGAAGTAGGTCTATCCCCTTTGTGAACAAAACATAGAAAACCCAAACAAGTGTAAAAAAGCATATATTTTCTTTCAGTATAGCTAGTTGGCATACCTCTCAGCACATTAATCTTCTGAATTAATTTGTTCAAGCAATAAGAGTTACTATTTACAAAAAAAATTTTTTTGTTTAAACCTAAGATTTCTAAGGCTACTAGAAATCTAAGCTTAGAAAATTTAAAACTCAAGCTGCATGAAAGCACTTGTCATTCTGACACTATACTAAGAAACATGATCAGGTGAGCTAATTGTCTTTCTACTTTGTTTACTTCAAGGACACTTATCTCTAAATTTTAGATTTCTAAATTTTAAGAACAGGCTGTCCATTTGGACTACTTCTCAGTTTAATTATCTGGTATAAGACAAAAGAAAAAGATCTCACGGTTGTTTTAACTTATAGTTCTATATCCTCATCTCCTGATCCCCACTGAAATATGACCCTACTTCATGGACCAAATAGTACTTCTTCCTGAAGCCATAATTGCTTAAGCATACATTTCATCTTTATCCTTTCTCAAGGTTACTGTCATATGTGGATGAGAAGAAAAAAATTAAAAGAAAATTTATAATTCTACTAATTCAGCAATTTATGAATAATATCTGTTTCTTAAAAGTAAAAATCAAATTTTAACAAAAAATAAGACAGGGGACAATCATGTTAAATATACTCTTTCCAGCTATCTTATGCAAATCACATTAAAACAGTTACTTTCTATTTGTATTCAACGTAGTGTTCACCCTTAGAATAAACCTGAACAGGCAGGCATCTTCCTCAACCCATCTCCAAACATTTCTTTTTCTTTTTTCCCCCTTTGATCTACTCCTTTCAGAAGCATATTTGATATGGTGGTTTATTTGGAGTCAGAAAACTTCATTGGAGTTTGTAGCACAAAAGACCTAATATATTTCAAGAATAATGCTGTATTTATTATTTGTGACACAGTTAATATAAAATGTAAGAATATTGTTATGAGGCAGTTTTAGTGGGAAAGAAATTGAAGTTAAACACTCCAGTTGTTAAGTATTCCAGTTGACAGATACATACTCAGATTTAGACCTGTGTAACTCAAAAATGGTCAAAGTATTATGCCACTGATAATGGGTAGGTTCTCTGTGTAACAATGAATATGTCACCATTAAAATGTTTTGATGAGATGCTGATGTTCAAAGAGGCATGTTTATGATTTCTTAGGTACTACATCTCTACAGCTAGTAGATTTTAAATAAAGATAATTCTTTTACTTCAGAATGGTAGGAGTAAGCAAAAAGTAAATTTACACGATAAAACGATTTCTTAAATAGCCGAGCTATGAGTTTTAAGAAATGGGAAGTGGTCTTGAATTAAAGGGGTGTTAGCACTGCGGCAACATCTTTCAGATTGAAACCTGTACATCACATCTCTTCGGAACTGCATGCAGAATATCTCAAATCACAAGGGTAAAGGAGAATTTATCATTATAAATGATCAGTTCACCTTCCTTTTGTTTACAGAGGTGCCTGGTAGCCAAATTCAATCCTTGGTAATTTGCTATTCATACTTAACTACTGAAGCAAATACCAGGAAGTCTGTCTGGGGTTTTAGGGAAGGGTAGAGCTTTTAAAAACCATACCAAACTATATCTGTAAAACAGATATTCCTTTTGAGTTGTATTTTATACTAAACTTGCACTTTGTGCCTTCAACAGAACTGGACTAATAAAAGGTGAAATGTTCATTTCTTCATTCAAATTAGAAGAATGTATCTATGGTGTCCAACTAACTTCCAGGCAGAAGTTAAAACACAAATCTAATGTTATAATTTTATTTAGCTCATATATGATAGTGTAGCTTCTAGGTTATTTAGTAATATATATATCAATTAATTTTAATAAGATACCCAATAGCAAATGAAGATTTTGAGAGATATATCCTGTATTTATTTTTCCAAGGTAGGACTTCTTATTAAGAGGATTAGTAATTATGTCAATCAATTCAATCTGTACAGCGCCACACAAAATAGACAGGGAAGAGGCCAATAATTATAGAAATATTTTCACAATCAAAAAGAAATCAATTTCAACCAATAAAATTAACATTACTGTATATTAAATTAAACCTTACCAGTTGCAGTGGTTGGTACATTAAGTTTGCTTAAGTGGTCTTTTTGTGCTTTAGCTAGCAAGCATATTCTATGAAATTCTTCTTTCAGATCCCAGAAAGTCTTCTCTATATAGCTTCTAAAAATAAATCAACATTTTAAAATGTAAAGACTATATCTTCAAATTTTAGAAATCATGATTGAATTTACAAGCACCTTTGAATGTACCACAAAATAATTACTGAAAGGTTCAAGTTTAAAAATATCATTTTAAATTCCTAGATAATATTTCCTAAAACAACTTTAATATTTGGTGAGCCAGGCACAAAGTAAGTGATAAAGTTCTAATACATACATATGGCACAAACTAGCATGTCTCCTTATTCATATATTCCACTTATGCTGGCTGTCTCATTTTTACATTAGAAACTGCAATGTATTGACTTTTTGTCCTCTGTGGATATTTTAAACAGAAAAAACTTAATTTTTTATTTTTCACATTGAAAAGATTAAAGATCTATCCATATAAAATGATGTGGCCATAATACTTATTCTACTGAAATAGGAGAACTTCAGAGAATTCAGTTTTTAGAACCATCTCTGATATTAACTATATGACTTATTTACGTCATTTTAACATGGAGAAGCCTTGAGTTCATCTCTTCCAGTTTCAAAAGGCTGCTGTTTCTTACAATTGCTAAAAACTTAAATATGTAAATAAAAATGTATTTCAATATTTATAATTTGTAGAGTAGGCAAAGAAGGATACAGAACTACCTTTCATGGAATAAAGGAGTGCTAAGACTCCTTGGTGAAGTTTCTTTTCTTGGAGAGGAAACCTCTTGTCTTCTTACCTTAAAGATATAAAATGATTACCACTTTAAATTGCTTCCAAACTCAAATGAGAATGGATTAACAGAAAACAATGGAAAATTTATCTTCCTCACTGAAAAGTAAGTTTAGTTAGTTTTACATATATATATGTTTATATATATTACAGTGAAAGTGTTAGTCCCTCAGTCGTGTCCAACTCTTTGTGACCCCATGATTGCGGCCTGCCAGGTTCCTCTGTCCATGGGATTCTCCAGGCAAGAATACTGGAGTGAGCAGTCATTCCCTTCTCCAGGGGATCTTCCTGACCCACTGATTAAACCCTGGTCTCTTGCATTGCTGGCAGATTCTTTGTTTACTTCAAAGGTAAGGCATCAGGCAGGGAAGCCCCATATATATGTATATATTACAACAGATTTTTTAAAAATTAGAGCATTCAGTGGAAAATGGAAAATGAAAGCAGAAAAATAAGATGAAGTCATGAAGTATTTCTGGTAACTTCAAAACTATTTCCAGTATTGATAATTCAAGGAATTTCCTCAAATTCGTACCTTGATGAAATTGCTACTCTGATCACCAAGCATCTGACATGACTAGAAACTTTAGGGAAAAAATCCATGTGAGTTTACTTCTTTTCCATTATTGGCCTATACATCTAAACCAATGTCTTTGTATTTTGCTATAGATTCTTTGATGAGAAATGCAGCTGTATAAGAGGAATAAAGAAAACCAAGTTACAGCTCTTTAGCATTTAACAAGCATTTTTAAAGACAGTGCAATTATGAATTTAAGCTCCTTTAACACAAGTTCTTGCCACCACCCTGTGGCTTCCACTGGTATTACACTTATCCTGACACAGAAGTCAGCAGTAAAGAACATGCAGTAATCTACTGCATAATTTAGATTTTTAAAAATCTTCAATCACACCTAGAGAACTTTGTGTACCTTTTAAAACTACAAATTGATCAATTCAAGTATTTGAAAAAATCTTAATATTATTCAGTTATTTATAATTTGGCCAAACTGCATGGGATCTTATTTAAGTTCAAATTCAAACCAGTATTTTGTATTAAGTGCCTTTTCAGATTTTATTGAATTAAGGGTATTGTAGCTATTACTAACATGGATAATTTTACTTCATTGCTTACCACCTGAGTACATCTCCCTTATAACCTTACTTTCCAATAGGTTCTTTCAATTTCTTAAGAGTATTGTTTGTTCTTTAGGGAAAAATCTGATTCTAGTTTGTTTTTCTTAAAATTCATATCTTCTCCAATTTCTTCAGTTTATTGTTCTACTTTTCCAGCTTTTCCTAAATACTAGTGTTTGCTTAACATCTCTAAAATAGTGTTATTAGTTTATAGTAAGTAGTAAAATATGATCTTGGCAACACAAACATATGCGATTTTATATATTATGTTTTCATACTGAGATAAAACAAAGATCATCTGTTGATGCATATTTTTTGTCTGCAATATTTAGGCCATTTCTTCTTCTGGATTAAAACTGCTTTGCTGAGCTTTATGGCTTCCCAGGTGGCTCAGTGGGTAACGAAGCCACCTGCAAAGCTAGAGATGCAGGAGAATGGATTTGATCCCTGGGTCAGGAAATCCCCTGAAGAAGGGCGCTGCAACCCCTCCAGTATTCTTGCCTGGAGAATCCCAGGGACGAAGGAGCCTAGTGGGATACTGTCCAGAGTCGGACATAACTGAAGTGACTAAGCATGCATGCATGCACACACTGAGCTTTACAAAGCAGTCATATAAAAGACATTTTCACATTCACAGTTTGTTTTTAAAAGTGGTAGACAAGGTTTTTCTTTAGTGTTATGTGCAATTAGAACACTCAGTAGATTTTAGTGTGGAAGAGGCAAAAAGGCAACATTTTAAAGCTAACCAATCATGTCAGGACACTACAAGAATAAAAACTTAAAAGGTTATATTAAATCTATAGTAACAAAATAGAGAAGAGGTAATATTAAGAGAACAGAAACCTCTGACAATTTAAATAATAAAAAAGGTGACTAAACTGACTAATAATCTCCTTTTAAAATTTAGTATCTGAAATACTCAACATGGGAAAAAACCTCTCTTAGGAGCTAGAAATAACCAAAGAGAAGTAACTCCTATGATTTTAGCCTGAAAATGAAGATAGTTAAAGAAAACAGTGAAGACTATTCCAGTTTTCAAAGTATACTGATTCAGACATAAAGTAGGAACGATTACTTCTGAAACTGCCTGAAGACTAATGGGGTGGGGGTGGGGAGAAAGAGGTGAAGAAAAGGGTAGGAAAAGAACGATGAATTTTTGTTTGGCTTGCCAAATAACTCATGTCGACTTACTTCTGAATTTATCTGGAAAAGGTTCCTGGGTTGTACTGGCAGGGGGTAAAGGAAGACAGACTTACTGAGGAATCTCTGAAGCATCTAAATTAGGGACTTCAAGCTTTTTTGGAGTTAGGAATGGCTCTACTTACTATTATTTCTGTTACTATTGATATATTTCAAATGAAATTTTTATGTCACACATCCCAAGAGAAAATTCAAGAGATCTTAATATGCCAGTTAAAACGAACAAAGGAAAGTAATTCTCTGACATTTTGATGGGTAGAGAAAGTTAATGTTATTTTCCACTGTAGCAATCAAATGCAATTTTCTGAAAAAGATTATCTATTTTCTCATAGGATTTAAGATTAGTATAGTTAATAGCAACTCAGAAGCTCAGAATTTCTTTTAAATGGTAAAATTATCTTACCTAATGAAGACTACTCAGTTTGTGAGCATTTCAGACAGTAAGTAAACATTAGAAAAGATAACTAATATTTTGCTATTTTCAAATATTATCCAGGTGGGTCCTGTACTGCAGGAAGTTGAAGTTACTACAACTTTAGATAAGGAAGCAAGAAAACTCTGAACGTTATATTTTAGGAGATTTTAACATGAAATCATTCAACAAATGAATTTATTTCGAGGTACTAAAACTTAAAATACTTAACATTATAAACTGTTCCAAGTACTAGTTTGGAAATGGCGAACTTGTGGAATGAATACTGAAATAAGAGTTTTACACGTCGTACTTTTCATTTACACTTCCAGTATGGCACTGGATAAGTCATTCAACTAAATCATTAAGATAAACCCATTTGAAACAGTTGGAAGACGTTGTGAAATGATTCCTTAAATTTCCTCTTATGTAAATTGGGAGAATTTGTTTTAGTGTAAATCAATTTAGGTTTCTCATAGATGAGTAGTATATATAAAAAAATGTTCTGTTCAAGACCTAGTTAAACATGCAAAGATATTTAAGGAGAAAAATGAAAAAGTGCTAATATTTCATTAGTCCAAAACCTTCTTATTCTTAATGCATATGCTAACGGCAAATATTTTTGTGTTGGAATCCAAGATTTGTCACACATCAACATTTCAAAGAAAGAAATGTATATCTCCCCCAATGCCTGCCTTTTTAATATCTGGCACTAAAAGTATTTTGTTCTTTTTATAAATCAATGTAAAAAATATAGAAATGATTCACAATAGCAAACATATGAATTCAATCTCTGTGTCAATTGATGATGGATGAGTAGTGAAAGAAAACGTGGTATATATGCAACAGAAGATTGTGTGTGTATACACACACACACACACACACACATATTTTAAGGCTGAAGACATCAGCTTTAAAAAGGAAGAAAATTCTGTCATTTGAGACAATATGGATAAATCTAGAGGACATTATGTTATGTGGAATAAGACAGGCACAGAAAAACAAATATAGCACAATCTCGCTTATATGTGAAATCTAAAAAAGTCAAACTCATACAAGCAGTGTAGAACAGTGGCTGCCAGGGTTTGGGGGAAAGTAGGGGGGAGATGTTGAGTACAAAGTTTAAGTCATGCAAGATGGATCAATTCTGGAGATCTAAAGCAGAGTATGACAACTGCAGTTAATATTACTATACTGTATACTTGAAATCTGCTAAGAGTATAAATCTTAAATGTTTTCACCACAATAAAAAATAAAAATAATTAATGAAGTGATAGATATGTTAATTAGCTTGACTGTGGTGATCATCTCATAATGTATACATATATCAAAACATATTACACATTGTAAATATATATAATTTTCATTTGTCAATTTATACCTCCAAAAAGCTAAGGGAGAAGAAGAATTGCAGAAAACAACTTTAATCAGAATTATTAGTTGACTTTATTAGTTTTTCTTAAAAATCATTAGTTTTTAAAAATTTTGAACAACTAAAGTCAGCAAAATTAAACTGAGTTATTTCAAATTCTTCAATACTTTTAGGGTATATTCTCTCATGCGGAAGGAATCTTAACTTTACGAGGCTAATACTGAATAAAGGTAGTAAGTCTTCAATGATATGTATTTGAACTATAGCAAGGAATATCACTTTATTCTAGGATTCATATCAAAGATTCTCTCTAAATTTAGCTGAGATCCTTTAGTGCAAAAGGAATATTTATTTTCCAGTATCTCAGGCCACTGAGTGTAGGCTATATTTGATTTTACTTCTGAGATTATGCTTTTAAAACAGAAAAGAGACCTATGTTTTTACTTGGAACCAATATCAACCAAGAAGTCAAGGTGAGATGGGATGGATCAGTAAAGGGAATATAAACTGTGGAATAGTTACAAGCACTAGCTTAATAAAATTTACTACAGAAAAAGAAAAATGAGCAATGGAAAAAGAAACTGAAAATAAGGATTCAGTTATCACTTAGATTTCTGAAACTAAGAATGAAATGTTAAAGGAGAAACTGAGGTTGCATTTATTAGTTTAGATATACTGAGACAAAAATGGACTGAGAAAGGGAAGAGCTTAAAGTAGAAATTAGGAACAAAAAAGTTACAAGAGATTTGATAAGAATATAAAAGCATATTAAAAGTTTGAAGACAAAATATAATTTTAAAAAATACATAGAAATTGTGTTTCTAAGAACTTATGGCCATGTGAAATCTATGGTTCTCTCACTCTCAGTAGCATTACTGAAAATCTAGAAAAGCAAGAGGAGCACAAATTCTAGGAGCCTTATTGGTTCTGCATGATGCAATGCGCTAGGCAGATCCACTGCCAGTGCAGGAACAATTCCAGGGCAAGATGGGATCCATCCCAGAGTTCTGAAGGAAGTGACAAGAAAATACACAATATAAAAATAATATTAAATATCCCAATTATTCCCAAGTGCTTCATAGGGTTCTGGTTTAATGTTAATACCCCCAAACTACTATCAACTCAATGTTACAATAAAACATCAGAAAAAGTTGTCTTGCTGAATTTTCTTGACAAATAATTATATCTAATTGTGGGAATGCCTTTTTATGTGGAACGTAAAATAAATGATTAATTTTAAAAAGTAAGGTTTCCCATACTTCCCTCACCCCTTTGCTGAACACTACATTTAAAACAAAATAATCTGGGAAAATTCTTTTCATTAACTACTCATTTTATGTTTTATCATTACCATGGTGAACAGAGAATATCTTCATGAAAACAGCTGTTATTTAAGCAACTTGCATATATTATTTAACTTAATCCACATAATCTTGTGAATTGTTATTTAGTCACTAAGTCGTGTCTGACTTTGCAACCCAATGGACTGTGGTCCACCAGTTTCCTCTGACCATGGGATTTTCCAGGCAAGAATCCTGGAGTAGGTTGGCCACTTCCTTCTGCGAGGGATCTTCCCAGGAATTGAACCTGCATCTCTTATGGCAGATGGATTTTTTACCACTGAGCCACAGAGGAAGCTCAATCTTATGTATTAAGTATTAATACTTGAATTCAATTTTAACACTTGCTAGAGGCTTTGCTAGAGGCCTCCCTGGTGGCAGAAGATGCAGGTTCGATCCCTGTGTCCAGAACATCCCCTGGAGAAAGAAACGGCAAGCCACTCTAGTATTCTTGCCTGGGAAATCCCATGGACAAAGGAGCCTGGCGGGCTACAGTCTATGGAGTTGCAGAGAGTCGTACATGACTTAGTGACTAAACAACAACAGTTACTAAGGCTTTGGAAAGGTCAAATAATTTGTCTACTGTCTAGTAGAAAGTAAGTGAAGTCGCTCAGTTTTGTCCAACTCTTTGCGACCCCATGGACTGTAGCCCACCAGGCTTCTCTGTCCATGGTATTCTCCAGGCAAGAATCCTGGAGTGGGTTTACAATTGAAATCCATGTCTTACTGCCCCAGGCTTCGAACTTCTTGGTTTATAGGTCCTAATTGCTAGAGAAGTAAAATATTAAGGTTATCTAACCTGAAGAAGGGAAAGGCTACCCACTCCAGTATTCTGGCCTGGAGAATTCCATGGACTATATATAGTCCATGGGGTCACAAACAGTTGAACATTACTGAGCGACTTTCACTTCACTTCATCTAGCATGGTGAGGAAGATGGATAACACTTACACATTGCATCAGTGGAAACTAATTTTAAGATTCTAAAACTTGTCTGTCATATAACAAATATAGTTCTCAGTGAAGCATAGTTATAAGCCAAGTTTTGATGTTTAAATATTACCTGGGGGAAGAAACTTTTGGTATGGCCTTTTTTTTTCTGCTCAAGAATGTCAAGAAGAAATTTAAACCCCCAAATCACCTGGATAGATTTACTGAAGCTTTACAAACCAGTTCATGTATTCTCAGAAGCAATTTGGCAAGTTTCTTAACCAAAATTTCAGTGTGTTTCTCAACCTTGTCATTAAAAGCTAACCATCTGACAACACATAACTGGAGTACCTTACTGTTAATTCTTCTTTCAAAACCTTACTTCTCTACCTGCCTTCCTAAATACCTAATAGACAAATGGACATAGTTATAGTAGCTGACTGAAAATCCCTGTCTGATCATCTCAGTTGGTACATTATCTCATGATTGATATATGTTCCCTTGAAACTGGGTGATATTTTCTTGACTCACCATATGTTGAAAAATTTTGGACTATACCCTAAACACTGTGAATATTACATTGGGGAGACATTATTTTATGGTGCCAAAGGGTGTTGATGTTTTTGTTTTTGCCAGGTAATTAGATTGTTTAGACGCAGACTCCATACTGTCACTCCTCTGAAGAGCTGCAGCTCAGACCTCAGCTCATTCCTTTATGCTTTACCTGCAAATTGCTTTCAGTGTGCCCACACATCCTTGGGTTTGGGGAGATCCAGAGACTTAGGCTTAGTTTAAACACAGAACTTTGAGTTCATTTTCTCTGGCTCTCTCCTCTGTGGGGCTTCTTTCCTCTCTGGTGACAGTTGTTATTCTGGGCTCAATTTCCTTTCTGGTTCTTGCAGCCAGGATGGTGGTAAGCTTTCATTTGGAATTTTAGCCACTAGAACTGTGGCCACCCTCAAGGCAAAACCAAAGAAAACTTGTGAATTTACTCTGAGCCAATTATATGCTCCACATTTTGACTCCTCTCCAAAATATGCAAAGTTCATATCCAAAGTCCTCAGATAATTGTTTTGTTTGTATGTTGCACAGTTACTACTGTTATCTGTAGAGGACTGGTTTGCTCAGTACTCATTCCTCACTGTAACATAAGCTGAACTTCCAAACTCAATTTTCTTTTGTTAACCCCTCCATTCTTTTGAGGATTCACCATGGTTTTCTAGAGATGTCTTCATCACCAATCCAATGACCTTTCCTAAAGTTCACCTTCTGCTTAATGCTCACTTGACAGTTTTTCACTGTAGTGAGCAGCTTTTCTTTCTTGATATTTTTTGGCTACCAGTATAAATATTTAGGTTTTCTTAAGTTCTGGTGTTTTCACTGGTCCTTATTCTTCCAAGACTAAAAATGAGGGTATTCTCTAAGATTAAGAAATGAGGGTACACTGTTCTTCCCTTATTATCCACCTTTCTTATTATTCATTCTCATGTTACGTCTATCGAGTATTTCTTTCTTTTTTTTTTTTTTTTTGAGTATTTATTTCTTAAAGTCTATCTTCAGGTTCACTGTATCTCTTGATAGCCACTCTCAATTTTCTTTGAATCCAATATATTTTTACCTATTCTGTTCCCTATTGTAGAGCACCACATTTTAACATATAATGTAATGACCATTTTCTTAAATCTGATTTACACTGCTAATCTTCATTTTCCTTTATTAATATAAGGCCATTCTCCTTAGCATCAAAAAACCTTAGAGAAAGATAAAACCTTAAGGAAACTGAGATTAGGCCTTCCTGGAATAGTAAAATTCAAAACAAAACTAGAGGTCTGATAAAGTGCTACCAACTTTTTATTTTGCCAAGAAAAAGCTTAGTAAAAACAACTAACTATAAAGATCTATTATCTTTTTCATATAAATGAGAAATTGAGGGACTTCCCTGGTGGTCCAGTGTCTAAGACTCTGCACTCCCTAAGAAGGAGGCCTGGGTTTGATCCCCGGTCAGGGAAGAAGATTCCATACGTTGCAAATAAGAGTTCACATGCCGCAACTAAAGATACCACATGCTGTAAATGAAGACCAAAGATCCTGCGTGCCACAACTAAGACCTGGTGTAACCAAATAAAAAAATGGACATTTATCAAAAAAGTAGAAGGGAGAGTTTTAGATTTAGCTTTACCAAAAAGTTTTCACTCTGTCCTCAGGACAAGATAAGAAACAAGAGCTGGGACAAGAACAGGGATTTTGTGACTGCAACATGGGAAAAGAGGAGGAGAAGAGAAGATTCAGTGAGCAGCATCAAGAAAGAAAGCAAGATTTACTGTGGCAACTGACCATCCAGCAGGGATACATCCTAAATTACACTTTCAGGGAATCTGGACAAGTCAGTGACCCCTTGCAGCATTATTTGGATGAAATGTAGAAGGAGACATGCTGCCTTAATGTTAAATAGTGAAGAGCAATTACAGGTAGAAACAGCAGTGGGTAAACCCATCCAATATGGAATATAAAAATCACTACTGATAAACAAAAGAGGAGAGAGAAAACAAAAGATAGCCACCTCAGAATTATTTGGCTTTCCAAAAGGAACTTATCAGAGAAGGAGAAAAACAAATCACATTTAATGGCTTAGAGAATGCCCAGGAACTAATTTACAATAGTTTTGTTAGGATTCTAAGATCTTTCTCTCTATTTTAGAGCAAAGTATCAAGTGCATGGAAAGATGTTTAATTGGCAAAGAAAAAAAAATCTTTCAGGGAAAAAGTCAGCTTGCATAACAGGGCAAGAGTGCCTTAAGTAAGCAACAGACACTGAAAGAGCATAACATATTAGGTACAAATGATAAATTAGCTGTGCCCTCCCCATCTCTTTCCCATCAAATTCTAGCAATATCTTAAAGAAGACTACAAATTCAATAAGAGTTGTTAAAGTAGCAACTTTCCCGGTGGTCCAGTGGTTAAGATGCCATGCTTCCACTGCAGGCCACAGAGGTTCAATCCCTGCCTCGGTCAAGATAAATTAGGGATGAACAGAGTACAGTAACTCTGTGTTGTGGACTCTGGAGAAGAATAGAGAAAAGAAAAATGGGAAATGTAAGAAAGCATACAGAAGGGGGAAATAAGGGGAGAAAAGCCACATTTGAGATATTTAAATTTGCTTAGAAGTTAGAGAAAAAGATTTAAAAAATAATACGCCACGTCTCATTATCTTCTCCCCTCAAAATTTATTTCCAGTATAACAACAAAGCAAAACCTAGCGGTCTGGCACCGATGCTTGGCTCCCCCATGTTGTTCTTTTCTTGTTTTTCTGGCTGAATTCCCACCTGGAGCGTGGAGGCTCACCGAGTCTACTTATTTGCCCTGGCTTCTAAGACCCACGTGAGAGGGAGCCCAAGGTGGGGGGTGGGGGGGTGGGGCACCCTCCGCTATTCAAGTGGGCGCTGATGGCCTATGTAGACGGTGCAAGTTCCTTGTCTTGGAACTTAATTGGTTTTCCACGTAAACCAAGTTATTCAGCCCCTTTTCTCCACTAATTTTCCTACTACACTATTCTTTCCTAATCTCTCTTTATATTTCTAACTAAGTAAGTTTTTCCTCGCCAAAAAAAGCAAAATCTAAAATTACATATTAAATTAAAAACCAGTGACTCACCAAGATTAATATAGAGAGATCTGTTGTGTTTCTTTACATTAACAATAAAGTATCAGAACTGGAAAGTATCAATAAAAGAATAATCTTTTAAAATCACATCACAAAATAAATAAAACACTTAGAAATAAACCTGATCAAGGAGGTGAAAGACATATTCTGAGAAAAAAAAAACATTAATAAAGGAAACAGCAGATGATTCAAGGAAACGGAAAGACATTCTATGCTTTTGGATTGGAAGAATTAATATTGTTTAAATGGCTGTACTACTCAAAGTAATCTATAAATTTAATGTGATCCTTATCAAATTACCCATGACATTTTTCACAGAACTAGAACAAATAAGCCTAAAATTTATACAGAACCCTAAAAAACCCAGAATTGCCAAAGCAATCATAAGGAAAAAGAACAAAGCTGGAGGTATAACGCTCCTAGATTTCAGACAATACTACAAAGCTGTAGTAATTAAAACAGCACTGTACTGGAACAAACATATGGATCAACGGAACAGAGCAGAGAGCCCAGAAATAAACTCACACACCTACAGTCAGTTCATCTTTGAGAAAAGAGGCAAGAATATACAATGCAGAAAAAACAGTTTCTTCAGCAATTAGTTATTGGGAAAGACAGAAATCTATTGTTAGAACACACCCTCACAACATACACAAAAATAAAATGGCTTAAAGACTTAAATGTAAGACATGACCCCATAAAGCTCCTAGAAGAGAACATAGGTAAAACATTCTTTAACATAAATCGTACCAATGTTTTCTTTGGTCAGTCTCCCAAAAACAAACAAATGGGGTCTAATCAAACTTATAAGATTTTGCATAGCAAAAGAAAGTATAAACAAAAGGAAAAGATAACCTACAGAATGGAAGAAAATATTTGCAAATGATGTGACTAACAAGAGCTTAATTTCCAAAATATACAAACAGCTGACACAACTCATTAACAGAAAGAAAAAAAAAAAACCCCAATCAAAATATGGGCAGAAATATATATGGAATTTAGAAAGATGGTAACGATGATCCTATATGCAAGACAGCAAAAGAGACACAGATGTGAAGATGAGACTTTTGGACTCTATGGGAGAAGGCGAGGGTGGGATGATCTGAGAGAGTAGCAATGAAGCATGTGTATTATCGTATGTGAAAGAGATCGCCAGTCCAGGTTTGATGCATGAGGCAGGGTGCTCAGGGCTGGTGCACTGGGATGACCCAGAGGGATGGGATGGGGAGGGAGGGTTCAGGATGGGGAACACATGTACACCCATGGCTGATTCATGTGAATGTATGGCAAAAATCACCACAATACTGTAAAGTAATCAGCCTCCAATTAAATATATATATATGGGCAGAAGACCTAAATAGACATTTCTCCAAAGAAGATGTAAGACTGCCAATAGGCACATGAAAAGATGCTCAACATCATTAATCATTAGATAAATGCAAATCAAAACTACAGTGAGGTACCACCTCACACTGGTCAGAATCAGTTCAGTTTAGTTGCTCAATTGTGTCCAACTCTCTGCGACCCCATGGACTGCAGCACGCCAGGCTTCCCTGCCCATCACCAACTCCCAGAGCTTGCTCAAACTCATGTCCATCAAGTCAGTGATGCCACCCAATCATCTCATCCTCTGTTGTCCCCTTTTCTTCCTGCCTTCAATCTTTCCCAGCATCAGGGTCTTTTCTAATGAATCAGTTCTTCAATTTTTACAACAGAATTTCAATGTAAATATTAAAATGATTTGGATATCCATTTTTTTTCTTAGAGCTTGTGAAATATTTATTATGACACTTTGGGAAAACTTTAAAGAATAAACTTGTTGAAAGCAACCTTCTAATTTTTATTCTACCAGAAAGTTTATAAACAAAAACTAATCATCAAATAAAGTAATATAGAAGTGTTACATATAAAAAGAAGGCATATTTGATCTAATCTCTAAAAATAAAACCAGGGGGAATGGAACATTTGCTCTGAGAAGGCAAGTTACTATACACAAACACGTTTTCTCCAACTCTTTGTAATCCCTAGGCTAGGCTGCAATGTGCCATTGTATAGTGGGCATTTCTATCTAATAAATTATGAATCAAGCCTTAATAGAATAAGGGTAAGAAGTCATATTTTTTTTAAAGTTTCCTCTCTCAGGAAAGGTATGGTGTATTTGGCGATGTAAATTTATATTTTATTTTGTCATGGAAATCACTTGATAGTTACCTATCTTGACTAATGGTCTAATTTCTGTTTAAATAATAAAACAATATTTATCATATACCTGTATATAATAACTTTTATTTTAAAGCATTTACTATATATATAAAACCAAGCACCTGATAATATATAGCAACCTAGCCAACCAATAAATCTATTTTAAGAGACTTACAACAGAGAAAGTATCTACAGTGGTGAAAGAAGCTATGGGGGCTTGAAACTCAGATGGAAATCTCAAAGTGAGAATTGCACTTGAAGTCCAGAGTATATGAGATATGAACAATTCAAGGATGGAAACCTCCCAAGGCCATCCAAGACCTAGACTTGTGAGGCAAAGATTTTATAAGCTACAGTGCCTGCCAAAATTGTCACACATAAATGGAGGAACACACCATGGGTAAATGTCTCTCACTGAAGAACTATCTACAGAATAAAGAAACAAAAAGAAGCACTATCCTCTGAAGTCATGATTATGTCATTTAAAAAAGTTTATAGTAAATGAAATTGGTTTTTCAAAACCCTCAGTTTTAGCTTTCCATTTATTTTATGTTGCCCATAGTAGCCTGGAATAATATTAGTCCTTGCCTAGAAATTATTCTTTCTCCATTAAAATACTGTACAAAACTTAAGTTTACATGTCTATGCATATAATATTAAGATATAAGCAAGTTAAGAATTTGTTTTTTTCCCTCCTAAACTAAATGTTGAGTGCCTGATCAAGCCTACCTTTAGCTCACTGGGAATATTTATTTCTAAATTAAGGTTCTATATATTTATCTATATATTTATCTTCCCTTGTGGCTCAGCTGGTAAAGAATCTGCCTGCAATGCAGGAGACCTGGACTCACTATCTGGGTTGGGAAGATCCCCTGGAAAAGGGAAAGGCTACCCATTCCAGTATTCTGGCTGGGAGAATTCCATGGACTATGTATAGCCCATGGGGTTGCAAAGAGTTAGACACCACTGAGCGACTTTCACACATACTTATCTGTACCATAAAATGATAATTTGGATTTCATTCTGTCATGTAATTAGGGTTTCATATTGTCTTATAATTTGCTTGTTATTACTATGGATCTGCAAATCTCTGTTTCCCCAACTAGGTTGTAGCTCCTTAAAAGAGGCAAATCTTACCTCCTTTTTTTTTTTTTTTTGTATTCTTATCAAAGACTAGCAAGACTGGGAAAATAGAAGGGAGTTCAATAAATACTTCTTGTCTAAGTGATTGACAAGTGAATTTTTAGACATCAGTTTTCTTCAAACATGTCATAGCTTCTATATATACTTGCAATTGCCAGGTACAGCATATCTTATTTCCTTAATGTTAGCTCTGATGGCAGCTCCACAGCTCCATCACTGTTTTACTATTCTGAACCTACAAAATTTTTCCTGCTCCTCAAAGCTACCATATATTTGCTGATCTAATCACAATGATTGTTACATTAGAAATTTGCCAAGTGTCTAACTAGCATCTTTCAGCAACAACTGTGTTCTTTGTATTTTTAAACTTTTGTTTAAATACCTCAGATGAAAAAAAGATGCATAAAGAATAAATTATATAAAATCAGAAACAAAGCATAAAAACAGCTCTTTATACACATGAATGCATGGTCTCTAATTAGTTCAAAGTTCAAATAAACTCATATAATATCTACTTTGTATCCTGGATCCTAGACCATTCAATAATGTCTATTTGGTTATTAAATCAGGACTTTAAGTCAGAGGGCAGTTTAGAGGTACTGAATGAATGAGTGAAAAAATTTACTAATATTGCTAAATTCTTTTATTATTTTACCTTATTGCTCTCTATATATTGTGTCAAAACACTCTAGACTTTTATATAACTTACACACACACACACACACAAATGGAAAAGAAAGATGACAAAATTTTTTGACACACCCTATACACCTAGGATAACATTTAGTTTGACAACTGAAGTGGTTCCTAAAGCACTGTTTCAGAAAATTTTGTTTTCAAGATCATAAAAATGACCCAGGGGATTTTTCTGGGAGTCCAGTGATTAGGAAATCTGTGTTTTCACTGCGCTTGGCCTGGGTTCGAGTCCTGGTCAGGGAACTAAGATCCCACAAGCCATGTGGTGCAGCCAAAAAAACCCCCAGTATATTACCATCCTAGCTTTTTTTTACAAAAGTAAATTAAACAATGCCAATTTGTATTTACATTAAAATACAAAATTTGCTAAATAATAACTGCCATCATGACATGTTACTATGTCTGACAATGGTGTCCTGCAAACAACTGTAGTCTTTGCCAAGAATAAGTATATGTATTTGTGAGTGATTTGATTCTTTACAATTTTTAATTTTCACAGTAATAAAATGCAAGTTCCTTGGTTCTCTAAAGCACTGCTCAGCTAATCTCCCCTGGAAAGTCTATATTCATATTAGAATTTTTGAAACTACTCTCAAGATAAATAAGCTATGATATTTCTTTCCTCTGAGATGAATAATAATAGAATTCACGAAGTCAAATTCATTATTAAATTCTGCCAGATTCCTCTGCCTTTCATTCATATTTATCACATGGTAAATGAAGCACTGTTCTGTCCCCCACACACCCTTGACCTTTTTGGTACCCTCTTCTGTACACCACCATCTACAATCCCTGTAATACTTTTAAATACAGTAGGTCTACAAAAACTTTGATAATATTTTTTTTTTCAAGAGGAAGAACTTATTTTCTTATTTCTGGAGCACTTAGTGATTCATTCCTAATAAGAAGAATAAAGGACTGTGAAGAAAGCTGAGTGCCGAAGAACTGATGCTTTTGAACTGTGGTGCTGGAGAAGACTATGAGAGTCCCTTGGACTGCGAGGAGATCCAACCAGTCCATTCTGAAGGAGATCAGTCCTGGGTGTTCTTTGGAGGGAATGATGCTGAAGCTGAAACTCCAGTACTTTGGCCACCTCATGCGAAGAGTTGACTCACTGGATAAGACTCTGATGCTGGGAGGGATTGGGGGCAGGAGGAGAAGGGGATGACAGAGGATGAGATGGCTGGATGGGATCACTGACTCAATGAACGCAAGTCTGAGTGAACTCCGGGAGTTGGTGATGGACAGAGAGGCCTGGCGTGCTGTGATTCATGGGGTCGCAAAGAGTTGGACAAGACTGAGCGACTGAACTGAACTGAACTGAACTGAACTGAAAGGCGTGATTTTAGAGACTAGATTTTAGAAAGCACTGTGGCCTCCTCCTTGCTATCTTGTATCTCCTCCTTTCTTAGTCTGAGTAAAATACCTGTCAGTGTGAGGAGAGGCCTGTGTGGCCAGACCTCTTGTCAACAGCCATCTTGAAAGTGGATCCTCCACCCACAGTAAAGCCTTCAGATGACTGGAAGGCCTTGGCCACATCTTGACTTCAATAACATGGGATCCTGAACCAGTACCACCCAGCTAAGTCATTCCTGAATTTCTGATTCACAGGAAGTGATAGCTGTTGCTAAGTACTAGGGTAAATCTGAGGTGGTTTGTTAGAAAACATCTATTTCTGCTTTATTGACTATGCCAAAGCCTTTGACTGTGTGGATCACAATAAACTGTAGAAAATTCTGAAAGAGATGGGAATACCAGACCACCTGACCTGCCTCTTCAGAAATCTGTATGCAGGTCAGGAAGCAACAGTTAAAACTGGACATGGAACAACAGACTGGTTCCAAACAGGAAAAGGAGTACGTCAAGGCTGTATATTGTCACCCTGCTTATTTAACTTCTATGCTGAGTACATCATGAGAAACGCTGGACTGGAAGAAACACAAGCTGGAATCAAGATTGCCGGGAAAAATATCAATAACCTCAGATATGCAGATGACACCACCCCTATGGCAGAAAATGAAGAGGAGCTAAAAAGCCTCTTGATGAAAGTGAAAGAGGAGAGCGAAAAAGTTGGCTTAAAGATCAACATTCAGAAAACGAAGGTCATGATATCCGGTCCCATCACTTCACGGGAAACAGATGGAGAAACAGTGGAAACAGTGTCAGACTTTATTTTTGGGGGCTCCAAACTCACTGCAGATGGTGACTGCAGCCATGAAATTAAAAGACGGTTACTCCTTGGCAGAAAAGTTATGACCAACCTAGGTAGCATATTCAAAAGCAGAGACATTACTTTGCCAACAAAGGTCCGTCTAGTCAAGGCTATGGTTTTTCCTGTGGTCATGTATGGATGTGAGAGTTGGACTGTGAAGGAGGCTGAGTGCCGAAGAATTGATGCTTTTGAACTGTGGTGTTGGAGAAGACTCTTGAGAGTCCCTTGGACTGCGAGGAGATCCAACCAGTCCATTCTGAAGATCAACCTTGGGATTTCTTTGGAAGGAATGATGCTAAAGCTGAAAGTCCAGCACTTTGGCCACCTCATGCGAAGAGTTGACTCACTGGAAAAGACTCTGATGCTGGGAGGGATTGGGGGCAGGAGGAGAAGGGGACAACAAGGACGAGATGGCTGGATGGCATCACAGACTCGATGGACGTGAGTATGAGTGAACTCCGGGAGATGGTGATGGACAGGGAGGCCTGGTGTGCTGCGATTTATGGGGTAGCAAAGAGTTGGACACGACTGAGTGACTGAACTGAACTGAACTTGTTATATGATAGATAATATAATGAATTCTATCTCATCAAGAAACACTGTACAAACTACTGTGGTGAACAAGAAGTGAAACTCAGGTTTTTCTTTACACTGAGGACTTCTCCCCTAATGTCTCTAAACTGTAAACAGAATACTAAGGGTCATTCAATGATACAGGTTCTGCTATCTTGACTCTTCATATCCTTTTAGAAATCAAAGGATTCTTGCATGTTCTTTGTGTAAAAAAAGTGAAAGTGTTAGTCCCTCAGTCATGTCTGATTTTTTGTGACCCCATGGACTTGTGGCTGTCAGGCTCCTTGTGCAGGATTACATAGAACAGAGACTGAACTATAAATTTCCTATTTCTCAAATACAATTTTCTAAAAGGGCCTCTTTTCCCTTCACTCTGTCTCATTCTCCAAGGCAGCCATAGTTGACATTTACTATAATGTCCAGAGATCTTTCCCTTTTCAAATACCATAACCAAACCCTAAACAAGATAAATATTCCTCAAAACTACCCACCAAATAGGAGGAGGAAAGGGCTGTGAGTGGTTAGTAGCAGCTTCCTTCTGTTACTGGTTCAAAACATTTCTGTTAAGTCACTAATTCATTAGAGACTTGGCCAACTGATTGGGAATGAAATCAATTAGAGTTTTTTATAACACAGAGGACTATATTCAGTATGATAAACCATAATGGAAAAGAATATACAGAAAAGAATGTTTATAGTATATGTATAACTTTGCTGTACAGTAGAAATTAACACAACACTGTAAATCAACTATACTTCAATTAAAAAAAAACAAAATTAATTAGTGTTTGAGAAGGGGATAAACATAAAGTCATATTGAAAACAGGAAAAAAATCGTACCACTATCTTAGCCATTTCTGAATACTACCTGCTAGGTTTTATCTTGTGTATACATGCATACTTTTATAAAACTGTAAACAATATGGAATTTTTTCATTTTGAAAAAATCTTAAATGTATCCATACCATTTAAAGTTTTTAAGAAAGAATTTCATTTGTATTAGCGAAAAGTATATTTAATTATAACTTAATAAGCATAGACCAACATATATGCCAATGGAAAAGATTTTAATTTCAACTGGCCAGTATTCTTCTAAATTAGGTCTAAGGTTTTACAATGAATATATATCTAGCTCTTAAATAGTCATAAATCCAATTTATTCATTCCTTTAGAATATATTTGTTCCCTTTAATCCTTTATGTTTAGTGCTTATTAGCACTTTGGCTCTAGATACATAAAAGGAGATGAGAAAACTGAAATGGAAATCATTAATTTTTATTATAGTACAAAAAGACTGAGTTGAAGAGCTATTCAAAGTATTTAATACATGTATGTGCTCAGTCACTCAGTAGTGTCCGACTCTTTGCGACCCCATGGACTGTGGCTTGCCAGGCTCTGTCCATGGAACTCTCTAGGCAAAACTGCTGGAGAGGGCTGCCATTTCCTACTCCAGGGGATCTTCCTGACACAGGGATTGAATCTGCATTGCTTGTACCTCTTGCATTGGTAGGTGGATTCCTTACCACTGTGCCACCTGGGAAGCCCATTTTTTAATGTATGTGTGTGCTCAACTGCACACATTAAATATACAGTTGTCAAATATAGCAAGAAGAATTAAGAGAACTCAATGAATTTTAGATTTATTTCTTATTTGAAGCTTTATATATTTTCCTCTTATCGTCTGTCCACAAATATAATCAATGCAACATTATTAATTTTTTGATAATAAGCTACCTTTGACATGATTCCTGTTACACTTAATTTAAGCTCGTGTTCATAACTGACAGATGCTAAAACTTTCAAGTAATGACAAATTATCCAAATTCAAAATAAACTAAATTAGTAACACATCTTAGAGTTTTTCACATTATCCCTTTTGTTCTAATCAAGATTGCTATTTTCAAAAATACCTTCTATGTATTTTGAACTGGAGATATTTTATTATCGTCAAAGATATTATAATTAGAATAAACATAAGAATTGTGACTAAAAATTAATAGTAAATCATGACATTTAGAAGTCCTTGAAACAAGAAAATGGTCTGCAAATATTACTTAAGCACTACCTCTATAAGTCAGCATTTTATAGTAGCTTAATGATTTTAAAATGTACTTACTAGGCTCTATCACAAAACTGTATTCTAAAAGTCAGAATCACTGTTTCTGAATTTTGTGTTTGGCAAAATAAATCTAAACATATTCCAGTAGCATGGTTTCTTGTGTTTACTAGCAGTTTTAGATAAATGGAAATTGGAGTAAGGGTGGAGAGCTCAATGATTCAAATAAAAAACTAATACTGATTCTTAATAAAGAACTATGAACTGAGATACTGTAGGAAATTTTTCATTCTAAAATTTTTATTTATAGGGAAGTATCAAACAGGATTTCTCAATTTGATGTTAAATAAAAACAAGTTAAGATAGTCTTAGTTCTCCCCATCTTTATTTTTCTTAAGAAAATATGTACCCTTCCTGCATGCATTTTTCTACTTTTATTATGCATTTATGTTTTTATAAGTGATGTCATACATTACATTTTCAAAAAATCTAAAGAAATTATTCCTATTTTATCACTTTGTAATCTCCATTATTTATTCAACACTGCTTTTGAAATCCAGGTATAGCAATATGTAAATATTTAGTTTAATTTTTCTAAAATGTTTAATTGTAATGATGTACCACTGTGCTACTAATGGACGTTTAGGTTATTTCTAACCAAAGTACCATGAACATCCTTGTGCATGTCACCTCTGCAGATACGCAATATTCATTTTTACACTGCTTCAATGAAGACTTTTGCTTAAGCTAGTTAGGTGGATTTTGTTTTTTAATTAAGCACAGGCAAATGAAAAAACAAAAATGCTATTTTTTAGCCCAGAATTGTCTGTGTCTTGCTATATTATTTTTGTCTTTCTTTGTTAAATCTTTTACCTCTTTGGTAAACACCTGTGACATAGAAAAGTAAATACTAGAAAATAAGAAATTTAAGCCTTTATTTTACTTGGAAATAGTGCTTTAAATATATTTAGGAACATGTAAGTTACTTGCTTGTTATATAAAGAACTTCTGTTTAGGATTCCAGTGGTGGATTCACTTCAAGAAAACAAAATGAGGAAGATATGTTATATACTAGCATTTAAATTCTACTTCTTGTAATAACAGTGTTAGGGTTGAAAAGAATCTTGTCCGCTTTCTCCCACTTTTCCGCCCACCCCAAATGTAACAGAATACTGACTAAATAATTCAGAAAGTCTGATTTCTCATTTATTTCCTTTAGGGAATAAAATGGCAGCACAGTTTACCTTTGATTCTTTTTCTCTTGGTATTCCTGATTTTGGTTTATCATGAGGCTGTTCAAGAGTCAAATTATTCTTCCTTGCTTCACTGTCTTCAAGTAGGGGAATATAGCCACAACTGTTTTCTGTAAGACAAAAACCTCTTGGACCTTAGTAGGAAATCCTTGTTTCGGGTACCACTTAGAAAAGTAAAAAGAATATACACCCAAACCCCTAATTTTAAAGAGCAGAGATTCTGAACTATGGGTTTTAAAAATTCTTTAGATAATAGTTACTTTAACAATTTAGATTTGCCCACTTAGATTCTGGCATATTTGACTCATATTTTTAAATTTTCATTCCCAAGAAAGACACAAAATTCCTACACTTCCAGCATTAGCAGTATATATAATCTGTAGAATTTACAAAACTAGAGGTATGCCATTTGTATCTGATCATCAGCAACTGCAATTAAATTTTTATTTAAGAAATATATTCAGGTATGTATTTGTTGTTTATTTACTTGTATAATGGCTCTATGCTTATTATAAAAAAATCAGAAAATGCAGACATGCTGAAAAGAATAAGTAAAAAGCTACTCACAGTTTCTATCATCTGTGAATGATTCCTATTAACATTTTGGTTTATATTTTATGAGAATTTTTCTTTTTCAATACATATAAATTCACAAGAAACAATTTTTTTGCATAGATAAAATTACATGTTTTAGTATCTTGCTTTTCTCATTTTGCTACATATCATGAATATGTCTCATGTTTGTAAGTGAACACCTACTATCATCACTTTACTTGGCTACACAGCTGTTCACTACACAAATGACTGTAATTTAATGGTTGAACATTCCATTATTAGAAATTACTACTGTGATGAGCATCCTTGTAATATATACCTTGAGTACCTGAAGAAATATTTTTTTATGATATACTCTTAGACTCAAATTTTTGGTTTAAAAGGCACACACATTTAAAAAGCTTTTGCTATTTACTGAAAAATTGTCTTCTCCGCTTTCCCATTTCCTACATGTGTTCATTTCTTAAATAAACATAAAACTTAACTGCCCCACAGTTATTAAGATACCAGAAATACTGAGAAACACAGGAGAAATAAAACAGAAAAGCTTAATTTCCATCTTTCTTTTCCACACAGGTTTAAGAAATACTTAAAAATTTAACATGAACATACCTCGACTGGAATTCACAAGAAGTAACTGTGATTTTAGCTTGTCAATAATAGTTTGTTGAAGTGACAGCTGTTCCTGTTGCTCACGTATTCTCTGCTCATAGTCTTCAGTCTGCTGACATAAAAACCAGTTAGCCTGATATTTACTGACAGACATGTACATTAGTAATTACATATAGGTATGAGTTACCCATATTACCATTTCCCAGGTACAGGGCATTTATTTATAAGCTGAAAACAGGATTCAATCATGTACTTATAATCATTACAAACAAAAGTGATTTAAAACACTTTAAGCACTGTAAAATTTTAAAAATCACCTTAAAGAAATTTCAGTTAAGAGCTTAATGTACAGTTTCTTGGATAAAAATTGTAATTTAGAATTTAATCTGTAATGATAACAAAAAAGCATGAATGATAAAATGGATGCTACATTAAAGTTATTCTATAAAAATAAATGTACTTTTGAATTTATTTTTAGAGTACAAAAACACAAAGGAAGTAGTTACAGCTAAAACACTATGAAAATCAAAGGTATAAGCACAAATTATAAAATTATATTGATCAGAAACTTCCAAGATTAAGACTTAAGAAGTCAAGAAACCACATGGTTCATTTCTAATGGACATCTTAAATACCACAATTTCCCTTATATTTTTAATCCAGTCACCTTACTACTATTGGAATGGCTGTGAGAATTAACCAATGAAAGAGTCTATGGCCATACCACCCTGAATGCGCCCGATCTCGTCTGATCTTGGATGCTAAGCAGTGTCAGGCCTAGTTAGTACTTGGATGGGAGCAGTGAAAGAAGACACAAGTTCGCATTTTGCAGCATACAAATGTTGCAAACCTGATATTCGAAAACACTCCATTACAATGATCAAATTAGCACAAAGTCTGAAAAATATATAACCAAAAAATAATAGAGAATTCTTTACCAATTTCTATCACTAGAACATATAAATGACTAAATTGTAAATTCTTTGAAATATGAAATGGGGTTCTAATAATCTTGGAATGTCCTTCAATAGATACTAAATATTTGATTTTGAATTGATTCTTAATCAATGATCAAAATTAGTGAAGCTCTAGTATTTTCAGAGATCTACAAACATTAAGTGCTTTATAAATGACACAGCTGTTTCTAGAGTCCCAAAAGAAATTAGCTTAAGAAATGAAAGCAAAATAGCACATTTTCCCAAATAAAAGGTGAAATTTTGTATTACATTTTAAACATGAATAACTGACAAAGCTGGTAAGTAATCCAAGTGGTGTTTTTTGTCTTGCAGGGTAGTCTCATGTAACTTGATATTCCTATGCAAAGTAACTTATACATAGGACATATTCAGTACAAGCTTATTGAAAAAAAAAATCCAATTAAAATAAAGTTCAAGTAAATTCTATTATTATAAGTAAAAGAATGAATCTTTTGAATCTGTCTGTACATACATCCTATGACTAGGAGTGTGATAATAGAACCTTGGATACCAATTCCAGCCTAGGGCTAGGTTTCCCAGAACAAGACTTATTCATACATAAATTTGCATCCAAGCCCCTAGAAAGAGTGGGTGGGTTGACTATAAGAAGGGTTTAAACCTCTAAAGCTAATTCTGTAATACTTTAAATTTGCCTGTCTACACAGAGCTACCAGGGCTGAGGAATCAGCAAACATGCCTGATATTATGGTTTGTTCTATCTACTTTTGTGTATTTAGAACTTCCTCTAAAGAACTCCAAGCTTTTCACAAACATTAACCAAGAATGATCCATTCTTTCACTATTTTTTGATAGGTATATATATTTTACTATCCAGCATTAAATGACCAGTACAAAAAGCTTACTAAGTTAGAGATACACTCAGAATAAACGTGTAAGTTATTCAAACCTCAGCGCATCTACTACATATTTTTTCCCAACCTTAATGAAAAAACAAATGACCTGTATTTTCTTTTGGAACCAACTCAGAAAGCATCTGCCAGGTAATTTTTAGTTTCGGGCTTAAAAATATACTTTAGCACATCTCTATAACATATTATAATAAATGAATAGTGCTGAAAATGTTTTCATTAGCAGGGAAAAAAATCAAGAGATCAACAATTTCAAGTCGAAGTTTTCCACTATTTAGTAAACCACTTAACAAAGTACTTTATAAACTTAAGCAAATTCTGTAATAACTTAAAAAACTGATACTCTGGAAGTACAGCAGGGGAAACAGAAGAGCAATAACCCATGTTCTTTTAAGTTCTTTCCACACACTTTCATTATATCAATTATTAGTCTAGCCTAATTGTTTATATGTATGATTTCTCTTTAGACTATGACCTCCTTGAGGACACAGACTATTTTCTTCTTATATCTCCAGAGTACCTGGCACATACTGAAATGCTCAATAAGTATTAGTCAAATAAATAATCTAATTAAGTTAAGAAAATATAAGAGAAATGGATGTCTTCTAAAGTTAACCTGAAGGAATGGAGATAAGGTTTTGCTTACATTTCTGAAGAAAAATAGGAAAAAAAGAGATAGTAAGTCAATAAGTAAATAAGACAAAAGAAAATTAAGTTTTAGAAGATAGATGCAAAAAAATTGGCTATGTCTGAAGATTTTTTTCATTTTTCCTTTTTTTGGAAAAAAAGGGAAGCTTATACTGTCAGAAAAAAAATTACTAATTTGAGAAGAGAAAATATTTAGAAACAGTATGAAGACTTTGACCACAAAGCCACGAAAGGGAAAGTCCAGAAGAGGATATTGTATCAAATTGGGAAATAACCAGCAGAACTGAGTTTACTTGCTATGTTTGGAAGCTAACAGAAATAAGAGGCTTTTCTTCTTTATTAAATGCTTCTCGTTCACTGAAGAGATGTACATAAACTTATTATCTGAAAACTCCTTTTAGAAGGTCAGATAATTGTTGCACTGTCACAGTATTTACACACACACAAATCAGTACAATTACAAAGCAAGTACACTCTAGCACTACCAAAGACCCTACAAAACAGGAGAATTACTAACAACCACATTGAAAGTGTACAACAGCAATGTCTTGTCAACACTTCTGTACAGAGCACAGACATGACAGCTAAAACAGACAGAAGAGAAGATGCTTTTGACAGCCAGTGTGTGTGAATGATTCTTTGAGTCAGATGGCAGCAACAAGTTACCAACTAGGAGATCTGCATGACAACTAACCATCCATCTGTATCAAACACCATCTGGCCAAGATGACTCTGGCTTCTGTGTATCTGACACTCCTTCCAATTCCAAAGACTAGCAAAACAAGTGGTCTACCAGCATCTAAAGAGGTAAACAGGTACTGAGGTACTGGTGCCAGAATATACTTTATATCCTTTCTCAGTGTTCAAAAGCAAAACTTATAACAATGGTGATCAAATATAGCACAGACCTTGAATTTACTAAAAATGGTTGTCCATATACTCTCTTGACTATCACAAATAAAGCAAAGAGCTTATCTTAAGAAAAGTCCCTTTATCCTGGCAAAATTTCAATCCGTCTTTAAAATTAAGGCAGCATATTTTCTATAATTTTGGACATACAGCTGCTCAAGTTTTCATGGGTTTCATAAATGTTAAAAGAGTTCTATAAACTTTTTTTTTCTATTGCTGACATTGAAAATTCTCATTTCTCATATTTTCCAAAGCACTTATTTCCTAAATGGGAAAAAAAGTTCAAGTGTCCTCAGTCATCCATAATACTCTAAATAGGTCAAACATAATCTCTCTCATCCTCAAGAACTAATCCCAATATTCTGAGAAATACCATTTTTTTCCTTCCAAGTATAAAAAAGAATAGAAATTTAGTAAATATTGAATGGATTCAAAGAAAAAGTTTAAAAACCTTCCAAACTATTCCAAGATTAACAAAGAGAACAAAAGCTTTATTGAAGGGTTTCCTTGGCTACTACAAAAACTCTCAATAGGGAACTCCATAGTTCATGAAGGAAGATAATTAAATATTAATTATTCCAATACATAACATTTTAGACAAAAACTATCTTGAAACTGGCAAACTAAAAACATCAACTTCAATTTTAGGTTAAGAAAAAGAGAGACTGCATAGGATTAGCAACTGGAGATCTAGTTTCTACAGCTCATTTCTAAACCAAACTGTTATATTCTCCTATAACTAGGGAGTTATAAATCCTGCCCTCTCCCACCCTCCTGATACCAAGATTTATCCAGGAGATATGCAGCCTGACATTAGATTATAAACCTGATTATCTACTATTAAGTGATGGTGCTGTCACCAATTTCTCTGTATGCCAAATGGTAAACTATTTTTATTTTACAATATTGTGTTTTGGTTCAAAATTTACTTATGTTCTTTGAGCCTTGGTTTCTTTCACTTTTAAATAAAAATAATATTTACTTAAAGTACTGAAGTAGATGGCATGTATAAAATGTATGGTATGTAGTAAGCTCTTTGCAAATGTTAGCTCCTTTCCTGTAATAATGAACGAGGTTTCTACCTACTATTATAACGTGTGTATATGTCCATTAACTAAAGCTCTGATTATCACTGATTATCATTACATATACAATTTGTCACCAGACTTACCACACAACCACCCCATGCTTTATGCCAGTTTTTTCAATTCTTCTTATAATTCACTGTAATTTAAGACTCAGAAGCTTTTTCTCTGAAAAATCAGTGTGGTATCCTCACTGAATCAAAAACATTCTATGAAGCAATAAACAAATAAATTAATTAATAAACAAACTCTGGTTGTTCAAAGTTTACAACGAGATAAAATAGGCTCAAAATGATTAAGAAACAAAATAGTTGTTAAAAATTACAAAAGTAGCACATTGTTGAAAACAATGCAAAAACCAACAATATGTCCACCATCACAACCATATCAAAACCTCAGATGTGTACTAAGTAAAAAAATAATAGTCTCTTCCTTTACTCTGCCCTCCATCCCTCCTTAGAGGTAATTCCTATTGACATTTTGGTATGTGTTCTTTCAAAACTTCAGCATACATGTGTATATATCTTTTTAAAAAATGCGAATTGTTCTGCAACCAAATTTTTCATCAACACATTATTATATGATCATTTCACTGACTACTATGCACCAGATACAGCTTTATTTTCCCTATTTCATTTAAAAGCATTAAATTAACCTC
Organism: Ovis canadensis; assembly: GCF_042477335.2. Lineage (NCBI taxonomy): Eukaryota > Metazoa > Chordata > Mammalia > Artiodactyla > Bovidae > Ovis > Ovis canadensis. The sequence goes on from NC_091246.1 coordinate 153,932,405, forward strand.
CTGAGATTATTTCCCACATTTTATAGATAAGAATACTGAGGTAAAGAGCTAGAAAATAACCTGCTCAAAGTTTCTCAGTAGGAAGCAGAGCTGGGATTTGAATCCAGGTTAGCCTGACTGTAATGCCCACACCCCTTGAATAATCACCATGACTAGACGCACAGGAGTCTATCTAGCTCTACCAAGATCCTCTTTTTGCTATTTACTCTCCCTTTGGTTATGCAGATGACACCACCCTTAGGGCAGAAAGCCAAGAGGAACTAAAGAGCCTCTTGATGAAGATGAAAGAGGAGCATGAAAAAGCTGGTTTAAAACTCAACATTCAAAAAACAAAGATCATGGCAGCTGATCCCATCACTTCATGGCAAACAGAAGGGGAAAAAACAGGAACAGTGGCAGATTTTATTTTCTTGGGCTCCAAAATCACTGTGTACTGCAAGGAGATCAAACCAGTCAATCCTCAAGGAATTCAACCCTGACTCTTCATTGAAGACTAATGCTGAAGCTGAAGCTCCACTACTTTGGCCACCTGGTATGATGAGCTGACTCACTGGAAAAGACCCTGATGCTGGGAATGACTGAGAGCAGGAAAAGGGGGCGAGAGAGAATGAAATGGTTGGATGGTATCACTGAATCAACGGACATGAGTTTGAGCAAACTCTAGGAGACAGTGCAGTCCATGGGGTCCCAAAGAGTTAGACACAACTCAGTGACTGACAAACAACCCTCCCTTCAGGCAATCTCATTCCCAGTGGTTGGTTTTTTGCCAGACTTTCAAATTCTCTTTCCAGCAGCACTCTCCTTTGAACTCTCTATTTATGTGGCCAAGAGCTACTGAAAAAGCATTTGTTATTTGTAGCAATGGAAAGAAAATAGATGGAATACTTGGGAAGGGCTGTGATTTAACTAGGTTAGTATAATGATTACGAACTTAGAGGAGCCAAATAAGCTCAGTTTTTAACTAGGTTAGTATAATGATTACAAACTTAGAGGAGTCAGATAAGCTCAGTTTCAGTATCGATTCTGCCACTTATGTTGCAATACTGATTTATTTCTGAGACTCAGGTTCTTCATTTGAGAATGGGGCTAAGAATGCCAACTTTGTAGGGCTGGGCATATTTACATGTAAAGGATGTGACATTTGTAAAATATACTTATTCATAAAAAGTTAATTCTCCTTTCTGCTTTATGAAGTAATATGAATTTAAGGATTGAAGGAGCAAAGAGAATACAATTGGTTCAGTATTATCTGGATTACCTGACATTTTAGTATGGTCATATGCAGATAATACCACCCTTATGGCAGAAAGTGAAGAGGAGCTAAAAAGCCTCTTGCTGAAAGTGAAAGAGGAGAGTGAAAAGGTTGGCTTAAAGCTCAACATTCAGAAAATGAAGATCATGGCATCTGGTCCCATCACTTCATGGGAACTAGATGGGGAAACAGTGGAAACAGTGTCAGACTTTATTTTGGGGGGCTCCAAAATCACTGCAGATGATGACTGCAGCCATGAAATTAAAAGACATTTACTCCTTGGAAGGAAAGTTATGACCAACCTAGATAGCATATTCAAAGGCAGAGACATTACTTTGCCAACAAAGGTCCGTCTAGTCACGGCTATGGTTTTTTTAGTGGTCACGTATGGATGTGAGAGTTGGACTGTGAAGAAAGCTGAGCACCGAAGAATTGATGCTTTTGAACTGTGGTGTTAGAAAAGACTCCTAGGAGTCCCTTGGACTGCAAGGAGATCCAACCAGTCCATTCTGAAGGAGATCAACCCTGGGATTTCTTTGGAAGGAATGATGTTGAAGCTGAAACTCCAGTACTTTGGCCACCTCATGCGAAGACTTGACTCATTGGAAAAGACTCTGATGCTGGGAAGGACTGGGGGCAGGAGGAGAAGGGGACGACAGAGGATGAGATGGCTGGATGGCATCACCAACTCGATGGACATGAGTCTGAGTGAACTCCGGGAGATGGTGATGGACAGGGAGGCCTGGCGTGCTGCAATTCATGGGGTTACAAAGAGTTAGACACGACTGAGCGACTGAACTGAACTGATCCGACTGAGGATAAAGGCTATCCTGCCAAGAAAACCTAAAAACAGTCAAGTTTTCATAAAGACTAGAGGTCCTTAGACAAACAATTTAATGTCATGGTGGCAGGAGTGTCTAGGTATAACAATGGAAAATTTGGTATTGAGAAGAACACCTCTCAGGTCCCAGGGAAACTGAATATACTTGATGACCAACAGGACATTAGTAGCAGTATCAGGAATCATCCTTGGAAATTTAAGTGAGATAATTTAGGATAAATAAAAGGCACTATTATTCTACACAGCAACTTATAAGACTCATTACTCTTTTAATATGGTATAGATAGGAAAAAATAGTGGATGTATAAGCTCAGGTCTGACATTCAGTAAAATATGGCTTTCAAGTGACAATGAGACATATGGATCTAGAGCTCAGAGGGTAAATCTGGAGTACAGAAATAAATTTAGGAGTTATTGTCATAAGTATCTGAAGCCATAGAAGATGAAATAGCTCATACAAGAATATAAAGTAAGATACAACGAAGCGCTTGAATAAGTCTAATATTTAGTGGCCTGGTGGTAGAGAATAAACCTACAGAGAAAAACGAGGAATTGCAACCCAAAAAGGAATGAGAAAAATCAAATATGGTGTTTGAAATGTTAAGGAAAAATAGTGCTTTAAGGAAGAGGTAGCACAAGAGATATTAAATGGAATCAGTTATTAAATGGAATAAGGTAGTTTTATATGTGTGAACTTGAAAGACTATCAATGATTTTAGGCAAAGAAGTTATAGATATGAAATCCATGGTCAAGCAATTTTTTTCAAATCATAGTTCTACTATTTATTAGTGGAGGGCTTGTTATTTCACCTTTTTGCATTTCAGTTTCATTTTAAAAATTTAAATAACAACTTACTCATAAGAGCCATATAATAATTAAATGAGATGACTATAACATTTTGCCAAACATAAGACTCAGTAAATCTTAGTGATAATGATGGTGAAGATAAACATAGTTTTAAAATTTTAAAACCTTTTTCAAATTAGCACAACTCCATTTTTGAAAAGATATGATTCACATATTCTGGAAGGATAAAGGTATGTTATTAACAGTGGTTACCTGTGGGAAACGAGGGAGAGGACCATCACTTTATACTCTGTATATCTTAGATTATCTGCATTTTTTTCAATAAGCATGTGCTGCTTTTGTAATTTTAGCTAGTAATATTTTTAAAAAATCACTTACCTGTCTTATTTGTCTTTGTCTCCTTTATTGATTTGGAATACTCGGATGTCTTTGCTTGACAGAATGTTCTACAATGGATGTAGCACACTGACTTTTCAAAGAGGAGCTTCTGAATCTTAAACTGAAGTGAACTAGAAGAAACACTGTGAGAAGAACTGGCCTGGAGTATGGACAGCTGAGTGGTAAAAGGTGGGCAAGTATACACTAATGAATGACAGGTGAATAGCAATAAAACATAAAGAACCTATGCTAATTTTTTAGTAATAGGTTTTTTTTAAAGTTTGGTAAAATATATACAGCATACAAAATTTGCCATTTTAATCATTTTTAAGTGTATAGTTCTGTGGCATTAAGTACAGTCACACTGTTGTGCAAACATCACTACCATCCATTTCCAGAGCTTTTTCATTTTCCCCAACTGAAATGCTGTCCTTTTCAACATGAATTCCCCACTCCCTTCCCCCAGCCTCTAGGAACCACTCTACTACTTTCTGTCTCTTTGAAGCCAACTATTCTATCCATTCTGTATAGATACTGCTTTTTTGCATATTGTATATACATATACAAAATATATCTATATTTTGTTTATCTATTTATCCACTCAGGGGCACTTGAGTTGCTTCTACCTTTTGGCCATTGTAAATAAGGCTGCTACAAACATAGGCATACAATTATCTCCTTGAATCCTTGCTTTCAGTTCATTTAGGTATCTATCCAAAAGTGGAATTGCTAGACAATATGGTAATAATCCTATGTTTTGTTTTGAAGAAACATCATTTATCTTTCACAGTTGATACACCATTTTACATTACTGTCAGCAATGTACAGGAGTTCTAATTTCCCTACATCCTCACCAATACTTCTCTTAAAATTTCATTTTTTATAATAGCCATCCCAATGGGAATAGGATTAGTGTGGTTTCAGGGCTTTCTGGTAGCTCAGTTGTTAAAAGAATCCGCCTGCAATGCAGGAGACCCCAGTTCAATTCCTGGGTTGGGAAGATCTGCTGGTGAAGGGATAGGCTACCCACTCCAGTATTCTTGGGCTTCCCTGGTGGCTCATATGGTAAAGAATCCACCTGCAATGAGGAGACCTGGATTCGATCCCTGGGTTGGGAACATCCCTTGGAGGAGGGCATGGCAACCCACTCCAGTTTTCCTGCCTGGAGAATCCCAGGGACAGAGGAGCCTGGTGGGCTGCAGTTCATGGGGTCACAAGGAGTCAGAACACGACTGGGCGAATAAGCACAGTGATTTCAACTTGCATTTCCTTAATGATGTTGAATTAATGATGGCCTCCCAGGTAGGCTACCCACTCCAGTATTCTTGGGCTTCCCTTGTGGTTCACCTGGTAAAGAATCTGCATGCAATGCGGGAGACCTGGGCTCGATCCCTGGGTTACAAAGATCCCCTGGTGAAGGAAAAGGCTACCCACTCCAGTTTTCTGGCCTGGAGAATTCCATGGATTGTATAGTCCGTGGGGTCACAAAGAGTTGGACAGGACCGAGCGACTTTCACTTTCACAGGTGACTCAGTGGTATAAAGAATCTGCCTGCCAATGCAGGAGACACAGGTTCAATCCCTGGGTTGGGAAGATCCCCTGGAGGAAGAAATGGCAACCTACTCTAGTATTCATGCCTGGAAAGTCTCATGGACAGAGCAGCCTAGCGGACTATAGTCATTAGCATCGTAAAGAGCTGGACACGACGGCTGAGTGATGGAACAATGATGTCAAGCATCTTTTTATGTGCTTACTGGTCATTTGTATAACTTCTTTGGAGAATGTCTACTCATGTCCTTGGTTGGCTTTTTAATCAGGTTGTTTGCTGTTTTTGAGCGTAGTTCTTTATACACTCTAAGTATCAACCCTTTATCAGATACATGCTTTGCAATTATCTCCCCACATTCCTTGGGTTGCCTTTCACTCTGTTGATAGTGTCTTTTGATGCATGAAAGTTTTAATTTTGATGAAGTCCAAATTACTAATTTACTTCTTGCTGTCTGTGCTTTTGGTGTCATAGCTAAGAAAGTGAAAGTGAAGGTCACTCACTCGTGTCCGACTCTTTGTGACCCCATGGACTATACAGTCCATGGAATTTTCCAGGCCAGAAAACTGGAGTGGATAGCCTTTGCCTTCTCCAGGGGATCTTCCCAACCCAGGGATCGAACCCAGGTCTCCTGCATTGCAGGCGGATTCTTTACCAGCTGAGCCACAAGGGAAGCCCAAGAATACTGGAGTGGGTAGCCTATCCCTTCACCAGCAGATCTTCCCGACCCAGGAATTGAACTGGGGTCTCCTGCATTGCAAGCGGATTCTTTTAACAACTGAGGTATGAGGGAAGCCCATAGCTAAGAACTCTCTCCCAAATCCAATGTCATGAAGCCTTGCCCCTATGATTTCTTCTAAGAGCTTTACAGTATTGGCTCTTGCATTTAGGTCTTTGATCAGGTTTAGGTTGATTTGTACATGGTGCCCTGGTGGCTCAGATGGTAAAGCGTATGCCTACAATGTGGAAGACCAGGGTTCGATCCTTGGGTTGGGAAGATCCCCTGGAGAAGGAAATGGCAACCCACTCCAGTATTCTTGCCTGGAAAATTCCACGGACTGAGGAGCCTGGTAGGCTACAGTTCATGGGTTTGCAAAGAGTCGGACACGACTGAGCAACTTCACTTCAAGGGTCCAACCCATGACACAGACTTACCCCCAAATGTTCTTTTTTTTTTTTTGAGTACACCATGTAGTTTGTGAAATCTCAGTTCCCTGAGCTGGGACTGGACCTGGGCCATGGCAGTGAAAGCTTGGAATCCTACCCATTAGGCCACCAGGGAACTCCCTCTTTTTAAAATTTCTTTCAGCAACATTTTGTAGTTTTCAGTGTATAAGTCTGTCGCCTACCTGGTTAAGTCGATTCCTAAGTATATTATTCATTTTTATACTATTGTAAATTGAATTTTCTTAATTTCCTTTTCAGCTTGTTTAATGTTAATGTATGGCAATGCAGTTGATTTTTGTGTTTATTTTATATCTTACAACTTTGCTGAATTTATTACTTCTAACAGTTTGATGGAACCTTTAGGGTTTTCTATACATAGGATCCAGAAATCAGCAAACAGAGATAATTTTTTTTCTCCCTTTCCAATTTAGATAGTTTTTTTTGTCTGACTGCTTTGGATAGGGCTTACAGTGCTATGTTGAATAAAAGCAGTGGAAGTGTACATCTTTGTCTTGTTCCTTATCTCAGAAAAATAAAGCTTTCAGTCTTTCACCATGGAGTATTATGTTAGATGTGGTTTTCTCACACATAGCCTTTATTTTTTTAAAAACTGTGGTTATTTACGGCCAGAAGCAAGTGGCTGGCTATTTGCTAGAAGCCAAGGTGGTTTTTTTAAAAATTTATTTATTTTAGTTGGAGGCTAATTACTTTACAATATTGTAGTGGTTTTTGCCATACACTGACATGAATCAGCCACAGGTGTACATGTGTTCCCCATCCTGAACCCCTCTCTCACCTCTCTCCCCATCCCATCCCTCTGGGTCACCCCAGTGCACCAGCCCTGAGCACCCTGTCTCATGTATCAAACCTGGACTGGCGATCTATTTCATATGTAATATACATGTTTCAATGACATTCTCTCAGATCACCCCATTCCCACCTTCTCCTACAGAGCCCAAAATACTGTTCTATACATCTGTGTCTCTTTAGCTGTCTTGCATATAGGGTTATCATTACCATCTTTCTAAATTCCATATATATGCATTAGTATACTGTATTGGTATTTTTCTTTCTGGCTTACTTCACTCTGTGTAATAGGCTCCAGTTTCATCCACCTCATTAGAACTGATTCAAATGTATTCTTTTTAATGGCTCAGTAATATTCCATTGTGTATATGCAAAACAGCGTTCTTATCCATTCATCTGCTGATGGACATCTAGGTTGCTTCCATGTCCTGGCTATTATAAACAGTCACATATAGCCTTTAATATATTGTAATAGTTCCATAATGTCCGTTTGTTGAGTGTTTTTACATTAAAAAAAAAAAAGGTGCTGAATTTTGTAAACTCTTCTGCATCAATTGAGATGATCCTGTGCTTCTGTCCCCCTCTCATTCTGTTAGAGTGGTGTATTACATTCACTGATTTGACCATTCTTGCAATGCAGGAATAAGGTGTATAATTGGTTAAGGTGTATAATCCTTTTAACACACTGTTGACTTTGGTTTGCTAGTATTTTGTTGAGGATTTCTGCATCACTGTTGATAAGGGATATCAGCCTGTAGTTTTCTTGTAGTACCTTTGTCTGGCTTTGAAATTAGAGTAATGCTGGCCTCAAAGAATTGAGTTAGGAAATATTCTACCTTGATCAATTTTTTGAAAAAGTGTGAGAAGGACTGGTGTTAATTGTTTGAATGTTTGGTAGAAATCATCAGTGAAGCCATTAAGTCCTGGGCTTTCTTTGTTGTAAACTTTTTGGTAACTGCTTCAATTTCTTTACTAGGTATTGGCCTATTCAGATTTTCTAGCTCTGCACCCCATTGTTACTGATGTCACAAATTACACCTTTATAAATTGTAAACCCATTAATATAGACTTAAAATTATCTTTATGTCTTTGTGTTCTAAATCGGGCTGTAGAAAATAAAAAGCAGAGCTACAAACCAAAATTACAATAATACTGATATTTATATTTGTCTATTATTCACCTTTCCCAAAGGGTTCTGTATTTTCACTTGGCTTCAAGTTACTCTCTAGTACCTTTTCACTTCAACTTGGACATTCCTTAGCACTTCTTATAGGTCAGGTCTAGGGGTAATGAACTCCTCCCACTTTTGTTTGTCTAGGAATATTTTAATGTCTCCCTCAGTTTTGAAGGACAGTTTTGCCAGATATAAAATTCTTGGTTAATAGTTGTCCCCCCCCACCTTTAATACTTAAATACAACATAGCATTGCCCTCTGGTCTGCAAGCTTTTTGTTGAGAAATCCACTGACAGCCTTAGTAGTGCTTCCTTGTACATGAGTCCCTTTCCTCCTGTGGCTTTCCAGATTCTGTATCTGTCTTTCAACAGTTTGATTACAATTTGTCTTGATGTGGGGCTCTTTAGATTTACCCTACATGAAGTCTGTTGAGCTTCTTGGATTTATACATATATATAGTTCCTCAAATTTGAGAAGCTTTATTTAATAATCTATTTCTTCAAAAGAATCTCTCTCTTCTCTTCCCATAGTGCATATTGCTGTACTTGATAGTGTCCTGTAATTCCCGTAGGCTTTGCTAACTTTTCGTTATTTTTTTCTTTTTGTTCCTTGGATTCCAATCTTTCAAATTACCTGTCTTTCAGTTCACTGATTCTTTTCTCTGCTTGTTCAAGTATATTCTTGAACCTCTAGTGTAAAATTTTTATTTTCTCATTTTGTTCATATTATTGCTTTCCTAATTTACTTTAGCCCTTTGATTCTGTCTTACTTTAGCTCTTTGAGCATGTTTACACAATTTGAAATTCTTTGTCTAGTAAATCTGATGCATGTATTTCTTCAGGGGCTGTTTCTGGGAATTTATTTTTTTCCTTTAGAAGGGCCACATTTGCATTTTTTTTTGAATGCCTGCTATGGTTGAAAACTGGGTGTTTGAACAGTCACTCTCCAAGCCTGAAAGCTCGTGTGGATGATCTTCACTAATTAGCAGGTCCCTTAACTTTGACATTAGTCCAGGGTAAAGGTTTAAGGTTTTCTCAAGTATTTTCTGGGTGTGTATCCTGTTTGGTTCTCTGACTTTTTCCCTCTTGATTTTTCCCGGCTGTTTGGAAGTGTCTGCTCGGGGCCTCAGATGTTCCATTATATTCATTTTCCCACATCTCTTGCACCATGTGTTCACTGCAATCTCCTCCCTGCAGTTTCCATATATTATGATGCCCACCACTACTTTCCATAGTTGCCAGTCTGAGACCTAAACTATGCAGTCATTCCCAACTCCAAGCTTCAATTCAGATTAAGACAGAAAAAACAGTCCCTTGGGTAGTCCACAGGCTGTCCAGGATGTTTCAAAAATGTTCCACTTTGCTTCTTCCTTTCTTCCCTCCTGAGGGAATCAGGAACTAGGCTGCTTCCTTCCAACTGCACCATGCCATACTGGGGATGAGGTGGGTCAAGGGTGAGTAAAATGCCATTAAATTTTCTCTATTTTCAATGTAGGTTTTTCTTGACTAAGTGTTTGCTTTGTTGCCATACACCACTGACTGATTTCCAGAATTCCTAGAAAATTTTTTTCAGTCTGTTTATCTGATATTTTTGTGGAAAATCAGGGGATTAGAACTTCCTACTTTGTCACCTTGCTGATGTCATTCAACAGACCAATTATTTTAAGCTTAACGTTCGGAAGCACAGCCAAGCTCACTCAGAGTACAGCTCCTGGGGCCTTTTCAGAAGGCCAGGCAACTTCTCCAAGGTTATTTTCTTGCTTCCCTCCTTCCTTTGCTCTATTCTCTTTCTCCTTAGTACCTCCTTCTCCTATCACTCCAAGTATCATCTCTACAAAGATGATTTCTAAATTTGTATTTTCAATTGGTACTTTACTTCAAAGATCCGTAACTCAATAGTCTGCTGATAATTTTCCCCAATGATCTTCTAATTCTTGAACTCAAAATATCAGATAATACCAAATAACTTCCTTTATCAAAATCAGCATTCTCTTTGTCTGTGCCTGCATCATCAATCTTCCATTTATCCAGGCTAAAAATCTTGGAAGTGTTACTTGTTCTTATCTTTTCATACTGCAAGTTTGAGAATGTGTATATATCTTATTACTAAAGATTATGAATGGGAATACCTAACTTGATTGAACTTTTCAAAGTTCAATCTCACTTCTAGGAGTAGACAGATAAGGAGAAATTAGTAATTTACACTTGGTACATTTGAGTCTATAATTTTAAAAAATAAATGCTCCATAAAGTAAAACCCCAAAAATGTCAAAAGGACGTATAATTGTTTTCTCACAAAAAAGTTTTAGAAAAATGTTAATTTTTTAAAAAAGTAATGAATGAGATCAAATTTCTGAACTCTTATTTCACTGTACTATAGAGAATGTAATGGCCAATAAAATTGAATTTCAGCAAGTCTAGCATCTCATATTAAAATGGGAATAATTATGTTGTTTCCTAATAATTATAGATGCCTCTGTAACCCCCTCATATGAAGCTGTCTAGTGTTATATCAAACAGGGATTGGGCAATGGAGTTAGATGCAGGAGAACAAAAAGATACGTCATTTGCTTCATTATTGCCACTTCTGGGCCATTATTCCTTTAAACTTAAGCAAAAAGCTATTCACAAGGTATTTTAATTATACCAGTCTCTCCTCAAAACAGTTATCTCCCAAGACAATAGTCATTTCCTGGGAGAAGGAAATGGCAACCCACTCCAGTATTCTTGCCTGGAGAATCCCATGGAGGAGGAGCCTGGTGGGCTACAGTCCACGGAGTCGCAAAGAGTCGGACACGACCGAGTGACTTCACTCACTCTACTCTACATTCAAGAATTTTTGCTCTTCCCTTCACAATATCACTCTAAATGTTCTTAAATCTACCACCATTCTGTAAGCGCTCTAGTCTTCACTAAAGAGTTTCCTGAATTCCTCAATCTCATTCCAGCTATCCACTTTCATGGCTCATTATGAAAACAGAGATACTAAACATCAATCTTTGCTCACTGACAGTAATCCATCCTTTGAACTCACATTCTTCTACTCCCTCTGTATCTGTCCTCTCACTTCATGAACAACTCATCCATAAACCCCCTTTTTGTTCTTAGTCTTAGACTCCTCCTGGATTAGCTTCTTTCTGATTTTAACTTATATCTCAAAGCACGTAACTTCAATTGCTTTTGTATGTGCTTTCTGGTCACCTAACCAAAAATTCTTTTACTTTAATTCTACAATCTCTTAATTTTGGATCTGGTCATCCAATTACTTCTACATCAAGAAAACTGCTGAAACAGCAGCCATCGAACACAGATTGACACCACTAAAAATTCATGATAAAGGCTGGATGCCACATTTTTCTTCTTTCACTTTACTGAAGCTTTCAAGTCTTTATTATCACTTTCAGACTATCCTAAAATCCTAAAATCATTTCACTCAGTAGATGATCTTATCTTGTATTTCAGGGGAAAAAAATGGACTCTCATAAGAAAACCTACTCTTTCTTTGTTTGATTTTTTAAATTGAATAAATTTGACATATAATATTATGTAAGTTAAGGTGCATTGTGAATTACTTTGATGCATTTATTTTGTAATATTATTGTTGTAGTCATACTTAACACATTAAATAATTATACAATATTACTGTTTATATTCATTATAATGTGCATTAGATCTCCATGGCTTATTTACTACTTGTTATAAATTTAAACAACAATCTTCTCTGCCTCTCTCCATCTCCCAAGTAACCACCATTTTACTGTTTTTTTTTTTTAACAGATTTGACTTTTTTTGGATTCCAGATATAAGTAATACATGAGAATCCCTTTAAACTTCCTGCCATCTCCACTTCTTACATACAAACTTTTCATTTGCAGCTATTTTTCTCTCTTGTGCCCTCCAATTCTCAGAGGAATGGGTGTTTCTTCATGTTCAGAGTAAATTCCTTAACCTATCTCTGAATCTCTAGCAACCACTTGGTTGGCCATATTCCCTTCCTCTTCCTCTTCTGTTCTTCAAATATCCCTTCACCCTACACATTATAATTTGGACATGTACATACTCAGGGCTATAAAGAAACTGTTCTTCTATAATCTATACCTATAATCTCCAATTCAGGACATTTTCACCTGTATGTCCCAGAGGTACATAGGCAGAGGCAATGCCTATTTGGTCCCAGAGGCAACCAAACGATTGCCATTCATTTTTCTTCAGTAATATTCAGTTCAGTTCAGTTGTTCAGTCATATCCGACTCTCTGCGACCCCATGGACTGTAGCATGCCAGGCTTCCTTGTCTATCACCACCTCCCGGAGCTTACTCAAACTCATGTCCATTAAGTCAGTGATGGCATCCAACCATCTCATTCTCTGTCATCCCCTTCTCCCGCTTTCAGTCTTTCCCAGCATCAGGCTCTTTTCCAAGGAGTCAGTTCTTCGCATCAGGTGGCTAAAGTATCGGAGTTTCAGCTTCAGCATCAGTCCTTCCAGTGAATACTCAGGACTGATTTCCTTTGAGGATGGACTGGCTGGATCTCCTTGCAGTCCAAGGGACTCTCAAGAGTCTTCTCCAACACCACAGTTCTAAAGTGTCAATTCTTTGGCGCTCAGCTTTCTTTATAGTCCAAATCTCACATCCATACATGATTACTGAAAAAACTGTAGGCTTTGACTAGATGGACCTTTGTTGGCAAAGTAATGTCTCTCCTTTTTAATATGCTATCTAGGTTGGTCATAATTTTTCTTCCAAGGAGCAAGCGTCTTTTAATTTCATGGCTGCAGTCACCATCTGTAGTGATTTTGGATCTCCCCAAAATAAAGTCTGTCACTGTTTCCATTGTTTCCCCATCTATTTGCCATGAACTGATGGGACCAGATGCCATGATCTCAAGTTTTCTAAATTTTAAGAAATTCAGAGTTTTAAGGCAACTTTTTCACTCTCCTCTTTCACTTTCATTAAGAGGCTCTTTAGTTCTTCTTGCGTGTTGCCGTAAGGGTGGTGTCATCTGCATATATGAGGTTATTGATATTTCTCCCAGCAATCTTGATTCCAGCTTGTGCTTCATCCAGTGCAGCATTTCTCATGATGTATGTAATATATGTATATTAATAGGTGGGCTTCCTCAGTGGCTCAAGGATAAAGAAGCTGCCTGCAACGCAGGAGACACAGGAGATGAAGGTTCGATCCCTGGGTTGGGAAAATCCCCTGGAGAAGGAAATGGCAACCTGCTCCAGTATTCTTGCCTGGAAAACTCCATGGACAGAGGAGCCTGGCAGGCTACAGTTCAAAGGGTCACCAGACATGACTAAGCACACAGGCATGGCATAACAGGTATATAATTATATATTTATTTATAATAAGGTGCAAATTGATGGTTGCCACTTATTTTTATACTCCTGATCTTAGACCACTGCTTAGCACCAATATGTTTGTTGAGCCAACTCCACACTACTCTCTATCCTATCTATCCCACTGTCAGGAAGACTTTTCTAAAGCACGTACTAAGTCCTTCAATATATTTTGAATGAATAAGAATACCGTACAAAACTACTTGTTATAATCATCATGATAAGGCCCTAATCTATCTTCACAGCTTCTTTTCCTGTACTGCCTTCACTTCTGAGTTTCTACTATGTATATTTCTCCCCTGCTTTCAGGATCCATCTTCCCTAATTTACCCAGCTCCTCCTAGTCTTGACTCAAGGGTTGGGCTTAGTGGTAGGCTTATGACCTGATCCTCCCAGAGTGAGTTAAGTGCCTCTTCACTGTGCTCACATGTTATCCTATACAGATCTCTACTACAGCACTTAGCATGCTATAACAATAACTATTGATCTTTCTTACTTATTGAAAGTCCTTAAGGACATAAACCATATTTTATTTCAGTATTCTCAGAACCTTATTAAGAGCTCAGTACATAGCAGACACTCAATAATGTCTCTTAAATAAATTAGAATGTCTAGAGTTTAACATTTTTTCTTCTCCTATTTTTGAGACACATAAAAAATATTTTCCTTTCCCCTCTTTAGGGGAAAGTGTCATAGTGAATAAAGGTTTCTTCCATGGCAGAGATTAAATTATACAAGTTTTCAGATGCTTACTACTGGCCAGGGCAGAAAGATCAGGAGATAGAGAAATACCTGTCTCTGTCTTATCAGAAGAATATCTCAATACTCCTATTCCCTAATTCTGTATTTCCCAATGTTCCTAGAATAGGCCCAGCATGGTTGAAGTTTCTTAAAGAACCTAATGAGAAAATAAGAATAAAAGCTGAGAATTTTTGATACTCTTTTTAAAAAGTGATTATGCCTTATACATGAATTGGAAAGGAAAACAAAACCAAATTCTAAACTTCACTTCAATAATCGAGAAAGTATCTGTCACTATCCTATCTCTATTTCTCTTATGCACCCCTACTGAAGATCTCTAGACCATTAAGTTTACCTATATAACTGGGAGTATTCTTTTGTAAATCAACATGAGAATCACAAAAAAAGGATAATTTTTGAGAAATGGAGTGCAGTATGTATAACACTAGTTTTACAGTAGATGTATCAAATAGAAAGGAGAAAGGGAATTATGTATTCCTATACTTATGGAGGAAACTAAGAACTCCATGGCTAGCATATTTCTTGAGACTTCAAAATACCAGACTAGTAAAAAAAAAGTTTTTTTTTTATTGAAGGAACCAACATAAGATCCTCTACTTTCAACAGCTGTACAGGAATAATTTAACATAGCAGGGCTTAAGCTATTTATCTTCAGAGAGACCTATTTGCAAGGCTGGCCCCTTGAGTGGCATCTGGGAATATAATCTTTGAAAACATTTCTTAAGTGATAAGATTCTAAGTGCTGTGCCAACCTACTTGGACTACCATGAGATCTGTGGTGAATAACTACTTTCCTTCTGACACACGGTGCCTATGTAACTAACCCTTAAAAATATCCCAAGTTCTTGAGTCTCAAATGGAGTTCCCCATGCCAAAGCAGTACATATATGCTGGGTGAACTTCTGGAAGCTGGAGAGAGGGTGCACTCCGTATGACTCCTCACAGAAAGGAAAGAGTATAGGAAACCTGCACAAGGATTCCTCTAGACTCCACCTGGTGTCTTTTTCCATTAATGATCTGGCTGTGTTTCTTTACTAGTCTCTGTAATAAACCTTAGCTCTGAATATGACAGTTTTACTAAGTCCTGTGAATCCTTTTAGAGAATTGCAGAATCTCTGGGTGCACCGGGAACTCCCAAAACACTAAGTAATGATACTAACTCAGCAAAAAAAAAAAACAAAACAACACAAAACTCTATGATCATCATTTGACAAATGGGTATGTTAATAAAATTTTGCTCTTTATTCTGACAGTACAGAAACATAGAAACAATACCAGAATAAAGGACAGAATTTTAAATGGAATAAATTTAGCATTACAAGAAGTTCATTACCTTATTCTTATTTTTCTCATTTTACTGTATGTTGGTAAAAACCTTATCAAGGACCATTAACAGACATGCCTAGAAACTACTTAACCAGGTAATTTTTGCCTGGATACACCTTTCTTCCAATTTACTTTCTTTAGAAACTGAAAACAATAAGCAGAAATTTTATGTGAACAGGAGTATTTTAAAAAGCTGAAACTTCTGGTAAGACATTAAAGATTTCACTGAAATAACAGTTTATTTTAAACTTATAAAGAATAAATTAATAACAAATTTAGTTCCAGGATATTTTAAGATCTGTATCGTCTTCCAGTCAGCCAAGTAACAATATGAAAAAAACAAACAAAATAACTAGCTGAGATAGTGATACTCTGACTTTTAGTTTGTCATTTTACTTAAAAATTATTCATGGAAGATAACATACTTATCTTTCTTTCCTCAATACAATCATCTTAAAATGAATTTTTTCCATAGGTCACAATATTCTTTAAAAAGTTAGCAAACAAAAACCTCAAATTTTATCTATTAATATATCCCTGTGTTTTAGTTCTTCAAGTTCTTTCTTTAGTTCTAACAATATATTTCCCATTGCAAAAGATTCAAATTCCATTCACCAGGATAAATAACAACTTTCAAAACTAAAACCATATACCTTTTGCTGTAGTTCTTTTACTGCAGAATCTCTATCCATGCATGCCTGTCGAAAGGCTTCATAAGCTTTATTGAGTTGCTCGCCAATGTTTTTATCCATTCCTCTATGTCCTGTTGCATCACTATAAATGATGGAGTAAATGACAGATCTGAAAAATAATTGAACAATTTAGATAGCTATCAACTAAGTATAATTCATTTTTAAAATGTGCCTCAAAAATAATTCTGTATTGTTTATCATGAACATTACAGAATCAATTATTATAAAGTTTTTACAAGTATATTTATTTATTTATTTGGCCGTGTCAGGTCTTACTCTTAGCACACAGGATCTTTCGTTGCAGCACACAGACTCTCTAGTTGCGGCCTCTGGGTTCCCGAGCCACAGGCTTCAGTCATTGCGGTGTGCGGGCTTAGCTGCTCTGTGGCATGTGGGATCTCAGCTCCCCAACCAGGGATTGAACCCATGAACCCTTCATTGCAAGGCAGATTCTTAACCACTGGATCATCAAGGAAGTCCCCATATAAAACAGCTTTATAAAGGCAAAAAAGTCTCATATAAAATCCTGATCATATTTTAATCCTGCAATATTGTGAAACCTTAACTTCTACAGTTTTGAAATATTCTTAATGAATTAAGTTTAAGGAGCAGTTAGGGTTCCAGTTCATAAAGATGCTACTTTGCAAATGGTATTCTATAAATGCAAGTTAAAAATGGAAAAACATAAAAGGCCATTTGTTATTAATCTTTTATTACAGAAATGCACAACAGGCTTAGCAATGTGAGAAGGGATTTCTTTTTACTAAATGGACAGTTACTTCCACTTACAAGGTGAATGCTTGCTATACTGAAATTAGAGCAAAATTAAGTAGATAATAAATGTTTGTGGATAGAGTTCACACTGTTGTTATCACATAGCAATTAAAATGTGTGAAAATGCTCTTATTTTTAGCACAAAATTTAGGGAAAACTGCCACTGGACTGTACATTAAAAAAGAAAAATCACACCCCATCACTCTTACCCCTACTCTATATTAGTTTTCTGACTTCTCTGCTATTTCTGAACTACAGGTGATTTCCTCAGTGGAGGTAATTTTGTTTTATCATCTCAGTTTACATTGTATCTCTAAAGACATTCCCTGACTCTGAGCAGAGCATCATCTATCTAATGACTGATTTTTCTTGTCAAGCTGTAATAACCACACCACTGAGCCTTTCTCTTAATCCTCTGAAAGCCACAAAGTTGTCTATCAGTCACAGGGGGTCTTGGGGATACCCAATTATTTCACACCCTTTATGACTGAAATCCTTCATAATATCAGTCTCTTTCATAACATTTTCTTTGAGTATACCTGCTTTCCATATTTTCATTAAGATACAATTCATATAAAATAAATTCACCATTTCAAAGTATACACTTCTGTAGTTTTCTGTATTCACAATGTTGTGCAACTATCACCAAAATCTAATCATAGAACATTTTTATCATCACAGAAACTCTGTACCTACTAGCAGTTAGTCCCAATTCCTATCTCCCCTGTAACCCCTGACAATCACTAATCTGCTTTCTGACCCTATGGATGTGCTTATTCTGAATGTTTAGAATCATAAAAGTATATGCCAGTGTGTCTGGCTGTTTTCATGAAGCATAAAATTTCCAATTTTTAAACATGTTGTAGCATGTAATAGTATTTCATTGCTTTTTATGTCTGAATAATATTCTATTTTATGGAATAAAATAGATTTTATTTATAATATAAATTTTTTTACATTTATCCATTCCTCAATTAATGGATATTTGGGTTGTTTACACTTTTTGGTTATTTTGAATAAAGTTACAATTTGTGCATATATATCTGTGTGAACACATGTTGTCAGTTCTCTTAAATATATACCTAGGAGCAGAACTGCTGAGTCAGATGACAGTTATGTTTAACTTTCTGAGGAACTACCACAGACATTACAGCCATTTCCACAGAAGCTGTATCATTTTATATTTTTACTAGCAATGCCCAAGAGTTCAATTTCTCCACATTTTCACCAATAATTATTGTTCATTTAAAAATATATTAGGATCCTATGGGATGTGAAGTGGTAGCTCATCACAGTTTTGATTTTGAGCATCTTTACAGTGCTTATTGGGCATTTGAATATCTTCTTTGGAGAAATGTGTAATCAAATTCTCTGCCTACTTTTCATATATATGTGCCTATATACACACATATATATGTACATATATATGTGTGTGTATATGTACATCAAACGTCTAGTCAAATCCTTTGCTCACTTTATATGTGCATGTATGTATATATATTTAATATATATGCACATATGTGCCTATTATGTGCCTGTATGTGCATGCTAAGTCATTTCATTCATGTCTGACTCTTTGGAACCCCATGGATTGTGGCCTGCCAAACTCCTCTATCCATGGAGTTCTCCAGGCAAGAATACTGGAGTGGGTTGTCACGCCCTCCCTTCTCCAGGGGATCATCCCAACCCAGGGATTGAACCTGCATCTCTACGTCTCCTGCATTGGAAGCAGGGTTCCTTACCATTAGTGCCACCTGGGAAGGCATATATATATACATACACGTGTATGTGTATAGATACATGTGCATGCATGCTCAATCGTGTCTGACTCTTTGTGACCCCTATGAACTGGAGCCTGCTAGGCTCCAGTCATGGAATTTACCAGACAAGAACACAGGAATGGGTTGCTATTTCCTTCTTTTATATATATATATATATATTTATGTATCTGTGCATGCATATATAAAATTTCCAATATTTTCTTCCATTCTGTAGATTCTCTTTTTGTTTGATAGTGTCCTTTGTCAAAGTTTTAATTCTGATGAAGTTCAATTTATCTTTTTTCTTTTGTTCTTGTGCTTTTCATATCTAAGAAACCCCTGCCTAATCCAACCAAGGTCACACAGATTTTCACCTATATTTTCTTATAGAAATTTTATAATTTTAGCTTTTACATTTAGACCTTTGATTTATATTGTTAATCTGTGTAATACAGTATGAGGTAGGGCTCCAGATTCATTCCTCTGTATGTGGTTGGTGAGTTGTCCTGGTGTCATGTGTTGAAAAGGCTATTCTTTTCCCACTGAATCCCCTTGGCATTCTTGTTGAAAACCAGCTAACCATACATCACAGTGCCCTTAAATACCAAGGTAATATTTCAATCCTATCAGCCAGTCTTTAATAAGACACTAAGCACACTCCTACATCATTTTCTAGACTTGGTAAAGAAGAATTTTCAAGGATTTTATTATGGGGATCAAACTATGGAAACTCTTCAAGAGATGGGAATTCCAGACCATCTTGAGAAACCTGTATGCTGTTCAAGAAACAACAGTTAGAACCTTGTATGGAACAACTGACTGGTTCAGGATTGAGAAAGGAGTACGACAAAGCTGTTTATTGTTACCTTGTTTATTTAACTTACACATAGAGCTCATCATGAGAAATGCCAGGCTAGATGAGTGACAAGCTGGAATCAAGATTGCTGGGAGAAATATCAACAACCTCAGGTATGCAGATGATACCACTTTAATGGCAGAAAGCGAAGAGGAAATAAAGAACCTTTTAAGGGTGAAGGAGGAGAGTGAAAAAGCCGGCTTAAGACTCAATATTAAAAAAAACTAAGATCATGGACTCCAGCCCCATCACTTCATGGCAAGTAGAAGGCGAAAAGGTGAAAGCAGTGACAGATTTCATCTCCTTGGGCTCTAAATCACCGTGGACGGTGACTGCAGCATGAAATTAGAAGACAACTGCTTCTTGGTAGGAAAGCTATGACAAAGCTAGACAGTGTGTTAAAGAGCAAAGACATCACTTTGCTGACACAGGTCTGTATAGTCAAGGCTATGGTCTTTCCAGTAGTCATGTATGGTTGTGAGCACTGGACAATAAAGAAGGCAGAGTGCCAAAGAATTGATGCTTTCAAATCGATGCTGGAGAAGACTTCTTAGAGTCCCTTGGATAGCAAGGAGATCAAACCAGTCAATTTTAAAGGAAATCAACCTTGAATATTCAATGGAAGGACTGATGCTGAAGCTGAAGCTCCAATACTTTGGCCACCTGATGTGAAGAACTGACTCATTTGAAAAGACCTGATGCTGGGAAAGACTGGAGGCAGGAGAAGAGGATGACATAGGATGAGATGGTTGGATGTCACCACCGACTCAATGGACATGAACTCTGGCAAATTCCAGGAGATGGTGATGGAAAGGGAAGCCTAGAGTGCTGCAGTCCATGGGGTCATGGAGAGTTTCGGACATGACTTGGTGACTGAAAAACAACAACATTATGGGGATCACAGTGTTTTTACGTTGTGAGAGAATGAAGTGACTGAAGTAAGTGAAGTTGCTCAGTTGTGCCCGACTCTTTGCTAACCCATGGACTGCAGCCTACCAGGCTCCTCAGTCCATGGAATTTTCCAGGCGAGAGTACTGGAGTGGGTTGCCATTTCTTTCCCCAGGGGATCTTCCTGAACCAGGGATCATTTTTAAACCCAGGTCTCTTGCATTGCAAGCAGACACTTTACCATCTGAGCCACCAGGGAAGCCCTGAAGCAATGAAAGTGATACTTTTTTAGGCATTCTAGTTAGGAAGTCTGTTTTTATTGGTACCTCTGATAGATGGAAAAGATGAAGTACTGTTAAGATAATTACATTGCCAGGATCTCTAGCATACCATAGACACTATGGAAACAGAGTAATTAGCATTAGCACAAAGCTTCATTTTGAGTATTTATTCAGATACTATTATCATTCAAAAAAGGATTTAGGGTGGCTTTAAAAAGCACATGAGATTCAAAGTAAGTATATGAGCAGGAAAAGAGAAATAAGGGTAGGGAGCTATAGGGACTATAGTATACTATAATACGCTCATACAGAAATCAGACAATTCAAGTAGTTATGTGGCTTGACTGCCTAAAATTGTCTTAACAAACTGCAGATGTCATAATAAACTGTCAATGTAAACCACACTTGTATTTTAAAATCTGGGACAAATAAGAATCTTGAACTGGGAACTCATCTAGTTTCTTTTTATTCTGTCACTGACTGACCGTGGGACCTTAGTTCAGGGCTACTAAATCTTTTTAGACTCAAGTTTCTCTCCCTTCTAACAAAAAAAGATGTTTGGATTTGATTTCTAAGAAACTTCTTTGTTCTATACCTCTTGCGTCTGTGAATCAAAAAATGCATGTCTGTTTCATCAAGAAGGTGCATTCTTGTTTTTAAAAATGTAAATACAGTACTAAAAACAGCTACATCATATGCAAGTAAATCATGTGGAGTCTTCATTTCAGGTCCTTGAATTAGATCACACAAATGTCACTATGAAGAGTTAGTGAGTAAATTCCACATTCTATTTCCTGAAGTAAGAATGTATGCTGGGGAGATATGATTCAGGTCAATACAACTAAATAAATGATACATTTAATTCCTATCTCACAGCCAAGAAGAAAATTGGGTGTCAGATCAGTGACATTGACTAGAGAAAAAGGAAACAGCCTCTGGAACCCAGCTAGTTAAACTGGACAGATTTCAAATATTAACACCCTGAACTTTAAAGCCACTTGTTCCTCTATTTTTTAAAGCATTTGTTAAGTATAAAATTAACTTCACAATTCGAGAGACAGTCACATTTCAATTACATTTTGGTATCCCTTAAAGTTGCTGGACGCCAAGGAAATGGTTTTATTTATAATAAACATGTCCAAACTCAAATCTAATGGCCACTGTGCTGTGCTTAGTCATGTCCAATTCCTGGACTGTAGCCCGCCAAGTTCCTCTGCCCGTGGGGATTCTCTAGGTAAGAATACTGGAGTAGGCTGCCATGCCCTCTTTCAGGGGATCTTCCCAACCCAGGCATCGAACCCAGGTCTCCCGCACTGCAGGCGGATTCTTTACTGTCTGAGCTACCAGGGAAGCCCCTAGTAGCCACTACCATCCCCCAAACCCAGGAGGGCTAAGCTGGAGCTACCTCTGCCGTGGAAACACTCTTTTTAGTTATGGCTCCACTCTTTTAAATGTATTTTCAGGAAAGCCTTCTGTGTTAAATTTATTTCTGGGTATGGTTTGCTGGTTTCCTTACACCAGGAAGAGATTAACTCACTGATGCCCAACACTAGAGCTGGGTGGGCAAAACACAAAGCATGCCACCCCTAGGGTAATCCTCTTGAAGCCAAGGTAGTCTTGTCATATCCACCTCTAATACTCTGACAGCATTTCCTTTTTTCCTTAGGGTACTTCCTGTAAGACGGAAATGGAGAGGGTAGCAAATTCCTGTTCTACCTCCGAGGTCCAGCAGGTGCTCAACCAGAAGGAAGCACTAAGAAAATTCATGGGCATCACACTGCTTTCTCTTTTCATTGATCTTGGTGCATAATGAAAGTGTCCTGGCGTAGGAAGGTCAGCATGCACAAGGGTGATAATTTTATTTTCCCTTGGTAAAATTTCCCAGCTCCAACAAAGATGTATTGACTACAACTGCCAAATTTTAATTTTATAGAATATATACCATTACTATCCAATTAAATGAGAAAAAGTAAAGCACGTGTTTGCTGAATACATGTAAGGCACTGTGCGGGATGCAGCAAGGAGCTTTAGGGATAGTTTTATGTGCCACCTTAGTTTTATGTGCCTTTTACGAAGTTTTTTCCCACCAGTTCTTCATTTCTTATTACTCATATTTCAATTTGACTGACAAGGCTCAGAGGAGTTAAATGACCTGCGTACAGCCACAAAGCTATAACTGAGGTGACTAGGACTAAGTTTCTGAAAATCTTAGTTCAAGGATTGCTTATTACAGCCAGCTGCAAAATATTCTCCCAGGATGCCATGATGGATATTTCATTCAATAAGACAAAAAACAAAGCCTGGGCTGGGCACCACTGATGTTCTCACCACTGTGAGAACAAAACAGACACGAAACCCACCCTCATGAAGGCACCACTAGCTGTAATTTAAAGAATATATATGAGTACCTGGATATATCTGAAGGCTAGAGTTTGGAAAGCAGAATGCTCACATCTAACATTTATGAGGTTTAGGAAAGGCTTTGAGAGGCAGATGTCATCTGATTTGGGTTCTGAATTATGAGTAGGAATGACTTCACCCATTCCTTTTATTTGACTATCAAATAGCGGTCATCCTTTCAAAAACAGGTTCCTGGTAGCTATAAAGACGTTTTTAGTGCTAGATAATACTCATTCATCACTAAAACAGGCCAGGATTATATGTATTTCTTGCGCATTGGCCAGCCTGAACTTTGAGATCAGAACAACTCTGCAAACCTGAGACAACTGTTAAGTATACCACTGACAGTTACTTAGAGAAATGATGACCTAGGCTAGTGTTTGTCCTACGAAACTTGAGATGAAGCACTGGTAATGTTGACGTCAAGGCTAAGTCCTGCCTCCTCTGGACCTCGATTTTCCTTGCTTTTAAAATGAAGGGGTTAAAGATATCAATACAAGATGGTCAATACCAAAATCAGATTGATTCTATTCCTTGCAGCCAAAGATGGAGAAGCTCTATACAGTCAGAAAAAACAACACCAGGAGCTGACTGTGGCTCAGATCATGAACTCCTCATTGCAAAATTCAGACTTAAGTTGAAGAAAGTAGGGAAAACCACTAGACAATTCAGGTATGACCTAAAATCAAATCCCTTACAATTACACAGTAGAACTGACAGACAGACTTAAGGGATTAAACACAGGGCCTGAAGAACTATGGATGGAGGTTCATGACACTGTACAGGAGGCAGGGATCAAAACCATCCCCAAGAAAAAGAAATGCAAAAAAAAAAAAGGTTGTCTGAGGAGGCCTTACAAATATTTGAGAATAGAAGCAAAAGGCAAAGGAGAAAAGGAGAAACATATCCATTTTGATGCAGAGTTCCAAATAACAGCAAGGACAGATTAAGAAAGCCTTCCCAAGTGATCAACGCAAAGAAGTAGAGGAAAACAATAGAATGGGAAAGGCTAGCAATCTCTTCAAGAAAATTAGAGAC
The DNA here is from genome assembly GCF_042477335.2 of Ovis canadensis. NCBI lineage: Eukaryota > Metazoa > Chordata > Mammalia > Artiodactyla > Bovidae > Ovis > Ovis canadensis. The sequence continues at coordinate 153,956,498 of NC_091246.1, forward strand.
ATCAAGGGAATATTTCATACAAAGATGGACACAATAAAGGAAAGAAATGGTATGGACCTAACAGAAGCAGAAGATATTAAGAAGAGGGCAAGAATACACAGAAGGGCCATACAAAAGAGATCTTAATGATTCAGATAATCACAATAGTATGATCACTCACCAAGAGCCAGACATCCTGGAATGGGAAGTCAAGTGGGCCTTAGGAAGCATCACTACAAACAAAGCTAGTGGAGGTGACAGAATTCCAGCTGAGCTACTTCAAACCTAAAAGATGATGCTGTTAAAGTGCTGCAATCAATATGCAAGCAAATTTGGAAATCTCAGCAGTGGCCACAAGACTGGAAAAGGTCAGCTTTCATTCCAATCCCTAAGAAAGGCAATGCCAAAGAATGTTCAACTACCACACAATTGTACTCATTTCACAGGCTAGCAGAGTAATACTCAAAATTATCCAACCGAGGCTTCAATAGTATGTGAATGGAGAACTTCCAGATGCTCAAGCTGGATTTAGAAAAGGCGGAGGAACCCAGGTCAAACTGCCAACATCTGCTGGATCATAGAAAAAGCAAGAGAATTCCAGAGAAAATATCTACTTCTGCTTCATTGAGTGCACTAAAGCCTTTGACTGTGTGGATCACAACAAACTGTGGAAAATTCTTAAAGAGACAGGAATACCAGACTACTTTACCTGCTTCCTGAGAAACCTGTATGCAGGTCAAAGAGCAACAGTTAGAACTGGACATGAAACAATGAACTGGCTCCAAACTGGGAAAGGAGTACATCAAGGCTGTATACTGTCACTCTGTTTATTTAACTTACATGCAGAGCACATTATGCAAAATGCCAGGTTTGATGAAGCACAAGCTGGAATCAACACTGCCAGGAGAAATATCAATAACCTCAGATATGCAGATGACACCACACTTATGGCAGAAAGCGAAGAGGAACTAAAGAGCCTCTTGATGAAAGTGAAAGAGGAGAGTGAAAAAGTTGGCTTAAAACTCAACATTCAGAAAACTAAGATTATGGCATCCAATCCCACCACTTCATGGCAAATAGATGGGTAAACAATAGAAACAGTGACAGACTTTATTATCTTGGACTCCAAAATCACTGCAGATGGTGAGTGCAGCCATGAAATTAAAAGATGCTTGCTCCTTGGAAGAAAACTATGACAAACCTAGACAGCACATTAAAAAACAGAGACATTACTTTGCCAACAAAGGTCCTCCTCGTCAAAGCTATGGTTTTTCCAGTAGTCATATGTGGATGTGAGCGTTGGACTATAAAGAAAGCTGAGTGCCGAAGAATTGATGCTTTTGAACTGCGGTGTTAGAGAAGACTCTTGAGAGTCCCTTGGACTGCAAGGAGATCAAACCAGTCAATTCTAAAAGATTGATTTCCTTTAGCATATTCATTGGCAAGACTGATGATGAAAAGCCAATACTTTGGCCACCTGATGTGAAGAATTGACTCATCAGAAAAGACCCTAATGCTTGGAAAGATTGAAGGCAGGAGGAGAAGGGGACAACAGAGGATGAGATGGTTGGATGGCATCACCGACTCACTGGACATGAGTTTGAGTGAACTCCGGGAGTTGGTGATAGACAGGGAAGCCTGGTGTGCTGCAGTCCATGGGGTCGCAGAGTTGGACACAACTGAGCTGAACTAAACTGACAAGATATCATCCTTGTCAACTTTATGATTATATAACATTTCTAAACAAATACAAAGTACAGAAGCTTTTGTTCGGCAAACATAGTGATTTATTTTTTCTCATAAATGATATCTTAGATTTAAAAATTAAAAACAAGTTAGCATGGCAATTCATTTCCTGATAGTGAGAAATGTGGAATAAAATTACATGGGATGTCCTAGAAGAGATATGATATGATACTGTGAAAATGTGATATGAAAATACATGATATAACACTGTGAAAATTAATGACTTTAACAATTATATATTTCCTCCTAACACTTTACTAGGTAGAATGGGAAAAAAAGTACAGGCTTTGAATTCAGATCTCAGACCTGCAATTTTTCTGGCTATTTACTTAGTTTCTCTGAGTTTAGTTTTTTATATATAGTTTGTAGGTTTATTGTGAAGACTGAGATCATATGTGAAACATATCTGGTAACTGTTTCTCAATATCCATTCTCTACTCCTCTGGTATTCCTGAATTTTAGCTGATGTGGTCACGTGACTATGTTCTGGTCATTGGCAAGCAAGCGTAACTTCCAAGACAAGGTCTCTTTCTTTTCCCCCTTCCTTCTCCTTTATTGTGGTGAGTCACCCGAAACATTGTGGTGAGGGCAATACTTCCGGATGGTGGAGCAACAGGGGATGTAGAACGACAGGAATAAAGAAGCCGAGGTCCCTGACCCTGTGGGGCTGCTGTATCGACTCGGGACATCTTATACTTTGAATTGTCATACATGAGAGAAATAAAATATCCATCTTGTTGGTTTAAGCCACTGCCACTGGGGAGTTCTCAGAAGAGAAGCTGAGCTGTATCCCAACTGGTACCATATTCAAGACTGACCCAGCACTGCAGACACAGTAGGTTCCCTTTTTTTCCCATGGGAAAGAGACAAACTTATATAGTCTTTGCCTTTTTCTCTAATTAGAGCTTATAATTAGCAAGGCAAAAACACATGAGCTCACCTAAAGGTTCACTCCAGATCTGTGCATTTCATTATACATAGGTTTTACCTCAAAGGAAGAAGAGAAGAACTGTTAAGTAAAAGTGTAAGCAGTAAAAAGGTATAATAGAAGGAACAATTAAAACGAGAGAACTGTGGAAGGCTTCACAGAGGATCTGACACTTACACTGGGCCCTGAAATATGAGAATGATTTCAACAAGTGGAGTAAAAGGAGAATGAACATTAACTCTGAAAAAGTAGACGCTCTGAGAAATCACTGCTGCTTCAGTCGTGTCCGACTCTGTGCGACCCCACAGATGGCAGCCCACCAGGCTCCCTGGTCCCTGGGATTCTCCAGGCAAGAACACTGGAGTGGGTTGCCATTTCCTTCTCCAGTGCATGAAAGTGAAAAGTGAATGTCCGACTCTTCACGACCCCATGGACTGCAGCCTACCAGGCTCCTCCGTCCCTGGGATTCTCCAGGCAAGAGTGCTGGAGTGTGAGCTGCCATCACTAGTACACTGCATTTAGGGACTGGTGGTGAGTATATTTACACAAGTGAGGTATGTATACAGAAAGGATGGAGAGGTCAGGGTGCTGAGACAGGATAGTTGGGGCCACCACATATGACTGTCCTTCAATGAAAAAACCCTATGGGTCCCGATCATGTAGACCATAATTGGAATGAAGCACCCTACAGCTACAGAGTGTACTAACTACATAAGCTGTACACAGTAGACTTAGATATGGCCAGACTGCAATAGACCTTGAATGTCACTCCAATTTTAACCTGCTGACATTAAGGAATTTTCAAGCAGGAGATGAATATGTTTTAGAAAGATAAACCAGATACCAGCAGAATATAAACTAATGAGGGAGACAAAATGAGTAGATCCATAGGAAACCATTGTTGTATTCTGGTAAAAGATAAGGGCTTGAACTAGAGTAAGGGAAATGAAAGCTGAATGGATTCAAGAGACATTTTAAAGGCAAAATTAACAGGACTCACTGGCCAACTGGATGTGTACAACAGACAAGAAGGAAGCATTCAGCAACTCTGAGTGAGTTGGCCTGGGATGGAGTCCTAGCATCTATATTTTAATAAGCAAAGTAACCGGTTTATTTTGTTAAAGGTGGTTTGGCCAGCCGTATTTTTCAAAATATAGGGCAAACAGCAATGCCAGTTAGCCACAGAGAAATAGGAAGAAAAACTGAGAGAGACAGGAGAGGATACTGAATTCAATTTTGGACAAAAGTGCTGACAGAGGCATAGTTAACAACAGGCAGGAAAAAATGTGCCAGCTGAGTGACAACGAAATCTAAAGGAAGAAATGATGGCTAAGTAAGCCTTCCCTCCAGCTACTATTCTTAAAGTCCTGTTTTTAATGTCCTCTGATACTGCTGACAGTCAACCAGGCCAAAATCTTTCTATCAATAAGTAAACAAAACCTCTACATTGTTTTAAAACAGTGGAGAGAGAAAGAAGCAAAACTCATTACTGTACCACTTCGTGTCACAAGATATACACCTTTCTTTCTCCCAAATACAAACCAAAATATAGGTAGGAATATTGTCTAGTGCTCTGCTATGTTAACCCTTATACACTGTTAAATAACACAAAAAATAACTTTCTGGTAGAGCGTTTGAATGTGTGAATTTTCTTAAGTCTTTCTAGTCTACTCTACCAAATTATGATAATGAAAATAGTATTAGTAATCATCTTTCACAGGAGTAGAACAGTTTCTACCTATTTTCTGGTTTTAACTTAAAAAGTTTGAAAAAGAAGTCCCTCCATCCCGAAGACAATAGTATAAGAGATGCCACAGGCCGTACCAGATTCATAAAAGGCAAAGTTTTGCTTGAAAAAGTAGTTAAAATTTCATCAGTTAACAGATTAGGGGCCCCTCCAACAACTCTGAGTCATTTACTAAATCACAATCACTATGAAAGGAGAGAGCTTGTCTATGAAAAGAGAATGAAACTTCGGGAGACAGAGGACCTTTTTCACAAAAAGGCCTATTTCCTCTTAAACTGTAGTTTAAATTGCTGGGCAGTCATATTTAGCCTTGAGAATATTATCAATGATAAATGGGAACAGGCAAAAGTCTACATAATTATAAGCTATATTCTGTGCTCTTAATCACTGGCACAGAACTCTTCAAACCCCGGCTTTTAATTTCCCTGAGGACACCTAGAGGCTGTTGGGCCAATGCTTGCCAAGTCACAACTTGTTTTATTAGAAGTAATTGAGAGAACTCCAGGGAGAAAATAAATAAGGTTTCAGAGATTTCCAGATCTCCATTTCCAGGCATTCCCAAGAAGTTTAGGGTGTGACTGTAAATGTGTAATATGATAAAAGTTTAAAACCAGATACAATACTTTTATACCATATAACACACTTTCTTACTCCTATTGTCAAATACTCCTGAATACAGGACCCCAAATCTCTGAAGAACCCTACAAACCAACTTCTCAAACCTGTCTCTGTGCCAAAATTACCCACATTTCCACTCTCTTCAGGGCCACCCCAGTTTTTCTCGAATGTGAATACTCAGATCTAATAAGTCCTTGCATTTGCTATGCTATCCTATTGTGGAGAAGCAAGAGTTTATTAAAACTTTTGATTTGACACTTCATTTCCTTTTGTATCTGGAAAAAATAAAAAGATGCTATAAAATAAAAATTTCAAATCTTATTTTTAACTGAGGCCACATCTTTTGTAAAATATAGTAGCTTCTCTTAATACAAATCAGAGAATCAAAATTAAAAAGCCTAGTCAACCAAAGATAAAATCAGAGCTGGGGTGCAGAATACCTGTCCAAGCTAGACATGCTTGTTGATGGATGAGAGGGAACAAGCTATAACCTTTCTGTGAGCCTCAGTTCCCTCATCTGCCCCAGTTTAGAATGTCTGGAGTACAGCATGCTGTAGGACAATGGTTCTCAACCTGTCAGTACATCAGAATAATCCAGGGCAGTTAAAACAGACAGACAGACAGACAGACAGACAAAAACACTTATCAGCAAACCCCGTCCAAGACTTCTAGGACCATAATTTTTTTTTGGCATGGGGTGGAGCAGGGGGAGGTAGGTGAGGGTAGAAAAAAGAAACAAGTGTGAGAGATTTCTATTCATTGCCACAGAGGGCCAAGTCATAATGGGAAAGCACTGAACTCTGAAAAATACTACACAAATATGTACCAAGGCAGGGAAATGGGCTTCCATAAAGTGTCCTTTTGTTCCACAGTGATCTGCTTTTTTTAATTGTTCTGGAAGTGCAGAGAATTCAGAATCAAAAATAGCAGTTGCTAAGGTAGATGTTCTTTTTTTTAAAAAAAGGTATTTTGATACTTTGGCAGATGGTTCAGAGCAATAGCACTCTTGCTGATCTTGGTTCATGAAATCTCCACAATTCACCAGTCTATGTGACAAGCGCTTTCTCTATTAATGGAAGAGACACCATTAATGGCATTTGCACTGACGTTCGTGTTGACAAATCTGAGACCACAGCTTTTCTCCCACCAAGCAGTCCTTATAACTTGATTCTCTCTGCTACCAACATTCCAGATCATCTTAATTCTTTTTAAATTCTCTATCTACAGATAGTTGATAAAGGACAGAGATCCCAGTGACAGGCCTTCAATCTGAAAAGGCACACACAGAGCTATGAACCAGAAGATTCTGAACACTAAGAACCTTGTATCTGAAAGGTAAGCATCCCAACAACAGTGGTCGTTCCCTATTTCCTCCTGGGAAACATTAGGGACAGGGGTAGAGAGTCTTACACCTACTGAGAGAAAAATGATTTGCCAGCTACTTTACATAAACTACCTTATTTTAATCTTCCCTCTCTAGATAAGGAAATGGGTTCAAAAGGTTAAATAAGTTGCCTAATGTCAACAAATTAGAAAAATAGAAGACCCAAATAAATCCAGGTCTCTTTGATGTGAAAAGACCAGTATCTTAGTTCTATTCACTGTAATTTAATTTCTATTTTATTTTTAATCAAAGCATAATGCATCAGTATTTTAATGAGACAAATAACTTCATAAGGTTTAAGAAAAACAGTAGCCCCTTACTCTCCTCTTCTCCCTCCCCACTTCCTGGCAACACTTTTCAGCTCTTTTGATTCTTTTTGGTATTTATCTTTGTATTTCTAAATAATTTGCTAATACTGTCACTACTGATTTCTATTTTACTTGTCTTCCCATTATGCAAGACAAGGATTCAGCTCTCTTTTAAGATCGCCCCTCTCTTTATGGCCTCCTCATCCTTCTAACAGTTATGTTATTATTTTGATTAGATTTACATTCCACTTTTACTTTCTTATGACTGTGTGATTATTTACTGCTGAGCCATATAATATACTATGGCTCCTTTTCCTTTCCTGAAAAATATTTTTACTGAAAAAACTTATTTGCTTTACTTATTACTATCAGTAATGCAACTCCTCAATAAGTTCAGACATTACTCTATCAATTTCATTTTCTTACAAGGATCTCTCCTTGAGCTTTCTGACTTGCTCAAGTTTAGACTTATTCATCTCTGTGCAGAGAGGAAGGCCTTCACCTTGAAACCGTCTTTCAACCTGAATTTGATGATTCCCTTTATTCATCTCTCTCTCTCTAGCTGAATCTGCCATTCTCAGTATCCCTAATCTTCATCCTCCCTGTTTTACTCCTCAATTTGGTGGGGTAAACCCTCCAGTAGCTTTCTGATGAAGTGCTTACAAAGTAAATTTTTTGAGACCTTGCTTTTCAGACCTTGCTGAAACTATATTTCAGATAACTGAAAATATCTTCACCCTAAGATTTAACTGACAGTTTGCCAGGTTGAGTCCCAGGTTGGAAGGAATTTTTCCTCAGAATTTTGTAAGTTTTGCTACACTCCCTTTTGTTTTTGTTGAAGTTCAGGGCCATTTTGATTCCTGCTCTTGTACTTAACCCATCTGGAAGTTCATCCTTCAGTTGTTGCAAATTTTCTTGAATTACTTTTTGGGCCATTTCATTCCTTCTCTGCGCCTGTTTGGGACTCCTACTATCGGGATGTTAAATTTTCTGAAGTGATACTCTGACACCCCCTAACTCCTTCTTTTTAAACAAACATTTACCCCCTTACTTTATAGATACACATTATCTTAAGTTTGTTGTCTTTGACAACAAGCACTGTGATGACAAATGGTGTCTAACTAATCCTCAATAAAAAGTAATAATCAAGGAAAATAGTGTGCTTCTGGAACTCCACTGAGGCTGTGGGTGTGTAGCCCAACAATGCTCTACTACCAATTGACCAGTTCAACCAGAGTAGCTCAACTTTGATTAGTTATACACATCTGGATTTCAAGTTTGAAAAGAATCACATGCTTAAAGGTATATTTCCTCCACCCCTTCTGCTTTTCAGTCACCAAGTCATGTCTGACTCTTTGGACCCCATGGACTGCAGAATGCCAGGGCTCCCTATCCCTCACCATTTCCCTGAGTCCCCCCAAGTTCATGTTCACTGAATCGATGATGTCATCCAACCATCTCATTCTCTGTCACCCACTTCTCCTTCTGCCTTCGATCTTTCCTAGCATTAGGGTTTTTTCCAATGAGTCGGATGTTCACATCAGGTGACCAAAGTACTGGAGCTTCAGCTTCAGCATCAGTCCTTCCAATGAGTATTCAGAGTTGATTTTCTTAAGGGCTGACTGGTTTGATCTCCATGCTGTCCAAGGTACTCTCAAGAGTCTTCTCCAGCACCGCAGTTCAAAAGCATCTTTAACAGGGTCTACGAATCCCAGGGACGCGGGAGCCTGGTGGGCTGCCGTCTCTGGGGTTGCACAGAGTCGGACATGACTGAAGCTACTTAGCAGCAGCAGCAGCAGCAGCAGCAGCAGAGACAAGTGTGGGTGATTTAGCAAGTAGAAAAAGGGTCCTCTCCTGGGTTTTCCCTACTGTTGAGATTAGTATGCTTCTGGGTAAGTGTTCTACCAGGGTTGACACTTGTGGTAAGAGGCCAGTTTAAACCTAAAGCAGTTTCAGGATGGGGTGATTCTAGATTAACTGTTTACCTCTTCTACTCTGCCCTAGAAAAGAAAGTCACCTGCTTTCCCCAGCCCCTTGGGGTATGAATAATAACAGTTCGCATTCTACTTCAGAAAAGTTGCCATCTTAGCAAAGGAAGAGGTGAGTAAGTGAGTGAGAGATACATCCTGTCTTTTCTATTTAGCTCTATGTTTGACTCCTCAGCCACAAAAAGCAACAAAAGCAAAAAGCAGAAAAAAAGTCAATAATGTAGTATATACACATAAATAAAAGAACATCTTCTGTCTTAGATGGTTAAGGTAAACCTTTGACGGCACTGAAAAGTATGTGTGTTTCCTTACTTGAAGAAAGGAAATGGAAGAGAACTGTCACTCCTGACATTTACTTCCAATCATTTTCCACTTTTAAGAGAGTTCCATTAGTACAAGCAGCCAGTTCCCCAAAATGACAGCTTCCATTTCTATTCTCACTTTCCAGGTTGTAAACTTCAGTTATGGATATACCCATAGCACACTGCACTATACTGTCACTGTGTAACACTGTTCCAATCAGGCAGCTGAAATCACAGAAACTTAAGTTATCCAGCAGAGTCAGAATTTGCATTTCGCATTTTTTTTAATATAAGCTGGTTGGCTAAATGCATCAGGATAGATAAGGTAAGACAATCCCACAGATCAAACCCAAAACTCACCAAACTAGGTTCTCTATTTTTCTGGATGTCAGAACTTGGTGAAACTTTTTGTTATCTTCTAAGAGTTAAAAGGAGACTTCACAGCCAAAGACCACACCCATGAGTCTCAGCTTTGCCTCACCTCCTTTTTTATCTCCAGTAGCACTTCTTTCCCTCAAGTTGTATAAAATTCTATGGGTTAAAGTGCAAAATGAAATAGTGTAACACCAAAAGGGAAACTAGACATGTGATGTTCTACCCATCTGAGGCATTGCTCAGTTAGCTTGCTTAGCCATGTTAAGGAGTATCCTTTCCTCTGAGTAGGGGCCATGTGAGAGTCTGGAGATGTGGGAGAAAGAATTATCAGTTTAAAATGGTTACTTATTAAAAAATCTGTCTTTCATAAGTCATATAAAGTGGGGCTCTACAGAATATTCTTGGATGGGGAAAACTTCAAGAGGAAGTTTACATTCAGTATGAAGAGGTATAAGAACTTTGTGGGAAGAAAGGTCACATTTTTATCTCCTAGGATTTGTGGTATTTTAATGTTTATAAAAAAGGAAATATGGATTTAAAAAGGCTGAAAAACATCAATATGAAGGAAAAGGCATTTTAGTTTAGGGATAGCAAATATATAAAGTCATGAAATTAATCATGGTAAAAGCCATATACTTACTGGCTAGAAATAGTAAAACCACTTACATATCCCACAAGAATAGTTGATTTTTTTTTGGAGTAATTTAAAATCATTATCTTGAAGGGACCTGAGTCCCTGATTTCCGTCCTTAGAACAAATCATTCTTCAGAGCAAAATCACCTGATTGAGTTTATTCTGCTGCTGAAGAGAACAATTCTCCATACCTAATTCTACTGCAAATATCTCAAGGATTCCTATAACTTCAGGTAAGTAACCATCAAACTAGAACTCATTATTTTTCTTAGTCCACTCAATTTCCAATAATTCATAACTACAATGACTTGTAGACAGACTGTTTTCACTGTTAACAACCTGTTTTCAATAGACTCTTCTTTTTTTGCAAAGAAAAAAGCATGGTGGTAAGTGAAAGCTACTACAGCTCATTGCTCAAAATCTTTACCCTCATAATTTAGTAATGATAATTACCATTAAAGAAAGCATATCTCTGAAGTTAAAAAGGAAGAAAACAAGGTTGCTGTTAGGACACTTCTCCCACGAGACAAACAATTAAAAAAGTCTCTTAAGAAATGCTTTTCTTGCTTGAACAACAACATGAATACATTCAACACTACTGAACTGTACACTTAAAAAGGGCTAAGGTGGTAAACTTCACATTATGTGTATTTTACCACAATTAAAAAAAATGTTTTTATAGATTAAGAACTGAAAAACTAACATATACAATTACATAGGTCCCAAAGGCTTGTTTTCAGTTGCCAAGGCTCTGGTACCACTGCCTGTTTCAATTCTCCTCAACTTTTTTGAACAGTTTTCAAACAATGCACCGTTCAAAAGATTCCGTACGCTAATTTGCCACCCACCCACAAGGGAGTTGAATTCATATTCTGTTATCCTTTTTTGAAAATGATTCAGAATCTTGGTTTTGAACTACAGAGAAATTTTGTTCCCTATTCTTGCTAACAGCCTCTTCTTTTCCTCTACCCATGACTGAAAACCGTAGCAGTAAGCATGAGAGGCAACATGGGATGAATGGCAGCCACAACGTAAATCCTACAGAAAACAGAAACTAAAACTTGGTTTGACATAATTACACACAATCAAGTTGAAACTGAATAGTAATATTCATGCTTAGAAAGCTGTTAGAAAACAAAAGGATATTGAGTAGCAATAGCTAATCAGCTAAAGCATGAGTATATGGCTGGCTCTTGAACAACACCAGTTTGACGTGCACAAGTCCACTTATCCATAGATATTTTCATGAGTAAATACTGTAGTACTATATGATCTGTCGTTGGCTGAATCCCTGGATGTGGAGTTGCTGATATGGTGGAACCACAGATACACAGGAACTTTGGATACAGAGGGTTAACTTTACATGCAGATTTTCAATTGAGCAGAGGGTTGCCATGCCTAACCTCCGTGTTGTTCAAGGACCAACTGTAGTTAGAATAGTGTTTTACATCAAGAGGCTATGTATTCTTTTTTTTATCATTTCCTGACAGATAACTGGTATGCTTTTAAAAAATATGCAGTTTTTGTCTGTTATAGGTTGTTGTTTAGTTGCTAAGTTGTATTTGACTCTTTGTGACCCCATGGACTGTAGCCCACCAGGATCCTCTGTCCATGGGATTTCCTAGGCAAGAATACTGGAGTGAGTTACCATTTGTTACTCCAAGAAATTTTCCCAACCCAGGGATGGAACCAGTATTTCCTGCACTGGCAGAAGATTCTTTACCAGTGAGCTACCAGGGAAGGGCACACCCCCAAATTATGCCAATACTCACTTGTTCTAGATTAACAGACGTTTAAGTTAAGATACTCAAATATCCAAACACTGACAGAATACCTGCATTACTCTGTAAATAACATTCATGAGTGTCCTGAAGTTTCCTCCAGTTCACAGATGTATATTGCTAAACTGCGTTATCTAAGGTAATAGTCTTGCTTGAAAGCAATCAAAAAGTATTTCAAATAATCATTTATAAAAGTGAATAGCTCTCCCAAAGATTACATAATACACTACTATCCACATATTAACAGTAAGCCATTCGTTAGCTGAGTAAACAGTGGGCTGTGGTTATATGGTTTCTATGCCTCAGAAGCCAGCCCTGTTCTTACGTGTGTCCACAGGCTATGTACCATACCTAGACTGTTACTGATTTTCACTTCATATTCAGTATGTAAAAGCATGCTGAGCTTGCATATTTTCTCAGCCACTCATTTTGAAACTCCCCTACAGGATCTGGCTAGAGTAGAATACCAGCTTGGTTACTATCTCCAGAGCAAGAAATTTCCTGGGAAAATTGGGAAGCTGATGACTACAAAGTGAAACTGATGCTTTTTTAGTTGAGTTTCACTCAATGTTTCTTTTAGGGCATAAAAGCTTGCCCATGTAGAAGCAACACCCTTTCCTTTACAAACTGGAGTAGAGGAGAGAAGAAACAGTGAAGCACTTTATCAGCACTTTACTAGACCCTCAGTCTACCTACAGCATTTTCCCTGAAAAATAAAAAAAGGTGGAGGATAAAAGGACCAGGATCAGTAGAGCAGTTCTTCATTCTCTACATTATTGGTGCTTCACACCCCTTCAATTATAAGGATTTACTCTAAGGAGCTTTTGTTTGCCTTTTAAAGTTCTGGATCTTTCTGCTCAATATTACTGCTGCCTTAAGAACAATGTACAGTTGACCTTGAACAACATGGGTTTTAACTGCATGGATATACTTACAGGCGAATTTTTTCCCCCACTAAATACATACTCCAGTACTACACTATGACTGTATCTAAAGATGTAGAACGTCAGAAACAGAGGGCTGACTATAAACTGCTTGCAGATTTTCAACTGCTGGGAGCTGTGGCATCCCTAACCTCTAAGTATTATTTAAGGGTCCACTGTACTTGCAGATGGTTTCATGAATTAATTCTTTCAGACTTTCAGAGAGCTCTTAAACTATTTTAGGTTTCACTGGTGGCTCAGCAAGTTGAGCTGAGTCTGGCAATGCAGCAGATGCTGAGTTCAATCCCTGAGTTAGGAAGATCCCCTGGAGAAGGAAATGGCAACCCACTCCAGTATTCTTGCCTGGGAAATCCCATGGACAGAGGAGCCTCCTGGGCTACAATCCATGGGGTTGCAAAGAGTCAGATACAACGTAGCAACTAAACAACAAGCTATTTAAACTACCTCAAAGCAGAGAAAGAAAGAACTATTCTAAATTCTTTTTAGAAAATCAGCATAGCCTTGATATTAAACTCTGGTAAAGATAACAGGAAGAAAGATGACTACAGATATAACTCAATTACTGATTTTAAATAAAATTGTTACCAAAAAGAAACCTATATACTTAAATTTAACAAAATGAAGTGTAAGGCTGTTTCAAAAACTAGAAATCAAAGATACAAATGAACTTATTTACAAAACAGAAATAGAGCACAGATGTAGAAAACAAACTTACAGTTAACATGAAATAAAGGGGAGAGGGATAAATTGGAAGACTGGGACTGACATATACACACTATATAAAATAACTAATGAACCTGCTGTATAGCACAGAGAAATCTATTAAATACTCCATAATCAGTATTCAGGTCAAGAAGCAACAATTGTACATGGAACAACAGATTAGTTACGAATCAGGAAAGGAGTATGTCAAGGCCGTATACTGTCACCCTGCTTATTTAATTAATTTGCAGAGAACATCATGCGAAATCCAGGGCTGGATGAAGCACAAGCTGGAATCAAAATTGCCAGGAGAAATATCAATAACCTCAGATACGCAGATGACACCACCCTTATGGCAAAAAGCGAAGAAGAACTAAAGAGCTTCTTGATGAAAGTGAAAGAGGAGAGTGAAAAAGTTGGCTTAAAACTCAACATTCAGGAAACTAAGATCATGGCATCCACATGGCAAATAGACGAGGAAACAATGGAAACTGCAGGTGGTGACTGCAGCCATGAAATTAAAAGATGCTTGTTCCTTGGACGAAAACCTATGACCAACCTAGACAGCATATTAAAAAGCAGAGACATAACTTTGCCAACAAAGGTCTGTCTAGTTAAAGCTACGATTTTTCCAGTAGTCATGTATGGATGTGAGAGTTGGACTATAAAGAAAGCTGAGCACCAAAGAATTGATGCTTTTGAACTGTGGTGTTGGAGGACTCTCGAGAGTCCCTTGGACTGCAAGGAGATCCAACCAGTCCATCCTAAAGGAAATCAGCCCTGGGTGTTCATTGGAAGGTCTGATGCTGAAGCTGAAAAGCCAATACTTTGGCTACCTGATGCAAAGAACTGACTCACTGGGAAAGACCCTGATGCTGGGAAAGACTGAAGGCGGGAGGAGAAGGGGATGACAGAGGGTTGGATGATATTACCGACTCACTGGACATGAATTTGAGCAAGCCCTGGGAGTTGGTGATGGACAGGGAGGCCTGGCATGCTAAGTCCATGGGGTCACAAAGAGTCAGACACAACTGAGCAACTGAACTAATGGCCTATATGGGAAAACAAACAAACAAACAAAGTGGATATATGTACATATACTTTGCTGTACATCTGAAATTAACACATTATAAATCAACTATACTCCAATAAAAATTAAAAACAACAACAACAACAAAGGTAGAAATCTACTAAAACAATTTGCTATTCTAAAAGGTCAAGGAAGAAAACCACAAGATTGGTCACATTAGATGCCAAAATGCCATATATGACAAAACTCAACTTCCACTCCTGATAAAAATGTTTAGTACTAAAGTAGCAATGAAAATACATCAACAAGAAATATATACACCAAATGAAAACTCAACATTTACTGTTCAAAACTGCTCTCAAAGTGCTAGCCAATGCGAAAGAAAAAACAAAAAAACCCCAACTTTAGACACAATCCAAAATCTATTCCCTGCAAAAATCCCAGTAGCTAGAAATATTAGATACTTCTTTGATAAATAAAATTATTTGAAATTTATTATAAAATTCATATTCAATGATGACACAATAAAAATAACTGCAAATGAATAAATATGATAAGGATGGCCAGAATCACTGTTATTATATATCACTGTTTTGGAGAAACTATAAATTTATAAACAAAAGAAAGATTTAAATATAAAGAAGGAGTTAAGATTATATTCAGATGACTATTTTCCTAGAAAATTCAAGAGACAATTTATTAAAACCAGTAATTTTAGAAAGTTGGCCAGATATATAAATCATCTACATGTCAGTCACAAAATATTAGTGGGTAGTTAAACCCCTCAAGGGCTTCTCTGGTGACTCAGTGGTAAAGAATCTGCCTTCAAAGCAGGAGAATCAGGTTCATTCCCTGGGTTAGAAAGATCTCTCTCCGAGATAAGGAAATGGCAACCCATTTCAGCTTTCTTGCCTGGGAAATCCCATGGACAGAGGAGCCTGGTGGGTTACAGTCCATGAGGTCACAAATAGTCGGACATGACTGAGCAACTATACAGCAACAACAAAATTCCCCAAAGAAACCTGTTTTAATGAAATATACATAGTTTACTTTAAATTTTACCTGAGAGAGAACACAATCACCAAGGATATTTGAAGAGGGACTTGCTTTATGAATGACTATAAAATGCCTAATCAAAGAGAGATTGGTAATTGTATAGGAAGCAGCAAATAGAACAAAGGAACACAAGAATCCAAAAAAGACTCATGTAGGCCTGGAAATTTACTCTATTAAGGTAGTTTTTCTAGCCAGTTGGGAATGAATTGATTTCAGCAAATGATTTCAGCAAAAATGGCTAAATCCCTATCTTATACAATATTCAAAAATAATTTTCATACATTTAAATGAGTAAAGCATAACTGTAAGAATATTTAATGAACAATATAGGAAAATATTTTAATAATTTTTTGGTGAGGACCATCTTCTTAAGTGAAAACCTGGGCATTTTAACCCAAAGACTGATAGGTCTTGAAAATATTCGCCATATAAATCACAAAGGGTTAATATATCTGTATCCTAATGAAATACAGATTAAATAATTGTGAAGAACAAGGGCAAAAAACATAGACAGGCCATATTAAGAGATGTTTAACTACATTTGGAACACCCAGGCAAAGAAATCCCATGCTGACATTAAGGTAAAGCAGAGCTATATATGGTAAGATTTCCACTATATATATTCTATCTGAAAAACCAAATTATAGGACTGTATGCACATACAATCTTATTTTCATAAGAAAGCGAAATAACACGTTTATGTACACATAAGAGAGATGTGCAAGGCGCTGGAGTACCTGTGGCTGGGGAGAGGGCCGTGAAGGAGTTTCATTTTCTGCTTAAAACATGACTGTTAGCACTTTAGGGTTCTCGGTTCTCTTCCCCTCCCCAATGAGAGGGACAAAACATTTTTTCAGCAGACTACAGAGCTCGCTTCTCTGCTCCCCCTCTTTGAAGTGTGTATTCCCGTCGTGGTAGGGAAACAGATCACGCTATTTTCCTCTACTTTCGGGTCACTTCATGACACTTTATATAGCAAAGGCTGCTCTACTTCTCCCTGCTACGGCATAGTAAGAGACACAGAGACTCTTTGGTTTGAGTATCTTTCCCCTCCTTGCTTCACTTCGTGACGAGCACAGCTTGTTACACGTGTAACTCGTCACCAGTTTACACCGCGCTAGGGATTCCGCCTAACGCCCGGTTCCCACTGGGGGCAGGGTTTGCTTCTGCTCTTCCCGCCTCAGCCATCCAGTTTCTCCTTGACCCTCGGGGAGGTTACCCAACTTCTCAGTGACAAGGCTATGATGACACCCCGCAGGAAAGCTGAGAGAGAAACTGTGCAATAACCTTGGGGAAAAAACAACAGAAACAACCTAGGAAGTTTTTGAAAGAGTAACATAGTATTAACTTCTGGAAGGCAGCCTCCGGTCCTCAAGAGGGGCTGGGACCTCCAGGTGGGGTCTACTGCTCACTCTGACATCACAGGCCTGCCTCCCCGGTTGGCAGGCCAAGAGATCAAGTCACAGAGAGCGGCCGACGCGGAGTCGGGCAGGATCCCTCCCCGGCAGCCGTCGCAGCAGGGGCCGTCGTTGCTGCGCAGACGCCATGGGCCCGGAAAGCCCCTCCCGGTCCGCTCCGGGACAGGGACCCAGGTGATTTCCTTCGCACAAAGTCCCTCCCCACCATGAGAACTGGTTGTCACTGCAGCTCCTCGGCTTCTCTCCCTGTGGCGCCCATACGGCCAGCGCATCCCTCTTGCTCACACACACAAGTTCTCCGTCGCCGTGCCCGATGCATTCGGACACTGCAACTCGCTAGCGAAGTTTCTTACTCACAGCTCAGGGTTTCCGCACCGGTCTCTCCAGTCTCAAGTCGCCCGGCGCCCAGCCGAGTGACTCCAACCGGAAGTTGTTTTCCGTTCCAGTTCAGAGGGCAGCGCCTGCGCGTGGATCCCTTAACCCTTCACCCTCCACCCCTCCAAGCCAGACCGTGCCCCTGCCGCCACTTCCCTCTAACCTCACCCAAGCCCCGCCCAGCCCTGCCCCGCCCGGCGCAGCCCTGCCCGGACTCAAGGGGGACAACTACAGACCCGGAAAGGCACTCGAAATCAAGTTTAAAGGCCAGCGGAGGGTCTCTTGTTAAAGATATAGATTCACCCTTAGAGATTCCCAGAGTTAAGAGCTCAGCTAAGTCTCTTCAGTCTTGTCCAACTCTTTGAGACTTAGTGGATGGTAGCCCATCAAGCTTCTCAGTCCATGGGATTCTCCAGGCAAGAATACTGGGGTGGGTTGCCATGCCCTTCTCCAAGAGTTAAGAGCAACTGGGGTGAATTCCAAGAGTCCTCATTTTCAGCAGATGTTCATGTGAATGTGATTAGGGTTATTAAGCTCCACATGCTGAGAAGAACCCCCCCCCCCCGCCCCCGCCACACACACACACAAATATACACACAACACACACCCATTTGGGTTTTCCCCAACTAGCAACACCTATCATTAAAAGTACTTGCTAAAGTTGAGTGATTGCTACATGGAAGTAGATCTCTATTAAAAAAATTTCCCCTAACTTAGGATTCTCCATTATTCCATTTCCTACCCATGCTTGAATATTTTCCAAGATGAAAAGTTTAGACAGATACCTCAAGAAAAGTTTTAGCTCGGATATCTACTATCTCAGGCAAGTTGCTTAATCTAATGAATCTTGATTTTCTAAAATCTGACAGCAAAGGACAATGATAACCTACTTCACTGGATGGATGGTTGCAGGATCAACTGATAATGTAAGCCAAAAAAAAAAAACCCAAATATGGTAAAATTCAAAATGCTCTGCAAATGAGAGGGGCTGTCTGGAGTCAGTCATGTCATCCTGGCTCCTTCCCACCATCAAGCACATTCCTATTCCTTTTAGGAGAAGAGCAGTCAAATCCACAGCATATACATATATGGACTCTCCCTGAGAACACTGAAGGTTGGGACTCTCCACATTGACTGAAGTATAACTATTTGGCTGAATGCATGTTAACACTTCCAAAAGCTTCCATGGTGATGACCTACTATTTATTTAATTAAAACAATATTTTAAAGAACTGTCACTATTTTTGCATGTATCCGACAAGAGTTGTGGTGTTGAAAAAGACTTTTATCACCAAGCACAAGCATATTAAGGGTGTTGAAAATAGCAATTTCAAAACTAAGATTGAAATGACCTTGAATACCGTATATTGTTGTCCTGCAGAGCCTGCTCTAGAACATAGCTTTATATCCACAGACTTGATGAAATTTCCAAATTTGAGAACATGCCTGTCCTAGTGATCTTGGGCAAGTGCTTGGACAGATCTTCAGTCCATCAAGATTCTTTCTTCATCCTGAACTTTTCAAGCCTAGCTCTACAGTCTTGAGCTCCTTTTTTTCTAGTTGTACTGCTGCATATGACTTAGAAGCTGCTATCCCTCCAGGGGAGTCCAGGATCTTGCTCCTCCTAGGATAGTAACTTTTCTCTGTTATAGCATAAGGATCAAGTTCTGGTTGCCTCAATTTCTCCCTACACTGCTGAATCATGAACGTTTACACTTCTTTCCTTAGGCCCAGTACATCTAAGGATTTAAAAACTTGCCAACTTACAGTGTTTTCTACTGAATTATCTCAAATATTTGGCTTATTTTTTAAGTCTAAGCCAAAACATAATTTTAAAAACATTATCTTTTTAAAAAACAGAAACTTTTTGGTAGAGCATTGTGACCAGTTGAACAGTTTTCTCGTAATAAGTAATTGAGTTAATCATGATAGTACAGTACTTAAAAAAAAAAAAATTTGTGAGCGATTTTAAGTTCAGAGCAAATTTGCAAGGAACATATAGAGATTTACTATACACTCCCTACTCTGAAACATGCATAAGACTCTTCATCATCAACATTTCCCACCAGAGTGATACATTTGTCACAACTGATGAAACTACACTGACATATCATTATCATCGAAAGTCCATAGTTTACATTAGGGTTCACTCTTGGTATTATACATTCTATGAGTGTGGACAGAGGCATAAATGACATATATCTATCATTACAGTATTATACTATACTGGAGGATACCAGTATACTCTATATACTCTGACATGTATCCATAATTGTAGTACCATAAACTCTAACACTTTGGCCACCTGATGCGAAGAACTGATTCATTGGAAAAGACCCTGATGCTGGGAAAGATTGAGGACAGGAGGAGAAGGGGACAACAGAGGATGAGATGGTTGGATGGCATCATCGAATCGGTGGACATGGGTTTAGGTGGATTCTGAGAGTTGGTGATGGACAGGGAGGCCTGGTGTGCTGCAGTTCATGGGGTTGCAAAGAGTCAGACACGACTGAGCAACTGAACTGAACTGAATTATACTAGAATAATTTCATTATCCTAAAAATCCTCTGTTCTCCAGTTATTCATCTCTTCCTGTCCCTAATCTCTGACAACCACTGATCTTTTTACTGTCTTCATAGTTGTGCCTTTTCCAGAATGTCATATATTGGAACCACACATTATGTAGCCTTTTCAGATTGGCTTCTTTCACTTAGTAATATGCATTTGAATTTCCTCCATGTCTTTTCATGGCTTGAAAAAAATCTTTTTTTTTTTTTTACTGCTGAATAATACTCCATTGTCTGGATGTACCACAGTTTATCCATTCCTACTGGAAGACATCTTGGTTGCTTCCAACTTTTGGCAATTATGAATAAAGCTACTATAAACATTAGTGTGCAGGTTTTTGCATGTGTTTTCAGCTACTTTCACACTCCTAAATATAAAGCAGTGTGATTGTTGGGTTGTAGAGCAAAAGCTGGAGAAGGCAATGGCAACCCACTCCTGTACTCTTGCCTGGAAAATCACATGGATGGAGGACTCAACTGAAGCAACTTAGCAGCAGCAGCAGAGCAAGAGCGTGTTTAGTTTTGTAACAAGCTGCCAAAGTGTATTCCAAAGTGGCTATACCATTTTGTATCCCCATCAACAATGAAAGAGAATTATTTTTGCTTCACATCCTCATCAGCATTTGGTATTGTCAGTGTTCTGGATTTTGGCCATTTTAAAAGGATTGTAGTGGTATCTCATTGTGTTTTAATTTTCATTTCCCTGATGATATATAATGTGGAGCATCTTTTCACATGGTGATTTTAATCTGTATATCTTTTTTGTAAACTATCTGTTAAAGTTCTTGATCCATTTTAAAACTGGATTGTTTGTTCTCTTATTGTTGAATTTTAAGAATTCTCTGTATATTTTGTATAACAGTTCTTTATCAGATGTATCTTTTGAAAATATTTCTACCAGTCTGTGGCTTGTCTTTTAATTCTCTTTACAGTGTCTTTTGCAGAGCAAAAAAATTTAATTTTAATGAAGTCTAACTTATTCAGCACTGCTTTTGAGCAAATTGAAGGAGCTACTTTGACTATTTCTAATTTAAATAGTAGAATTTAATAATATACTCAGAATCTAAAACTGAATTCATGAGCATTTTGAAATATGAAAGTGCTAAACATTTTAAATAAAGAAAGAAAAAATTAAACATATCCATTTTTTAACTATGTATTTTTATCTTTCCACTCCCATAATGTTGTAGTCATGAAGAGAAGTGGCTGCATACTTCTCCAATGGCTGAAATATGCATAAATGCTGGGCTAAATGGATGAGTTTTGTGCTAAAATGGTGTCAAACGTTTTCCTTTTTTATAATGATTTTTTAAAAATTTATTTCTGGCTATGCTGGGCCTTCACTGCTGCGTGGGCTTTTCTCTAGTTGTGGAGAGTGGGGGCTACTCTCTGCTTGTGGTGCATGGCTTTTCATCATGGTGGATTCTCCTGTTTCAGAGCCCGGGCTCTAGGGCACATTTCAGTAGTTGTAGCTCCTAGGCTCTAGAGCACAGGCTCAATAATTGTGGCACATCGGCTTAGTTACTCTGCAGCATATGGGGTCTTCCCGGACCAGGGATGGAATCCGTGTCCCCTGCATTGGCAGGTGGATTCTTTACCACTGAGCCACCAGGGAAGCCCGACGATAAACTCATTAAATACAATATGTTTTATTAAGGTTAGGAATTTGAGGAATAACCCTTTAAAAATGATGTAATTTCACTCTAATTTTCCTTATATTATTATGTACCCAAGGTTAGCAAGCAAGAATTGGAGGGTAGGATGAAATGAAAATGAGAACTGCAGGCTTATTAAAACCATTTCAGAACCTATTTTCAAAACTGCTAAATATTTTATTGAGAGTTCTCAATATAAATCCAGAAACAAGGAAAGCTGCCAGTATAAATACTACTACAACTTGGAATGTCAGGTATGCATCAATGAGCTCAGTCAAATCTTTGATGTGAAATATCACTATTAATAGAATCTGGTTGACTTCTGATTTAGGATGACATCTGGACTAGCTGTGTTTGTCTCAGACTCTCTGAATTAAATGCCTTATGAAAAATCAGAAAAATATGAGAACTCATATTAGCATCAAAAGGCAGGATTGATGACCAGACCCACTGCACATGGCTGAGAAGCTATACCCAGTACAGGACCCTCAATTGAAATAGGCACTCACTTGCCGAGCTTTGCTACCTTGGGACTTAAGTCTTCGAGAGTAGATGTAACCCTGTTGACAGGCATCCTACTGACAGAATTTGACAAGATTTTTCACCGTTTTCAAGAACCATAGGACCGAAAGGACATGAAGCTTTGTAGTTTGAAGGTGAGCAAACTTGTGACTTTAAGAATAGTAAGCAAGCTATCTGCCTCATGGTACCTACTAGTGAAATGGACGGTAGTAACTCCACTAGTACGTGTTACCTCCAAATACTACTTTTTTTTTTTACATGTTGTTGCCCCATCATTCTCCCATTAGTACTTCTTTTTATTATCTATTGATAGTTTGGACCTCTGGTTTAGAGAATACCAACATGATTCCAATAGATGTAGACACATGTGATATTCTGTATCTAAGGACATGTGAAGCAAATAATGAAAGGGCCTGGGCAGACAGACAGGTGTGTTTGACCCTCTGGGAGTTTAATTTTCATACATGGTGCTGGTCAAGGAAAAGAATGATTTTTTTTCTAATTAACCAGGAATTCTCTTCTTCATATCAAAATAACTTGGCAATAAGGGTGAGGGATCTCGCCTCAGGCCAGTATTCATAGTGAGAATGTTGATAAATGTTAGCTTTAGATTCAAAAGTTAGATATGAGCTATGCATGTCTTTATGTCTCCCAGCTCAAGACCTATGCTGAGGAGCTAGTAGAAATCAGGCAGATAATGAGAAGAACCAAATAAAATCCATACATCTGGTTATAAGGGCTACAAAAAACTTGGAATGAGTTTAATACAAGATGAACTTGTATTAATAAGTGTAATACAAGATAAAGCATCCTTTTGAAAAGATTTTGCTGCATAAAGGAAGAAGAACAAAGTCCCCCCAAATTTTGGGAAAGTGAACACTTTAGAAAATGGTTTGCCATAACCATAAGTAAATGGAAAGAATTGGATTTGTATTCTCTGTGATACAAAACTTGAAATCTAAGACATGAAATTAGACT
Organism: Ovis canadensis; assembly: GCF_042477335.2. Taxonomy (NCBI): domain Eukaryota; kingdom Metazoa; phylum Chordata; class Mammalia; order Artiodactyla; family Bovidae; genus Ovis; species Ovis canadensis. The sequence goes on from NC_091246.1 coordinate 153,979,535, forward strand.
AAAATAAGAAGGGAGAAATAACAAAGATGGGTAAGTTAAAGCTGTAAGGACATAGAACATGCAATGTCAAAATCTGAATATTTATTTGAACATAAAAAAGGGAATCCATACACAGAATGTTAAATCAATGATTAGAGGAAAGATAATGAAGTGAAACGGAGAGGGCAATGGCAACCCACTCCAGTACTCTTGCCTGGAAAATCCCATGGACAGAGGAGCCTGGTAGGCTGTAGTCTATGGGGTCACAAAGAGTTGGACATGACTGAGCGACTTCACTTTGACTTTTCACTTTCAGGCACTGGAGAAGGAAATGGCAACCCACTCCAGTGTTCTTGCCTAGAGAATCCCAGGGATGGGGGAGCCTGGTGGGCTGCCATCTATGGGGTCGCACAGAGTCAGACACGACTGAAGCGACTTAGCAGCAGCAGCAATGAAGTGAAAAAGAGAAAGTGTCAGTTGCTCAGTCATGTCTGACTCTTTCTGATCCCATGGACAGAAGCCAGTCTTCTCTGTCCCTGGAATTCTCCAGGCAAGAATGCTGGAGTGGGTAGCCATTCCTTTCTCCAGGGAATCTTCCCAACCCAGGGATCGAACCTGGGTCTACCCACATTGCAGGAGGATTCTTTACCATCTGAGCTACCAGGGAAAGGATAAACGGATGGAAACAATTAAATGGAAATACTAATAATGGAGGGAGAGTGCTCCATCTTCTGAAAAAGAAATCTGAGGAAATGGAACAGAAATAGCAGCTAAAGATATATCAGAATATATCTGAAGTAATACTTTGATATAAGGCAATCAGAGATGAGAAAAACCTCAGTGAGTTTTGAAACATACCAATAAAAAGAGATCGAACATTTTGATCTATCCGGAGAAAAATTTTGCTATTCAATGATGTATCCATTCATTAATTCAGGAACTATTTTGTGAGTGCTTGCTATATGCTAAAAGTTAGGGTTACAAAGACTACCAAGACACAGTTTTACCTAAAAAAGAATTTAGTGTCTTTTGTGGAGGATATGCATATAACAAACAGGCAATTGCTACACAAGGTGGTATTATAACATTACAATGGGGTAAGAATAGGGTGCTCAAAAAACACTGGAGAGAGGGGGTGAGGGAAAGCTTTCTCAGTCTCAAATATGGAAACAATTCAATAAAAATCCAGAGAAGAGACTTCTCTGGTGGTCCAGTGGCTAAGATTCCCCACTTCCAATGAAAGAGGGTCAGGTTCAATTCTTGGTCAGGGAACTAGATCCCACATTCCACAAATAAGATCCCACCTGCTGAAGCTAAGACAGTGCAGCTAGAAGAAAAAAAGAATTCAGAAAAAAATAAACTACTTTCAAAGGAAGAAAAAGAAAAATAGACTTATCTTCAACATTAAACTTCAGAAGCTGAATAGAATCACATACACAGTAGCCTGAAAAAGATTTGACTTACAAAGTTTATACCCACACAAATTATCATTTGCATAGGAAAGGAAAACTAAGACATTCTTAGATACCTCATAGTTCAGAAATATATCACCTCTGTACCGAAATAATTGAATATACACTTTAGTAAGTCAGGAAGGAAATCAAAGTACAAAAACTAAGAAAGATGAAATTCTGTTATAAAAGAAATACCTATAAATATTTGAAATAATTTAAATATTGGATGAGGCAAAAACTTGTCACAAATATAATGAGAATATTAAAAGTGATCTTTAAGGCATACAGTCCAAGTTTAAATAAATAATTTAGTAATAATGTGTTCTAAACTTCCTGATTATAGCAACAAGATCTCAAATGGTTAGAAAAGAGGTGGAAAGGAGAAAGTTCTAATTTCCTCATTTTCTTATTTTCTATTTGTGAAAACAAGGAAATGATAAGTTCTCATTCTTACAATGACATTGTAATTGACATATACTATTTTATGTTTTTTCTTAAAAAACATGAAGGTAAATAATTACAAATATAATTGAAAATTATATATGTATATATATATTTTTGCCACATCTCATGGCTCATGGGTTCTTAGTTCCTTACCAGGAATTGAACCCAGACCCTCGGCAGTGAAAGCACAGAATCCTAACAACTGGCCCGTCAGGTAATTCCTTATTTTTTCATGTTCCTCAATAGAGGAACAAAGAAAGGAAGACATTGCTCAGATAACAAAGATGTAAAACTCTCATCCCAGTGGTTTATCAATCATCCAATAAGGAACTCTTGTGAGCATTCCTCTACAACATTAAAAATTTTTTTTTTGGCTGCACCACATGGCATGTAGGATCTTAGTTCCCCAACCAGGGATCAGACCCATGCCCCCTGCAGATAAAGCTCAGAGCCTTAACCACTGGACTGGCAGGAAAGTCTGAGGTTTTTTTTTTTTTTTTTTGGCAAGCATATACTCTGTCCTTGGGCTGCCGTTGCGGCCCAGCTGGTAAAGAATCTGCCTGCAATGCAGGAGACCTGAGTTCAATCCCTGGGTTGAGAAGATCCCCTGGAGAAGGGAACAGCTGCCCACTCCAGTATCATGGCCTGGAGTATCCCATAGACTGTGTAGTCCATGGGGTCGCAAGAGTCAGACATGACTGAGTGACTTTCACTTTCACTCTGTCCCCATTGTCACCCGCTGTCCTCACCACCACACTGTTTCTATTGACACTCTCTGTTCAGACTGTCTTCAAATTCATATATTTACCACGTTTGTCTTCTAACTTTTCCCCTAACTTTCTCTCTTGGCAAATTCTAATTTTTTCTTTTTAAAAAAAATTCTTTTTAAAATTTTTAATTGGAGGATGATTACTTTACAATACTGTGTTGAAAGAAAGAAAGTGAAGTCGCTCAGTTGTGTCCAACTCGGAGCGACCTGCTAGACTGTAGCCTGCAGGCTCCTCCGTCCATGGGATTTTCCAGGCAAGAGTACTGGAGTGGGTTGCCATTTCCTTCTCCAGGAGATCTTCCCAACCTAGGGATTGAACCCGGGTCTCCCTCATCGTAGACAGACGCTTTACCGTCTGAGCCACATTTCTGCCATATATCAACATGAATCAGCCATTGGTATACATATGTTCCTCCCTCTTGAACCTCCCTCTTGAACCTCCCTCACACCTCCCACCCCATCCCACCCCTCTAGGTTATTACAGAACACTCAGTTTGAGTTCCCCGAGTCTGACAACAAATTCTCACTGGCTATTTCACATATGGTGATGGATAGGTTTCAATGTGACTCTTTCAATTCGTCCCTCTCTCTCCTTCCACAAGTCTGTCCTCTATGTCTGTGTCGCCATTGCTGCTCTGCAATCTTTCTAGACTTCATATATATGTGTTAATATATTTGTTTTTCTCTTTCTTTAGTCTGTGAAGTAAGATACAGACTTACTCCGTTCTGTATAACAGGCTCTAAGATTTATCCACCTCTTTAGAACAGATTCAAATGCATTCCTTTTTATGGCTGAGTAATATTCCACTACATATATGCAGTGGAATATTATATATGTAACTTCTTTATCCATTCATCTTTTGATGGACATTTAGGTTGTTTCCATGTCCTAGTTATTGTAAAAAACAACAACAAAAAAAACCAGTGCTGCAATGAACATTGGAGTATGTGTATTTTTTTTCAATTATGGTTTCTTCAGGGTATATGCCCAGTAATGGTATTGTTGGGTCATATGATAGTTTATTCCTAAATTTTAAAGAATTCTCCATACTGTCTAAATTTGATTATGTCCCTTTAGCACCTAAGGTTACTTCCTATTAACCTTAGGATAAAATCCAAACTCTAAACAAAGAGCCTGACTGGACTGAGTGACTGAACTGAACTGAACTGAAACATAGTCTAAGGTTTATTCTTACTTCTCTATAGACTCATATCCTGCCTCCTCTTCTGGCTTTTTTCAATACCTCAAATGCTCCCTGTTTTGTTCTTTTCAGACAGAATAGTTCTGTCCTGTTTGCTACTGTGTTTTCTTCATCGCAGAACATGTTTCCTTCACATTTTGCTTGGTCTGTTAAGGCCTCAGCTGAATGGGGTGAGTCAAAGCAAGGCCCTCACTTCACTTCTCTTCCAGGTTAGAACTCATATTTCACCCTTTTCATTTCACTTTATGATATGTACCACACTTTAAATTCTAAGACACATATTTAGATGTTTTTGAAGTTAGAATGGCTATTACAACTGATATTAAAGAAACTTGCAAACTTGCAGTCTGAGGCCTAGATGGCCATTGCCCTTGCAAAGGCAAACTCCAGCTGATACAGGCTAATGCAAACAGACTATAAATGAGAGTTCTCATTAAAATCGCCTCATTCATATGTTGGTATTGCCATTCACTAACCACATGACTACTTTAACAACTCTGAGCTTCAGTTTCTTCTCCTGTCAAGTATAAATTATAATATTACTGGCCTCAAATGTTGAGTCTGTATGTGTGTGTGTGTACAGTGAGATAATGTGTGAACAGGACCTGAATTATAGGAGGAACTCAGTAAATATTAACTAATACAGTTGATAGTTGAACAACCAGAAGGTTGGGACACCAACCCCCTAAGGAGTTGAAAACACACATATAACTTTACAGTCAGCCCTCCATATCCATGGTCTGTAGCTGCAGATTCAACCAACTACAAATCATGTAGGACTGTGGTGGTGGTAGTTGGTGGTTTAGTCGCTAAGTTGTGTCCGACTCTTGTGACGCCATGGACAATAGTCCGCCAAGCTCCTCTGTCCGTGGGATTTCCCAGATGAGAATCCTGGAGTGGGTTGCCATTTCCATCTCCAGGGGATTTTCCTGACCCGAGGACTGAACCCAGATTCCTGCATTGCAGGCAGTCTCCTCTTTTGCAGGTGGATTTTTTATCCCGTGAGCCACCAGAGAATTAGTACTGTAGTGCAAGTTTGTAAAAAAAAAAATCCATGTATTAGTGGCCCCACCAGTTCAAACCCATGTTGTACAGGTAATATCTGTAACTTAAGTAGCTGGTTCTACATGCAGTTGATTTTTAATTTAAGTCAGAATTATCATTTAAAAAGTCTTTAAAAGTTTACCTTAAGGAAATGTAGAGATTGTACTTAGTAGAAAAATATCTTACTTTAAATCAATTGTCTTACATATGCCCAGAGAGCTAAAGGAAACCATGGACAAACAACCAAAGGAAGTCAGAACATGGTATATGAACAAAATGAGATTATCAGTAAAGGGATTAGAAAAATTGTAAAAAGAAACCAGATAGAAATTTCAGAGCTGAACAATACAATAAGTGAAATGGAAAATTCACTAGAGGAGTTTGGCAACAGATTTGAGCAGGCAGAATAAGTTAGTAAATTTGATGATAAGATAATTGAAACTATCCAGATAGAGGGACAGAAAAAAAAAAAGAATAAAGAAAAGTACATAGAGTCTAAGAGACCTATAAAACATCATCTTGCAAACCAAAATATGCATTATGGAAGTTCTGAAGGAGAGGTGAGAGTAAAGGAGCGGAAAATAAATTTAAAGAAATAATGGCTGAAAACTTCCTGATATGTTGAAAGAATGAATCTGTACATTCAAGCAGTTCAATGAACTCAAGTAGGCTAAACTCAGATTCACCCTGAGATACATTATAATCAAAGTGTTAAATGTCAAAGACAATAATGAGAATCTTGAAAGCAGCAAGAGAGAAGCAACTCTTTATATACAAGGGATCCTCTGTAAGATTAACAGCCAATTTCACTTTAGAATCATGGAGGCCAGAAGGCGGTGGGATGACATACTTAAAACGCTGGGGGAAAAAATAGGTGTCAATCAAAAATTCTGTATCTGGCAAAACCATTTTTCAAAAATGAAAGAGAAATTATGACATTCTGAGATACAAAAAAAAAAAAAAAAAGCTGAGAAAATTTGTTGCTAATAGATTTACCCTTAAAGAATTATAGAGGGTCCTTCAGATAAAATGGAGAAGGAAATGGCAACCACTCCAGTAATCTTGCCTGGAGAATTCCATGGACAGGGGAGCCTTGGCAGGCTACAGTCCATGGGGTTGCAAAGAGTCAAGCATGACTGAGCAACTATCACTCAGATAAAAGGGTCGTTAGACAATAATTCAGAGCAACACAAAGAAATACACTTTGGTTAAGGCAACTATCTAGGTAGCTATAAAGACTGTCATGATTTTGTTTTTGGTCTATAACTTTTTATTTCCTATATATTTAAAAGAAAATGCTTAAAAATAATTTATCTATGTTAATAGGCACACAATGTATAAAGATGAAATTTGTGATTACAAGGATGTAGAAGAGGGAAATAAACTATATAGGAGTAGAGCTTTCTGTATTATTAAGGCTAAGCTGGTATTAACTCAAATTGGATTGTTATAAATGTTTCAAATTATAATCCCCACGATAACCACTATGACAATATCTGAAAAAATACATAAAAGAAAATGAGAAGGGAATAATATGGTACACAGAAAAGAATCAAACACAAAATAAGGCAGTAGTGGAGGAAGTGAAGACCAGAAAAATGGTATAAGGTATATAGAAATCAAATAATAAAAATGCAGAAGTAAACCCTGCTGCTAAGTCGCATCAGTCATGTCCAACTCTGTGCGACCCCATAGATGGCAGCCCACCAGGCTCCTCCGTCCCTGGGATTCTCCAGGCAAGAATACTGGAGTGGGTTGCCATTTCCTTCTCCAATGCATGAAAGAGAAAAGTGAAAGTGAAGTCGTTCAGTTGTGTCCTACTCTTAGCGACCCCATGGACTGCAGCCCACCAGGCTCCTTCATCCATGGGATTCTCCAGGCAAGAGTACTGGAGTGGGGTGCCATCGCCTTCTCTGAAACCCTTACTTATCAGTAATTCCTTAACTGTTAATAGATTAACTTCTTAATCAAAAGGTAGAGTTTTGTGGAATGGATAATATAACAAGATCAAGCAGTATACTGTCTATAATAGACTTGCTTTAGACCCATAGACACAAGTATGTTGAAAATAAAATAACAGAAAAAAATTTTTCATGCAAATAGTGGAAGAGAGATGGGGTGACTAAATTGATATCAAACTAAATAGATTAAGTTAAAAACTGTTACTAGAGACAAAAAAGAGACCTTATGTATGACAAAAGTGTCATTTATCAAGAAGACATAACAATTACACACATATACACATCAAACAATAGAGGCCCCCCCCCCCGCCAAGTATATAACACAAATTATGATAGAACTGAAGGGAGAAATAGAGAGGACTACACTAACAGTTGGAGACTTCACTATCATTTTTAATAATGGATGGAAAAGCAGAAGACCAAAAAGGATATAGTAGACTTGAATAATAACATAAGTAATAGATCTAACATATATATATATAGAATATTTCACCCAACAGCAGCAAAGTACACACTCTTCTGAAGCAGATATAGATCTGTCTTAGACAGATCAAATGTTAGGCCACAAAAAGTCTCAATATATTTAAAAATGTTGAAATCATGCAAAGTATATTCTCCAACCAAATGAAATGAAGCTGGAAATCAATAACAGAAGGAAAAATGAAAAATCCACAAATATGGAAGTCAACCAACACATTTTTAAATAACCAATGAGTTAAAAAAGGAAGTCATGTTAAAATCATGAGTTAAAAAAGGAAATTAGACTTAGAGATGGGTGAAAAAAATAAAATCATACCAAAATTTATAAGATGCAGTAAAAGCAGTGCTCAGAGAGAAATTAATAGAAGTAAATGTCTACATTAAAAAAGAAAAAAGATCTTAAATCAGTAACCTAACTTTACAGCTCAAGGAAGTAGAGAAAAAGAGCAAACTAAATCCAAAGACAGAAGAAGGAAGGAAAGATTGGAGCAGAGATGAATAAAATAAAGAATAGAAAAATAATATCAATGAAGTCAAAGTCAGTTCTTTGAAAAGATCAAAAAAATAGAAGAAACTTTAGCTAGACTTAAGAAAAGGGCAAAGAATAACAAGTAACTAAAATCAGAAATGAAAATGGGGACATTAACACACCAAACAGAAAAAAAAAGAATTATTTATAAAAGAACAGTGTGAATAACCACACAGCAAAATATTAGATAATCTAGATGAAATGTATAAATTCCTATAAACACAAAATACCAAAACTGAATCTAGAAAAAACAACAACTGAATAGATTTATATCAAATAAAGACATTGACTCAGTACCAAAAACCTCCCAACAAAGCAGTTCAGGACCAGATGGCTTCACCAGTGAATTCTACTGAACACTTAGAGAAGAATGATTCCCTTGTAGCTCAGCTGGTAAAAAATCTACCTGCAATGCCAGAGACCTGGGTTCGAACCCTGGGTTGGGAAGCTCTCCTGAAGAAGGGAAAGGCTACCCACTCCAGTATTCTGGCCTGGAGAATTCCATGGGCTATATAGTCCATGGTGTCACAAAGAGTTGGACACCACTGAGTGACTTTCACTTCACTTCACTTCACTTGTCAAACTCTTAAAATAATAGAGGAGGAGGGAATACTTCCCAACACATTCTATGAGGCCAGCATTACTCAGATACCAAAGCTAGACAAAGATACTACAAGAAAAGAAAACTAAAAACCAGTGTTCTTTATGGATGCTGCTGTTGCTGCTGCTGCTGCTGCTAAGTCGCTTCAGTCATGTCCGACTCTCTGCGACTCCATAGACGGCAGCCCTCCAGGCTCCCCCTTCCTTGGGATTCTCCAGGCAAGAAAACTGGAGTCGGTTCTTTATGGATGAAGATACAACAATTCTCCACAAAATACTTGCAAACTGAATTTAGTAGCATATTAAGTGGATTATACATGATGATCAAGTGTGATTTATCCCTGGGATGCAAGGGAGGTTAAACATAAGAAAATCATTCAAATGCACAATTACACTGTGAGGCAAATACTTAAAAGAACTGAAATTAGGTACTCAAACAATGCAAGTGCACAGTCATAGCAGCATTGTTTACAACAGCCAAAACGGGAAAACAGCTCAGCTACCCTGTCCATCAACAGATGAAGGGATTAATAAATTGTGTATACACATTACATAGATGTATCTTGAAAACTTTATGCTAGGTGAAAACAGTCAGACAGAAAAAGTCACATGTATGATTTCACTTGAAATATGCAGAATAGCTGTATTCGTATAGACAGAACACAGACTGGTTGTCCCCAGGGACTGAAGAGAGCAGGAAAGCAGAGCAACTGTTTAATGGGCACAGGGTTTCCTTTTGGGGTAATAAAAATGCTTTGAAACTAGATAGATGTGGTGGTTGCACAAGATTGTGAGTGGACCAAATGCCACTGAATTGTTCACTTTACAATGTTTAATTTTGTTCTGTGAATTTTACCTCAATTTTTTAAAAGGAAATTTAAATAAACTATAAACTGAGTTAATAAGAACGTACCAATATTGTTCCTCAATTGCCACAAATGTACCATACATTAATATGTTAATAATAGGGGAAACTATGTGTCTTGGGGAGCAGAGGAAAGGATGGGGAAGAGGCAGGGTTGTACATGGAACTTTCTGTAGGGTTTGTTCACTTTTACTCTAAATCTAAAACTGGTCTTAAAAGATCAATTAGCTAAAGAAAAAAGCCCTTTGTTTTCCTAAATAACTCTGGGATCAGAGAGGAAATAAAATGGCAATTAAAAAACAAAATGATAATGTGAAATTGACATAGCAAACATGTTTAAGAGTTGTTAAAATGGTATTCAGAAAATTCCTAGAATTAAATACTTTGATTCCAAAATAAGAAAGAATACAAGTAAATGAACTAAGCATCCTACTGTAAAACTGAGGAAAGGAAAAGTAAAATAGTTTAAAAAGAGGGAAGGGCAGTAGGAAAATAGAATAAAGATAAAGGCAAAAATTAATTATTTTAAAAAGAGCTAACCATAAAAGTGATACATCCAATAGATTTACACTTTGATGTGTCATATCAGGGAAAAAAGAGAGAGAGAAACATAAATGGACAAAGTTAATAATGAAAATGGTTATCCATATGGTTATGAAGATGATCAGAAATATAATACTCTGCATAATAATACATTTGAAAACTTTCATAAAACTTTACTTATAAAATACATAAAAAACCTAAACTGTGTGAAAAATAAGCGTAAAACTTGAATAGATCAATAACAACAGAAAACATTGAAAAGCTTTTAAAGAATGACTTCCAAAAATGTGTGCCAAGGACAAACGATTTTCTCTTTAAACATCTCTAGGAGCCGCTAAGTCCCATGAAACTTTTTTAGAACATGGAAATGTTTGGTAGTTTTCTCAGAAAATAAAAATGCAGATTAATTTCACTTATAAATAGGAATGCAAAAACTCTCAGTATACTACAGGCATTTCTTTTTCAGTATGTATTTTGTTAATATAAACCCATATAAGGGGAATCAACTTGGACACACGTTTTGCACACCACTTTTGGCTGAACTGTGGCCTGCAGATAGCACTGCTAAAAGAGAGAGAAAGCTTTTTGCACAATGTGTAGGAGCAGCTGCTTTGTTTGAGTAATGGTTGCTCTGCCTTGATAGGGTTCTTTGGCTATGCCACATTGTTTTCATTCTTTTCTGTTAATTTGAGTTGTGAACTGAATTGTGAAGCCAAAATAATAGAGGAGAGGCGTAAAGCATGTGGACTGAAGAGAAAATGAGGAAATGTGTAGGTTTGGTTTGTTCTGTTTTGATCAGCCGATTTATTATCTAGAGCGATAACAAAATACACTTTATAATTATGAACCTACTTTTATTACTGTGGGATGATTTTTATACCATGTACTTTAAAAAATGCAACTACTGTATCATGCAACTACAGGACCCATACAGTTTAAAAGTAGAAACACTACGGTTGTCTCTAATGATATAAAAAAGACAATGAATATAGTTTAACATGAAGTCTTGATTCACTGTTAGCAAATTAGGGTTAGAAGTATATTTGGTAGTTATTTGGTTTTTATGATTAAGGTGTTTATCTCAAACCAATAGCCAACGTCATTCTTAATGTTAACCACTAGGGAAATTCCCACTGAGATCAGAACATGATGAGGTTGGCTGCTATCTCCTGTTATAAACACTGTTCTAGAAGTTCTGGCCAATGTTACCATCAGAAGAAAAAAAGAAGACAAAGTTATGTTTTTCCTATCTGGGCATTGCATGTGAATTACCCAAAATAATTTAGAATAAGTAAAATATCAATGCAATGACTGGATGCAAGATAAAATTATTACATCAAGAACTTTCCTAAATGCCAGCAGTATTTAGTTAGAAAATACAATGAAAAGAATGTCCCTATCAAGATTGCATCCCTATTACCCTCATGAAGAAGATAAAATACATTGGAATACATTTTATAATGAACAACCTGTTTCCTGAGGCCTTAGCACATGGAAAGAAAAAATGTTTGCCGACAAGAAGTTTCTTTCCTGTAAAGAATGGTTGTTTTCTTCAAATTAGTGCATAAGTTTCATGAAATTCCAACCAACACTTTTGGGGAGGAATTTTAGAAATTTCTTTGAATCTTCCAGTTGGCCATCTCTTTCACTGTCACAAGTGTTTAAGAGAAATAATTGGACATTGCTTTAGTTGACTGCTAGCAGGAACTTCAGTCAGGTTAGACCTGAAATACATTCCCAGGTCCTTGTTCTGCATGGGGGCAGATAAATGTGAGCACCTGTGCCCAGGTGGAAGAGAGTGCTGGAGGGAGTGAGGAGATGGAATGGGCAAGTAAGGACAAGGAAGACCTAGTAATGAATTATACGTTTCTGTAAATGACTTGGCTCTCCTGTGACCTTGGCCCAGTGTTATCCTTCCCCTGAAACCCCATCTTTTTGCAGTTTGGATAAGATACCTCAAAATATGTTTCAATGTTATAAAAAGGCAAGGCAGTGGTAACAGCCAGAAAAAAAGAAGTGATGTGGATTTATGGTTAACCCCTGGCTCTGCTAGTTACTCGGAGAAGGCAATGGGACCCCACTCCAGTACTCTTGCCTGGAAAATCCCATGGATGGAGGAGCCTGGTGGGCTGCAGTCCATGGGGTCGCTAAGAGTCAGACACGACTGCGTAACTTCACTTGCACTTTTCATTTTCATGCATTGGAGAAGGAAATGGCAACCCACTCCAGTATTCTTGCCTGGAGAATCCCAGGGATGGGGGAGCCTGTTGGGCTGCTGTCTATGGGGTCGCACAGAGTCGGACACGACTGAAGTGACTTAGCAGCAACAGCTGCTAGTTACTAGTTGGAAGGTCCTGTGATCATTTTCCCTCTGGCAGACACAATAAATGGCAGGTGTTTATATAACAGTAGTGATGACCCTTGTAGTTTCATCTTTTTTGAACAATCAACTTATTCTCAAGAATACACTACACAATCTTTAATATTCAATTCTTGTGAAAATAAAGGCCAACTGATAATGAAATAAGACTGGATTGCTATTATTGTGTAAATTTAAATGTTTGAAGATAGGCAATGCAAAGTTTTCTATTAATATAAGGAAAATACTGTAAAGAAATATTTATAAACATATTTCTTAGAAGATGGAAATGAACACACTGAATCAGGTCAGAATTGATCTTTAAAAATTTAACCAAAAAAGTATGAATATATATATAGTATTTACTTTTCAACCTAATAAGCTATATACAACTTAACTTATGCCAAATATAGATACCTTTTAAGTTTTACGTATAGAAACCACTCACTGGAAAAGGCTGTATTCCAGACATAAACGTTAAAAAAACATTTCAAATAGAGACATAAATTTTATCTTAAAAGTTGGGACAGTAGCAAAAGGATCACAGTTTTTTAAAATGTCTCGTAATCTTGGCTAGGGACCACATTTTTTAAAAGGCTGAATTTCCAACTATGGCAATGAACAAAAGACGTTATTGAATCACATCATAAATTACTCACTTAACAGAATCAATTGTAGAGCGAATCTGCAACACAGCAGTTTAAGACATTCAGGCTACCTTGCTAGTTTGTGAATTGGTAAGAACTACTAAAGTTCTAATTACCTCTTTTTCAGGTTACAAGACTCCTTCGTAGATTACTGCTCTTTAAAGAAGTAGACAGTTACAGAGTCTGGAAGTTTTATCTGCAGGCTGTAGTAATGCCGCTTAAACTGTCCTGAGATCTCCCTTGTGTTAAACTGGGAACTTCCACTGAGAAATCCCCCAACTTGAAGACTTCCTTTTTTGTAACTATCAACAGCCAATCATGGCAAGGTATTGAAATGAAGCAAAGGCTACCAGAAATGTCTGTAAACCACCGTGACTGTAGCTTTGACTTCCTTTTGAAGCAAAGATACTTTACTTGAAGAGCTAGGACATTTTAACAAAAATCCAGAAATTGTAAATCCCAAAATACATTTGGATTAAGCACATTTTCATGTTAGAAAATTTTAAAGAAAGCTTATTTGATAAATGGCTTTTTAAGGTTTTAGGAAATCACTTTTGGACCTAAGCAGTATAATTATAAACAGCAGGTGAAGACAAATTATTTTAGTATAGCTATCTTTGCTTCATGGCCTACAGAGGATGAAGCCTCATAATAATAAAGTTTATGCTGGATTCCAGAGTCTGAACACAATTTTCTGCTTTCTTAAGCGTTTTCTTCCCAGGGAATTAAGATTCACTCCTGTATGGATAAGTGTATGTGCCAGAACACTGGGAAAATGCTTTACAAACACATAGATTCCTTTCAGGCTACTTGGAGCAAAACATCAAATTCTACATGCAAATAGAAGGCAGCATGTGCATCCCAGGTATTTTCCTTTGTTGTAAAATTTCAGAGCTGATGTTCTTAGACCCCATCTGTTCCATTTCCTTTTTATTACAGATGAGGAAATAGGAGAGAGCAAATGCTCAAAGTCACCAAGAAGGTTAGAGGCCAGGTTAAAATCTGTTTTTTTAATCTGAGTGTATTTTTCTCAGTGTAGCAAGTTATTAAACAGGAAAAGAACTGTGGCGACGGAAATCTCTCCTCGTTCAACTCCTGCATTGTGCGGATGAGAAATCTGAGATCTTACTCAAAGGTTCCCAGTTAGTAAAAGACTAGAATTTAGAACTTCAGATTCTTGGTCTAGTTTCTTTCCCACTTTAAAACACCACCCTCTCTTAAGTGTCAAATAAGCCTGAGATATTTCTACTCCTGAAGAAATTATTGTATAAAAAGGAAATAATTCTGAATAATCTAAAATAATGAATAAGCTTATGATTAAAAACATTTCATTTACTTATCTAACATATAAGGAAGCATTAATATCCTTTAGCATCTTACATTGTCTAATTAGTTTACTGATATAAACCTCAAACTCTCTTGTGTATAATGGGAAAACAAAGCCTATCTCATACTGTAAATATAGCCAACAAAAAAGCGAACTAGCCTCTAGCGAAAGGAAAATTTTTCTCTCAAGAATTTACTTTCTTGAGTTGGATTTTAAAAACATAGTTTTGATTGTTTGTTTTTAAATCGCTGTTGATGCTTTAACTGGGAAATACCCCAATGATCCCTCCATTCTGGGCCCCTTCCCTCTTCTCCCACGCCCCCCCCCCCCCTTTTTTTTCACTTTGGTGTATGAGCTTGGTATGAGCCCAAGTCACAGAAGAACCTGCTAATCCTGGGTAATTGGTCTCAACTTGATGGAGCACTGTTTGCAAGAAGGTCCTGAGGCCAAGATAAAGAAGACACAAAGACGTTTTTGGAGGAAATTTTGGCTGTGTGTGTGGAATGTAGAACCTATGCTGCTTCTGGCTCTAGGCAAAACATGTGAGGCAGATGGAAGTTTTTGTTATCTCTAGTGGTTCCTTTTCCTATTCCCTCCCCCTCCTGTTTTCCTGTCAGAGTCATACACCATGTGACTTGACTAGAGCAGACAGAAATACAGTGATTTCTGCAGGGGAGGAAGGAGCAAACTGGTGTGGAGAGCCAAGAAAGCCAAGCCAGTGTTGACAAGGGTTAGAGTATTATGTTTAGGACTGGAGGGGACTCAGTGGGTGGGGAGCTCCAAGCCCAAACTAGGGGTTAGGAGTCACAAGTCAGGTTCCAATTCAGGCAGAAGTGAATGACCAACAGTTTGCTAATCAAAGAATTAAGAGATTGCCACCATAGGACAACAAGGTTCTCTGGGCAGGTCTGGGTGAAAGGCCTCCCGAAGAAGAGTTCCTGGAAAGCAGAGTCTACCCTGGAGGAGGTGGAAGGTGCAAATGCTGCTGTTCCTCACTGCTGACTGGGATTTAGAGATAAGCTTCTTCCTTCAGGAGGGGACCCAGGTGCCTGTAACTCTGGCCAAGGAGATAGGCAGCCAGGCTGCATGGGTAGGTGTTTAATTGGGAAACTTGATGACAAAGACACCTGCAGTACAAATCCATATTCCAGGCATGGTGTTTGTGGGAGAAGCAGAATTTTCTAGCCTCTACTTGCTGATGGGCTGATGCTCTGGGATTTCATTGGCCAATGGCCACAGCAGGGCTGGCATTTGCGTGGATGACGGATACTCTTTTTCCACTACCACCTCAATCACTATAAACGGCACTGGGAGGAATGGTTGGTATGGATAGTTTGCAACATAAATTTCTGCCAAAGTATTGCTCCAGTAGGGATATGTACATTTTCTGCCATAGAGACTTGTAGAATCAAAGTGCCCTTAGAGTGAACAGGGGAAGGAGATTTGGTGGAAGAAGGGAGGAGGTAGGCATGCTAATTCAATAAACATATATTATCTATTAAGTGTTGGGTTCTACGCTGGTTGTAAAAATCATTCAAATGCTTTTTCTTGCCTTTGAGAGGCTTGTGATCTTAAGGAACAGACAGGCAAATAATATTTTCCTCCACCCATTGCCAAAGATGAGAGCAGAGATATGTACAAGGTGCCGTGTGGGCAGAGAGGCAGTTCTCAGAGCCAGAGCGACTCATGAGAAGATGCCTGCCTAGACATCCAGGAACTGAGCAAGCAGAAGATCAAGGGTTAAAAATCAATTCTGTACTTTTTGCATATTCTCGGTAAGTTCATTCTGATTTCCTTTAGGCTAACCTTGTGGCTTTTTGTTCATTTCTATAGATTCATAAGTAAAAATTGTCCAAGATCTTAATTTGGCTTTTAACATTCTAAAGGATTATTTATAGTCTTGATGATAGATAGACACCATTTTAGTGTTTTGGGTAACTATTGTTAGGAACCAAAGCTGCAAGATACCCAGAGAGCCTGAGCATTTAAGAAGTATGTTAGGCCTGTTATTTTAAGACTAGGAATGAAAGTAGGATTCTACCTTTCCCAGTACTCTGTCATCCTCATTGTATGATGGCCACATATTTTTGGCTATCAAAAGAAAGAGGACACTTCCTTATGTATGAAGAAATAAATGTTGATAAAACTAAAATCCAAAAATATCTTGACAAACTCATGTTTTAGGCTGATGCCTTATGAACTATAACAGGAGTAACTATAAAGTTGTCTAGTTACTAATTTTACTTATAGACTACATTAGTCTACAACCATCCATCATCCTATAAACAAACAAAAAAACGGGAAAAAATTGCATATGGTCAGAAAGGGATGATGAGATGCAATTTGTAGCAGTCATACAAAAAAAGACTGAAGACTTTCACCTGAGGTGGATATAGGGGATGCTAATAAAATTCCAACAAGATTAGGACCTTTGAATTCCCTCTAGAGTGAGGGAAGCACTAGTTTTTCTTCCAGACCCATCTTTCCAGGTGTTACTGTTTAAAAAGACCATAGACAAACTAGTTATAAACTCATTCATGTTACATATGTGTGATTGCAGGAATGGAAGATGTTTAGCTTATAGAAAGGAAATAACAGCATTTAAATATCAATTATATTCTTCTGTAGAGTTCCAAGGTAAACCTCAAGGTAAGTAGGAGACGATAAGAAAACAATTTTGCTTCACTGTAGAAAGAAAGAAAGGAAAATAGTAAGTTACCTTGGGAGATAATGAGTTCCATGGTCTGGGGAAAAAATCAACAGGATAAATGACTGTTGCTTGGGAACACTGAAAGGTTATAAAAAGTCTCAGCTAAGATAATAGTGACTAATACCTATATAGCATTTCCTGTGGTCCTGGCACAATTCTAAGTGATTTACATGTATTACCTCATTTAATTCTTTGAAGTACCCTACGAAGAAGGTGCTCTTTTACAGATACAAAAACTGAGGCATAAAGAGAGCTAACTAATTTATCCAAGGGCACATAGCTAGTATGGAGAAGGCAGTGGCAACCCACTCCAGTACCCTTGCCTGGAAAATCCCATGGACAGAGGAGTCTGGTAGGCTGCAGCTCATGGGGGTCACTAAAAGTCGGACACAACTGAGCGACTTCACTCTCAATTTTCACTTTTCTTCATTGGAGAAGGAAATGACAACCCACTCCAGTGTTCTTGCCTGGAGAATCCCAGGCGCAGGGGAGCCTCCTGGGCTGCCATCTATGGGGTCGCACAGAGTCAGACACGACTGAAGTGACTTAGCAGCAGCAACACAGCTAGTAAGTGTAAACCTCTGCCTGCAATGTGGGAGACCCTGGTTCATATTCCCGGATGAGGAAGATCCACTGGAAAAGGGACAGGCTACCCACTCCAGCATTCTTGGGCTTCCCTGGTGACTCAGCTGGTAAAGAATCCGCCTGCAATGCAGGAGACCTGGGTTGGGGGAGATCCCTGGAGAAGGGAAAGGCTACCCACTCCAGTATTATGGCCTGGAGAATTCCACGCATTGTGTAGTCCATGGGGTCGCCAAGAGTTGGACATGACTTAGCAACTTTCACTTTCACTTTCTGACATTTGTCTCTAAAGTCCGTGTTCTTAACAACTTCACTGTAGTGCACCTGGGATGTCCGTTACAGTGTACTTGATTGAATACAGATTCCTTCAGTCACTGAGAGCACGAAATCTTAGAGGGAGAAAGAAATTCAAATGTGTTCTCCACCACTTTTTATTTCTTCTCACGTCCAATTTGAAAGCTTCCAGCCTGCCAGGAAGTTAACAAACGTGTGTCACCTCCGATCCCTGCCGGATATCTACCAGGTTGGTCTTAGGATGGGCATGTAAGGATGATATTACTAGAGACAGCAAAAGGAGTGTGGGGCAGGAGTAAGGATCATGGGGAGAAGTGGAAGAGGTTTTAGGCTTGCCTTCTTTTCTCAAGTGTCAATTTAGAGCAGCCTTGGAGCAGATTCAATACCATTAGTTAAGGAAGATGACAGTGCACATTTTGTTTCTGCAGATTTACTTAGCCTTCAATTTTTTCCCCTTCTAATCTGTTATGGATTGCTCGGTAAGTCTCATAAAAAAATCCGTGATACTTCCTACCAGATACAAGGTAAAAGATCTAAGTCTCCATAAAAAATCTCTATAAGTTGACAGAATTTCATCAGGGAATGAAGGTACCTCATCACAGAAAGGTTTGTTTCAGTATTATACATTCTACTTTCTCTTTTAGTGGCCAGTGTAGCAATATATTTAGTTTATTGCCAACTGGTCCTTTCATTTTGATCTATGTACTTGGATTTCTCTTGTCTGAGGTTAATGAGAATCACCAACCAAAAGAATGAGTCTCACAGGCACTTTCTATCAAGCTGAGAAACCCGGAAAATGGTTTAGGTATTAGAACAGAGAAATTAGAAATTATTTGGATTTTTTATGAAGGTCAAGAATTTATAAATGGTAGAAAGCAAATTTTGTACTACCTGAGACATATTTATTTTGGATTTATAAATTTATGAAATTGAAATTGTTTTGAGGTGCTTAAGGTGCATTAATAATTTTCTATGCAAGCACACAGCACAGTAATTTAGTCCTGATATAGTTTCTAACATTAGCAGGATTAATAGTTCCAACTTGTAATTCTGTATAAATGAGGAGATAAAAAAACATTTTACCCCATCTATAACCTCTAAGACATAATGGCAGTGAAAAGAGAAGAGAAAAGAGGGAGAGACAGGAAGGATAATCCATAAACTCTGGATTTTTTCTATGGCTTCAATAAAATAAGTCAGGCTTTCAAAGATCTGACCTTTGAAAATGGTTTAGCTTGATTCCAGGGGGATGTTGGGAGGATTAACTAACTGAATCATACAGAGAGAGTTCATGATTTCTTCTGTGTTATTTATTCTTTGGTTTACCAGTTAAATTCTTTTTTAATTTTATCATATTTGGAGAAATGCCAGAAACATGATAAAAAATTCAATAAACATGGGTTCCAAGTAAAATCACAAGCTATTTTTTGAGGAGGAAAAATTGAGGTCGTACTAGAAGTGTAGGAGTAATTGTGTGTATATGTGTACATGCTGTTCTTTAGGTAACCTAGTTGTAGTCGTCTACTTCAAAGGGGAAGAAACTGAGATTCAGATTGACTTTCTCAGTATCAAGCAGCTGATTGATAGTGTTGACAGCTTTCCTATCTTTAAGAATTAGAGATTCTAGATCCCATGTACCTGATCATCTTTGACTTTATAATATGAGGATGCTGTTAAGGTTTGGAAGCTGAGTGGAGGTGACTAGAGAACTTTAGGTTACTCTATAAGTGAGTGGCCTATGTGCTTTATCTCTTGTCGTTGAGTTTCAGGCTTTGAATGGGGAAAATCTCTGCTTTATTGAGAGGTAGTCTAGCAGAAGGGTTAGGCACACAGTTCCTGGAGACTTATTGTCTAGGTTCCAAATCCTAACTCCGTTCTTGGATAGTTCCTTGCCTAAATCTTACAATAGTTTTGAGGACTGAATGAGTGTATCTAAAGAATTTAACCACTTAGCACATGATGAGACTATGTGAGATTTTTGTTGTTGTTTATTCACTGTCTATAAAATCAGAATGTGAATTTAAATGAGCTTCACAGGAAAACTAGACAGAGGGAAATTAAATTATTTAAGCAAGATCTTTTTATATCTCTGTGTAGCATCCATATTGTTTTTTCTTTTCCCCCCTTATAGTCTGTGTGCAGTTTGGAAAAACTCCACCCTTGATTCCATGCGTAAGCTAGGATTGGCTTAAATCAGTCAGTATATAACATTTCCCTGAACTTCGCTATTGTGGTGAGCAGATCTACTGTTGAGAGCTATTAAGTGACTCAAGTCAATCTAATCTCGGTGAATTCCAGAACTCTGGTCTGGAATACAGAGCTTACTTTCCTTTATCTCTTGACTTCCCTATTATGTAGCACTTTAAAAAATTGTTTAAGTTAATTTGAGTTGGCTTTTCTGTTATTGGCAACCAAAGTCTTCCTGCTATAATACTCGTTATAGTAAAAAAAGAAATCATGAGTAATAGCAATAGCCATCAAAAAAAAAAAAAAAAAGACTTTTGGAGAAGTTGCTATGTGGCAAGCACTGTCCTAGGTACTGATCTTTATAACAACTCCGTGAGACAGTCATGAATCTCATGAGTCAAAGAGTGAAACTCTGAACACCATGTACAAAGTATCATGACTGTAGGCCTTATGCTTCCAGCAGATCCTGTTTGTGGCATTCAGGTTAGTTCAGTCGCTCAGTCGTGTCCGACCCTTTGCGACCCCATGAGTTGCAGCACGCCAGGCCTCCCTGTCCATCACCAACTCCTGGAGTTCACTCAGACTCACGTCCATAGAGTCAGTGATGCCATCCAGCCATCTCATCCTCTGTCGTCCCCTTCTCCTCCTGCCCCCAATCCCTCCCAGCATCAGGGTCTTTTCCAATGAGTCAACTCTTTGCACAAAGTGGCATATTTTGTACTAATATTTTTGCAGAAAACAAATATAAAAGTCTAACTAGTTTGGCTTCCTTTTCCTTGATCCCTCAGATGATTTTTAGAAATAAGTACATGGCATAATCATTTGGGCACAACAATACTGACACTTGACGATTGATTAGGGCCCTGTGTATTTAGGTTTGAATTTTTAATTTTGTTTGTTTATTTCACTTTGTTTTAGTGCAGGCTTAATGTGAGAATTTTTTCCTAAGATTTGAAGGTTCATTGTTTTTTTTTTACCTCATTTATTATAATCAAGATATTATGTTCATTTGCAATAGATTGCTGTGGCAGAAAGTCAAACTGTCTGATTCTTTGCATTCTTTGAATTTTTAACACATTCTTTGATAGTTTATTCCTCAGAAATGAAGATATTTTCCTCCCCCTTCTTATGTCAGTGAGAAGCCAATAGGGGAAACAGACACCGTAGAGTAATTTAAACAGGAAAAATTTTATATAAAGAATTATTAATTGTAACAGATGGTGATTTATAAAGGGTAAAGATAACTCAAAAGAATAGCCTAGAGTTCAGGGAGGGTACCCAAAGAGCGAGCAAATGTGGAAAATATTCCTCTTCCCCAAGACTGAGATTAAGGCCACATTGGAAAAGTTATGGCTGTGGACCACTGGATTGCAGAGAATTTTGCAATCCAGTTGCCCAGATTAGGACTGATCTGTGGACACTGGACAAGCAGGAACCACTCCTCCAAAGTGCAGATGGGCCAAGGCTAGGTAACTGACTTCTGGGATGCCTATGAGACTCATTAGGAAGCTGTCGATCAGGATGCTGCTGAAACTTGATGAGAAGTTGTCTGTACATGTGCCACAGTAACTTGATGGAGATGAGTGCCACTGGATGAACTTCAAACATGAAGCTAGCAGCAATGAGCTGGGAACAAGAAGAAGCAAATGGAAAGTACCAGAATCAGTAGGAGAAGCCCTGTTCCTCTCATAGTGTCTCTCCAGTTCTCTACACTGACAAAGCTTGACATCGCACTTATTCAAAGAAGAAGTATTCTAACATTTCAGCTACATTTCATAGACATCAATAGCATTCTATTTCTTGTCATCATTGAAACTTCTAACACAGAACTTGTTTATGAGGGGATAGGACATAGGAGAAAACTGAGAAGCAAAGACGGTGGAGCACAGGTAAAGGTGGGGCATGCAGATGTGAACGAGGATGGCTGAGTGTAGGTGGGCTGCAGAGATGGGCTCTTGCCCAGTGTGCAAGGCTGAGGTTGGGATTCTTGAGAAGAAAAATTAAATTATCCACTTGTAGCAAACATAGTTAATTTAGTATTTGATGACACGTTCATTGTGAACATTCTGTTCTTGAATTAGAAATCTTTTTTGTTTTTCCTAAGCTGAAACTTTCCCCTATCATTAGGGAGACTTTCCTGTCTCTTTGGAACTTTTCTAAGCACCGAAATTCTGAAACACACAGTTTAGCTATATCTTATATATTCTTTTATTGTTCTAAAATTATTCCATGTATTTTGAGAGTAGAGGCCATGACTTGCACATAATTTGTACCCTCACAGTACCCAGAAGTTCTATGAGGTTAATTATACATTTGAGTTAATGATATATCCAAAGGAAGAATTTCCTATTGGCATTACATGTTAGGAAAAACTTCCTAAAAAGAAAGAAAAACTTCCTATAGTAACAAGACTCTTATTCGCAGAAAAAAGAGACTGAAAGGCTTTGGACATTCCTTCTTTTCTGGAATTGAATCCCACCCAGAAACTTGAGGAAACTATACAATTGAATACTTTGGTCTTACCCATTTATAAGAATTATGGTCCAAGGTATACAACAAAGAAACTTTATGACAATGCTCTTTATGAGTCATCACTGGCAGGACTCCAGGCTTTCCCCCAAGATCTTCAAAATAATTCAGGGCACAAGACAAGAGAGCCAAAAATAAATATTAATAAAGAAGATAAAGAAACACATTTACTAAGCAACTTCAAATGTGCTAGGTGCTATACTAACTGCTCTGTATTATCATTAATGTCATTATCTCAATGACTCATCTCCACCACACTATTAAGCAGATTTTGTTCTCATTCTGCAGATGAAAAAACAGAGATGGCAAGGTCACACAATCACTAAATGGAACCGGGATTTGAATTGAGGCCTGTCTGGTTCTGGAGCCCAGGCTCTTTCTACCATATGACATACTCTTTCTTGAGAAGAGAATCTATAATAATCAGAATAAGTGGAAAATTCACTTAGTTTAGGTGCATAACCTGAGTCTCCTCTAAAAGCAGAGAACATTTCCATGGGGGTTGGGTTTGTAGCTTTGAATGAAATTGGTTGGAATGAAGTGGGGGCTTGTCAGGGAAGCTGCCTGCACAAGAACCAGTTTTTACCCAACTGGTAACCCAGCAGGCAGCAGTGTACTGGGCAAGGTTTTTTTTTTTTTTTTCCCAGTTGAGTGCTCCTTGCCATAGTTAGGGGGCCATGCTCTGGAAACAGGTGGAACCACAGCTAGAATAGCTTTGGAGTCTTGTAAATTTCTGAGGCTAAACATACCTTGGATATTTATTTGTTGGGATTTCCCATTATGTTTAAAAAATTTCTATCATCTAGTTGAGACATCTTTTGTATATACCATTCTCTTCTGAGCCTTCAGAGGAAATGGTTATTTAATGGCTGAAAGCTCTGAGTAGAAGAAATTACTTTACACTAGTTTGTGGGATACAGAGAGGTATAAAACATTATAATCTAATGAAGAGAAGAAGGCCAGAGATAAGGAGGTCAGTTAGGAATGATGATTTGACTGTAAAGTTGGCAGAATGTGGGGAGTGATTGTGGAAAAGCAAGGAAAGGCGGTTGTTGACGATGCAACTGGATTTGTAAGTAGATGACTGGAAAGTTGCTAATACCAGTGACAGAGAAACTGCTGTGCTAGACAACATTCTAGATACTGTATGCAAATCTCTCATTTCACTGAAACTTTGTAGTCACTCTAGAACCTAGATGAAGGATGTAGAGAGAATGGGACTATGGTGGTGAGGAGATGTTCAGTTTTATGGAAGTTGATATCCAGGGGCAATCGAGCATCTGTGTGGAGATAAAGTCAGTTCAGTTCAGTCACTCAGTCATGTCCGACTCTGCGACCCCATGGACTGCAGCACATCAGGCTTCCCTGTCCATCACAAACTCCTAGAGCTTACTCAGACTCATGTCCATCAAGTCAATGATGCCATCCAACCATCTCATCCTCTGTCGTCCCCCTCTCCTCCTGCCTTCAATCTTTCCCAGCTTCAGGATCTTTTCCAAGGAGTCACTTCTTCGCATCAGGTAGCCAAAGTATTAGAGTTTCAGCTTCAGCATTAGTTCTTCCAATGAATATTCAGAACTGATTTCCTTTAGGATTGACTGGCTGGATCTCCTTGCAGTCCAAGGGACTCTCAAGAGTCTTCTCCAACACCACAGTTCAAAGCCTCAATTCTTGGGCACTCAGCTTTCTTTATAGTCCAACTCTCTCACATCCATACATGACTACTGGAAAAACCGTAGCTTTGACTAGATGGACCTTTGTTGGCAAAGTAATATTTCTGCTTTTTAGTGTGCTGTCTCGGTTGGTCATAGCTTTTCTTCCAAGGAGCAAGCATCTTTTAATTTCAAGGCTGCAGTCACCATCTGCAGTGATTTTGGAGCCCCCCAACATAAGGTCTGTCACTGTTTCTATTGTTTCCCCATCTATTTCCCATGAAGTGATGGGACCGGATGCCATGATAAATTAGCAAGGATTTAAGTCCACCCATCAAGTATTAAGGTGGTAAATCCTATCAAAATCTGAAGAGACTAATTGAAGCTCTGTATCTCAATCATTATTTCCCTTTTTTCCCATAAGTTCACTGAGAAATAATGGGCATACATCACTGTTTAAGTTTAAGGTATATTGTGTGATAGTTTGATTTACAAATACTGTGAAATAATTACCATACTAGGCTTAGTTAGCATCCATAATTTCTTATAGACACAACAAAAATAAAAGGAAAAAAGTTCCTTGTGATAAGCACTCTCAGGATCTACTCTCTCCACTTTCCTAGACGTCATGTAGCAGTGTTAACTATGGTCATCATGTTGGACATTACATCTCTAGTGCTTATTTATGACTGGAAGCTTGTATCTTCTGACCACCTTCCTTGAACTCCTTTTCCTCTCACACTCTGCCTCTGGTAACCACAAACCTAATTTCTTTTTCAATGAATTTAGTGAGTTGGTTTGTTTCTTTGTTTTATATTAGATTCCACATATAAGTGAGATCTTATTCCTTCTTTGTCTTATTTCACCAAGTATAATGACTTCAAGGTCTATCCATGCTTATGGGTGGTAACAAATGATAGAATTTCCTTGTGCTTTTGTATGGGTGAATAATATTCATATATATATATATATATATATATATATATATATATATATGCATGTATCTCACAACTTCTTTATTCATCCGTAGATGGACACTTAAGTGGCTTCTATGTCTTGGCTATTGTAAATAATACTACTGTGAACGTGGTGATGCAGATATCTTTTTGAGTTAGTGTTTTCATTTCCTTTGGGTATATCCCCAGAAGTGGAATTGCTGGATCATATAGTAGCTCTATTTTTAATTTTTTTTATGAACCTCCATACTGTTTCCCATGTGGCTATTCCAATTTACAATCCCACTAATATTGCAAAAGTGTTCCCTTCTTTCTAAATGCATATCAGTATCTATCTTTTGTCTTTTTTTTACCATTTCCTTTTGAAATTTTTCAGTAAATGATTACTCTCTCTGAACTATTCCTTCCCCCACATCCCCCAACCCCCATCCCACCCCCATGCCAAATATAGTCTTGTCAGGATTCTTCACCTTACTGCCTTTTATATTTAAAGTTGAATTTCTGGATTAGTTTTTTTGAGTGACTCCTGAGAAAATTTATGATGTGAACTCTTAACACTGTTCTCTGCTTTGGGACTTCAGAAGAAAACCAGAGGCAACAGGAACAAGTCTACTTTTACTGCTACACACATCAGTGATTTTATTATTGAGACAATTTTAACACAAAGTGTAGATTCAGGCTATATCTATCAACAGAACACAATGGCTTAATTTACAGGCTTATTTAAAATATTGCTTTAGTCAATATGACCAAACCAGTTTGGTGTGTAGAATCAACCTCAGAGGCTTTCGTCATTCCTTCAGGGTAGTTTCCACAAACAGGCAATGAATAGACTGTTTAAATGAGAGTTATTCCAACAGAGGAGCAGATTTCCAAGAGGTCTATTTAAGGTTCTTAGGGCTTCTTTCCAGAAAGCCTGAATCAGGGGCTTCACTAAGCATCCTCCTGCCTCTGGCCTTTTATGTTCCTGAGTCTCAAATAATGATCTAATGCTGATCTATTTGGGGAAGGCAATGGCGCCCCACTCCAGTACTCTTGCCTGGAAAATCCCATGGACGGAGGAGCCTGGTGGGCTGCAGTTCATGGGGTCGCTAAGAGTCGGACACAACTGAGTGACTTCACTTTCACTTTCCTGCATTGGAGAAGGAAATGGCAACCTAGTCCAGTGTTCTTGCCTGGAGAATCCCAAGGACAGCAGAGCCTGGTGGGCTGCCATCTATGGGGTCACACAGAGTCAGACACAACTGAAGCAACTTAGCAGCAGCAGCAGCTGATCTATCGTGTTCCTAGTTTTGGCATGATCAAAACTCATAGCTGTGGCCTGTGCTATTTCTGTTTTACTCTTGATTCCAATATCATACTTCCAATCTTGATGTTACAGTCTTGGCCTGATTCCTGCCATTCCCTTGCTTGAAATCCTGCCGCTGCTTTCACAGCCTACCTGCTAGTAAAGATTTCAAAAGTTATTATTTCTCTAATCCCTCCAATTATTTTCTTTGATTCCATCTTTTCTGTCATTGAGGCCAGCTTAAGACTTGGAGAAAACATAATTGTTTTGCCTTCTTTTCAAAGCCAATGCAGCTTCTTATAAGCAATGGCAGGATTAAAATCTGACAGAGAATCAGAAACTTGTTCCTCTTGTAAGTTCTTAATACTGTATGGGCTGCCTCATAAGTGGGTTCATAAAAGCAACCCACACAGTGTAAAATAGTCTATGGTGACCTGCTAGAAATCAGAGGTTCACATTCTAGAATAAATGAAGAAAGGGAAAGCTCATTTTGTCCATAAGCTGGCCTTTTCCTCAGTAGGTCAGAGAGAGGATTGCCATATGTAGACATGATAGAATTTATCACTGTGGACAAGCAGATGAGGGGAAGAAGCTGAGATGGAGCAGACGGATACAGGAGCTGGCCCTACAGGGACAGCTGGGTGTCCTCCATTCAGAGCACAATACCACGACAGCGCAGGGCTGATTTAGGCAGGCACTGATTTCCAAGTCTGGTTTAAATAGAGCCAATTCATTCCCTGAGCAAAGAAAGACCCTAGTTCTTATTGTTGATGAGGAAAACATTACCTGCTACCCAGAGTTCTAAATCCATAGTGCCCAAAGGACAGTATATAGTCTGTTGTCTATGATAAAGTTTTTAACAGACTGTGTGATGAGGAAGATAATGTAGTGATTTTTTTCCTAAAGCTAACTTTATTCACTTTAAAGAACCACTTTTTATTCTGAGAGTTGTTCCCTCCTACTTAATTTTTTTGGTATTAATGTGTGCTTTAAAAAAATAAAACAGCAGTGTTAGTGTATGGTCATTATTTGTTTTATGTCTTTGCTTAGTAAATTAAAGATGAACAGCTTTATATTGGTCTCCAAAATATTTTTTGAAAATATTACTAGTGCATAAAATCCAAACATTTTGGGAGTTCTGATTTAAGCCACATGCTTTCCAGATGTACACCAGTTGACAAGGAACCAGGAAATGTAGTCAGGGAGAAACCATGTTCTTTGCATGGTAGCCAATGGGGTGTGGAACAAACGTCCTAAATGTCTTCTATGGGTTTTCTATTAAAGCTATGTCATAGTACCATTTGAAGCTATTCCTGTTTGTTGTTGATAGTAGATCAGAAAGACTAAAATCAAGGATTTCAGAAGTATTGATAAAGCACAAATATAATTACATAGTTATGGGTAAAATATATATAATGTTATCTTAAGTGAGTGACCATCTAAACATACTAATTTATTTTCACTGTTAGGCTGGTGTCACCAAGAAATGCTATTGTTTGGCCAAAATAAATAAAATTCTACTCCCTTTGGGAAATGCTCTTCTTGGAGTTGTTTCTCATCATATCCATGTCAGGGATGCAGATACTGGATATTGGATACCGTGTTGGGAAGGATTCTAAGGCTAAATTTGTGCTTAAAGAGAAAGAATATTATGAATGGTCACTGATATCTGCCAAGGGCTCCAGAGGCGATGTGGTGGTGTATCAACTTGCATTGATACCTTCATTGGATATACTGCTCCTGATTGTAGCTTTCAGTTAATTTACACAGAAAACTTCTTTCTTTTTACCATGGTACTTCCTGTGAACTGAATATAAAAGTGGGTTTTCACAAAATGGATTGTGCTTTTGTGTGGGAGCGATGCTTTAATTGTGCTTTAAATGCTCAACATCAAATATACTGGAAGTAGCAAAGAATGTCCCACAAAAGAAAAAAAAAAGGCCTTGAAACCACAGAATTGATTCTTCCTTAGAATTTAAGGATGAAAAGACCATCCATGTCCTTGCTACCTACATGTGGTTGATGGACCAGCAGCAGCAGCAGCACCATGAGGCTATTAGACATGCAGAATTTGTGGGCCCTGCCTCTGCATTCTGACAAGATCCCCAGGTGATTCTTGCTCTGTCAAGGAAACCAGAACCTGAAGAACTAGCAGAGAGAACAAAATCTCTCATGACCACAGGATGGAGGCATTCTTAGCACAAGTTTAAAAGAGGAGCCCAGTGCAGTGGGGACATGGAACCAAGCCAAGTCATTAGGAGGGTTGAAAGGAACAGCTGTGTCATAGGAAATGCTTCGGGGCTGAGCTTGGGAAGTGAGTGCAGACTCACTGGGCTCTTTCCTGGAAAGGGATGATGTGGCTCTTCTAAAATCCCATCCAGAGCCTTGGCTGGAGTCGGGACTAGAGATTAATCAGCGGGGAGAGGTATAATAAACAAAGAGGAGAGAACTAGTCATGGCTTTTCCATACTGCTTCCCTCCGGCTGCTCATTACAATCATCTGGGGAAACTTAGAAACCCTCCAGTGCCTGGTACCACCCCAAGAGATGCTGATTTAATTGGTCTGAGGTCTGTCCCAAGGGTCATTATTTTTAAAATGTCCCCAGTTGATTGTTCTGTGCAAACAGCATTGCAAAGTCTTGATATTTTATTTCTTTAAAGACATTTAAAAGAAAACCCTGCAGGGGAAAAGTAATAATAAGTATTTATACTTCATAAAAAGTGGCTCTCCTATAGCATAAATATATGTGACATAAATTAATATAAAAATTATTGTAAACATTTAATTAAAAATATCTTTTTATTGTGTTAGAACCTAGAAAGATGGTGTGGGAAGAGCATGAATTTGAAGAGCCATTTATTTTTTAAAACTACAAATAAAGCCTTTACACTTCAGGTTTCCAGTTGCAAACAGATACTCAGAAGTTAAATTGGGATTAAGAATCAGAAGGCCTGAATCTGCTCTGTGACCTCCTTCCAGTGATTAACCCTGTTAAGACTGATGAACACATGGGTGAAGGTGAAGAGTGGGTGTTAATTGGACTGCCTTGAAGTGGAGCCGATCCACAAAAGGCTAATCTTGGAAATTCAGAGATTCTTTTTATTACCTTAACACCTAGTAGGCAAATTCCTATGAAGGAAAAGAGCAGGAAGCTAACATCTTTTTTTTTTTTTTTAATAAGAAGCTAAATTTTATTGAGAGCACATTCTGTGCTGGGCTAGGCTTTCTTATTGCATTTTCACAACTCCCTTGTGAATTAGATGTTTTTTCAGGATAAAACAGGCTCTGAGGGACCAAGTAACTTGCAGGTAGTAAATGGCAGACCAGGATCTGAATCCAGGTATGTCTGTCTCTAGGGCCTGTGATCTTTGTATGGCATACATGCTGTGATCCCCAGAGGGGAGAAGGGCCTGTTAGATCATATGTTTTGATATCCATAAAGATATTTCCCAAACATGATGGATGTCTGACAAGTATTTCCTTAAGAATCCATAGTCAAGTTACGCCTGACACACACATTAAGTAGGTGTGTCCAGCTGTGTTTTATATCACGACAGTGAGCTGAGATCTGCTCCTCTCACTTTCCATCATCTCTCATCATTCTCTTTCTGATAAATCTTCATCTATTCCGATTCTATAATGTGCTCCTTCTCTCCCCTGGAGATGAGAGGCAAATGCCAGTCTAACTCCTAGACTCTCTATAAATCCTATACCTACTAATTCTGGCCTGACAGTCTTTGCCACTTTAGGTGAAGGGTCAGATTGGACCAAGCCTGGAGACACCAAGAGAATTCAATGAGCTGCATGGTGTCTGAGCTTTGATTTGAATTAGATACAGGTAGAACTGGGATAGACTCATAACTTCAAACAGTCTAATTCAGAGATTTATTCAGTCTTAACACTCAGTAGTTAACATTATGGGTTTCTAAGACTCTTCATATTTCTGAATTATTAATGGAACTGAATAAAACTATTGTCAAAGGTTAATTCTGGGGCTGCTGCTTCTGTATAATTTGATGTATTCAAGACTGCTTGAAAATGTCACATTGCACTTGATAATATGTGGGTTATTTTCAAATATCTTTTGATATTGATTTCTAACACAGTTCCACAATGATATGAGAACAGACCCTGTATGATTTTAATACCTTTAGACCATGAAATTTTGCACCTTGTTTTATGTCCTTGGATATGTTCCAGTGTCTCCTATTTTTATAGTCTATGGGAACTTGAATAGAATTTGTATCAAACTGTTGTGTGAAAATTGTGTAAATCTTAATTACGTTGAATCGGTTCACAGTGATTTTCAGGTCTACTATATCCTTCTACTTCTCTGTATATTTATTTATTTATTCTATTTTTTAGATAGAATAATATTTATTCTATTAATTTTTGAGTTTGATATTGAAACTCCAACTAAAAATCTTTATCTACTTAAAAATTAATTTTAATATATAGTGGAACTATATATAATTTTGTTCTGTATTTCCAAGCCTCCTATAAATGTTATCATATTCATAATTTTAAAATATAAATAAAAAA
Organism: Ovis canadensis; assembly: GCF_042477335.2. NCBI lineage: Eukaryota > Metazoa > Chordata > Mammalia > Artiodactyla > Bovidae > Ovis > Ovis canadensis. Next base: position 154,010,479 of record NC_091246.1, read on the forward strand.
TAGACTGCTTGAATCACTAAGATGAGCTCATAGGAAAAGTTTTCTGATAGTAACCACAAAATAGACACTATTAAATAACTAAAATTAAAGCTGTAGTTTTTGTTAGAGTTGAATTAGAGAAAAAGCTAAAAATAAGTAGTTCTATAAAAAAATCAGTGGTTAAAGAATTGATAACAATAAGATGGGTTTGGTGGTAGAAGCAGTCTTGTGGTGGTTTGGGGCAGCTGTTTGGGCACATGACTGTCACAAGTTATGGTTTCAATACTAAGCATGCTATGAACATTCATTAATATAGGTAAGGGTAGCTAAGCGGAAAATACAGTTTTGGAACTAGTCTGAAACTTAACTTTGTGTTCTTCCCACCTACAATTGAGTGTTTGACTGGTTTCCTCTTTACTCAAAGTTTAGATGAGAGAGACAACAATGATGAGAATATTTGTTATCCATTAGGTACACAATGGTTCTGGATTTTGTGTTAAGCACTTATATGCACACATTATTTCTGAAGTTAAAGCTCATAAGGAGAAAAGACATTTTTTTACTTAAATTTTTTTTCAAGTTTTGAGATATAATTGACATACAGTGGTATAAAAGTTTAAGGTATACAGAAAAATGATTTAATTTACATACATCATGAAATGATTACCATAATAAATTTAATGAACATCTACATCTTACATAGTTGCAAAATTAAAGAAATAGTAAAAATTGCTTTCTTATGATGAGAACTGAGGATAAACTTTCACATATACTGCAGTGTTAATTACATTTATCATATTGTACACTACATCCTGAGTATTTGCCTATTTTACAACTGGAAGTTTGTATCATTTGATAGGGAAGACTTATTGTAGATACAAAGAGCCAGCTTACCTTTTGTTTTCAATATCCTGAAGGAGTTATGGCATTTTTAGGGGCACCAGTATCATTACTATTGAGCTTCCCTGGAATTATGCTTGAGTGGGACAGATGCTAGAGTTAAGTCAGGTAAACATGAGTCATATTCTGTTCAGGAGTCTGTATTCCCTGAAGAAATTGAGCACCAGGAGTAGTCTTGGGAGGGTTTGATCTAGTTCTTTTCTTTTCCAGTATGGTTAAAAGGACAGGTGGGGGAAAAGTGCTAAGAAACGGAACAGTTCTGTATTCACAGGTTGTCTGCTATATTGAAGTCTTTCCTGGGTAGGCACTTTGATGGGGTGAAAACCATGCAATCAAGGAGCTTTAAAAATAAACAAACATAAGGAGGATTTCATCTCCCAGTGGAGACTGTGAAAATGAAAGTGTTAATCACTGAGTCATGTCCGATTCTTTACGACCCCATGGACAGTAGCTGCCAGGCTCCTCTGTCCATGGAATTCTCCATGAAAGAATACTGGTGTGGGTAACCCATCTCTTCTCCAGGAGATCTTCCTGAGTCAGAGATCGAGTCCAGGTCTCTTGTATTGCAGGTAGATTCTTTACCGTCTGAACTACTAGGGAAGCCCTGAGGAGAATGTACAGTCCCTTAAACAGGAACAGATCTAGTGAGCAGGGTTCTGACTCTGTGTTGGCCACCACTTAATCTCTTGCCTAAGCTCTTGTATGCTGTATCTCCTGAACAACATTTCATCTGTGACACAAGATTTTATTTTATTTACATTAGTTTATTGCTTATGAGAAAAGGGGGTGGTTGAAGATAGGTATTTCATCTTCAGAGTCTCAAGATCATGTTTTCAACTTGTAAGTAGAGGGAAAAAATTCTTTCCTCCTAAACTGAAACTCTAAGAAGAACCAAAAATCTCTAAAAAAAAAAAACCCAAGTATGTCTTATTTTCGTAGGTCAATCAGGTGATTTTTGCACTGCAGAGCAAAATTTATTGTGAATTCTATTGTGGGTTTCCAGAGAGGGGAAATGTAGGTACTTTTTGGAGGCTAGATCATGGTGCTATCCCTTGAGAGACAGTGGACAGATGCAGGAACTTGAAGCCACTGGGGATGGGGGAGGAAAGGGAGAGTATTTGGTTTCTAGTTTGAGAAGTGAGTTAAAAGTCTTAAGAATAAGTGTTTGGATGTTAGGGGGAAGATGATGGAAACGAAAAGACCTTAATACGTTAATGTGAAATCTAGGGCCCATCAGCAATCAAAATATACAGAACTAGTCATTTTCACTTATTCTCATTTCATAATGCTTATAAAATAGCACTGTTATTCTACTTGATAGAATTATCAGAGGCTGCAATTTGGATTCCCAAACTCTATCACAATCTATTTCTTTAACTTAAATTGTAGAAAAAATACATAAATATATTTTTGAAAAAATACAAAGTGGCATATTCATCCATAATCTTATAACGCTGACATTTTCTCTCTTAGTTTTTCCTAAACTCATATATATATTTAGTTGTAGAATTTACGTGCATGCAATTTTGTACTCTACATTTTTGTATATCTCTCATAGATATTTTTATATTGCTTAATTAGTTTTCATAATGATCATTTACAACAACTGCAAAATATTCCATTGAGTGGACATATAACACTTTATGTAACCCTTTTCCTATTGTTGTTAATCAGGCTATTTACATGTATATAATTAAGATATACTTGGTCTGTAGAAGTCATTCTATTTAATTAAAAACAATCATTTTCTCTTTCTTGGCCTATGCGTCTGTCTTGTAGTCCATAATTTAGAAAATGAATACAATTACTGAAGTTCTATTGGTGGTTATTTTAAAGGTTTGTTTCTCAAACTTCAGTGACTTCCAGAATTACCTGGGGCCTTTTAATCAGCACATTTCAGGCTCTATCCTTAGATATATCGATTAACTAGATCTAGATTGTGGCTCTAGACTTCCTTGTTTAGGGGATATAGAGTATATACGATAAAGAATCATTGTCTTCAGGAAAAGACATAGGGGTGTGGGGAAGATGTTGTAAGGAGAACCCAGGGTTCCTGAGCTATGCAGCAATGTTACAGACAACAATTCTGTTGGCTTTCTTAAGAAATCTAGACAGTGATTTTAATAAAAACAGAACATTTAAGCACATCTAGGCAATGGCGCCCCACTCCAGTACTCTTGCCTGGAAAATCCCATGGGCGAAGGAGCCTGGTGGGCTGCAGTCCATGGGGTTGCTAAGAGTCGGACACGACTGAGCAACTTCACTTTCACTTTTCACTTTCATGTATTGGAGAAGGAAATGGCAACCCACTCCAGTGTTCTTGCCTGGAGAATCCCGGGGATGGGGGAGCCTGGTGGGCTGCCGTCTCTGGTCGCACAGAGTCGGACACAACTGAAGCGACTTAGCAGCAGCAGCAGTCAGCTTTATGGTTTTCCCAGGTGGTGCTAGTGGTAAAGAACCCACCTGCCAATGCAGGAGACCTAAGAGACTCAGGTTGGGAAGATCCCCTGGAGGAGGGCATGGCAACCCACTCTAGTATTTATGCCTGGAGAATCCCATGGACAGAGGAACCTGGTGGGCTACAGTCCCTAGGTTTGCGAACAGTTGAACACGAGTGAAACGACTTAGCAGGCACACAAGCAGTTAGCTTTATGGCTTCCCAGGTGGCTTAGTGGTAAAGAATCTGCCTACCACTGCAAGAGATGCAGAAGAGGCAGGTTTGATCTCTGGGTCAGGAAGATCCCCCTGGAGGAGGAAGTGGTAACCCACTCCAGTATTCTTGCCTGGGAAGTCCCATCAACAGTGGAATCTGGCAAGCTACAGTCCATGCAGTTGCAAAGAATCAGACGTGACTGAGCAACTAAAGTCAGCTTTATAGTTTGATGAATTTAATGGCTGAAATTCACATTCAGCATTAAAAAATGACTATTTTCACATTATTAGAATGAAATATCTGTATGCTTATCATACTTCCTTCAAGGGCATCAGAGAATAAGAGTGTGATTAGAACCTAGAATGTTTTCATATGATGCTCTTCTATTTCAGAGTGTCCATCATGAAACTCAGAGCATTTGTCAGACTGTTCTTTTTCCTTTATTTCTCAAAATTAGCAGTGAGGGAGTAGATATCATTCCTATTTCATAATCACAAGAAGAGAAGCTCTGGAAAATGAAGTTTTCTGTTTCACAAACCAGCTAATTGGTTTCTTTACTGGATTATTTGAGAGTGGAGGTCATGTTAGTTTTTAGCCTTTATAAGTGCTACAGCAGGCTCAGCACCATTTTCTGTGTGTCCATCACATTTTGGCATGTCAGGAGCAGAGACACAGACTGACTTTTGCTCCAAAATGTCTTTTCAAGAAGGTTTGTATAGCAAACAGCCTTTGAAGACAGATTGTTTCCTACCAGGACAAAGGACAGACATGCTTGCTGTCCAGGATAAAGGATCTAAGTTCCCTAAGTTCCAAGATCTTTTTCTGAAATGCAACCCACACATGTGGGGCATCCGTCTGGGCTCACTGGCACTGCCTCCCTGGGATTTGAAAACAAGGAAGAACTGACCTATGCCACCATGCTGCTTGCTGTGCTGTGAGTAATTAGTCCTTCACCTTTGACCCAAGAGTCTTATGCCATCGGCCAACATTCCTGAAACTATGGCAGGCTAACTATTGTTATCTAATCAGTAAGTAAAATCTTACAGCCTTCACAATTCTTGACAACCACAAAACGGTGTTCAATTAACAGAAGACCATAGAACAGAATCAAAGCCCAGATGATACAGTCTGGGTCTTCTGATCACAGAATCGTGGTCCTTGTAGAAGTCGGCACTGCCCTACAAAGTATAACCAAAGAAGAAATAACAGCAGCCACACAACCCCTGGGAGAAAAAGACACCTAGGTAGAATGTACTGCTAACAAATGTGCTTAATCTATCTTGTTTGTATTTGAAATTGTCCAATTTAGAATCATACATATGTGTGACTAAGAAATGTTGTATTAATTTCTCAGAGACCGCATAGTCACCACTGATATGCACTTTGTCTAAGCCTGTGTCTCCTTGAAGCAGCCAGTCCTGCTGTTGCCATGACACCTGGCCCTGGACATCGTCTCTGCTGAAGCTCCACGTAGCGTAAGCAGTTCAGGTTGTAAGCTCCTCTCTTCCCAGACGAGAGAGGAAGGAACCCCCTCTCTCTCTCAGATCAACTTCTTTCTCATCATCCTTATGACATAATACCATGATACCTTCAAGGAGCTCTTAAGGGTTGACAAACAAAGTCAAAAAGGAAACACTGAGCTCCTGCAACAAAGGAATCTAAATAGTGTGGCTCTTTTTCTGGAAATGGGCTGAAGATGGAAGTGTAATTTGAGAATAAAGCATACTTCAGTAAATTATCCTGCCATCCTATGTTTTATATTTTTTCTTTCTTTGCATTCTCCTTGGACTCTTTTCTTTAATAATAGTGGATGACCGGTTTGAAAGTGTTGCATGGACCGTGTTAGGCATACAGTTCCCGAACAGTAGCCTGGGGGTGGGAGCAGGCTTTAAGGAAGGAGGCAGCACAGAGAATGAGCAAAATGAATAGGAAACCTGTGGGTTGGCACCTCTTTGTTCTCTTCACCTAGTAACCTTTCATCCCTCTATCAGGCTCTCAAGGTAAAACCAACCAGTGAATTGCCTGCTTAACCAACCCGTCTACACTTAAAGACTATGTAAATGACAATAAAACACTGGCGGTTTGTGCAGATTCTCTTGCATACTAGATGCAGCAAGGAAAATATGGTCTGTCTTGACTCTCACTGCTGTCAAGTGTTTAAATTGTCCTTCCAGCATATATTTAAAACACATTGTCATTGCAATGTTACCAAACAGTGAACAAGTCAATGTATCTGAGACCACACAGTGATTGACACTCTCTAAGTCAAACAGAGCGACATGGAACCTCAGCCTGTGACTGCTGTTTCCAGCTCTGAGGACGGCTGACGCGGTTTCTGACAGTGTGGAGAGATGTGTCGTGTCGGTTCACAACCACAAGCTGTAGAGTCAGAAGGTAGCTTCCGCTCCTTGCTCTCTTGGCACACATTGCTTCCTTGAGTGGGAAAGAAATGAGGCAAAGGGCAGTGATGTTATGAACATATTTTTCAAGCAGTTGTTCTTTTCAATGTGAATGTTGGGGAGGTTTCCTACTTTATTGATTTTGGTCTTTAACTTTATTTGTTTTGGAGAAGGTGAGCATATATGGGTTATATGCTCACATAGGATTACTTACAGGATCACAGAGCAAGGCTTCTGGGTTGCATCATCGTATGTGAGTGAGCAAGGTCCTTGATCTCAGTTTAAGTCATTTGTTAAGTTTCTTACAAATCAAGGACTCCACCGAACTGCAACTTTAGAAACTGGAACTTGCACTTGAGATAAAAGGTCAGGCTAACCTTCTCAGTTAGAATGAAGTTCTGTCTAAGCAGCTGCCCGCACTACCACTTCAACTGAATTAGGGTGAAACAGTTTTTCACCCCTAGATTATGTGCTGTTGTGGGAGGCAGAAAGCAAACTTTTCATCCTTATATTCTAAAAGTGTGTCTCAATGCCTGGCATAAAATACATGTTTGTCAAATGAGTAAAGGAATGCATGCCAACAATTAAATAGCAGTGCAAATAAAAAAAGAGCCTTTCAGGTTTCCTGGATCTTGTTTTCAGAGGTTACTCTTTCTAGGCTGTTTTTTTTTTTTTTTTCCCAGCTCTAATGACTACATCTCATTTTATTACATCTTTCATTTTTTTCTAATTAAGCTTAGCATGGTTCACAAACCCTGAGAAAATAGCAAGGTTATCCACTAAAGAGTGTTTTTCGACCCTCATTCCCTTAATAAGTGTTCCTGGCAATGTTTTTGACTTCCCCAAAGAGTGGTTACATAGATTTTATATTATTTAGATGGAGAAAGAAGAGAACAACATGATCAATGAAATTAAGGCTTTTGCATAATTAGGGAAAAAACACCCTTTACTTGGCACAGCTTCAGTCTTCTTTTTCACCAGCTGCTAAGTCATTTTCATATCCCTAGCTGCTTCCTCCAAGTGCAAACACACCTGTTCTCCGAGCTCAGTACCCATTTTATGCTGGCTCCTTGTGAGCAGGAGATGTGAGTGTTTTGACTTGCATCAGAGAGCTGAATAATCATCTCTTTATTATGGGATGACAGTAGTTGTCATTGGCAGAGGAAGGCAGCTGTGCAGTGGTCAATGTCAGAGTTTTCCTCCTGAGACTCTGAGTAGGACGGCTCACTTAGTAGCTTTTAGGTAAAGCTACAAGCTTGAATTTCTCTCTTTTGGGTCAACTAGTTGCTGTATCAATCTGTGAAGGCACCTCTGGCCCCGGTTGGACTTTGTGTATTGCCCAGAGCCAAGTATCTGGTGGTCAATCCAGAGACAACCAATTTGTGCTTCCATGTCTGCTGCAAATGAAGTCACCAACAGATTGGGTGACTGGCAGCCTAAGGGGCTCCTCTGGCTCTGGCACTCGACGAAGGAACTTAAACTAATGCGTAAAGCCTGCACAGGTTATGTGTAAATGGGAACAAAGCAAAAGCAAACGTCAGGGATAAGATTAAGCAAGATCAGAGGCAGAGCAGTGTGCTGACTGGCAGTGATATTTGGCAAAAGTAGGGGCTCTTTCCACCTCTGCTATTACTGTCATACCCCCATCAAGTACAGATGAATTACAAGGAAGTCAGAAGTTTCGGTTCTCAATAGCCTTAACGCTTTTACTCTCAGAACGTTCAAGAATGACTGGCTCATTTTTATTGGGAATTGCTTATAGGCCCCCAGCACCCATCTGATTCATAACAGTTTCCAAAATAATGGTGTCATTCTGAGGATTTCTCTCCATTGTTCTACTCTGTATTCTTCCCATCTGGTTAGCACACCACTCATCTTAATTAGTAAAATGCCATCCTGTCTGGTTCTTCGCCAGCAAGTCATTCAGTTCCCAAATCACTTCTTCACCTCTATCTGATTGTTTAGTGTTTTGCAGCAGGAAAACTGTAACATACCACATTCTTCTCCTAACAGGAAAAAGTGAAATCCACTACAGCAGTGCTAATTAAGCAGAGTTTAACATTAGGTTTAATTTAAAGTGGCCCTCCTGAGACTTCCTAGCATACACTCAGGGTGTCATAAACTATGAAGCCACACTGCCTCTCAATTAGCATCCATTTATTTGGGATCAACACCAAGCGGCAATAAACAGGCACAACCTGTTCCTTTCTCCCCTGTTCTGCCCAGCAGCAGTCTGCTCATTGGAGACTTGCTTCAGCAGCTTTAACAGCATCCTTTAGGTGCCTGAGTTAAATCAAACTGGGACTAAATAATGTGTCTTTCTTGGGGGTTCCCAGGTGGCTCAGTGGTAAAGAATCTGCCTGCCAAGCTGGAGATACAGGTTCCATCCCTGGGTCGGGAAAGTCCCCTGGGGAAGGAAATAGCAACCCATTCCTGGAAAATCCCATGGACAGAGGAGCCTGGCAGGATACAGGCCTTGGGTTTGAAAAGAGCTGGACATGATTGAAGCAACTGAGCATGCATATGCACACAAAGGGCCTTAGTAGGCATCTCTCTCTCACCTTAGTTGTGTTTTACAGCTTAAAGTGCATCATGTCAGTCAGTCAACTGTTGAAATAACTTGTATTAAAAGGAAGACTCAGTCACATTCAGGATGGAATTGGTTTGGTCATAGGTGATTTTAGGCAGAGAATAAGCAGGCGATGGAGACTGCTGGGAGCTTGGGTCTATGAATCAAGCTGCCGTTTACAAACCTCCTGTGTCTCTGCTTTCACACCTCCACCTGCTAGATCACACCTCCAACCCTCTCCTTCTGTTTCCTAGTGGGCAGGGCCTTCATTACCAGGTTTTCCTGATCCCCTCCTTCATTGAACTGTAAATGCTCAGTGTATCTCTGGCCAGTAGTTAATGCTACTCTATTAAAGTGTTTACATTAGACCTTCCAGATAAGCATTTTTAGTATAGGTAGGGTTCAAAAATCTTTTTTTAATTTTTATTTTATAAGCCCCAAACACCTAAAAAGAAATTTTAAAAGAAAAGAAAGAAATCCTAGCACATCTATAACATCTTAATCCAGTTGTGTCTGTTGTTTCTGCTGGTAAGACCTCAATGCATTTTAAAATGAAGAGGTGGGGACTTCCCCTGTGGTCCAGTGGTTAAGACTCTGCACTTCCGCTGCGGGGGTCATGGGTTTGATCCCTGGTCTGGGAATTAAGATCCCACATGCTACACAGTGTTGCCAAGGGGGAAAAAATGCACTGGAATAATACACTTTTAAACTGCCTGGATAAGATGATCTTTGCAAATTCAGCCCGAACACAGAAGCCTTCTGTTTTCTTCTTGTTATGTAGATGAGAGCTAGAATTTTAATAAATAATAAATAAGAGAGGTGGGAAGAAGAAAAAACTCCAAGGGAAATATCAATAGTATCAAACATCTTCTAGGTCCCATCTGTTGCATTGTCCATTAGCTGAAAAATTGCAGAGAGCCCTAATAATAGTACTTGTGATTTAAATAGCACCTTTCAAACAAAGAGCTTTGCTATCAGTAATCTCATTTTTTTACAACATTCTTACAGGAGCACATGGGACAGGAATTATGATCCACGTCTTACAAGTAGAAGCACTGTGGTGCAAGGGTTAGTGATTTAAGCAAGGTCATGTTCTTGGCTGGGATTCAGCTGGTAGAGAGTCTGCCTGCAATGAGGGAGACCTGGGTTCTATCCTGTGTTGGGAAGATCCCCTGGAGGAGAACATGGCAACCCTCTCCAGTATTCTTGCCTGGAGAATCTCCATGGGCAGAGGAGCCTGGTGGGCTACAGTCCATGGGGTCACAAAGAATCGGATATGATTGAGCGACTAAGCATGGTCACATGCTGTTGGCTAGGGCAGACAGAGGATGTGGATGGTATGCCATGACTATGATACACCTTTGCAGCAGCTGCACTGTTTAGATCTGTGCAGGCCCAGATGCAATGTAATGACCCAAACAACATTGTTCATAAGCCAATTGTAAGCAAAGATCAGGTTCTCTGCTTAAGGGAACGCTAGTTGCATACATAATAATATACTTTCTTTCTAAATGCACGATGAGCTTCCTTTGCCTAGGTGAAAACACTTAAAGGATTATCACTTAACAGCCTTTCTCTAGCACAAATTTCTTGCTTAGATGGAAATATGTGTTTATCATGGCCTGAGTTCCGTTCTTTCTGTGTATGTGGTGTGTGCATGTTTGATACGCTGGTCAAATCTGAGCTAGTGCTAGTAGAACAAATTTATACAAAAAGCAACAGTAAATCTGGTCAGAGATAAACATGAAACAAAGTTCTGTCAGTCTTAGATGCAATCCAGCAGGTTTCTCCAGGATATGCAGTTGGGTGTCATCTTCCAGTGATGGAAAATATTTCAACCAGAGGTTCGTATCTCCTTGGCTGTGGGCACGACCACAGTGCTTCAAAAGAGAAACTATAGGGAGACCAGTAGCTCCTTTAATATCTAAGAAACATTTAGTACTTCAGAGGAGGACAAGTAACACATTTTTAAAAAATGTCATCTGGATTTCTCAGTTTTTCTTATTTTATAGCTCCAGAAACAAGTATTTAACAGATTCAGTTAGTTCATTCAGTCAACTGACAAATATTAATGAAGCCTCTGCTATGTGTCAGGCCTTTATGAAGGTGCTGAGGCCAGAGCATAGAATGAGATAATCCAGGTCCCTGTCTGCATGGAACTGATATTTGAGGGGATAGGTAGCCACCACAGGTGGCTCAGTGGTGAAGAATATGCCTGCCAAGCAGCAGATACAATTCGATCCCTGGATTGGGAAGATCCCTTGAAGGAGGAAATGGCAACCCACTCCAACATTCTTGCCTGGAGAATTTCAGGGACAGAGGAGCTTGGCAGGCTACAGTCCACTGGGTCACAGAGTCAGATGCGATCGAACATGCACACATGTAGATAATGCCAGAAAAGAGTGGGGACTACAGAAAACAAACATAGAAAACAAAAGAAAGACATAAAATAGAGATTTTTTAAAAGTGCCCTGAAGGAAATAGGGTAAGGAGATGTACACTCAGTAAAAGAGAAGGAGAAGGAGAGGAGGGAGAGGGAGGCCCCTTTGGATGGGGGTGGTCATGGAAGATTTTCTAAGAGAGTGACATTGAAGCTGAGGCCCAAAGTCACTGTTAATTTGATATCTGTGCTATTTATGTGTTCTTTCTCTCGATTTGATCCTTAATGCTGTAAAAGTAGAACAATATTTTATTGTCGATTCCTTTGCTGTAAAGCTTGCTATACAACACATGCCTTTGTTCTCATAGGCCAGTGGTTCTCCAGATCCCTTTACACCCTTAACAACTGTTGAGGACCCCAAAGACCTTTGGTTTATGTGGGTTATATTAATATTTAACACATCAATTGCTAGAGAAATTTAAGCATTTATTTAAAACTAATATATGATGGATGTATTATTTCTAACATAGGTAATATAAGGTAAAGTCGCTCAGTCGTGTCTGACTCTTTGCAACCCCATGGGCTGTAGCCTACCAGGCTCCCTTATCCATGGGATTTTCCAGGCAATAGTACTGGAGTGGATTGCCATTTCCTTCTCCAGGGCATCTTCCTGACCCAGGGATCGAACCCGGGTCTCCCGTATTGTAGACAGACGCTTAACCGTCTGAGCCACCAGGGAAGTCCATTTCTAACATAAGTAACATATATTTATTGTACATTCACATATAAATATTATTTCTTAAAAAAATAGAACAGTGGCTCACATTGTTCTGCATTTTTGAAAATCTCCATTTTTTTTTTGGCTTAATAGAAGACAGCTGGATTCGCATGTCTGCTCTTGCATTCAATCTGTTGTGAAATGCTGTTTTGGTTGAAGTGTATATTTTTAAAAATCCAGTCTTATACAGCTTTGTAGTTGGAAAAGGGTGAACCTCGTGTGTCCTCTGAGAACCTACTGTCTTAGAGTAGTTTTTAGTGCAATTTTAATAAAAGTGAAAAATATTCGTGGGAATTATATATCTGGTGATCTTAATCATCCTTACATTTATTATTTTCATTTTCAAGTGGTTTATATTCCCTATTGTTATGGGCATGTGTTGGGTTAAACTCAGACAGCTATAAAACTCAAATTTGACTTTTAGTAGCTTATTTCTTTTTGAGTGATTTACAAACTTTTACATTTCTGAACATAGAAAATGTAGCAGGTGGTAGAAATTTACATACCAAGACTCATATTTTCACTTTGTTTCCTACAACTGATTTCATGGTTCTCTAGAGACCTCATTCCCACTGATGGCAGAGCGCATTGGCTATGCCAATAACACATACCTTCTTCTCTGCAGGTTCAAAACAGTCTCTTTTCTGTAATTACTCAGTTTTTCAGGGTCCCTTCCCAGGGGTGAATTTAAGAGAAGCCTATGCTTCCAAGATTCACTTGCCTGGGACCCTCCCAAGTCCCTGGGAGTCACCCTAGCAATTTCCTATTTCTATTTTGCATTCTTTTTCCTGAACATGAGTCTTTATATTGTAAAAGCTTCAGGTACTATAAAACCTGGATTTGTCTTTCCCTTCCCCTTCTCAAGAGTCTTCCCTTCTTTGTTCTCAAGATGGGTGAGAGAAGATGCTGTTAACCTTTTGGCAATGGGTGAGTGATGTTTGCCTTGGCCTGCCCTCTGGATTCTTGCTGAAGGAGCTCTGAAGTGCCCTTGGCCTTGTAACACAGTTTTTTTTTTTTGCTGACTTGCCCCTCTCCTTAGTTCTAGTGAGAAAAAACGCCGGGGGTCCGGCTGAAATCCTGGATTAGCAGTGGCTCTGTTACAGCTTCCTCCCCCATAATCTTAGTGAACTGCTCATGAGCATGACAGCCCACACCCTGAACAATCTTCTGTGATCACCCAGCCATGTGCTGGCCCCGGGGGAGAAAGTGCTCTCCTAGGCCTGCCTGTTGAGTACCTCCTGTAGTTATTACTCTACTGCTCAGCGTCCATGTAACTGAGACTTTTTCTGAGAGGCTTATAGCTGGTTCTGGAGAAATATATATATATGCTTCCCAGGTGCACAGTGGTAAAGAATCTGCATGCCAATGCAAGAGATGCAGGAGATTTGGGTTCAACCCATGGGTTGGAAAGATCCCCTGGAGAAGGCAATGGCACCCCACTCCAGTACTCTTGCCTGGAAAATCCCATGGACGGAGGAGTCTGGTAGGCTGCAGTCCATAGGGTCACTAAGAGTTGGACATGACTGGAGTGACTTAGCAGCAGCCAGTATTCTTGCTTGGAAAATTCCATGGACAGAGAAGCCTGGCAAGCTATAGTCCATGGGATTGCAAAGAGTCAGGACTGAGTAACTGAGCAATATATATTTAAGAAATATTAGAATAGGGATACATAGCATTTTGAATAAGTTTCTTGATCCTAAAAATCAATGTAAAAATTAATAAAATTTGGAGAGTGAAATAAAATGAAACTATGTGGTTTATACCTATAAGAAATTTGCAGTCTGCTAACAATTTTATAGCTGAGTTCTAGTAAAATGTCTTAAATAGCAAGGAATTATGTAGGAAGAGGGAGTCATTCTGTTTCTAATTTCATCCCCATATATTTTAATAAAGTGGGTGCCTTGTTTTTACTGTCAGTTTCTCCTTGTCTCAGACTAATGATCCAGGTGCTGAATCATTTAGGGCATTAAGATCTTGATATTTAAGAGACATTCTTCCTCACTGTACCATGACTTAACTTTGCATGCTGAACCAAACATGGTGGAATAATACATCACGTCAGTTCAGTCGCTCAGTCGTGTCCGACTCTTTGCGACCCCATGAATCGCAGCACGCCAGGCCTCCCTGTCCATCACCAACTCCCGGAGTGCACTCAGACTCGTGACCATCGAGTCAGTGATGCCATCCAGCCATCTCATCCTCTGTTGTTCCCTTCTCCTCCTGCCCCCAATCCCTCCCAGCATCAGAGTCTTTTCCAATGAGTCAACTCTTCACATGAGGTGGCCAAAGTACTGGAGTTTCAGCTTTAGCATCAGTCCTTCCAAAGAAATCCCAGGGTTGATCTCCTTCAGAATGGACTGGTTGGATCTCCTTGCAGTCCAAGGGACTCTCAAGAGTCTTCTCCAACACCACAGTTCAAAAGCATCAATTCTTTGGTGCTCAGCCTTCTTCACAGTCCAACTCTCACGTCCATAAGTGACCACAGGAAAAATCATAGCCTTGACTAGACGGACCTTTGTTGGCAAAGTAATGTCTCTGCTTTTGAATATGCTATCTAGGTTGGTCATAACTTTTCTTCCAAGGAGTAAGTGTCTTTTAATTTCATGGCTGCAGTCACCATCTGCAGTGATTTTGCAGCCCCCCAAAATAAAGTCTGACACTGTTTCCACTGTTTCCCCATCTATTTCCCATGAAGTGATGGGACCAGATGCCATAATCTTCGTTTTCTGAATGTTGAGCTTTAAGCCAACTTTTTCACTCTCCTCTTTCACTTTCATCAAGAGGCTTTTTAGTTCCTCTTCACTTTCTGCCATAAGGGTGGTGTCATCTGCATATCTGAGGTTATTGATATTTCTCCCGGCAATCATGATTCCAGCTTGTGCTTCTTCCAGTGCAGCATTTCTCCTGGTGTACTCTGCATATAAGTTAAATAAGCAGGGTGACAATATACAGCCTTGACACACTCCTTTTCCTATTTGGAACCAGTCTGTTGTTCCATGTCCAGTTCTAACTGTTGCTTCCTGACCTGCATATAGGTTTCTCAAGAGGCAGGTCAGGTGGTCTGGTATTCCCATCTCTTGAATAATTTTCCACAGTTGATTGTGATCCACACAGTCAAAGGCTTTGCCATAGTAAATAAAGCAGAAATAGATGTTTTTCTGGAACTCTCTTGCTTTTTCCATGATCATATAATGTACTATATTTTCAAAGTTCTTTATTTACTGAGCCAAGTATCTGTCTTGAACTTTAGTTCTATCTCCCATCATGGTTGACCACCAGCATTATTATGGCTGAGGTTTACAGAGCCCTGCTGCACTCTTTTTTTTTTTTCTTTTTAGTATTTATTTATTTGGCTGCATTGGGTCTTAGTTGTGACACACAGGACTAAGTTGTGTCATAGAGGATCTTTGCTCCATGGCATATGAGATCTTAGTTCTCTAGCTGGGGATTGACCTTGCATCCCTTGCATTGCAAGGCAGATTCTTAACCACTGGACCACTAGGGAAGTCCCTATAGAGCCCTTTCAGCTGTTATTTCCTCACATGCTCCTATTTACCAGGCAGGGAAATAGGTCTCATCTCTTCAGTGTGACTGTTCAAAGGGCTACATACCTGTAAGGTGGCCTCATGGTCCCTGCCCTACATCTGTGCCTTTGACAACTGACTCCTGAGGGGCCTGAGGATTGGTTGTAGATGTTTACACCATCAGTAATATCTTAGAGTTCAATTTGAAAACTGGCACATCCCCTAAGCAGTCAGAGATAGATGTTTCTCACATTTTCTTTCTTTACTGCATTTTGTCCTGTTCGATCATGTATTTTCTAGAATCATGGTTAGATAAACCTTGGTTGTTGTTTTGTTTTACCTTGCTTTTGTAATCTAGTCCCCAGACCTTGAGCACATCTTTAGATGTGGGAAATCTGGGATTTGTGCAGGTTCTGATCCTTACTGAGCAAATTTTTGACAGAAGCCTTTGTTTCTTCATCTATCATATGGATTTCAAGATTTCTTTAAAGTTATTTGTGAGCATGTGCTTTGAAAGATGTAAAGTGATGTACAGTTTTGACTTGGTATTATAATAACATATTTTTGGCATATAGCTGGTAAATTTCTGTTGACAATCATGTGAATGAATTTTTGTTATAATAACCAGCTCTTTCACCTAAGTCAACCAAACACCTGGTGAAATTCATTGTAATGTTATTTTGACTGAATTGATAAATAGGCATGAGAATTAATCTCTCCAACACCTGTAGAGAAAGTTCAAAATAGCCTGGAAATTTAACTTTGCTATTTAATAAAGAAGCTTCCTGTTTATCTCCTTAATGGCACCTGTATTACTCACTTTGGAGCCAGATGTTGTACTTCATCATTTTATAACGTGTCATTTTTGCACACCGGATTTCTTTTCATAGTTTCTGAAGCAAAATTTATTTCATCCCATCACCAGGATATTGTTAGTGACAGCTGCAACACCTGAATAGGTAGCTTCAGCTTTCATATGGACATAGAGGTGGAATATGTTCTCAAAACGGAGCCGGTAGGGAATGAAACATATGGCTGGAAGTGGAAGAAGTGGAGAATAGTTTCTGTAACAAACTCCTGCGAGTTTTGACAAGGCTCTCTGATAGACTGTCACACTACCCCAGGCTAAGAGGCAGGTAACACTTCTTCATCTCTAGTCTGAACACTAAGGTTTCCCTGCGGAAAGAACTTTCTTACATTGTTATCCAAAAATCTGTTGGGAGGCAGTAAGTTCTTCATTACTGAATATAATAAAGAAATGGTTTGTAACCTTCGCAGCTCATCAGATCCACCTGTGTAGATGTTTAGACTATTTCCACCCACCCACCCCAATCCCACCTCCACCCTTAGATATTTAATTCAGTAGATCAGGGATGGGGTTCAGGCATCTGTATTTGTAAGAAACCCTTCTGATGTTTCTGATATGCCAAAATCTAGGCAGAAATATATTAGATAATCTAAATGTGGTGTTAGAGAAGACTCTTGGGAGTCCCTTGGACAACAAGGAGATCAACCAATCCATCCTAAAGGAAATCAGTCCTAAACATTCATTGGAAGGAGTGATGCTGAAGCTGAAACTCCAATACTTTGGCCACCTGATGTGAAGAACTGACTCATTGGAAAAGACCGTGATGTTGGGAATGATTGAAGGTGGGAGGAGAAGGGGACGACAGAGGATGAGCTGGTTGGATGGCATCACCGACTCAATGGACACGAGTTTGAGTAAACTCCAGGAGTTGGTGATGGACAGGGAAGCCTAGCGTACTGCAGTCCATGAGGTTGCAAAGAGTCTGACGTGATTGAGTGACTGAACTGAACTGAATTACCTAGTGAATGATTGTTCTAGGTGACAGAGTTTAAGATTAAGTTCATGTGAAAGCATGAAGATAAATCTTCATTTGAAGGGGTCAAAATCTGAAATGTATACAGTGAGTGATAGATAAGAGAATTGTGTATGTGGGGGGCTCAGGAGGGAGGGATATATGTAAACTTGTGACTGATTCATATTGTTGTACGGCGGAGGCTGGCACAGAATTGTAAAGCAATTATCCTCCAGTTTTTTTTAAAAAGTAAAATTGTGAAGTGCTTCTGTGAAATATAATATGTAGTGGTGGGGGTTTTGGCAACCAAGGAATGATGCTCTACGGAAGGGCTTCCCTGGTGGCTCAGATGGTAAAGAATCTGTCTGCAAGGCAGGAGACTGGGGTTCGGTCCCTAAGTTGGGAAGACCCCCTGGGAAGGGAATGGCAACCCACTCCAGTATTCTTGCTTGAAGAAGTCCATGGACAGAAGAGCCTGGTGGGGGACAATCCATGGGGTCGCAAAGTTGCTCCATGGAAAGGCACCCTGGTTAACAAAACACACCTGTGGACAGATTTGGCTCTTGGGTCTCCACTTTTACCTGAATCTAAAGTCTTCTGGGGGTTGAGGGGCTGGGGAGGGTCTTCTCATGCCTAGTGTTTTCTTCAGATTCTCCAATGTTTTTCGGGTTTTTTAAGTGAAAGTGAAAGTCGCTCAGTCATGTCTGACTCTTTGCGACCCCATGTACTATACAGTCCATGGAATTTTCCAGAATACTGGAGTGGGTAGCCTTTTCCCTTCTCAGGGGATCTTCCCAACCCAGGGATTTAACCCAGGTCTCCCACATTGCAGGCGGATTTTTTTCCAGCTGAGCCACAAGGGAAGCCCAAGAATACTGAAGTGGGTAGCCTATCCCTTCTCCAGCAGATCTTCCCCACCCAGGAATCGAACCAGGGTCTTCTGCATTGCAGGTGGATTCTTTACCAACTGAGCTATCAGGGAAGCCAGGTTTTTTTTTTTTTTTTTTAAAGCCAAGAGTTTTGAAACAATGTTAAAACATTAAATGTAAGAGGTACACCTTGTCCATTGCCTTTTATAAAGCTGGAGGAGAAGGGTATGATTAAAATGGATCCATTTCCTTCTCTTGTTTTATTCCCCAGTTTATCCCCGCTGATGACATGTTTGGAGCTAGTGTGAATTACATGTGGTTAAGCAGAGTATGATGAACCTGAAGTTCAGTTTACCTTGATTTTTCTCCTGGATCCAGTCTTTAATTCTGTAGGACACTGATAAAAAAATGTTAGTAAATGAAAAGAAATATAAGTGAAAGCAAGCACTTCAAGAAGATTTAAAGAACTATTTTAAAGTTAGAAGTATTTCAGGGGCATCTGCTGAAAATGTTGCCTAACTGTGGTATTCATTTTTTTTCATTTTGGGGCAATGAAATTTTATGAGTCACTAAATACATATTTTGACATCTGGCTTCACTGCTTTTTTTTCCCCTGAATGCTGTAAATTCTCATCATAAGAGTTTCCTTCTTGTCAGTCTTTTGATACTACACTTTCAATCATTTTCTGGGTGATTTACAGATGGTTATACCTAATTGCCGTAGGTCTTAGTTTCCTACGAATTCTTTGGGCTAGGGTAAGGCTTTAGAGCAAGGAATGGAAATATTGAATTATATGTGAGGACAGGCTAAGTTTTAGTCTTCCTTAACTGTGTCATTTTTATCCTTGTGCCTGTTTCATTTGCTAATGTAAATGCTTATATCTAGCATTATTCAGGCATGATTTATTTCAGATTTAAAGATTCTCTTGCCTTAAAATTTCTTTCTGACACCTCTAGTTTTAATTACAGCCACCAGTTTTGGAACTCTGATCCATGTGAGATTCTCAGATGTTTTAATTTTGAATTTGTCTGCTGATTTGTTTTGTAGAGAAATTAATTTTACATTGACATAAGGTAATGAAAGCTCTTTTTATGAGTAAGTTTAAAAAATTTAAAAGATCTAAATAAGAGGTTTGTAACCAGAAGAGAGTTTTAATTTCTATAACTGAAGAAGTATGTCTGTGCTGTTTGGTATATGGGGTCCTGGTTCTGTATTTGTGGATTCACACTTTGGTGTATGAACTTTTATATCCAGAGCTAGATAATCTGGACTTCCCTGGTGGTCCAGTGGCTAAGACTACTGAAGACTCAGTGCATTCAAATAAATAAATAAATATGTTTTTTAAAAAGGCTAGATGATCCAATGGAAACGATATCAAAACTGGTTGCCTAGAGAATGTGTATCTTTTTAAAAATCTTATCTCCCACTTCTCAAATTTTATAAACCTCTCTAGTAGTATCTGTAAAACTCACATTAAAACCTGATCATCCTCATGAGGAGAAGGACTTGTGAAGAGGTAATCAATCATATTCTCCATTAGAAAATTTCGTGAGGAGGTACACTAAGAAGGTGCTAGGATGCTAGGGTGAGTTTGCAAATCATACATGCTGGGACATTTAGAATAATGTGAAATCCCAGCTCTCTAATAACCACCTTAATTAGTGACATTGAGAAAATGGGAGGAATTCCTGCCTCCCATATATATATTCCTGTATATATATATATATGTATTTTAAGAAATTAGTTCAGAATTCCTCTGGAAAACCTAACATCAAGCCCTGGTGGATTACAGGGGAGGAAATGGAAACCCACTAGAGTATTCTTAATTGCTAACATTCTAGAATTGAACATCAAGAATGACATCTTGAGCCTTCTACAATCCATGGGGTCACAGAGTTGGACACAACTGAGCATCTGAGCACTGGCTGATCACATTAATTCCTTAACTAATATTCCCTAATCTTAGACATTGCTGCCAGCATCTGATAGAGTGTTTCGAGTGGGTTGCTCTATGCATTTGCCTATACTCTTTGGAGTAATTGCTGAAGTAAACTGTAAGAACTCTGTAGCTCTTAGGGCTGCAGTAAGATGCTTGGAATGGGGTATCACTATGATTTGCTAACATTTCCCAGTAACTCTGATTTCTAGTTAAGAACAACTTGGCATTTATTCTAGAATTGGTTGAATGGCTTTCACTTTTTGCCTTGTTTTGGTTTGCTTTCACTTTTTGACCTTGAAACTGGGGAGGCAGGTTTGCCAGCCTGTTGTTCAGTCACTAACTCATCTCCAACTTTTTGTGACCCCATGGATTGCAGCACTCCAAGCTTCCCTGTCCTTCACTATCTCTTGGAGTTTGCTCAAACTCATGTCCATTGAGCTAATGATGCCATCCAACCATCTCATCCTCTGTCACCCCTTTCTCCATCCCCCCTCAATCCTTCCCAGCATCAGGGTCTTTCCTAGTGAGTCAGCTCTTTGCATCAGGTGGCCAAAGTGTTGGAGCTTCTTCAGCTTCAGCATCAGCTAGCCTAGAGCCCTGGAACTCTGTGTTAGTTGCTTTTGGACAGTGGACATAACAGTCCATTTGCCTGAGGCAAAATGGCCAGTTTTCCTTCCCTGTGTTTCTGAAAGAGAACTGCTTTATTATGTGGCCTAGCTTTGGCTGGGGCCAGAAGTTAACAAAATTGAGACCCAACTCCAAGGGCCAATACTTAAGCTACTTGAAGTCAGTTATATTTTTTGTTTCATCAGCTGCCTGCACGCCACTCATTGGTTTTTACTTTCACTAACATCACGTATACTCATCCCATAAAATTTGATTAAAATGTTAGAATACATTTTTATTTGATTGCTTTCTGCATCTGAGCGTAGCTTCCCAGACAGCCACATCACATTGAGCACATTATTGATTATTCATGAAGACGCCCTAGGCATTGTAATTATTAGCTTTTCTTCAAATCAAATAGGCCTAGTCATATAACTGAAAAGATTAATAGGAGCTGGAGCAGCACATGAAAAAACCGGGAAGGCCAGCTTGCAAATCTGATTAAAATGTCTAGTATATTGAAATTGAGGAGAAGATGTAAAATTAAGAAAGTTACAAGCAGGAAATGGCAAACACCAGCTGAGGCGATAGGGAATGCCATATGTTATATGTTCTTCATGTTTTTTTTTTCTCTT
This sequence comes from Ovis canadensis, assembly GCF_042477335.2. NCBI lineage: Eukaryota > Metazoa > Chordata > Mammalia > Artiodactyla > Bovidae > Ovis > Ovis canadensis. Next base: position 154,031,531 of record NC_091246.1, read on the forward strand.
GCTTTTTTTCAAAAAAGACTATATATAAAACACATTATATATATACATGCATACATTTCCTTGGCACATGTATCATTAAGGATCTCCTTGGAAAGTCAAGTTGATATATTTATTTTTTGGAATAAAAAAAAATCCAAAGTTATTTTCCGCAGCATCAGGTTTGCGCTGATACCAGTAATCCCACGACTCTATTCATTGTTAAAAGATTTAAAATTCTAGTCAGTTTCCTTTTGGTTTTCCTGTTGGATTTTATCTGTCCAAGTTCTGAGCTCGGCTGTCTCTGTGTTTCTGTTGATGAGCATCCAAGGAACGGTTTTGGAGCCTGTTCCCATCTATTCTTCCCACAATATTTGTTTAACACGGGATAAACAACTGATCACAAAGGATAAACAGTGATAGAATATTTTTAATCTTATTGTATTAGGGCCATGCAAATCTAGGCAGGATTTAATACACTGAAGCCAATGTGAACTTTATTTTATTTCAGAATATATAGTTAGTTTTGAAGGTCAAAGTGAATTATCCTGTGTGTGTTCCCTCTTCAGATTTATTTAAAAAATTTGACATTTCCCCCTTAAAATCTACTGTTCCAAAACCCATCTGCATATTTAGAGTCTTTCACCGTATTCTGCTATAAACAATGATCAAGAAAGCATCCAATAAAAAGTCTACAATTGCTAGTTGTTAAGAAAATCAACAGCATTTGCAAAAGGAGCAGCTATTCATCGTATTGCCTCATCTACATTTTTCCAGGCTTAGATGTCTTTGACCTTCCAAGTTTGCCTTCCAGATGGCAATAGCAAGTAAATTTCCTCTACATGTTCTGTATTCATAATTTCATAGAGCTTATCTTAAAAAAATCTTAGCCTTGATTAACAATTTATTATCAGTTCACAGATTTGCAAAATTTATATCAAGAATTTGCCTTCTCCTTATTATAAAAAAATAGCAATGATACTTTCTTTCTGTTTTAGAAAGGAGGCTATCATTTAAATGACCTAGCCTCATTCTCCATCTAACCTCTCTGCTTTTCTGTCCCCTGGAACCAATGGGGACTGTTTTCCTTTGGAGAGAACAATGTCTCCTATAGGAGACAGTGGATGAAGGCTCTAGTAAAACAAAGAAATCTGTTTTAATAACATCAAACATGTCATTCTGGATAGCTGTTCTCTCCTGGAAGACCCATTTGCTAGAAAGAAAGGATTCCTAGTTCAGTCAAAAATTGGTGGTGACCTAACATATTAACTCATGCGTGAGTCTGAGTGGACTCCGGGAGTTGGTGATGGACAGGGAGGCCTGGTGTGCTACGATTCATGGGGTCGCAAAGGGTCGGACACGACTGAGCGACTGAACTGAACTAAACTGAAAAATAAACTGCAACAAAGGCTATTGTTAAAATGTTTTCTAGACAGTGATGACTTTAGCTAGCACAATTGCCAAGTTTAACATTTTCAAGGGAATTTACTGATAGGAATGCAAACATAATTCCTAATTCAGAAGTCCAAAAGCTCTAAGGCCTGGAGAGTGTTAAAGGGTTAGGGATTGTAAGAAGCCATGTCTACAAAGATAGCACTAATCTTTAGATTATTCTACAAAGCCTTGAGTTTCTGGGTGTTTCAAGCAAGTTCCCCCCTTCCTCCTCTTCTTCATCTTTCTTTTTTTTTTTAAATTATAAGGTATCTACCTATATCTTAGTTGTCTATTGTATTTCATAGATGATGGGGCTGCCCTAGTGGCTCAGTTGGTAAAGAATCTGCCTGCAATGCAGGAGACCCAGGTTCGATCTCTGAGTCGGGAAGATCCCCTGGAGGAGAAAATGGCAACCCACTCCAGTACTCTTGCCTGGAGAATTCCACGGACAGAGGGGACGGACAGGTTGCAATCCATTAGAGTTGACTCTGAATTGCAGAGTTCTACACAATTGTGCGACTAAGTTTCACTTTCATTTCATATATGATAGTCTAGGGGACGAAAATGAAACCTGGAAGTAGGGAAATAAATAAAAACTTACTCTTTTATGTTATAAATAAAATAGTAGTTATAAATACAAAATCCCAGGATAATTTGGCAGATAAATATGTCAGATTTAGCTGATTTTTTGTCTCAGTCTTTACAAAGAGATGCAGAACAGCTGTTAGGAATCAATGTAATTTATGTTTCTTAGGGAAGAAAGAAGAAATTGAAGGAGAAAGTAAATGAGCTAGAGTAGAGCAGTCAGTAGGTTTTGTAGGTGGGAGATGGAGAAGAAAGAAGATATTTTGGAACTTTAATGTAAGATAAGAAGTGAAACATAACTACATTCCTATTTGTCATCATCTCTCCTCTCTTCTTTCTTCCCTGCGTAATCAACCATCACATAGGTCAGGTACCCCGAGAAGGTGTACACCAGTTATCTAGGAGCTCAGTATCCCTAATGCAGAGTGATTCTGATACACGTGCTTAAATAAATACATATTCCTATTTCAATTAAATCATCTGGTGGGACTCACAGAGTAGAATGCCATACTATGAACCATATCAGTTGTGCCCTGAAAAAGTGAAGGTGGAGTTTTTGTTCTTATAAATACTGAGAGATGATGTTTCTATTAGTGGTTTTTTTTTTTTTTTGGTAATGATATTTGGATTTCCTGTGATGTTCAGGTGTGTAGTATTCCAGGTGTAAGAAGGTAAGCAAGAAGCAAAAAAAAAAAAAAAAAAGAAGTATTTTGCAATTTTATAACATTTCCACTGTACTGATGCTTACTGTTTTCTTTCTTTGAAGTTTGCTTTCCTTAATTTTTCTCTGTTGTACATGCTCCTAAACAGAGTTGTCTTTGAGCAAAGTGTTACTTTTATGGTTTAAGCGTTACTGGGAGAATCCTATTTCTTCCCTAATATTTTAATTTCTTACTCTTTCAGTCTCTATGGTTTGATTATTCAGGGTTTATTTTTTCAGGTCTTCAAACATGTCTCATTGAAATTTCGTTATACTGGGAAAGATGACATCTTGAGCCTTCTACAGACAAACCAAGGTGGGTGGGTGGGGGTGGACTTAATTCAGTGAGATAAACCTACTAGAATGTAATACATATATGCTAAGGATGAGGCTGGAAGAGCCAGCAAAACTCCAAGAGGGTAGCTGAGCAGGGAGGTGAGAAGTTGTTATGTAGATGGGGAGAATTGTAATCTACTAGGAAGAAATTAGTTAGCAGTTGAATATAGCTTCCATTCTAGAATTGAACAGACTAATTGCTTAAAACAGTAGCTTTGGGGGGCAGGTTGAAAAATTTCATGTTGTTCACCATTTTACTGAGAGTGATACACAAACAAGCTTCCTTTCTATTTTAAAACAAAGAAAACAGAGGGCTCTGACAGAAGAACACTGTAATTGTGACCATGTGTGAAACCCAAATATAGGCCATAACACTATTTCTACCTGCCCTTGTAGGAACTAAGACATTTGGTGAACTACTTTCTAAGACTCCAAATAGATTATAAAAAATTTAGAAAATATATAAAGAAAAAATTACACATAGTATCATTTTTCAAAGACAACTTCTGATAATATTTCAGAATATTAATTTCTAGTCTTTTTTCTTTTAAATTAATAATGTTTATCATTATCTTATGAATGAAATAGATAACTGTAGAAAGTTTAGAAAATTTAGAAAGTGGAAAGAGAAAAATTACACCAAACCATGCTAGAGATGGCCACCATGAATGGGTATATTTCCTTCTTTTGTTTTCTATTTTTTATTGTATATAATGAGATGTGGTAGACTACTGGTTGACCTCAAAATTCATTCTACTCTTCTTCTGGGGTACATGGCCATCCAACTATAATATACATTTCCCAGGTTCCCTTGAGGCTGGATGTGGCCATATGACAAACTTCTTACCAATGAGACGTGAGCAGAAGTCGTATGTGGAATTTCTGGCTATTTTCTGTTTCTTTGTTTCATTGCCATTCGCAGTTCCTGATTGCTACAAGGGAGCATGGAGTTCCAGGCTAAGAGGGAAAATGCATCCACCCCAGCCTGGGCCCTGCCCATGGTCTCCATCTTGGAGAATCTCCGTGCTTTTTGAGTTCTCCTAAGGCAGTGGCACCCTGCTCCAGTACTCTCGCCTGGAAAATCCCATGGACAGAGGAGCCTGGTAGGCTGCAGCCCATGGAGTCGCTAAGGAGTCAGACACTACCGAGCGACTTCACTTTCACTTTTCACTTTCCACTTTCATGCATTGGAGAAGGAAATGGCAACCCACTCCAGTGTTCTTGCCTGGAGAATCCCAGGGACGGGGGAGCCTGGTGGGCTGCCGTCTGTGGGGTTGCACAGTCAGACACGACTGAAGCGACTTAGCAGCAGCAGCAGCAAGGGGCTTCCCTGGTGGCTCAGATGGTAAAGAATCTGCCTGCAATGCTGGAGACCTGGATTCCATCCCTGGGTCAGGAAGATCCCCCGGAGAAGGGAATGGCAACCCACTCCAGTATTCTTGCCTGGAGAATTCCATGGACAGAGGAGGCTGAAAGGCTACATTCCCTGGGGTCCCAAAGAGTCAGACATGACTGAACAACTATCACTTTCACTTCAAGGGGTATTCAGCAGATGGAAGCCTGAGGGTTTGTAACTTTTAAGTCAAGAGCTAATGATACCCAAAGGGAACTATATTCACTATCTTATAATAAACTACAATGGAAAAGAATCAGAAAAAGAATATATATATTTGTATATGTATCTCCCAATCACTTTGCTGTACACCTGAAGCTAACATAATATTGTAAATCAATCATACTTCAATTAAAAAAAGAAAAAAATTTAAGCTGCAAACGATCTATTAAGCCAAATAAAGGATATTATTTTGAAAAAGATCTAATGAGCCCTTGGATAATGAGTCCTCTTCTGTAAATAAATTGAGGGGACTTAGGAGAAAGTTGGATTTATATATTGAACTTTTAATGAACACTATTTAACTTATATGCAGAGTACATCATGAGAAACGCTGGGCTGGAAGAAGCACAAGCTGGAATCAAGATTGCCAGGAGAAATATCAATAACCTCAGATATTCAGATGACACCACCCTTATGGCAGAAAGTGAAGAGGAACTAAAAAGCCTCTTGATGAAGGTGAAAGAGGAGAGTGAAAAAGTTGTCTTAAAGCTCAACATTCAGAAAACGAAGATCATGGCATCCGGTCCCATCATTTCACAGGAAATAGATGGGGAAACAGTATAAACAGTGTCAGACTTTATTTTTTGGGGCTGCAAAATCACTGCAGATGGTGACTGCAACCATGAAATTAACAGATGCTTTCTCCTTGGAAGAAAAGTTATGACCAACCTAGATAGCATATTCAAAGGCAGAGACATTACTTTGCCAACAAAGGTCCGTCTAGTCAAGGCTATGGTTTTTCCAGTGGTCATGTATGGATATGAGAGTTGGACTGTGAAGAAGGCTGAGTGCTGAAGAATTGATGCTTTTAAACTGTGGTGTTGGAGAAGACTTTTGAGAGTCCTTGGACTGCAAGGAGATCCAACCAGTCCATCCTGAAGGAGATCAAGTCCTGGGATTTCTTTGGAAGGACTGATGCTAAAGCTGAAACTCCAGTACTTTGGCCACCTCATGTGAAGAGTTGACTCATTGGAAAAGACTCTGATGCTGGGAGGGATTGGGGGCAGGAGGAGAAGGGGATGACAGAGGATGAGATGGCTGGATGGCATCACTGACTCGATGGACGTGAGTTTGAGTGAACTCCAGGAGTTGGTGATGGACAGGGAGGCCTGGCGTGCTGTGATATATGGGATCGCAAAGAGTCGGACATGACAGAGCGACTGAACTGAACTGAACTGATGCATTTATAGATACTCTGTAAATATTTTAATAAATACATTTGTTTTGGTACATATCTCTCTATATCATTGATTAGTGTTTGAAAACATTCTCTTTACAGCTGTGTAATAATTTGTCCTATAGGTCAACAGTTAAATAACTGTTAGGCATTTTAGTTGTTTTCTTTTTTTATTGTTAAAATAATTTTTGACATATATAATTTTTGTTTTCTTTGACTTACTAATTTTGCACTTTGGATAAAATCCTGGAAGTGAAATTACTGGGTTAAAGGGCATGTGTATCTGGGGACTCTTAATGTTATTTTGAAGTTAGTAAACTGACCACAACTGTGAAGTACTAGAAGTGGATCTGTAAGTCTCTTTCAAAAGATATGCATATGTTTCTTATACATATGGCAGCAAGGGAAGAACTCATGTAATGTTTGTCCAAGGATTACAAAGAGTGAAGTGAAATTCACTCAATCGTGTCCAATTCTTTGCAAATCCCTGGACTATACAGTCCATGGAATTCTCCAGGCCAGAATACTGGAGTGGGTAGCCTTTCTATTCTCCAGGGGATCTTCACAAGCCAGGGATCGAACACAGGTCTTCTGCATTGCAGACAGATTCTTTACCAACTGAGCTATCAGGGAAGCCATAGGATTACAAAAAGCCCGTCATTATCAAGAAATTATGCCTGTTTACTCTCTACTGTTCTATTAGTGAACAGAGTAGAACTTGCTTTTCAGTGCATTGAACAAATCAAGAAATTTGAGATTGATAGTACCATAAATCTTAGCTTAAATGGCATAAGACCCCTGCTGCCGCTGCTGCTGCCAAGTCGCTTCAGTCGTGTCCGACTCTGTGCGATCCCATAGACGGCAGCCCACCAGGCTCCCCCGTCCCTGGGATTCTCCAGGCAAGATCACTGGAGCGGGTTGCCATTTCCTTTTCCGGTAAGACCCCTACAACCTCCCAATTTCTGCTTCAGTGGAGGTAACAAAAGAGAAAGTAGTCTTTTTCCCACTTGAAGCAATTGGACGCCTGCCACCTTGGAGCTTGGCTGTCGTCTGAGAACAAAAGTTTTCCTGACAGCCATTCCTAAGACCAAGAGAGGCAGTCTAGAGGGGTCTTATATGCAGAATGTCCCAACTTCAACAGATGCCTGGGAGTTGGGAGGCATTATTTGAATATTGTTTAGTGCTGTATATGTCAGGAAAGAAGAGGCGAATAGAAGCATTTGGTTTTAAACTTCCACTTCACTGTGATGAGAAAACCCAAATAAAACTTTGCTTGGTGTCGGGGAAGCAGCCCTAGTTCTGGTAGTTCATAACAACATTGTGACTGTTTGGATGCTTCAGTTTCACAGATAAAGACTATAGCCTGGGGAAGGCATCTTGCTTCCATTGTGCAGATGTGCCATTTGCTCCTACTCTGAATTTTTTTTTCCAATTTTAGATTAGAACTTGCAGAATCACCTTCGATGTGGAGTTCACAATGAGATTTTCCAACTACACTTCATAAAAAAACCCAAATTTTATATTTTTTCTAAAAAAAGAAATCTAGTTGGTAAAACTGTATTATTGCAATACCTGTGAGTGTTCTCCATAGTGGGGAAGGAGATAACTTCCTAGTAAGTGTACACCAGACCTACTTAGGAGTGTGCAAGTCAAATTCTCCATTTCCTCCACTCCAAGTTGGTTTAAGCCATTCTGAATACAAAGCCATTTTGAATAGCCCATTTATTTGCCCTTTAACGTAGGAAACAAGGTAACGACTTTGGTTGCTTGCCTTGGAGATGAGAAAAGGAGTGTAGTTTCTCTTAGCCCTATGCTTTCTAAATGGCAAATGTAATATTCATTGACTGTTCCCTCTCACATTCACTTGTGCTGCTCACCAGTGTTGCAGTGGCAGGAGCAATGTATCCAGGTTTCCCTGTTGCCTATAGTCTAGCTTAGAGCTGGTTTCATATGGGCCCCTTGCTTGCCAACAACTGAAGGAGCAATTAAATCATGTGCTAAGACTGGCTGGTGAATGATTGGCCATGGTCAATTGTGAGTCCAGGCCTGCTGTACTACATAAACTATAAAAACCTACTATAAAAATGAAGGAAACTAATTACAGTCTGTGGATCAAGGTCTACAGTCTATATGATATCTCATTAGCAGGAACTAGCCTCTCATTTTCCATTTCTTGCTGCATTCCTGAGGTCAAACACCATGCAAAATGATACTGAAGTTTATCATGGGGTTGAGACAGAGAAAGAACCAGCAAATTATGAGGCAAAAGACTGAAAATCAGGGATGGGGCCAGGAATGCTGTGATTATAGTTATAGCAATTTTATAACTTTGAAACTACACAGACCAAAAAAATAGAAATGAAAGTCAAGAAATGGACCCACATGTGTAAGGAATTTAGTGTGTTGGAATTTCAAATTAGGGGAACAGATATCCATTATTCAGCAAAAATGTTGGAGTTTTGGCTAGCTATCTGAAAATAGTTGTATCACTAACTTACTCCATAGCTGAAATAAGTTGTAGACCTATCAAATATTGAATGTAAAAAATAAATCTTTTTACATAAAATTTCTTACATACAAACTGTAAGAAACACTGGACAAAATAATTTAGAAAATTAAAACAAGGAAGTCTTTTTTGTATCTTGACACAAAATCTAGACATCATAAAGTAAGAGACACATTTGACTAGTGAAAATTGAAGACTTAAAAGAAAAAAAGACTTAAAAGAAAAAAAAATCACTACTTAAAAAGTTAAGAGACAAATACTGGGGAAGAATAACTTCAGCAAAGGTGGGAAAAAGAAACAAATTCCATTAATATGAAAAGAATGCTTATAAATCAATAAGAAAAAGAGGAATAACCCAATAGAGAGCTAGGCGATGGACGCAAGCAACTGAGATTCACTTGCGATAGTAGAGATGGAAGAAAAATGAGCGGGAAAGGACTCCGAAAGAGGTTGGTGGGACCTGAGGTGAGGGGACTGGATTTGTAGGAATGATATGTGGGGCAGCAGAGTTACCAGTGCAGACAGCAAGGTACTGCCAGTCGCAGGCAGCAGGGACTCCTGTGGGAGCCTGCCAGTACAGACCATTCGTGGCCATCCAGGGAATACCACCCATAGCCTGTGCTGAAAGACTGCTGGGCTGTTTCCATATTATGGCTCTGGTGAGAGTCTTTCATGGAAAGCTGCCTGCACATGGCATATAGATTGTTCAGCAGTTGTGACCTCTTTTTGCTGTGACGTTATTTTTTCCAGTCTCGTCTTATTGCCCCATGTGGTTTCCTCTTTCCTAGAAATGTAATGCAAGGTCTTTGATTTCCAGAAGCACACTGGAATCAGGAAGGGAAAGCCCAACATGTGCAGTACTTGGGCAGCCCTGGACGGTGACACAGTGAGCTTTCTTGTATCTGTAAATACTCTTTCTGGAAGGATACACAGAGAAGGGACTGAAGTAAAGAGTCATATAAGATTTATTTTTTAATGATAAATAACATTATTTTGTAATAAAAATTGTTGAAATAAAGTTAAATACCACTAACCTCTCCCCTGCCTCCCTACAATTCCATTTTAATCGAGTTTAGGAAGAGTCATGGCAATGCATATTGCCTGTCATTAGATATTTTAGTTATTTAGGTGTCTTGAAGCCTTGGAGATGCTTCAAAGTCACAAGGTTGAAGCCAGCATGCATACTTCAAAAGACTGAAGCCATTATATACTTTTCATAAGATTGAAATCACTATATACGTTTCACAAAGCTGAAGCCGCCACACATTTTCCAAGATCAACTACATGGTAAATAGAAGCACTAGATTGAGATCCTTGGTCATAGCCAAACAGCTCTGAGATTTAACCTTTTTCCTGCCTCTGTTTCCTCATCTATTTAGGGATAATAACTATATTACTTATTTATTTGGATTGCTATGAAGACTAAAAGAGACAACAGATGAAAGCATTTTGTAAGCTGTGAAGTGATATTTAACTATTAATCATTAAAAACAGCAATGGCTTAGAAATACAAATGGAAATTTGTGTTTTTTTAAAAATTAATTTATTTTTTATTGAAGGATAATTGCTTTACAGAATTTTGCTGTTTTCTATCAAACCTCAACATGAATTAACCATAAGTATACACATATCATGAGAGACGCTGGGCTGGAAGAAGCACAAGCTGGAATCAAGATTGCTGGGAGAAATATAAATAACCTCAGATATGCAGATAACACCACCCTTATGGCAGAAAGTGAAGAGGAACTAAAAAGCCTCTTGATGAAAGTGAAAGAGGAGAGTGAAAAAGTTGGCTTAAAGTTCAACATTCAGAAAACTAAGGTCATGGCATCTGGTCCCATCACTTCATGGGAAATAGATGGGAAACAGTGGAAACAGTGTCAGACCTTATTTTTTTGGGCTGCAAAATCACTGCAGATGGTGACTGCAGCCATGAAATTAATAGACATTTACTCCTTGGAAGAAAAGTTATGACCAACCTAGATAGCAAATTGAAAAGCAGAGACATTACTTTGCCAACAAAGGTCCGTCTAGTCAAGGCTATGGTTTTTCCAGTGGTCATGTATGGATGCGAGAGTTGGACTGTGAAGAAAGCTGAGCACCAAAGAATTGATGCTTTTGAACTGTGGTGTTGGAGAGTTCCTTGGACTGCAAGGAGATCCAACCAGTCCATCCTAAAGGAAATCAGTCCTGGGTGTTCTTTGGAAGGAATGATGCTAAAGCTGAATGAAACTCCAGTACTTTGACCACCTCATGTGAAGAGTTGACTCATTGGAATAGACTCTGATGCTGGGAGGGATTGTGAGCAGGAAGAGAAGGAGACTACAGAGGATGAGATGGCGGGATGGCATCACTGACTCAATGGATGTAAGTATGAGTGAACTCTGGGAGTTGGTGATAGACAGGGAGGCCTGGCATGCTGCAATTTATGGGGTTGCAAAGAGTCGGACATGACTGAGCGACTGAACTGAACTGATACACATATCCCCTCCCTTTTGAAACTCTCTCCCATTTCCCTCCCCATCTCACCCCACTAGATTGATACAGAGCCCCTTTTTGAGTTTCCTGAGCCATACAGCAAATTCCCTTTTGCTATCTATTTTAAATATGGTAATGTAAGTTTCCATGTTACTCTTTCCATACATCTCACCCTCTCCCCATGTCCATAAATCTATTCTCTATGTCTGTTTCTCCATTGTTGCCCTGTAAATAAATTCTTCAGTTAGCATTTTTCTAGATTCCATATATATGTGTTAGAATATGGTATTTATCTTTCTCTTTCTGACTCACTTCATTCTGTATAATAGATTCTAGGTTCATCCACCTCATCAGAAGTGACTCAAATGCATTTCTTTTTATGGCTGAGTAATATTCCATTGTATATATATACCACAACTTTGTAATCCATTCATCTGTCAATGGACATCTAGGTTGTTTCCATGTTCTAGGTATTGTAGATAGTGCTGCAATGAACAATGGGATACATGTGTCTCTTTCAATTTTGGTTTCTTCAAGGTATATGCCTAGGAGTGGGATTGCTGGGTCATGTGGGTGATTTTATTTATAATTTTTTAAGGAATCTCCATATTGTCTTCCATAGTGGCTGTATCAATTTACATTCCCATCAACAGTACAAGAGTGTTCCCTTTTCTCCACACTCTCTCCAGCATTTATTGTTAGTAGACTTTTTGATGAAGGCCATTCTGACCAGTGTCAGGTGATATCTCATTGTAGTTTTGATTTGCATTTCTCTAATAATAAGTGTTGTTGAGCATCGTTTCATGTGTTTGTTAGCCATTTGTATGTCTTCTGGGGAGAAATGTCTGTTTAGGTCTTTTTTCCCACTTTTTGATTGGGTTGTTTGTTTTTCTGGTATTGAGTTATATGAGCTGCTTGTATATTTTGGAAATCAATCCTTTGTCAGTTTTTTCACTTGTTATTATTTTCTCCCATTCTGAGGGTTGTCTTTTCACTTTGCTTATAGTTTCTTTTAAGTTTAACCAGGTCCCACTTGTTTACTTTTGTTTTTATTTCCATTACTCTAGGAGGTGGTTCATATAGGATCTTACTTTGATTTATGTGATCGAGTGTTTTGCCTTTGTTTTCCTCTAAGAGTTTCATGGCTTCTGGTCTTACATTTAGGTCTATAATCCATTTTAAGTTTATCTTTGTGTGTGGTGTTAAGAGGTGTTCTAATTTCATTCTTTTACATGTGGCTGTTTAGTTTTCCCAGCACCATTTATTGAAGAGGATGTCTTTGCCCCATTGTATATTATTGCCTCCTTTGTCAAAAATAAGGTACCCATGGGTGCATGGATTTATTTCTGGACTTTCTATCTTGTTCCATTGGTCTATATTCCTGTTTTTGTGCCAGTACCATACTGTCTTGATGACTGTAGCTTTATAGTATAACTTAAATTTAGGGAGCTTGATTCCTTCAGCTTCATTCTTCTTTCTCAAGACTGCTTTGGCTATTCAGGATCTTGTGTGTTTCTGTATGAATTGTGAAGTATTTTGTTCTAGTTCTGTGAACAATGCCATTGGTAATTTGATAGGGATCACGTTGGATCTGTAGATTGCATTTGGTAATATATTCATTTTCACAATATTGATTCTTCCTACCCAGGAACATGGAATATCTCTCCATCTGTTTATGTCATCTTTGCTTTCTTTCATTAGTGAAATTTGCATTTTTATTCAGAGCAATACTGTGGGAAGTTGTACTGTGGCTCATGATATGACTTACTGGATGAGTTAGTCAAAGATAAAAAAGCTCTTTCTACTTGTGGATACTTAGTGTCAATCAAGTCACAGCTCTCTAGAGTGATCTGACTCCAGAAGCCAAGGGCTGACAGCCAAGGAAAATGTCAAGTCTGGAACTTAAGTTTGCGTCCAGGTTATAGAATTATGGATTTGAGGAGCAAGGTAAGAAGAGATTACAGTGAAGGATGGTAAGGCAATGCAGTGAGGAATGTGATTTCTTTCATCACCAAGACGTTTCCACTACTAACCTCAAAAGCATAAAACAAAAGTTACTTCTAAAGGAACTGGCTCACACAACTAGGGATTAGTGTCTGACACATTCATATCTTTAGATCTTTAGGAGTCTTTTGGAGGATGGTGGTGCAAACTAGGCACTCACCCTGTATGGACAGCTTGGCTGAGCTGAGTTTGTACAGACTCTAAGTCCATTATGCATAAGGCACCTAAGAGTAGGATCACTGATCCTAGGTGCATTTTCAGAGATGGTTTGAATGTGCAAATATCAGAAGATAAGCTGGTGAAAGATACTGGGACTTCTGCATCTTTTTAACTTAAAAAAGATTGAAATAAAATATCAGTTTTTTGGGGTTCTCCACCTCCTCAGATTTATGTCCATTTGCTAATTTCCATCATATAAATACTCCCACATAGCCAATTTTGAACTACCAATGTGACACCATTGAATGTAGAGTTGGGAAGAATATACACAATCAGTTGTTGTGAACTGTTGCAAACAGACTCTAGCAATCCTAGCATAGATGTCAAAATCATTACATTGATCAAAATAAGCCAGATTACATATTGTATTATTTCATTTATATGAAGTACAGGACATCATGTTATTTCACATAGCAGAAGTATGTTCCTTTTGATTGCTAAATAGTATACCATTGTGTAAATACACTGCTGCTGCTGCTAAGTTGCTTCAGTCATGTCTGACTCTGTGTGACCCCAGAAATGGCAACCCACCAGGCTCCTCCGTCCCTGGGATTCTCCAGGCAAGAATACTGGAGTGGGCTGCCATCTCCTTCTCCAATGCATGAGAGTGAAAAGTGAAAGTGAAATATACTACAAAATGTTTATTCATTCACCTGTTGATGAACATTTGGCTTATTTCCCATTCTTGGCTATTTTAAATACGCATTCTTGCATGACACTGCTGTGAACATCCTTGTACAATGCTATTATATGCACTGTAGTCAAGGCTATGGTTTTTCCTGCGGTCATGTATGGATGTGAGAGTTGGACTGTGAAGAAGGCTGAGCACCAAAAAATTGATGCTTTTGAACTGTGCTGTTGGAGAAGACTCTTGAGAGTCCCTTGGACTGCAAGGAGATCCAACCAGTCCATTCTGAAGGAGATCAGCCCTGGGATTTCTTTGGAAGGAATGATGCTAAAGCTGAAACTCCAGTACTTTGTCTACCTCATGCGAAGAGCTGACTTATTGGAAAAGACCCTGATGCTGGGAGAGATTGGGGGCAGGAGGAGAAGGGGACGACAGAGGATGAGATGGCTGGATGGCATCATGGACTCGATGGATATGAGTCTGAGTGAAGTCCGGGAGTTGGTGATGGATAGGGAGGCCTGGCGTGCTGCGTTTCCTGGGGTCACAAAGAGTCGGACACGACTGGGCAACTGAACTGACTGAACTGACTGACCCAAGATTAGAGGGGGGAAAGCTGCAATAGTTTGTTCAATCATTAGGTAGCTAGTACATTTAAAACTATTTATCAAACACTTATGATGTGCTGGGAACTGTAGTATATACACAGGGTCAGTTCAGTTCAGTTCAGTCGCTCAGTCGTGTCCGACTCTTTGCGGCCCCATGAATCGCAGCACACCAGGCCTCCCTGTCTATCACCAACTCCCGGAGTTCACTCAAACTTACGTCCATCGAGTCAGTGATGCCATCCAGCCATCTCATCCTCGGTCGTCCCCTTTTCCTCCTGCCCCCAGTCCCTCCCTGCATCAGAGTCTTTTCCAATGAGTCAACTCTTCGCATGAGGTGGCCAAAGTACTGGGGTTTCAACTTTAGAATCATAGATAGAAATAGAAATAGATGTTTTTCTGGAAGTCTCTTGTTTTTTCAATGATCTAGCGGATGTTGGCAATTTGATCTCTGGTTCCTTTGCTTTTCCTAAAACCAGCTTGAACATCTGGAAGTTCACGGTTCATGTATTGCTGAAGCCTGGCATGGAGAATTTTGAGCATTACTTTACTAGCATGTGAGATGAGTACAACTGTGAGGTAGTTTGAGCATTTTTTGGCATTGCTTTTCTTTGGCATTGTATACACAGGGTGTACAATGGTAAATACACCTATGCTTAATGAACTTATGGTCTAGTGATTAAAAACTCTCTTGGAGTTTGCTACCACATTTTTTCATCTGGGACAATTATAAAGTCACTCCATTGGCTACCAGGATGTAGAGCTTCTTGGAGAGTGACTCCCAACTACAAAATCCAACCAGATTTGAGGATTGTCAAGAATGATATCCTGGACTTGCTTAAGGTTACTTTTGTTTTGTTTTCTTATCTAACCAGCAAACAGATGTGTGCCTGAAATTTGGTGCTTTTGTCAGTCTTGGCAAGGGGAAGTCCCCACAAAATTAAAGTAGCCCACAACTGTGGGTTTATTTAGGATGGCACTGAGGGATGACCTCATGACAGTACATAAAGTTCCATCCTGCTGTTGTTGTTCAGTCCCCCTGTTGTCCGACTCTCTGCAACCCCATGGACTGCAGTGCCCCAGGCCTCCCTGTCCTTCATCATCTCCCGAAGTTTGCCCAAGTTCATGTCTATTGCATCACCCTATTCCCATACAAAACCAGGTCTTGTTCTGCCACAGGTATTGACTTTTGTGTTTTAATTCTTACTGTATCACAGAACCTACTGAAAATTTCCCTGCTGCTGCTGCTAACTAACTTCAATTGTGTCCGACTCTGTGCGACCCCATAGATGGCAGCCCACCAGGCTTCTCCATCCATGGGATTTTCCAGGCAAGAACACCGGAGTGGGTTGCCATTTCCTTCTCCAATGCACGAAAGTGAAAAGTCAAAGTTAAGTCGCTAAGTTGTGTCCGACCCTCAGCGACCCCATGGACTGCAGCCTACCAGGCTTCTCCATCCAGGGGATTTTCCAGGCAAGAGTACTGGAGTGGGGTGCCATTGCAGGAGACCCTTTATGCTGTTGTTGAATTTGCCAACTTGAAGACAGTATTTGTTTCACCCAATAGTCATCTTCTTGCTGGAGAGAGAGGGAGAGGTCATATCCTCCCTCTGGGCAAAGGCAAGTAAGTGGGGAGAAAACATCCCCCAAACACTCATGATGCTCCTGCAAAATTATCAACTCCATTTTGAAGATGCAGAAACTGAGATCGAGAGTAGTCTATGTTATAAAATATATTGGACTTGAACTTGGATCTGTATGACTCCAAAACTGTACGCCATTCTGACTCCTTGGTGGATAAAATATTGAGAGCTAAGGAAATGGGGATCTTTGTGTGGGAAAAATCATAGCTTTCCCATGGGAAACAGTATGGCTAAATGTGTTCATTCTTTTGGAATTTTTGTAATTATTAGGCTAAACTGAGTAGAAGTAGAGTTAGCTTCCAAAAGTTTTTAACCTCATTAAGGGGTCATTTGCCAAAAGTTTGCCTGTATTTTACTTATTTTAGGTCTGCCAACAAAATAAAATAAACCTAATTGCCTGTTTGCTTACTTTACAAAAGTGCTGAGGGCTAGCCTTGGTTTTAGACTGCCAGTATAGGTCCAAACCTCTGGAGATACCAAACTATAAATGGCATTAGACACATTGCCTCAGGTTTCTGTTTTTGTTTTTTCCTGGAGGAAGTTCTGTGTAGACACTTGCATTTGAAGAGTCGTGGGTGTATATACGGCATAGAGGAAAGTGCCTTGGTAAGAAAACTCTGCTTTAAGGCACAGCTCACTGTGTCGGAACGTCTGCTGCTACTGCTGCTGCTAAGTCGCGTCAGTCGTGTCTGACTCTGTGTGACCCCATAGATGGCAGCCCACCAGGCTCCTCAGTCCATGGGAGTTTCCAGGCAAGAGTACCGGAGCAGGTCGCCAGCCGTTGGAACGTCTAGTTCATGTGTTTTTGGATAGAAAAGCTATGTAGTTTCCTTCTTTCTTTCTATTCTTTTTATCCTCTTAAAGCATTGTCTGTAATCTCAAACCAGGTGGAGAAAAGAACAAACCCTGAAGAGTTGAATTCAAACACCCGTAGTTATTTTGGAAGACAAATGATTGACTAAAATTGACATTTCCCCTCAGCAACAAGTTCTAGTGTGAAGATGCAAAGTTGGAGAAGGGTAGCAGGTTCAAGAAGCACAAAATGAAGGAAAAGAACCTGCTTTTTTTGTTCTGTTGTAATTATTCAGATCAGGATGCTTGTACACAGATTTTGATTCAGTATCTTATTATATCTTTAAACTAACCAGGACCAAAACAAGGATGGGAGATAGTTTGGACTTAAAAGATGAAATATGTCAATCTACATATTGCTAGAAAGTGGCTTTTTCTCTCTCTTTATCCATTTCTGCGTAGATACAGCTGAATAAGAAAGAACAAGAAGGTGGTCTTGTCAAATTGATTCCCATTGCACAGAAAGCATCTTGCTTGTTTTCATAGTAGGTCTGCAGCAATTCTGTGTTTTCTTATCCCATTTCTTCCTTGGTAATTAGCATATTTTTTTCTTAGAGGAGCATATGGCATTCAGACTTGTAAACAAACCCTGCAAACCTCTGTTGAGATCTGAACAGAGCTGTAATTTTATTGAGTCCTAATCATGAAAGCACAGTGCAGTCCCAGAGATACTGAAATTTAACGCACGTTTATAATAGGTAAATTGACAGGGACTGGACAAACTGAACATCATATATATTCAGAATATATATGATGTATAGAACTATAGGATGAAATGAGGAGACCTGATTGCAGCAATCTCAGGCTGCAAACAAAGCTAGGAAAAATGAGAGGCCAGACAAGTAGAAGGCTTTTGTGTTTGAACCACAAATCTGGGTTCAGTGATTCTCTGTGGAAACCAAGGTTGCTCCTTAAGCAAAACAGATTTTTGCTAAGATTTTTATATTTAGTCTGAGATAGGACTACTCGTGATTCTTAACTACATACTCAGTAGGAAAGGGGTGGTTATATATGGTCACATTTTGGAATCTGTTGTCTAAAATTGCACATGGAAATTTTGCTTGACAAGCATTGTATTCAATATGCTTACCAAAACTGTAGCACACAAACAGCATTTATCTACTTCCTAAATGTGTCAGTGTAAATATAGTCAATCTAAGTTAAGAAAACACCCCACAACATTTAAAAATTTTGGCTTTGAGTTTGGAAGGCCAGCTGTGCAGTATGAGTGAAAATCCTAACAGGATATTTCAAATATACCATTTTTGGTAGCAGCATATTATGTATACCCAGGCAGAGAGCATAGATGGCTAAGTAGAGAGGTTGAGTGGGTGCTTGTCCTTTTGGCAAGAGAATCCTCGTACTTAGAAGCTGTGTTCTTTCTGTCACCTAAAATAAGGTACATGAGACAGAGAGAAATGTGACTGGTTTATATCACAAAGAATAGTGGGCACAAAAGAGGTGAAGGCTGAACAAGGTATAGAGAGTCTCCCTCATTCTGCCCTCTCCCCCAGTCATCTCTTGAAGCTGCCATGTACTAGACTTTTCTACACATTTCACAGAACTAAAAGAACCCTGAAGATTCACATCCATTTATATCCATCCACTGTAGCTGGCTTTAGCATTGCAAGGGGAAAGATGACTCTGGGAACTCTCAGCAATTCTGAGCTAAGCGGCTTGGGACTAGGCTGAGAAAAAGATGGAAGATGTCATGAAGTGTGTCAGAAGTCTTGGGATGATCTTAGGACTCTCAAGCAGGAGACTGAGGATTCAGACTGGGATATGATAAATACCACAGCTGGTACCCTATGAAGAGGGTAAGAGGCAAAATTGGTTGGATCTACTAGGGCTAGGGGCCCAAGGGGAACTCTCTTCATTAATTGTTCCCATAATTTTTGGCTCTATATTGGTCAAGTAAGAACAATAAACTCAAGTACATGACATAATTATTTGAGGTAAATCTTATGTTAGTGGGTGCTTTGGGCACATTTTGGAATCATCATCATCATCTGCTGCTGCTGCTAAGTCGCTTCAGTTGCGTCCAACTCTGTGCGACCCCATAGATGGCAGCCCAGGAGGCTCCCCGGTCCCTGGGATTCTCCAGGCAAGAACACTGGAGTAGGTTGCCATTTCCTTCTCCAATGCATGAAAGTGAAAAGTGAAAGCGAAGCCGCTCAGTCGTGCCGGACTCTTAGCGACCCCATGGACTGTAGCCCACCAGGCTCCTCCATCCATGAGATATTCCAGGCAAGAGTACTGCAGTGGGGTGCCACTGCCCTCTCCTGGGAGCCTTAAAACATACTGAAGTCTGGGTCCTACTGTTTGAAATATTGATTTACTTGTTTAGGGGTGCAGCACAGGATTTGAGATTTTTTAAAGTTCGCTAGATGATTCTAATGGGCAGCCAAAGTTGAGAATCACTTGTCTGTTTAGGCAAAAACATTGAAATTCACTTTCTCTAAGAAATTGATTTAATCAAAGTTAATTTACACTAGTATTTTGGGTTCAATAGCTACCAAGGTTTAAGAGTTGAGCCACACATTTTTAAGGTATAGTACCAAACCAAGATCAAGTTTCCTTTGGGATCCAATCTGCATAGTCTTGACATGAAGATAACTTGCCTGCCTCTCACCTCAAACTCTTGCTGTAATCCTGTTTCTCACTGGAGTCACCAGACAATTGGAGATTGCATATCTGGTTGCTTATCACAAGAAATGAGTGGGCAAAGCAAGAGGTCTTAGGGACCAAAGATAGTTATGGTACCTGTCTATCTATAAAATAATTTAGTACTTAATTGAATCATTCGGCGGGGGGCAGGGTTGTGTTGTTAATGTTAGCTTTTCCTTTTCCAGAAAAATAATGTCTTGTTCAAAATCTGTCAACCAAACATGTCTGAAATTTTGTGCTCAACAGATACATTGCCTCTTAGGATTTAAATATGGATGAGCTAAATGCTTTGAAAATCTGGCAAGAAGGAAAATGGCTAGAAAACACTTTCAAATGCCCCTGAGTGATAGAGGGAAAAAGTAGTAGAAAAGGAATCTAATGTCTTTTGGTTGTGCTTACAAATCCTCTTAATGTTTATAGACATTGTCTTGTGGTGATTTGTAAGATACTTTCAGTTCAGTTCAGTTCAGTCGCTCAGTCGTGTTCGACTCTTTGCGACCCCATGAATCGCAGCACACCAGGCCTCCCTGTCCATCACCAACTCCCGGAGTTCACTCAGACTCATGTCCATAGAGTCAGTGATGCCATCCAGCCATCTCATCCTCTGTCGTCCCCTTCTCCTCCTGCCCCCAATCCCTCCCAGCATCAGGGTCTTTTCCAATGAGTCAACTCTTAGCATGAGGTGGCCAAAGTACTGGAGTTTCAGCTTTAGCATCATTCCTTCCAAAGAAATCCCAGGGCTGATCTCCTTCAGAATGGACTGGTTGGATCTCCTTGCAGTCCGAGGGACTCTCAAGAGTCTTCTCCAACACCACAGTTCAAAAGCATCAATTCTTCGGCGCTCAGCCTTCTTCACAGTCCAACTCTCACATTTAGTGTTATTTTTTTATAGCACTGGCTCTCACTACCAGCTAATTTAAATGGACCCAGGATTTCTACTTCCAGTAGAGACCTAGCCTTTTGAAAACCATGATTACAAATTTCTTCCTAGGATTATTTTCACTAAACACGTAAGGATTAGGATGAAAAAGTAAAATTAATGAAATGAGGTGACGATTATCGGGTCTCTTCCTATCACATCACCTGAATGGCTGACCACCCTACTAGTTCTAAGTTCGGTCTGGTCTAAGCCTCAGAATCTGCTTACAGAGAAAAAAGACTAGCTTGTCAAAGAAAGAAAAATTTACTTGGAGAAGACCATCATGCCATTTTCTTAGATCAGATTATACAAAATTATTACTGAGATTATTGGTCTGTTTGCAAAATTCTTGCTCTACTTGTAAAGATTTTGTTGTTGCAATTGTTTTACTTAGTGAAGGGTACTATAGAGACTCTTGTACCATCTTTTCATTTGGGCAGGGAACACCAAGACATAAGGTAGTCAGGTTGCCGAATTAAAGTTTGTAAAAGTGCTAAGACTAGAATCTGGTTCTTTAGCCCCCAATTCATGTCTCTTTTCCCCTCCCAGGGGGCTGTAGTTTCAGAATAAATAGAAGAACCTCACTGATCAATCTCACAGTTTAAGAAAGCTGATTGGGAATTATGAAGATATTAAAAAGATTTGTTCTTCGGGAATTTATTAGAGAGGGAAAAACACAAGTCATTTACTCTGACTAAATGGTATAATAAACCAGCGGTGAGAGCACAGATCTGTCTAGACTTCCTGGAATTAAGCATTTGGCAAGATGCACCAAAAGCTTTAAATCTAGTTTCACAGCTTTTGACCCAGTAAGTCAGCTGTTGGAAATTTTCCTAGTAATTAGAGAAAGTCATGAAGGCATGGTTATGGATGTTCACTCAGCATTTATTTATATTATAAAAGGTTGGAAATTGCCTAAATGTCCACAGAAGCCAGGATTGCTTGGTAAGATACTGTTTCCATCATATAATATGATGGAATATAATCCAGTTATTAAAAAGAAATCATGTTCTTGCAGCATACTTAAATAGAGAGAATGTCATGATAAATGGTAAACAAAAAATAGATCTGCAGAATATTATGTATGATATAACCCCAATTTGTAAAAAAACAATAATCTATACATACATATATATATATATATATATATATATATATACACAGAGAGAGACATAAAAGAAGATTATAAAGATAGTGAAATGTTAACCATTGTTGTTTCTGGGTAGTACTATTATGATTCCATTTTACTTTTTTTATGCTTTTCTGTATTTTCCAAATTTTTACCATGAACCTATATAACATAAATATGCAAAACAAAAATATGGAGAATATGGTTTAGATGAACATTAAAAAGGATGTATATCCATGTTTTTTAGAGAAAGGAACATTTGTCTTAAATAGGGAAAAAAACTTTCTGACCTCCAGAGGGACGAAGCACCTTGGACAGACCTGACGGAAATACTCTGACTCAATGTAAATGAGGCTCTTATGGTCCAACACACAAGAGTAAACATCTTAAAAGCGCATAGGGGTGGGAACATCTGAGTCCAAGAGAGAAAATAAAGTTGGAAAAGCATTAAGTCTAGATCTTAAGCATTATTTCTAAACTACTAGCCTTGATGTTTAAGGCTACACATTTCTGAAGTTTACAGAGAGCCTTTAAATGTCAGCATCATTTTTAGCCCAGAGCTCTTTTCTTACACAACATCTAAAAATATCTATTAGTTTGAATTGTCAGCATGTAAAACATTTGCTATGACTTTTTCTCATCGTATCAGTCAAATCATGTCAGAGCTGGAAAGAAAAAAAAAAAGCCTAGATAATCTGACAATTACTAATATTATTCAATGAGGTTTTCATGGGAACATTTAATAGCAATTTAATAATGCTATTTATAATCATAAGAGCCCAACCAAGCGGTTCCATCTACTTCACATTTCCCCTTAGATATCCCATAAACACTTCAAAATTACAATGTCCTCAACTAAAGTCATAATCTTCTCCATTATTGTTTATACTATATGTGTACAAGTATCCATTTAGTTACCTAAACCATGAATTTAAATTATCCTCTAATTTCTATATTTCTGGCCTCAATTACTGTATAAGTATCTAGATGGTTTCTCTAGGCTTGACCACCTCTGATCCATTTCCTAGTCTGCAGATGAAGTGAATACTCTAAAAAGGAAATCAGATTATGCTATTTCTTATTTATAACACTTTAATGGGTTTAGGTCCAAATGTAAGCTTGACCTTCAAGGCTTTATCTGATCTCTAGTCTGCTTACATCTGTAGCCTCAATGGTGTCTAGCTTCTCATACACGTCTTCTCAGTTGTCACAGGACTAGCTCATTCCCAACTTTCAGGACCCAGCTTGCATGTTGCCTTATTTTGGGACTCAAGACTGATTGGGTGCCTCATCCAAGGAGCTTCCCTGGCACCATGATGTAACATTTTATGTAGTAATTTATACAGTTTACTTGTGTATCTCCTCTTAAAACTGTAAGTTCCTGGAGAAGAGAGGTTAGGTCCTGCCCACTATTATATCCTCAGCATTGATCACAGTGTTTGTTACTACCTTCAATTAAAAAAGAATCTTCCCTCTTCTTATGTCATTAACACCAGGGAGAATTGGAACAGAGAAGATAGCCTACCCAGCGTTCAGGCAATACACCCTATTCTTACCCCCATCTCCTACCTCCACTCTTTATCTCCTTTTTTCACAGCAGAACCCAGATAGTGTCTGCATAGCCATCCTCTAAGTGTTTCAGGGGAAGCAACTCCATGCCTGATTTGTCTATGACAATTATTTTTATTTCTTTCTCCATGCCACTGATTTAAGAATGGCCACATGACCAAGTTTTGGCCAAGGAGATTTGAGGAGTAGTTTGAAGACAGCTTCTATGAGAGTTTTCCTTGCTTCTTACAAAGAGATACAGAAAGAGATGTTTCATTTTACTCTTCTTGATATTTTATGATTAAAACTGCTGCAGCCTTCATGTTCCCATGAAAGAAATCAGCCTGGGGACAAAGCTGACACTTTAGCAATATCTGTGTGGAACAGTAAAAGGATTTGAGCTTCTTTTGGCATAAGTGAGCCATTGGTGATACTACTTGTAGCCTCCCATGCTCCAGACTTCTTACATGGGACAGTAAAGTTCCTCATTGTTCATATAAATTTGAATTGAGGATCTCTGTTATTTGTACATAAGAAATGATTCAAAGATCCACTAAGAATTATTATCTTGGTATAAAAGGTAGGCTTTGTTCTATTGAGAAGTGGAACACTGGACTTAATATAATTGTACAACAGTCAGATCTCGAATGGCAAATTATTATTAATGGCAAATGATCACTAATGTTGATAAACTGGCATATATCCTATTTATATGTTCTTGTCAGGTATTTGGTGGTTTATGTAGTACCCAAAGGAAAACATGACCTTTGAATTTTGGAAATTTGAGACACAGAGAAACCAGACTTTAAATTTTAAGTTCCTGAAGTCAGTATTAACAGAGTTGAATAAGTCATAACCTGACTATAAAAATTAAATTAAATTTTAAAAGCATTTAAAAAATTATTTTAACATCTCACTATTTTCTTGAGGTTCAGTTCAGTTCAGTCGCTCAGTCGTGTTTGACTCTTTGCGACCCCATGAATTGCAGCACGCCAGGCCTCCCTGTCCATCACCAACTTCTGGAGTTCACTCAAACTCATGTGCATCGATTGGTGATGTCATCCAGCCAACTCACCCTCTGTCGTCCCCTTCTCCTCCTGCCCCCAATCCCTCCCAGCATCAGAGTCTATTCCAATGAGTCAGCTCTTCGCCTGAGGTGGCCAAAGTATTGCAGTTTCAGCTTTAGCATCAGTTCTTCCAATGAACACCCAGGACTGATCTCCTTTAGAATGGACTGGTTGGATCTCCTTGCAGTCCAAGGGACCCTCAAGAGTCTTCTCCAACACCACAGTTCAAAAGCATCAATTCTTTGGTGCTCAGCTTTCTTCACAGTCCAACTCTCACATCCATAAATGACCACTGGGAAAACCATAGCCTTGACTAGACAGACCTTTGTTGGCAAAGTAATATCTCTGCTTTTGAATATGCTATCTAGGTTGGTCATAACTTTTCTTCCAAGGAGTCAGCGTCTTTTAATTTCATGGCTGCAGTCACCATCTGCAGTGATTTTGGAGCCCCCCCCAAAATAAAGTCTGACACTGTTTCCACTGTTTCCCCATCTATTTCCCATGAAGTGATGGGACTGGATGCCATGATCTTAGTTTTCTTTCTTTTTTTTTTTTAATTTTAATTTTTACTCTATTTTACCCTACAACACTGCACTGGTCCCGGCACACACCGACATGAATCCACCACGGGAGCACATGCGCTCCCAAACATGAAGTCCCCTCCCACCTCCCTCCCCACAACACCCCCCTAGGCCATCCCCGTACACCAGCCCCAAGCATGCTGCATCCCACACCGGACACAGACTGGTGATTCACCTCCCACGTGACAGTACACATGCCTCAATGCCACTCTCCCAAATCACCTCACCCTCTCTCTCCACCCCCCCGAGTCCAAAAGTCCGCTCTACACATTGGTGTCTCTTTTGCTGTCTTGCATACAGGGCCATCATTGCCATCTTTCTAAATTCCATATATATGTGTTAGTATACTGTATTGGTGTTTCTCTCTCTGGCTTACTTCACTCTGTATAATTGGCTCCAGTTTCATCCATCTCATTAGAACTGATTCAAATGTATTCTTTTTGATGGCTGAGTAATACTCCATTGTGTATATGTACCACAGCTTTCTTATCCATTCGTCTGCTGGTGGACATCTAGGTTGCTTCCATATCCTGGCTATTATAAACAGTGCTGCGATGAACATTGGGGTACATGTGTCTCTTTCCATTCTGGTTTCCTTACTGTGTATGCCCAGCAGTGGGATTGCTGGGTCATAAGGCAATTCTATTTGCAATTTTTTAAGGAATCTCCACACTGTTCTCCATGGTGGCTGTACTAGTTTGCATTCCCACCAACAGTGTAGGAGGATTCCCTTTTCTCCACACCCTCTCCAGCATTTATTGCTTGCAGACTTTTGGATTGCAGACATTCTGTCTGGTGTGAAGTG